>NC_090446.1:434695362-436117111 GCF_031143425.1 Pleurodeles waltl | reverse complement strand
GTGCAAAAAATCTAATACTGTATTTTTTCCATCTAAACATACTATAACGGTGGTGGCTGGATTTGAACCCTGTCCAGGGGTAGGTTCCTGCACCAAAGGCACTAGACTTTGCCACTGAGCTACAGGCTCTTGATGGGTTTCAGTTGTGCAAGATCCCCTATCAGCATCTGACAGGCTTTGGTGTCATTGCCAATGGCTGCCACTGCAAAGGACACATCATAACCATGATATAGGGAAGATTTGACCAGCTAGAGAAAGGGAAGCCTGTCTGGTCCAGTGGGGAAGTTTCTGCCTTTCTCCCAAACAAGCAGGGTTCATGTCCCAGGCCTGACAGATGACACTCTCAGTCTCTCAGCAAGCATATCTGCATTAATCACTTTGCTTTTAATTCAGTTTTCCTTCCAAATCCTGCAACCCCTTCACCCCAAATACAGTCCAATCATTCCTCGATACTCATTCACTCAGTCATTCCACTCCTCCATTCTACAGGCTCTACAAAATTCAACAAGAACAAGAGCTAGTTCAGCAAGCAGATTTAAAGCCTCTCTTTGGATTTATGTTGATGCTGCTGCCCTCTAGTAATGTTATATGGCAACTGCAGCATAATCACAGGATTGAGAAAGGGGCAGTCCTATGCAAATAATCTCCTCCCATGATTACTTCTCTGAGCTTCCGTAGTGGTGCGATGATAGGACCTTCAACAAATGGTCTTCAGCAGATTTCTAAAGTTGGCAAATTGTCTTAGGCTAAGGATTGTTCCAGTCGAAGGCCTTCCGATAAGGACCCCACCCTCACTTAGCAGGGTCCAGAATTACCTGCAGTAATCCTCTATACAGAACATGGGCGTTCGTGGGCGTTTGTGGGCCTACTGCAAAGACTGCATGTTAAAACTGTGATGTCTAAAGTCCCAGTCTTGGTCTCACTGTCAGAGGCACAGCATAACATAGCATGACAGACCTGGCAATGCAAATCCTTGCAAACCCTTGCAAACCAACTGCCTCTTCCTCACACTTGCTGCATTATGCATTTTCAAGACATAGTCAATAAGAGGCATGACTTTGTCCTTTTCTATCACTTCAAAACTCAACATGCTACCTTCTGACTGCAGCTAATAAGGGCGCTTTCACCTGCACAAAATTTTACCCTGCATTAAATCAACACCATTCAACCTATTTTATTATCTGCATGGCACCTTCCTCACATAATACAGCTCAATTCTGCCCCCCCTTAGGCCATATTTGTGCTCTCCAGAACACCATTTTGAAGAAACAACGAATACATTCATAAATGAAGATAAGGCCTTGCTCCTATTTAAACTACTTGAGCAAAAGGAGGGAGGTGGCCGGTGGTGGTGGGGGTGGCAAGATTTGTAAATGTGCCCAACTAATGCAATCAAAAAATGACTTAAATTGTTCCTGTATTTTTTTTAAGTAAAAATATTCTTTTTACGTGCAAAAAATCAAATACTGTATTTTTTCCATCTAAACATACTATAACGGTGGTGGCTGGATTTGAACCCTGTCCAGGGGTAGGTTCCTGCACCAAAGGCACTAGACTTTGCCACTGAGCTACAGGCTCTTGATGGGTTTCAGTTGTGCAAGATCCCCTATCAGCATCTGACAGGCTTTGGTGTCATTGCCAATGGCTGCCACTGCATAGGACACATCATAACCATGATATAGGGAAGATTTGACCAGCTAGAGATAGGGAAGCCTGTCTGGTCCAGTGGGTAAGTTTCTGCCTTTCACCCAAACAAGCAGGGTTCAAGTCCCAGGCCTGACAGATGACACACTCAGTCTCTCAGCAAGCATATCTGCATTAATCACTTTGCATTTAATTCAGTTTTCCTTCCAAATCCTGCAACCCCTTCACCCCAAATACAGTCCAATCATTCCTCGATACTCATTCACTCAGTCATTCCACTCCTCCATTCTACAGGCTCTACAAAATTCAACAAGAACAAGAGCTAGTTCAGCAAGCAGATTTAAAGCCTCTCTTTGGATTTATGTTGATGCTGCTGCCCTCTAGTAATGTTATATGGCAACTGCAGCATAATCACAGGATTGAGAAAGGGGCAGTCCTATGCAAATAATCTCCTCCCATGATTACTTCTCTGAGCTTCCGTAGTGGTGCGATGATAGGACCTTCAACAAATGGTCTTCAGCAGATTTCTAAAGTTGGCAAATTGTCTTAGGCTAAGGATTGTTCCAGTCGAAGGCCTTCCGATAAGGACCCCACCCTCACTTAGCAGGGTCCAGAATTACCTGCAGTAATCCTCTATACAGAACATGGGCGTTCGTGGGCGTTTGTGGGCCTACTGCAAAGACTGCATGCTAAAACTGTGATGTCTAAAGTCCCAGTCTTGGTCTCACTGTCAGAGGCACAGCATAACATAGCATGCCAGACCTGGCAATGCAAATCCTTGCAAACCAACTGCCTCTTCCCCACACTTGCTGCATTATGCATTTTCAAGACATAGTCAATAAGAGGCATGACTTTGTCCTTTTCTATCACTTCAAAACTCAACATGCTACCTTCTGACTGCAGCTAATAAGGGCGCTTTCACCTGCACAAAATTTTACCCTGCATTAAATCAACACCATTCAACCTATTTTATTATCTGCATGGCACCTTCCTCTCATAATACAGCTCAATTCTGCCCCCCCTTAGGCCATATTTGTGCTCTCCAGAACACCATTTTGAAGAAACAACGAATACATTCATAAATGAAGATAAGGCCTTGCTCCTATTTAAACTACTTGAGCAAAAGGAGGGAGGTGGCAGGTGGTGGTGGGGGTGGCAAGATTTGTAAATGTGCCCAACTAATGCAATCAAAAAATGACTTAAATTGTTCCTGTATTTTTTTTAAGTAAAAATATCCTTTTTACGTGCAAAAAATCAAATACTGTATTTTTTCCATCTAAACATACTATAACGGTGGTGGCTGGATTTGAACCCTGTCCAGGGGTAGGTTCCTGCACCAAAGGCACTAGACTTTGCCACTGAGGTACAGGCTCGTGATGGGTTTTAGTTGTGCAAGATCCCCTATCAGCATCTGACAGGCTTTGGTGTCATTGCCAATGGCTGCCACTGCAAAGGACACATCATAACCATGATATAGGGAAGATTTGACCAGCTAGAGATAGGGAAGCCTGTCTGGTCCAGTGGGTAAGTTCCTGCCTTTCACCCAAACAAGCAGGGTTCAAGTCCCAGGCTTGACAGATGACACACTCAGTCTCTCAGCAAGCATATCTGCATTAATCACTTTGCTTTTAATTCAGTTTTCCTTCCAAATCCTGCAACCCCTTCACCCCAAATACAGTCCAATCATTCCTCGATACTCATTCACTCAGTCATTCCACTCCTCCATTCTACAGGCTCTACAAAATTCAACAAGAACAAGAGCTAGTTCAGCAAGCAGATTTAAAGCCTCTCTTTGGATTTATGTTGATGCTGCTGCCCTCTAGTAATGTTATATGGCAACTGCAGCATAATCACAGGATTGAGAAAGGGGCAGTCCTATGCAAATAATCTCCTCCCATGATTACTTCTCTGAGCTTCCGTAGTGGTGCGATGATAGGACCTTCAACAAATGGTCTTCAGCAGATTTCTAAAATTGCCAAATTGTCTTAGGCTAAGGATTGTTCCAGTCGAAGGCCTTCCGATAAGGACCCCACCCTCACTTAGCAGGGTCCAGAATTACCTGCAGTAATCCTCTATACAGAACATGGGCGTTCATGGGCATTTGTGGGCCTACTGTAAAGACTGCATGCTAAAACTGTGATGTCTAAAGTCCCAGTCCCAGTCCTGGTCTCACTGTCAGAGGCACAGCATAACATAGCATGCCAGACCTGGCCATGCCAATCCTTGCAAACCAACTGCCTCTTCCCCACACTTGCTGCATTATGCATTTTCAAGACATAGTCAATAAGAGGCATGACTTTGTCCTTTTCTATCACTTCAAAACTCAACATGCTACCTTCTGACTGCAGCTAATAAGGGCGCTTTCACCTGCACAAAATTTTACCCTGCATTAAATCAACACCATTCAACCTATTTTATTATCTGCATGGCACCTTCCTCACATAATACAGCTCAATTCTGCCCCCCCTTAGGCCATATTTGTGCTCTCCAGAACACCATTTTGAAGAAACAACGAATACATTCATAAATGAAGATAAGGCCTTGCTCCTATTTAAACTACTTGAGCAAAAGGAGGGAGGTGGCAGGTGGTGGTGGGGGTGGCAAGATTTGTAAATGTGCCCAACTAATGCAATCAAAAAATGACTTAAATTGTTCCTGTATTTTTTTTAAGTAAAAATATTCTTTTTACGTGCAAAAAATCAAATACTGTATTTTTTCCATCTAAACATACTTTAATGGAGGTGGCTGGATTTGAACCCTGTCCAGGGGTAGGTTCCTGCACCAAAGGCACTAGACTTTGCCACTGAGCTACAGGCTCTTGATGGGTTTCAGTTGTGCAAGAGCCCCTATCAGCATCTGACAGGCTTTGGTGTCATTGCCAATGGCTGCCACTGCAAAGGACACATCATAACCATGATATAGGGAAGATTTGACCAGCTAGAGATATGGAAGCCTGTCTGGTCCAGTGGGTAAGTTCCTGCCTTTCACCCAGACAAGCAGAGTTCAATTCCCAGGCCTGACAGATGACACACTCAGTCTCTCAGCAAGCATATCTGCATTAATCACTTTGCTTTTAATTAAGTTTTCCTTCCAAATCCTGCAACCCCTTCACCCCAAATACAGTCCAATCATTCCTCGATACTCATTCACTCAGTCATTCCACTCCTCCATTCTACAGGCTCTACAAAATTCAACAAGAACAAGAGCTAGTTCAGCAAGCAGATTTAAAGCCTCTCTTTGGATTTATGTTGATGCTGCTGCCCTCTAGTAATGTTATATGGCAACTGCAGCATAATCACAGGATTGAGAAAGGGGCAGTCCTATGCAAATAATCTCCTCCCATGATTACTTCTCTGAGCTTCCGTAGTGGTGCGATGATAGGACCTTCAACAAATGGTCTTCAGCAGATTTCTAAAGTTGGCAAATTGTCTTAGGCTAAGGATTGTTCCAGTCGAAGGCCTTCCGATAAGGACCCCACCCTCACTTAGCAGGGTCCAGAATTACCTGCAGTAATCCTCTATACAGAACATGGGCGTTCGTGGGCGTTTGTGGGCCTACTGCAAAGACTGCATGCTAAAACTGTGATGTCTAAAGTCCCAGTCTTGGTCTCACTGTCAGAGGCACAGCATAACATAGCATGCCAGACCTGGCAATGCAAATCCTTGCAAACCAACTGCCTCTTCCCCACACTTGCTGCATTATGCATTTTCAAGACATAGTCAATAAGAGGCATGACTTTGTCCTTTTCTATCACTTCAAAACTCAACATGCTACCTTCTGACTGCAGCTAATAAGGGCGCTTTCACCTGCACAAAATTTTACCCTGCATTAAATCAACACCATTCAACCTATTTTATTATCTGCATGGCACCTTCCTCTCATAATACAGCTCAATTCTGCCCCCCCTTAGGCCATATTTGTGCTCTCCAGAACACCATTTTGAAGAAACAACGAATACATTCATAAATGAAGATAAGGCCTTGCTCCTATTTAAACTACTTGAGCAAAAGGAGGGAGGTGGCAGGTGGTGGTGGGGGTGGCAAGATTTGTAAATGTGCCCAACTAATGCAATCAAAAAATGACTTAAATTGTTCCTGTATTTTTTTTAAGTAAAAATATCCTTTTTACGTGCAAAAAATCAAATACTGTATTTTTTCCATCTAAACATACTATAACGGTGGTGGCTGGATTTGAACCCTGTCCAGGGGTAGGTTCCTGCACCAAAGGCACTAGACTTTGCCACTGAGGTACAGGCTCGTGATGGGTTTTAGTTGTGCAAGATCCCCTATCAGCATCTGACAGGCTTTGGTGTCATTGCCAATGGCTGCCACTGCAAAGGACACATCATAACCATGATATAGGGAAGATTTGACCAGCTAGAGATAGGGAAGCCTGTCTGGTCCAGTGGGTAAGTTCCTGCCTTTCACCCAAACAAGCAGGGTTCAAGTCCCAGGCTTGACAGATGACACACTCAGTCTCTCAGCAAGCATATCTGCATTAATCACTTTGCTTTTAATTCAGTTTTCCTTCCAAATCCTGCAACCCCTTCACCCCAAATACAGTCCAATCATTCCTCGATACTCATTCACTCAGTCATTCCACTCCTCCATTCTACAGGCTCTACAAAATTCAACAAGAACAAGAGCTAGTTCAGCAAGCAGATTTAAAGCCTCTCTTTGGATTTATGTTGATGCTGCTGCCCTCTAGTAATGTTATATGGCAACTGCAGCATAATCACAGGATTGAGAAAGGGGCAGTCCTATGCAAATAATCTCCTCCCATGATTACTTCTCTGAGCTTCCGTAGTGGTGCGATGATAGGACCTTCAACAAATGGTCTTCAGCAGATTTCTAAAGTTGCCAAATTGTCTTAGGCTAAGGATTGTTCCAGTCGAAGGCCTTCCGATAAGGACCCCACCCTCACTTAGCAGGGTCCAGAATTACCTGCAGTAATCCTCTATACAGAACATGGGCGTTTGTGGGCTTACGTGGGCCTACTGCAAAGACTGCATGCTAAAACTGTGATGTCTAAAGTCCCAGTCCTAGTCTCACTGTCAGGGGCACAGCATAACATAGCATGCCAGACCTGGCCATGCAAATCCTTGCAAACCAACTGCCTCTTCCCCACACTTGCTGGATTATGCATTTTCAAGACATAGTCAATAAGAGGCATGACTTTGTCCTTTTCTATCACTTCAAAATTCAACATGCTACCTTCTGACTGCAGCTAATAAGGGCGCTTTCACCTGCACAAAATTTTACCCTGCATTAAATCAACACCATTGAACCTATTTTATTATCTGCATGGCACCTTCCTCACATAATACAGCTCAATTCTGCCCCCCCTTAGGCCATATTTGTGCTCTCCAGAACACCATTTTGAAGAAACAACGAATACATTCATAAATGAAGATAAGGCCTTGCTCCTATTTAAACTACTTGAGCAAAAGGAGGGAGGTGGCAGGTGGTGGTGGGGGTGGCAAGATTTGTAAATGTGCCCAACTAATGCAATCAAAAAATGACTTAAATTGTTCCTGTATTTTTTTTAAGTAAAAATATTCTTTTTACGTGCAAAAAATCAAATACTGTCTTTTTTCCATCTAAACATACTTTAACAGTGGTGGCTGGATTCGAACCATGTCCAGGGGCAGGTTCCTGCACCAAAGGCACTAGACTTTGCCACTGAGCTACAGGCTCTTGATGGGTTTCAGTTGTGCAAGATCCCCTATCAGCATCTGACAGGCTTTGGTGTCATTGCCAATGGCTGCCACTGCATAGGACACATCATAACCATGATATAGGGAAGATTTGACCAGTTAGAGATAGGGAAGCCTGTCTGGTCCAATGGGTAAGTTCCTGCCTTTCACCCAGACAAGCAGCGTTCAATTCCCAGGCCTGACAGATGACACACTCAGTCTCTCAGCAAGCATATCTGCATTAATCACTTTGCTTTTAATTCAGTTTTCCTTCCAAATCCTGCAACCCCTTCACCCCAAATACAGTCCAATCATTCCTCGATACTCATTCACTCAGTCATTCCACTCCTCCATTCTACAGGCTCTACAAAATTCAACAAGAACAAGAGCTAGTTCAGCAAGCAGATTTAAAGCCTCTCTTTGGATTTATGTTGATGCTGCTGCCCTCTAGTAATGTTATATGGCAACTGCAGCATAATCACAGGATTGAGAAAGGGGCAGTCCTATGCAAATAATCTCCTCCCATGATTACTTCTCTGAGCTTCCGTAGTGGTGCGATGATAGGACCTTCAACAAATGGTCTTCAGCAGATTTCTAAAGTTGCCAAATTGTCTTAGGCTAAGGATTGTTCCAGTCGAAGACCTTCCGATAAGGACCCCACCCTCACTTAGCAGGGTCCAGAATTACCTGCAGTAATCCTCTATACAGAACATGGGTGTTCGTGGGCGTTTGTGGGCCTACTGTAAAGACTGCATGCTAAAACTGTGATGTCTAAAGTCCCAGTCCTGGTCTCACTGTCAGAGGCACAGCATAACATAGCATGCCAGACCTGGCCATGCAAATCCTTGCAAACCAACTGCCTCTTCCCCACACTTGCTGCATTATGCATTTTCAAGACTTAGTCAATAAGAGGCATGACTTTGTCCTTTTCTATCACTTCAAAATTCATCATGCTACCTTCTGACTGCAGCTAATAAGGGCGCTTTCACCTGCACAAAATTTTACCCTGCATTAAATCAACACCATTCAACCTATTTTATTATCTGCATGGCACCTTCCTCACATAATACAGCTCAATTCTGCCCCCCCTTAGGCCATATTTGTGCTCTCCAGAACACCATTTTGAAGAAACAACGAATACATTCATAAATGAAGATAAGGCCTTGCTCCTATTTAAACTACTTGAGCAAAAGGAGGGAGGTGGCCGGTGGTGGTGGGGGTGGCAAGATTTGTAAATGTGCCCAACTAATGCAATCAAAAAATGACTTAAATTGTTCCTGTATTTTTTTTAAGTAAAAATATTCTTTTTACGTGCAAAAAATCTAATACTGTATTTTTTCCATCTAAACATACTATAACGGTGGTGGCTGGATTTGAACCCTGTCCAGGGGTAGGTTCCTGCACCAAAGGCACTAGACTTTGCCACTGAGCTACAGGCTCTTGATGGGTTTCAGTTGTGCAAGATCCCCTATCAGCATCTGACAGGCTTTGGTGTCATTGCCAATGGCTGCCACTGCAAAGGACACATCATAACCATGATATAGGGAAGATTTGACCAGCTAGAGAAAGGGAAGCCTGTCTGGTCCAGTGGGGAAGTTTCTGCCTTTCTCCCAAACAAGCAGGGTTCATGTCCCAGGCCTGACAGATGACACTCTCAGTCTCTCAGCAAGCATATCTGCATTAATCACTTTGCTTTTAATTCAGTTTTCCTTCCAAATCCTGCAACCCCTTCACCCCAAATACAGTCCAATCATTCCTCGATACTCATTCACTCAGTCATTCCACTCCTCCATTCTACAGGCTCTACAAAATTCAACAAGAACAAGAGCTAGTTCAGCAAGCAGATTTAAAGCCTCTCTTTGGATTTATGTTGATGCTGCTGCCCTCTAGTAATGTTATATGGCAACTGCAGCATAATCACAGGATTGAGAAAGGGGCAGTCCTATGCAAATAATCTCCTCCCATGATTACTTCTCTGAGCTTCCGTAGTGGTGCGATGATAGGACCTTCAACAAATGGTCTTCAGCAGATTTCTAAAGTTGGCAAATTGTCTTAGGCTAAGGATTGTTCCAGTCGAAGGCCTTCCGATAAGGACCCCACCCTCACTTAGCAGGGTCCAGAATTACCTGCAGTAATCCTCTATACAGAACATGGGCGTTCGTGGGCGTTTGTGGGCCTACTGCAAAGACTGCATGTTAAAACTGTGATGTCTAAAGTCCCAGTCTTGGTCTTACTGTCAGAGGCACAGCATAACATAGCATGACAGACCTGGCAATGCAAATCCTTGCAAACCCTTGCAAACCAACTGCCTCTTCCTCACACTTGCTGCATTATGCATTTTCAAGACATAGTCAATAAGAGGCATGACTTTGTCCTTTTCTATCACTTCAAAACTCAACATGCTACCTTCTGACTGCAGCTAATAAGGGCGCTTTCACCTGCACAAAATTTTACCCTGCATTAAATCAACACCATTCAACCTATTTTATTATCTGCATGGCACCTTCCTCACATAATACAGCTCAATTCTGCCCCCCCTTAGGCCATATTTGTGCTCTCCAGAACACCATTTTGAAGAAACAACGAATACATTCATAAATGAAGATAAGGCCTTGCTCCTATTTAAACTACTTGAGCAAAAGGAGGGAGGTGGCCGGTGGTGGTGGGGGTGGCAAGATTTGTAAATGTGCCCAACTAATGCAATCAAAAAATGACTTAAATTGTTCCTGTATTTTTTTTAAGTAAAAATATTCTTTTTACGTGCAAAAAATCAAATACTGTATTTTTTCCATCTAAACATACTATAACGGTGGTGGCTGGATTTGAACCCTGTCCAGGGGTAGGTTCCTGCACCAAAGGCACTAGACTTTGCCACTGAGCTACAGGCTCTTGATGGGTTTCAGTTGTGCAAGATCCCCTATCAGCATCTGACAGGCTTTGGTGTCATTGCCAATGGCTGCCACTGCATAGGACACATCATAACCATGATATAGGGAAGATTTGACCAGCTAGAGATAGGGAAGCCTGTCTGGTCCAGTGGGTAAGTTTCTGCCTTTCACCCAAACAAGCAGGGTTCAAGTCCCAGGCCTGACAGATGACACACTCAGTCTCTCAGCAAGCATATCTGCATTAATCACTTTGCTTTTAATTCAGTTTTCCTTCCAAATCCTGCAACCCCTTCACCCCAAATACAGTCCAATCATTCCTCGATACTCATTCACTCAGTCATTCCACTCCTCCATTCTACAGGCTCTACAAAATTCAACAAGAACAAGAGCTAGTTCAGCAAGCAGATTTAAAGCCTCTCTTTGGATTTATGTTGATGCTGCTGCCCTCTAGTAATGTTATATGGCAACTGCAGCATAATCACAGGATTGAGAAAGGGGCAGTCCTATGCAAATAATCTCCTCCCATGATTACTTCTCTGAGCTTCCGTAGTGGTGCGATGATAGGACCTTCAACAAATGGTCTTCAGCAGATTTCTAAAGTTGGCAAATTGTCTTAGGCTAAGGATTGTTCCAGTCGAAGGCCTTCCGATAAGGACCCCACCCTCACTTAGCAGGGTCCAGAATTACCTGCAGTAATCCTCTATACAGAACATGGGCGTTCGTGGGCGTTTGTGGGCCTACTGCAAAGACTGCATGCTAAAACTGTGATGTCTAAAGTCCCAGTCTTGGTCTCACTGTCAGAGGCACAGCATAACATAGCATGCCAGACCTGGCAATGCAAATCCTTGCAAACCAACTGCCTCTTCCCCACACTTGCTGCATTATGCATTTTCAAGACATAGTCAATAAGAGGCATGACTTTGTCCTTTTCTATCACTTCAAAACTCAACATGCTACCTTCTGACTGCAGCTAATAAGGGCGCTTTCACCTGCACAAAATTTTACCCTGCATTAAATCAACACCATTCAACCTATTTTATTATCTGCATGGCACCTTCCTCTCATAATACAGCTCAATTCTGCCCCCCCTTAGGCCATATTTGTGCTCTCCAGAACACCATTTTGAAGAAACAACGAATACATTCATAAATGAAGATAAGGCCTTGCTCCTATTTAAACTACTTGAGCAAAAGGAGGGAGGTGGCAGGTGGTGGTGGGGGTGGCAAGATTTGTAAATGTGCCCAACTAATGCAATCAAAAAATGACTTAAATTGTTCCTGTATTTTTTTTAAGTAAAAATATCCTTTTTACGTGCAAAAAATCAAATACTGTATTTTTTCCATCTAAACATACTATAACGGTGGTGGCTGGATTTGAACCCTGTCCAGGGGTAGGTTCCTGCACCAAAGGCACTAGACTTTGCCACTGAGGTACAGGCTCGTGATGGGTTTTAGTTGTGCAAGATCCCCTATCAGCATCTGACAGTCTTTGGTGTCATTGCCAATGGCTGCCACTGCAAAGGACACATCATAACCATGATATAGGGAAGATTTGACCAGCTAGAGATAGGGAAGCCTGTCTGGTCCAGTGGGTAAGTTCCTGCCTTTCACCCAAACAAGCAGGGTTCAAGTCCCAGGCTTGACAGATGACACACTCAGTCTCTCAGCAAGCATATCTGCATTAATCACTTTGCTTTTAATTCAGTTTTCCTTCCAAATCCTGCAACCCCTTCACCCCAAATACAGTCCAATCATTCCTCGATACTCATTCACTCAGTCATTCCACTCCTCCATTCTACAGGCTCTACAAAATTCAACAAGAACAAGAGCTAGTTCAGCAAGCAGATTTAAAGCCTCTCTTTGGATTTATGTTGATGCTGCTGCCCTCTAGTAATGTTATATGGCAACTGCAGCATAATCACAGGATTGAGAAAGGGGCAGTCCTATGCAAATAATCTCCTCCCATGATTACTTCTCTGAGCTTCCGTAGTGGTGCGATGATAGGACCTTCAACAAATGGTCTTCAGCAGATTTCTAAAATTGCCAAATTGTCTTAGGCTAAGGATTGTTCCAGTCGAAGGCCTTCCGATAAGGACCCCACCCTCACTTAGCAGGGTCCAGAATTACCTGCAGTAATCCTCTATACAGAACAGGGGCGTTCGTGGGCGTTTGTGGGCCTACTGTAAAGACTGCATGCTAAAACTGTGATGTCTAAAGACCCAGTCTCACTGTCAGAGGCACAGCATAACATAGCATGCCAGACCTGGCCATGCAAATCCTTGCAAACCAACTGCCTCTTCCCCACACTTGCTGCATTATGCATTTTCAAGACATAGTCAATAAGAGGCATGACTTTGTCCTTTTCTATCACTTCAAAATTCAACATGCTACCTTCTGACTGCAGCTAATAAGGGCGCTTTCACCTGCACAAAATTTTACCCTGCATTAAATCAACACCATTCAACCTATTTTATTATCTGCATGGCACCTTCCTCACATAATACAGCTCAATTCTGCCCGCCCTTAGGCCATATTTGTGCTCTCCAGAACACCATTTTGAAGAAACAACGAATACATTCATAAATGAAGATAAGGCCTTGCTCCTATTTAAACTACTTGAGCAAAAGGAGGGAGGTGGCAGGTGGTGGTGGGGGTGGCAAGATTTGTAAATGTGCCCAACTAATGCAATCAAAAAATGACTTAAATTGTTCCTGTATTTTTTTTAAAGTAAAAATATTCTTTTTACGTGCAAAAAATCAAATACTGTATTTTTTCCATCTAAACATACTATAACGGTGGTGGCTGGATTTGAACCCTGTCCAGGGGTAGGTTCCTGCACCAAAGGCACTAGACTTTGCCACTGAGCTACAGGCTCTTGATGGGTTTCAGTTGTGCAAGATCCCCTATCAGCATCTGACAGGCTTTGGTGTCATTGCCAATGGCTGCCACTGCAAAGGACACATCATAACCATGATATAGGGAAGATTTGACCAGCTAGAGATAGGGAAGCCTGTCTGGTCCAGTGGGTAAGTTCCTGCCTTTCACCCAGACAAGCAGGGTTCAATTCCCAGGCCTGACAGATGACACACTCAGTCTCTCAGCAAGCATATCTGCATTAATCACTTTGCTTTTAATTCAGTTTTCCTTCCAAATCCTGCAACCCCTTCACCCCAAATACAGTCCAATCATTCCTCGATACTCATTCACTCAGTCATTCCACTCCTCCATTCTACAGGCTCTACAAAATTCAACAAGAACAAGAGCTAGTTCAGCAAGCAGATTTAAAGCCTCTCTTTGGATTTATGTTGATGCTGCTGCCCTCTAGTAATGTTATATGGCAACTGCAGCATAATCACAGGATTGAGAAAGGGGCAGTCCTATGCAAATAATCTCCTCCCATGATTACTTCTCTGAGCTTCCGTAGTGGTGCGATGATAGGACCTTCAACAAATGGTCTTCAGCAGATTTCTAAAGTTGCCAAATTGTCTTAGGCTAAGGATTGTTCCAGTCGAAGGCCTTCCGATAAGGACCCCACCCTCACTTAGCAGGGTCCAGAATTACCTGCAGTAATCCTCTATACAGAACATGGGCGTTCGTGGGCGTTTGTGGGCCTACTGTAAAGACTGCATGCTAAAACTGTGATGTCTAAAGACCCAGTCTCACTGTCAGAGGCACAGCATAACATAGCATGCCAGACCTGGCCATGCAAATCCTTGCAAACCAACTGCCTCTTCCCCACACTTGCTGCATTATGCATTTTCAAGACATAGTCAATAAGAGGCATGACTTTGTCCTTTTCTATCACTTCAAAATTCAACATGCTACCTTCTGACTGCAGCTAATAAGGGCGCTTTCACCTGCACAAAATTTTACCCTGCATTAAATCAACACCATTCAACCTATTTTATTATCTGCATGGCACCTTCCTCACATAATACAGCTCAATTCTGCCCGCCCTTAGGCCATATTTGTGCTCTCCAGAACACCATTTTGAAGAAACAACGAATACATTCATAAATGAAGATAAGGCCTTGCTCCTATTTAAACTACTTGAGCAAAAGGAGGGAGGTGGCAGGTGGTGGTGGGGGTGGCAAGATTTGTAAATGTGCCCAACTAATGCAATCAAAAAATGACTTAAATTGTTCCTGTATTTTTTTTAAAGTAAAAATATTCTTTTTACGTGCAAAAAATCAAATACTGTATTTTTTCCATCTAAACATACTATAACGGTGGTGGCTGGATTTGAACCCTGTCCAGGGGTAGGTTCCTGCACCAAAGGCACTAGACTTTGCCACTGAGCTACAGGCTCTTGATGGGTTTCAGTTGTGCAAGATCCCCTATCAGCATCTGACAGGCTTTGGTGTCATTGCCAATGGCTGCCACTGCAAAGGACACATCATAACCATGATATAGGGAAGATTTGACCAGCTAGAGATAGGGAAGCCTGTCTGGTCCAGTGGGTAAGTTCCTGCCTTTCACCCAGACAAGCAGGGTTCAATTCCCAGGCCTGACAGATGACACACTCAGTCTCTCAGCAAGCATATCTGCATTAATCACTTTGCTTTTAATTCAGTTTTCCTTCCAAATCTTGCAACCCCTTCACCCCAAATACAGTCCAATCATTCCTCGATACTCATTCACTCAGTCATTCCACTCCTCCATTCTACAGGCTCTACAAAATTCAACAAGAACAAGAGCTAGTTCAGCAAGCAGATTTAAAGCCTCTCTTTGGATTTATGTTGATGCTGCTGCCCTCTAGTAATGTTATATGGCAACTGCAGCATAATCACAGGATTGAGAAAGGGGCAGTCCTATGCAAATAATCTCCTCCCATGATTACTTCTCTGAGCTTCCGTAGTGGTGCGATGATAGGACCTTCAACAAATGGTCTTCACCAGATTTCTAAAGTTGCCAAATTGTCTTAGGCTAAGGATTGTTCCAGTCGAAGGCCTTCCGATAAGGACCCCACCCTCACATAGCAGAGTCCACAATTACCTGCAGTAATCCTCTATACAGAACATGGGCGTTTGTGGGTCTCCGTGGGCCTACTGTAAAGACTGCATGCTAAAACTGTGATGTCTAAAGTCCCAGTCCTGGTCTCACTGTCAGAGGCACAGCATAACATAGCATGCCAGACCGGGCCATGCAAATCCTTGCAAACCAACTGCCTCTTCCCCACACTTGCTGCATTATGCATTTTCAAGACATAGTCAATAAGAGGCATGACTTTGTCCTTTTCTATCACTTCAAAATTCAACATGCTACCTTCTGACTGCAGCTAATAAGGGCGCTTTCACCTGCACACAATTTTACCCTGCATTAAATCAACACCATTCAACCTATTTTATTATCTGAATGGCACCTTCCTCACATAATACAGCTCAATTCTGCCCCCCCTTAGGCCATATTTGTGCTCTCCAGAACACCATTTTGAAGAAACAACGAATACATTCATAAATGAAGATAAGGCCTTGCTCCTATTTAAACTACTTGGGCAAAAGGTGGGAGGTGGCAGGTGGTGGTGGGGGTGGCAAGATTTGTAAATGTGCCCAACTAATGCAATCAAAAAATGACTTAAATTGTTCCTGTATTTTTTTAAAGTAAAAATATTCTTTTTACGTGCAAAAAATCAAATACTGTATTTTTTCCATCTAAACATACTTTAACGGTGGTGGCTGGATTTGAACCCGGTCCAGGGGTAGGTTCCTGCACCAAAGGCACTAGAATTTGACACTGAGCTACAGACTCTTGGTGGGTTTCAGTTGTGCAAGAGCCCTTATCAGCATCTGACAGGCTTTGGTGTCATTGCCAATGGCTGCCACTGCAAAGGACACATCATAACCATGATATAGGGAAGATTTGACCAGCTAGAGATAGGGAAGCCTGTCTGGTCCAGTGGGTAAGTTCCTGCCTTTCACCCAGACAAGCAGGGTTCAATTCCCAGGCCTGACAGATGACACACTCAGTCTCTCAGCAAGCATATCTGCATTAATCACTTTGCTTTTAATTCAGTTTTCCTTCAAAATCCTGCAACCCCTTCACCCCAAATACAGTCCAATCATTCCTCGATACTCATTCACTCAGTCATTCCACTCCTCCATTCTACGGGATCTACAAAATTCAACAAGAACAAGAGCTAGTTCAGCAAGCAGATTTAAAGCCTCTCTTTGAATTTATGTTGATGCTGCTGCCCTCTAGTAATGTTATATGGCAACTGCAGCATAATCACAGGATTGAGAAAGGGGCAGTCCTATGCAAATAATCTCCTCCCATGATTACTTCTCTGAGCTTCCGTAGTGGTGCGATGATAGGACCTTCAACAAATGGTCTTCAGCAGATTTCTAAAGTTGCCAAATTGTCTTAGGCTAAGGATTGTTCCAGTCGAAGGCCTTCCGATAAGGACCCCACCCTCACTTAGCAGGGTCCAGAATTACCTGCAGTAATCCTCTATACAGAACATGGGCGTTCATGGGCATTTGTGGGCCTACTGTAAAGACTGCATGCTAAAACTGTGATGTCTAAAGTCCCAGTCTTGGTCTCACTGTCAGAGGCACAGCATAACATAGCATGCCAGACCTGGCAATGCAAATCCTTGCAAACCAACTGCCTCTTCCCCACACTTGCTGCATTATGCATTTTTAAGACATAGTCAATAAGAGGCATGACTTTGTCCTTTTCTATCACTTCAAAACTCAACATGCTACCTTCTGACTGCAGCTAATAAGGGCGCTTTCACCTGCACAAAATTTTACCCTGCATTAAATCAACACCATTCAACCTATTTTATTATCTGCATGGCACCTTCCTCTCATAATACAGCTCAATTCTGCCCCCCCTTAGGCCATATTTGTGCTCTCCAGAACACCATTTTGAAGAAACAACGAATACATTCATAAATGAAGATAAGGCCTTGCTCCTATTTAAACTACTTGAGCAAAAGGAGGGAGGTGGCAGGTGGTGGTGGGGGTGGCAAGATTTGTAAATGTGCCCAACTAATGCAATCAAAAAATGACTTAAATTGTTCCTGTATTTTTTTTAAGTAAAAATATCCTTTTTACGTGCAAAAAATCAAATCCTGTATTTTTTCCATCGAAACATACTATAACGGTGGTGGCTGTATTTGAACCCTGTCCAGGGGTAGGTTCCTGCACCAAAGGCACTAGACTTTGCCACTGAGGTACAGGCTCGTGATGGGTTTTAGTTGTGCAAGATCCCCTATCAGCATCTGACAGGCTTTGGTGTCATTGCCAATGGCTGCCACTGCAAAGGACACATCATAACCATGATATAGGGAAGATTTGACCAGCTAGAGATAGGGAAGCCTGTCTGGTCCAGTGGGTAAGTTCCTGCCTTTCACCCAAACAAGCAGGGTTCAAGTCCCAGGCTTGACAGATGACACACTCAGTCTCTCAGCAAGCATATCTGCATTAATCACTTTGCTTTTAATTCAGTTTTCCTTCCAAATCCTGCAACCCCTTCACCCCAAATACAGTCCAATCATTCCTCGATACTCATTCACTCAGTCATTCCACTCCTCCATTCTACAGGCTCTACAAAATTCAACAAGAACAAGAGCTAGTTCAGCAAGCAGATTTAAAGCCTCTCTTTGGATTTATGTTGATGCTGCTGCCCTCTAGTAATGTTATATGGCAACTGCAGCATAATCACAGGATTGAGAAAGGGGCAGTCCTATGCAAATAATCTCCTCCCATGATTACTTCTCTGAGCTTCCGTAGTGGTGCGATGATAGGACCTTCAACAAATGGTCTTCAGCAGATTTCTAAAGTTGCCAAATTGTCTTAGGCTAAGGATTGTTCCAGTCGAAGGCCTTCCGATAAGGACCCCACCCTCACTTAGCAGGGTCCAGAATTACCTGCAGTAATCCTCTATACAGAACATGGGCGTTTGTGGGCCTACGTGGGCCTACTGCAAAGACTGCATGCTAAAACTGTGATGTCTAAAGTCCCAGTCCTAGTCTCACTGTCAGGGGCACAGCATAACATAGCATGCCAGACCTGGCCATGCAAATCCTTGCAAACCAACTGCCTCTTCCCCACACTTGCTGGATTATGCATTTTCAAGACATAGTCAATAAGAGGCATGACTTTGTCCTTTTCTATCACTTCAAAATTCAACATGCTACCTTCTGACTGCAGCTAATAAGGGCGCTTTCACCTGCACAAAATTTTACCCTGCATTAAATCAACACCATTCAACCTATTTTATTATCTGCATGGCACCTTCCTCACATAATACAGCTCAATTCTGCCCCCCCTTAGGCCATATTTGTGCTCTCCAGAACACCATTTTGAAGAAACAACGAATACATTCATAAATGAAGATAAGGCCTTGCTCCTATTTAAACTACTTGAGCAAAAGGAGGGAGGTGGCAGGTGGTGGTGGGGGTGGCAAGATTTGTAAATGTGCCCAACTAATGCAATCAAAAAATGACTTAAATTGTTCCTGTATTTTTTTTAAGTAAAAATATTCTTTTTACGTGCAAAAAATCAAATACTGTCTTTTTTCCATCTAAACATACTTTAACGGTGGTGGCTGGATTCGAACCATGTCCAGGGGCAGGTTCCTGCACCAAAGGCACTAGACTTTGCCACTGAGCTACAGGCTCTTGATGGGTTTCAGTTGTGCAAGATCCCCTATCAGCATCTGACAGGCTTTGGTGTCATTGCCAATGGCTGCCACTGCATAGGACACATCATAACCATGATATAGGGAAGATTTGACCAGTTAGAGATAGGGAAGCCTGTCTGGTCCAATGGGTAAGTTCCTGCCTTTCACCCAGACAAGCAGCGTTCAATTCCCAGGCCTGACAGATGACACACTCAGTCTCTCAGCAAGCATATCTGCATTAATCACTTTGCTTTTAATTCAGTTTTCCTTCCAAATCCTGCAACCCCTTCACCCCAAATACAGTCCAATCATTCCTCGATACTCATTCACTCAGTCATTCCACTCCTCCATTCTACAGGCTCTACAAAATTCAACAAGAACAAGAGCTAGTTCAGCAAGCAGATTTAAAGCCTCTCTTTGGATTTATGTTGATGCTGCTGCCCTCTAGTAATGTTATATGGCAACTGCAGCATAATCACAGGATTGAGAAAGGGGCAGTCCTATGCAAATAATCTCCTCCCATGATTACTTCTCTGAGCTTCCGTAGTGGTGCGATGATAGGACCTTCAACAAATGGTCTTCAGCAGATTTCTAAAGTTGCCAAATTGTCTTAGGCTAAGGATTGTTCCAGTCGAAGACCTTCCGATAAGGACCCCACCCTCACTTAGCAGGGTCCAGAATTACCTGCAGTAATCCTCTATACAGAACATGGGTGTTCGTGGGCGTTTGTGGGCCTACTGTAAAGACTGCATGCTAAAACTGTGATGTCTAAAGTCCCAGTCCTGGTCTCACTGTCAGAGGCACAGCATAACATAGCATGCCAGACCTGGCCATGCAAATCCTTGCAAACCAACTGCCTCTTCCCCACAGTTGCTGCATTATGCATTTTCAAGACTTAGTCAATAAGAGGCATGACTTTGTCCTTTTCTATCACTTCAAAATTCATCATGCTACCTTCTGACTGCAGCTAATAAGGGCGCTTTCACCTGCACAAAATTTTACCCTGCATTAAATCAACACCATTCAACCTATTTTATTATCTGCATGGCACCTTCCTCACATAATACAGCTCAATTCTGCCCCCCCTTAGGCCATATTTGTGCTCTCCAGAACACCATTTTGAAGAAACAACGAATACATTCATAAATGAAGATAAGGCCTTGCTCCTATTTAAACTACTTGAGCAAAAGGAGGGAGGTGGCCGGTGGTGGTGGGGGTGGCAAGATTTGTAAATGTGCCCAACTAATGCAATCAAAAAATGACTTAAATTGTTCCTGTATTTTTTTTAAGTAAAAATATTCTTTTTACGTGCAAAAAATCTAATACTGTATTTTTTCCATCTAAACATACTATAACGGTGGTGGCTGGATTTGAACCCTGTCCAGGGGTAGGTTCCTGCACCAAAGGCACTAGACTTTGCCACTGAGCTACAGGCTCTTGATGGGTTTCAGTTGTGCAAGATCCCCTATCAGCATCTGACAGGCTTTGGTGTCAGTGCCAATGGCTGCCACTGCAAAGGACACATCATAACCATGATATAGGGAAGATTTGACCAGCTAGAGATAGGGAAGCCTGTCTGGTCCAGTGGGTAAGTTTCTGCCTTTCTCCCAAACAAGCAGGGTTCAAGTCCCAGGCCTGACAGATGACACTCTCAGTCTCTCAGCAAGCATATCTGCATTAATCACTTTGCTTTTAATTCAGTTTTCCTTCCAAATCCTGCAACCCCTTCACCCCAAATACAGTCCAATCATTCCTCGATACTCATTCACTCAGTCATTCCACTCCTCCATTCTACAGGCTCTACAAAATTCAACAAGAACAAGAGCTAGTTCAGCAAGCAGATTTAAAGCCTCTCTTTGGATTTATGTTGATGCTGCTGCCCTCTAGTAATGTTATATGGCAACTGCAGCATAATCACAGGATTGAGAAAGGGGCAGTCCTATGCAAATAATCTCCTCCCATGATTACTTCTCTGAGCTTCCGTAGTGGTGCGATGATAGGACCTTCAACAAATGGTCTTCAGCAGATTTCTAAAGTTGGCAAATTGTCTTAGGCTAAGGATTGTTCCAGTCGAAGGCCTTCCGATAAGGACCCCACCCTCACTTAGCAGGGTCCAGAATTACCTGCAGTAATCCTCTATACAGAACATGGGCGTTTGTGGGCCTACTGCAAAGACTGCATGCTAAAACTGTGATGTCTAAAGTCCCAGTCTTGGTCTCACTGTCAGAGGCACAGCATAACATAGCATGCCAGACCTGGCAATGCAAATCCTTGCAAACCAACTGCCTCTTCCCCACACTTGCTGCATTATGCATTTTCAAGACATAGTCAATAAGAGGCATGACTTTGTCCTTTTCTATCACTTCAAAACTCAACATGCTACCTTCTGACTGCAGCTAATAAGGGCGCTTTCACCTGCACAAAATTTTACCCTGCATTAAATCAACACCATTCAACCTATTTTATTATCTGCATGGCACCTTCCTCACATAATACAGCTCAATTCTGCCCCCCCTTAGGCCATATTTGTGCTCTCCAGAACACCATTTTGAAGAAACAACGAATACATTCATAAATGAAGATAAGGCCTTGCTCCTATTTAAACTACTTGAGCAAAAGGAGGGAGGTGGCAGGTGGTGGTGGGGGTGGCAAGATTTGTAAATGTGCCCAACTAATGCAATCAAAAAATGACTTAAATTGTTCCTGTATTTTTTTTAAGTAAAAATATCCTTTTTACGTGCAAAAAATCAAATACTGTATTTTTTCCATCTAAACATACTATAACGGTGGTGGCTGTATTTGAACCCTGTCCAGGGGTAGGTTCCTGCACCAAAGGCACTAGACTTTGCCACTGAGGTACAGGCTTGTGATGGGTTTTAGTTGTGCAAGATCCCCTATCAGCATCTGACAGGCTTTGGTGTCATTGCCAATGGCTGCCACTGCAAAGGACACATCATAACCATGATATAGGGAAGATTTGACCAGCTAGAGATAGGGAAGCCTGTCTGGTCCAGTGGGTAAGTTCCTGCCTTTCACCCAAACAAGCAGGGTTCAAGTCCCAGGCTTGACAGATGACACACTCAGTCTCTCAGCAAGCATATCTGCATTAATCACTTTGCTTTTAATTCAGTTTTCCTTCCAAATCCTGCAACCCCTTCACCCCAAATACAGTCCAATCATTCCTCGATACTCATTCACTCAGTCATTCCACTCCTCCATTCTACAGGCTCTACAAAATTCAACAAGAACAAGAGCTAGTTCAGCAAGCAGATTTAAAGCCTCTCTTTGGATTTATGTTGATGCTGCTGCCCTCTAGTAATGTTATATGGCAACTGCAGCATAATCACAGGATTGAGAAAGGGGCAGTCCTATGCAAATAATCTCCTCCCATGATTACTTCTCTGAGCTTCCGTAGTGGTGCGATGATAGGACCTTCAACAAATGGTCTTCAGCAGATTTCTAAAGTTGCCAAATTGTCTTAGGCTAAGGATTGTTCCAGTCGAAGGCCTTCCGATAAGGACCCCACCCTCACTTAGCAGGGTCCAGAATTACCTGCAGTAATCCTCTATACAGAACATGGGCGTTTGTGGGCCTACGTGGGCCTACTGCAAAGACTGCATGCTAAAACTGTGATGTCTAAAGTCCCAGTCCTAGTCTCACTGTCAGGGGCACAGCATAACATAACATGCCAGACCTGGCCATGCAAATCCTTGCAAACCAACTGCCTCTTCCCCACACTTGCTGGATTATGCATTTTCAAGACATAGTCAATAAGAGGCATGACTTTGTCCTTTTCTATCACTTCAAAATTCAACATGCTACCTTCTGACTGCAGCTAATAAGGGCGCTTTCACCTGCACAAAATTTTACCCTGCATTAAATCAACACCATTCAACCTATTTTATTATCTGCATGGCACCTTCCTCACATAATACAGCTCAATTCTGCCCCCCCTTAGGCCATATTTGTGCTCTCCAGAACACCATTTTGAAGAAACAACTAATACATTCATAAATGAAGATAAGGCCTTGCTCCTATTTAAACTACTTGAGCAAAAGGAGGTAGGTGGCAGGTGGTGGTGGGGGTGGCAAGATTTGTAAATGTGCCCAACTAATGCAATCAAAAAATGACTTAAATTGTTCCTGTATTTTTTTTAAGTAAAAATATTCTTTTTACGTGCAAAAAATCAAATACTGTATTTTTTCCATCTAAACATACTTTAATGGTGGTGGCTGGATTTGAACCCTGTCCAGGGGTAGGTTCTTGCACGAAAGGCACTAGACTTTGCCACTGAGCTACAGGCTCTTGATGGGTTTCAGTTGTGCAAGAGCCCCTATCAGCATCTGACAGGCTTTGGTGTCATTGCCAATGGCTGCCACTGCAAAGGACACATCATAACCATGATATAGGGAAGATTTGACCAGCTAGAGATAGGGAAACCTGTCTGGTCCAGTGGGTAAGTTCCTGCCTTTCACCCAGACAAGCAGCGTTCAATTCCCAGGCCTGACAGATAACACACTCAGTCTCTCAGCAAGCATATCTGCGTTAATCACTTTGCTTTTAATTCAGTTTTCCTTCCAAATCCTGCAACCCCTTCACCCCAAATACAGTCCAATCATTCCTCGATACTCATTCACTCAGTCATTCCACTCCTCCATTCTACAGGCTCTGCAAAATTCAACAAGAACAAGAGCTAGTTCAGCAAGCAGATTTAAAGCCTCTCTTTGGATTTATGTTGATGCTGCTGCCCTCTAGTAATGTTATATGGCAACTGCAGCATAATCACAGGATTGAGAAAGGGGCAGTCCTATGCAAATAATCTCCTCCCATGATTACTTCTCTGAGCTTCCGTAGTGGTGCGATGATAGGACCTTCAACAAATGGTCTTCACCAGATTTCTAAAGTTGCCAAATTGTCTTAGGCTAAGGATTGTTCCAGTCGAAGGCCTTCCGATAAGGACCCCACCCTCACATAGCAGAGTCCACAATTACCTGCAGTAATCCTCTATACAGAACATGGGCGTTTGTGGGTCTACGTGGGCCTACTGTAAAGACTGCATGCTAAAACTGTGATGTCTAAAGTCCCAGTCCTGGTCTCACTGTCAGAGGCACAGCATAACATAGCATGCCAGACCGGGCCATGCAAATCCTTGCAAACCAACTGCCTCTTCCCCACACTTGCTGCATTATGCATTTTCAAGACATAGTCAATAAGAGGCATGACTTTGTCCTTTTCTATCACTTCAAAATTCAACATGCTACCTTCTGACTGCAGCTAATAAGGGCGCTTTCACCTGCACACAATTTTACCCTGCATTAAATCAACACCATTCAACCTATTTTATTATCTGAATGGCACCTTCCTCACATAATACAGCTCAATTCTGCCCCCCCTTAGGCCATATTTGTGCTCTCCAGAACACCATTTTGAAGAAACAACGAATACATTCATAAATGAAGATAAGGCCTTGCTCCTATTTAAACTACTTGGGCAAAAGGTGGGAGGTGGCAGGTGGTGGTGGGGGTGGCAAGATTTGTAAATGTGCCCAACTAATGCAATCAAAAAATGACTTAAATTGTTCCTGTATTTTTTTAAAGTAAAAATATTCTTTTTACGTGCAAAAAATCAAATACTGTATTTTTTCCATCTAAACATACTTTAACGGTGGTGGCTGGATTTGAACCCGGTCCAGGGGTAGGTTCCTGCACCAAAGGCACTAGAATTTGACACTGAGCTACAGACTCTTGGTGGGTTTCAGTTGTGCAAGAGCCCTTATCAGCATCTGACAGGCTTTGGTGTCATTGCCAATGGCTGCCACTGCAAAGGACACATCATAACCATGATATAGGGAAGATTTGACCAGCTAGAGATAGGGAAGCCTGTCTGGTCCAGTGGGTAAGTTCCTGCCTTTCACCCAGACAAGCAGGGTTCAATTCCCAGGCCTGACAGATGACACACTCAGTCTCTCAGCAAGCATATCTGCATTAATCACTTTGCTTTTAATTCAGTTTTCCTTCAAAATCCTGCAACCCCTTCACCCCAAATACAGTCCAATCATTCCTCGATACTCATTCACTCAGTCATTCCACTCCTCCATTCTACGGGATCTACAAAATTCAACAAGAACAAGAGCTAGTTCAGCAAGCAGATTTAAAGCCTCTCTTTGAATTTATGTTGATGCTGCTGCCCTCTAGTAATGTTATATGGCAACTGCAGCATAATCACAGGATTGAGAAAGGGGCAGTCCTATGCAAATAATCTCCTCCCATGATTACTTCTCTGAGCTTCCGTAGTGGTGCGATGATAGGACCTTCAACAAATGGTCTTCAGCAGATTTCTAAAGTTGCCAAATTGTCTTAGGCTAAGGATTGTTCCAGTCGAAGGCCTTCCGATAAGGACCCCACCCTCACTTAGCAGGGTCCAGAATTACCTGCAGTAATCCTCTATACAGAACATGGGCGTTCATGGGCATTTGTGGGCCTACTGTAAAGACTGCATGCTAAAACTGTGATGTCTAAAGTCCCAGTCCCAGTCCTGGTCTCACTGTCAGAGGCACAGCATAACATAGCATGCCAGACCTGGCCATGCCAATCCTTGCAAACCAACTGCCTCTTCCCCACACTTGCTGCATTATGCATTTTCAAGACATAGTCAATAAGAGGCATGACTTTGTCCTTTTCTATCACTTCAAAATTCAACATACTACCTTCTGACTGCAGCTAATAAGGGCGCTTTCACCTGCACAAAATTTTACCCTGCATTAAATCAACACCATTCAACCTATTTTATTATCTGCATGGCACCTTCCTCACATAATACAGCTCAATTCTGCCCCCCCTTAGGCCATATTTGTGCTCTCCAGAACACCATTTTGAAGAAACAACGAATACATTCATAAATGAAGATAAGGCCTTGCTCCTATTTAAACTACTTGAGCAAAAGGAGGGAGGTGGCAGGTGGTGGTGGGGGTGGCAAGATTTGTAAATGTGCCCAACTAATGCAATCAAAAAATGACTTAAATTGTTCCTGTATTTTTTTTAAGTAAAAATATTCTTTTTACGTGCAAAAAATAAAATACTGTATTTTTTCCATCTAAACATACTTTAATGGAGGTGGCTGGATTTGAACCCTGTCCAGGGGTAGGTTCCTGCACCAAAGGCACTAGACTTTGCCACTGAGCTACAGGCTCTTGATGGGTTTCAGTTGTGCAAGAGCCCCTATCAGCATCTGACAGGCTTTGGTGTCATTGCCAATGGCTGCCACTGCAAAGGACACATCATAACCATGATATAGGGAAGATTTGACCAGCTAGAGATATGGAAGCCTGTCTGGTCCAGTGGGTAAGTTCCTGCCTTTCACCCAGACAAGCAGAGTTCAATTCCCAGGCCTGACAGATGACACACTCAGTCTCTCAGCAAGCATATCTGCATTAATCACTTTGCTTTTAATTAAGTTTTCCTTCCAAATCCTGCAACCCCTTCACCCCAAATACAGTCCAATCATTCCTCGATACTCATTCACTCAGTCATTCCACTCCTCCATTCTACAGGCCCTACAAAATTCAACAAGAACAAGAGCTAGTTCAGCAAGCAGATTTAAAGCCTCTCTTTGGATTTATGTTGATGCTGCTGCCCTCTAGTAATGTTATATGGCAACTGCAGCATAATCACAGGATTGAGAAAGGGGCAGTCCTATGCAAATAATCTCCTCCCATGATTACTTCTCTGAGCTTCCGTAGTGGTGCGATGATAGGACCTTCAACAAATGGTCTTCAGCAGATTTCTAAAGTTGCCAAATTGTCTTAGGCTAAGGATTGTTCCAGTCGAAGGCCTTCCGATAAGGACCCCACCCTCACTTAGCAGGGTCCAGAATTACCTGCAGTAATCCTCTATACAGAACATGGGCGTTCGTGGGCGTTTGTGGGCCTACTGCAAAGACTGCATGCTAAAACTGTGATGTCTAAAGTCCCAGTCTTGGTCTCACTGTCAGAGGCACAGCATAACATAGCATGCCAGACCTGGCAATGCAAATCCTTGCAAACCAACTGCCTCTTCCCCACACTTGCTGCATTATGCATTTTCAAGACATAGTCAATAAGAGGCATGACTTTGTCCTTTTCTATCACTTCAAAACTCAACATGCTACCTTCTGACTGCAGCTAATAAGGGCGCTTTCACCTGCACAAAATTTTACCCTGCATTAAATCAACACCATTCAACCTATTTTATTATCTGCATGGCACCTTCCTCTCATAATACAGCTCAATTCTGCCCCCCCTTAGGCCATATTTGTGCTCTCCAGAACACCATTTTGAAGAAACAACGAATACATTCATAAATGAAGATAAGGCCTTGCTCCTATTTAAACTACTTGAGCAAAAGGAGGGAGGTGGCAGGTGGTGGTGGGGGTGGCAAGATTAGTAAATGTGCCCAACTAATGCAATCAAAAAATGACTTAAATTGTTCCTGTATTTTTTTTAAGTAAAAATATCCTTTTTACGTGCAAAAAATCAAATACTGTATTTTTTCCATCTAAACATACTATAACGGTGGTGGCTGTATTTGAACCCTGTCCAGGGGTAGGTTCCTGCACCAAAGGCACTAGACTTTGCCACTGAGGTACAGGCTCGTGATGGGTTTTAGTTGTGCAAGATCCCCTATCAGCATCTGACAGGCTTTGGTGTCATTGCCAATGGCTGCCACTGCAAAGGACACATCATAACCATGATATAGGGAAGATTTGACCAGCTAGAGATAGGGAAGCCTGTCTGGTCCAGTGGGTAAGTTCCTGCCTTTCACCCAAACAAGCAGGGTTCAAGTCCCAGGCTTGACAGATGACACACTCAGTCTCTCAGCAAGCATATCTGCATTAATCACTTTGCTTTTAATTCAGTTTTCCTTCCAAATCCTGCAACCCCTTCACCCCAAATACAGTCCAATCATTCCTCGATACTCATTCACTCAGTCATTCCACTCCTCCATTCTACAGGCTCTACAAAATTCAACAAGAACAAGAGCTAGTTCAGCAAGCAGATTTAAAGCCTCTCTTTGGATTTATGTTGATGCTGCTGCCCTCTAGTAATGTTATATGGCAACTGCAGCATAATCACAGGATTGAGAAAGGGGCAGTCCTATGCAAATAATCTCCTCCCATGATTACTTCTCTGAGCTTCCGTAGTGGTGCGATGATAGGACCTTCAACAAATGGTCTTCAGCAGATTTCTAAAGTTGCCAAATTGTCTTAGGCTAAGGATTGTTCCAGTCGAAGGCCTTCCGATAAGGACCCCACCCTCACTTAGCAGGGTCCAGAATTACCTGCAGTAATCCTCTATACAGAACATGGGCGTTTGTGGGCCTACGTGGGCCTACTGCAAAGACTGCATGCTAAAACTGTGATGTCTAAAGTCCCAGTCCTAGTCTCACTGTCAGGGGCACAGCATAACATAGCATGCCAGACCTGGCCATGCAAATCCTTGCAAACCAACTGCCTCTTCCCCACACTTGCTGGATTATGCATTTTCAAGACATAGTCAATAAGAGGCATGACTTTGTCCTTTTCTATCACTTCAAAATTCAACATGCTACCTTCTGACTGCAGCTAATAAGGGCGCTTTCACCTGCACAAAATTTTACCCTGCATTAAATCAACACCATTCAACCTATTTTATTATCTGCATGGCACCTTCCTCACATAATACAGCTCAATTCTGCCCCCCCTTAGGCCATATTTGTGCTCTCCAGAACACCATTTTGAAGAAACAACGAATACATTCATAAATGAAGATAAGGCCTTGCTCCTATTTAAACTACTTGAGCAAAAGGAGGGAGGTGGCAGGTGGTGGTGGGGGTGGCAAGATTTGTAAATGTGCCCAACTAATGCAATCAAAAAATGACTTAAATTGTTCCTGTATTTTTTTTAAGTAAAAATATTCTTTTTACGTGCAAAAAATCAAATACTGTCTTTTTTCCATCTAAACATACTTTAACAGTGGTGGCTGGATTCGAACCATGTCCAGGGGCAGGTTCCTGCACCAAAGGCACTAGACTTTGCCACTGAGCTACAGGCTCTTGATGGGTTTCAGTTGTGCAAGATCCCCTATCAGCATCTGACAGGCTTTGGTGTCATTGCCAATGGCTGCCACTGCATAGGACACATCATAACCATGATATAGGGAAGATTTGACCAGTTAGAGATAGGGAAGCCTGTCTGGTCCAGTGGGTAAGTTCCTGCCTTTCACCCAGACAAGCAGCGTTCAATTCCCAGGCCTGACAGATGACACACTCAGTCTCTCAGCAAGCATATCTGCATTAATCACTTTGCTTTTAATTCAGTTTTCCTTCCAAATCCTGCAACCCCTTCACCCCAAATACAGTCCAATCATTCCTCGATACTCATTCACTCAGTCATTCCACTCCTCCATTCTACAGGCTCTACAAAATTCAACAAGAACAAGAGCTAGTTCAGCAAGCAGATTTAAAGCCTCTCTTTGGATTTATGTTGATGCTGCTGCCCTCTAGTAATGTTATATGGCAACTGCAGCATAATCACAGGATTGAGAAAGGGGCAGTCCTATGCAAATAATCTCCTCCCATGATTACTTCTCTGAGCTTCCGTAGTGGTGCGATGATAGGACCTTCAACAAATGGTCTTCAGCAGATTTCTAAAGTTGCCAAATTGTCTTAGGCTAAGGATTGTTCCAGTCGAAGACCTTCCGATAAGGACCCCACCCTCACTTAGCAGGGTCCAGAATTACCTGCAGTAATCCTCTATACAGAACATGGGTGTTCGTGGGCGTTTGTGGGCCTACTGTAAAGACTGCATGCTAAAACTGTGATGTCTAAAGTCCCAGTCCTGGTCTCACTGTCAGAGGCACAGCATAACATAGCATGCCAGACCTGGCCATGCAAATCCTTGCAAACCAACTGCCTCTTCCCCACACTTGCTGCATTATGCATTTTCAAGACTTAGTCAATAAGAGGCATGACTTTGTCCTTTTCTATCACTTCAAAATTCATCATGCTACCTTCTGACTGCAGCTAATAAGGGCGCTTTCACCTGCACAAAATTTTACCCTGCATTAAATCAACACCATTCAACCTATTTTATTATCTGCATGGCACCTTCCTCACATAATACAGCTCAATTCTGCCCCCCCTTAGGCCATATTTGTGCTCTCCAGAACACCATTTTGAAGAAACAACGAATACATTCATAAATGAAGATAAGGCCTTGCTCCTATTTAAACTACTTGAGCAAAAGGAGGGAGGTGGCCGGTGGTGGTGGGGGTGGCAAGATTTGTAAATGTGCCCAACTAATGCAATCAAAAAATGACTTAAATTGTTCCTGTATTTTTTTTAAGTAAAAATATTCTTTTTACGTGCAAAAAATCTAATACTGTATTTTTTCCATCTAAACATACTATAACGGTGGTGGCTGGATTTGAACCCTGTCCAGGGGTAGGTTCCTGCACCAAAGGCACTAGACTTTGCCACTGAGCTACAGGCTCTTGATGGGTTTCAGTTGTGCAAGATCCCCTATCAGCATCTGACAGGCTTTGGTGTCATTGCCAATGGCTGCCACTGCAAAGGACACATCATAACCATGATATAGGGAAGATTTGACCAGCTAGAGATAGGGAAGCCTGTCTGGTCCAGTGGGGAAGTTTCTGCCTTTCTCCCAAACAAGCAGGGTTCAAGTCCCAGGCCTGACAGATGACACTCTCAGTCTCTCAGCAAGCATATCTGCATTAATCACTTTGCTTTTAATTCAGTTTTCCTTCCAAATCCTGCAACCCCTTCACCCCAAATACAGTCCAATCATTCCTCGATACTCATTCACTCAGTCATTCCACTCCTCCATTCTACAGGCTCTACAAAATTCAACAAGAACAAGAGCTAGTTCAGCAAGCAGATTTAAAGCCTCTCTTTGGATTTATGTTGATGCTGCTGCCCTCTAGTAATGTTATATGGCAACTGCCGTATAATCACAGGATTGAGAAAGGGGCAGTCCTATGCAAATAATCTCCTCCCATGATTACTTCTCTGAGCTTCCGTAGTGGTGCGATGATAGGACCTTCAACAAATGGTCTTCAGCAGATTTCTAAAGTTGGCAAATTGTCTTAGGCTAAGGATTGTTCCAGTCGAAGGCCTTCCGATAAGGACCCCACCCTCACTTAGCAGGGTCCAGAATTACCTGCAGTAATCCTCTATACAGAACATGGGCGTTCGTGGGCGTTTGTGGGCCTACTGCAAAGACTGCATGTTAAAACTGTGATGTCTAAAGTCCCAGTCTTGGTCTCACTGTCAGAGGCACAGCATAACATAGCATGACAGACCTGGCAATGCAAATCCTTGCAAACCCTTGCAAACCAACTGCCTCTTCCTCACACTTGCTGCATTATGCATTTTCAAGACATAGTCAATAAGAGGCATGACTTTGTCCTTTTCTATCACTTCAAAACTCAACATGCTACCTTCTGACTGCAGCTAATAAGGGCGCTTTCACCTGCACAAAATTTTACCCTGCATTAAATCAACACCATTCAACCTATTTTATTATCTGCATGGCACCTTCCTCACATAATACAGCTCAATTCTGCCCCCCCTTAGGCCATATTTGTGCTCTCCAGAACACCATTTTGAAGAAACAACGAATACATTCATAAATGAAGATAAGGCCTTGCTCCTATTTAAACTACTTGAGCAAAAGGAGGGAGGTGGCCGGTGGTGGTGGGGGTGGCAAGATTTGTAAATGTGCCCAACTAATGCAATCAAAAAATGACTTAAATTGTTCCTGTATTTTTTTTAAGTAAAAATATTCTTTTTACGTGCAAAAAATCAAATACTGTATTTTTTCCATCTAAACATACTATAACGGTGGTGGCTGGATTTGAACCCTGTCCAGGGGTAGGTTCCTGCACCAAAGGCACTAGACTTTGCCACTGAGCTACAGGCTCTTGATGGGTTTCAGTTGTGCAAGATCCCCTATCAGCATCTGACAGGCTTTGGTGTCATTGCCAATGGCTGCCACTGCATAGGACACATCATAACCATGATATAGGGAAGATTTGACCAGCTAGAGATAGGGAAGCCTGTCTGGTCCAGTGGGTAAGTTTCTGCCTTTTACCCAAACAAGCAGGGTTCAAGTCCCAGGCCTGACAGATGACACACTCAGTCTCTCAGCAAGCATATCTGCATTAATCACTTTGCTTTTAATTCAGTTTTCCTTCCAAATCCTGCAACCCCTTCACCCCAAATACAGTCCAATCATTCCTCGATACTCATTCACTCAGTCATTCCACTCCTCCATTCTACAGGCTCTACAAAATTCAACAAGAACAAGAGCTAGTTCAGCAAGCAGATTTAAAGCCTCTCTTTGGATTTATGTTGATGCTGCTGCCCTCTAGTAATGTTATATGGCAACTGCAGCATAATCACAGGATTGAGAAAGGGGCAGTCCTATGCAAATAATCTCCTCCCATGATTACTTCTCTGAGCTTCCGTAGTGGTGCGATGATAGGACCTTCAACAAATGGTCTTCAGCAGATTTCTAAAGTTGGCAAATTGTCTTAGGCTAAGGATTGTTCCAGTCGAAGGCCTTCCGATAAGGACCCCACCCTCACTTAGCAGGGTCCAGAATTACCTGCAGTAATCCTCTATACAGAACATGGGCGTTTGTGGGCCTACTGCAAAGACTGCATGCTAAAACTGTGATGTCTAAAGTCCCAGTCTTGGTCTCACTGTCAGAGGCACAGCATAACATAGCATGCCAGACCTGGCAATGCAAATCCTTGCAAACCAACTGCCTCTTCCCCACACTTGCTGCATTATGCATTTTCAAGACATAGTCAATAAGAGGCATGACTTTGTCCTTTTCTATCACTTCAAAACTCAACATGCTACCTTCTGACTGCAGCTAATAAGGGCGCTTTCACCTGCACAAAATTTTACCCTGCATTAAATCAACACCATTCAACCTATTTTATTATCTGCATGGCACCTTCCTCACATAATACAGCTCAATTCTGCCCCCCCTTAGGCCATATTTGTGCTCTCCAGAACACCATTTTGAAGAAACAACGAATACATTCATAAATGAAGATAAGGCCTTGCTCCTATTTAAACTACTTGAGCAAAAGGAGGGAGGTGGCAGGTGGTGGTGGGGGTGGCAAGATTTGTAAATGTGCCCAACTAATGCAATCAAAAAATGACTTAAATTGTTCCTGTATTTTTTTAAAAGTAAAAATATTCTTTTTACGTGCAAAAAATCAAATACTGTATTTTTTCCATCTAAACATACTATAACGGTGGTGGCTGGATTTGAACCCTGTCCAGGGGTAGGTTCCTGCACCAAAGGCACTAGACTTTGCCACTGAGCTACAGGCTCTTGATGGGTTTCAGTTGTGCAAGAGCCCCTATCAGCATCTGACAGGCTTTGGTGTCATTGCCAATGGCTGCCACTGCAAAGGACACATCATAACCATGATATAGGGAAGATTTGACCAGCTAGAGATAGGGAAACCTGTCTGGTCCAGTGGGTAAGTTCCTGCCTTTCACCCAGACAAGCAGCGTTCAATTCCCAGGCCTGACAGATAACACACTCAGTCTCTCAGCAAGCATATCTGCGTTAATCACTTTGCTTTTAATTCAGTTTTCCTTCCAAATCCTGCAACCCCTTCACCCCAAATACAGTCCAATCATTCCTCGATACTCATTCACTCAGTCATTCCACTCCTCCATTCTACAGGCTCTGCAAAATTCAACAAGAACAAGAGCTAGTTCAGCAAGCAGATTTAAAGCCTCTCTTTGGATTTATGTTGATGCTGCTGCCCTCTAGTAATGTTATATGGCAACTGCAGCATAATCACAGGATTGAGAAAGGGGCAGTCCTATGCAAATAATCTCCTCCCATGATTACTTCTCTGAGCTTCCGTAGTGGTGCGATGATAGGACCTTCAACAAATGGTCTTCAGCAGATTTCTAAAGTTGGCAAATTGTCTTAGGCTAAGGATTGTTCCAGTCGAAGGCCTTCCGATAAGGACCCCACCCTCACTTAGCAGGGTCCAGAATTACCTGCAGTAATCCTCTATACAGAACATGGGCGTTCGTGGGCGTTTGTGGGCCTACTGCAAAGACTGCATGTTAAAACTGTGATGTCTAAAGTCCCAGTCTTGGTCTCACTGTCAGAGGCACAGCATAACATAGCATGACAGACCTGGCAATGCAAATCCTTGCAAACCCTTGCAAACCAACTGCCTCTTCCTCACACTTGCTGCATTATGCATTTTCAAGACATAGTCAATAAGAGGCATGACTTTGTCCTTTTCTATCACTTCAAAACTCAACATGCTACCTTCTGACTGCAGCTAATAAGGGCGCTTTCACCTGCACAAAATTTTACCCTGCATTAAATCAACACCATTCAACCTATTTTATTATCTGCATGGCACCTTCCTCACATAATACAGCTCAATTCTGCCCCCCCTTAGGCCATATTTGTGCTCTCCAGAACACCATTTTGAAGAAACAACGAATACATTCATAAATGAAGATAAGGCCTTGCTCCTATTTAAACTACTTGAGCAAAAGGAGGGAGGTGGCCGGTGGTGGTGGGGGTGGCAAGATTTGTAAATGTGCCCAACTAATGCAATCAAAAAATGACTTAAATTGTTCCTGTATTTTTTTTAAGTAAAAATATTCTTTTTACGTGCAAAAAATCAAATACTGTATTTTTTCCATCTAAACATACTATAACGGTGGTGGCTGGATTTGAACCCTGTCCAGGGGTAGGTTCCTGCACCAAAGGCACTAGACTTTGCCACTGAGCTACAGGCTCTTGATGGGTTTCAGTTGTGCAAGATCCCCTATCAGCATCTGACAGGCTTTGGTGTCATTGCCAATGGCTGCCACTGCATAGGACACATCATAACCATGATATAGGGAAGATTTGACCAGCTAGAGATAGGGAAGCCTGTCTGGTCCAGTGGGTAAGTTTCTGCCTTTTACCCAAACAAGCAGGGTTCAAGTCCCAGGCCTGACAGATGACACACTCAGTCTCTCAGCAAGCATATCTGCATTAATCACTTTGCTTTTAATTCAGTTTTCCTTCCAAATCCTGCAACCCCTTCACCCCAAATACAGTCCAATCATTCCTCGATACTCATTCACTCAGTCATTCCACTCCTCCATTCTACAGGCTCTACAAAATTCAACAAGAACAAGAGCTAGTTCAGCAAGCAGATTTAAAGCCTCTCTTTGGATTTATGTTGATGCTGCTGCCCTCTAGTAATGTTATATGGCAACTGCAGCATAATCACAGGATTGAGAAAGGGGCAGTCCTATGCAAATAATCTCCTCCCATGATTACTTCTCTGAGCTTCCGTAGTGGTGCGATGATAGGACCTTCAACAAATGGTCTTCAGCAGATTTCTAAAGTTGGCAAATTGTCTTAGGCTAAGGATTGTTCCAGTCGAAGGCCTTCCGATAAGGACCCCACCCTCACTTAGCAGGGTCCAGAATTACCTGCAGTAATCCTCTATACAGAACATGGGCGTTTGTGGGCCTACTGCAAAGACTGCATGCTAAAACTGTGATGTCTAAAGTCCCAGTCTTGGTCTCACTGTCAGAGGCACAGCATAACATAGCATGCCAGACCTGGCAATGCAAATCCTTGCAAACCAACTGCCTCTTCCCCACACTTGCTGCATTATGCATTTTCAAGACATAGTCAATAAGAGGCATGACTTTGTCCTTTTCTATCACTTCAAAACTCAACATGCTACCTTCTGACTGCAGCTAATAAGGGCGCTTTCACCTGCACAAAATTTTACCCTGCATTAAATCAACACCATTCAACCTATTTTATTATCTGCATGGCACCTTCCTCACATAATACAGCTCAATTCTGCCCCCCCTTAGGCCATATTTGTGCTCTCCAGAACACCATTTTGAAGAAACAACGAATACATTCATAAATGAAGATAAGGCCTTGCTCCTATTTAAACTACTTGAGCAAAAGGAGGGAGGTGGCAGGTGGTGGTGGGGGTGGCAAGATTTGTAAATGTGCCCAACTAATGCAATCAAAAAATGACTTAAATTGTTCCTGTATTTTTTTTAAAGTAAAAATATTCTTTTTACGTGCAAAAAATCAAATACTGTATTTTTTCCATCTAAACATACTATAACGGTGGTGGCTGGATTTGAACCCTGTCCAGGGGTAGGTTCCTGCACCAAAGGCACTAGACTTTGCCACTGAGCTACAGGCTCTTGATGGGTTTCAGTTGTGCAAGATCCCCTATCAGCATCTGACAGGCTTTGGTGTCATTGCCAATGGCTGCCACTGCAAAGGACACATCATAACCATGATATAGGGAAGATTTGACCAGCTAGAGATAGGGAAGCCTGTCTGGTCCAGTGGGTAAGTTCCTGCCTTTCACCCAAACAAGCAGGGTTCAAGTCCCAGGCTTGACAGATGACACACTCAGTCTCTCAGCAAGCATATCTGCATTAATCACTTTGCTTTTAATTCAGTTTTCCTTCCAAATCCTGCAACCCCTTCACCCCAAATACAGTCCAATCATTCCTCGATACTCATTCACTCAGTCATTCCACTCCTCCATTCTACAGGCTCTACAAAATTCAACAAGAACAAGAGCTAGTTCAGCAAGCAGATTTAAAGCCTCTCTTTGGATTTATGTTGATGCTGCTGCCCTCTAGTAATGTTATATGGCAACTGCAGCATAATCACAGGATTGAGAAAGGGGCAGTCCTATGCAAATAATCTCCTCCCATGATTACTTCTCTGAGCTTCCGTAGTGGTGCGATGATAGGACCTTCAACAAATGGTCTTCAGCAGATTTCTAAAGTTGCCAAATTGTCTTAGGCTAAGGATTGTTCCAGTCGAAGGCCTTCCGATAAGGACCCCACCCTCACTTAGCAGGGTCCAGAATTACCTGCAGTAATCCTCTATACAGAACATGGGCGTTTGTGGGCCTACGTGGGCCTACTGCAAAGACTGCATGCTAAAACTGTGATGTCTAAAGTCCCAGTCCTAGTCTCACTGTCAGGGGCACAGCATAACATAACATGCCAGACCTGGCCATGCAAATCCTTGCAAACCAACTGCCTCTTCCCCACACTTGCTGGATTATGCATTTTCAAGACATAGTCAATAAGAGGCATGACTTTGTCCTTTTCTATCACTTCAAAATTCAACATGCTACCTTCTGACTGCAGCTAATAAGGGCGCTTTCACCTGCACAAAATTTTACCCTGCATTAAATCAACACCATTCAACCTATTTTATTATCTGCATGGCACCTTCCTCACATAATACAGCTCAATTCTGCCCCCCCTTAGGCCATATTTGTGCTCTCCAGAACACCATTTTGAAGAAACAACTAATACATTCATAAATGAAGATAAGGCCTTGCTCCTATTTAAACTACTTGAGCAAAAGGAGGGAGGTGGCAGGTGGTGGTGGGGGTGGCAAGATTTGTAAATGTGCCCAACTAATGCAATCAAAAAATGACTTAAATTGTTCCTGTATTTTTTTTAAGTAAAAATATTCTTTTTACGTGCAAAAAATCAAATACTGTATTTTTTCCATCTAAACATACTTTAATGGTGGTGGCTGGATTTGAACCCTGTCCAGGGGTAGGTTCTTGCACGAAAGGCACTAGACTTTGCCACTGAGCTACAGGCTCTTGATGGGTTTCAGTTGTGCAAGAGCCCCTATCAGCATCTGACAGGCTTTGGTGTCATTGCCAATGGCTGCCACTGCAAAGGACACATCATAACCATGATATAGGGAAGATTTGACCAGCTAGAGATAGGGAAACCTGTCTGGTCCAGTGGGTAAGTTCCTGCCTTTCACCCAGACAAGCAGCGTTCAATTCCCAGGCCTGACAGATAACACACTCAGTCTCTCAGCAAGCATATCTGCGTTAATCACTTTGCTTTTAATTCAGTTTTCCTTCCAAATCCTGCAACCCCTTCACCCCAAATACAGTCCAATCATTCCTCGATACTCATTCACTCAGTCATTCCACTCCTCCATTCTACAGGCTCTGCAAAATTCAACAAGAACAAGAGCTAGTTCAGCAAGCAGATTTAAAGCCTCTCTTTGGATTTATGTTGATGCTGCTGCCCTCTAGTAATGTTATATGGCAACTGCAGCATAATCACAGGATTGAGAAAGGGGCAGTCCTATGCAAATAATCTCCTCCCATGATTACTTCTCTGAGCTTCCGTAGTGGTGCGATGATAGGACCTTCAACAAATGGTCTTCACCAGATTTCTAAAGTTGCCAAATTGTCTTAGGCTAAGGATTGTTCCAGTCGAAGGCCTTCCGATAAGGACCCCACCCTCACATAGCAGAGTCCACAATTACCTGCAGTAATCCTCTATACAGAACATGGGCGTTTGTGGGTCTACGTGGGCCTACTGTAAAGACTGCATGCTAAAACTGTGATGTCTAAAGTCCCAGTCCTGGTCTCACTGTCAGAGGCACAGCATAACATAGCATGCCAGACCGGGCCATGCAAATCCTTGCAAACCAACTGCCTCTTCCCCACACTTGCTGCATTATGCATTTTCAAGACATAGTCAATAAGAGGCATGACTTTGTCCTTTTCTATCACTTCAAAATTCAACATGCTACCTTCTGACTGCAGCTAATAAGGGCGCTTTCACCTGCACACAATTTTACCCTGCATTAAATCAACACCATTCAACCTATTTTATTATCTGAATGGCACCTTCCTCACATAATACAGCTCAATTCTGCCCCCCCTTAGGCCATATTTGTGCTCTCCAGAACACCATTTTGAAGAAACAACGAATACATTCATAAATGAAGATAAGGCCTTGCTCCTATTTAAACTACTTGGGCAAAAGGTGGGAGGTGGCAGGTGGTGGTGGGGGTGGCAAGATTTGTAAATGTGCCCAACTAATGCAATCAAAAAATGACTTAAATTGTTCCTGTATTTTTTTAAAGTAAAAATATTCTTTTTACGTGCAAAAAATCAAATACTGTATTTTTTCCATCTAAACATACTTTAACGGTGGTGGCTGGATTTGAACCCGGTCCAGGGGTAGGTTCCTGCACCAAAGGCACTAGAATTTGACACTGAGCTACAGACTCTTGGTGGGTTTCAGTTGTGCAAGAGCCCTTATCAGCATCTGACAGGCTTTGGTGTCATTGCCAATGGCTGCCACTGCAAAGGACACATCATAACCATGATATAGGGAAGATTTGACCAGCTAGAGATAGGGAAGCCTGTCTGGTCCAGTGGGTAAGTTCCTGCCTTTCACCCAGACAAGCAGGGTTCAATTCCCAGGCCTGACAGATGACACACTCAGTCTCTCAGCAAGCATATCTGCATTAATCACTTTGCTTTTAATTCAGTTTTCCTTCAAAATCCTGCAACCCCTTCACCCCAAATACAGTCCAATCATTCCTCGATACTCATTCACTCAGTCATTCCACTCCTCCATTCTACGGGATCTACAAAATTCAACAAGAACAAGAGCTAGTTCAGCAAGCAGATTTAAAGCCTCTCTTTGAATTTATGTTGATGCTGCTGCCCTCTAGTAATGTTATATGGCAACTGCAGCATAATCACAGGATTGAGAAAGGGGCAGTCCTATGCAAATAATCTCCTCCCATGATTACTTCTCTGAGCTTCCGTAGTGGTGCGATGATAGGACCTTCAACAAATGGTCTTCAGCAGATTTCTAAAGTTGCCAAATTGTCTTAGGCTAAGGATTGTTCCAGTCGAAGGCCTTCCGATAAGGACCCCACCCTCACTTAGCAGGGTCCAGAATTACCTGCAGTAATCCTCTATACAGAACATGGGCGTTCATGGGCATTTGTGGGCCTACTGTAAAGACTGCATGCTAAAACTGTGATGTCTAAAGTCCCAGTCCCAGTCCTGGTCTCACTGTCAGAGGCACAGCATAACATAGCATGCCAGACCTGGCCATGCCAATCCTTGCAAACCAACTGCCTCTTCCCCACACTTGCTGCATTATGCATTTTCAAGACATAGTCAATAAGAGGCATGACTTTGTCCTTTTCTATCACTTCAAAATTCAACATGCTACCTTCTGACTGCAGCTAATAAGGGCGCTTTCACCTGCACAAAATTTTACCCTGCATTAAATCAACACCATTCAACCTATTTTATTATCTGCATGGCACCTTCCTCACATAATACAGCTCAATTCTGCCCCCCCTTAGGCCATATTTGTGCTCTCCAGAACACCATTTTGAAGAAACAACGAATACATTCATAAATGAAGATAAGGCCTTGCTCCTATTTAAACTACTTGAGCAAAAGGAGGGAGGTGGCAGGTGGTGGTGGGGGTGGCAAGATTTGTAAATGTGCCCAACTAATGCAATCAAAAAATGACTTAAATTGTTCCTGTATTTTTTTTAAGTAAAAATATTCTTTTTACGTGCAAAAAATAAAATACTGTATTTTTTCCATCTAAACATACTTTAATGGTGGTGGCTGGATTTGAACCCTGTCCAGGGGTAGGTTCCTGCACCAAAGGCACTAGACTTTGCCACTGAGCTACAGGCTCTTGATGGGTTTCAGTTGTGCAAGAGCCCCTATCAGCATCTGACAGGCTTTGGTGTCATTGCCAATGGCTGCCACTGCAAAGGACACATCATAACCATGATATAGGGAAGATTTGACCAGCTAGAGATATGGAAGCCTGTCTGGTCCAGTGGGTAAGTTCCTGCCTTTCACCCAGACAAGCAGAGTTCAATTCCCAGGCCTGACAGATGACACACTCAGTCTCTCAGCAAGCATATCTGCATTAATCACTTTGCTTTTAATTAAGTTTTCCTTCCAAATCCTGCAACCCCTTCACCCCAAATACAGTCCAATCATTCCTCGATACTCATTCACTCAGTCATTCCACTCCTCCATTCTACAGGCTCTACAAAATTCAACAAGAACAAGAGCTAGTTCAGCAAGCAGATTTAAAGCCTCTCTTTGGATTTATGTTGATGCTGCTGCCCTCTAGTAATGTTATATGGCAACTGCAGCATAATCACAGGATTGAGAAAGGGGCAGTCCTATGCAAATAATCTCCTCCCATGATTACTTCTCTGAGCTTCCGTAGTGGTGCGATGATAGGACCTTCAACAAATGGTCTTCAGCAGATTTCTAAAGTTGCCAAATTGTCTTAGGCTAAGGATTGTTCCAGTCGAAGGCCTTCCGATAAGGACCCCACCCTCACTTAGCAGGGTCCAGAATTACCTGCAGTAATCCTCTATACAGAACATGGGCGTTCGTGGGCGTTTGTGGGCCTACTGCAAAGACTGCATGCTAAAACTGTGATGTCTAAAGTCCCAGTCTTGGTCTCACTGTCAGAGGCACAGCATAACATAGCATGCCAGACCTGGCAATGCAAATCCTTGCAAACCAACTGCCTCTTCCCCACACTTGCTGCATTATGCATTTTCAAGACATAGTCAATAAGAGGCATGACTTTGTCCTTTTCTATCACTTCAAAACTCAACATGCTACCTTCTGACTGCAGCTAATAAGGGCGCTTTCACCTGCACAAAATTTTACCCTGCATTAAATCAACACCATTCAACCTATTTTATTATCTGCATGGCACCTTCCTCTCATAATACAGCTCAATTCTGCCCCCCCTTAGGCCATATTTGTGCTCTCCAGAACACCATTTTGAAGAAACAACGAATACATTCATAAATGAAGATAAGGCCTTGCTCCTATTTAAACTACTTGAGCAAAAGGAGGGAGGTGGCAGGTGGTGGTGGGGGTGGCAAGATTAGTAAATGTGCCCAACTAATGCAATCAAAAAATGACTTAAATTGTTCCTGTATTTTTTTTAAGTAAAAATATCCTTTTTACGTGCAAAAAATCAAATACTGTATTTTTTCCATCTAAACATACTATAACGGTGGTGGCTGTATTTGAACCCTGTCCAGGGGTAGGTTCCTGCACCAAAGGCACTAGACTTTGCCACTGAGGTACAGGCTCGTGATGGGTTTTAGTTGTGCAAGATCCCCTATCAGCATCTGACAGGCTTTGGTGTCATTGCCAATGGCTGCCACTGCAAAGGACACATCATAACCATGATATAGGGAAGATTTGACCAGCTAGAGATAGGGAAGCCTGTCTGGTCCAGTGGGTAAGTTCCTGCCTTTCACCCAAACAAGCAGGGTTCAAGTCCCAGGCTTGACAGATGACACACTCAGTCTCTCAGCAAGCATATCTGCATTAATCACTTTGCTTTTAATTCAGTTTTCCTTCCAAATCCTGCAACCCCTTCACCCCAAATACAGTCCAATCATTCCTCGATACTCATTCACTCAGTCATTCCACTCCTCCATTCTACAGGCTCTACAAAATTCAACAAGAACAAGAGCTAGTTCAGCAAGCAGATTTAAAGCCTCTCTTTGGATTTATGTTGATGCTGCTGCCCTCTAGTAATGTTATATGGCAACTGCAGCATAATCACAGGATTGAGAAAGGGGCAGTCCTATGCAAATAATCTCCTCCCATGATTACTTCTCTGAGCTTCCGTAGTGGTGCGATGATAGGACCTTCAACAAATGGTCTTCAGCAGATTTCTAAAGTTGCCAAATTGTCTTAGGCTAAGGATTGTTCCAGTCGAAGGCCTTCCGATAAGGACCCCACCCTCACTTAGCAGGGTCCAGAATTACCTGCAGTAATCCTCTATACAGAACATGGGCGTTTGTGGGCCTACGTGGGCCTACTGCAAAGACTGCATGCTAAAACTGTGATGTCTAAAGTCCCAGTCCTAGTCTCACTGTCAGGGGCACAGCATAACATAGCATGCCAGACCTGGCCATGCAAATCCTTGCAAACCAACTGCCTCTTCCCCACACTTGCTGGATTATGCATTTTCAAGACATAGTCAATAAGAGGCATGACTTTGTCCTTTTCTATCACTTCAAAATTCAACATGCTACCTTCTGACTGCAGCTAATAAGGGCGCTTTCACCTGCACAAAATTTTACCCTGCATTAAATCAACACCATTCAACCTATTTTATTATCTGCATGGCACCTTCCTCACATAATACAGCTCAATTCTGCCCCCCCTTAGGCCATATTTGTGCTCTCCAGAACACCATTTTGAAGAAACAACGAATACATTCATAAATGAAGATAAGGCCTTGCTCCTATTTAAACTACTTGAGCAAAAGGAGGGAGGTGGCAGGTGGTGGTGGGGGTGGCAAGATTTGTAAATGTGCCCAACTAATGCAATCAAAAAATGACTTAAATTGTTCCTGTATTTTTTTTAAGTAAAAATATTCTTTTTACGTGCAAAAAATCAAATACTGTCTTTTTTCCATCTAAACATACTTTAACAGTGGTGGCTGGATTCGAACCATGTCCAGGGGCAGGTTCCTGCACCAAAGGCACTAGACTTTGCCACTGAGCTACAGGTTCTTGATGGGTTTCAGTTGTGCAAGATCCCCTATCAGCATCTGACAGGCTTTGGTGTCATTGCCAATGGCTGCCACTGCATAGGACACATCATAACCATGATATAGGGAAGATTTGACCAGTTAGAGATAGGGAAGCCTGTCTGGTCCAGTGGGTAAGTTCCTGCCTTTCACCCAGACAAGCAGCGTTCAATTCCCAGGCCTGACAGATGACACACTCAGTCTCTCAGCAAGCATATCTGCATTAATCACTTTGCTTTTAATTCAGTTTTCCTTCCAAATCCTGCAACCCCTTCACCCCAAATACAGTCCAATCATTCCTCGATACTCATTCACTCAGTCATTCCACTCCTCCATTCTACAGGCTCTACAAAATTCAACAAGAACAAGAGCTAGTTCAGCAAGCAGATTTAAAGCCTCTCTTTGGATTTATGTTGATGCTGCTGCCCTCTAGTAATGTTATATGGCAACTGCAGCATAATCACAGGATTGAGAAAGGGGCAGTCCTATGCAAATAATCTCCTCCCATGATTACTTCTCTGAGCTTCCGTAGTGGTGCGATGATAGGACCTTCAACAAATGGTCTTCAGCAGATTTCTAAAGTTGCCAAATTGTCTTAGGCTAAGGATTGTTCCAGTCGAAGACCTTCCGATAAGGACCCCACCCTCACTTAGCAGGGTCCAGAATTACCTGCAGTAATCCTCTATACAGAACATGGGTGTTCGTGGGCGTTTGTGGGCCTACTGTAAAGACTGCATGCTAAAACTGTGCTGTCTAAAGTCCCAGTCCTGGTCTCACTGTCAGAGGCACAGCATAACATAGCATGCCAGACCTGGCCATGCAAATCCTTGCAAACCAACTGCCTCTTCCCCACACTTGCTGCATTATGCATTTTCAAGACTTAGTCAATAAGAGGCATGACTTTGTCCTTTTCTATCACTTCAAAATTCATCATGCTACCTTCTGACTGCAGCTAATAAGGGCGCTTTCACCTGCACAAAATTTTACCCTGCATTAAATCAACACCATTCAACCTATTTTATTATCTGCATGGCACCTTCCTCACATAATACAGCTCAATTCTGCCCCCCCTTAGGCCATATTTGTGCTCTCCAGAACACCATTTTGAAGAAACAACGAATACATTCATAAATGAAGATAAGGCCTTGCTCCTATTTAAACTACTTGAGCAAAAGGAGGGAGGTGGCCGGTGGTGGTGGGGGTGGCAAGATTTGTAAATGTGCCCAACTAATGCAATCAAAAAATGACTTAAATTGTTCCTGTATTTTTTTTAAGTAAAAATATTCTTTTTACGTGCAAAAAATCTAATACTGTATTTTTTCCATCTAAACATACTATAACGGTGGTGGCTGGATTTGAACCCTGTCCAGGGGTAGGTTCCTGCACCAAAGGCACTAGACTTTGCCACTGAGCTACAGGCTCTTGATGGGTTTCAGTTGTGCAAGATCCCCTATCAGCATCTGACAGGCTTTGGTGTCAGTGCCAATGGCTGCCACTGCAAAGGACACATCATAACCATGATATAGGGAAGATTTGACCAGCTAGAGATAGGGAAGCCTGTCTGGTCCAGTGGGTAAGTTTCTGCCTTTCTCCCAAACAAGCAGGGTTCAAGTCCCAGGCCTGACAGATGACACTCTCAGTCTCTCAGCAAGCATATCTGCATTAATCACTTTGCTTTTAATTCAGTTTTCCTTCCAAATCCTGCAACCCCTTCACCCCAAATACAGTCCAATCATTCCTCGATACTCATTCACTCAGTCATTCCACTCCTCCATTCTACAGGCTCTACAAAATTCAACAAGAACAAGAGCTAGTTCAGCAAGCAGATTTAAAGCCTCTCTTTGGATTTATGTTGATGCTGCTGCCCTCTAGTAATGTTATATGGCAACTGCAGCATAATCACAGGATTGAGAAAGGGGCAGTCCTATGCAAATAATCTCCTCCCATGATTACTTCTCTGAGCTTCCGTAGTGGTGCGATGATAGGACCTTCAACAAATGGTCTTCAGCAGATTTCTAAAGTTGGCAAATTGTCTTAGGCTAAGGATTGTTCCAGTCGAAGGCCTTCCGATAAGGACCCCACCCTCACTTAGCAGGGTCCAGAATTACCTGCAGTAATCCTCTATACAGAACATGGGCGTTTGTGGGCCTACTGCAAAGACTGCATGCTAAAACTGTGATGTCTAAAGTCCCAGTCTTGGTCTCACTGTCAGAGGCACAGCATAACATAGCATGCCAGACCTGGCAATGCAAATCCTTGCAAACCAACTGCCTCTTCCCCACACTTGCTGCATTATGCATTTTCAAGACATAGTCAATAAGAGGCATGACTTTGTCCTTTTCTATCACTTCAAAACTCAACATGCTACCTTCTGACTGCAGCTAATAAGGGCGCTTTCACCTGCACAAAATTTTACCCTGCATTAAATCAACACCATTCAACCTATTTTATTATCTGCATGGCACCTTCCTCACATAATACAGCTCAATTCTGCCCCCCCTTAGGCCATATTTGTGCTCTCCAGAACACCATTTTGAAGAAACAACGAATACATTCATAAATGAAGATAAGGCCTTGCTCCTATTTAAACTACTTGAGCAAAAGGAGGGAGGTGGCAGGTGGTGGTGGGGGTGGCAAGATTTGTAAATGTGCCCAACTAATGCAATCAAAAAATGACTTAAATTGTTCCTGTATTTTTTTTAAGTAAAAATATCCTTTTTACGTGCAAAAAATCAAATACTGTATTTTTTCCATCTAAACATACTATAACGGTGGTGGCTGTATTTGAACCCTGTCCAGGGGTAGGTTCCTGCACCAAAGGCACTAGACTTTGCCACTGAGGTACAGGCTTGTGATGGGTTTTAGTTGTGCAAGATCCCCTATCAGCATCTGACAGGCTTTGGTGTCATTGCCAATGGCTGCCACTGCAAAGGACACATCATAACCATGATATAGGGAAGATTTGACCAGCTAGAGATAGGGAAGCCTGTCTGGTCCAGTGGGTAAGTTCCTGCCTTTCACCCAAACAAGCAGGGTTCAAGTCCCAGGCTTGACAGATGACACACTCAGTCTCTCAGCAAGCATATCTGCATTAATCACTTTGCTTTTAATTCAGTTTTCCTTCCAAATCCTGCAACCCCTTCACCCCAAATACAGTCCAATCATTCCTCGATACTCATTCACTCAGTCATTCCACTCCTCCATTCTACAGGCTCTACAAAATTCAACAAGAACAAGAGCTAGTTCAGCAAGCAGATTTAAAGCCTCTCTTTGGATTTATGTTGATGCTGCTGCCCTCTAGTAATGTTATATGGCAACTGCAGCATAATCACAGGATTGAGAAAGGGGCAGTCCTATGCAAATAATCTCCTCCCATGATTACTTCTCTGAGCTTCCGTAGTGGTGCGATGATAGGACCTTCAACAAATGGTCTTCAGCAGATTTCTAAAGTTGCCAAATTGTCTTAGGCTAAGGATTGTTCCAGTCGAAGGCCTTCCGATAAGGACCCCACCCTCACTTAGCAGGGTCCAGAATTACCTGCAGTAATCCTCTATACAGAACATGGGCGTTTGTGGGCCTACGTGGGCCTACTGCAAAGACTGCATGCTAAAACTGTGATGTCTAAAGTCCCAGTCCTAGTCTCACTGTCAGGGGCACAGCATAACATAACATGCCAGACCTGGCCATGCAAATCCTTGCAAACCAACTGCCTCTTCCCCACACTTGCTGGATTATGCATTTTCAAGACATAGTCAATAAGAGGCATGACTTTGTCCTTTTCTATCACTTCAAAATTCAACATGCTACCTTCTGACTGCAGCTAATAAGGGCGCTTTCACCTGCACAAAATTTTACCCTGCATTAAATCAACACCATTCAACCTATTTTATTATCTGCATGGCACCTTCCTCACATAATACAGCTCAATTCTGCCCCCCCTTAGGCCATATTTGTGCTCTCCAGAACACCATTTTGAAGAAACAACTAATACATTCATAAATGAAGATAAGGCCTTGCTCCTATTTAAACTACTTGAGCAAAAGGAGGTAGGTGGCAGGTGGTGGTGGGGGTGGCAAGATTTGTAAATGTGCCCAACTAATGCAATCAAAAAATGACTTAAATTGTTCCTGTATTTTTTTTAAGTAAAAATATTCTTTTTACGTGCAAAAAATCAAATACTGTATTTTTTCCATCTAAACATACTTTAATGGTGGTGGCTGGATTTGAACCCTGTCCAGGGGTAGGTTCTTGCACGAAAGGCACTAGACTTTGCCACTGAGCTACAGGCTCTTGATGGGTTTCAGTTGTGCAAGAGCCCCTATCAGCATCTGACAGGCTTTGGTGTCATTGCCAATGGCTGCCACTGCAAAGGACACATCATAACCATGATATAGGGAAGATTTGACCAGCTAGAGATAGGGAAACCTGTCTGGTCCAGTGGGTAAGTTCCTGCCTTTCACCCAGACAAGCAGCGTTCAATTCCCAGGCCTGACAGATAACACACTCAGTCTCTCAGCAAGCATATCTGCGTTAATCACTTTGCTTTTAATTCAGTTTTCCTTCCAAATCCTGCAACCCCTTCACCCCAAATACAGTCCAATCATTCCTCGATACTCATTCACTCAGTCATTCCACTCCTCCATTCTACAGGCTCTGCAAAATTCAACAAGAACAAGAGCTAGTTCAGCAAGCAGATTTAAAGCCTCTCTTTGGATTTATGTTGATGCTGCTGCCCTCTAGTAATGTTATATGGCAACTGCAGCATAATCACAGGATTGAGAAAGGGGCAGTCCTATGCAAATAATCTCCTCCCATGATTACTTCTCTGAGCTTCCGTAGTGGTGCGATGATAGGACCTTCAACAAATGGTCTTCACCAGATTTCTAAAGTTGCCAAATTGTCTTAGGCTAAGGATTGTTCCAGTCGAAGGCCTTCCGATAAGGACCCCACCCTCACATAGCAGAGTCCACAATTACCTGCAGTAATCCTCTATACAGAACATGGGCGTTTGTGGGTCTACGTGGGCCTACTGTAAAGACTGCATGCTAAAACTGTGATGTCTAAAGTCCCAGTCCTGGTCTCACTGTCAGAGGCACAGCATAACATAGCATGCCAGACCGGGCCATGCAAATCCTTGCAAACCAACTGCCTCTTCCCCACACTTGCTGCATTATGCATTTTCAAGACATAGTCAATAAGAGGCATGACTTTGTCCTTTTCTATCACTTCAAAATTCAACATGCTACCTTCTGACTGCAGCTAATAAGGGCGCTTTCACCTGCACACAATTTTACCCTGCATTAAATCAACACCATTCAACCTATTTTATTATCTGAATGGCACCTTCCTCACATAATACAGCTCAATTCTGCCCCCCCTTAGGCCATATTTGTGCTCTCCAGAACACCATTTTGAAGAAACAACGAATACATTCATAAATGAAGATAAGGCCTTGCTCCTATTTAAACTACTTGGGCAAAAGGTGGGAGGTGGCAGGTGGTGGTGGGGGTGGCAAGATTTGTAAATGTGCCCAACTAATGCAATCAAAAAATGACTTAAATTGTTCCTGTATTTTTTTAAAGTAAAAATATTCTTTTTACGTGCAAAAAATCAAATACTGTATTTTTTCCATCTAAACATACTTTAACGGTGGTGGCTGGATTTGAACCCGGTCCAGGGGTAGGTTCCTGCACCAAAGGCACTAGAATTTGACACTGAGCTACAGACTCTTGGTGGGTTTCAGTTGTGCAAGAGCCCTTATCAGCATCTGACAGGCTTTGGTGTCATTGCCAATGGCTGCCACTGCAAAGGACACATCATAACCATGATATAGGGAAGATTTGACCAGCTAGAGATAGGGAAGCCTGTCTGGTCCAGTGGGTAAGTTCCTGCCTTTCACCCAGACAAGCAGGGTTCAATTCCCAGGCCTGACAGATGACACACTCAGTCTCTCAGCAAGCATATCTGCATTAATCACTTTGCTTTTAATTCAGTTTTCCTTCAAAATCCTGCAACCCCTTCACCCCAAATACAGTCCAATCATTCCTCGATACTCATTCACTCAGTCATTCCACTCCTCCATTCTACGGGATCTACAAAATTCAACAAGAACAAGAGCTAGTTCAGCAAGCAGATTTAAAGCCTCTCTTTGAATTTATGTTGATGCTGCTGCCCTCTAGTAATGTTATATGGCAACTGCAGCATAATCACAGGATTGAGAAAGGGGCAGTCCTATGCAAATAATCTCCTCCCATGATTACTTCTCTGAGCTTCCGTAGTGGTGCGATGATAGGACCTTCAACAAATGGTCTTCAGCAGATTTCTAAAGTTGCCAAATTGTCTTAGGCTAAGGATTGTTCCAGTCGAAGGCCTTCCGATAAGGACCCCACCCTCACTTAGCAGGGTCCAGAATTACCTGCAGTAATCCTCTATACAGAACATGGGCGTTCATGGGCATTTGTGGGCCTACTGTAAAGACTGCATGCTAAAACTGTGATGTCTAAAGTCCCAGTCCCAGTCCTGGTCTCACTGTCAGAGGCACAGCATAACATAGCATGCCAGACCTGGCCATGCCAATCCTTGCAAACCAACTGCCTCTTCCCCACACTTGCTGCATTATGCATTTTCAAGACATAGTCAATAAGAGGCATGACTTTGTCCTTTTCTATCACTTCAAAATTCAACATACTACCTTCTGACTGCAGCTAATAAGGGCGCTTTCACCTGCACAAAATTTTACCCTGCATTAAATCAACACCATTCAACCTATTTTATTATCTGCATGGCACCTTCCTCACATAATACAGCTCAATTCTGCCCCCCCTTAGGCCATATTTGTGCTCTCCAGAACACCATTTTGAAGAAACAACGAATACATTCATAAATGAAGATAAGGCCTTGCTCCTATTTAAACTACTTGAGCAAAAGGAGGGAGGTGGCAGGTGGTGGTGGGGGTGGCAAGATTTGTAAATGTGCCCAACTAATGCAATCAAAAAATGACTTAAATTGTTCCTGTATTTTTTTTAAGTAAAAATATTCTTTTTACGTGCAAAAAATAAAATACTGTATTTTTTCCATCTAAACATACTTTAATGGAGGTGGCTGGATTTGAACCCTGTCCAGGGGTAGGTTCCTGCACCAAAGGCACTAGACTTTGCCACTGAGCTACAGGCTCTTGATGGGTTTCAGTTGTGCAAGAGCCCCTATCAGCATCTGACAGGCTTTGGTGTCATTGCCAATGGCTGCCACTGCAAAGGACACATCATAACCATGATATAGGGAAGATTTGACCAGCTAGAGATATGGAAGCCTGTCTGGTCCAGTGGGTAAGTTCCTGCCTTTCACCCAGACAAGCAGAGTTCAATTCCCAGGCCTGACAGATGACACACTCAGTCTCTCAGCAAGCATATCTGCATTAATCACTTTGCTTTTAATTAAGTTTTCCTTCCAAATCCTGCAACCCCTTCACCCCAAATACAGTCCAATCATTCCTCGATACTCATTCACTCAGTCATTCCACTCCTCCATTCTACAGGCCCTACAAAATTCAACAAGAACAAGAGCTAGTTCAGCAAGCAGATTTAAAGCCTCTCTTTGGATTTATGTTGATGCTGCTGCCCTCTAGTAATGTTATATGGCAACTGCAGCATAATCACAGGATTGAGAAAGGGGCAGTCCTATGCAAATAATCTCCTCCCATGATTACTTCTCTGAGCTTCCGTAGTGGTGCGATGATAGGACCTTCAACAAATGGTCTTCAGCAGATTTCTAAAGTTGCCAAATTGTCTTAGGCTAAGGATTGTTCCAGTCGAAGGCCTTCCGATAAGGACCCCACCCTCACTTAGCAGGGTCCAGAATTACCTGCAGTAATCCTCTATACAGAACATGGGCGTTCGTGGGCGTTTGTGGGCCTACTGCAAAGACTGCATGCTAAAACTGTGATGTCTAAAGTCCCAGTCTTGGTCTCACTGTCAGAGGCACAGCATAACATAGCATGCCAGACCTGGCAATGCAAATCCTTGCAAACCAACTGCCTCTTCCCCACACTTGCTGCATTATGCATTTTCAAGACATAGTCAATAAGAGGCATGACTTTGTCCTTTTCTATCACTTCAAAACTCAACATGCTACCTTCTGACTGCAGCTAATAAGGGCGCTTTCACCTGCACAAAATTTTACCCTGCATTAAATCAACACCATTCAACCTATTTTATTATCTGCATGGCACCTTCCTCTCATAATACAGCTCAATTCTGCCCCCCCTTAGGCCATATTTGTGCTCTCCAGAACACCATTTTGAAGAAACAACGAATACATTCATAAATGAAGATAAGGCCTTGCTCCTATTTAAACTACTTGAGCAAAAGGAGGGAGGTGGCAGGTGGTGGTGGGGGTGGCAAGATTAGTAAATGTGCCCAACTAATGCAATCAAAAAATGACTTAAATTGTTCCTGTATTTTTTTTAAGTAAAAATATCCTTTTTACGTGCAAAAAATCAAATACTGTATTTTTTCCATCTAAACATACTATAACGGTGGTGGCTGTATTTGAACCCTGTCCAGGGGTAGGTTCCTGCACCAAAGGCACTAGACTTTGCCACTGAGGTACAGGCTCGTGATGGGTTTTAGTTGTGCAAGATCCCCTATCAGCATCTGACAGGCTTTGGTGTCATTGCCAATGGCTGCCACTGCAAAGGACACATCATAACCATGATATAGGGAAGATTTGACCAGCTAGAGATAGGGAAGCCTGTCTGGTCCAGTGGGTAAGTTCCTGCCTTTCACCCAAACAAGCAGGGTTCAAGTCCCAGGCTTGACAGATGACACACTCAGTCTCTCAGCAAGCATATCTGCATTAATCACTTTGCTTTTAATTCAGTTTTCCTTCCAAATCCTGCAACCCCTTCACCCCAAATACAGTCCAATCATTCCTCGATACTCATTCACTCAGTCATTCCACTCCTCCATTCTACAGGCTCTACAAAATTCAACAAGAACAAGAGCTAGTTCAGCAAGCAGATTTAAAGCCTCTCTTTGGATTTATGTTGATGCTGCTGCCCTCTAGTAATGTTATATGGCAACTGCAGCATAATCACAGGATTGAGAAAGGGGCAGTCCTATGCAAATAATCTCCTCCCATGATTACTTCTCTGAGCTTCCGTAGTGGTGCGATGATAGGACCTTCAACAAATGGTCTTCAGCAGATTTCTAAAGTTGCCAAATTGTCTTAGGCTAAGGATTGTTCCAGTCGAAGGCCTTCCGATAAGGACCCCACCCTCACTTAGCAGGGTCCAGAATTACCTGCAGTAATCCTCTATACAGAACATGGGCGTTTGTGGGCCTACGTGGGCCTACTGCAAAGACTGCATGCTAAAACTGTGATGTCTAAAGTCCCAGTCCTAGTCTCACTGTCAGGGGCACAGCATAACATAGCATGCCAGACCTGGCCATGCAAATCCTTGCAAACCAACTGCCTCTTCCCCACACTTGCTGGATTATGCATTTTCAAGACATAGTCAATAAGAGGCATGACTTTGTCCTTTTCTATCACTTCAAAATTCAACATGCTACCTTCTGACTGCAGCTAATAAGGGCGCTTTCACCTGCACAAAATTTTACCCTGCATTAAATCAACACCATTCAACCTATTTTATTATCTGCATGGCACCTTCCTCACATAATACAGCTCAATTCTGCCCCCCCTTAGGCCATATTTGTGCTCTCCAGAACACCATTTTGAAGAAACAACGAATACATTCATAAATGAAGATAAGGCCTTGCTCCTATTTAAACTACTTGAGCAAAAGGAGGGAGGTGGCAGGTGGTGGTGGGGGTGGCAAGATTTGTAAATGTGCCCAACTAATGCAATCAAAAAATGACTTAAATTGTTCCTGTATTTTTTTTAAGTAAAAATATTCTTTTTACGTGCAAAAAATCAAATACTGTCTTTTTTCCATCTAAACATACTTTAACAGTGGTGGCTGGATTCGAACCATGTCCAGGGGCAGGTTCCTGCACCAAAGGCACTAGACTTTGCCACTGAGCTACAGGCTCTTGATGGGTTTCAGTTGTGCAAGATCCCCTATCAGCATCTGACAGGCTTTGGTGTCATTGCCAATGGCTGCCACTGCATAGGACACATCATAACCATGATATAGGGAAGATTTGACCAGTTAGAGATAGGGAAGCCTGTCTGGTCCAGTGGGTAAGTTCCTGCCTTTCACCCAGACAAGCAGCGTTCAATTCCCAGGCCTGACAGATGACACACTCAGTCTCTCAGCAAGCATATCTGCATTAATCACTTTGCTTTTAATTCAGTTTTCCTTCCAAATCCTGCAACCCCTTCACCCCAAATACAGTCCAATCATTCCTCGATACTCATTCACTCAGTCATTCCACTCCTCCATTCTACAGGCTCTACAAAATTCAACAAGAACAAGAGCTAGTTCAGCAAGCAGATTTAAAGCCTCTCTTTGGATTTATGTTGATGCTGCTGCCCTCTAGTAATGTTATATGGCAACTGCAGCATAATCACAGGATTGAGAAAGGGGCAGTCCTATGCAAATAATCTCCTCCCATGATTACTTCTCTGAGCTTCCGTAGTGGTGCGATGATAGGACCTTCAACAAATGGTCTTCAGCAGATTTCTAAAGTTGCCAAATTGTCTTAGGCTAAGGATTGTTCCAGTCGAAGACCTTCCGATAAGGACCCCACCCTCACTTAGCAGGGTCCAGAATTACCTGCAGTAATCCTCTATACAGAACATGGGTGTTCGTGGGCGTTTGTGGGCCTACTGTAAAGACTGCATGCTAAAACTGTGATGTCTAAAGTCCCAGTCCTGGTCTCACTGTCAGAGGCACAGCATAACATAGCATGCCAGACCTGGCCATGCAAATCCTTGCAAACCAACTGCCTCTTCCCCACACTTGCTGCATTATGCATTTTCAAGACTTAGTCAATAAGAGGCATGACTTTGTCCTTTTCTATCACTTCAAAATTCATCATGCTACCTTCTGACTGCAGCTAATAAGGGCGCTTTCACCTGCACAAAATTTTACCCTGCATTAAATCAACACCATTCAACCTATTTTATTATCTGCATGGCACCTTCCTCACATAATACAGCTCAATTCTGCCCCCCCTTAGGCCATATTTGTGCTCTCCAGAACACCATTTTGAAGAAACAACGAATACATTCATAAATGAAGATAAGGCCTTGCTCCTATTTAAACTACTTGAGCAAAAGGAGGGAGGTGGCCGGTGGTGGTGGGGGTGGCAAGATTTGTAAATGTGCCCAACTAATGCAATCAAAAAATGACTTAAATTGTTCCTGTATTTTTTTTAAGTAAAAATATTCTTTTTACGTGCAAAAAATCTAATACTGTATTTTTTCCATCTAAACATACTATAACGGTGGTGGCTGGATTTGAACCCTGTCCAGGGGTAGGTTCCTGCACCAAAGGCACTAGACTTTGCCACTGAGCTACAGGCTCTTGATGGGTTTCAGTTGTGCAAGATCCCCTATCAGCATCTGACAGGCTTTGGTGTCATTGCCAATGGCTGCCACTGCAAAGGACACATCATAACCATGATATAGGGAAGATTTGACCAGCTAGAGATAGGGAAGCCTGTCTGGTCCAGTGGGGAAGTTTCTGCCTTTCTCCCAAACAAGCAGGGTTCAAGTCCCAGGCCTGACAGATGACACTCTCAGTCTCTCAGCAAGCATATCTGCATTAATCACTTTGCTTTTAATTCAGTTTTCCTTCCAAATCCTGCAACCCCTTCACCCCAAATACAGTCCAATCATTCCTCGATACTCATTCACTCAGTCATTCCACTCCTCCATTCTACAGGCTCTACAAAATTCAACAAGAACAAGAGCTAGTTCAGCAAGCAGATTTAAAGCCTCTCTTTGGATTTATGTTGATGCTGCTGCCCTCTAGTAATGTTATATGGCAACTGCCGTATAATCACAGGATTGAGAAAGGGGCAGTCCTATGCAAATAATCTCCTCCCATGATTACTTCTCTGAGCTTCCGTAGTGGTGCGATGATAGGACCTTCAACAAATGGTCTTCAGCAGATTTCTAAAGTTGGCAAATTGTCTTAGGCTAAGGATTGTTCCAGTCGAAGGCCTTCCGATAAGGACCCCACCCTCACTTAGCAGGGTCCAGAATTACCTGCAGTAATCCTCTATACAGAACATGGGCGTTCGTGGGCGTTTGTGGGCCTACTGCAAAGACTGCATGTTAAAACTGTGATGTCTAAAGTCCCAGTCTTGGTCTCACTGTCAGAGGCACAGCATAACATAGCATGACAGACCTGGCAATGCAAATCCTTGCAAACCCTTGCAAACCAACTGCCTCTTCCTCACACTTGCTGCATTATGCATTTTCAAGACATAGTCAATAAGAGGCATGACTTTGTCCTTTTCTATCACTTCAAAACTCAACATGCTACCTTCTGACTGCAGCTAATAAGGGCGCTTTCACCTGCACAAAATTTTACCCTGCATTAAATCAACACCATTCAACCTATTTTATTATCTGCATGGCACCTTCCTCACATAATACAGCTCAATTCTGCCCCCCCTTAGGCCATATTTGTGCTCTCCAGAACACCATTTTGAAGAAACAACGAATACATTCATAAATGAAGATAAGGCCTTGCTCCTATTTAAACTACTTGAGCAAAAGGAGGGAGGTGGCCGGTGGTGGTGGGGGTGGCAAGATTTGTAAATGTGCCCAACTAATGCAATCAAAAAATGACTTAAATTGTTCCTGTATTTTTTTTAAGTAAAAATATTCTTTTTACGTGCAAAAAATCAAATACTGTATTTTTTCCATCTAAACATACTATAACGGTGGTGGCTGGATTTGAACCCTGTCCAGGGGTAGGTTCCTGCACCAAAGGCACTAGACTTTGCCACTGAGCTACAGGCTCTTGATGGGTTTCAGTTGTGCAAGATCCCCTATCAGCATCTGACAGGCTTTGGTGTCATTGCCAATGGCTGCCACTGCATAGGACACATCATAACCATGATATAGGGAAGATTTGACCAGCTAGAGATAGGGAAGCCTGTCTGGTCCAGTGGGTAAGTTTCTGCCTTTTACCCAAACAAGCAGGGTTCAAGTCCCAGGCCTGACAGATGACACACTCAGTCTCTCAGCAAGCATATCTGCATTAATCACTTTGCTTTTAATTCAGTTTTCCTTCCAAATCCTGCAACCCCTTCACCCCAAATACAGTCCAATCATTCCTCGATACTCATTCACTCAGTCATTCCACTCCTCCATTCTACAGGCTCTACAAAATTCAACAAGAACAAGAGCTAGTTCAGCAAGCAGATTTAAAGCCTCTCTTTGGATTTATGTTGATGCTGCTGCCCTCTAGTAATGTTATATGGCAACTGCAGCATAATCACAGGATTGAGAAAGGGGCAGTCCTATGCAAATAATCTCCTCCCATGATTACTTCTCTGAGCTTCCGTAGTGGTGCGATGATAGGACCTTCAACAAATGGTCTTCAGCAGATTTCTAAAGTTGGCAAATTGTCTTAGGCTAAGGATTGTTCCAGTCGAAGGCCTTCCGATAAGGACCCCACCCTCACTTAGCAGGGTCCAGAATTACCTGCAGTAATCCTCTATACAGAACATGGGCGTTTGTGGGCCTACTGCAAAGACTGCATGCTAAAACTGTGATGTCTAAAGTCCCAGTCTTGGTCTCACTGTCAGAGGCACAGCATAACATAGCATGCCAGACCTGGCAATGCAAATCCTTGCAAACCAACTGCCTCTTCCCCACACTTGCTGCATTATGCATTTTCAAGACATAGTCAATAAGAGGCATGACTTTGTCCTTTTCTATCACTTCAAAACTCAACATGCTACCTTCTGACTGCAGCTAATAAGGGCGCTTTCACCTGCACAAAATTTTACCCTGCATTAAATCAACACCATTCAACCTATTTTATTATCTGCATGGCACCTTCCTCACATAATACAGCTCAATTCTGCCCCCCCTTAGGCCATATTTGTGCTCTCCAGAACACCATTTTGAAGAAACAACGAATACATTCATAAATGAAGATAAGGCCTTGCTCCTATTTAAACTACTTGAGCAAAAGGAGGGAGGTGGCAGGTGGTGGTGGGGGTGGCAAGATTTGTAAATGTGCCCAACTAATGCAATCAAAAAATGACTTAAATTGTTCCTGTATTTTTTTAAAAGTAAAAATATTCTTTTTACGTGCAAAAAATCAAATACTGTATTTTTTCCATCTAAACATACTATAACGGTGGTGGCTGGATTTGAACCCTGTCCAGGGGTAGGTTCCTGCACCAAAGGCACTAGACTTTGCCACTGAGCTACAGGCTCTTGATGGGTTTCAGTTGTGCAAGAGCCCCTATCAGCATCTGACAGGCTTTGGTGTCATTGCCAATGGCTGCCACTGCAAAGGACACATCATAACCATGATATAGGGAAGATTTGACCAGCTAGAGATAGGGAAACCTGTCTGGTCCAGTGGGTAAGTTCCTGCCTTTCACCCAGACAAGCAGCGTTCAATTCCCAGGCCTGACAGATAACACACTCAGTCTCTCAGCAAGCATATCTGCGTTAATCACTTTGCTTTTAATTCAGTTTTCCTTCCAAATCCTGCAACCCCTTCACCCCAAATACAGTCCAATCATTCCTCGATACTCATTCACTCAGTCATTCCACTCCTCCATTCTACAGGCTCTGCAAAATTCAACAAGAACAAGAGCTAGTTCAGCAAGCAGATTTAAAGCCTCTCTTTGGATTTATGTTGATGCTGCTGCCCTCTAGTAATGTTATATGGCAACTGCAGCATAATCACAGGATTGAGAAAGGGGCAGTCCTATGCAAATAATCTCCTCCCATGATTACTTCTCTGAGCTTCCGTAGTGGTGCGATGATAGGACCTTCAACAAATGGTCTTCAGCAGATTTCTAAAGTTGGCAAATTGTCTTAGGCTAAGGATTGTTCCAGTCGAAGGCCTTCCGATAAGGACCCCACCCTCACTTAGCAGGGTCCAGAATTACCTGCAGTAATCCTCTATACAGAACATGGGCGTTCGTGGGCCTACTGCAAAGACTGCATGCTAAAACTGTGATGTCTAAAGTCCCAGTCTTGGTCTCACTGTCAGAGGCACAGCATAACATAGCATGACAGACCTGGCAATGCAAATCCTTGCAAACCCTTGCAAACCAACTGCCTCTTCCTCACACTTGCTGCATTATGCATTTTCAAGACATAGTCAATAAGAGGCATGACTTTGTCCTTTTCTATCACTTCAAAACTCAACATGCTACCTTCTGACTGCAGCTAATAAGGGCGCTTTCACCTGCACAAAATTTTACCCTGCATTAAATCAACACCATTCAACCTATTTTATTATCTGCATGGCACCTTCCTCACATAATACAGCTCAATTCTGCCCCCCCTTAGGCCATATTTGTGCTCTCCAGAACACCATTTTGAAGAAACAACGAATACATTCATAAATGAAGATAAGGCCTTGCTCCTATTTAAACTACTTGAGCAAAAGGAGGGAGGTGGCCGGTGGTGGTGGGGGTGGCAAGATTTGTAAATGTGCCCAACTAATGCAATCAAAAAATGACTTAAATTGTTCCTGTATTTTTTTTAAGTAAAAATATTCTTTTTACGTGCAAAAAATCAAATACTGTATTTTTTCCATCTAAACATACTATAACGGTGGTGGCTGGATTTGAACCCTGTCCAGGGGTAGGTTCCTGCACCAAAGGCACTAGACTTTGCCACTGAGCTACAGGCTCTTGATGGGTTTCAGTTGTGCAAGATCCCCTATCAGCATCTGACAGGCTTTGGTGTCATTGCCAATGGCTGCCACTGCATAGGACACATCATAACCATGATATAGGGAAGATTTGACCAGCTAGAGATAGGGAAGCCTGTCTGGTCCAGTGGGTAAGTTTCTGCCTTTTACCCAAACAAGCAGGGTTCAAGTCCCAGGCCTGACAGATGACACACTCAGTCTCTCAGCAAGCATATCTGCATTAATCACTTTGCTTTTAATTCAGTTTTCCTTCCAAATCCTGCAACCCCTTCACCCCAAATACAGTCCAATCATTCCTCGATACTCATTCACTCAGTCATTCCACTCCTCCATTCTACAGGCTCTACAAAATTCAACAAGAACAAGAGCTAGTTCAGCAAGCAGATTTAAAGCCTCTCTTTGGATTTATGTTGATGCTGCTGCCCTCTAGTAATGTTATATGGCAACTGCAGCATAATCACAGGATTGAGAAAGGGGCAGTCCTATGCAAATAATCTCCTCCCATGATTACTTCTCTGAGCTTCCGTAGTGGTGCGATGATAGGACCTTCAACAAATGGTCTTCAGCAGATTTCTAAAGTTGGCAAATTGTCTTAGGCTAAGGATTGTTCCAGTCGAAGGCCTTCCGATAAGGACCCCACCCTCACTTAGCAGGGTCCAGAATTACCTGCAGTAATCCTCTATACAGAACATGGGCGTTTGTGGGCCTACTGCAAAGACTGCATGCTAAAACTGTGATGTCTAAAGTCCCAGTCTTGGTCTCACTGTCAGAGGCACAGCATAACATAGCATGCCAGACCTGGCAATGCAAATCCTTGCAAACCAACTGCCTCTTCCCCACACTTGCTGCATTATGCATTTTCAAGACATAGTCAATAAGAGGCATGACTTTGTCCTTTTCTATCACTTCAAAACTCAACATGCTACCTTCTGACTGCAGCTAATAAGGGCGCTTTCACCTGCACAAAATTTTACCCTGCATTAAATCAACACCATTCAACCTATTTTATTATCTGCATGGCACCTTCCTCACATAATACAGCTCAATTCTGCCCCCCCTTAGGCCATATTTGTGCTCTCCAGAACACCATTTTGAAGAAACAACGAATACATTCATAAATGAAGATAAGGCCTTGCTCCTATTTAAACTACTTGAGCAAAAGGAGGGAGGTGGCAGGTGGTGGTGGGGGTGGCAAGATTTGTAAATGTGCCCAACTAATGCAATCAAAAAATGACTTAAATTGTTCCTGTATTTTTTTTAAAGTAAAAATATTCTTTTTACGTGCAAAAAATCAAATACTGTATTTTTTCCATCTAAACATACTATAACGGTGGTGGCTGGATTTGAACCCTGTCCAGGGGTAGGTTCCTGCACCAAAGGCACTAGACTTTGCCACTGAGCTACAGGCTCTTGATGGGTTTCAGTTGTGCAAGATCCCCTATCAGCATCTGACAGGCTTTGGTGTCATTGCCAATGGCTGCCACTGCAAAGGACACATCATAACCATGATATAGGGAAGATTTGACCAGCTAGAGATAGGGAAGCCTGTCTGGTCCAGTGGGTAAGTTCCTGCCTTTCACCCAAACAAGCAGGGTTCAAGTCCCAGGCTTGACAGATGACACACTCAGTCTCTCAGCAAGCATATCTGCATTAATCACTTTGCTTTTAATTCAGTTTTCCTTCCAAATCCTGCAACCCCTTCACCCCAAATACAGTCCAATCATTCCTCGATACTCATTCACTCAGTCATTCCACTCCTCCATTCTACAGGCTCTACAAAATTCAACAAGAACAAGAGCTAGTTCAGCAAGCAGATTTAAAGCCTCTCTTTGGATTTATGTTGATGCTGCTGCCCTCTAGTAATGTTATATGGCAACTGCAGCATAATCACAGGATTGAGAAAGGGGCAGTCCTATGCAAATAATCTCCTCCCATGATTACTTCTCTGAGCTTCCGTAGTGGTGCGATGATAGGACCTTCAACAAATGGTCTTCAGCAGATTTCTAAAGTTGCCAAATTGTCTTAGGCTAAGGATTGTTCCAGTCGAAGGCCTTCCGATAAGGACCCCACCCTCACTTAGCAGGGTCCAGAATTACCTGCAGTAATCCTCTATACAGAACATGGGCGTTTGTGGGCCTACGTGGGCCTACTGCAAAGACTGCATGCTAAAACTGTGATGTCTAAAGTCCCAGTCCTAGTCTCACTGTCAGGGGCACAGCATAACATAACATGCCAGACCTGGCCATGCAAATCCTTGCAAACCAACTGCCTCTTCCCCTCACTTGCTGGATTATGCATTTTCAAGACATAGTCAATAAGAGGCATGACTTTGTCCTTTTCTATCACTTCAAAATTCAACATGCTACCTTCTGACTGCAGCTAATAAGGGCGCTTTCACCTGCACAAAATTTTACCCTGCATTAAATCAACACCATTCAACCTATTTTATTATCTGCATGGCACCTTCCTCACATAATACAGCTCAATTCTGCCCCCCCTTAGGCCATATTTGTGCTCTCCAGAACACCATTTTGAAGAAACAACTAATACATTCATAAATGAAGATAAGGCCTTGCTCCTATTTAAACTACTTGAGCAAAAGGAGGGAGGTGGCAGGTGGTGGTGGGGGTGGCAAGATTTGTAAATGTGCCCAACTAATGCAATCAAAAAATGACTTAAATTGTTCCTGTATTTTTTTTAAGTAAAAATATTCTTTTTACGTGCAAAAAATCAAATACTGTATTTTTTCCATCTAAACATACTTTAATGGTGGTGGCTGGATTTGAACCCTGTCCAGGGGTAGGTTCTTGCACGAAAGGCACTAGACTTTGCCACTGAGCTACAGGCTCTTGATGGGTTTCAGTTGTGCAAGAGCCCCTATCAGCATCTGACAGGCTTTGGTGTCATTGCCAATGGCTGCCACTGCAAAGGACACATCATAACCATGATATAGGGAAGATTTGACCAGCTAGAGATAGGGAAACCTGTCTGGTCCAGTGGGTAAGTTCCTGCCTTTCACCCAGACAAGCAGCGTTCAATTCCCAGGCCTGACAGATAACACACTCAGTCTCTCAGCAAGCATATCTGCGTTAATCACTTTGCTTTTAATTCAGTTTTCCTTCCAAATCCTGCAACCCCTTCACCCCAAATACAGTCCAATCATTCCTCGATACTCATTCACTCAGTCATTCCACTCCTCCATTCTACAGGCTCTGCAAAATTCAACAAGAACAAGAGCTAGTTCAGCAAGCAGATTTAAAGCCTCTCTTTGGATTTATGTTGATGCTGCTGCCCTCTAGTAATGTTATATGGCAACTGCAGCATAATCACAGGATTGAGAAAGGGGCAGTCCTATGCAAATAATCTCCTCCCATGATTACTTCTCTGAGCTTCCGTAGTGGTGCGATGATAGGACCTTCAACAAATGGTCTTCACCAGATTTCTAAAGTTGCCAAATTGTCTTAGGCTAAGGATTGTTCCAGTCGAAGGCCTTCCGATAAGGACCCCACCCTCACATAGCAGAGTCCACAATTACCTGCAGTAATCCTCTATACAGAACATGGGCGTTTGTGGGTCTACGTGGGCCTACTGTAAAGACTGCATGCTAAAACTGTGATGTCTAAAGTCCCAGTCCTGGTCTCACTGTCAGAGGCACAGCATAACATAGCATGCCAGACCGGGCCATGCAAATCCTTGCAAACCAACTGCCTCTTCCCCACACTTGCTGCATTATGCATTTTCAAGACATAGTCAATAAGAGGCATGACTTTGTCCTTTTCTATCACTTCAAAATTCAACATGCTACCTTCTGACTGCAGCTAATAAGGGCGCTTTCACCTGCACACAATTTTACCCTGCATTAAATCAACACCATTCAACCTATTTTATTATCTGAATGGCACCTTCCTCACATAATACAGCTCAATTCTGCCCCCCCTTAGGCCATATTTGTGCTCTCCAGAACACCATTTTGAAGAAACAACGAATACATTCATAAATGAAGATAAGGCCTTGCTCCTATTTAAACTACTTGGGCAAAAGGTGGGAGGTGGCAGGTGGTGGTGGGGGTGGCAAGATTTGTAAATGTGCCCAACTAATGCAATCAAAAAATGACTTAAATTGTTCCTGTATTTTTTTAAAGTAAAAATATTCTTTTTACGTGCAAAAAATCAAATACTGTATTTTTTCCATCTAAACATACTTTAACGGTGGTGGCTGGATTTGAACCCGGTCCAGGGGTAGGTTCCTGCACCAAAGGCACTAGAATTTGACACTGAGCTACAGACTCTTGGTGGGTTTCAGTTGTGCAAGAGCCCTTATCAGCATCTGACAGGCTTTGGTGTCATTGCCAATGGCTGCCACTGCAAAGGACACATCATAACCATGATATAGGGAAGATTTGACCAGCTAGAGATAGGGAAGCCTGTCTGGTCCAGTGGGTAAGTTCCTGCCTTTCACCCAGACAAGCAGGGTTCAATTCCCAGGCCTGACAGATGACACACTCAGTCTCTCAGCAAGCATATCTGCATTAATCACTTTGCTTTTAATTCAGTTTTCCTTCAAAATCCTGCAACCCCTTCACCCCAAATACAGTCCAATCATTCCTCGATACTCATTCACTCAGTCATTCCACTCCTCCATTCTACGGGATCTACAAAATTCAACAAGAACAAGAGCTAGTTCAGCAAGCAGATTTAAAGCCTCTCTTTGAATTTATGTTGATGCTGCTGCCCTCTAGTAATGTTATATGGCAACTGCAGCATAATCACAGGATTGAGAAAGGGGCAGTCCTATGCAAATAATCTCCTCCCATGATTACTTCTCTGAGCTTCCGTAGTGGTGCGATGATAGGACCTTCAACAAATGGTCTTCAGCAGATTTCTAAAGTTGCCAAATTGTCTTAGGCTAAGGATTGTTCCAGTCGAAGGCCTTCCGATAAGGACCCCACCCTCACTTAGCAGGGTCCAGAATTACCTGCAGTAATCCTCTATACAGAACATGGGCGTTCATGGGCATTTGTGGGCCTACTGTAAAGACTGCATGCTAAAACTGTGATGTCTAAAGTCCCAGTCCCAGTCCTGGTCTCACTGTCAGAGGCACAGCATAACATAGCATGCCAGACCTGGCCATGCCAATCCTTGCAAACCAACTGCCTCTTCCCCACACTTGCTGCATTATGCATTTTCAAGACATAGTCAATAAGAGGCATGACTTTGTCCTTTTCTATCACTTCAAAATTCAACATGCTACCTTCTGACTGCAGCTAATAAGGGCGCTTTCACCTGCACAAAATTTTACCCTGCATTAAATCAACACCATTCAACCTATTTTATTATCTGCATGGCACCTTCCTCACATAATACAGCTCAATTCTGCCCCCCCTTAGGCCATATTTGTGCTCTCCAGAACACCATTTTGAAGAAACAACGAATACATTCATAAATGAAGATAAGGCCTTGCTCCTATTTAAACTACTTGAGCAAAAGGAGGGAGGTGGCAGGTGGTGGTGGGGGTGGCAAGATTTGTAAATGTGCCCAACTAATGCAATCAAAAAATGACTTAAATTGTTCCTGTATTTTTTTTAAGTAAAAATATTCTTTTTACGTGCAAAAAATAAAATACTGTATTTTTTCCATCTAAACATACTTTAATGGTGGTGGCTGGATTTGAACCCTGTCCAGGGGTAGGTTCCTGCACCAAAGGCACTAGACTTTGCCACTGAGCTACAGGCTCTTGATGGGTTTCAGTTGTGCAAGAGCCCCTATCAGCATCTGACAGGCTTTGGTGTCATTGCCAATGGCTGCCACTGCAAAGGACACATCATAACCATGATATAGGGAAGATTTGACCAGCTAGAGATATGGAAGCCTGTCTGGTCCAGTGGGTAAGTTCCTGCCTTTCACCCAGACAAGCAGAGTTCAATTCCCAGGCCTGACAGATGACACACTCAGTCTCTCAGCAAGCATATCTGCATTAATCACTTTGCTTTTAATTAAGTTTTCCTTCCAAATCCTGCAACCCCTTCACCCCAAATACAGTCCAATCATTCCTCGATACTCATTCACTCAGTCATTCCACTCCTCCATTCTACAGGCTCTACAAAATTCAACAAGAACAAGAGCTAGTTCAGCAAGCAGATTTAAAGCCTCTCTTTGGATTTATGTTGATGCTGCTGCCCTCTAGTAATGTTATATGGCAACTGCAGCATAATCACAGGATTGAGAAAGGGGCAGTCCTATGCAAATAATCTCCTCCCATGATTACTTCTCTGAGCTTCCGTAGTGGTGCGATGATAGGACCTTCAACAAATGGTCTTCAGCAGATTTCTAAAGTTGCCAAATTGTCTTAGGCTAAGGATTGTTCCAGTCGAAGGCCTTCCGATAAGGACCCCACCCTCACTTAGCAGGGTCCAGAATTACCTGCAGTAATCCTCTATACAGAACATGGGCGTTCGTGGGCGTTTGTGGGCCTACTGCAAAGACTGCATGCTAAAACTGTGATGTCTAAAGTCCCAGTCTTGGTCTCACTGTCAGAGGCACAGCATAACATAGCATGCCAGACCTGGCAATGCAAATCCTTGCAAACCAACTGCCTCTTCCCCACACTTGCTGCATTATGCATTTTCAAGACATAGTCAATAAGAGGCATGACTTTGTCCTTTTCTATCACTTCAAAACTCAACATGCTACCTTCTGACTGCAGCTAATAAGGGCGCTTTCACCTGCACAAAATTTTACCCTGCATTAAATCAACACCATTCAACCTATTTTATTATCTGCATGGCACCTTCCTCTCATAATACAGCTCAATTCTGCCCCCCCTTAGGCCATATTTGTGCTCTCCAGAACACCATTTTGAAGAAACAACGAATACATTCATAAATGAAGATAAGGCCTTGCTCCTATTTAAACTACTTGAGCAAAAGGAGGGAGGTGGCAGGTGGTGGTGGGGGTGGCAAGATTAGTAAATGTGCCCAACTAATGCAATCAAAAAATGACTTAAATTGTTCCTGTATTTTTTTTAAGTAAAAATATCCTTTTTACGTGCAAAAAATCAAATACTGTATTTTTTCCATCTAAACATACTATAACGGTGGTGGCTGTATTTGAACCCTGTCCAGGGGTAGGTTCCTGCACCAAAGGCACTAGACTTTGCCACTGAGGTACAGGCTCGTGATGGGTTTTAGTTGTGCAAGATCCCCTATCAGCATCTGACAGGCTTTGGTGTCATTGCCAATGGCTGCCACTGCAAAGGACACATCATAACCATGATATAGGGAAGATTTGACCAGCTAGAGATAAGGAAGCCTGTCTGGTCCAGTGGGTAAGTTCCTGCCTTTCACCCAAACAAGCAGGGTTCAAGTCCCAGGCTTGACAGATGACACACTCAGTCTCTCAGCAAGCATATCTGCATTAATCACTTTGCTTTTAATTCAGTTTTCCTTCCAAATCCTGCAACCCCTTCACCCCAAATACAGTCCAATCATTCCTCGATACTCATTCACTCAGTCATTCCACTCCTCCATTCTACAGGCTCTACAAAATTCAACAAGAACAAGAGCTAGTTCAGCAAGCAGATTTAAAGCCTCTCTTTGGATTTATGTTGATGCTGCTGCCCTCTAGTAATGTTATATGGCAACTGCAGCATAATCACAGGATTGAGAAAGGGGCAGTCCTATGCAAATAATCTCCTCCCATGATTACTTCTCTGAGCTTCCGTAGTGGTGCGATGATAGGACCTTCAACAAATGGTCTTCAGCAGATTTCTAAAGTTGCCAAATTGTCTTAGGCTAAGGATTGTTCCAGTCGAAGGCCTTCCGATAAGGACCCCACCCTCACTTAGCAGGGTCCAGAATTACCTGCAGTAATCCTCTATACAGAACATGGGCGTTTGTGGGCCTACGTGGGCCTACTGCAAAGACTGCATGCTAAAACTGTGATGTCTAAAGTCCCAGTCCTAGTCTCACTGTCAGGGGCACAGCATAACATAGCATGCCAGACCTGGCCATGCAAATCCTTGCAAACCAACTGCCTCTTCCCCACACTTGCTGGATTATGCATTTTCAAGACATAGTCAATAAGAGGCATGACTTTGTCCTTTTCTATCACTTCAAAATTCAACATGCTACCTTCTGACTGCAGCTAATAAGGGCGCTTTCACCTGCACAAAATTTTACCCTGCATTAAATCAACACCATTCAACCTATTTTATTATCTGCATGGCACCTTCCTCACATAATACAGCTCAATTCTGCCCCCCCTTAGGCCATATTTGTGCTCTCCAGAACACCATTTTGAAGAAACAACGAATACATTCATAAATGAAGATAAGGCCTTGCTCCTATTTAAACTACTTGAGCAAAAGGAGGGAGGTGGCAGGTGGTGGTGGGGGTGGCAAGATTTGTAAATGTGCCCAACTAATGCAATCAAAAAATGACTTAAATTGTTCCTGTATTTTTTTTAAGTAAAAATATTCTTTTTACGTGCAAAAAATCAAATACTGTCTTTTTTCCATCTAAACATACTTTAACAGTGGTGGCTGGATTCGAACCATGTCCAGGGGCAGGTTCCTGCACCAAAGGCACTAGACTTTGCCACTGAGCTACAGGTTCTTGATGGGTTTCAGTTGTGCAAGATCCCCTATCAGCATCTGACAGGCTTTGGTGTCATTGCCAATGGCTGCCACTGCATAGGACACATCATAACCATGATATAGGGAAGATTTGACCAGTTAGAGATAGGGAAGCCTGTCTGGTCCAGTGGGTAAGTTCCTGCCTTTCACCCAGACAAGCAGCGTTCAATTCCCAGGCCTGACAGATGACACACTCAGTCTCTCAGCAAGCATATCTGCATTAATCACTTTGCTTTTAATTCAGTTTTCCTTCCAAATCCTGCAACCCCTTCACCCCAAATACAGTCCAATCATTCCTCGATACTCATTCACTCAGTCATTCCACTCCTCCATTCTACAGGCTCTACAAAATTCAACAAGAACAAGAGCTAGTTCAGCAAGCAGATTTAAAGCCTCTCTTTGGATTTATGTTGATGCTGCTGCCCTCTAGTAATGTTATATGGCAACTGCAGCATAATCACAGGATTGAGAAAGGGGCAGTCCTATGCAAATAATCTCCTCCCATGATTACTTCTCTGAGCTTCCGTAGTGGTGCGATGATAGGACCTTCAACAAATGGTCTTCAGCAGATTTCTAAAGTTGCCAAATTGTCTTAGGCTAAGGATTGTTCCAGTCGAAGACCTTCCGATAAGGACCCCACCCTCACTTAGCAGGGTCCAGAATTACCTGCAGTAATCCTCTATACAGAACATGGGTGTTCGTGGGCGTTTGTGGGCCTACTGTAAAGACTGCATGCTAAAACTGTGCTGTCTAAAGTCCCAGTCCTGGTCTCACTGTCAGAGGCACAGCATAACATAGCATGCCAGACCTGGCCATGCAAATCCTTGCAAACCAACTGCCTCTTCCCCACACTTGCTGCATTATGCATTTTCAAGACTTAGTCAATAAGAGGCATGACTTTGTCCTTTTCTATCACTTCAAAATTCATCATGCTACCTTCTGACTGCAGCTAATAAGGGCGCTTTCACCTGCACAAAATTTTACCCTGCATTAAATCAACACCATTCAACCTATTTTATTATCTGCATGGCACCTTCCTCACATAATACAGCTCAATTCTGCCCCCCCTTAGGCCATATTTGTGCTCTCCAGAACACCATTTTGAAGAAACAACGAATACATTCATAAATGAAGATAAGGCCTTGCTCCTATTTAAACTACTTGAGCAAAAGGAGGGAGGTGGCCGGTGGTGGTGGGGGTGGCAAGATTTGTAAATGTGCCCAACTAATGCAATCAAAAAATGACTTAAATTGTTCCTGTATTTTTTTTAAGTAAAAATATTCTTTTTACGTGCAAAAAATCTAATACTGTATTTTTTCCATCTAAACATACTATAACGGTGGTGGCTGGATTTGAACCCTGTCCAGGGGTAGGTTCCTGCACCAAAGGCACTAGACTTTGCCACTGAGCTACAGGCTCTTGATGGGTTTCAGTTGTGCAAGATCCCCTATCAGCATCTGACAGGCTTTGGTGTCATTGCCAATGGCTGCCACTGCAAAGGACACATCATAACCATGATATAGGGAAGATTTGACCAGCTAGAGATAGGGAAGCCTGTCTGGTCCAGTGGGGAAGTTTCTGCCTTTCTCCCAAACAAGCAGGGTTCAAGTCCCAGGCCTGACAGATGACACTCTCAGTCTCTCAGCAAGCATATCTGCATTAATCACTTTGCTTTTAATTCAGTTTTCCTTCCAAATCCTGCAACCCCTTCACCCCAAATACAGTCCAATCATTCCTCGATACTCATTCACTCAGTCATTCCACTCCTCCATTCTACAGGCTCTACAAAATTCAACAAGAACAAGAGCTAGTTCAGCAAGCAGATTTAAAGCCTCTCTTTGGATTTATGTTGATGCTGCTGCCCTCTAGTAATGTTATATGGCAACTGCAGCATAATCACAGGATTGAGAAAGGGGCAGTCCTATGCAAATAATCTCCTCCCATGATTACTTCTCTGAGCTTCCGTAGTGGTGCGATGATAGGACCTTCAACAAATGGTCTTCAGCAGATTTCTAAAGTTGGCAAATTGTCTTAGGCTAAGGATTGTTCCAGTCGAAGGCCTTCCGATAAGGACCCCACCCTCACTTAGCAGGGTCCAGAATTACCTGCAGTAATCCTCTATACAGAACATGGGCGTTCGTGGGCGTTTGTGGGCCTACTGCAAAGACTGCATGTTAAAACTGTGATGTCTAAAGTCCCAGTCTTGGTCTCACTGTCAGAGGCACAGCATAACATAGCATGACAGACCTGGCAATGCAAATCCTTGCAAACCCTTGCAAACCAACTGCCTCTTCCTCACACTTGCTGCATTATGCATTTTCAAGACATAGTCAATAAGAGGCATGACTTTGTCCTTTTCTATCACTTCAAAACTCAACATGCTACCTTCTGACTGCAGCTAATAAGGGCGCTTTCACCTGCACAAAATTTTACCCTGCATTAAATCAACACCATTCAACCTATTTTATTATCTGCATGGCACCTTCCTCACATAATACAGCTCAATTCTGCCCCCCCTTAGGCCATATTTGTGCTCTCCAGAACACCATTTTGAAGAAACAACGAATACATTCATAAATGAAGATAAGGCCTTGCTCCTATTTAAACTACTTGAGCAAAAGGAGGGAGGTGGCCGGTGGTGGTGGGGGTGGCAAGATTTGTAAATGTGCCCAACTAATGCAATCAAAAAATGACTTAAATTGTTCCTGTATTTTTTTTAAGTAAAAATATTCTTTTTACGTGCAAAAAATCAAATACTGTATTTTTTCCATCTAAACATACTATAACGGTGGTGGCTGGATTTGAACCCTGTCCAGGGGTAGGTTCCTGCACCAAAGGCACTAGACTTTGCCACTGAGCTACAGGCTCTTGATGGGTTTCAGTTGTGCAAGATCCCCTATCAGCATCTGACAGGCTTTGGTGTCATTGCCAATGGCTGCCACTGCATAGGACACATCATAACCATGATATAGGGAAGATTTGACCAGCTAGAGATAGGGAAGCCTGTCTGGTCCAGTGGGTAAGTTTCTGCCTTTCACCCAAACAAGCAGGGTTCAAGTCCCAGGCCTGACAGATGACACACTCAGTCTCTCAGCAAGCATATCTGCATTAATCACTTTGCTTTTAATTCAGTTTTCCTTCCAAATCCTGCAACCCCTTCACCCCAAATACAGTCCAATCATTCCTCGATACTCATTCACTCAGTCATTCCACTCCTCCATTCTACAGGCTCTACAAAATTCAACAAGAACAAGAGCTAGTTCAGCAAGCAGATTTAAAGCCTCTCTTTGGATTTATGTTGATGCTGCTGCCCTCTAGTAATGTTATATGGCAACTGCAGCATAATCACAGGATTGAGAAAGGGGCAGTCCTATGCAAATAATCTCCTCCCATGATTACTTCTCTGAGCTTCCGTAGTGGTGCGATGATAGGACCTTCAACAAATGGTCTTCAGCAGATTTCTAAAGTTGGCAAATTGTCTTAGGCTAAGGATTGTTCCAGTCGAAGGCCTTCCGATAAGGACCCCACCCTCACTTAGCAGGGTCCAGAATTACCTGCAGTAATCCTCTATACAGAACATGGGCGTTCGTGGGCGTTTGTGGGCCTACTGCAAAGACTGCATGCTAAAACTGTGATGTCTAAAGTCCCAGTCTTGGTCTCACTGTCAGAGGCACAGCATAACATAGCATGCCAGACCTGGCAATGCAAATCCTTGCAAACCAACTGCCTCTTCCCCACACTTGCTGCATTATGCATTTTCAAGACATAGTCAATAAGAGGCATGACTTTGTCCTTTTCTATCACTTCAAAACTCAACATGCTACCTTCTGACTGCAGCTAATAAGGGCGCTTTCACCTGCACAAAATTTTACCCTGCATTAAATCAACACCATTCAACCTATTTTATTATCTGCATGGCACCTTCCTCTCATAATACAGCTCAATTCTGCCCCCCCTTAGGCCATATTTGTGCTCTCCAGAACACCATTTTGAAGAAACAACGAATACATTCATAAATGAAGATAAGGCCTTGCTCCTATTTAAACTACTTGAGCAAAAGGAGGGAGGTGGCAGGTGGTGGTGGGGGTGGCAAGATTTGTAAATGTGCCCAACTAATGCAATCAAAAAATGACTTAAATTGTTCCTGTATTTTTTTTAAGTAAAAATATCCTTTTTACGTGCAAAAAATCAAATACTGTATTTTTTCCATCTAAACATACTATAACGGTGGTGGCTGGATTTGAACCCTGTCCAGGGGTAGGTTCCTGCACCAAAGGCACTAGACTTTGCCACTGAGGTACAGGCTCGTGATGGGTTTTAGTTGTGCAAGATCCCCTATCAGCATCTGACAGGCTTTGGTGTCATTGCCAATGGCTGCCACTGCAAAGGACACATCATAACCATGATATAGGGAAGATTTGACCAGCTAGAGATAGGGAAGCCTGTCTGGTCCAGTGGGGAAGTTTCTGCCTTTCTCCCAAACAAGCAGGGTTCAAGTCCCAGGCCTGACAGATGACACTCTCAGTCTCTCAGCAAGCATATCTGCATTAATCACTTTGCTTTTAATTCAGTTTTCCTTCCAAATCCTGCAACCCCTTCACCCCAAATACAGTCCAATCATTCCTCGATACTCATTCACTCAGTCATTCCACTCCTCCATTCTACAGGCTCTACAAAATTCAACAAGAACAAGAGCTAGTTCAGCAAGCAGATTTAAAGCCTCTCTTTGGATTTATGTTGATGCTGCTGCCCTCTAGTAATGTTATATGGCAACTGCAGCATAATCACAGGATTGAGAAAGGGGCAGTCCTATGCAAATAATCTCCTCCCATGATTACTTCTCTGAGCTTCCGTAGTGGTGCGATGATAGGACCTTCAACAAATGGTCTTCAGCAGATTTCTAAAGTTGGCAAATTGTCTTAGGCTAAGGATTGTTCCAGTCGAAGGCCTTCCGATAAGGACCCCACCCTCACTTAGCAGGGTCCAGAATTACCTGCAGTAATCCTCTATACAGAACATGGGCGTTCGTGGGCGTTTGTGGGCCTACTGCAAAGACTGCATGTTAAAACTGTGATGTCTAAAGTCCCAGTCTTGGTCTCACTGTCAGAGGCACAGCATAACATAGCATGACAGACCTGGCAATGCAAATCCTTGCAAACCAACTGCCTCTTCCCCACACTTGCTGCATTATGCATTTTCAAGACATAGTCAATAAGAGGCATGACTTTGTCCTTTTCTATCACTTCAAAACTCAACATGCTACCTTCTGACTGCAGCTAATAAGGGCGCTTTCACCTGCACAAAATTTTACCCTGCATTAAATCAACACCATTCAACCTATTTTATTATCTGCATGGCACCTTCCTCACATAATACAGCTCAATTCTGCCCCCCCTTAGGCCATATTTGTGCTCTCCAGAACACCATTTTGAAGAAACAACGAATACATTCATAAATGAAGATAAGGCCTTGCTCCTATTTAAACTACTTGAGCAAAAGGAGGGAGGTGGCAGGTGGTGGTGGGGGTGGCAAGATTTGTAAATGTGCCCAACTAATGCAATCAAAAAATGACTTAAATTGTTCCTGTATTTTTTTTAAGTAAAAATATTCTTTTTACGTGCAAAAAATCAAATACTGTATTTTTTCCATCTAAACATACTATAACGGTGGTGGCTGGATTTGAACCCTGTCCAGGGGTAGGTTCCTGCACCAAAGGCACTAGACTTTGCCACTGAGGTACAGGCTCGTGATGGATTTCAATTGTGCAAGATCCCCTATCAGCATCTGACAGGCTTTGGTGTCATTGCCAATGGCTGCCACTGCAAAGGACACATCATAACCATGATATAGGGAAGATTTGACCAGCTAGAGATAGGGAAGCCTGTCTGGTCCAGTGGGTAAGTTCCTGCCTTTCACCCAAACAAGCAGGGTTCAAGTCCCAGGCTTGACAGATGACACACTCAGTCTCTCAGCAAGCATATCTGCATTAATCACTTTGCTTTTAATTCAGTTTTCCTTCCAAATCCTGCAACCCCTTCACCCCAAATACAGTCCAATCATTCCTCGATACTCATTCACTCAGTCATTCCACTCCTCCATTCTACAGGCTCTACAAAATTCAACAAGAACAAGAGCTAGTTCAGCAAGCAGATTTAAAGCCTCTCTTTGGATTTATGTTGATGCTGCTGCCCTCTAGTAATGTTATATGGCAACTGCAGCATAATCACAGGATTGAGAAAGGGGCAGTCCTATGCAAATAATCTCCTCCCATGATTACTTCTCTGAGCTTCCGTAGTGGTGCGATGATAGGACCTTCAACAAATGGCCTTCAGCAGATTTCTAAAGTTGCCAAATTGTCTTAGGCTAAGGATTGTTCCAGTCGAAGGCCTTCCGATAAGGACCCCACCCTCACTTAGCAGGGTCCAGAATTACCTGCAGTAATCCTCTATACAGAACATGGGCGTTCGTGGGCCTACGTGGGCCTACCGTAAAGATTGCATGCTAAAACTGTGATGTCTAAAGTCCCAGTCCTGGTCTCACTGTCAGAGGCACATCATAACATAGCATGCCAGACCTGGCCATGCAAATCCTTGCAAACCAACTGCCTCTTCCCCACACTTGCTGCATTATGCATTTTCAAGACATAGTCAATAAGAGGCATGACTTTGTCCTTTTCTATCACTTCAAAATTCAACATGCTACCTTCTGACTGCAGCTAATAAGGGCGCTTTTACCTGCACAAAATGTTACCCTGCATTAAATCAACACCATTCAACCTATTTTATTATCTGCATGGCACCTTCCTCACATAATACAGCTCAATTCTGCCCCCCCTTAGGCCATATTTGTGCTCTCCAGAACACCATTTTGAAGAAACAACGAATACATTCATAAATGAAGATAAGGCCTTGCTCCTATTTAAACTACTTGAGCAAAAGGAGGGAGGTGGCAGGTGGTGGTGGGGGTGGCAAGATTAGTAAATGTGCCCAACTAATGCAATCAAAAAATGACTTAAATTGTTCCTGTATTTTTTTTAAGTAAAAATATTCTTTGTACGTGCAAAAAATCAAATACTGTCTTTTTTCCATCTAAACATACTACAACGGTGGTGGCTAGATTTGAACCCTGTCCAGGGGTAGGTTCTTGCACCAAAGGCACTAGACTTTGCCACTGAGCTACAGGCTCTTGATGGGGTTCAGTTGTGCAAGATCCCCTATCAGCATCTGACAGGCTTTGGTGTCATTGCCAATGGCTGCCACTGCAAAGGACACATCATAACCATGATATAGGGAAGATTTGACCAGCTAGGGATAGGGAAGCCTGTCTGGTCCAGTGGGTAAGTTCCTGCCTTTCACCCAGACAAGCAGGGTTCAATTCCCAGGCCTGACATATGACACACTCAGTCTCTCAGCAAGCATATCTGCATTAATCACTTTGCTTTTAATTCAGTTTTCCTTCCAAATCCTGCAACCCCTTCACCCCAAATACAGTCCAATCATTCCTCGATACTCATTCACTCAGTCATTCCACTCCTCCATTCTACAGGCTCTACAAAATTCAACAAGAACAAGAGCTAGTTCAGCAAGCAGATTTAAAGCCTCTCTTTGGATTTATGTTGATGCTGCTGCCCTCTAGTAATGTTATATGGCAACTGCAGCATAATCACAGGATTGAGAAAGGGGCAGTCCTATGCAAATAATCTCCTCCCATGATTACTTCTCTGAGCTTCCGTAGTGGTGCGATGATAGGACCTTCAACAAATGGTCTTCAGCAGATTTCTAAAGTTGCCAAATTGTCTTAGGCTAAGGATTGTTCCAGTCGAAGGCCTTCCGATAAGGACCCCACCCTCACTTAGCAGGGTCCAGAATTACCTGCAGTAATCCTCTATACAGAACGTGGGCGTTTGTGGGCCTACTGTAAACATTGCATGCTAAAACTGTGATGTCTAAAGTCCCAGTCCTGGTCTCACTGTCAGAGGCACAGCATAACATAGCATGCCGGACCTGGCCATGCAAATCCTTGCAAACCAACTGCCTCTTCCCCACACTTGCTGCATTATGCATTTTCAAGACATAGTCAATAAGAGGCATGACTTTGCCCTTTTCTATCACTTCAAAATTCAACATGCTACCTTCTGACTGCAGCTAATAAGGGCGCTTTCACCTGCACACAATTTTACCCTGCATTAAATCAACACCATTCAACCTATTTTATTATCTGCATGGCACCTTCCTCACATAATACAGCTCAATTCTGCCCCCCCTTAGGCCATATTTGTGCTCTCCAGAACACCATTTTGAAGAAACAACGAAAACATTCATAAATGAAGATAAGGCCTTGCTCCTATTTAAACTACTTGAGCAAAAGGAGGGAGGTGGCAGGTGGTGGTGGGGGTGGCAAGATTAGTAAATGTGCCCAACTAATGCAATCAAAAAATGACTTAAATTGTTCCTGTATTTTTTTAAAGTAAAAATATTCTTTTTACGTGCAAAAAATCAAATACTGTCTTTTTTCGATCTAAACATACTATAACGATGGTGGCTGGATTTGAACCCTGTCCAGGGGTAGGTTCCTGCACCAAAGGCACTAGACTTTGCCACTGAGCTACAGGCTCTTGATGAGTTTCAGTTATGCAATATCCCCTATCAGCATCTGACAGGCTTTGGTGTCATTGCCAATGGCTGCCACTGCAAAGGACACATCATAACCATGATATAGGGAAGATTTGACCAGCTAGAGATAGGGAAGCCTGTCTGGTGCAGTGGGTAAGTTCCTGCCTTTCACCCAGACAAGCAGCGTTCAATTCCCAGGCCTGACAGATGACACACTCAGTCTCTCAGCAAGCATATCTGCATTAATCACTTTGCTTTTAATTCAGTTTTCCTTCCAAATCCTGCAACCCCTTCACCCCAAATACAGTCCAATCATTCCTCGATACTCATTCACTCAGTCATTCCACTCCTCCATTCTACAGGCTCTACAAAATTCAACAAGAACACGAGCTAGTTCAGCAAGCAGATTTAAAGCCTCTCTTTGGATTTATGTTGATGCTGCTGCCCTCTAGTAATGTTATATGGCAACTGCAGCATAATCACAGGATTGAGAAAGGGGCAGTCCTATGCAAATAATCTCCTCCCATGATTACTTCTCTGAGCTTCCGTAGTGGTGCGATGATAGGACCTTCAACAAATGGCCTTCAGCAGATTTCTAAAGTTGCCAAATTGTCTTAGGCTAAGGATTGTTCCAGTCGAAGGCCTTCCGATAAGGACCCCACCCTCACTTAGCAGGGTCCAGAATTACCTGCAGTAATCCTCTATACAGAACATGGGCGTTCGTGGGCCTACGTGGGCCTACCGTAAAGATTGCATGCTAAAACTGTGATGTCTAAAGTCCCAGTCCTGGTCTCACTGTCAGAGGCACATCATAACATAGCATGCCAGACCTGGCCATGCAAATCCTTGCAAACCAACTGCCTCTTCCCCACACTTGCTGCATTATGCATTTTCAAGACATAGTCAATAAGAGGCATGACTTTGTCCTTTTCTATCACTTCAAAATTCAACATGCTACCTTCTGACTGCAGCTAATAAGGGCGCTTTTACCTGCACAAAATGTTACCCTGCATTAAATCAACACCATTCAACCTATTTTATTATCTGCATGGCACCTTCCTCACATAATACAGCTCAATTCTGCCCCCCCTTAGGCCATATTTGTGCTCTCCAGAACACCATTTTGAAGAAACAACGAATACATTCATAAATGAAGATAAGGCCTTGCTCCTATTTAAACTACTTGAGCAAAAGGAGGGAGGTGGCAGGTGGTGGTGGGGGTGGCAAGATTTGTAAATGTGCCCAACTAATGCAATCAAAAAATGACTTAAATTGTTCCTGTATTTTTTTTAAGTAAAAATATTATTTTTACGTGCAAAAAATCAAATACTGTATTTTTTCCATCTAAACATACTTTAATGGCGGTGGCTGGATTCGAACCCTGTCCAGGGGTAGGTTCCTGCACCAAAGGCACTAGAATTTGCCACTGAGCTACAGGCTCTTGGTGGGTTTCAGTTGTGCAAGATCCCCTATCAGCATCTGACAGGCTTTGGTGTCATTGCCAATGGCTGCCACTGCAAAGGACACATCATAACCATGATATAGGGAAGATTTGACCAGCTAGGGATAGGGAAGCCTGTCTGGTCCAGTGGGTAAGTTCCTGCCTTTCACCCAGACAAGCAGGGTTCAATTCCCAGGCCTGACATATGACACACTCAGTCTCTCAGCAAGCATATCTGCATTAATCACTTTGCTTTTAATTCAGTTTTCCTTCCAAATCCTGCAACCCCTTCACCCCAAATACAGTCCAATCATTCCTCGATACTCATTCACTCAGTCATTCCACTCCTCCATTCTACAGGCTCTACAAAATTCAACAAGAACAAGAGCTAGTTCAGCAAGCAGATTTAAAGCCTCTCTTTGGATTTATGTTGATGCTGCTGCCCTCTAGTAATGTTATATGGCAACTGCAGCATAATCACAGGATTGAGAAAGGGGCAGTCCTATGCAAATAATCTCCTCCCATGATTACTTCTCTGAGCTTCCGTAGTGGTGCGATGATAGGACCTTCAACAAATGGTCTTCAGCAGATTTCTAAAGTTGGCAAATTGTCTTAGGCTAAGGATTGTTCCAGTCGAAGGCCTTCCGATAAGGACCCCACCCTCACTTAGCAGGGTCCAGAATTACCTGCAGTAATCCTCTATACAGAACGTGGGCGTTTGTGGGCCTACTGTAAACATTGCATGCTAAAACTGTGATGTCTAAAGTCCCAGTCCTGGTCTCACTGTCAGAGGCACAGCATAACATAGCATGCCGGACCTGGCCATGCAAATCCTTGCAAACCAACTGCCTCTTCCCCACACTTGCTGCATTATGCATTTTCAAGACATAGTCAATAAGAGGCATGACTTTGTCCTTTTCTATCACTTCAAAATTCAACATGCTACCTTCTGACTGCAGCTAATAAGGGCGCTTTCACCTGCACACAATTTTACCCTGCATTAAATCAACACCATTCAACCTATTTTATTATCTGCATGGCACCTTCCTCACATAATACAGCTCAATTCTGCCCCCCCTTAGGCCATATTTGTGCTCTCCAGAACACCATTTTGAAGAAACAACGAAAACATTCATAAATGAAGATAAGGCCTTGCTCCTATTTAAACTACTTGAGCAAAAGGAGGGAGGTGGCAGGTGGTGGTGGGGGTGGCAAGATTAGTAAATGTGCCCAACTAATGCAATCAAAAAATGACTTAAATTGTTCCTGTATTTTTTTAAAGTAAAAATATTCTTTTTACGTGCAAAAAATCAAATACTGTCTTTTTTCGATCTAAACATACTATAACGATGGTGGCTGGATTTGAACCCTGTCCAGGGGTAGGTTCCTGCACCAAAGGCACTAGACTTTGCCACTGAGCTACAGGCTCTTGATGAGTTTCAGTTATGCAATATCCCCTATCAGCATCTGACAGGCTTTGGTGTCATTGCCAATGGCTGCCACTGCAAAGGACACATCATAACCATGATATAGGGAAGATTTGACCAGCTAGAGATAGGGAAGCCTGTCTGGTGCAGTGGGTAAGTTCCTGCCTTTCACCCAGACAAGCAGCGTTCAATTCCCAGGCCTGACAGATGACACACTCAGTCTCTCAGCAAGCATATCTGCATTAATCACTTTGCTTTTGATTCAGTTTTCCTTCCAAATCCTGCAACCCCTTCACCCCAAATACAGTCCAATCATTCCTCGATACTCATTCACTCAGTCATTCCACTCCTCCATTCTACAGGCTCTACAAAATTCAACAAGAACAAGAGCTAGTTCAGCAAGCAGATTTAAAGCCTCTCTTTGGATTTATGTTGATGCTGCTGCCCTATAGTAATGTTATATGGCAACTGCAGCATAATCACAGGATTGAGAAAGGGGCAGTCCTATGCAAATAATCTCCTCCCATGATTACTTCTCTGAGCTTCCGTAGTGGTGCGATGATAGGACCTTCAACAAATGGTCTTCAGCAGATTTCTAAAGTTGCCAAATTGTCTTAGGCTAAGGATTGTTCCAGTCGAAGGCCTTCCGATAAGGACCCCACCCTCACTTAGCAGGGTCCAGAATTACCTGCAGTAATCCTCTATACAGAACATGGGCGTTCGTGGGCGTTTGTGGGCCTACTGCAAAGACTGCATGCTAAAACTGTGATGTCTAAAGTCCCAGTCTTGGTCTCACTGTCAGAGGCACAGCATAACATAGCATGACAGACCTGGCAATGCAAATCCTTGCAAACCAACTGCCTCTTCCCCACACTTGCTGCATTATGCATTTTCAAGACATAGTCAATAAGAGGCATGACTTTGTCCTTTTCTATCACTTCAAAACTCAACATGCTACCTTCTGACTGCAGCTAATAAGGGCGCTTTCACCTGCACAAAATTTTACCCTGCATTAAATCAACACCATTCAACCTATTTTATTATCTGCATGGCACCTTCCTCACATAATACAGCTCAATTCTGCCCCCCCTTAGGCCATATTTGTGCTCTCCAGAACACCATTTTGAAGAAACAACGAATACATTCATAAATGAAGATAAGGCCTTGCTCCTATTTAAACTACTTGAGCAAAAGGAGGGAGGTGGCAGGTGGTGGTGGGGGTGGCAAGATTTGTAAATGTGCCCAACTAATGCAATCAAAAAATGACTTAAATTGTTCCTGTATTTTTTTTAAGTAAAAATATTCTTTTTACGTGCAAAAAATCAAATACTGTATTTTTTCCATCTAAACATACTATAACGGTGGTGGCTGGATTTGAACCCTGTCCAGGGGTAGGTTCCTGCACCAAAGGCACTAGACTTTGCCACTGAGGTACAGGCTCGTGATGGGTTTCAATTGTGCAAGATCCCCTATCAGCATCTGACAGGCTTTGGTGTCATTGCCAATGGCTGCCACTGCAAAGGACACATCATAACCATGATATAGGGAAGATTTGACCAGCTAGAGATAGGGAAGCCTGTCTGGTCCAGTGGGTAAGTTCCTGCCTTTCACCCAAACAAGCAGGGTTCAAGTCCCAGGCTTGACAGATGACACACTCAGTCTCTCATCAAGCATATCTGCATTAATCACTTTGCTTTTAATTCAGTTTTCCTTCCAAATCCTGCAACCCCTTCACCCCAAATACAGTCCAATCATTCCTCGATACTCATTCACTCAGTCATTCCACTCCTCCATTCTACAGGCTCTACAAAATTCAACAAGAACAAGAGCTAGTTCAGCAAGCAGATTTAAAGCCTCTCTTTGGATTTATGTTGATGCTGCTGCCCTCTAGTAATGTTATATGGCAACTGCAGCATAATCACAGGATTGAGAAAGGGGCAGTCCTATGCAAATAATCTCCTCCCATGATTACTTCTCTGAGCTTCCGTAGTGGTGCGATGATAGGACCTTCAACAAATGGCCTTCAGCAGATTTCTAAAGTTGCCAAATTGTCTTAGGCTAAGGATTGTTCCAGTCGAAGGCCTTCCGATAAGGACCCCACCCTCACTTAGCAGGGTCCAGAATTACCTGCAGTAATCCTCTATACAGAACATGGGCGTTCGTGGGCCTACGTGGGCCTACCGTAAAGATTGCATGCTAAAACTGTGATGTCTAAAGTCCCAGTCCTGGTCTCACTGTCAGAGGCACATCATAACATAGCATGCCAGACCTGGCCATGCAAATCCTTGCAAACCAACTGCCTATTCCCCACACTTGCTGCATTATGCATTTTCAAGACATAGTCAATAAGAGGCATGACTTTGTCCTTTTCTATCACTTCAAAATTCAACATGCTACCTTCTGACTGCAGCTAATAAGGGCGCTTTTACCTGCACAAAATGTTACCCTGCATTAAATCAACACCATTCAACCTATTTTATTATCTGCATGGCACCTTCCTCACATAATACAGCTCAATTCTGCCCCCCCTTAGGGCATATTTGTGCTCTCCAGAACACCATTTTGAAGAAACAACGAATACATTCATAAATGAAGATAAGGCCTTGCTCCTATTTAAACTACTTGAGCAAAAGGAGGGAGGTGGCAGGTGGTGGTGGGGGTGGCAAGATTAGTAAATGTGCCCAACTAATGCAATCAAAAAATGACTTAAATTGTTCCTGTATTTTTTTTAAGTAAAAATATTCTTTGTACGTGCAAAAAATCAAATACTGTCTTTTTTCCATCTAAACATACTACAACGGTGGTGGCTAGATTTGAACCCTGTCCAGGGGTAGGTTCTTGCACCAAAGGCACTAGACTTTGCCACTGAGCTACAGGCTCTTGATGGGTTTCAGTTGTGCAAGATCCCCTATCAGCATCTGACAGGCTTTGGTGTCATTGCCAATGGCTGCCACTGCAAAGGACACATCATAACCATGATATAGGGAAGATTTGACCAGCTAGGGATAGGGAAGCCTGTCTGGTCCAGTGGGTAAGTTCCTGCCTTTCACCCAGACAAGCAGGGTTCAATTCCCAGGCCTGACATATGACACACTCAGTCTCTCAGCAAGCATATCTGCATTAATCACTTTGCTTTTAATTCAGTTTTCCTTCCAAATCCTGCAACCCCTTCACCCCAAATACAGTCCAATCATTCCTCGATACTCATTCACTCAGTCATTCCACTCCTCCATTCTACAGGCTCTACAAAATTCAACAAGAACAAGAGCTAGTTCAGCAAGCAGATTTAAAGCCTCTCTTTGGATTTATGTTGATGCTGCTGCCCTCTAGTAATGTTATATGGCAACTGCAGCATAATCACAGGATTGAGAAAGGGGCAGTCCTATGCAAATAATCTCCTCCCATGATTACTTCTCTGAGCTTCCGTAGTGGTGCGATGATAGGACCTTCAACAAATGGTCTTCAGCAGATTTCTAAAGTTGCCAAATTGTCTTAGGCTAAGGATTGTTCCAGTCGAAGGCCTTCCGATAAGGACCCCACCCTCACTTAGCAGGGTCCAGAATTACCTGCAGTAATCCTCTATACAGAACGTGGGCGTTTGTGGGCCTACTGTAAACATTGCATGCTAAAACTGTGATGTCTAAAGTCCCAGTCCTGGTCTCACTGTCAGAGGCACAGCATAACATAGCATGCCGGACCTGGCCATGCAAATCCTTGCAAACCAACTGCCTCTTCCCCACACTTGCTGCATTATGCATTTTCAAGACATAGTCAATAAGAGGCATGACTTTGTCCTTTTCTATCACTTCAAAATTCAACATGCTACCTTCTGACTGCAGCTAATAAGGGCGCTTTCACCTGCACACAATTTTACCCTGCATTAAATCAACACCATTCAACCTATTTTATTATCTGCATGGCACCTTCCTCACATAATACAGCTCAATTCTGCCCCCCCTTAGGCCATATTTGTGCTCTCCAGAACACCATTTTGAAGAAACAACGAAAACATTCATAAATGAAGATAAGGCCTTGCTCCTATTTAAACTACTTGAGCAAAAGGAGGGAGGTGGCAGGTGGTGGTGGGGGTGGCAAGATTAGTAAATGTGCCCAACTAATGCAATCAAAAAATGACTTAAATTGTTCCTGTATTTTTTTAAAGTAAAAATATTCTTTTTACGTGCAAAAAATCAAATACTGTCTTTTTTCGATCTAAACATACTATAACGATGGTGGCTGGATTTGAACCCTGTCCAGGGGTAGGTTCCTGCACCAAAGGCACTAGACTTTGCCACTGAGCTACAGGCTCTTGATGAGTTTCAGTTGTGCAATATCCCCTATCAGCATCTGACAGGCTTTGGTGTCATTGCCAATGGCTGCCACTGCAAAGGACACATCATAACCATGATATAGGGAAGATTTGACCAGCTAGAGATAGGGAAGCCTGTCTGGTGCAGTGGGTAAGTTCCTGCCTTTCACCCAGACAAGCAGCGTTCAATTCCCAGGCCTGACAGATGACACACTCAGTCTCTCAGCAAGCATATCTGCATTAATCACTTTGCTTTTAATTCAGTTTTCCTTCCAAATCCTGCAACCCCTTCACCCCAAATACAGTCCAATCATTCCTCGATACTCATTCACTCAGTCATTCCACTCCTCCATTCTACAGGCTCTACAAAATTCAACAAGAACAAGAGCTAGTTCAGCAAGCAGATTTAAAGCCTCTCTTTGGATTTATGTTGATGCTGCTGCCCTATAGTAATGTTATATGGCAACTGCAGCATAATCACAGGATTGAGAAAGGGGCAGTCCTATGCAAATAATCTCCTCCCATGATTACTTCTCTGAGCTTCCGTAGTGGTGCGATGATAGGACCTTCAACAAATGGTCTTCAGCAGATTTCTAAAGTTGCCAAATTGTCTTAGGCTAAGGATTGTTCCAGTCGAAGGCCTTCCGATAAGGACCCCACCCTCACTTAGCAGGGTCCAGAATTACCTGCAGTAATCCTCTATACAGAACATGGGCGTTCGTGGGCGTTCGTGGGCCTTCTGTAAAGACTGCATGCTAAAACTGTGATGTCTAAAGTCCCAGTCCCAGTCCCAGTCCTGGTCTCACTGTCAGAGGCACAGCATAACATAGCATGCCAGACCTGGCCATGCAAATCCTTGCAAACCAACTGCCTCTTCCCCACACTTGCTGCATTATGCATTTTGAAGACATAGTCAATAAGAGGCATGACTTTGTCCTTTTCTATCACTTCAAAATTCAACATGCTGCCTTCTGACTGCAGCTAATAACGGCGCTTTCACCTGCACAAAATTTTACACTGCATTAAATCAACACCATTCAACCTATTTTATTATCTGCATGGCACCTTCCTCACATAATACAGCTCAATTCTGCCCCCCCTTAGGCCATATTTGTGCTCTCCAGAACACCATTTTGAAGAAACAACGAATACATTCATAAATGAAGATAAGGCCTTGCTCCTATTTAAACTACTTGAGCAAAAGGAGGGAGGTGGCCGGTGGTGGTGGGGGTGGCAAGATTTGTAAATGTGCCCAACTAATGCAATCAGAAAATGACTTAAATTGTTCCTGTATTTTTTTTAAGTAAAAATATTCTTTTTACGTGCAAAAAATCAAATACTGTATTTTTTCCATCTAAACATACTTTAACGGTGGTGGCTGGATTCGAACCATGTCCAGGGGTAGGTTCCTGCACCAAAGGCACTAGACTTTGCCACTGAGCTACAGGCTCTTGATGGGTTTCAGTTGTGCAAGATCCCCTATCAGCATCTGACAGGCTTTGGTGTCATTGCCAATGGCTGCCATTGCATAGGACACATCATAACCATGATATAGGGAAGATTTGACCAGTTAGCGATAGGGAAGCCTGTCTGGTCCAGTGGGTAAGTTCCTGCCTTTCACCCAGACATGCAGGGTTCAATTCCCAGGCCTGACAGATGACACACTCAGTCTCTCAGCAAGCATATCTGCATTAATCACTTTGCTTTTAATTCAGTTTTCCTTCCAAATCCTGCAACCCCTTCACCCCAAATACAGTCCAATCATTCCTCGATACTCATTCACTCAGTCATTCCACTCCTCCATTCTACAGGCTCTACAAAATTCAACAAGAACAAGAGCTAGTTCAGCAAGCAGATTTAAAGCCTCTCTTTGGATTTATGTTGATGCTGCTGCCCTCTAGTAATGTTATATGGCAACTGCAGCATAATCACAGGATTGAGAAAGGGGCAGTCCTATGCAAATAATCTCCTCCCATGATTACTTCTCTGAGCTTCCGTAGTGGTGCGATGATAGGACCTTCAACAAATGGTCTTCAGCAGATTTCTAAAGTTGCCAAATTGTCTTAGGCTAAGGATTGTTCCAGTCGAAGACCTTCCGATAAGGACCCCACCCTCACTTAGCAGGGTCCAGAATTACCTGCAGTAATCCTCTATACAGAACATGGGTGTTCGTGGGCGTTTGTGGGCCTACTGTAAAGACTGCATGCTAAAACTGTGATGTCTAAAGTCCCAGTCCTGGTCTCACTGTCAGAGGCACAGCATAACATAGCATGCCAGACCTGGCCATGCAAATCCTTGCAAACCAACTGCCTCTTCCCCACACTTGCTGCATTATGCATTTTCAAGACCTAGTCAATAAGAGGCATGACTTTGTCCTTTTCTATCACTTCAAAATTCAACATGCTACCTTCTGACTGCAGCTAATAAGGGCGCTTTCACCTGCACAAAATTTTACCCTGCATTAAATCAACACCATTCAACCTATTTTATTATCTGCATGGCACCTTCCTCACATAATACAGCTCAATTCTGCCCCCCCTTAGGCCATATTTGTGCTCTCCAGAACACCATTTTGAAGAAACAACGAATACATTCATAAATGAAGATAAGGCCTTGCTCCTATTTAAACTACTTGAGCAAAAGGAGGGAGGTGGCCGGTGGTGGTGGGGGTGGCAAGATTTGTAAATGTGCCCAACTAATGCAATCAAAAAATGACTTAAATTGTTCCTGTATTTTTTTTAAGTAAAAATATTCTTTTTACGTGCAAAAAATCAAATACTGTATTTTTTCCATCTAAACATACTATAACGGTGGTGGCTGGATTTGAACCCTGTCCAGGGGTAGGTTCCTGCACCAAAGGCACTAGACTTTGCCACTGAGCTACAGGCTCTTGATGGGTTTCAGTTGTGCAAGATCCCCTATCAGCATCTGACAGGCTTTGGTGTCATTGCCAATGGCTGCCACTGCAAAGGACACATCATAACCATGATATAGGGAAGATTTGACCTGCTAGAGATAGGAAGCCTGTCTGGTCCAGTGGGTAAGTTTCTGCCTTTCACCCAAACAAGCAGGGTTCAAGTCGCAGGCCTGACAGATGACACACTCAGTCTCTCAGCAAGCATATCTGCATTAATCACTTTGCTTTTAATTCAGTTTTCCTTCCAAATCCTGCAACCCCTTCACCCCAAATACAGTCCAATCATTCCTCGATACTCATTCACTCAGTCATTCCACTCCTCCATTCTACAGGCTCTACAAAATTCAACAAGAACAAGAGCTAGTTCAGCAAGCAGATTTAAAGCCTCTCTTTGGATTTATGTTGATGCTGCTGCCCTCTAGTAATGTTATATGGCAACTGCAGCATAATCACAGGATTGAGAAAGGGGCAGTCCTATGCAAATAATCTCCTCCCATGATTACTTCTCTGAGCTTCCGTAGTGGTGCGATGATAGGACCTTCAACAAATGGTCTTCAGCAGATTTCTAAAGTTGCCAAATTGTCTTAGGCTAAGGATTGTTCCAGTCGAAGGCCTTCCGATAAGGACCCCACCCTCACTTAGCAGGGTCCAGAATTACCTGCAGTAATCCTCTATACAGAACATGGGCGTTCGTGGGCCTACGTGGGCCTACTGTAAAGACTGCATGCTAAAACTGTGATGTCTAAAGTCCCAGTCCTGGTCTCACTGTCAGAGGCACAGCATAACATAGCATGCCAGACCTGGCCATGCAAATCCTTGCAAACCAACTGCCTCTTCCCCACACTTGCTGGATTATGCATTTTCAAGACATGGTCAATAAGAGGCATGACTTTGTCCTTTTCTATCACTTCAAAATTCAACATGCTACCTTCTGACTGCAGCTAATAAGGGCGCTTTCACCTGCACAAAATTTTACCCTGCATTAAATCAACACCATTCAACCTATTTTATTATCTGCATGGCACCTTCCTCACATAATACAGCTCAATTCTGCCCCCCCTTAGGCCATATTTGTGCTCTCCAGAACACCATTTTGAAGAAACAACTAATACATTCATAAATGAAGATAAGGCCTTGCTCCTATTTAAACTACTTGAGCAAAAGGAGGGAGGTGGCAGGTGGTGGTGGGGGTGGCAAGATTTGTAAATGTGCCCAACTAATGCAATCAAAAAATGACTTAAATTGTTCCTGTATTTTTTTTAAGTAAAAATATTCTTTTTACGTGCAAAAAATCAAATACTGTATTTTTTCCATCTAAACATACTTTAATGGTGGTGGCTGGATTTGAACCCTGTCCAGGGGGTAGGTTCTTGCACCAAAGGCACTAGACTTTGCCACTGAGCTACAGGCTCTTGATGGGTTTCAGTTGTGCAAGAGCCCCTATCAGCATCTGACAGGCTTTGGTGTCATTGCCAATGGCTGCCACTGCAAAGGACACATCATAACCATGATATAGGGAAGATTTGACCAGCTAGAGATAGGGAAACCTGTCTGGTCCAGTGGGTAAGTTCCTGCCTTTCACCCAGACAAGCAGCGTTCAATTCCCAGGCCTGACAGATAACACACTCAGTCTCTCAGCAAGCATATCTGCGTTAATCACTTTGCTTTTAATTCAGTTTTCCTTCCAAATCCTGCAACCACTTCACCCCAAATACAGTCCAATCATTCCTCGATACTCATTCACTCAGTCATTCCACTCCTCCATTCTACAGGCTCTACAAAATTCAACAAGAACAAGAGCTAGTTCAGCAAGCAGATTTAAAGCCTCTCTTTGGATTTATGTTGATGCTGCTGCCCTCTAGTAATGTTATATGGCAACTGCAGCATAATCACAGGATTGAGAAAGGGGCAGTCCTATGCAAATAATCTCCTCCCATGATTACTTCTCTGAGCTTCCGTAGTGGTGCGATGATAGGACCTTCAACAAATGGTCTTCAGCAGATTTCTAAAGTTGCCAAATTGTCTTAGGCTAAGGATTGTTCCAGTCGAAGACCTTCCGATAAGGACCCCACCCTCACTTAGCAGGGTCCAGAATTACCTGCAGTAATCCTCTATACAGAACATGGGTGTTCGTGGGCGTTTATGGGCCTACTGTAAAGACTGCATGCTAAAACTGTGATGTCTAAAGTCCCAGTCCTGGTCTCACTGTCAGAGGCACAGCATAACATAGCATGCCAGACCTGGCCATGCAAATCCTTGCAAACCAACTGCCTCTTCCCCACACTTGCTGCATTATGCATTTTCAAGACCTAGTCAATAAGAGGCATGACTTTGTCCTTTTCTATCACTTCAAAATTCAACATGCTACCTTCTGACTGCAGCTAATAAGGGCGCTTTCACCTGCACAAAATTTTACCCTGCATTAAATCAACACCATTCAACCTATTTTATTATCTGCATGGCACCTTCCTCACATAATACAGCTCAATTCTGCCCCCCCTTAGGCCATATTTGTGCTCTCCAGAACACCATTTTGAAGAAACAACGAATACATTCATAAATGAAGATAAGGCCTTGCTCCTATTTAAACTACTTGAGCAAAAGGAGGGAGGTGGCCGGTGGTGGTGGGGGTGGCAAGATTTGTAAATGTGCCCAACTAATGCAATCAAAAAATGACTTAAATTGTTCCTGTATTTTTTTTAAGTAAAAATATTCTTTTTACGTGCAAAAAATCAAATACTGTATTTTTTCCATCTAAACATACTATAACGGTGGTGGCTGGATTTGAACCCTGTCCAGGGGTAGGTTCCTGCACCAAAGGCACTAGACTTTGCCACTGAGCTACAGGCTCTTGATGGGTTTCAGTTGTGCAAGATCCCCTATCAGCATCTGACAGGCTTTGGTGTCATTGCCAATGGCTGCCACTGCAAAGGACACATCATAACCATGATATAGGGAAGATTTGACCAGCTAGAGATAGGGAAGCCTGTCTGGTCCAGTGGGTAAGTTTCTGCCTTTCACCCAAACAAGCAGGGTTCAAGTCCCAGGCCTGACAGATGACACACTCAGTCTCTCAGCAAGCATATCTGCATTAATCACTTTGCTTTTAATTCAGTTTTCCTTCCAAATCCTGCAACCCCTTCACCCCAAATACAGTCCAATCATTCCTCGATACTCATTCACTCAGTCATTCCACTCCTCCATTCTACAGGCTCTACAAAATTCAACAAGAACAAGAGCTAGTTCAGCAAGCAGATTTAAAGCCTCTCTTTGGATTTATGTTGATGCTGCTGCCCTCTAGTAATGTTATATGGCAACTGCAGCATAATCACAGGATTGAGAAAGGGGCAGTCCTATGCAAATAATCTCCTCCCATGATTACTTCTCTGAGCTTCCGTAGTGGTGCGATGATAGGACCTTCAACAAATGGTCTTCAGCAGATTTCTAAAGTTGCCAAATTGTCTTAGGCTAAGGATTGTTCCAGTCGAAGGTCTTCCGATAAGGACCCCACCCTCACTTAGCAGGGTCCAGAATTACCTGCAGTAATCCTCTATACAGAACATGGGCGTTCGTGGGCCTACGTGGGCCTACTGTAAAGACTGCATGCTAAAACTGTGATGTCTAAAGTCCCAGTCCTGGTCTCACTGTCAGAGGCACAGCATAACATAGCATGCCAGACCTGGCCATGCAAATCCTTGCAAACCAACTGCCTCTTCCCCACACTTGCTGGATTATGCATTTTCAAGACATGGTCAATAAGAGGCATGACTTTGTCCTTTTCTATCACTTCAAAATTCAACATGCTACCTTCTGACTGCAGCTAATAAGGGCGCTTTCACCTGCACAAAATTTTACCCTGCATTAAATCAACACCATTCAACCTATTTTATTATCTGCATGGCACCTTCCTCACATAATACAGCTCAATTCTGCCCCCCCTTAGGCCATATTTGTGCTCTCCAGAACACCATTTTGAAGAAACAACTAATACATTCATAAATGAAGATAAGGCCTTGCTCCTATTTAAACTACTTGAGCAAAAGGAGGGAGGTGGCAGGTGGTGGTGGGGGTGGCAAGATTTGTAAATGTGCCCAACTAATGCAATCAAAAAATGACTTAAATTGTTCCTGTATTTTTTTTAAGTAAAAATATTCTTTTTACGTGCAAAAAATCAAATACTGTATTTTTTCCATCTAAACATACTTTAATGGTGGTGGCTGGATTTGAACCCTGTCCAGGGGTAGGTTCTTGCACCAAAGGCACTAGACTTTGCCACTGAGCTACAGGCTCTTGATGGGTTTCAGTTGTGCAAGAGCCCCTATCAGCATCTGACAGGCTTTGGTGTCATTGCCAATGGCTGCCACTGCAAAGGACACATCATAACCATGATATAGGGAAGATTTGACCAGCTAGAGATAGGGAAACCTGTCTGGTCCAGTGGGTAAGTTCCTGCCTTTCACCCAGACAAGCAGCGTTCAATTCCCAGGCCTGACAGATAACACACTCAGTCTCTCAGCAAGCATATCTGCGTTAATCACTTTGCTTTTAATTCAGTTTTCCTTCCAAATCCTGCAACCCCTTCACCCCAAATACAGTCCAATCATTCCTCGATACTCATTCACTCAGTCATTCCACTCCTCCATTCTACAGGCTCTGCAAAATTCAACAAGAACAAGAGCTAGTTCAGCAAGCAGATTTAAAGCCTCTCTTTGGATTTATGTTGATGCTGCTGCCCTCTAGTAATGTTATATGGCAACTGCAGCATAATCACAGGATTGAGAAAGGGGCAGTCCTATGCAAATAATCTCCTCCCATGATTACTTCTCTGAGCTTCCGTAGTGGTGCGATGATAGGACCTTCAACAAATGGTCTTCACCAGATTTCTAAAGTTGCCAAATTGTCTTAGGCTAAGGATTGTTCCAGTCGAAGGCCTTCCGATAAGGACCCCACCCTCACATAGCAGGGTCCACAATTACCTGCAGTAATCCTCTATACAGAACATGGGCGTTTGTGGGTCTACGTGGGCCTACTGTAAAGACTGCATGCTAAAACTGTGATGTCTAATATCCCAGTCCTGGTCTCACTGTCAGAGGCACAGCATAACATAGCATGCCAGACCGGGCCATGCAAATCCTTGCAAACCAACTGCCTCTTCCCCACACTTGCTGCATTATGCATTTTCAAGACATAGTCAATAAGAGGCATGACTTTGTCCTTTTCTATCACTTCAAAATTCAACATGCTACCTTCTGACTGCAGCTAATAAGGGCGCTTTCACCTGCACACAATTTTACCCTGCATTAAATCAACACCATTCAACCTATTTTATTATCTGAATGGCACCTTCCTCACATAATACAGCTCAATTCTGCCCCCCCTTAGGCCATATTTGTGCTCTCCAGAACACCATTTTGAAGAAACAACGAATACATTCATAAATGAAGATAAGGCCTTGCTCCTATTTAAACTACTTGGGCAAAAGGTGGGAGGTGGCAGGTGGTGGTGGGGGTGGCAAGATTTGTAAATGTGCCCAACTAATGCAATCAAAAAATGACTTAAATTGTTCCTGTATTTTTTTAAAGTAAAAATATTCTTTTTACGTGCAAAAAATCAAATACTGTATTTTTTCCATCTAAACATACTTTAACGGTGGTGGCTGGATTTGAACCCGGTCCAGGGGTAGGTTCCTGCACCAAAGGCACTAGAATTTGACACTGAGCTACAGACTCTTGGTGGGTTTCAGTTGTGCAAGAGCCCTTATCAGCATCTGACAGGCTTTGGTGTCATTGCCAATGGCTGCCACTGCAAAGGACACATCATAACCATGATATAGGGAAGATTTGACCAGCTAGAGATAGGGAAGCCTGTCTGGTCCAGTGGGTAAGTTCCTGCCTTTCACCCAGACAAGCAGGGTTCAATTCCCAGGCCTGACAGATGACACACTCAGTCTCTCAGCAAGCATATCTGCATAAATCACTTTGCTTTTAATTCAGTTTTCCTTCAAAATCCTGCAACCCCTTCACCCCAAATACAGTCCAATCATTCCTCGATACTCATTCACTCAGTCATTCCACTCCTCCATTCTACGGGATCTACAAAATTCAACAAGAACAAGAGCTAGTTCAGCAAGCAGATTTAAAGCCTCTCTTTGAATTTATGTTGATGCTGCTGCCCTCTAGTAATGTTATATGGCAACTGCAGCATAATCACAGGATTGAGAAAGGGGCAGTCCTATGCAAATAATCTCCTCCCATGATTACTTCTCTGAGCTTCCGTAGTGGTGCGATGATAGGACCTTCAACAAATGGTCTTCAGCAGATTTCTAAAGTTGCCAAATTGTCTTAGGCTAAGGATTGTTCCAGTCGAAGGCCTTCCGATAAGGACCCCACCCTCACTTAGCAGGGTCCAGAATTACCTGCAGTAATCCTCTATACAGAACATGGGCGTTCATGGGCATTTGTGGGCCTACTGTAAAGACTGCATGCTAAAACTGTGATGTCTAAAGTCCCAGTCCCAGTCCTGGTCTCACTGTCAGAGGCACAGCATAACATAGCATGCCAGACCTGGCCATGCCAATCCTTGCAAACCAACTGCCTCTTCCCCACACTTGCTGCATTATGCATTTTCAAGACATAGTCAATAAGAGGCATGACTTTGTCCTTTTCTATCACTTCAAAATTCAACATGCTACCTTCTGACTGCAGCTAATAAGGGCGCTTTCACCTGCACAAAATTTTACCCTGCATTAAATCAACACCATTCAACCTATTTTATTATCTGCATGGCACCTTCCTCACATAATACAGCTCAATTCTGCCCCCCCTTAGGCCATATTTGTGCTCTCCAGAACACCATTTTGAAGAAACAACGAATACATTCATAAATGAAGATAAGGCCTTGCTCCTATTTAAACTACTTGAGCAAAAGGAGGGAGGTGGCAGGTGGTGGTGGGGGTGGCAAGATTTGTAAATGTGCCCAACTAATGCAATCAAAAAATGACTTAAATTGTTCCTGTATTTTTTTTAAGTAAAAATATTCTTTTTACGTGCAAAAAATAAAATACTGTATTTTTTCCATCTAAACATACTTTAATGGTGGTGGCTGGATTTGAACCCTGTCCAGGGGTAGGTTCCTGCACCAAAGGCACTAGACTTTGCCACTGAGCTACAGGCTCTTGATGGGTTTCAGTTGTGCAAGAGCCCCTATCAGCATCTGACAGGCTTTGGTGTCATTGCCAATGGCTGCCACTGCAAAGGACACATCATAACCATGATATAGGGAAGATTTGACCAGCTAGAGATATGGAAGCCTGTCTGGTCCAGTGGGTAAATTCCTCCCTTTCACCCAGACAAGCAGAGTTCAATTCCCAGGCCTGACAGATGACACACTCAGTCTCTCAGCAAGCATATCTGCATTAATCACTTTGCTTTTAATTCAGTTTTCCTTCCAAATCCTGCAACCCCTTCACCCCAAATACAGTCCAATCATTCCTCGATACTCATTCACTCAGTCATTCCACTCCTCCATTCTACAGGCTCTACAAAATTCAACAAGAACAAGAGCTAGTTCAGCAAGCAGATTTAAAGCCTCTCTTTGGATTTATGTTGATGCTGCTGCCCTCTAGTAATGTTATATGGCAACTGCAGCATAATCACAGGATTGAGAAAGGGGCAGTCCTATGCAAATAATCTCCTCCCATGATTACTTCTCTGAGCTTCCGTAGTGGTGCGATGATAGGACCTTCAACAAATGGTCTTCAGCAGATTTCTAAAGTTGCCAAATTGTCTTAGGCTAAGGATTGTTCCAGTCGAAGGTCTTCCGATAAGGACCCCACCCTCACTTAGCAGGGTCCAGAATTACCTGCAGTAATCCTCTATACAGAACATGGGCGTTCGTGGGCCTACGTGGGCCTACTGTAAAGACTGCATGCTAAAACTGTGATGTCTAAAGTCCCAGTCCTGGTCTCACTGTCAGAGGCACAGCATAACATAGCATGCCAGACCTGGCCATGCAAATCCTTGCAAACCAACTGCCTCTTCCCCACACTTGCTGGATTATGCATTTTCAAGACATGGTCAATAAGAGGCATGACTTTGTCCTTTTCTATCACTTCAAAATTCAACATGCTACCTTCTGACTGCAGCTAATAAGGGCGCTTTCACCTGCACAAAATTTTACCCTGCATTAAATCAACACCATTCAACCTATTTTATTATCTGCATGGCACCTTCCTCACATAATACAGCTCAATTCTGCCCCCCCTTAGGCCATATTTGTGCTCTCCAGAACACCATTTTGAAGAAACAACTAATACATTCATAAATGAAGATAAGGCCTTGCTCCTATTTAAACTACTTGAGCAAAAGGAGGGAGGTGGCAGGTGGTGGTGGGGGTGGCAAGATTTGTAAATGTGCCCAACTAATGCAATCAAAAAATGACTTAAATTGTTCCTGTATTTTTTTTAAGTAAAAATATTCTTTTTACGTGCAAAAAATCAAATACTGTATTTTTTCCATCTAAACATACTTTAATGGTGGTGGCTGGATTTGAACCCTGTCCAGGGGTAGGTTCTTGCACCAAAGGCACTAGACTTTGCCACTGAGCTACAGGCTCTTGATGGGTTTCAGTTGTGCAAGAGCCCCTATCAGCATCTGACAGGCTTTGGTGTCATTGCCAATGGCTGCCACTGCAAAGGACACATCATAACCATGATATAGGGAAGATTTGACCAGCTAGAGATAGGGAAACCTGTCTGGTCCAGTGGGTAAGTTCCTGCCTTTCACCCAGACAAGCAGCGTTCAATTCCCAGGCCTGACAGATAACACACTCAGTCTCTCAGCAAGCATATCTGCGTTAATCACTTTGCTTTTAATTCAGTTTTCCTTCCAAATCCTGCAACCCCTTCACCCCAAATACAGTCCAATCATTCCTCGATACTCATTCACTCAGTCATTCCACTCCTCCATTCTACAGGCTCTGCAAAATTCAACAAGAACAAGAGCTAGTTCAGCAAGCAGATTTAAAGCCTCTCTTTGGATTTATGTTGATGCTGCTGCCCTCTAGTAATGTTATATGGCAACTGCAGCATAATCACAGGATTGAGAAAGGGGCAGTCCTATGCAAATAATCTCCTCCCATGATTACTTCTCTGAGCTTCCGTAGTGGTGCGATGATAGGACCTTCAACAAATGGTCTTCACCAGATTTCTAAAGTTGCCAAATTGTCTTAGGCTAAGGATTGTTCCAGTCGAAGGCCTTCCGATAAGGACCCCACCCTCACATAGCAGGGTCCACAATTACCTGCAGTAATCCTCTATACAGAACATGGGCGTTTGTGGGTCTACGTGGGCCTACTGTAAAGACTGCATGCTAAAACTGTGATGTCTAATGTCCCAGTCCTGGTCTCACTGTCAGAGGCACAGCATAACATAGCATGCCAGACCGGGCCATGCAAATCCTTGCAAACCAACTGCCTCTTCCCCACACTTGCTGCATTATGCATTTTCAAGACATAGTCAATAAGAGGCATGACTTTGTCCTTTTCTATCACTTCAAAATTCAACATGCTACCTTCTGACTGCAGCTAATAAGGGCGCTTTCACCTGCACACAATTTTACCCTGCATTAAATCAACACCATTCAACCTATTTTATTATCTGAATGGCACCTTCCTCACATAATACAGCTCAATTCTGCCCCCCCTTAGGCCATATTTGTGCTCTCCAGAACACCATTTTGAAGAAACAACGAATACATTCATAAATGAAGATAAGGCCTTGCTCCTATTTAAACTACTTGGGCAAAAGGTGGGAGGTGGCAGGTGGTGGTGGGGGTGGCAAGATTTGTAAATGTGCCCAACTAATGCAATCAAAAAATGACTTAAATTGTTCCTGTATTTTTTTAAAGTAAAAATATTCTTTTTACGTGCAAAAAATCAAATACTGTATTTTTTCCATCTAAACATACTTTAACGGTGGTGGCTGGATTTGAACCCGGTCCAGGGGTAGGTTCCTGCACCAAAGGCACTAGAATTTGACACTGAGCTACAGACTCTTGGTGGGTTTCAGTTGTGCAAGAGCCCTTATCAGCATCTGACAGGCTTTGGTGTCATTGCCAATGGCTGCCACTGCAAAGGACACATCATAACCATGATATAGGGAAGATTTGACCAGCTAGAGATAGGGAAGCCTGTCTGGTCCAGTGGGTAAGTTCCTGCCTTTCACCCAGACAAGCAGGGTTCAATTCCCAGGCCTGACAGATGACACACTCAGTCTCTCAGCAAGCATATCTGCATAAATCACTTTGCTTTTAATTCAGTTTTCCTTCAAAATCCTGCAACCCCTTCACCCCAAATACAGTCCAATCATTCCTCGATACTCATTCACTCAGTCATTCCACTCCTCCATTCTACGGGATCTACAAAATTCAACAAGAACAAGAGCTAGTTCAGCAAGCAGATTTAAAGCCTCTCTTTGAATTTATGTTGATGCTGCTGCCCTCTAGTAATGTTATATGGCAACTGCAGCATAATCACAGGATTGAGAAAGGGGCAGTCCTATGCAAATAATCTCCTCCCATGATTACTTCTCTGAGCTTCCGTAGTGGTGCGATGATAGGACCTTCAACAAATGGTCTTCAGCAGATTTCTAAAGTTGCCAAATTGTCTTAGGCTAAGGATTGTTCCAGTCGAAGGCCTTCCGATAAGGACCCCACCCTCACTTAGCAGGGTCCAGAATTACCTGCAGTAATCCTCTATACAGAACATGGGCGTTCATGGGCATTTGTGGGCCTACTGTAAAGACTGCATGCTAAAACTGTGATGTCTAAAGTCCCAGTCCCAGTCCTGGTCTCACTGTCAGAGGCACAGCATAACATAGCATGCCAGACCTGGCCATGCCAATCCTTGCAAACCAACTGCCTCTTCCCCACACTTGCTGCATTATGCATTTTCAAGACATAGTCAATAAGAGGCATGACTTTGTCCTTTTCTATCACTTCAAAATTCAACATGCTACCTTCTGACTGCAGCTAATAAGGGCGCTTTCACCTGCACAAAATTTTACCCTGCATTAAATCAACACCATTCAACCTATTTTATTATCTGCATGGCACCTTCCTCACATAATACAGCTCAATTCTGCCCCCCCTTAGGCCATATTTGTGCTCTCCAGAACACCATTTTGAAGAAACAACGAATACATTCATAAATGAAGATAAGGCCTTGCTCCTATTTAAACTACTTGAGCAAAAGGAGGGAGGTGGCAGGTGGTGGTGGGGGTGGCAAGATTTGTAAATGTGCCCAACTAATGCAATCAAAAAATGACTTAAATTGTTCCTGTATTTTTTTTAAGTAAAAATATTCTTTTTACGTGCAAAAAATCAAATACTGTATTTTTTCCATCTAAACATACTTTAATGGTGGTGGCTGGATTTGAACCCTGTCCAGGGGTAGGTTCCTGCACCAAAGGCACTAGACTTTGCCACTGAGCTACAGGCTCTTGATGGGTTTCAGTTGTGCAAGAGCCCCTATCAGCATCTGACAGGCTTTGGTGTCATTGCCAATGGCTGCCACTGCAAAGGACACATCATAACCATGATATAGGGAAGATTTGACCAGCTAGAGATATGGAAGCCTGTCTGGTCCAGTGGGTAAATTCCTCCCTTTCACCCAGACAAGCAGAGTTCAATTCCCAGGCCTGACAGATGACACACTCAGTCTCTCAGCAAGCATATCTGCATTAATCACTTTGCTTTTAATTAAGTTTTCCATCCAAATCCTGCAACCCCTTCACCCCAAATACAGTCCAATCATTCCTCGATACTCATTCATTCAGTCATTCCACTCCTCCATTCTACAGGCTCTACAAAATTCAACAAGAACAAGAGCTAGTTCAGCAAGCAGATTTAAAGCCTCTCTTTGGATTTATGTTGATGCTGCTGCCCTCTAGTAATGTTATATGGCAACTGCAGTATAATCACAGGATTGAGAAAGGGGCAGTCCTATGCAAATAATCTCCTCCCATGATTACTTCTCTGAGCTTCCGTAGTGGTGCGATGATAGGACCTTCAACAAATGGTCTTCAGCAGATTTCTAAAGTTGCCAAATTGTCTTAGGCTAAGGATTGTTCCAGTCGAAGGCCTTCCGATAAGGACCCCACCCTCACTTAGCAGGGTCCAGAATTACCTGCAGTAATCCTCTATACAGAACATGGGCGTTCGTGGGCGTTTGTGGGCCTACTGCAAAGACTGCATGCTAAAACTGTGATGTCTAAAGTCCCAGTCTTGGTCTCACTGTCAGAGGCACAGCATAACATAGCATGCCAGACCTGGCAATGCAAATCCTTGCAAACCAACTGCCTCTTCCCCACACTTGCTGCATTATGCATTTTCAAGACATAGTCAATAAGAGGCATGACTTTGTCCTTTTCTATCACTTCAAAACTCAACATGCTACCTTCTGACTGCAGCTAATAAGGGCGCTTTCACCTGCACAAAATTTTACCCTGCATTAAATCAACACCATTCAACCTATTTTATTATCTGCATGGCACCTTCCTCTCATAATACAGCTCAATTCTGCCCCCCCTTAGGCCATATTTGTGCTCTCCAGAACACCATTTTGAAGAAACAACGAATACATTCATAAATGAAGATAAGGCCTTGCTCCTATTTAAACTACTTGAGCAAAAGGAGGGAGGTGGCAGGTGGTGGTGGGGGTGGCAAGATTAGTAAATGTGCCCAACTAATGCAATCAAAAAATGACTTAAATTGTTCCTGTATTTTTTTTAAGTAAAAATATCCTTTTTACGTGCAAAAAATCATATACTGTATTTTTTCCATCTAAACATACTATAACGGTGGTGGCTGTATTTGAACCCTGTCCAGGGGTAGGTTCCTGCACCAAAGGCACTAGACTTTGCCACTGAGGTACAGGCTCGTGATGGGTTTTAGTTGTGCAAGATCCCCTATCAGCATCTGACAGGCTTTGGTGTCATTGCCAATGGCTGCCACTGCAAAGGACACATCATAACCATGATATAGGGAAGATTTGACCAGCTAGAGATAGGGAAGCCTGTCTGGTCCAGTGGGTAAGTTCCTGCCTTTCACCCAAACAAGCAGCGTTCAAGTCCCAGGCTTGACAGATGACACACTCAGTCTCTCAGCAAGCATATCTGCATTAATCACTTTGCTTTTAATTCAGTTTTCCTTCCAAATCCTGCAACCCCTTCACCCCAAATACAGTCCAATCATTCCTCGATACTCATTCACTCAGTCATTCCACTCCTCCATTCTACAGGCTCTACAAAATTCAACAAGAACAAGAGCTAGTTCAGCAAGCAGATTTAAAGCCTCTCTTTGGATTTATGTTGATGCTGCTGCCCTCTAGTAATGTTATATGGCAACTGCAGCATAATCACAGGATTGAGAAAGGGGCAGTCCTATGCAAATAATCTCCTCCCATGATTACTTCTCTGAGCTTCCGTAGTGGTGCGATGATAGGACCTTCAACAAATGGTCTTCAGCAGATTTCTAAAGTTGCCAAATTGTCTTAGGCTAAGGATTGTTCCAGTCGAAGGCCTTCCGATAAGGACCCCACCCTCACTTAGCAGGGTCCAGAATTACCTGCAGTAATCCTCTATACAGAACATGGGCGTTTGTGGGCCTACGTGGGCCTACTGCAAAGACTGCATGCTAAAACTGTGATGTCTAAAGTCCCAGTCCTAGTCTCACTGTCAGGGGCACAGCATAACATAGCATGCCAGACCTGGCCATGCAAATCCTTGCAAACCAACTGCCTCTTCCCCACACTTGCTGGATTATGCATTTTCAAGACATAGTCAATAAGAGGCATGACTTTGTCCTTTTCTATCACTTCAAAATTCAACATGCTACCTTCTGACTGCAGCTAATAAGGGCGCTTTCACCTGCACAAAATTTTACCCTGCATTAAATCAACACCATTCAACCTATTTTATTATCTGCATGGCACCTTCCTCACATAATACAGCTCAATTCTGCCCCCCCTTAGGCCATATTTGTGCTCTCCAGAACACCATTTTGAAGAAACAACGAATACATTCATAAATGAAGATAAGGCCTTGCTCCTATTTAAACTACTTGAGCAAAAGGAGGGAGGTGGCAGGTGGTGGTGGGGGTGGCAAGATTTGTAAATGTGCCCAACTAATGCAATCAAAAAATGACTTAAATTGTTCCTGTATTTTTTTTAAGTAAAAATATTCTTTTTACGTGCAAAAAATCAAATACTGTATTTTTTCCATCTAAACATACTTTAACAGTGGTGGCTGGATTCGAACCATGTCCAGGGGCAGGTTCCTGCACCAAAGGCACTAGACTTTGCCACTGAGCTACAGGCTCTTGATGGGTTTCAGTTGTGCAAGATCCCCTATCAGCATCTGACAGGCTTTGGTGTCATTGCCAATGGCTGCCACTGCATAGGACACATCATAACCATGATATAGGGAAGATTTGACCAGTTAGAGATAGGGAAGCCTGTCTGGTCCAGTGGGTAAGTTCCTGCCTTTCACCCAGACAAGCAGGGTTCAATTCCCAGGCCTGACAGATGACACACTCAGTCTCTCAGCAAGCATATCTGCATTAATCACTTTGCTTTTAATTCAGTTTTCCTTCCAAATCCTGCAACCCCTTCACCCCAAATACAGTCCAATCATTCCTCGATACTCATTCACTCAGTCATTCCACTCCTCCATTCTACAGGCTCTACAAAATTCAACAAGAACAAGAGCTAGTTCAGCAAGCAGATTTAAAGCCTCTCTTTGGATTTATGTTGATGCTGCTGCCCTCTAGTAATGTTATATGGCAACTGCAGCATAATCACAGGATTGAGAAAGGGGCAGTCCTATGCAAATAATCTCCTCCCATGATTACTTCTCTGAGCTTCCGTAGTGGTGCGATGATAGGACCTTCAACAAATGGTCTTCAGCAGATTTCTAAAGTTGCCAAATTGTCTTAGGCTAAGGATTGTTCCAGTCGAAGACCTTCCGATAAGGACCCCACCCTCACTTAGCAGGGTCCAGAATTACCTGCAGTAATCCTCTATACAGAACATGGGTGTTCGTGGGCGTTTGTGGGCCTACTGTAAAGACTGCATGCTAAAACTGTGATGTCTAAAGTCCCAGTCCTGGTCTCACTGTCAGAGGCACAGCATAACATAGCATGCCAGACCTGGCCATGCAAATCCTTGCAAACCAACTGCCTCTTCCCCACACTTGCTGCATTATGCATTTTCAAGACTTAGTCAATAAGAGGCATGACTTTGTCCTTTTCTATCACTTCAAAATTCATCATGCTACCTTCTGACTGCAGCTAATAAGGGCGCTTTCACCTGCACCAAATTTTACCCTGCATTAAATCAACACCATTCAACCTATTTTATTATCTGCATGGCACCTTCCTCACATAATACAGCTCAATTCTGCCCCCCCTTAGGCCATATTTGTGCTCTCCAGAACACCATTTTGAAGAAACAACGAATACATTCATAAATGAAGATAAGGCCTTGCTCCTATTTAAACTACTTGAGCAAAAGGAGGGAGGTGGCCGGTGGTGGTGGGGGTGGCAAGATTTGTAAATGTGCCCAACTAATGCAATCAAAAAATGACTTAAATTGTTCCTGTATTTTTTTTAAGTAAAAATATTCTTTTTACGTGCAAAAAATCAAATACTGTATTTTTTCCATCTAAACATACTATAACGGTGGTGGCTGGATTTGAACCCTGTCCAGGGGTAGGTTCCTGCACCAAAGGCACTAGACTTTGCCACTGAGCTACAGGCTCTTGATGGGTTTCAGTTGTGCAAGATCCCCTATCAGCATCTGACAGGCTTTGGTGTCATTGCCAATGGCTGCCACTGCAAAGGACACATCATAACCATGATATAGGGAAGATTTGACCAGCTAGAGATAGGGAAGCCTGTCTGGTCCAGTGGGTAAGTTTCTGCCTTTCTCCCAAACAAGCAGGGTTCAAGTCCCAGGCCTGACAGATGACACTCTCAGTCTCTCAGCAAGCATATCTGCATTAATCACTTTGCTTTTAATTCAGTTTTCCTTCCAAATCCTGCAACCCCTTCACCCCAAATACAGTCCAATCATTCCTCGATACTCATTCACTCAGTCATTCCACTCCTCCATTCTACAGGCTCTACAAAATTCAACAAGAACAAGAGCTAGTTCAGCAAGCAGATTTAAAGCCTCTCTTTGGATTTATGTTGATGCTGCTGCCCTCTAGTAATGTTATATGGCAACTGCAGCATAATCACAGGATTGAGAAAGGGGCAGTCCTATGCAAATAATCTCCTCCCATGATTACTTCTCTGAGCTTCCGTAGTGGTGCGATGATAGGACCTTCAACAAATGGTCTTCAGCAGATTTCTAAAGTTGGCAAATTGTCTTAGGCTAAGGATTGTTCCAGTCGAAGGCCTTCCGATAAGGACCCCACCCTCACTTAGCAGGGTCCAGAATTACCTGCAGTAATCCTCTATACAGAACATGGGCGTTCGTGGGCCTACGTGGGCCTACTGTAAAGACTGCATGCTAAAACTGTGATGTCTAAAGTCCCAGTCCTGGTCTCACTGTCAGAGGCACAGCATAACATAGCATGCCAGACCTGGCCATGCAAATCCTTGCAAACCAACTGCCTCTTCCCCACACTTGCTGGATTATGCATTTTCAAGACATGGTCAATAAGAGGCATGACTTTGTCCTTTTCTATCACTTCAAAATTCAACATGCTACCTTCTGACTGCAGCTAATAAGGGCGCTTTCACCTGCACAAAATTTTACCCTGCATTAAATCAACACCATTCAACCTATTTTATTATCTGCATGGCACCTTCCTCACATAATACAGCTCAATTCTGCCCCCCCTTAGGCCATATTTGTGCTCTCCAGAACACCATTTTGAAGAAACAACTAATACATTCATAAATGAAGATAAGGCCTTGCTCCTATTTAAACTACTTGAGCAAAAGGAGGGAGGTGGCAGGTGGTGGTGGGGGTGGCAAGATTTGTAAATGTGCCCAACTAATGCAATCAAAAAATGACTTAAATTGTTCCTGTATTTTTTTTAAGTAAAAATATTCTTTTTACGTGCAAAAAATCAAATACTGTATTTTTTCCATCTAAACATACTTTAATGGTGGTGGCTGGATTTGAACCCTGTCCAGGGGGTAGGTTCTTGCACCAAAGGCACTAGACTTTGCCACTGAGCTACAGGCTCTTGATGGGTTTCAGTTGTGCAAGAGCCCCTATCAGCATCTGACAGGCTTTGGTGTCATTGCCAATGGCTGCCACTGCAAAGGACACATCATAACCATGATATAGGGAAGATTTGACCAGCTAGAGATAGGGAAACCTGTCTGGTCCAGTGGGTAAGTTCCTGCCTTTCACCCAGACAAGCAGCGTTCAATTCCCAGGCCTGACAGATAACACACTCAGTCTCTCAGCAAGCATATCTGCGTTAATCACTTTGCTTTTAATTCAGTTTTCCTTCCAAATCCTGCAACCACTTCACCCCAAATACAGTCCAATCATTCCTCGATACTCATTCACTCAGTCATTCCACTCCTCCATTCTACAGGCTCTACAAAATTCAACAAGAACAAGAGCTAGTTCAGCAAGCAGATTTAAAGCCTCTCTTTGGATTTATGTTGATGCTGCTGCCCTCTAGTAATGTTATATGGCAACTGCAGCATAATCACAGGATTGAGAAAGGGGCAGTCCTATGCAAATAATCTCCTCCCATGATTACTTCTCTGAGCTTCCGTAGTGGTGCGATGATAGGACCTTCAACAAATGGTCTTCAGCAGATTTCTAAAGTTGCCAAATTGTCTTAGGCTAAGGATTGTTCCAGTCGAAGACCTTCCGATAAGGACCCCACCCTCACTTAGCAGGGTCCAGAATTACCTGCAGTAATCCTCTATACAGAACATGGGTGTTCGTGGGCGTTTGTGGGCCTACTGTAAAGACTGCATGCTAAAACTGTGATGTCTAAAGTCCCAGTCCTGGTCTCACTGTCAGAGGCACAGCATAACATAGCATGCCAGACCTGGCCATGCAAATCCTTGCAAACCAACTGCCTCTTCCCCACACTTGCTGCATTATGCATTTTCAAGACCTAGTCAATAAGAGGCATGACTTTGTCCTTTTCTATCACTTCAAAATTCAACATGCTACCTTCTGACTGCAGCTAATAAGGGCGCTTTCACCTGCACAAAATTTTACCCTGCATTAAATCAACACCATTCAACCTATTTTATTATCTGCATGGCACCTTCCTCACATAATACAGCTCAATTCTGCCCCCCCTTAGGCCATATTTGTGCTCTCCAGAACACCATTTTGAAGAAACAACGAATACATTCATAAATGAAGATAAGGCCTTGCTCCTATTTAAACTACTTGAGCAAAAGGAGAGAGGTGGCCGGTGGTGGTGGGGGTGGCAAGATTTGTAAATGTGCCCAACTAATGCAATCAAAAAATGACTTAAATTGTTCCTGTATTTTTTTTAAGTAAAAATATTCTTTTTACGTGCAAAAAATCAAATACTGTATTTTTTCCATCTAAACATACTATAACGGTGGTGGCTGGATTTGAACCCTGTCCAGGGGTAGGTTCCTGCACCAAAGGCACTAGACTTTGCCACTGAGCTACAGGCTCTTGATGGGTTTCAGTTGTGCAAGATCCCCTATCAGCATCTGACAGGCTTTGGTGTCATTGCCAATGGCTGCCACTGCAAAGGACACATCATAACCATGATATAGGGAAGATTTGACCAGCTAGAGATAGGGAAGCCTGTCTGGTCCAGTGGGTAAGTTTCTGCCTTTCACCCAAACAAGCAGGGTTCAAGTCCCAGGCCTGACAGATGACACACTCAGTCTCTCAGCAAGCATATCTGCATTAATCACTTTGCTTTTAATTCAGTTTTCCTTCCAAATCCTGCAACCCCTTCACCCCAAATACAGTCCAATCATTCCTCGATACTCATTCACTCAGTCATTCCACTCCTCCATTCTACAGGCTCTACAAAATTCAACAAGAACAAGAGCTAGTTCAGCAAGCAGATTTAAAGCCTCTCTTTGGATTTATGTTGATGCTGCTGCCCTCTAGTAATGTTATATGGCAACTGCAGCATAATCACAGGATTGAGAAAGGGGCAGTCCTATGCAAATAATCTCCTCCCATGATTACTTCTCTGAGCTTCCGTAGTGGTGCGATGATAGGACCTTCAACAAATGGTCTTCAGCAGATTTCTAAAGTTGCCAAATTGTCTTAGGCTAAGGATTGTTCCAGTCGAAGGTCTTCCGATAAGGACCCCACCCTCACTTAGCAGGGTCCAGAATTACCTGCAGTAATCCTCTATACAGAACATGGGCGTTCGTGGGCCTACGTGGGCCTACTGTAAAGACTGCATGCTAAAACTGTGATGTCTAAAGTCCCAGTCCTGGTCTCACTGTCAGAGGCACAGCATAACATAGCATGCCAGACCTGGCCATGCAAATCCTTGCAAACCAACTGCCTCTTCCCCACACTTGCTGGATTATGCATTTTCAAGACATGGTCAATAAGAGGCATGACTTTGTCCTTTTCTATCACTTCAAAATTCAACATGCTACCTTCTGACTGCAGCTAATAAGGGCGCTTTCACCTGCACAAAATTTTACCCTGCATTAAATCAACACCATTCAACCTATTTTATTATCTGCATGGCACCTTCCTCACATAATACAGCTCAATTCTGCCCCCCCTTAGGCCATATTTGTGCTCTCCAGAACACCATTTTGAAGAAACAACTAATACATTCATAAATGAAGATAAGGCCTTGCTCCTATTTAAACTACTTGAGCAAAAGGAGGGAGGTGGCAGGTGGTGGTGGGGGTGGCAAGATTTGTAAATGTGCCCAACTAATGCAATCAAAAAATGACTTAAATTGTTCCTGTATTTTTTTTAAGTAAAAATATTCTTTTTACATGCAAAAAATCAAATACTGTATTTTTTCCATCTAAACATACTTTAATGGTGGTGGCTGGATTTGAACCCTGTCCAGGGGTAGGTTCTTGCACCAAAGGCACTAGACTTTGCCACTGAGCTACAGGCTCTTGATGGGTTTCAGTTGTGCAAGAGCCCCTATCAGCATCTGACAGGCTTTGGTGTCATTGCCAATGGCTGCCACTGCAAAGGACACATCATAACCATGATATAGGGAAGATTTGACCAGCTAGAGATAGGGAAACCTGTCTGGTCCAGTGGGTAAGTTCCTGCCTTTCACCCAGACAAGCAGCGTTCAATTCCCAGGCCTGACAGATAACACACTCAGTCTCTCAGCAAGCATATCTGCGTTAATCACTTTGCTTTTAATTCAGTTTTCCTTCCAAATCCTGCAACCCCTTCACCCCAAATACAGTCCAATCATTCCTCGATACTCATTCACTCAGTCATTCCACTCCTCCATTCTACAGGCTCTGCAAAATTCAACAAGAACAAGAGCTAGTTCAGCAAGCAGATTTAAAGCCTCTCTTTGGATTTATGTTGATGCTGCTGCCCTCTAGTAATGTTATATGGCAACTGCAGCATAATCACAGGATTGAGAAAGGGGCAGTCCTATGCAAATAATCTCCTCCCATGATTACTTCTCTGAGCTTCCGTAGTGGTGCGATGATAGGACCTTCAACAAATGGTCTTCACCAGATTTCTAAAGTTGCCAAATTGTCTTAGGCTAAGGATTGTTCCAGTCGAAGGCCTTCCGATAAGGACCCCACCCTCACATAGCAGGGTCCACAATTACCTGCAGTAATCCTCTATACAGAACATGGACGTTTGTGGGTCTACGTGGGCCTACTGTAAAGACTGCATGCTAAAACTGTGATGTCTAATGTCCCAGTCCTGGTCTCACTGTCAGAGGCACAGCATAACATAGCATGCCAGACCGGGCCATGCAAATCCTTGCAAACCAACTGCCTCTTCCCCACACTTGCTGCATTATGCATTTTCAAGACATAGTCAATAAGAGGCATGACTTTGTCCTTTTCTATCACTTCAAAATTCAACATGCTACCTTCTGACTGCAGCTAATAAGGGCGCTTTCACCTGCACACAATTTTACCCTGCATTAAATCAACACCATTCAACCTATTTTATTATCTGAATGGCACCTTCCTCACATAATACAGCTCAATTCTGCCCCCCCTTAGGCCATATTTGTGCTCTCCAGAACACCATTTTGAAGAAACAACGAATACATTCATAAATGAAGATAAGGCCTTGCTCCTATTTAAACTACTTGGGCAAAAGGTGGGAGGTGGCAGGTGGTGGTGGGGGTGGCAAGATTTGTAAATGTGCCCAACTAATGCAATCAAAAAATGACTTAAATTGTTCCTGTATTTTTTTAAAGTAAAAATATTCTTTTTACGTGCAAAAAATCAAATACTGTATTTTTTCCATCTAAACATACTTTAACGGTGGTGGCTGGATTTGAACCCGGTCCAGGGGTAGGTTCCTGCACCAAAGGCACTAGAATTTGACACTGAGCTACAGACTCTTGGTGGGTTTCAGTTGTGCAAGAGCCCTTATCAGCATCTGACAGGCTTTGGTGTCATTGCCAATGGCTGCCACTGCAAAGGACACATCATAACCATGATATAGGGAAGATTTGACCAGCTAGAGATAGGGAAGCCTGTCTGGTCCAGTGGGTAAGTTCCTGCCTTTCACCCAGACAAGCAGGGTTCAATTCCCAGGCCTGACAGATGACACCCTCAGTCTCTCAGCAAGCATATCTGCATAAATCACTTTGCTTTTAATTCAGTTTTCCTTCAAAATCCTGCAACCCCTTCACCCCAAATACAGTCCAATCATTCCTCGATACTCATTCACTCAGTCATTCCACTCCTCCATTCTACGGGATCTACAAAATTCAACAAGAACAAGAGCTAGTTCAGCAAGCAGATTTAAAGCCTCTCTTTGAATTTATGTTGATGCTGCTGCCCTCTAGTAATGTTATATGGCAACTGCAGCATAATCACAGGATTGAGAAAGGGGCAGTCCTATGCAAATAATCTCCTCCCATGATTACTTCTCTGAGCTTCCGTAGTGGTGCGATGATAGGACCTTCAACAAATGGTCTTCAGCAGATTTCTAAAGTTGCCAAATTGTCTTAGGCTAAGGATTGTTCCAGTCGAAGGCCTTCCGATAAGGACCCCACCCTCACTTAGCAGGGTCCAGAATTACCTGCAGTAATCCTCTATACAGAACATGGGCGTTCATGGGCATTTGTGGGCCTACCGTAAAGACTGCATGCTAAAACTGTGATGTCTAAAGTCCCAGTCCCAGTCCTGGTCTCACTGTCAGAGGCACAGCATAACATAGCATGCCAGACCTGGCCATGCCAATCCTTGCAAACCAACTGCCTCTTCCCCACACTTGCTGCATTATGCATTTTCAAGACATAGTCAATAAGAGGCATGACTTTGTCCTTTTCTATCACTTCAAAATTCAACATGCTACCTTCTGACTGCAGCTAATAAGGGCGCTTTCACCTGCACAAAATTTTACCCTGCATTAAATCAACACCATTCAACCTATTTTATTATCTGCATGGCACCTTCCTCACATAATACAGCTCAATTCTGCCCCCCCTTAGGCCATATTTGTGCTCTCCAGAACACCATTTTGAAGAAACAACGAATACATTCATAAATGAAGATAAGGCCTTGCTCCTATTTAAACTACTTGAGCAAAAGGAGGGAGGTGGCAGGTGGTGGTGGGGGTGGCAAGATTTGTAAATGTGCCCAACTAATGCAATCAAAAAATGACTTAAATTGTTCCTGTATTTTTTTTAAGTAAAAATATCCTTTTTACGTGCAAAAAATCAAATACTGTATTTTTTCCATCTAAACATACTATAACGGTGGTGGCTGTATTTGAACCCTGTCCAGGGGTAGGTTCCTGCACCAAAGGCACTAGACTTTGCCACTGAGCTACAGGCTCGTGATGGGTTTTAGTTGTGCAAGAGCCCCTATCAGCATCTGACAGGCTTTGGTGTCATTGCCAATGGCTGCCACTGCAAAGGACACATCATAACCATGATATAGGGAAGATTTGACCAGCTAGAGATATGGAAGCCTGTCTGGTCCAGTGGGTAAATTCCTCCCTTTCACCCAGACAAGCAGAGTTCAATTCCCAGGCCTGACAGATGACACACTCAGTCTCTCAGCAAGCATATCTGCATTAATCACTTTGCTTTTAATTAAGTTTTCCTTCCAAATCCTGCAACCCCTTCACCCCAAATACAGTCCAATCATTCCTCGATACTCATTCATTCAGTCATTCCACTCCTCCATTCTACAGGCTCTACAAAATTCAACAAGAACAAGAGCTAGTTCAGCAAGCAGATTTAAAGCCTCTCTTTGGATTTATGTTGATGCTGCTGCCCTCTAGTAATGTTATATGGCAACTGCAGTATAATCACAGGATTGAGAAAGGGGCAGTCCTATGCAAATAATCTCCTCCCATGATTACTTCTCTGAGCTTCCGTAGTGGTGCGATGATAGGACCTTCAACAAATGGTCTTCAGCAGATTTCTAAAGTTGCCAAATTGTCTTAGGCTAAGGATTGTTCCAGTCGAAGGCCTTCCGATAAGGACCCCACCCTCACTTAGCAGGGTCCAGAATTACCTGCAGTAATCCTCTATACAGAACATGGGCGTTCGTGGGCGTTTGTGGGCCTACTGCAAAGACTGCATGCTAAAACTGTGATGTCTAAAGTCCCAGTCTTGGTCTCACTGTCAGAGGCACAGCATAACATAGCATGCCAGACCTGGCAATGCAAATCCTTGCAAACCAACTGCCTCTTCCCCACACTTGCTGCATTATGCATTTTCAAGACATAGTCAATAAGAGGCATGACTTTGTCCTTTTCTATCACTTCAAAACTCAACATGCTACCTTCTGACTGCAGCTAATAAGGGCGCTTTCACCTGCACAAAATTTTACCCTGCATTAAATCAACACCATTCAACCTATTTTATTATCTGCATGGCACCTTCCTCTCATAATACAGCTCAATTCTGCCCCCCCTTAGGCCATATTTGTGCTCTCCAGAACACCATTTTGAAGAAACAACGAATACATTCATAAATGAAGATAAGGCCTTGCTCCTATTTAAACTACTTGAGCAAAAGGAGGGAGGTGGCAGGTGGTGGTGGGGGTGGCAAGATTAGTAAATGTGCCCAACTAATGCAATCAAAAAATGACTTAAATTGTTCCTGTATTTTTTTTAAGTAAAAATATCCTTTTTACGTGCAAAAAATCAAATACTGTATTTTTTCCATCTAAACATACTATAACGGTGGTGGCTGTATTTGAACCCTGTCCAGGGGTAGGTTCCTGCACCAAAGGCACTAGACTTTGCCACTGAGGTACAGGCTCGTGATGGGTTTTAGTTGTGCAAGATCCCCTATCAGCATCTGACAGGCTTTGGTGTCATTGCCAATGGCTGCCACTGCAAAGGACACATCATAACCATGATATAGGGAAGATTTGACCAGCTAGAGATAGGGAAGCCTGTCTGGTCCAGTGGGTAAGTTCCTGCCTTTCACCCTAACAAGCAGGGTTCAAGTCCCAGGCTTGACAGATGACACACTCAGTCTCTCAGCAAGCATATCTGCATTAATCACTTTGCTTTTAATTCAGTTTTCCTTCCAAATCCTGCAACCCCTTCACCCCAAATACAGTCCAATCATTCCTCGATACTCATTCACTCAGTCATTCCACTCCTCCATTCTACAGGCTCTACAAAATTCAACAAGAACAAGAGCTAGTTCAGCAAGCAGATTTAAAGCCTCTCTTTGGATTTATGTTGATGCTGCTGCCCTCTAGTAATGTTATATGGCAACTGCAGCATAATCACAGGATTGAGAAAGGGGCAGTCCTATGCAAATAATCTCCTCCCATGATTACTTCTCTGAGCTTCCGTAGTGGTGCGATGATAGGACCTTCAACAAATGGTCTTCAGCAGATTTCTAAAGTTGCCAAATTGTCTTAGGCTAAGGATTGTTCCAGTCGAAGGCCTTCCGATAAGGACCCCACCCTCACTTAGCAGGGTCCAGAATTACCTGCAGTAATCCTCTATACAGAACATGGGCGTTTGTGGGCCTACGTGGGCCTACTGCAAAGACTGCATGCTAAAACTGTGATGTCTAAAGTCCCAGTCCTAGTCTCACTGTCAGGGGCACAGCATAACATAGCATGCCAGACCTGGCCATGCAAATCCTTGCAAACCAACTGCCTCTTCCCCACACTTGCTGGATTATGCATTTTCAAGACATAGTCAATAAGAGGCATGACTTTGTCCTTTTCTATCACTTCAAAATTCAACATGCTACCTTCTGACTGCAGCTAATAAGGGCGCTTTCACCTGCACAAAATTTTACCCTGCATTAAATCAACACCATTCAACCTATTTTATTATCTGCATGGCACCTTCCTCACATAATACAGCTCAATTCTGCCCCCCCTTAGGCCATATTTGTGCTCTCCAGAACACCATTTTGAAGAAACAACGAATACATTCATAAATGAAGATAAGGCCTTGCTCCTATTTAAACTACTTGAGCAAAAGGAGGGAGGTGGCAGGTGGTGGTGGGGGTGGCAAGATTTGTAAATGTGCCCAACTAATGCAATCAAAAAATGACTTAAATTGTTCCTGTATTTTTTTTAAGTAAAAATATTCTTTTTACGTGCAAAAAATCAAATACTGTATTTTTTCCATCTAAACATACTTTAACAGTGGTAGCTGGATTCGAACCATGTCCAGGGGCAGGTTCCTGCACCAAAGGCACTAGACTTTGCCACTGAGCTACAGGCTCTTGATGGGTTTCAGTTGTGCAAGATCCCCTATCAGCATCTGACAGGCTTTGGTGTCATTGCCAATGGCTGCCACTGCATAGGACACATCATAACCATGATATAGGGAAGATTTGACCAGTTAGAGATAGGGAAGCCTGTCTGGTCCAGTGGGTAAGTTCCTGCCTTTCACCCAGACAAGCAGGGTTCAATTCCCAGGCCTGACAGATGACACACTCAGTCTCTCAGCAAGCATATCTGCATTAATCACTTTGCTTTTAATTCAGTTTTCCTTCCAAATCCTGCAACCCCTTCACCCCAAATACAGTCCAATCATTCCTCGATACTCATTCACTCAGTCATTCCACTCCTCCATTCTACAGGCTCTACAAAATTCAACAAGAACAAGAGCTAGTTCAGCAAGCAGATTTAAAGCCTCTCTTTGGATTTATGTTGATGCTGCTGCCCTCTAGTAATGTTATATGGCAACTGCAGCATAATCACAGGATTGAGAAAGGGGCAGTCCTATGCAAATAATCTCCTCCCATGATTACTTCTCTGAGCTTCCGTAGTGGTGCGATGATAGGACCTTCAACAAATGGTCTTCAGCAGATTTCTAAAGTTGCCAAATTGTCTTAGGCTAAGGATTGTTCCAGTCGAAGACCTTCCGATAAGGACCCCACCCTCACTTAGCAGGGTCCAGAATTACCTGCAGTAATCCTCTATACAGAACATGGGTGTTCGTGGGCGTTTGTGGGCCTACTGTAAAGACTGCATGCTAAAACTGTGATGTCTAAAGTCCCAGTCCTGGTCTCACTGTCAGAGGCACAGCATAACATAGCATGCCAGACCTGGCCATGCAAATCCTTGCAAACCAACTGCCTCTTCCCCACACTTGCTGCATTATGCATTTTCAAGACTTAGTCAATAAGAGGCATGACTTTGTCCTTTTCTATCACTTCAAAATTCATCATGCTACCTTCTGACTGCAGCTAATAAGGGCGCTTTCACCTGCACCAAATTTTACCCTGCATTAAATCAACACCATTCAACCTATTTTATTATCTGCATGGCACCTTCCTCACATAATACAGCTCAATTCTGCCCCCCCTTAGGCCATATTTGTGCTCTCCAGAACACCATTTTGAAGAAACAACGAATACATTCATAAATGAAGATAAGGCCTTGCTCCTATTTAAACTACTTGAGCAAAAGGAGGGAGGTGGCCGGTGGTGGTGGGGGTGGCAAGATTTGTAAATGTGCCCAACTAATGCAATCAAAAAATGACTTAAATTGTTCCTGTATTTTTTTTAAGTAAAAATATTCTTTTTACGTGCAAAAAATCAAATACTGTATTTTTTCCATCTAAACATACTATAACGGTGGTGGCTGGATTTGAACCCTGTCCAGGGGTAGGTTCCTGCACCAAAGGCACTAGACTTTGCCACTGAGCTACAGGCTCTTGATGGGTTTCAGTTGTGCAAGATCCCCTATCAGCATCTGACAGGCTTTGGTGTCATTGCCAATGGCTGCCACTGCAAAGGACACATCATAACCATGATATAGGGAAGATTTGACCAGCTAGAGATAGGGAAGCCTGTCTGGTCCAGTGGGTAAGTTTCTGCCTTTCTCCCAAACAAGCAGGGTTCAAGTCCCAGGCCTGACAGATGACACTCTCAGTCTCTCAGCAAGCATATCTGCATTAATCACTTTGCTTTTAATTCAGTTTTCCTTCCAAATCCTGCAACCCCTTCACCCCAAATACAGTCCACTCATTCCTCGATACTCATTCACTCAGTCATTCCACTCCTCCATTCTACAGGCTCTACAAAATTCAACAAGAACAAGAGCTAGTTCAGCAAGCAGATTTAAAGCCTCTCTTTGGATTTATGTTGATGCTGCTGCCCTCTAGTAATGTTATATGGCAACTGCAGCATAATCACAGGATTGAGAAAGGGGCAGTCCTATGCAAATAATCTCCTCCCATGATTACTTCTCTGAGCTTCCGTAGTGGTGCGATGATAGGACCTTCAACAAATGGTCTTCAGCAGATTTCTAAAGTTGGCAAATTGTCTTAGGCTAAGGATTGTTCCAGTCGAAGGCCTTCCGATAAGGACCCCACCCTCACTTAGCAGGGTCCAGAATTACCTGCAGTAATCCTCTATACAGAACATGGGCGTTCGTGGGCCTACGTGGGCCTACTGTAAAGACTGCATGCTAAAACTGTGATGTCTAAAGTCCCAGTCCTGGTCTCACTGTCAGAGGCACAGCATAACATAGCATGCCAGACCTGGCCATGCAAATCCTTGCAAACCAACTGCCTCTTCCCCACACTTGCTGGATTATGCATTTTCAAGACATGGTCAATAAGAGGCATGACTTTGTCCTTTTCTATCACTTCAAAATTCAACATGCTACCTTCTGACTGCAGCTAATAAGGGCGCTTTCACCTGCACAAAATTTTACCCTGCATTAAATCAACACCATTCAACCTATTTTATTATCTGCATGGCACCTTCCTCACATAATACAGCTCAATTCTGCCCCCCCTTAGGCCATATTTGTGCTCTCCAGAACACCATTTTGAAGAAACAACTAATACATTCATAAATGAAGATAAGGCCTTGCTCCTATTTAAACTACTTGAGCAAAAGGAGGGAGGTGGCAGGTGGTGGTGGGGGTGGCAAGATTTGTAAATGTGCCCAACTAATGCAATCAAAAAATGACTTAAATTGTTCCTGTATTTTTTTTAAGTAAAAATATTCTTTTTACGTGCAAAAAATCAAATACTGTATTTTTTCCATCTAAACATACTTTAATGGTGGTGGCTGGATTTGAACCCTGTCCAGGGGGTAGGTTCTTGCACCAAAGGCACTAGACTTTGCCACTGAGCTACAGGCTCTTGATGGGTTTCAGTTGTGCAAGAGCCCCTATCAGCATCTGACAGGCTTTGGTGTCATTGCCAATGGCTGCCACTGCAAAGGACACATCATAACCATGATATAGGGAAGATTTGACCAGCTAGAGATAGGGAAACCTGTCTGGTCCAGTGGGTAAGTTCCTGCCTTTCACCCAGATAAGCAGCGTTCAATTCCCAGGCCTGACAGATAACACACTCAGTCTCTCAGCAAGCATATCTGCGTTAATCACTTTGCTTTTAATTCAGTTTTCCTTCCAAATCCTGCAACCACTTCACCCCAAATACAGTCCAATCATTCCTCGATACTCATTCACTCAGTCATTCCACTCCTCCATTCTACAGGCTCTACAAAATTCAACAAGAACAAGAGCTAGTTCAGCAAGCAGATTTAAAGCCTCTCTTTGGATTTATGTTGATGCTGCTGCCCTCTAGTAATGTTATATGGCAACTGCAGCATAATCACAGGATTGAGAAAGGGGCAGTCCTATGCAAATAATCTCCTCCCATGATTACTTCTCTGAGCTTCCGTAGTGGTGCGATGATAGGACCTTCAACAAATGGTCTTCAGCAGATTTCTAAAGTTGCCAAATTGTCTTAGGCTAAGGATTGTTCCAGTCGAAGACCTTCCGATAAGGACCCCACCCTCACTTAGCAGGGTCCAGAATTACCTGCAGTAATCCTCTATACAGAACATGGGTGTTCGTGGGCGTTTGTGGGCCTACTGTAAAGACTGCATGCTAAAACTGTGATGTCTAAAGTCCCAGTCCTGGTCTCACTGTCAGAGGCACAGCATAACATAGCATGCCAGACCTGGCCATGCAAATCCTTGCAAACCAACTGCCTCTTCCCCACACTTGCTGCATTATGCATTTTCAAGACCTAGTCAATAAGAGGCATGACTTTGTCCTTTTCTATCACTTCAAAATTCAACATGCTACCTTCTGACTGCAGCTAATAAGGGCGCTTTCACCTGCACAAAATTTTACCCTGCATTAAATCAACACCATTCAACCTATTTTATTATCTGCATGGCACCTTCCTCACATAATACAGCTCAATTCTGCCCCCCCTTAGGCCATATTTGTGCTCTCCAGAACACCATTTTGAAGAAACAACGAATACATTCATAAATGAAGATAAGGCCTTGCTCCTATTTAAACTACTTGAGCAAAAGGAGGGAGGTGGCCGGTGGTGGTGGGGGTGGCAAGATTTGTAAATGTGCCCAACTAATGCAATCAAAAAATGACTTAAATTGTTCCTGTATTTTTTTTAAGTAAAAATATTCTTTTTACGTGCACAAAATCAAATACTGTATTTTTTCCATCTAAACATACTATAACGGTGGTGGCTGGATTTGAACCCTGTCCAGGGGTAGGTTCCTGCACCAAAGGCACTAGACTTTGCCACTGAGCTACAGGCTCTTGATGGGTTTCAGTTGTGCAAGATCCCCTATCAGCATCTGACAGGCTTTGGTGTCATTGCCAATGGCTGCCACTGCAAAGGACACATCATAACCATGATATAGGGAAGATTTGACCAGCTAGAGATAGGGAAGCCTGTCTGGTCCAGTGGGTAAGTTTCTGCCTTTCACCCAAACAAGCAGGGTTCAAGTCCCAGGCCTGACAGATGACACACTCAGTCTCTCAGCAAGCATATCTGCATTAATCACTTTGCTTTTAATTCAGTTTTCCTTCCAAATCCTGCAACCCCTTCACCCCAAATACAGTCCAATCATTCCTCGATACTCATTCACTCAGTCATTCCACTCCTCCATTCTACAGGCTCTACAAAATTCAACAAGAACAAGAGCTAGTTCAGCAAGCAGATTTAAAGCCTCTCTTTGGATTTATGTTGATGCTGCTGCCCTCTAGTAATGTTATATGGCAACTGCAGCATAATCACAGGATTGAGAAAGGGGCAGTCCTATGCAAATAATCTCCTCCCATGATTACTTCTCTGAGCTTCCGTAGTGGTGCGATGATAGGACCTTCAACAAATGGTCTTCAGCAGATTTCTAAAGTTGCCAAATTGTCTTAGGCTAAGGATTGTTCCAGTCGAAGGTCTTCCGATAAGGACCCCACCCTCACTTAGCAGGGTCCAGAATTACCTGCAGTAATCCTCTATACAGAACATGGGCGTTCGTGGGCCTACGTGGGCCTACTGTAAAGACTGCATGCTAAAACTGTGATGTCTAAAGTCCCAGTCCTGGTCTCACTGTCAGAGGCACAGCATAACATAGCATGCCAGACCTGGCCATGCAAATCCTTGCAAACCAACTGCCTCTTCCCCACACTTGCTGGATTATGCATTTTCAAGACATGGTCAATAAGAGGCATGACTTTGTCCTTTTCTATCACTTCAAAATTCAACATGCTACCTTCTGACTGCAGCTAATAAGGGCGCTTTCACCTGCACAAAATTTTACCCTGCATTAAATCAACACCATTCAACCTATTTTATTATCTGCATGGCACCTTCCTCACATAATACAGCTCAATTCTGCCCCCCCTTAGGCCATATTTGTGCTCTCCAGAACACCATTTTGAAGAAACAACTAATACATTCATAAATGAAGATAAGGCCTTGCTCCTATTTAAACTACTTGAGCAAAAGGAGGGAGGTGGCAGGTGGTGGTGGGGGTGGCAAGATTTGTAAATGTGCCCAACTAATGCAATCAAAAAATGACTTAAATTGTTCCTGTATTTTTTTTAAGTAAAAATATTCTTTTTACGTGCAAAAAATCAAATACTGTATTTTTTCCATCTAAACATACTTTAATGGTGGTGGCTGGATTTGAACCCTGTCCAGGGGTAGGTTCTTGCACCAAAGGCACTAGACTTTGCCACTGAGCTACAGGCTCTTGATGGGTTTCAGTTGTGCAAGAGCCCCTATCAGCATCTGACAGGCTTTGGTGTCATTGCCAATGGCTGCCACTGCAAAGGACACATCATAACCATGATATAGGGAAGATTTGACCAGCTAGAGATAGGGAAACCTGTCTGGTCCAGTGGGTAAGTTCCTGCCTTTCACCCAGACAAGCAGCGTTCAATTCCCAGGCCTGACAGATAACACACTCAGTCTCTCAGCAAGCATATCTGCGTTAATCACTTTGCTTTTAATTCAGTTTTCCTTCCAAATCCTGCAACCCCTTCACCCCAAATACAGTCCAATCATTCCTCGATACTCATTCACTCAGTCATTCCACTCCTCCATTCTACAGGCTCTGCAAAATTCAACAAGAACAAGAGCTAGTTCAGCAAGCAGATTTAAAGCCTCTCTTTGGATTTATGTTGATGCTGCTGCCCTCTAGTAATGTTATATGGCAACTGCAGCATAATCACAGGATTGAGAAAGGGGCAGTCCTATGCAAATAATCTCCTCCCATGATTACTTCTCTGAGCTTCCGTAGTGGTGCGATGATAGGACCTTCAACAAATGGTCTTCACCAGATTTCTAAAGTTGCCAAATTGTCTTAGGCTAAGGATTGTTCCAGTCGAAGGCCTTCCGATAAGGACCCCACCCTCACATAGCAGGGTCCACAATTACCTGCAGTAATCCTCTATACAGAACATGGGCGTTTGTGGGTCTACGTGGGCCTACTGTAAAGACTGCATGCTAAAACTGTGATGTCTAATGTCCCAGTCCTGGTCTCACTGTCAGAGACACAGCATAACATAGCATGCCAGACCGGGCCATGCAAATCCTTGCAAACCAACTGCCTCTTCCCCACACTTGCTGCATTATGCATTTTCAAGACATAGTCAATAAGAGGCATGACTTTGTCCTTTTCTATCACTTCAAAATTCAACATGCTACCTTCTGACTGCAGCTAATAAGGGCGCTTTCACCTGCACACAATTTTACCCTGCATTAAATCAACACCATTCAACCTATTTTATTATCTGAATGGCACCTTCCTCACATAATACAGCTCAATTCTGCCCCCCCTTAGGCCATATTTGTGCTCTCCAGAACACCATTTTGAAGAAACAACGAATACATTCATAAATGAAGATAAGGCCTTGCTCCTATTTAAACTACTTGGGCAAAAGGTGGGAGGTGGCAGGTGGTGGTGGGGGTGGCAAGATTTGTAAATGTGCCCAACTAATGCAATCAAAAAATGACTTAAATTGTTCCTGTATTTTTTTAAAGTAAAAATATTCTTTTTACGTGCAAAAAATCAAATACTGTATTTTTTCCATCTAAACATACTTTAACGGTGGTGGCTGGATTTGAACCCGGTCCAGGGGTAGGTTCCTGCACCAAAGGCACTAGAATTTGACACTGAGCTACAGACTCTTGGTGGGTTTCAGTTGTGCAAGAGCCCTTATCAGCATCTGACAGGCTTTGGTGTCATTGCCAATGGCTGCCACTGCAAAGGACACATCATAACCATGATATAGGGAAGATTTGACCAGCTAGAGATAGGGAAGCCTGTCTGGTCCAGTGGGTAAGTTCCTGCCTTTCACCCAGACAAGCAGGGTTCAATTCCCAGGCCTGACAGATGACACACTCAGTCTCTCAGCAAGCATATCTGCATAAATCACTTTGCTTTTAATTCAGTTTTCCTTCAAAATCCTGCAACCCCTTCACCCCAAATACAGTCCAATCATTCCTCGATACTCATTCACTCAGTCATTCCACTCCTCCATTCTACGGGATCTACAAAATTCAACAAGAACAAGAGCTAGTTCAGCAAGCAGATTTAAAGCCTCTCTTTGAATTTATGTTGATGCTGCTGCCCTCTAGTAATGTTATATGGCAACTGCAGCATAATCACAGGATTGAGAAAGGGGCAGTCCTATGCAAATAATCTCCTCCCATGATTACTTCTCTGAGCTTCCGTAGTGGTGCGATGATAGGACCTTCAACAAATGGTCTTCAGCAGATTTCTAAAGTTGCCAAATTGTCTTAGGCTAAGGATTGTTCCAGTCGAAGGCCTTCCGATAAGGACCCCACCCTCACTTAGCAGGGTCCAGAATTACCTGCAGTAATCCTCTATACAGAACATGGGCGTTCATGGGCATTTGTGGGCCTACTGTAAAGACTGCATGCTAAAACTGTGATGTCTAAAGTCCCAGTCCCAGTCCTGGTCTCACTGTCAGAGGCACAGCATAACATAGCATGCCAGACCTGGCCATGCCAATCCTTGCAAACCAACTGCCTCTTCCCCACACTTGCTGCATTATGCATTTTCAAGACATAGTCAATAAGAGGCATGACTTTGTCCTTTTCTATCACTTCAAAATTCAACATGCTACCTTCTGACTGCAGCTAATAAGGGCGCTTTCACCTGCACAAAATTTTACCCTGCATTAAATCAACACCATTCAACCTATTTTATTATCTGCATGGCACCTTCCTCACATAATACAGCTCAATTCTGCCCCCCCTTAGGCCATATTTGTGCTCTCCAGAACACCATTTTGAAGAAACAACGAATACATTCATAAATGAAGATAAGGCCTTGCTCCTATTTAAACTACTTGAGCAAAAGGAGGGAGGTGGCAGGTGGTGGTGGGGGTGGCAAGATTTGTAAATGTGCCCAACTAATGCAATCAAAAAATGACTTAAATTGTTCCTGTATTTTTTTTAAGTAAAAATATTCTTTTTACGTGCAAAAAATAAAATACTGTATTTTTTCCATCTAAACATACTTTAATGGTGGTGGCTGGATTTGAACCCTGTCCAGGGGTAGGTTCCTGCACCAAAGGCACTAGACTTTGCCACTGAGCTACAGGCTCTTGATGGGTTTCAGTTGTGCAAGAGCCCCTATCAGCATCTGACAGGCTTTGGTGTCATTGCCAATGGCTGCCACTGCAAAGGACACATCATAACCATGATATAGGGAAGATTTGACCAGCTAGAGATATGGAAGCCTGTCTGGTCCAGTGGGTAAATTCCTCCCTTTCACCCAGACAAGCAGAGTTCAATTCCCAGGCCTGACAGATGACACACTCAGTCTCTCAGCAAGCATATCTGCATTAATCACTTTGCTTTTAATTAAGTTTTCCTTCCAAATCCTGCAACCCCTTCACCCCAAATACAGTCCAATCATTCCTCGATACTCATTCATTCAGTCATTCCACTCCTCCATTCTACAGGCTCTACAAAATTCAACAAGAACAAGAGCTAGTTCAGCAAGCAGATTTAAAGCCTCTCTTTGGATTTATGTTGATGCTGCTGCCCTCTAGTAATGTTATATGGCAACTGCAGTATAATCACAGGATTGAGAAAGGGGCAGTCCTATGCAAATAATCTCCTCCCATGATTACTTCTCTGAGCTTCCGTAGTGGTGCGATGATAGGACCTTCAACAAATGGTCTTCAGCAGATTTCTAAAGTTGCCAAATTGTCTTAGGCTAAGGATTGTTCCAGTCGAAGGCCTTCCGATAAGGACCCCACCCTCACTTAGCAGGGTCCAGAATTACCTGCAGTAATCCTCTATACAGAACATGGGCGTTCGTGGGCGTTTGTGGGCCTACTGCAAAGACTGCATGCTAAAACTGTGATGTCTAAAGTCCCAGTCTTGGTCTCACTGTCAGAGGCACAGCATAACATAGCATGCCAGACCTGGCAATGCAAATCCTTGCAAACCAACTGCCTCTTCCCCACACTTGCTGCATTATGCATTTTCAAGACATAGTCAATAAGAGGCATGACTTTGTCCTTTTCTATCACTTCAAAACTCAACATGCTACCTTCTGACTGCAGCTAATAAGGGCGCTTTCACCTGCACAAAATTTTACCCTGCATTAAATCAACACCATTCAACCTATTTTATTATCTGCATGGCACCTTCCTCTCATAATACAGCTCAATTCTGCCCCCCCTTAGGCCATATTTGTGCTCTCCAGAACACCATTTTGAAGAAACAACGAATACATTCATAAATGAAGATAAGGCCTTGCTCCTATTTAAACTACTTGAGCAAAAGGAGGGAGGTGGCAGGTGGTGGTGGGGGTGGCAAGATTAGTAAATGTGCCCACTAATGCAATCAAAAAATGACTTAAATTGTTCCTGTATTTTTTTTAAGTAAAAATATCCTTTTTACGTGCAAAAAATCAAATACTGTATTTTTTCCATCTAAACATACTATAACGGTGGTGGCTGTATTTGAACCCTGTCCAGGGGTAGGTTCCTGCACCAAAGGCACTAGACTTTGCCACTGAGGTACAGGCTCGTGATGGGTTTTAGTTGTGCAAGATCCCCTATCAGCATCTGACAGGCTTTGGTGTCATTGCCAATGGCTGCCACTGCAAAGGACACATCATAACCATGATATAGGGAAGATTTGACCAGCTAGAGATAGGGAAGCCTGTCTGGTCCAGTGGGTAAGTTCCTGCCTTTCACCCAAACAAGCAGGGTTCAAGTCCCAGGCTTGACAGATGACACACTCAGTCTCTCAGCAAGCATATCTGCATTAATCACTTTGCTTTTAATTCAGTTTTCCTTCCAAATCCTGCAACCCCTTCACCCCAAATACAGTCCAATCATTCCTCGATACTCATTCACTCAGTCATTCCACTCCTCCATTCTACAGGCTCTACAAAATTCAACAAGAACAAGAGCTAGTTCAGCAAGCAGATTTAAAGCCTCTCTTTGGATTTATGTTGATGCTGCTGCCCTCTAGTAATGTTATATGGCAACTGCAGCATAATCACAGGATTGAGAAAGGGGCAGTCCTATGCAAATAATCTCCTCCCATGATTACTTCTCTGAGCTTCCGTAGTGGTGCGATGATAGGACCTTCAACAAATGGTCTTCAGCAGATTTCTAAAGTTGCCAAATTGTCTTAGGCTAAGGATTGTTCCAGTCGAAGGCCTTCCGATAAGGACCCCACCCTCACTTAGCAGGGTCCAGAATTACCTGCAGTAATCCTCTATACAGAACATGGGCGTTTGTGGGCCTACGTGGGCCTACTGCAAAGACTGCATGCTAAAACTGTGATGTCTAAAGTCCCAGTCCTAGTCTCACTGTCAGGGGCACAGCATAACATAGCATGCCAGACCTGGACATGCAAATCCTTGCAAACCAACTGCCTCTTCCCCACACTTGCTGGATTATGCATTTTCAAGACATAGTCAATAAGAGGCATGACTTTGTCCTTTTCTATCACTTCAAAATTCAACATGCTACCTTCTGACTGCAGCTAATAAGGGCGCTTTCACCTGCACAAAATTTTACCCTGCATTAAATCAACACCATTCAACCTATTTTATTATCTGCATGGCACCTTCCTCACATAATACAGCTCAATTCTGCCCCCCCTTAGGCCATATTTGTGCTCTCCAGAACACCATTTTGAAGAAACAACGAATACATTCATAAATGAAGATAAGGCCTTGCTCCTATTTAAACTACTTGAGCAAAAGGAGGGAGGTGGCAGGTGGTGGTGGGGGTGGCAAGATTTGTAAATGTGCCCAACTAATGCAATCAAAAAATGACTTAAATTGTTCCTGTATTTTTTTTAAGTAAAAATATTCTTTTTACGTGCAAAAAATCAAATACTGTATTTTTTCCATCTAAACATACTTTAACAGTGGTGGCTGGATTCGAACCATGTCCAGGGGCAGGTTCCTGCACCAAAGGCACTAGACTTTGCCACTGAGCTACAGGCTCTTGATGGGTTTCAGTTGTGCAAGATCCCCTATCAGCATCTGACAGGCTTTGGTGTCATTGCCAATGGCTGCCACTGCATAGGACACATCATAACCATGATATAGGGAAGATTTGACCAGTTAGAGATAGGGAAGCCTGTCTGGTCCAGTGGGTAAGTTCCTGCCTTTCACCCAGACAAGCAGGGTTCAATTCCCAGGCCTGACAGATGACACACTCAGTCTCTCAGCAAGCATATCTGCATTAATCACTTTGCTTTTAATTCAGTTTTCCTTCCAAATCCTGCAACCCCTTCACCCCAAATACAGTCCAATCATTCCTCGATACTCATTCACTCAGTCATTCCACTCCTCCATTCTACAGGCTCTACAAAATTCAACAAGAACAAGAGCTAGTTCAGCAAGCAGATTTAAAGCCTCTCTTTGGATTTATGTTGATGCTGCTGCCCTCTAGTAATGTTATATGGCAACTGCAGCATAATCACAGGATTGAGAAAGGGGCAGTCCTATGCAAATAATCTCCTCCCATGATTACTTCTCTGAGCTTCCGTAGTGGTGCGATGATAGGACCTTCAACAAATGGTCTTCAGCAGATTTCTAAAGTTGCCAAATTGTCTTAGGCTAAGGATTGTTCCAGTCGAAGACCTTCCGATAAGGACCCCACCCTCACTTAGCAGGGTCCAGAATTACCTGCAGTAATCCTCTATACAGAACATGGGTGTTCGTGGGCGTTTGTGGGCCTACTGTAAAGACTGCATGCTAAAACTGTGATGTCTAAAGTCCCAGTCCTGGTCTCACTGTCAGAGGCACAGCATAACATAGCATGCCAGACCTGGCCATGCAAATCCTTGCAAACCAACTGCCTCTTCCCCACACTTGCTGCATTATGCATTTTCAAGGCTTAGTCAATAAGAGGCATGACTTTGTCCTTTTCTATCACTTCAAAATTCATCATGCTACCTTCTGACTGCAGCTAATAAGGGCGCTTTCACCTGCACAAAATTTTACCCTGCATTAAATCAACACCATTCAACCTATTTTATTATCTGCATGGCACCTTCCTCACATAATACAGCTCAATTCTGCCCCCCCTTAGGCCATATTTGTGCTCTCCAGAACACCATTTTGAAGAAACAACGAATACATTCATAAATGAAGATAAGGCCTTGCTCCTATTTAAACTACTTGAGCAAAAGGAGGGAGGTGGCCGGTGGTGGTGGGGGTGGCAAGATTTGTAAATGTGCCCAACTAATGCAATCAAAAAATGACTTAAATTGTTCCTGTATTTTTTTTAAGTAAAAATATTCTTTTTACGTGCAAAAAATCAAATACTGTATTTTTTCCATCTAAACATACTATAACGGTGGTGGCTGGATTTGAACCCTGTCCAGGGGTAGGTTCCTGCACCAAAGGCACTAGACTTTGCCACTGAGCTACAGGCTCTTGATGGGTTTCAGTTGTGCAAGATCCCCTATCAGCATCTGACAGGCTTTGGTGTCATTGCCAATGGCTGCCACTGCAAAGGACACATCATAACCATGATATAGGGAAGATTTGACCAGCTAGAGATAGGGAAGCCTGTCTGGTCCAGTGGGTAAGTTTCTGCCTTTCTCCCAAACAAGCAGGGTTCAAGTCCCAGGCCTGACAGATGACACTCTCAGTCTCTCAGCAAGCATATCTGCATTAATCACTTTGCTTTTAATTCAGTTTTCCTTCCAAATCCTGCAACCCCTTCACCCCAAATACAGTCCAATCATTCCTCGATACTCATTCACTCAGTCATTCCACTCCTCCATTCTACAGGCTCTACAAAATTCAACAAGAACAAGAGCTAGTTCAGCAAGCAGATTTAAAGCCTCTCTTTGGATTTATGTTGATGCTGCTGCCCTCTAGTAATGTTATATGGCAACTGCAGCATAATCACAGGATTGAGAAAGGGGCAGTCCTATGCAAATAATCTCCTCCCATGATTACTTCTCTGAGCTTCCGTAGTGGTGCGATGATAGGACCTTCAACAAATGGTCTTCAGCAGATTTCTAAAGTTGGCAAATTGTCTTAGGCTAAGGATTGTTCCAGTCGAAGGCCTTCCGATAAGGACCCCACCCTCACTTAGCAGGGTCCAGAATTACCTGCAGTAATCCTCTATACAGAACATGGGCGTTCGTGGGCGTTTGTGGGCCTACTGCAAAGACTGCATGCTAAAACTGTGATGTCTAAAGTCCCAGTCTTGGTCTCACTGTCAGAGGCACAGCATAACATAGCATGACAGACCTGGCAATGCAAATCCTTGCAAACCAACTGCCTCTTCCCCACATTTGCTGCATTATGCATTTTCAAGACATAGTCAATAAGAGGCATGACTTTGTCCTTTTCTATCACTTCAAAACTCAACATGCTACCTTCTGACTGCAGCTAATAAGGGCGCTTTCACCTGCACAAAATTTTACCCTGCATTAAATCAACACCATTCAACCTATTTTATTATCTGCATGGCACCTTCCTCACATAATACAGCTCAATTCTGCCCCCCCTTAGGCCATATTTGTGCTCTCCAGAACACCATTTTGAAGAAACAACGAATACATTCATAAATGAAGATAAGGCCTTGCTCCTATTTAAACTACTTGAGCAAAAGGAGGGAGGTGGCAGGTGGTGGTGGGGGTGGCAAGATTTGTAAATGTGCCCAACTAATGCAATCAAAAAATGACTTAAATTGTTCCTGTATTTTTTTTAAGTAAAAATATTCTTTTTACGTGCAAAAAATCAAATACTGTATTTTTTCCATCTAAACATACTATAACGGTGGTGGCTGGATTTGAACCCTGTCCAGGGGTAGGTTCCTGCACCAAAGGCACTAGACTTTGCCACTGAGGTACAGGCTCGTGAAGGGTTTCAATTGTGCAAGATCCCCTATCAGCATCTGACAGGCTTTGGTGTCATTGCCAATGGCTGCCACTGCAAAGGACACATCATAACCATGATATAGGGAAGATTTGACCAGCTAGAGATAAGGAAGCCTGTCTGGTCCAGTGGGTAAGTTCCTGCCTTTCACCCAAACAAGCAGGGTTCAAGTCCCAGGCTTGACAGATGACACACTCAGTCTCTCAGCAAGCATCTCTGCATTAATCACTTTGCTTTTAATTCAGTTTTCCTTCCAAATCCTGCAACCCCTTCACCCCAAATACAGTCCAATCATTCCTCGATACTCATTCACTCAGTCATTCCACTCCTCCATTCTACAGGCTCTACAAAATTCAAAAAGAACAAGAGCTAGTTCAGCAAGCAGATTTAAAGCCTCTCTTTGGATTTATGTTGATGCTGCTGCCCTCTAGTAATGTTATATGGCAACTGCAGCATAATCACAGGATTGAGAAAGGGGCAGTCCTATGCAAATAATCTCCTCCCATGATTACTTCTCTGAGCTTCCGTAGTGGTGCGATGATAGGACCTTCAACAAATGGCCTTCAGCAGATTTCTAAAGTTGCCAAATTGTCTTAGGCTAAGGATTGTTCCAGTCGAAGGCCTTCCGATAAGGACCCCACCCTCACTTAGCAGGGTCCAGAATTACCTGCAGTAATCCTCTATACAGAACATGGGCGTTCGTGGGCCTACGTGGGCCTACCGTAAAGATTGCATGCTAAAACTGTGATGTCTAAAGTCCCAGTCCTGGTCTCACTGTCAGAGGCACAGCATAACATAGCATGCCAGACCTGGCCATGCAAATCCTTGCAAACCAACTGCCTCTTCCCCACACTTGCTGCATTATGCATTTTCAAGACATAGTCAATAAGAGGCATGACTTTGTCCTTTTCTATCACTTCAAAATTCAACATGCTACCTTCTGACTGCAGCTAATAAGGGCGCTTTTACCTGCACAAAATGTTACCCTGCATTAAATCAACACCATTCAACCTATTTTATTATCTGCATGGCACCTTCCTCACATAATACAGCTCAATTCTGCCCCCCCTTAGGCCATATTTGTGCTCTCCAGAACACCATTTTGAAGAAACAACGAATACATTCATAAATGAAGATAAGGCCTTGCTCCTATTTAAACTACTTGAGCAAAAGGAGGGAGGTGGCAGGTGGTGGTGGGGGTGGCAAGATTAGTAAATGTGCCCAACTAATGCAATCAAAAAATGACTTAAATTGTTCCTGTATTTTTTTTAAGTAAAAATATTCTTTGTACGTGCAAAAAATCAAATACTGTCTTTTTTCCATCTAAACATACTACAACGGTGGTGGCTAGATTTGAACCCCGTCCAGGGGTCGGTTCTTGCACCAAAGGCACTAGACTTTGCCACTGAGCTACAGGCTCTTGATGGGTTTCGGTTGTGCAAGATCCCCTATCAGCATCTGACAGGCTTTGGTGTCATTGCCAATGGCTGCCACTGCAAAGGACACATCATAACCATGATATAGGGAAGATTTGACCAGCTAGGGATAGGGAAGCCTGTCTTTTCCAGTGGGTAAGTTCCTGCCTTTCACCCAGACAAGCAGAGTTCAATTCCCAGGCCTGACAGATGACACACTCAGTCTCTCAGCAAGCATATCTGCATTAATCACTTTGCTTTTAATTCAGTTTTCCTTCCAAATCCTGCAACCCCTTCACCCCAAATACAGTCCAATCATTCCTCGATACTCATTCACTCAGTCATTCCACTCCTCCATTCTACAGGCTCTACAAAATTCAACAAGAACAAGAGCTAGTTCAGCAAGCAGATTTATAGCCTCTCTTTGGATTTATGTTGATGCTGCTGCCCTCTAGTAATGTTATATGGCAACTGCAGCATAATCACAGGATTGAGAAAGGGGCAGTCCTATGCAAATAATCTCCTCCCATGATTACTTCTCTGAGCTTCCGTAGGGGTGCGATGATAGGACCTTCAACAAATGGTCTTCAGCAGATTTCTAAAGTTGCCAAATTGTCTTAGGCTAAGGATTGTTCCAGTCGAAGGCCTTCCGATAAGGACCCCACCCTCACTTAGCAGGGTCCAGAATTACCTGCAGTAATCCTCTATACAGAACATGGGCGTTCGTGGGCGTTTGTGGGCCTACTGTAAAGACTGCATGCTAAAACTGTGATGTCTAAAGTCCCAGTCCTGGTCTCACTGTCAGAGGCACAGCATAACATAGCATGCCAGACCTGGCCATGCAAATCCTTGCAAACCAACTGCCTCTTCCCCACACTTGCTGCATTATGCATTTTCAAGACATAGTCAATAAGAGGCATGACTTTGTCCTTTTCTATCACTTCAAAATTCAACATGCTACCTTCTGACTGCAGCTAATAAGGGCGCTTTCACCTGCACAAAATTTTACCCTGCATTAAATCAACACCATTCAACCTATTTTATTATCTGCATGGCACCTTCCTCACATAATACAGCTCAATTCTGCCCCCCCTTAGGCCATATTAGTGCTCTCCAGAACACCATTTTGAAGAAACAACGAATACATTCATAAATGAAGATAAGGCCTTGCTCCTATTTAAACTACTTGAGCAAAAGGAGGGAGGTGGCAGGTGGTGGTGGCAAGATTTGTAAATGTGCCCAACTAATGCAATCAAAAAATGACTTAAATTGTTCCTGTATTTTTTTTAAGTAAAAATATTCTTTTTACGTGCAAAAAATCAAATACTGTATTTTTTCCATCTAAACATACTTTAATGGTGGTGGCTGGATTTGAACCCTGTCCAGGTGTAGGTTCCTGCACCAAAGGCACTAGACTTTGCCACTGAGCTACAGGCTCTTGATGGGTTTTAGTTGTGCAAGAGCCCCTATCAGCATCTGACAGGCTTTGGTGTCATTGCCAATGGCTGCCACTGCAAAGGACACATCATAACCATGATATAGGGAAGATTTGACCAGCTAGAGATAGGGAAGCCTGTCTGGTCCAGTGGGTAAGTTCCTGCCTTTCACCCAGACAAGCAGGGTTCAATTCCCAGGCCTGACGGATAACACACTCAGTCTCTCAGCAAGCATATCTGCATTAATCACTTTGCTTTTAATTCAGTTTTCCTTCCAAATCCTGCAACCCCTTCACCCCAAATACAGTCCAATCATTCCTCGATACTCATTCACTCAGTCATTCCACTCCTCCATTCTACAGGCTCTACAAAATTCAACAAGAACAAGAGCTAGTTCAGCAAGCAGATTTAAAGCCTCTCTTTGGATTTATGTTGATGCTGCTGCCCTCTAGTAATGTTATATGGCAACTGCAGCATAATCACAGGATTGAGAAAGGGGCAGTCCTATGCAAATAATCTCCTCCCATGATTACTTCTCTGAGCTTCCGTAGTGGTGCGATGATAGGACCTTCAACAAATGCATTCCAGAGGCGGGCAGCCTTACTGGAGAAGGAATTACTTCCCCAGGCTCTCTTGGGCTGGAAAATAAGAACATTCTGAAGAGGAGTCACAGAGGTGCATCTGTTTATTGAATGGTCTTCCTGGGCTGAGAGAAGAAGAGGTGGGGCACACCGGCATTTGTAAAGGATGTGCCCTGGCCTCACACACAAGGTTGGTTTACCCCCACTGAATGTCTGGAGCCAGTGCTGGAGGAGAAAGGGGACACTCCTAGAATCGGTCAGTAATGGTTGGAACCCCTTCTTCCCCTTTTGTGGAGACTGCACAAAATGAGTATAAGTACACAGGGTCTTCCCCCACATTTGGAGACACTAATGGACTACTGAACTGGACACAGGATGCTGCTGGAGGGACTCACCAGGAACTGCTTTTGGACTGCTGCTGTTGTGCTGATCTGTCACTTGTTGGATCACTAAGAGGAACAGCCTAAGCTGCTAGAAACACCTCTTCTACACTAATAAGGGATAACTGGACCTGGTACAGAGTGTAAGTACCCCTTGGTACCCACTACAAGCCAGGTCAGCCTCCTACAGTTAGGCACATAGTTGTCCAATAATGAAAAGAAAAGCATCAGCTTCTGCAAATGAATATCCTGTAGAAAATAGCAAATGCATGGAAATGTAGGCCACGTGACATAAATCAAATATATGGCAGCTGCACAATGGAAATAAGCTATGAGAGAATAAATGAATTATATATTTCAGTACATGCATTGATAAATGATCAAGAAAGGCAATTCCCTTGTCTCCAATTTGCAAAGGGTCCCTAAAAATCAGATGTAAAAGCCAGAGGAAAGCAGGACTGCTCTATGGGGTCACCAGCAACCACTGAACATCCATCTTTTTTTAAACTAAGGGGCATATTTACGTCTTTGGTGGGGCAGGGCAGTGCTGCAAGTCACCTTGCTGCACTGTCTTGAGTCACAAGAAAAGGGCAGTAATGCCCTATATTTATCCAATACAGCGTATTCCTGACCTTTTCCCTTGCTTTGGCTCTCTTTTGTCAGCCTAGTGCCATTGCGGGCACCCTTGCACCATGATGCAAGGGGGCCTGCATTGCATGCAAGATTGTTTTTGTACAGGAAGGGGCACCTTCCTGCACAAAAACAATTCTGAGAGGCTTTTCCTATTTCTAAGTGTGCTGGAGAATGGTAAATCTGGGAATGCATAAAAAACCATGGGAGTTGCGTGAGGACACCAACGCAACGCCCATGGAACACCTCCCCTTGCGCAGAGTAATGCAACTCAGTGATTTGCGCTGCCTTGCATTACTCCAGATTATTGAAGCCATTCAAAGCCATGCAAAGAGGCTTTGCATGGCTTCAAAAATCTGACTTAGTGGTTTGCTCCATACGTGTACCACATTGCGTGGTGCATGCAGGGTGCAACACTCAAGTAAATATGCCCTAAGCTCTCTGTTTTAGAATGTCCTGGAACCTCCAAATCCAAAGTGTCCAATATTTATTGTATGGTTGGAGGCCATGGTGAGAAGCACAAGGTTGAGAACATAGGCTCAGATTAATACTCTGCGGTGAATTAGCTTATTTCTGTTTTACGCTAATTCAGCACAAACCTAACTCCCTATTAAAATTTTGATGCTAGACTAGTCTAATGTCAAAATATTGGAGTTAAAGTCATTTTTTGCTAGCAGGAAACTACCTTGCGTCAATGAGATGCAAGGTAGGCGTTCCCAAGCAAAAAACTACTCTAAGGCCCTAGCGCCTTACTTATCCTCCCGTACAAAATTGGTGCATGGGAGGGAGGCAGGCCTAAATATTGGCCCTAAGCTTGCTTAGCGCCATTATTTAAAGTGTGGGTCCGGGCAGGCGTTAGGGGACCTGTGGGCCTATTTCCATTGTGGAACACCATGGAATAAGCCCACAGGTGCCCACCCCAGGGACACCCCCACCTACACCAGAGGGACAGTGGAGGATTGGGGACCCCCTCCCAGGTAAGTATAGGTAAGTATTTGGTTTAATTGTCAAAAGTGCCATTAGGGGCCCTGAAGTGGGCCCCCCTACATGGCATCGGGAGCAATGGCCATGCTCAGGGGACCCTTGTCCCTGTGCTGGCCATTGGGGTGGTGTGCATGACTCCTGTCTTTTATAAGACAGGAGTCATGTGATATGGTAGGTTTTGCATTGAGAAATGACACTAGGCTCGTTAGTCATTTTTTATTTTTACACTAACCAGCCTAATGTCATTTTTCAGTGCAAACCCCCCTCCCCCATTCTGCCACCCCCACCCAGCTAACGTAATTTTCCTTGATGTTAGGCCACCCTCAGCACCGCTTGCGCCATTCCTTAAATATGGTGACCAGCTGGCACTCTGGAATGGGGCAAGCCGGAGCTATATTTTATTTAAGCAAAACTGCGTTAGTGCAGTTTTGCGTGAAAAAGTATACATTTGGGCCATAGAGTCGTTGGGGATGCTATAGCTCTTCTAGTCAGCATCGGTGTCAGCACAGGATGACTGAAGATGCAGGCACGTGAATAAGGCATCCAATTAAATGCAGGTGCACAATGTCTTGGTTCACTTTGGCGATTGGTTCACTTTGGCACTGATGCTACAGAAAGAACAGGAGCTGGAAAACCGGAAATCACTGATTACGACTGGGAGGCCATAGATGTACCACGCGTTTGTGGCACAGGAGACAGAAGCAAAGGTGGACAATAGGAAGCTGATGCAACAATGGGTAGCTGCACTGCCCTGCACAACTAACAAGGAACAATCAGTCGATGGATCAGATCAAATCAATCAGCAGGAAATACGGCCGAACATGAATGAAGTTTTTCTTGATGTAACATGTATATGCTGTCTTTTAGTAGCATCCAAGCAGGTGAGGTGATAACAGAGCTAGAACAGACATGCCGAGACAGTGTGTGAAGGCTATTATCTATTACGGAAACGCTTCTTAATCGATATACCTAATACATTTTCTATCATTCATGACTTTCATCATGTACTTTTCACCAATTTTTTCACCAAATTAAGGTTGCGTTTTGACCATCATTTTTGTCATAGCTTTAAAATACTATAGGTAGTACAGTAAAAGGAGAAAATCGTGCATCACCCCTATTGGCAAATGGACAAGAGGTTCTAAACAAACATATTTGTGTATACAAGTTAGTATAGAACGGCCATAATATTAAATGCACCATTCCTCTGATTAGATAAAGGTCTGGAAGCTGCATGCAAATAACCAGTACAAATAATGGTGTTTTCAGGTAAGGCAAACTCCAGATACATTGTTTGCTGTACCATTTCATTTAGAAAAAGTATTTATTTTGCATATAAACAAGCGAAAAACAAAGTGTCACATCTAAACTTTTTCAATTTTTCACTGCCCCAAATACATTTTCCTGGAATAGTTTAAAGCCAATAAGGGATAAACCTGGTCCAAAAAGAACACTCATATTAAGGAGGATAAATGGCTTTATATTGTGTAACCGAAACCGTAAGCAATAATTCAGAATCTTGGAAACAAACGTAAGCAGATGAATCAGATCTCCTGTTAATGTAAATAGAAGCATCTTTTTTTCGGTAAGTCCCACAAACTATCAACCAGGGGGTCTGACAGTGTCCTCACTGATTGAAATCATACAATTTATGTGACCAGTTGACTGATGAATGTAATGATGTCCGAAGTGATAAAACTAAAACATCTGTTCACAGACGGCGTCCTCTATATAAGAATCTTCATTGTTTATTGAAGCATACATAGTTAATTAATCAGTGAGCTGCTTGACTGCTTTTGTATACTATGGACTTGGAAAAGAGCCAGGCATAACAATGTAATCCAATCAAATGTGCAGAACATGTGGTATTTGTGGCATTTGTACCACTTCCATTGCTCCCAAGATCTATTAAAGAAATACCCTTTCCAAAAAATGGACAAGCAGTGATGTTAACAGGATTGTAGCTCTTTGCAACACGATAGAAAGAGGAATGTTGCTGCAACTGTTAGATAACAGGAGACCGAGGCAAATACTTCAAAAGATGCCAAAGCGCAATCCTCAAGTTGACACTCAACATTGGAATCCACATAGGGATGAACAGGCCGTAAAATCTAAATAAGGGAGTAGCCAGAAACTTAAAATACCCCACCTAGAACTTAAGCTCTGATGGCACCAAGCAGGGGAAGTAGGTGGGCCACACCCTCGCTAGAAAAGCTCCCTTTTCTTTTCTATCTAAGCATCTATCCATTCATCCTTTCACCCTTCCATCTAACTGCTGACATCCACCATTTCACCTTTACATTCTGTCCTCCATTCATTCTTTCATCCATCTTTCAATCTTTCACCATTCCTTCCATCCATTCATCATTTCATCCATCTATTTGCTCACACATCCATAATCTATGGAAGCATTTATCATACATTCATTCACCATACATCCATGATTTGACTTAGCCATCCATCAATAAAGCCTTAAACCATTAATTGATCCTCTGTCCATCCATTTATTCATCCATCCTCTCAGATATCCATTTACTTTGCTATCCACCCATGCTCTCAGATTTCCGTCTACTATGTCACCCATCCATCAATCCATTCTCTTAAATTTCCATTTACTTTGCCATCCATCCTCTCAGATTTCCATTTACTCTGCCATCCACCCATCCATCCATTCATCCACCCATCCACCCTCTGAGTTTTCCATTCACTCTACAACCCTTTCACCCATCTATACATCCTCTAGGATTTTCATTTACTCTGCCGTCTTCTCACCCAACTACCCATCCATCCTCTGAAATGTACATTTACTCTGCCATCTTTTCACCCATTTGTCCATCTATCCATTCTGAGTTTACCATTCACTCTACCATCCTTTCACCCACCGATCTATCCATCCACTTAGATTTCCTTTTACTCTGCCATCCGTTCACCCATATCCATCCATTCATCCATCCTCTCAGACTTCCATTCACTCTGCCATCCTTTCATCCATCCATTGTTGCACCCACTAATCCTTTCACCCACCTATCCTCTCTCACTCATCCCCATCCTTTCACCCACTCATCCTTTCACCAAACCAATCCATCCATCCTTTTACCCACCCATCCTTTAACCCACCCACCAATAAATCAGTTTACCCACCTATCCTTTCTCCCACCCATCCTTTAATTCACCCATCCATCCTTTCACCCACTCATGCGTCCTTTCACCCACTCATCCATCCTTTTACCCACCCATCCGCTCACACACTCATCCATCCTTTCACCCACTCATCCTTTTACCTAATCATACATACATCCTTTCATCCCACATCCTTTCATCCACCTATACTTTCACCCACTCTTGATCTACTTGTTCACCCCTCTTTCTCTTTTCTAAAAGACCATCCTCTTGTGTTAATTATGAACTTTCATTTGCCAAGTTGGAGATAAAGAGGCCCATGAAAACCCCTACCTTCGCTGTAGCTCCTAAAGCAGGGGTTCATGACGCCTCTGAATCTATACAAAAATGGGATAAAGTCCCCTCCGCCATTTAATATTAGCCTATTGCAAGTCCACCAGGAGTTCCATGACCATATAGAGAAACAAGGCCATATCGGGGTGGACAGTGACCCTGGAACCTTGAGCTGTTTGGTGCCACTGTGATTCTCCATCCCATCGTGGGGATTATGACCTTGAATTGATTTCTCCGGACTTCGGCTGCTGACTATAGGGGTCCTTCTCTGGCCATTGCACTCAACCCAATACCAACATTTGTGATTCTTTACCTGCCTCTTGCTCCATAGAGTGGCAGACTGTGGCATGCAGAGAGGCTCTGTACTGGAGCTTTCAATGGAGAGGGCGGGTGAAGGACGGCATATCGCTCTATGCTGAAAAAATATTACTATATTGCCCAGGACATCGGGTGATTCCGTCATGCACATTCTTCAATAATTCAGCATGGCATCAAGTCTAGTTGTAAACTGGTTTAAATCTGTGGTAGTCCCTCTCAAGGATGAACCTGCCTTCAGGGTGCTTCGTGCACAGCTACAGGTGCACCAGGACTCACTTAAATACATGGGGATGCAAATAACCCTAAAAGCACAGACTTACTGGAACAGTTGCACTACCCCCTACTTGACAGGACATACCAAGATTAAGAGATGAGCTTCCCTATTGTTATCCACTGTAGGATGGGTCACTTTAAACAAGGTAATCACACTTTCCCAATGGCTCTACACCCTCCAATATTACCCAATTACCATCTTACTACAAGTCTTCAAGAGACTACAGCCTTTCTACAGGGCTTTCTTGTGGGTGGGCAAACAACTTTGAATGTTCCTCGCCAAATTTCTAAATACCCATACAATGTGTGTATAGGTAAGACTAACATCCTGCTGTATAACTGGGCTGCTCACATTATACTGATCAGCAACTGGCTCTTCGGAGGCCAAGAAGATTGAGCATTCCGCTTTGAACTGGAGGGGCTCATGGAGAAATGAGCCCTATATTACATTTATACTACCAACAACAAGGCTGGGTAGGAGGCCAAACCTCTGATATTTTCATTTTCCTACTGAAAGAAGTATACTCCTGTACATGACATGGCAGTGTCCACCCAATAAACAATTTTGGACCCGGGTGGAGGGCATCCTTACGGCTATGACTGGTGGACCAATTTAACTACACCCCCTCTGGATAGGGAGGATGGGTATAGTTCATTGCACGCATATGGAACGAGAAGTATATAGGGCCATAGGATGCCCCCAAAAAATACAGGAAGGTATGGGGCACTTGGATGGTCCATGTCCAGGTCATCGCCCAGTTGACAATGGACTGTGGGGGGAAGTAGGATGATGCTACCCCGCAGGGGCATCCAGTGCCAGGACGAGTACGTTTAGTTCATGCTTACTGTGTGCATCTATGGGACAGTAGTACCCCAGATGAGATCTTCTCGAAGTGTTGTCCAGACGTAACAGAATACTCTACACTACTCCCCCTTTCATGTCTATGTAAACGGATGTGCCAAATGAGCACAAGTGAAACGTACTTAGGGCCGTATTTATACTCTGGTTGCGCCGAATTTGCGTCGTTTTTTTCGACGCAAATTCGACGCTAAACTAACGCCAACTAACGCCATATTTATACTATGGCGTTAGACGCTTCGGGCGCCAAAGTGCCCGGAGTGAGCGTCATTTTTTAGCGTGAACCCCTTCCTTGCGTTAATGAGATGCAAGGGAGGCGTTCCCGTCTAAAAAAATGACTCCCAGGCCTTTACGTGGTATTTATACTCCCGGGCAAAAATGACGCCCGGGAGTGGGCGTGGCCAAAAACGGCGCATTTGCGCCGCTTTTTAACGCCTGGGTCAGGGATGGCGTTAAGGGACAAGTGGGCTCAAAATGAGCCCACAGTGCCCTCCCCTGCCCCCAGGGACCCCCCCTGCCACCCCTGCCCACCCCAGGAGGACACCCAAGGATGGAGGGACCCATCCCAGTGAAGTACAGGTAAGTTCAGGTAAGTATAATTTTTGTTATTTTTCAATTTTTTTTTGTGGCATAGGGGGGCCTTATTTGTGCCCCCCTACATGCCACTATGCCCAATGACCATGCCCAGGGGACATAAGTCCCCTGGGCATGGCCATTGGGCAAGGGGGCATGACTCCTATCTTTACAATGATAGGAGTCATGTTGATGGGGGATGGGCGTCGAAAAAAAATGGCGCAAGTCGAGTTACGACGATTTTTTCGACGTAACCTGACTTGCCCCATTTTAAGACGCCCATACGCCATTTTCCCCCTACGCCGGCGCTGTCTGGTGTACGTGGTTTTTTTCCACGCAAACCAGGCAGCGCCGGTCTGCTTGCGCCGGCTAACGCCATTCCATAAATACGGCGCCCGCATGGCGCTTCAGAATGGCGTTAGACGGCGCAAAAATTTTTGACGCTAAACTGCGTTAGCGCAGTTTAGCGTCAAAAAGTATAAATATGGGCCTTAGTTGCTTGTTGACTGTTTTTCTTTAATAAAGCGAATAAAAATTTATATAAACAAATACTTGCCTATATTGTGAAAAGTCATCTGAAGTTTGGGTGGAAGTTTAGTATTTCCACTGAAAACTAGCAGAGTTTCCTAAAATAATGAACATCCGAGGAGCAGATAATTATTAAACACAATACATAAAACAATCATTACAATAAATACATTACAAATTAAATATAAAAAGATTTACAAAATTCGCAGCAGCAAGACTTTAAACATAATTAAAACAATTAAACTCACAAAAGGATATTAAAAAAGTAAAAATATAATTTAAAAACAAATTCTTACCCTTTTTAAAAAAGAAATATTAAATTAATAATTCCAAAACTATAACAAAAAATTAAAAATGTATCTATAGAAAAACTAAAAATATAGCAAAGTTGAGAAAGAACATAAAACAATATTATTTACAAATTACCATAACAAAAATAAAAACACTTTAAAAAGACTTCCTACTCAGTTTACTGCTAACCCTACAACCCACTCCTCATATAGTTACAAATGAAATAAAATACATAATAAAAAGTTAAAAATCATACAATAAATTACTTAATATTATACAGTATTTAAAAACTTGATATTACCAGTTAATGAGAAACATGATATTCCTACCTGTGAGAAAATACCCTATGATATGTATATGACATCAGGATATTACTACAACAATATTAAAGAATACCAATATTTTTGACACAGAATTAGGGTGGAAAACCTCATACATATGTATCCCAAATTAAAGTTGGCGTGATGCAGGACCATTAAGTATTGCCCTCAGCAAGGTATTGAGTCCTTGCTGGCACTCATATAGATTGTGGTACCACGACAATCTTATGTTTAATAAAAGTAGGCCCATATTTATACTTTTTTGATGCAAAACTGCCCAAACGCAGTTTTGCGTCACAAAGTATAGCACCGGCTTGTGTCATTCCAGAGCACCAGCCTGGGGCCATATTTATGGAATGCCGCAAGCCGGAGCAAAGGATGGGCTAGCGTAGCCGGGTGGGGGTGGCAGTATAGGAGAAGGGGGTTTGCACCAAAAAATGACATTAGGCTGGTTAGAGGCAAAAAGAAATGCCTTTAACTAGCCTAGCGTCATTTTCTGATGCAAAACCATCCATACCACATGACTCCTGTCTTAGAAAAGACAGGTGTCATGCCCACAACCCCAATGGCCAGCACAGGGACCCAGTGTCTCCTGGGCATGGCCACTGCACCCTGTGCCATGCAAGGGGCCCCAAGTTGGACACCTGAAGGCACAAAAAAAATACTTATCTATACTTACTCTACTTACCTGGGATGGGCTCCCCCATCCTCCGGTGTCCCTTTGGTGTGGGTGGGGGTGTTCCTGGGGCTTGAGGAGGGCACCTGTGGGCCCATTCCATGGTGTTCAACCATGGAAATGGGTCCACAGGTCCACTAACGCCTGGTCTGACCTAGGCATTAAATAATGGTGGAAAGCAAGCTTTGCACCATTATTTAGCCCCTCCTTCCACCTGTGCGTCATTTTAGCACAGGGGGAATAAATATTGGTCCATGAGGTTAGCACCATTCTTTAGATGGGAATGCCTACCTTGCACCTCATAGATGCAAGGTAGGTTCACGCATCTAAAAAATGGTGCAAACACCATTTTGTTTGCGTTAGATGGGCCTAGCGTCAAAATATAACTATAGAGTTCGTTTTGCACTGAATTTGCGTAAAAATAAATGACGCAAATTCGGCTCAAATGGAGTATAAAAATGGCCCTTACAGTCAAGGCTTTATTTAAGTGTACTGTTGGCTTGTTCTACCACACCATTCTGTATAGATATGAAAATAAAAGATGTGCTCCAAGAGCAGACAGCATCGGCAAACAACTTAGCAGAAAATGCTGGACCATTGCCTGAATGAGAGATATGCAGTGCTCGCATCGCTGATAGGCACTGCAAGTCTTATGACTGCAAGTCTTATGACTGTCCAAGCACAAGCAGTCGTTTGTGGCCATAACCATATAAATCTAAAGCAAGAATGAGCTGCATTCAAGACATACTTGCAATGGTTGACAGTAGGCAGCAGATCAGTATGGTTGAGGTAAATGATACTGAATGGTTTTTTGCCCTTACAGCATTAGAGGTTTCCACTTGTTGACAAATAGTACATTGCTGTATATATTTCTTTGTGACTTTAGACATGTATGGACACCAATATTGTTGCTGTAGCATTGATACAGTAGCATTAGCGTGTGTATGAAGGGATGCCATGCTCTTGTGTGCTGCTTTCATGAAGTTTAACCTAATTGCTTCATTGGGAATGTCTCCATCCCCTATGTCAGGTATAAACACGGTAGGAACATTATCCTCAGTCAAGCTGTAGAAATATTTAATGAGAAATCCTTCAGGGATTTAGCACCTTTTAATGGTATTTATATTGTTGCCATGATACCTGTATAAAATCTTAATTTGAAATTGTGTTACAGCAGCAACCTTGCAGATTTGTTTATCTGTCTTTGCAGCTACATCACCCGTCTTCTTCCCTTTAGCATGAATACTTTCACAGTAAATTAACAAAAGGTGGCTTATTCTGCAGGGCAACCTCCTAATTCCAAATTTGTCTAGCCTTTAGCCATGAAACTTTTGAATCACTAAACCTTTGTCACGAAGGCCATCTTGGCATAGGGAAAACTAAGAATAGAGTGAAACATTGGTACTGGTGGCCGGGGATAGATAAGGAGGTAGAAAGAATGGTGAGAGAGTGCCATGTTTGTGAAAATGCAGATAAAACACATGTGATGTTGAGACCGCTTTTGCATCCCATTCCTTCTCCCAACATGTCATGGGAAAGAGTTGGTATTGATGTGATGGGACCAATTGGTGAAGGTGAAGAGCAAACCTTCCTATTAGTGCTTGTAGATCACTTTTCCAAGTGGCCGGAGGTAGGTATTGTAAGGAAGGCTGATGTAAGCAGTATCATCAAATTTATGGACAACATTTTTGTAAGAGAGGGTTTACCAAAATGTATTGTGTCGGACAATGGGACACAATTCACGTCTTCTGCTTTCCAAGATTATGTGGGAAGGAATGGAATAAAACATCATACTACTTCAATTTACCATCCTGCAGGTAATGGTTCTGTAGAAAGATTTAACTGTGTACTTAAAGGAATGATTCAATGGTCTAATTGCAACAATTTAGTTTGGGAAAGAGAATTATGGAAAACCTTGTGGGCCTTTAGGATTACTGCATGTGACAGTACAAATGTTAGTCCGTTTGAACTCATGAGGGGTAGAACTCCCATGTCTAAGGATAATGTTGGTTGGCTCAAAGCTGCTAAAAGAGTAAATTGGTGTCCGGAGGAGGTGAAAACAAATATTGAGAAAGCTCAGGAAAAATATAAGAAGTATTATGATGACAGACACAAGTGTAAGGAGGTTAAATTGTGTGTTGGAGATGTTGTGAGAGTCAAGAGCAATAAACACACTGTGAAGGGCCAAAGTACATTTTCTTCCCCCATGAGAGTAATTGCTGTGTACAATAATTCAGTGCGACTCAATGATGGTAAAGTGTGGCATGTATCTGCTTTGTCACTATGTAAAAGTACTGGAGTTACCTTGGGAACAGAGACTAGTATTCCGAAAAGTCATATGTGGAAAGAATGGTTGGAAGATGAGGGAAGAGAAGAACATGTTCATCAATGTCAATATAGAGAGAATTCAGGGAGTACTGATGATTGTCATCTTCCATCAAATGACCTGAGGTCATCTAACAGTTTCAGTGACTCTAGTAGATTGGAGGGAATCCATTGTAGGAGTGGTAGGTGGAGTAGATCTGGCAGGAGAATTGTAAAACCAAACAAGTTAAAAGATTATTATTCATGGTAATGTTCTATAGAAACGGTTTATTAGGATGTGTTCGACTGTTTTATTTGTAGGTTTATATATGGTTATTTTCATATTGTTTATATATATTTATTGTTTATTTTCATATTGTTTCTTCTGTAAAGAGAGAAGATATGTAGTGTTGGTAAATGCCTATCGTTCTCGAATGCCGTGCGCGAGGAATTCCACACGCTCTGGTATGTATTGGAGGCATTCGAGAACGGAGGTTGTGACGGTTTTGAATGGCGGACGGAGCAACTGCACGTCTCCCTTCTTCCATGTACTTGAAGAAATAAAGTAATTTCAAGACTCACTCGGTGTGGAGATTCTTACAGTATCTGACTTTCAGTGGCATATTTACAAGGAGCTTGCACCGCCACTGCATCACTGTTTTTTGAGACAGCGGTGGGACATTCAGGGCCATATTTATACTTTTTGACGCAAAACTGCGCTAATGCAGTTTTGCGCCAAAAAAATTAGCGCCGGCTAACGCCATTCTGAAGCGCCATGCGGGCGCCGTATTTATTGGATGGCGTTAGCCGGCGTTAGCCGACCGGCGCTACCAGGTGTGCGTGAAAAAAAACGTACACCAGGCAGCGCCGCATAGGGAAAAATGGCGTTTGGGCGTCCCAAAATGGGACAAGTCAGGCTGAGGCAAAAAAATAATCTTAACCCGATTTGCGCCATTTTTTTTGGACGCCCAGACGCCATTCACATGACTCCTGTCTTAGCAAAGACAGGAGTTATGCCCCCTTGCCCAATGGCCATGCCCAGGGGACTTCTGTCCCCTGGGCATGGTCATTGGGCATAGTGGCATGTAGGGGGGCACAAATCAGGCCCCCCTATGCCACAAAAAAAAAAAAAAAAATACTTACCACAACTTACCTTTTCTTCCCTGGGATGGGTCCTTCCATCCTTGGGTGTCCTCCTGGGGTGGGCAAGGGTGGCAGGGGGTGTCCCTGGGGGCAGGGGAGGGCACCTCTGGGCTCATTCTGAGCCCACAGGTACCTTAACGCCTGCCCTGACCCAGGCGTTAAAAAGAGGCGCAAATGCGGGGTTTTTTGCCCCGCCCACTCCCGGGCGTGATTTTTGCCCGGGAGTATAAATACCACGCACATGCCTGGGAGTCATTTTTTAAGACGGGAACGCCTACCTTGCATCTCATTAACGCAAGGAAGGTGTTCACGCCAAAAAATGATGCTAACTCCATGAACTTTGGCGCTAGACGCGTCTAACGCCAAAGTATAAATATGGAGTTAGTTTTGCGTCGAATTTGCGTCGAAAAAAATGACACAAATTCGGCACAAACGGAGTATAAATATGCCCCTCAGTGCTCCAGATTTACAAAGTGGCGCATTAGGCATAATGAGTCACTTTTCTTTGTCCTATGTTGTGTTTTACCTGTGCTACAACTGGCTGTGTCAGGTAACATTAAACATATGCAAGGTAGGTGTTCCCCCTTAGATTCCAAAGCAGAACTGACACATCCATATCTACAAGTTTATGGGAAAGTGACGCATGGTTGGAAAATGATGTGCAGAGTCCAAAATGCGTCAAAATTCCAGCTCATCGACAACCCAGGCATAAAAATGATGCATTGGCACTGGTATATAAGTAGAACAAGCCCAAAGTACTTTGGCAAGCTCAACTACACTATGGAGCTATTCATACTGCCGCTTGGAGCAGGAAGGAGATGACCACTACCTCCACCATCACCATGGAGGCAGTGCAGGAGAAGGGGGCAGATATAGCAGTAGAGGACTAACCTTGTGGACCTCAGTGAGGAGGATGCCATCACCTATGACAGGCTCAGGTGGGAGTCCATTGTCCAGCTCCTGCACTAGATTGCACCAAGGCTGCAGACAACATCCCAGAGGTGCACCAACATCCATCTGCAGACCAAGCAGATGGCAGGAGTCCACATGCTAGCATCTGGCTCATTCTAAACCACCACAGCAAGAGTGGCAGGATTATCTCACCCACCTTTTCTGCATTCCTTCTTTCCATCCTCAATGCTATCAAAAGCCTACACCCCACTACCTCATGTTCCCCAACACAGCAGAAACAACTTGAAAAAAAGCAGGGCTTCTGTGCCATTGCTGGATTTCCATGAGTTGGGGGCAATGGACTGCACTCATGAGCAACTGGTGCCTCCTGCTGCTACGTTCCACCTGTACTGCAATCAGAAGCACACATGTTCCATCAACATGCAATGAATAGTGGACCATCTGGGTACGTTCATCAATGTGCTGGCAAGTACCCTGGGAGTGCTCATGATCCATACATCTCCAGACATTCCCTCATAAACGAGTGCTTTCAGAATGGAAGATATGAGAATGATCTACTGTTTGGTAAGTACATCTGAAGCACATGACTGACCTCATGACAGTGAAATATGTTGGATAAAATAGCCATATTTGTGTTGGGTGAATGGGACAGTGCATACGTAGCAGGTGTGGGCCTCATAATTGTACTCTACTACAAGGCACATGTGTAATAAAGCCCTCCAAGTCACATGTTGAGACCTCTTAAGCCAGTGTGGGCTTCATGTACAAAAGGCCTGCGCTGCTAGAGCGCCAAATTCTGTGATGCTCTGGTGAATCAGGTCTCTCAGTCATATCTGTGAGGCAACGCAAAGTCACTCTGCGTGCAAGGAGAAATAACTTTATTTTTCCTTGTCATTTCCTCTTTCTATGTGTGTTGCATTCTGTAGTACACATGGACAGAGGAAAGAGCCTCTATTAGTTGTTGTTTTTTTGCGCAGGAAGGTGTCCTGTACTGCATACAAACAATTGAGCTCACAACGCAGACCCATCTGCACCATGGTACAAGGGTGCCTGTGTTGGCGCTAGTCACCAATCTGTGATTTGCACATGCAGAAGGAACACAAATTCAATTAAAAAAATAAAATAAAAATAGCCTTCCTTAGCGTCCTGTTTTAGGGATACAAACTATCAAGTGAAGGAAAGAGCCTAGCGTCACAATTCCTGGAAAAATGCACACAATTACAACCTTCAAATACAATTAAAAAACTCCAATCCCTCTTCGGTTTCCTAAATTTTGCAGAATTTACATTCCAGATTACGCATCACGCATAAAACCTTTATATGACTTAATACGTCCAGACTTTTCAAATAAATTTTGGACAGTCGAACACACACACATTCTCAGAGCTTTGCAAACAGACATGCTTGCAGCACAACATCTACACACAAGGGACAACAAAAAACATTTGGTCATCAGAGTAATTGCTGGTGCCATAGGTTTCACCTACGTGACTTTCAATGAGGGTCAGACAGTCCTGATTGCTTACAAATCTCATTTGTATTCAGCAGCAGAACAACGCTTTGCTCCCACTGAGAAAATTCTCACTGCTGTTCAGATGGCCATCATTAAAGAAAGACAACTAGCCAAGGGGTACGCATTATTATTGTCTCTCCATTTCCAGCCCTCTAGGCTGTTACCAAAGCAAGCATTCCGAATGCTAAAGCATTACATCCCCTTTGGATTCAATGGGCAACGTCTTTGACAGCCGCTGATGTTGACTAGAGTTTTGACCCAAAGTCACAAACTCAAGAGTTTTTGCAATATGAACTAGAATACCCAGTTCCGGCAAATATACTGCCTATTGATCGGTATCAAAGAGTCATGTACACCGATGGCTGAGCACAACCTGTAATAGGCACAAAACATCAATACTCCGCTGCTTGTGCAGTCGTAAGTGGCTACATAGAGGATAATAAATTCTGTCCCCAGTATACATTTACTCAAACCCTAGGGGATTACACAGCACAACTAGCAGAGCTAAAGGCTCTGGTGATGGCACTGGAACACACGGATCCTGCACACCTAACACTGATTGTTTGTGATTCGCACTACTGTCTCAAGTCCTTCAATGAATACTTGCATTACTGGTGCCAGAATGGGTTCAGAGATTCTAAAGGCAACACCATCAAACACAGACTTCTGTGGGGGAAAGTAGCAGATCTGAAGGAAACGCTACCAAAACGCCCATGTTGTACATACACTTAGACACCAGTGCATTGGAATACACGTTGCTGGAAATACACTGGCTGATGAAGCAGCCAAATCAGCAGTAGCCACGGCTGCTGTTGCTGCAGTAACCCATTTTTTAACGAAACCAGACAATGACATAGTGGCTGCCGTGAAAGCCACGGCTGAAGGCACGCCCTATCCAAAAGCATTTCCTGCTAAATATTCCTACCGAATGGGAGGCTGCCTTGACGCTGAAGTAGAAATACCAGGTATGGGGGATCGAGTAATTCCCAACAAAGAAATGAGATCAGAGTTAATTAAAGAAGCGCATGAGGGGGTTGCAATTGCTCATGCTGGTGGTGCGGCTACAATAGCACGTTATTGGTGGTCAGGTCTATACAAACAGGCCAAGCAGTATGTCCTTTGTTGTGACATCTGCCAACAAATTAACGACTCCACCGTCAAACGCCCACCTCAGACACCCTTCCTAATTTCCACCAAACCACTACTATGTGTGTACTTGGACCATTGTGGTCCCCTAATACTGGATGGTGCATACAAATACATTTTAGTCGCTGTTGACTTTTGCTCCAGATTTCTATGGGTGTGACCACAACGCTCGGCTGGCGCTCGGACTGTAACGATTTGCAACTCTTTATCGGCACACATGTTGTTGTGGCTTCCAGTCGGACCAGGGCCCTGCTTTCAACTCAATGGCATTCAGGGACGCCAAGGCTTCGTTAGGGGTCCAACTCCATTACTGGTTTCCATTACATACCAAGGGAAAGAGTGTTGTGGAGCGACAAAACCGTGATTTAAAGCAGCCTTAACAGCCAGAGTCTTAGGTATGGGTCGTAGTTGGCTTAACCACCTGTATGGAATCCAGAGAGCACTTAAAAATCTGCCCAGAAGGTCCCTGGGGTGTCATACTTCATATGAGTGCCTGTTTGGAACTCAAATGTATGTTCCAGATCTAGATGTTCCTGGCATGGAGGTGGTAGAAACATCTTTTGACATAAATGAACGTGTCACTGTCTTGCAGGAATTACAACAGTTCCGGGACAACAGCGCTTTTGCCAGTGCTGCCTCCGCAGGAATTGAGGATGTACCAATAACACCTACCAGCTGGATTACTAAAGTTGGGGATTTAGTACGGGAAACAGTTGCTGTGAAAAAGGAGTTTGGTCCTTCTTATCGTGCACCGGTCCCAGTCTTGGGAATACACGATACCAGAAATGTCATTCTACCACCATTGGCTGGTGCTAAAGAAAATTGCTTTGTATCTATGTACAATGTCAAGTTACACCATGTGGCCGATTCTGCACAGCAGACCAAGAGAAGCAGCCAGTAGCTCCCAAGGGACATATGTACGAACACTTTTTCCCATAGTCACAGAATGGGTAAAAACCTTTGCTACATCTGGCCCCAAATCTCTCTCACTACTGGTCAGGATGTTCCTCTACAAGTTTTGAGCAGCAACACTGATACCTCTTCGAGCCAGGGGAGGATGGAAAATGATCTTACAGTAGTCCCACTAACATCTGTTACAACAAACAATACTGAAAGTACTGATCAATTTGACACAACTTCAACACAGGCGGATAGCATCATTTTCTATGAACCACCACGGGAGACCCTTACCAGTTATCATCCTACAAATACAGCTCCAGCTTGTGCACGAACTGCTTCTGGATACTTTGCTGACAGCAACAACACTTTTTCAGACTCATTTGCCTCTTCTACATCTGAACTGCCAAAAACACGTAAGCTGATAAACTGGCTTAAAACAAATGTCTTTATTCTCCCATGGAACTATCTGTGGCTTTCTTTGACTGTATTAGCTAGCTTTCCTCCTTTGGATTGACTTTGTCTTAACCTTATTTCTATTAATACATGGTTATTTTCTTTCAGGAAGATCAACAGTTGAACTGGTGGATGAGGTCTTAAAATCCCATTTTTCTTCTCACATGGTCTGCAGAGACTTGTCTATCGTGAACATTTCCGCTATACCAATTCCTGATGGGATTGTTTGGGATAAAGTCACATTTGATATATACTGCCCCACGGAGGTCATCCAAATACCATATGTGTTTATACTTTCAATGAATGAAGTGACAATACCCGGAGTTGTTTCTGATGACTGGGATATGAAAACAGTTGATTCTATGATTACTGAATTGCAGTCTTTTACTGTATTTGAAAGTGAGGATGTGTTAGAATTATTAGGAAGTCCCTAGTACAGTGCACTAGAGGTCCCCAGGGCCTGGAAATCAAATGCTACTAGTGGGCCTGCAGCACTGTTTGTGCCACCCACATAAGTAGCTCTGTAATCATGTCTCAAACCTGCCACTGCAGTGTCTGTGTGTGCAGTTTTAACTGTAAATTCGACTTGGCAAGTGTACCAACTTGCCAGGCCTAAACCTTCCCTTTTCTTACATGTAAGGCACCCCTAAGGTAGGTCCTAGGTAGCCCCAAGGGCAGGGTGCATTGTATGGTTAAGGTAGAACATATAGTAATGTGTTTTATATGTCCTGACAGTGAAATATTGCTAAATTCATTTTTCACTGTTGCAAGGCCTGTCCCTCTCATAGGTTAACATGGGGGCTACCTTTAAATCTGATTAAAGTGTAGATTCCCTTTGGGAGCGTATGGACATGTGGAGTTTGGGGTCTCTGACCTCACAATTTAAAAATACATCTTTTAGTGAATTTGATTTTAAGATTGTGTGTTTGAAAATGCCACTATTAGAAAGTGAACATTTTCTTGCTTATGCCATTTCTGTGACTCTGCCTGTTTGTGGATTACCTGTCTAGGTCAGTTTGACAGTTGGGCTGGTTTCACCTCACACTAGGCAGTGACACAAAGGGAGCTGGGGTGTAGCCTGCATTGCCTGATGTGCCATCTGTGCTAGGAGGGAAGGGAGGCGTGGTCACTTACACCTGAAAGGGCTGTGCCTGCCCTCACACAATGCAGTAGAGCCCCTCATATGTAGTTACCTTACTGCCCTTCACCCAACCATCCAGTGACCTGCAATAAGAATCAACACATTCCAACCATGTTTGGCTTTCCTTCTTCTTGTAGGATCTAAACGTATCCTTGTAGTGCTCAGGGGTGAGACCGTACCTTGTGAGTAGGGCATCCTTCATGCTTATGTGGGTGGCACAACCAGTGCTGCAGGCCCACTAGTATCATTTGATTTACAGGCCCTGGGCACCTCTACTGTACTGTACTAGGGACTTACTAATAAATCAAATTTGCCAATCAAGGATAAAACCAATTACATATACATTTTGTAATGGAGCACTTGCACCTTAGCACTGGTTAGCAGTGGTAAAGTGCAGAGAGTAACAAAAACAGAAAAATCAGGGTCCGGCACACATCAACAACCTGGGAAACAGAGGCAAAAAGTTAAGGGAGACTACGCCAAGGATGAAAAGTCTAACAGGATGTTTGTCAATCTAGAGAGGATTATGGTGATATGTTTTGCTATAATTATTATGGGCACCTTTTGATTCACAGAGCAAGTACCCCAAAGACTATTTTTAATTACACACAATAGGAACATTGTCCAACTCCACCACAAGGGAGTTCTAAAATGTACTTTGTAAAGTTTGCATATTTTTCTGGGTACAATGTTAAAAATGCTGAGTCATATTATTTTAAATTACCATCAATGGAAAATGTACACATATTATTGACAGATACGAAATTCATTTATTTGGATTCCTTTGTTTGCTGGTTGGCTACAGAAGGCTATGAATATTGGCAGAGGTCTAGTGATTTAAAAAGTGTGTGCGGAACACAAAATTGTCAAATAAGGGGGAAGGAAGCTTTATTTAGAGCATGCCTGATACCTGTTCAAATGATATTTTTAAATGAAACTGTATAACAAACATGTTGTTTACACTTAGCAAAGATTAAGGGGTTGAATGCACCCAGTATTCCTGCCCCTGCAAAAAATTTAAAATGGCAAAAGTTTATAAATGCAACTGAAGATCAGCTCGATGAAAGGGTTCAGAATGGTACGTTTAATGCTTCACTGTCACATCCTGGAGGGTGGTTATTGTGGCCAATAGATACCAATGGGTGTCATAAATGTTTTATAAAGTTCACGGGGGGTTTAGAACTAGTAGGCCGGACCCTAGCTATGTGTCATCTGAACATGCGGGTATAGTAACAACATACAGTGTAGGGAAACTATGCCAGCAATGGTTGAAGAGCTCCTCACTAGGTGCTGTTAGAGAACACCTCAGTCTCCTGTCTAATAGCACTGATTGACAGGACTTCCTGTTAGGCCCCAGAAGACAAGGCAGAAAGCGCTTCTTTTTACGCAGTTTATAATGAAATTTGGAAGCTTTCCCAACAAGAAGCTGCTGCCCGGTTAAGGCAAATAGATCCGGAAAACGTACAGAAGGCATTAGCTGTTGTAGATAATAGGATTAATACCCTGTCTGACCGGATATACACCTTAAACAACATTGTTTCTTCTTCAATAGACATAATACAAAGTGATATGTCTTCATTACACCATGGACAGAGTCAACTAAGGTCCGTTATGCAGTTGGGTTGGACACTTCAAACACTGAAGGCAGGTCGCGTTCCCTGGCAACACGTTAGCGCAAGGGACGTATTTTCCACATTTAACTTAACACCACAACAACAACTAATGGCTGAGAAAGAAGCGACTCATGTCATGTTAAACATCGAAAAGTTAGAAAAGTTGCCTTTTACTGTGGCTGAAATACCATTTGCTGAATGGTTAGTACACTGGGTCATTAATCTGCCTATTTCAACACTTCAATTCGCGTCCTGCTTAAAACACATTCCATTGGGCAGATATGAAAGGCTAGGCGATAGTTACATCCATGAGGTGTGGGAGCTACCCTTCTTGTACAAATGTTCTCAGTGGCATGAAAGCGGTCTTTCTTTGCGGTAGTGAATGCAAGGCTTCTGTCAGCTATTCAATGGTTTGTAAACAGCTGTCCTTGCACTGGGTGTGTAACGGTTTGGCAGCAATCTTGGCTTGTTATCTGAAGGGAATTCCAGTCCTTTGATTAGACCTGTGTTCCAAGTACTCTCAAATGGCAGCTATGTTCTCTTCAATAGTGAAAACTGTTGTGGGATACGAGCCGGAATACTTTTTGTTGTTTCAGTCTCTAAGATTCTTACATGCTACAGGAACCTACTTTTTCCTCCTACAAGACAGAAGGAATTAGCTGAGATTTGGCCCCATATTGCTACTTCTAATGTGAATTTTGACAAGTTTAGCAGACTCAAGGCTTTATTGTTCCAAAAACATGTGGCGCTCACATCTGCATTCGAGACCTATGTGCTTCAGGTGGCAAGGTCATCAGCAGAGATACAGTCCCTCTTAAGTACCAACTTTCCGAGACACTTTGGTGAGCTCGTGGGACGAATATTTAGTGCGTCCAGTACTACTGGAATCGCACATTTCTTTAAGGCTGTTGGTTCTGGTTTCACTCACACCTTCTCTATATTCGGTTTAATACCATCAGCCATCCACTCAATATTCTCCAGTATATTCGGGGGATTTCCAATAACATTGGCTATAATAGGTGGCATTTTGCTGTTGCTATTTTTTATGCGCAATGGCTGCAACAAGGAGGAATGAAAGCACTCCCACCAGCTCAGCTGTGTCGTGAACGCATGATGCAGTACTTTGCAGCAACACTCCTGCAGGAATTGGAATGTGACTGGTCTCTGTCATTCATACCGGTTTTGCATTGTGTGCAGCCCGTGTTTCGATGCCTTTGGTGCTCTTTCGAACATGCACTGGAAGTTTGTCTTTCTACGCAGCGCTTGCTTTCATTGGACCCTGATCTGTTGATGTTCTTGCTGAGGGCTCATTACCAGACATGCGCGTTGAGAGTGCATTTGCTACGGGAAGCTGCTTAGGAGTTGCCCATCATAAGGATGCAGCTCTAAACTTATTGTTGGGCGAACCACGGAATGCTGCTGCCTTGGCTGGAGCTCAGGCTTTGGAACACAAATGCTCCTTGGTTTTCCTTGGCGATGAACTTCCTACTTTACTACCTGCTGAAGTGGAAGATTTCCTGCCTTCAATTATCCTGGATTCGATTGGCAACTTTCAAAATGACTCTGACTCTTGAAATTCGGCCTTTTTACGCCAGTAACCATTTTAAATTGTCCTCTGAGCGCTCTGCTGGTGCCGGTGACGCCTGGAGGAGGGCAGGAGCCCTTTAAATTGAATATCGCGCTCCCGCCTCGCGGGAAGTGCTCTGCTGGTGCCGGTGACGCCTGGAGGAGGGCAGGAGCCCTTTAAATTGAATATCGCGCTCCCGCCTCGCGGGACGCGTGCGGGCGGCGCCCAGGCAAAGCCCGTGCCCGTCCTTCGCCCGTCCTTCTCCCGTCCTTCGCCCGTCCTTCGCCCGTCATCGCCAGAAAGAGACTGGGCTGGGACCCCTCCCTTTCATTTTTTTCTTTATCTTCTGGAGGCTCTGGTTTTATGGAGAACTGCTGATTCAAGGAAGGCAGAGAGGAGTCTTCACCATCTGTGACTTGGGTATTTAAAACTTATTTTAATTTGTCCTTTGTACCCTGCTGATTTACATACGCACAAGGCAACAGCAAGGCCTACTGTGCTACCATCTGAGGGGGTTTGGTGTGGCAGGAGGTTGTGGTTGGACAATTTCCCCTAAGACAGAGGACAGGACCTGAGTATAACTCGGCTTCACTTCTCCCTAGCCTGGGGCACTGAGACCAACACACCTATTAAAGAAATATACAGCGCCTCTTTCTTCGATAAAGGACTAGCCTGCCTTAATGGGAAAACGTAAAGGAGACAATGGGGGAAGGCATCCCATTCAGGAGGTCCCCCCACCTAGGTTGATAACAAGCTACCTAACTTCAGTAATGGGCGCCATTGAGACGGAGATAGGGAGAGTAGAAGCCACTCTAGAGTCGGTCTCTTGAGAAAGCAGGAAAGGGCGGGGGAGGGAAGGACTTTGCCTGTACTATCTTTATTAAGCAAGACTAAGACAGGAAACTCTTGTGTAACAACAGAAATCGATTTAATTACTCCCACAAATCCAGAGAGTCCACCCCAAAAAAAAAGTAGGCAAGTAATTCCCCCCCATATTGCAGTAACTCCCACAGATCAAGTTGGATCTCCTGCAGACAGTTATGACTTTGGAAAGCCTCTAACAGGAACAAAGAAGAACAAGAGGAAATGTCTATCTAACCCTCTAAAAAAAAAAAATATAGGGAAGCAGCCAAAAGATTGTAAAAATCCGGATCCAATTAAAACTTGTTTTTCTCAGATTGAAGACCAACTTATAGATATAAAAAAGCTGTGTTCATCAGTTCTGGAGAGAGTGGCTATCCTCGAGCAGAAGGTTGAGCTTATAATAAATATAAACCCTATACCATCGAGGGCAGAACCTCAGAATAATCATTCCGTCCCTGAATGCTTACCAGCTCCGCCCATTCACCAGCACCAAAACTATAGATTGACTCCTGCCCAAAACCCAACCCAAAAACCTCTGAATTCAGAAGTATTCCAGGATTCTATAAACTTACAGTCTCAGTGGGGTACAACCAAACGGGAAGGCTTAGTGGGTCATGAGATTACAAGAACTCAAATAGCCTGCCCGACGATTCCGCTGGCATATTTTAATCCTGGAAAATGTCCCTATACTAGAAAATACTCACCACGAGTCCCATGTGTCACTGTTAAATAAAGTGATACACTGGGTAGGAAACATTTGGGAGGGTGGGTAGATTTCTTTAGGGACATTTTAACTGTAAGACCCCGACCTGTATTAGTGACCATAACCCCTTATCTATTGTGATTAACTTGGACCTGACGAGCGATTCAAGAAGGGGGAAGCGACACCCTGCTATGAAGCTCTCATCCCAAAAAGGACTCACAATTTAATGGGGAAAGATAAACAGTAATACCTTCTTTAAAGACCTATTCCTGAATAAATGGTCAGATGTTATGACATCCCTGGATGAAGATAGGGCCCCCCATGAAATTGTCCGTGCATTTTCCTCTTTGACAAAGTATATGGCGGAGAAATTACAGCCCTCTCGCACTAACAAAGTCAATGGCTCACAATGGTTTAACCACGCATTTACCACATCCTTAAGCAAGTTAAAGAAAATAACCAATGCTTCTCCCCAAGATCGACAAGCAATTAAAATTGCTAGGAACAATTATAAAGAAGCACTTGCCAAAAGGAAAGTCGAACTAAGTGAGTCTGCGTGGGAGGAATTGATGGAAGTAAGTAAAATTAAAGCTACAACTGCATTTTGGCGTGTGGTTAACTCTTCATTGTTGAATGATAAACAGGAGACGTCCATGGATACTGTCATTCCAGCCAAGACATGGGTGGATTATTTCCAAAAAACTTTCGCCACAGAGACAAATGTCCAATCAGAAATGTCAAACTGTCTGAAACTTGCAGGAAATGATCAGCTAAGTCTGGCCTTTAGCAATATTATAAGCGTGGACGATGTCAAACAAGCCATTCAAGACTGCCCCTCTGAGAAAGCCCCTGGCCCAGACAGAATTCCTGCCGATTTATATAAAGCACTTCCAGATTTCTGGGAAACACTGCTTACCAATGTCCTGAGATCGGCTGTGGCAGGCCCTTTAGTAGATTCTTGGAAAGAGGCGATCATCGTCCCAATTTTAAGAAGGGAGATAGGGCAGACCCTTTGTGCTATCGCCCAATCTCTTTATTGGATAGTTCAGTCAAAATTTTAGGTCGAGTGATCCTAAATAAGCTAGAAGAATGGGCGACTGAATCTCACTCCCTCTCAGAAATACAATTTGGCTTTCGGCCGGGTGTGGGCACAGTAGAACAAACTCTTAACCTGACCCTCATTGTCCAGAAATATACCAAAGTCAAAAGGGGCTATATACATCTAGCATTCATGGATCTGTCCTGTGCCTTTGATACAGTTAACAGGGAGAAATTATGGATGGTAATGCTGGATATGGGCGTGATAAAGATATAGTCATCTTACTTAGTAAACTTCACGCCTGTACAGAGGCTCGGGTCTGTTATTCCCGGGAGGGAGGTATGACAGATAAATTTCCCTCACTAAAGGGGGTTAGACAGGGTTGTGTCCTTGGCCCTTTTCTTTTTCTCTTGTATATAAACGGGTTAGAGAAATTTCTTTGTGAATCAGGGAAGGATTCCCCAGTCATCAATAATTCTCCAATCCCTGTACTCTTGTATGCGGACAATGCTGTACTCATTTCAAGGACAGCAAATGGCCTCCAGATTTTATTAAATGCTTTTAATACTTTTATGGGGAACCTCGGTCTTAAAATTAACAGAACTAAGTCATTTGTGATGAAGACCGGACCCAAATTAGCAAAAACAAAAACATTTGTTTTAGATGGGCATGAGATGCTCAAGGTCCCACATTTTACGTATCTGGGGGTCCCCATTGATGTAGATTTTAATTGGAAATTTATAGTTAATATACGTTCAATGGAATTCCAAAAAGCCATTGAAGCAGTTTTTAGGTTTGCAAAAAGACTCCGACATAAACCTGCTAAGAAAATGATGACTGTTTTCTCCTCTAAGTGTCTTTCTATTGTGACATTTGGAGCCGGGGTTTGGGGGCATGCAGAATGTACAGGACTTCAGACTATAGAAAATACATTTTTAAGAAGGTTATTAGCAGTCCCCCAATCTACACCAGTAATGTTCTGTCATAAAGAAGTAGGTTTGAGATACATATCTAGCTATATAAAACTTCAACCTGTAATATTGTGGGTAAAAATCTGGACTAAGCCAGAAGCGTTTTTATGAAGAAAGGAGATACAGGATTGTCTCCTCTTGTCACGATTTCTGGATAGACCCTGGCTTAGATATGTTTATCTCTCTCTCCTATCATTAGGATTAGGAGAATTTTTTCTTAAACCAGATACTTTAACAAGACAGGATATTAAGAAGGTTAAAGACATATTCTGGCAGAAAAAACAGGCTATGGAGCCAGCCTCTGGTGTAATGAGATTATGGACGAGGCATGAGACACAACAACTTCAACCAAAGTTGTATCTGACTATTATCAATCACGAGCGACAAAGGTTTTTACTCACGAGTGTAGGAGGCTGGACTGGCTTGTAGTGAGTACCAAGGGGTACTTGCACCTTGCACCAGGCCCAGTTATCCCTTATTAGTGTATAGGGTGTCTAGCAGCTTAGGCTGATAGATAATGGTAGCTTAGCAGAGCAGCTTAGGCTGAACTAGGAGACGTGTGAAGCTACTACAGTACCACTTAGTGTCATATGCACAATATCATAAGAAAACACAATACACAGTTATACTAAAAATAAAGGTACTTTATTTTTATGACAATATGCCAAAGTATCTTAGAGTGTACCCTCAGTGAGAGGATAGGAAATATACACAAGATATATATACACAATAGCAAAAATATGCAGTATAGTCTTAGAAAACAGTGCAAACAATGTATAGTTACAATAGGATGCAATGGGGAAACATAGGGATAGGGGCAACACAAACCATATACTCCAAAAGTGGAATGCGAACCACGAATGGACCCCAAACCTATGTGACCTTGTAGAGGGTCGCTGGGACTATTAGAAAATAGTGAGAGTTAGAAAAATAACCCTCCCCAAGACCCTGAAAAGTGAGTGCATAGTGCACTAAAGTTCCCCTAAGGACAAAGAAGTCGTGTTAGAGGAATAATGCAGGAAAGACACAAACCAGCAATGCAACAACTGTGGATTTCCAATCTAGGGTACCTGTGGAACAAGGGGACCAAGTCCAAAAGTCACAAGCAAGTCGGAGATGGGCAGATGCCCAGGAAATGCCAGCTGCGGGTGCAAAGAAGCTTCTACTGGACAGAAGAAGCTGAGGTTTCTGCAAGAACGAAAAGGGCTAGAGACTTCCCCTTTGGTGGACGGATCCCTCTCGCCGTGGAGAGTTGTGCAGAAGTATTTTCCTGCCGAAAGAACGCCAACAAGCCTTGCTAGCTGCAAATCGTGCGGTTAGCGTTTTTGGACGCTGCTGAGGCCCAGGAGGGACCAGGAGGTCGCAAATTGGACCAACAGAGAGAGGGGATGTCGAGCAAGGCAAGGAGCCCTCTCTGAAGCAGGTAGCACCCAGAGAAGTGCCAGAAACAGGCACTACGAGAATGCATGAAACAGTGCTCGCCGAAGTTGCACAAAGGAGTCCCACGTCGCCGGAGACCAACTTAGAAAGTCGTGCAATGCAGGTTAGAGTGCCGTGGACCCAGGCTTGGCTGTGCACAAAGGGTTTCTGCCGGAAGTGCACAGGGGCCGGAGTAGCTGCAAAGTCGCGGTTCCCAGCAATGCAGCCCAGCGAGGTGAGGCAAGGACTTACCTCCACCAAACTTGGACTGAAGAGTCACTGGACTGTGGGGGTCACTTGGACAGAGACACTGGATTCGAGGGACCTCGCTCGTCGTGCTGAGAGGAGACCCAAGGGACTGGTAATGCAGCTTTTTGGTGCCTGCGGTTGCAGGGGGAAGATTCCGTCGACCCACGGGAGATTTCTTCGGAGCTTCTGGTGCAGAGAGGAGGCAGACTACCCCCACAGTATGCACAAGCAGGAAAACAGTCGAGAAGGCGGCAGGATCAGCGTTACAGAGTTGCAGTAGTCGTCTTTGCTACTATGTTGCAGGTTTGCAGGCTTCCAGCGCGGTCAGCAGTCGATTCCTTGGCAGAAGGTGAAGAGAGAGATGCAGAGGAACTCGGATGAGCTCTTGCATTCGTTATCTAAAGTTTCCCCAGAGACAGAGACCCTAAATAGCCAGAAAGAGGGTTTGGCTACCTAGGAGAGAGGATAGGCTAGCAACACCTGAAGGAGCCTATCACAAGGAGTCTCTGACGTCACCTGGTGGCACTGGCCACTCAGAGCAGTCCAGTGTGCCAGCAGCACCTCTGTTTCCAAGATGGCAGAGGTCTGGAGCACACTGGAGGAGCTCTGGACACCTCCCAGGGGAGGTGCAAGTCAGGGGAGTGGTCACTCCCCTTTCCTTTGTCCAGTTTCGCGCCAGAGCAGGGGCTAAGGGGTCCCTGAACCGGTGTAGACTGGCTTATGCAGAATTGGGCACATCTGTGCCCAACAAAGCATTTCCAGAGGCTGGGGGAGGCTACTCCTCCCCTGCCTTCACACCATTTTCCAAAGGGAGAGGGTGTCACACCCTCTCTCAGAGGAAGTTCTTTGTTCTGCCATCCTGGGCCAGGCCTGGCTGGACCCCAGGAGGGCAGATGCCTGTCTGAGGGGTTGGCAGCAGCAGCAGCTGCAGTGAAACCCCAGGAAGGGCAGTTTGGCAGTACCAGGGTCTGTGCTACAGACCACTGGGATCATGGGATTGTGCCAACTATGCCAGGATGGCATAGAGGGGGCAATTCCATGATCATAGACATGTTACATGGCCATATTCGGAGTTACCATTGTGAAGCTACATATAGGTAGTGACCTATATGTAGTGCACGCGTGTAATGGTGTCCCCGCACTCACAAAGTTCAGGGAATTGGCTCTGAACAATGTGGGGGCACCTTGGCTAGTGCCAGGGTGCCCTCACACTAAGTAACTTTGCACCTAACCTTTACCAGGTAAAGGTTAGACATATAGGTGACTTATAAGTTACTTAAGTGCAGTGTAAAATGGCTGTGAAATAACGTGGACGTTATTTCACTCAGGCTGCAGTGGCAGGCCTGTGTAAGAATTGTCAGAGCTCCCTATGGGTGGCAAAAGAAATGCTGCAGCCCATAGGGATCTCCTGGAACCCCAATGCCCTGGGTACCTCAGTACCATATACTAGGGAATTATAAGGGTGTTCCAGTAAGCCAATGTAAATTGGTAAAAATGGTCACTAGCCTGTTAGTGACAATTTGGAAAGAAATGAGAGAGCATAACCACTGAGGTTCTGATTAGCAGAGCCTCAGTGAGACAGTTAGGCACTACACAGGGAACACATACATATAGGCCACAAACTTATGAGCACTGGGGTCCTGACTAGCAGGGTCCCAGTGACACATAACAAACATACTGAAAACATAGGTTTTTCACTATGAGCACTAGGCCCTGGCTAGCAGGATCCCAGTGAGACAGTGAAAACACCCTGACATACACTCACAAACAGGCCAAAAGTGGGGGTAACAAGGCTAGAAAGAGGCTACTTTCTCACACAACCCCCTCCCAAACGAAGGACAATAAGGCTAACCTTAGCCAGTTGAGACTTTATTGTCTAAGTGGTGATAAGTAGAGAGTAGCTCTGCAATAGACTGGTTACTCCCTTTATCATCCACTATATGGTTACTTCCCTGTGGGGATGTAAACCACCCTGTTTGAAGTTTTTTAGCTAAGCAATAATGTGAAGATGTATTTTCAGAGTTTCTATCAGTAAGTTTTAGTTTAGAGCAGTGGGAATTGTCCACTGAACCTATTTGTAGTGATGGAAATGCCAGACAGGGATGCTGTCTCAGAAAAGCCATAGCTGGGCAAAAACTTTGTCCATATGGCTGGAAGAGAGAACAGGGATGCTGTTTCTCTTGAGTTGGAGCAGGGCAGGGATGCTGTCCTATGAGCTCCACACTAGGGCAGGGATGCTGTCCTAAGTGTTGTGAGGCAGTGCAGGGTTTCTGCACTAAAGTTTCTCTGGGAGGGTTGGAGGGATGCTCCATGTTAACTAAAATGGTGCTCTTTTTCTCACCAATGTTAGTTATCCCACAGAGAGGTACTTCTACCTCAGGGAGTCCAGCTTTGCCAGCTGATGATTCCCTTGGAACAGGTGCCACCCCAGGAGAGGTTTCTCCCACCACAGGAATGGTATCCTGAATGGTAGGGTGGTTAGGGGATACTGTGATACCCTTTTTACCTGTTGATGGAGAGGGATCCTGAGTTTTCAGGCCTTCTCTCCTTTGCTTTTTCATTTCAGTAGAAATGAGAGGGAACAATTCCTCAGGGATGCCCAGCATGGCTGCATGGGCATAAAACTCTACATCAGCCCAACCTGAGGCCTCTAGGTCATTACCTAAGAGACAGTCTACAGGTAAGCTAGGTGATACCACCACCTGCTTAGGGCCAGTAACTCCACCCCAACTAAACTGAATTATAGCTAAGGGAAGAAACTTAGTGGAGTTATGGACATCAATAATCTTATACTGTTGTCCAATGATGTGTTGATCAGGGTGCACTAGGTTTTCAGTCACCAAAGTGATACTGGCACCTGTGTCCCTGTAGGCCAAGGCCTCAACACCATTTATTGAAACTGTCTGCCTGTACTTATCCATTGTAAGGGGACAAGCAGCCAGTGTGGCAAGGCCAATGCCACTAGGTGTGACAGAAACTGTCTTGGGACTGACTACCCCAGTTTCTATGATGGACCCATAAGTGAACCCAACTACACCCTTTGCTTGACTGTTGCCAGCAGTCCCACCACTAGTACCACTACTGCTAGGGGCACTAGAGCTTGATGTATTAGTGGTGGTAGGCTCAGGGGGTTTACCTGGACAGGACTTATCCCCTGGCCTATGGCCTCTGTTTTTACACACAAAGCACCAAGGCTTTTTAATGTGTGTGGGTTGAGAAGAAGAGGAAGAATTTGTTTTATCCCCACCCTCTGAAGAGTGTTTAAGATTTGAAGTGGGATCTTTGGTTTTACCCTTATCCCCATGCTTATCTTGAGATTTTTCACCATCTTTCTTCTTATTGCCATCTTTGTCACCCCATGTATGAACTTTTCTGTTCACCCTTGTTCTGACCCATTTGTCTGCCTTCTTTCCCAATTCTTGGGGAGAGGTCAGATCAGAGTCTACCAGGTACTGGTGCAACAAATCAGACACACAATTATTAAGAATATGCTCTCTCAGGATCAAGTTATACAGGCTGTCATAATCAGTAACTTTACTGCCATGTAACCACCCCTCCAAGGCCTTCACTGAATGGTCAATGAAATCAACCCAGTCTTGTGAAGACTCCTTTTTGGTCTCTCTGAACTTTATCCTGTATTGTTCAGTGGTTAAGCCATAACCATCCAGGAGTGCATTCTTAAGAACTTGGAAATTATTAGCATCATTTTCTTTCACAGTAAGGAGCCTATCCCTACCTTTTCCACTAAATGATAGCCATAGGATAGCAGCCCACTGCCTTTGAGGGACATCCTGTACAACACAGGCCCTCTAAAGTGCAGAAAACCACTTGTTAATGTCATCCCCCTCCTTATAAGGGGGAACTATCTTATGCAGATTCCTGGAATCATGCTCTTTTGCAGGATGACTATGGGGAATACTGCTGCTGCCACCATGGGTTTCTAAACCCAGTTTCTGTCTCTCCTTCTCTACTTCTAAAGTCTGTCTATCCAAATCCAGCTGTTGCTTCTTGAGCTTCAGTCTGGTTTGTTCCACTCTCAATCTATTGAGCTCCCTTTCTAACAATCTGTCATCAGGGTGGGTGGGGGGGACATGCCTTGAAACAGAAGTATGGTGAGAATGGACAGAAGGAGACCTGTCCCTTACAGAAGCCACCCTAACAGCTTGGCTAACAGAAACATCACTACCAGTATGGTGAGAATAAATGCTTTTGCTATGATGTGAGACAACACTATTTATATGGTGTGGTTCATCATCATTACCAACTATGCTAGACTGTCTAGTAATGGGCAGGCTAGGAAGTTTATTTCCTGAATCTTTTCCTGGGGGAGTCCCTGGATCTGATTGAGAACCATTAGCTACTTTTTCAACAGATTGGGCACTTATGGCCTTATCCTGTACTCTAAGCATGTTAATTAACAGTTCTAAGGAAGGATTCTTCCCTACACTCAAACCTCTCTCTATGCAGAGATTCCTTGCTCCTTTCCAGCTAAGGTGATCATATGCAAGTTTGGACAGATCAACATTTTTGCCTGTGCCAGACATTTTTAGAGAGAGTTAAAGTGATAGTAAAAGATAAAAAGTTTGTCAGAGCTTTTAGAAAGACAGAGAAAAAAAACTTTTAAAACTTTTTAGAACTTTTTAGAAAGTTAGAAGTACTTTTCAGCACTTAGAAAAGAGTGAAAAGAGGAAATGCAAAACGTTTTGGCTATGTGTATATACACTGACCTTGTTTTGTATATTTTACTCTTATGAAAAGTACAATGACAAGAGTGGTAAGTAGTCACAAAGCACTTATCCCACCACTGCACAACCAATGTAGGAGGCTGGACTGGCTTGTAGTGAGTACCAAGGGGTACTTGCACCTTGCACCAGGCCCAGTTATCCCTTATTAGTGTATAGGGTGTCTAGCAGCTTAGGCTGATAGATAATGGTAGCTTAGCAGAGCAGCTTAGGCTGAACTAGGAGACGTGTGAAGCTACTACAGTACCACTTAGTGTCATATGCACAATATCATAAGAAAACACAATACACAGTTATACTAAAAATAAAGGTACTTTATTTTTATGACAATATGCCAAAGTATCTTAGAGTGTACCCTCAGTGAGAGGATAGGAAATATACACAAGATATATATACACAATAGCAAAAATATGCAGTATAGTCTTAGAAAACAGTGCAAACAATGTATAGTTACAATAGGATGCAATGGGGAAACATAGGGATAGGGGCAACACAAACCATATACTCCAAAAGTGGAATGCGAACCACGAATGGACCCCAAACCTATGTGACCTTGTAGAGGGTCACTGGGACTATTAGAAAATAGTGAGAGTTAGAAAAATAACCCTCCCCAAGACCCTGAAAAGTGAGTGCAAAGTGCACTAAAGTTCCCCTAAGGACAAAGAAGTTGTGTTGAGGAATAATGCAGGAAAGACACAAACCAGCAATGCAACAACTGTGGATTTCCAATCTAGGGTACCTGTGGAACAAGGGGACCAAGTCCAAAAGGCACAAGCAAGTCGGAGATGGGCAGATGCCCAGGAAATGCCAGCTGCGGGTGCAAAGAAGCTTCTACTGGACAGAAGAAGCTGAGGTTTCTGCAGGAACGAAAAGGGCTAGAGACTTCCCCTTTGGTGGACATATCCCTCTCGCCGTGGAGAGTCGTGCAGAAGTGTTTTCCCGCCAAAAGAACGCCAACAAGCCTTGCTATCTGCAAATCGTGCGGTTAGCGTTTTTGGACGCTGCTGAGGCCCAGGAGGGACCAGCAGGTCGCAAATTGGACCAGCAGAGAGAGGGGACGTCGAGCAAGACAAGGAGCCCTCTCTGAAGCAGGTAGCACCCGGAGAAGTGCCAGAAACAGGCACTACGAGGATGTGTGAAACGGTGCTCGCCGAAGTTGCACAAAGGAGTCCCACGTCGCCGGAGACCAACTTAGAAAGTCGTGCAATGCAGGTTAGAGTGCCGTGGACCCAGGCTTGGCTGTGCACAAAGGGTTTCTGCCGAAAGTGCACAGGGGCCGGAGTAGCTGCAAAGTCGCGGTTCCCAGCAATGCAGCCCAGCGAGGTGAGGCAAGGACTTACCTCCACCAAACTTGGACTGAAGAGTCACTGGACTGTGGGGGTCACTTGGACAGAGTCGCTGGATTCGAGGGACCTCGCTCGTCGTGCTGAGAGGAGACCCAAGGGACCGGTAATGCAGCTTTTTGTGCCTGCGGTTGCAGGGGGAAGATTCCGTCGACCCACGGGAGATTTCTTCGGAGCTTCTGGTGCAGAGAGGAGGCAGACTACCCCCACAGTATGCACAAGCAGGAAAACAGTCGAGAAGGCGGCAGGATCAGCGTTACAGAGTTGCAGTAGTCGTCTTTGCTACTATGTTGCAGGTTTGCAGGCTTCCAGCGTGGTCAGCAGTCGATTCCTTGGCAGAAGGTGAAGAGAGAGATGCAGAGGAACTCGGATGAGCTCTTGCATTCGTTATCTAAAGTTTCCCCAGAGACAGAGACCCTAAATAGCCAGAAAAGAGGGTTTGGCTACCTAGGAGAGAGGATAGGCTAGCAACACCTGAAGGAGCCTATCACAAGGAGTCTCTGACGTCACCTGGTGGCACTGGCCACTCAGAGCAGTCCAGTGTGCCAGCAGCACCTCTGTTTCCAAGATGGCAGAGGTCTGGAGCACACTGGAGGAGCTCTGGACACCTCCCAGGGGAGGTGCAGGTCAGGGGAGTGGTCACTCCCCTTTCCTTTGTCCAATTTTGCGCCAGAGCAGGGGCTAAGGGGTCCCTGAACCGGTGTAGACTGGCTTATGCAGAATTGGGCACATCTGTGCCCAACAAAGCATTTCCAGAGGCTGGGGGAGGCTACTCCTCCCCTGCCTTCACACCATTTTCCAAAGGGAGAGGGTGTCACACCCTCTCTCAGAGGAAGTTCTTTGTTCTGCCATCCTGGGCCAGGCCTGGCTGGACCCCAGGAGGGCAGATGCCTGTCTGAGGGGTTGGCAGCAGCAGCAGCTGCAGTGAAACCCCAGGAAGGGCAGTTTGGCAGTACCAGGGTCTGTGCTACAGACCACTGGGATCATGGGATTGTGCCAACTATGCCAGGATGGCATAGAGGGGGCAATTCCATGATCATAGACATGTTACATGGCCATATTCGGAGTTACCATTGTGAAGCTACATATAGGTAGTGACCTATATGTAGTGCACGCGTGTAATGGTGTCCCCGCACTCACAAAGTTCAGGGAATTGGCTCTGAACAATGTGGGGGCACCTTGGCTAGTGCCAGGGTGCCCTCACACTAAGTAACTTTGCACCTAGCCTTTACCAGGTAAAGGTTAGACATATAGGTGACTTATAAGTTACTTAAGTGCAGTGTAAAATGGCTGGGAAATAACGTGGACGTTATTTCACTCAGGCTGCAGTGGCAGGCCTGTGTAAGAATTGTCAGAGCTCCCTATGGGTGGCAAAAGAAATGCTGCAGCCCATAGGGATCTCCTGGAACCCCAATGCCCTGGGTACCTCAGTACCATATACTAGGGAATTATAAGGGTGTTCCAGTAAGCCAATGTAAATTGGTAAAAATGGTCACTAGCCTGTTAGTGACAATTTGGAAAGAAATGAGAGAGCATAACCACTGAGGTTCTGATTAGCAGAGCCTCAGTGAGACAGTTAGGCACTACACAGGGAACACATAGATATAGGCCACAAACTTATGAGCACTGGGGTCCTGACTAGCAGGGTCCCAGTGACACATAACAAACATACTGAAAACATAGTTTTTTCACTATGAGCACTGGGCCCTGGCTAGCAGGATCCCAGTGAGACAGTGAAAACACCCTGACATACACTCACAAACAGGCCAAAAGTGGGGGTAACAAGGCTAGAAAGAGGCTACTTTCTCACAACGAGGCTACGTTTAAATATCTTACACTACCTGGTAGCATTTCCAGTATGTGGAACCTGGTTCAAGAACCTCCCTCCCTGTTGCTGTGATGGAAAGACATCTCAGAGTACATTACATTTTATGCTTTTTTGCACTTTATATGCTGTTCTGAGAAAAAGGTTTTTACGTCCGTTATTTTTGTCTAACAGTATTAGAACTAGCCAGCTTGCTCATTCCCACTTACATAATCTGGGGAATATGGATATAATTCAGGCTGTGTTAAATTTTATATATGCTGCTCATGGTATTCGGAAAATGTATTAATAACTGTAATAATGTTTTTTAGTAATTTTTATGATTGAAAAATTTGTATGTTTTATTTATTTGATGTCTTTTATGGTCTTTTTGTACCGAATAAAGTAATGAATGATGATGATGAAATTGTCCTTTTAAACATGCTAGTGTCTTTTTAACTTGTCATTATTGACATTTTTATATATATATATCTTAGGTTGAGTATTAGTAGCTTTTATAAATAATAATTAGGCTTTGAAGTACCTAAGAACCGGCAAGGGGAGGGTGTTGTGTAGCCATTTTAGTTATAGCTCCATACATGTTATTTTAGCAAACTGGACCTGCTGCTGTGCACTTTAACCTAGATATATTTTATTCAGCTTTGTTTATTATTTTAACAATAGCCACATTTGCAGTCTTGTTTCAATTCTCTCTATCTAGTTGGTCTTTGCCTAGGCCAGCACTGCGTTCTTAAACAAGACATTTCTTCCACTATGTGCTTTTTTCGAGGCTGCAGTAAGATAGGTTGCCGGTAAAAGGGGTAACGATTTGTCTCTAGTGTTCATAGAAACATATACATCCTTACGTAGGGACATTTTCTCAGAACATCAGCTGTTTTATTATAAAAACACTTCTCTGTCCCATACACGTTAGAGGGAGATTCCAACCAGATGACCAAGACTGTATGCTGATTGCTGAATGCTTTGCTAGAGCTGCTTCTGTAGACTACAGGCCTCTTGCTCAGGTATAAGGGATGATGTCTTCCCAGGGGAACCTGAAGGGCAAAACTAGAGCTTGACATGCTGTGCTCTAACATAGCCTAGGTAGGAATTACTTTAATGACTCTAGTGACAAGATGTTAGTGTTATTTTTATGCTTTACTCTCCTTGTCACAATTTTAATCCTGTCATGCTTCATCATCCTGGTTATTGCAGTACATGCTTATTAGAAATGGGGTCTTTGGTTGACAGTCAGGTTACCCCCTGTTTGAGCAAGGACCCTCACTCTAGTCAGGGTAAAAGAGAATCACCCTCAGCTAACCCCTGCTTACCCCCTTGTTAGCTTGGCAGAGCAGTAGGCTTAACTTCAGAGTGCTAGGTGTAAATATTTGCACCAACACACACAGTAACTTAATGAAAACACTACAAAATGACACAACACCAGTTTAGAAAAATAGGAAATATTTATCTAAACAAAACAATACCAAAACGACAAAAATCCGACATACACAAGTCAAGTTATGATTTTTTAAAGATTAAACTCAAAAATAACACTTAGAAACACAAACTTCTTCGATGAGGTGTTAACACGGCATTGTGACGGAGTCGTTTCCAACAAGCCGACACCAGTGGCACCGGACACGGAGTCGCGTAGACCCCCAAGTACAGTAACTGTGGTGAAGAGTGAAAACAAGTCGATGAGAGGTCGGGGATCGCGGCGTCTGTACGAAACGTTGAATCCACGCACTTTGAGCGGCGTCAGTCACGACATGGTGCGGCGACTTCCACGGAGTTGCGGACTTCAGCGGGGCTGCAGAGGCTTCGGGCCTGCGAAGGTCATCGCGTTCCAGCAAAGATCATGGAGTCAGTTGCAGGCGGCGTCACCGGATTCAGCAGCAGCGTCGGTCCGAAGTCGTCTGAAGTCGATTTCCTTGGATTTCCACCAGCTTTCCTTTTAAGGGCCCAGGGACTGGATAGGGCACCACTTGTCAGAGCAGGAGTCTCTCCAGAGCCTCCAGGTGCTGGCAGAGAGAAGTCTTTGCTGTCCCTGAGACTTCAAACAATAGGAGGCAAGCTCCAAATCAAGCCCTTGGAGATTACTTCACAAGATGGAAGGCACACAAAGTCCAGTCTTTGCCCTCTTACTCTGGCAGAGGCAACAACTGCAGGATAGCTTCACAAAGCACAGACACAGGCAGGGCAGCACTTCTCCTCAGCTCTTCAGCTCTTCTCCAGGCAGAGCTTCCTCTTGTTTCCAGAAATGTTCTAAAGTCTGTGGTTTTGGGTGCCCTTCTTATACCCAATTTCTCCTTTGAAGTAGGCCTACTTCAAAGTAAAGTCTCTTGAATGTGAAATCCTGCCTTGCCCAGGCCAGGCCCCAGACACTCACCAGGGGGTCGGAGACTGCATTGTGTGAGGACAGGCACAGCCCTTTCAGGTGTAAGTGGTCACTCCTTCCCTTCCTCCTAGCACAGACGGCTCATCAGGAAATGCAGACTACACCCCAGCTCTTTTTGGTGTCACTGTCTAGTGTGCGGTGCAACCAGCCCAACTGTCAAACTGACCCAGACAGGGAATCCACAAACAGGCAGTCACAGAAATGGTATAAGCAAGAAAATGCTCACTTTCTAAAAGTGGCATTTTCAAACACACAATCTTAAAATCAACTTTACTAAAAAATTTATTTTTAAATTGTGAGCTCAGAGACCCCAAACGCCACATGTCCATCCGCTCCCAAAGGGAATCCACAAGTAATCAGATTTAAAGGTAGCCCCATGTTAACCTATGAGAGGGACAGGCCTTGCAACAGTGAAAAACTAATTTAGCAATATTCCACTGTCAGGACATATAAAAAACATTACTATATGTCCTACCTTAACCATACACTGCACCCTGTCCTGACCTAGGGCCTACCTTAGGGTCTTAGGGCCTACCTTAGGGGTGTCTTACATGTAAGAAAAGGGAAGGTTTATGCCTGGCAAGTGGGTACATTTGCCAAGTCGAATTTACAGTTAAAACCGCACACACAGACAATGCAATGGCAGGTCTGAGACATGATCACAGAGCTACTCATATGGGTGGCACAACTAGTGCTGCAGGCCCACTAGTAGCATTTGATTTACAGGCCCTGGCACCTCTACTAGGGACTTACTAGTAAATCAAATATGCCAATCATGGATAAACCAATCAACAATACAATTTACACAGAGAGCATATGCACTTTAGCACTGGTTAGCAGTGGTAAAGTGCTCAGAGTTCAAAAGCCAACAGCAACAGGTCAGAGAAAATAGGAGGAAGGAGGCAAAAAGATTGGGGATGACCCAGCATAAGCAAAAAAGTCCAACAATGCTTTATTATCTAAGATGCAGTTGCTTCATTAAAAACCATATTGAAACATATACTACCTCTGATTGTACTTGTATTTGTGAGACTAATGTAACAGAGAAACTGATGCGATCTGAGTGTCCATAATTTCCCTGAGGAGTCAATTGTATCATGCGCTCGGCTGCCCAATCATCCCTGCTCTTGGGTGGAAAGCAAAACCCGAATTAGGCCGACAGGTGTCACCTGTAGTGGGTTAGACTCAGTTCCCCACACCACAGGTGATTCTGCAGCCCAAATCTAGTAGTCTCATTAGAATAATGAGAGCCTATGCGATAAAACCAGGTCCAGTGATCCACCTTAGTGAAATGTAGGCAGTGTCTAGCAGCTTCGGCTGTCTAGAGGTAGCTGTGGCAGAGCAGCCAAGGCTGAACTAGGAGACATGCAAAGCTCTTTCAATACCACTATAGTCACACAGTACTTATACACAAGAAGGACAATGCTCAGTGTTACCAGAAGTAGAGGTACTTTATTTTAGTGACTGTTAGAAAAGGGGTCTTTGGTTGACAGTCAGGTTACCCTCTGTTCAAGCAAGGACCCTCACTCTAGTCAGGGTAAAAGGGAATCACCCTCAGCTAACCCCTGCTTACCCCCTTGGTAGCCTGGCAGAGCAGTAGGCTTAACTCCAGAGTGCTAGGTGTAAAGTATTTGTACCAACACACACAGTAAATGATTGAAAACACTACAAAATGACACAACACATGTTTAGAAAAATAGAGAATATTTATCTAAACAAAACAAGACCAAAACGACAAAAATCCGCAATACAAAAGACAAGTTATCAATTAAAAAGCAAAAAGAGTGTTTATGTAGTTTAAAACACACACTAATGCTGTTAGCATGCAAATGTACCTTGGGTGCGTCAAAAATAATCCTGCACGGGCGAGTGTGCGTCAAAATGGGCTTGTGATGCGTCAGTTATACTCACAAGCAAGACCTTGCTTTGTCTCTCCTTTTGTCAGTTCGTGGCTTGTCGTTTCTTCTCTTAGCAGGAGAGCGATGCATCAATCTGGTCAGCACTCTCAGGCCCGGCCAGTCCTTGCTTTGTTTTTACACACCCAGTGGTACTTGCGTTGGAAATCCAACCGCGCGATGATCCGAAAACCATGTAGCGTGGGTTGCGATCTCCCAGCCTCCGTCAGCGATGCTGCACGTCGTTTCTCCAGCTCCGTGCATCGAATCTTCGTCCGCGTTTCTGATGAGCGTCTATTTGCAGCCGCAGAGCCAGCGGTGCGTAGTTTCTTAACCTGCCGATCGGAGATGCGTCAATCTCTTCCCCACACAGCGCTCTGTGCGTGGATTTCCTCCTCTTAGGCTGCCAACTTCTCCTTCAGGGTCCCAGGAACTGGATGGGCACCACAGGGCAACGTAGGAGTCTCTCTAGAGACTACAAGTGTTGGCAGAGAGAAGTCTTTGCTGTCCCTGAGACTTCAAACAACAGGAGGCAAGCTCTAACTCAAGCCCTTGGAGATCTTCACAAGATGGAAGGCACACAAAATCCAGTCTTTGCCCTCTTACTCTGGCAGAAGCAGCAACTGCAGGATAGCTCCACAAAGCACAGTCACAGGCAGGGTAGCTCTTCTTCCTCAGCTTTTCAGCTCTTCTCCAGGCAGAGGTTCCTCTTGGTGTCCAGAAGTGTTCTAAAGTCTGTGGTTTTGGGTGCCCTTCTTATACCCAGTTTCTCCTTTGAAGTAGGCCTACTTCAAAGCAAAGTCTCTCTTGAATGTGAAATCCTGGCTTGCCCAGGCCAGGCCCCAGACACTCCCCAGGGGGTTGGAGACTGCATTGTGTGAGGGCAAGGGGAAAATGGAGCTTGGGCGTCAAAAAATGGGGCAAGTCAGGTCTGAGGCAAAATTCAGGCCTCAACCCGATTTGCGCCATTTTTTTTGACGCACAACCTCCATTGAAATGACTCCTGTCTTAGCAAAGACAGGAGTCATGCCCCCTTGCCCAATGGCCATGCCCAGGGGACTTCTGTCCCCTGGGCATGGTCATTGGGCATAGTGGCATGTAGGGGGGCACAAATCAGGCCCCCCTATGCCACAAAAAAATAAGTAAAAAAATACTTACCTGAACTTACCTTAAGTTCCCTGGGATGGGTCCCTCCATCCTTGGGCGTCCTCCTGGGGTGGGCAAGGGTGGCAGGGGGTATCCCTGGGGGCAAGGGAGGGCACCTCTGGGCTCCTTCCGAGCCCACAGGTCCCTTAACGCCTGCCCTGACCAGGCGTTAAAAAATGACACAAAAGCGCCTGGACGTCATTTTTTCTGACCCGCCCACTCCCGTGCGTCATTTTTGCACGGGAGTTTAAATGAGGCGCACATGCCTTGGAGTCATTTTTTAGACGGGAACGCCTACCTTGCATATCATTAACGCAAGGTAGGTGTCCACGCTAAAAAATGATGCAAACTCCAAGATCTTTGGCGCTAGACGGGTCTAACGCCAAAGTATAAATATGGAGTTAGCTTTGCGTCGGATTTGCGTAAAAAAAACGACGCAATTCCGGCGCAAATAGAGTATAAATATGCCCCTAAGTAACTTAGCACCCAACCTTTACCAGGTAAAGGTTAGACATATAGGTGACTTATAAGTTACTTAAGTGCAGTGGTAAATGGCTGTGAAATAACGTGGATGTAAAGGTTGGGTGCTAAGTTACTTAGTGTGTGGGCACCCTGGCACTAGCCAAGGTGCTCCCACATTGTTCAGGGCAAATTCCCCGGACTTTGTGAGTGCGGGGACACCATTACACGCGTGCACTATACATATGTCACTACATATGTATAGCGTCACAATGGTAACTCCGAACATGGCCATGTAACATGTCTAAGATCATGGAATTGTCACCCCAATGCCAGATGATCCCCGAGTCTCTAGCACAGACCCGGGTACTGCCAGACTACCTTTCCCGGGGTTTCACTGCAGCTGCTGCTGCTGCCAACCCCTCAGACAGGTTTCTGCCCTCCTGGGGTCCAGCCAGGTTTGTCCCAGGAAGAGAGAACAAAGGACTTCCTCAGAGATTTGGAAAAAGGTGTCAGGGCTGGGGAGGAGTAGCCTCCCCCAGCCTCTGGAAATACTTTGATGGGCACAGATGGTGCCCATCTCTGCATAAGCCAGTCTGCACCGGTTCAGGGATCCCGCAGCCCTGCTCTGGTGCGAAACTGGACAAAGGAAAGGGGAGTGACCACTCCCCTGACCTGCACCTCCCCTGGGAGGTGCCCAGAGCTCCTCCAGTGTGCTCCAGACCTCTGCCATCTTGGAAACAGAGGTGCTGCTGGCACACTGGACTGCTCTGAGCGGCCAGTGCCAGGATGTGACGTCAGAGACTCCTGATAGGCTCTTACCTGTGTTGCTAGCCTATCCTCCTTCCTAAGTAGCCAAAGCACCTTTTCTGGCTATTTAGGGTCTCTGCTTTGGGGAATTCTTTAGATAACGAATGCAAGAGCTCATCAGAGTTCCTCTGCATCTCTCTCTTCACCTTCTGCCAAGGAATCGACCGCTGACTGCTCTGGACGCCTGCAAAACTGCAACAAAGTAGCAAAGACGACTACTGCAACCTTGTATCGCTGATCCGTCCGCCTTCTCGTCTGCTTTCCTGGTGGTGCATGCTGTGGGGGTAGCCTGCCTCCTCTCTGCACTAGAAGCTCCGAAGAAATCTCCAGTGGGTCGACGGAATCTTCCCCCTGCAACCGCAGGCACCAAGAGACTGCATCACCGGTCCTCTGGGTCCCCTCTCAGCACGACGAGCGTGGTCCCTGGAACTCAGCAACTCTGTCTAAGTGACTCCCACAGTCCAGTGACTCTTCAGTCCAAGTTTGGTGGAGGTAAGTCCTTGCCTCCCCATGCTAGACTGCATTGCTGGGTACGGCGTGACTTGCAGCTGCTCCGGCTCCTGTGCACTCTTCCAGGATTTCCTTTGTGCACAGCCAAGCCTGGGTCCCCGACACTCTAACCTGCAGTGCACGCCCTCCTGAGTTGTCCTCCGGCGTCGTGGGACCTTCTATTTTGACTTCGGGTGAGCTCCGGTTCACTCTTCTTTGTAGTGCCTGTTCCGGCACTTCTGCGGGTGCTGCTTGCTTCTGAGTGGGCTCTTTATCTTGCTGGACGCCCCCTCTGTCTCCTCACACAATTGGCGACATCCTGGTCCCTCCTGGGCCACAGCAGCATCCAAAAACCCTAACCACGACCCTTGCAGCTAGCAAGGCTTGTTTGCGGTCTTTCTGCACGGGAACACCTCTGCAAGCTTCTTCACGACGTGGGACATCCATCCTCCAAAGGGGAAGTTCCTAGTCCTCTTCGTTCTTGCAGAATCCACAGCTTCTACCATCCAGTGGCAGCTTTTTTGCAACCTCAGCTGGCATTTCTTGGGCATCTGCCCACTCCCGACTTGAGTGTGACTCTTGGACTTGGTCCCCTTGTTCCACAGGTACTCTCGTCTGGAAATCCATCGTTGTTGCATTGCTGGTGTTGGTCTTCCTTGCACAATTCCCCTATCACGACTTCTGTGCTCTCTGGGGAACTTAGGTGCACTTTACACCTACTTTTCGGGGTCTTGGGGTGGGCTATTTTTCTAACCCTTACTGTTTTCTTACAGTCCCAGCGACCCTCTACAAGCTCACATAGGTTTGGGGTCCATTCGTGGTTCGCATTCCACTTTTGGAGTATATGGTTTGTGTTGCCCCTATACCTATGTGCTCCTATTGCAATCTACTGTAACTTTACATTGCTTGCATTACTTCCTTTTGCTATTACTGCATATTTTTGGTATTGTGTACATATATCTTGTGTATATTTGGCATCCTCATACTGAGGGTACTCACTGAGATACTTTTGGCATATTGTCATAAAAATAAAGTACCTTTATTTTTAGTATATCTGTGTATTGTGTTTTCTTATGATATTGTGCATATGACACCAGTGGTATAGTAGGAGCTTTGCATGTCTCCTAGTTCAGCCTAAGCTGCTCTGCTATAGCTACCTTCTATCAGCCTAAGCTGCTAGACACCTCTTTTACACTAATAAGGGATACCTGGACCTGGTGAAGAGTGTAAGTACCCCTTGGTACTCACTACAAACCAGGCCAGCCTCCTACAGTGCCAAACAGGTATGGCCTCAACTTCTTCAGTGCCCAGACCACAGCAAAGGCCTCCCTCTCTGTGGCAGACCAACGCTTTTCTCTAGGGGTCAACCTCCTGCTGATAAAAGCAACAGGTTGATCCTGGCCCTCAGAATTGAGTTGTGATAAGACTGCCCCTACCCGTAATTCAGATGCATCAGTTTGAACAATGAATTTCTTGGAGTAACATGGACTTTTTAGGACAGGTGCAGTGCACATGGCCTGTTTCAGCTCCTCAAAAGCTTTCTGACAGCTAGCTCTCCATAATACCTTTTTAGGCATTTTCTTTGAAGTGAGGTCATTAAGAGGGGCTGCAATGGAGCCATAGTTCTTGATGAACCTCCTGTAATACCCAGTGAGGCCTAAGAAGGCTCTCACCTGGGTCTGAGTTGTAGGGGGAACCCAATCCACGATAGTTTGGATTTTCCCCTGAAGTGGTGCAATCTGTTCTCCACCTACAAGGTGTCCCAGATAAACCACTTTCCCCTGCCCTATCTGGCACGTTGAAGCCTTGATAGTGAGGCCTGCCTTTTGCAGGGCCTACAAAACTTTCCATAGGTGGACCAGGCGATCATCCCTGGTGGAGCTAAAGACAGCTATATCATCTAGATATGCTGCACTAAAAGCCTCCAACCCTTGCAGGACTGTATTCACCAACCTCTGAAAAGTGGCAGGTGCATTTTTCAAACTAAAGGGCATTACTGTGAATTGGTAGTGCCCTCCAGTAGTCGAAAATGCAGTTATTGCTTTAGCATCCTCTGATAACTTGATCTGCCAATACCCTGCAGTCAAATCAAAGGTGCTTAGATACTTGGCAGATGCCAGTGTATCTATGAGCTCATCTGCCCTGGGTATAGGGTGAGCATCAGTTTTAGTTACCTGGTTGAGACCTCTGTAATCTACACAAAACCTCATCTCTCTTTTCCCATCTTTTGAGTGAGGCTTTGGTACAAGCACCACAGGAGAGGCCCATGGGCTTTCAGAATGTTCAACCACTCCCAGTTCAAGCATTTTCTGGACCTCTTGTTTTATGCAGTCTCTGACATGGTCAGGCTGCCTATAGATCTTACTTTTGACAGGCATGCTGTCTCCAGTATCTATAGTGTGCTCAAACCAAGAAGTGGTGCCTGGCACAGTAGAAAAGAGTTCAGAAAACTGACCCAGCAGATTTATGCAGTTGTCTTTCTGCTCAGCAGTAAGACAGTCTGCCAAAACTACAACTTCCACTAGAGCATCTTGTTCTGAGGAAGAGAAGAGATCAGGGAGAGGGTCACTCTCTTCTTCCTGTCCTTCATCTGTTGCCATGAGCAGGGTGAGATCAGCCCTGTCATAGTAGGGTTTTAGGCGATTGACATGGAGCACCCTAAGGGGACTCCTGGCAGTGCCCAAGTCAACCAAGTAGGTGACTTCTCCCTTCTTTTCAACAATGATGTGGGGTCCACCCCATTTGTCTTGGAGTGCTCTTGGGGCCACAGGCTCCAAGACCCACACCTTCTGTCCTGGTTGGTACTGAATCCGAACAGCCTTCTGGTCATGCCATTGCTTTTGGAGCTCTTGGCTGGCTTGAAGGTTTTTACTGGCCTTTTTAATGTACTCAGCCATTCTGGATCTTAGGCTGAGTACATAGTCCACTATGTCTTGCTTGGGAGCTTTTAAAGGTTGTTCCAAACCCTCCTTTACAAGTGTTAGAGGACTTCTCACAGGGTGTCCAAATAGGAGTTCAAAGGGGCTGAAGCCCACTCCTTTTTGGGGTACCTCTCTGTAAGCAAAAAGGAGGCAAGGTAACAGGACATCCCAACTCCTCCTGAGTTTTTCAGGGAGTCCCATTATCATTCCTTTGAGAGTTTTATTAAACCTCTCAACCAGTACATTTGTTTGTGGATGATAAGGTGTGGTGAATTTGTATGTTACACCACATTCCTTCCACATGGCCTTCAAGTATGCAGACATAAAGTTGCTACCCCTGTCTGATACCACCTCTTTTGGGAAACCCACCCTGGTAAAGATTCCCTGGAGGGCTTTTGCCACTGCAGGAGCTGTAGTGGTCCTTAGAGGAATTGCTTCAGGATATCTGGTGGCATGGTCTACTACCACCAAGATAAACCTATTGCCTGAAGCAGTAGGAGGGTCAAGGGGGCCAACTATGTCAACCCCTACCCTTTCAAAGGGAACCCCAACCACAGGCAGTGGAATAAGGGGAGCCTTTGGTGTGCCACCAGTCTTGCCACTGGCTTGGCAGGTCACACAGGACTTACAAAAGTCTTTTGTGTCCTCTGACATCCTAGGCCAATGAAACAATGGGGGCAAGCCTTTCCCATGTTTTAATTTGCCCTAAATGTCCAGCCAAGGGAATGTCGTGGGCTAGAGTTAGGAGGAACTCTCTGTATTGCAGGGGAATGACCAATCTCCTGGCTGCTCCAGGTTTTGGGTCCTTTGCCTCTGTATACAAGAGGTTGTCCTCCCAGTAAACTCTGTGTGAGTCACTGACATCCCCATTTTGCTGTTTGACAGCTTGCTGTCTTAGACCCTCTAATGTGGGACAGGTTTGCTGTGCCACACTCAGCTACTCCCTGGCAGGCCCCCCTCCACCCAAAAGCTCAGCAGTGTCTGCTTCCAACTCCTCTGGTGAAGGTTCTGCACAGGGGGGAAATTCTTCTTCCTCAGAAGTAGAATCATCTGTAGAGGGAGGGATAGTGGGTAGGGATTTACCCTTACTAACCCTAGCTTTAGGGAGCACTTGGTCCATTGTTCCAGGATCCAAGTCACCCTGTCCTTTTTGCTTTTTGGCCTGAGCCCCGGTTAAAGCAAAAATATGCCCAGGAATGCCCAGCACTGCTGCATGAGCCTCCAACTCCACTTCTGCCCAAGCTGCTGTCTCTAAATCATTCCCTAGTAGACAGTCTACAGGTAAATCTGAGGCAACCACAACTTTCTTTGGACCAGTAACCCCCCCCCCAGTTGAGATTCACAACAGCCATGGGGTGGCTAAGAGTGTTGTTATGAGCGTCTGTCACTTGGTACTGGTGACCAAGTAGGTGTTGTTCAGGGTGTACCAGTTTCTCTATTACCATGGTAACACTGGCACCTATGTCCATGTAGGCCTGAACCTCAACACCATTGATTCGGGGAAGTTGCTTGTACTTATCCATATTAAGGGGACAAGCAACCAAGGTGGCCAAATCAATGGCACCTTCAGAGACTAGCACAGCCTCTGTGGTTTCCCTAACAAGACCAACCCCAACTAAATTACCAAAAGTGAGCCCAGCTACTCCCTTAGATTGGCTATTAGTAGGTTTGCTTCCACCACCACTGCTATTACTAGGGGCACTAGGTGCAGCAGTAGGGGTTATGGTAGTGGGTGGCTTGGTGCTTTTCTTTGGACAACTGGCATCAGTTGTCCAATGGCTGTTTACTTTACATAAATAGCACCATGGTTTCTTTACTTGATTAGAAGAGGATTTGGACCCACCACCCCCACCAGAGTGTTTTTGTGGGTCTGATGAAGAATCATTTTTAGATTTGTCCCCACCCTTGTCTGAAGACTTACCATCCTTCTTCTTGCCAGCCTTGTCACCCCCTGTATGAACTTTTCTGTTCACTCTTGTTCTGACCCATTTGTCTGCCTTCTTTCCCAATTCTTGGGGAGAGGTCAGATCTGAGTCCACTAGATATTGGTGTAACAAATCAGACACACAGTTGTTCAGAATATGCTCTCTCAGGATCAGATTATACAGGCTTTCATAGTCAGAAACTTTACTGAATAGTCAACAAAGTCTACCCAGTCTTGTGAGGACTCTTTTCTGGTTTCTCTGAACTTAATCCTGTATTGTTCAGTGGTTAAGCCAAATCCATCCAAGAGTGCATTCTTCAAAACTGTAAAATTATTGGCATCACTTTCCTTCACAGTAAGGAGCCTATCCCTACCCTTTCCACTGAAAGATAGCCATAGGATAGCAGCCCACTGCCTTTGAGGGACCCCCTGTACAACACAGGCCCTCTCAAGTGCAGCAAACCACGTGTTAATGTCATCCCCCTCCTTGTAAGGTAGAACTATCTTATGCAGATTCCTAGAATCATGCTCTTTCACAGGATTACTATCTGGAATACTGCTGCTGCCACCATGGGGTCCTAACCCCAACCTCTGTCTTTCTTTTTCTAAGTCTAAAGATTCCCTGTCTAGAGCCAGCTGTTGCTGTTTAAGCTTCAGTCTGGACTCTTCCACTCTCAATCTATTGAGCTCCCTTTCTAACAATCTGTCATCAGGGTGGGTGGGTTGGGCATGCTTTGACACAGAAGAATGATGTGAATGAACAGAGGGAGACCTGTCCCTAACAGTTAGCACTCTAACAACCTGGCCTGCAGGAATAGCATCCCTACTGTGATGAGAGCTCACATTAGTACCAGCTATGCTAGGTGGTCTGCTAAGGAGCAGGTTTGGAAGATCCCCATCTAACACTCTTACTGGGGGAGCCCCTGAGTCAGAGTGTGAACCATCTCCTAACTTCTCAATGGATGTGCCAGCTAAGGCCTTATCATTCTCAATAAGCATGTTAGATAACAATTCTCTAGAGGGATTCTCTCCCACCCCTAAACCTCTATCAATGCAGAGACTCCTCAAACCCTTCCAGTTAAGGTGGTCATAAGCTGAGCTGACCAGATCAAGAGAAGGTCCTACATCAGACATGATAGAAAAAGGTTTAGGGACAGATAAAAGAAAAAAAAAGTTTTAGGACTTTTTAAGGAAAGAGAAAAAAAACGTTTTCAACTTTTTAGAAATTTTTAGAAAGTTTAGGAGTACTTTTCAGCCCTTAGCAGATAGTGTAAGAGAAGAAAAGCAAAACTTTTTGGTTAGGTGTACATACACTGAACTTGTTTTGTATATTATTCTCTTATGAAAAGTACAATATGACAAAGTGGTAAGTAGTTACAAGTACTTATCCCACCGCTGCACAACCAATGTAGGAGGCTGGCCTGGCTTGTAGTGGGTACCAAGGGGTACTTACACTCTGTACCAGGTCCAGTTATCCCTTATTAGTGTAGAAGAGGTGTTTCTAGCAGCTTAGGCTGATAGAAGGTAGCCATAGCAGAGCAGCTTAGGCTGAACTAGGAGACATGCAAAGCTCCTACTATACCACTGGTGTCATATGCACAATATCATAAGAAAACACAATACACAGATATACTAAAAATAAAGGTACTTTATTTTTATGACAATATTCCAAAAGTATCTCAGTGAGTACCCTCAGTATGCGGATGCCAAATATACACAAGATATATGCACACAATACCAAAAATATGCAGTAATAGCAAAAGGAAGTAATGCAAGCAATGTAAAGTTACAGTAGATTGCAATAGGAGCACATAGGTACAGGGGCAACACAAACCATATACTCCAAAAGTGGAATGCGAACCACGAATGGACCCCAAACCTATGTGAGCTTGTAGAGGGTCGCTGGGACTGTAAGAAAACAGTGAGGGTTAGAAAAATAGCCCACCCCAAGACCCTGAAAAGTAGGTGTAAAGTGCACCTATATTCCCCAGAGAGCACAGAAGTCGTGATAGGAGAATTCTGCAAGGAAGACCAACACCAGCAATGCAACCAAAGTAGATTTCCAGACGAGAGTACCTGTGGAACAAGGGGACCAAGTCCAAGAGTCGAGACAAAGTCGAGAGTGGACAGATGCCCAGGAAATGCCAGCTGAGGGTGCAAAGAAGCTGCCACCGGATGGTAGAAGCTGTGGATTCTGCAAGAACGAAGAGGACTAGGAACTTCCCCTTTGGAGGATGGATGTCCCACGTCGTGAGGAAGCTTGCAGAGGTGTTCCCACGCAGAAAGACCGCAAACAAGCCTTGCTAGCTGCAAGGGTCGCGGTTAGGGTTTTTGGATGCTGCTGTGGCCCAGGAGGGACCAGGATGTCGCCACTTGGATGAGGGGACAGAGGGGGCGCCCAGCAAGTCAGGGAGCCCTCACAGAAGCAGGCAGCACCCGCAGAAGTACCGGAACAGGCACTTGGAAGAGGGGTGAACCGGAGCTCACCCGAAGACACAAAAGGAGGTTGTGCACTGCAGGTTAGAGTATCGGGGACCCAGGCTTGGCTGTGCACAAAGGAAATCCCGGAAGAGTGCACAGGAGCCGGAGCAACTGCAAATCACGCGGTACCCAGCAATGCAGTCTAGCGTGGGGAGGCAAGGGCTTACCTCCACCAAACTTGGACTGAAGAGTCACTGGACTGTGGGAGTCACTTGGACAGAGTTGCTGAGTTCCAAGGACCACGCTCGTCGTGCTGAGAGGGGACCCAGAGGACCGGTGATGCAGTCTTTTGTTGCCTGCGGTTGCAAGGGGAGGATTCCGTCGTCCCACGGGAGATTTCTTCAGAGCTCCTGGTGCAAGAAGGAGGCAGGCTACCCCCAGAGCATGCACCACCAGGAAACAGGCGAGAAAGTGGCCGGATCAGCGATACAAGGTTGCAGTAGTCATCTTTGCTACTTTGTTGCGGTTTTGCAGGCGTCCTGAGCAGTCAGCGGTCGATCCTTTGGCAGAAGGTGAAGAGAGAGATGCAGAGGAACTCTGATGAGCTCTTGCATTCGTTATCTAAAGAATTCCCCAAAGCAGAGACCCTAAATAGCCAGAAAAGGAGGTTTGGCTACCTAGGAAGGAGGATAGGCTAGCAACACAGGTAAGAGCCTATCAGAAGGAGTCTCTGACGTCACCTGCTGGCACTTGCCACTCAGAGCAGTCCAGTGTGCCAGCAGCACCTCTGTTTCCGAGATGGCAGAGGTCTGGAGCACACTGGAGGAGCTCTGGGCACCTCCCAGGGGAGGTGAAGGTCAGGGGAGTGGTCACTCCCATTTCGTTTGTCCAGTTTCGTGCCAGAGCAGGGCTGGGGGATCCCTGAACCGGTGTAGACTGGCTTATGCCGAGATGGGCACCATCTGTGCCCATCAAAGCATTTCCAGAGGCTGGGGGAGGCTACTCCTCCCCAGCCCTGACACCTTTTTCCAAAGGGAGAGGGTGTAACACCCTCTCTCTGAGGAAGTCCTTTGTTCTGCCTTCCTGGGCCAAGCCTGGCTGGACCCCAGGAGGGCAGAAACCTGTCTGAGGGGTTGGCAGCAGCAGCAGCTGCAGTTAAACCCTGGGAAAGGTAGTTTGGCAGTACCCGGGTCTGTGCTAGAGACTCGGGAGATCATGGAATTGTCTCCCCAATGCCAGAATGGCATTGGGGTGACAATTCCATGATCTTAGACATGTTACATGGCCATGTTCAGAGTTACCATTGTGACGCTATACATAGGTAGTGTCCTATGTATAGTGCACGCGTGAAATGGTGTTTCCGCACTCACAAAGTCCGGGGAATTTGCCCAGAACGATGTGGGGGCACCTTGGCTAGTGCTAGGGTACCCACACACTAAGTTACTTAGCACCCAACCTTTACCAGGTAAAGGTTAGACATATAGGTGACTTATAAGTTACTTAAGTGCAGTGGTAAATGGCTGTGAAATAACGTGGACGTTATTTCACTCAGGCTGCAGTGGCAGGCTTGCGTAAGAATTGTCAGAGCTCCCTATGGGTGGCAAAAGAAATGCTGCAGCCCATAGGGATCTCCTGGAACCCCAATACCCTGGGTACCTCAGTACCATATACTAGGGAATTATAAGGGTGTTCCAGTATGCCAATGTGAATTGGTGAAATTGGTCACTAGCCTGTTAGTGACAATTTGGAAAGCAGAGAGAGCATAACCACTGAGGTTCTGATTAGCAGAGCCTCAGTGAAACAGTTAGTCATCACACAGGGAACACATACAGGGCACACTTATGAGCACTGGGGCCCTGGCTGGCAGGGTCCCAGTGACAGATACACTAAAACAACATATATACAGTGAAATATGGGGGTAACATGCCAGGCAAGATGGTACTTTCCTACACCCCCCAATACCAGAATTGGATTGGAGGTACACTTTCTCAATCTTAGACACCTCACATGGCCATATTTGGAGTTACCATTGTGAAGCTACATATATGTATTGGCATATATGTAGTGCACTCTTATAATGGTGTTCCCGCACTCACAAAGTCTGGGAAATTGGTCCTGGACAACGTGGGGGCACCTTTGCTAGTGCAAGGGTGCCCTCACACACAGTAACTTTGCACCGAGCCTTCCGTAACTGAAGGTTTGACATATAGGTGACTTATAAGTTACCTAGTGCAGTGAAAATGGCTGTGAAATAGTGTTTGCACTATTATACTCAGGCTGCAGTGGCAGTCCTGAACGAGTGTTTGTATGAGCTCCTTATGGGTGGCAAAAGAAATACTGCAGCCCATAAGGATCTCCTGGAACCCCAATGCCCTGGGTACCTAGGTACCATATACTAAGGACTTATAAGGGGGGGTCTGTAGGATGTTGGCCTGGTTTGTAGTGGGTATCTTGGGTACTTACATCTTATACCAGGCCCAGTTATCCCTTATTAGTGAAGTAGTAGTGTTCTAGCAGCTTAGGCTGATAGAGGTAGCTATAGCAGAGCAGCTTAGGCTGAACTAGGAGACAATCAAAGCTCATGCAATACCACTTATAGTTACACAGTACTTATACACAAGTAAAGACAATACTCAGTGTTACCAAAAATAAAAGGTATTTATTTGGGTGACACAGTACCAAAAATATCTTAGAGACAATACTTCTTCTGGAGGTAAGTATTATACACAATATATACAGTAGACACCAAAATTAGACAAGTAAATATTCATAGAACAATGCAAACAATAGGAAATGCTATAGAATGCAATTGGAGAAAATAGGTCTAGGGGCAACACAAACCATATACTAAGAAAGTGGAATGCAAATCACAAATTCCCCCCTAGACAAGTGTAGTGTGTGCAGAATCGCTGGGAGAGTAAGAATACAGTAAAGGTAAGTAAATTACCCCACCCTAGAGCCCAGAAAAGCCAGAGTAAAGTACTTTAAGTTTCCTTAGGACACACTACAGCTCATGATTGGGATTTTGCAGCAGTCAACCAAGTCTGCAAAGAACAACTGCTGGATTTCTGTGCCTGAAGACCTGCAAATGAAGGGGACCAAGTCCAGAAGTCAAAAGAAGTTCCAGGAAGGGCAGGAGACCCTGCCAACCCAGAAGAGGGTGCAAAAGAAAAGTCCCCGATTAGTCAAATACTGCAGTTATGTACCCTAGGAAGATGCCAGCGGATTCCTGCATGATGCAAAAGATGTCCCACGGCGAGAAGATTGCTGCAGATGAGATTTTGTGTTGGAAGTCACCAAGAAGCCTTGGATATGACAAAAGTGTGTTTTGCATCAAAATGGTGCTGGATGGATCCAGGAGGGACCTGGGGGCCTCTACTCTGCATGAAGAGGAAGAGGGGGCTCTCAGCACTTTAGAGATCCCTCAGGATGCCCAAAAGCACTGCCAGGAGCCACAGGATCTGGGTACAAAGGAGGTGCAAAACATGGTTGATGCAGCACAACAAAAGAAGGTCCAACTCAGCGAGTTGAGCATCACACAATGGAGTGCTGGGGGCCTGGGCCAGGATGCGCATAAAGGAATTTTGCAGAGTGGACAGAGGACTCAGGAGGTGAAGAAGACGCAGTACACAGGGGTACTTTCGCTCTCAGGGAAGGCATGGTCTTACCTCCTTCAAATTGCGTCAGCAGGACCTCAGGACAGTCTATGTTGATGATGTACACTCTCTGTGTCCTTAGGAGCACGGTCGGTGCTGTGAGAAGAGTCCCAGGGTACCGGTCATCGTCTTGAAAGGTGCCTGCTTGGAGCAGGGGGGTGACTTCGTCTCTCCACAGGAGATTTCTTCGGTTGTTCCAGTGCAGGATGAAGACATGGAGTCCCCAGAGCGTGCACACCATGGAAACTGTTGCAGTTGCTTACTTGGAGCTGAGGTTGCTGAAGAAAAGTGTCTCTTGTAGACACTTTGTTGCAGTTACAGTGTTTCTTGGAGCAGGCTGCGGTTGATCCGAGGTCAGTTGCAGAAGATTCCTGAAGGAAACTTGCAAGCAGAATCTGAAGAGAACCCACAGGAGAGACTTTAAATAGCCCTGAGAGGGGATTGGCTACCTTATCAGGTATGGACCTACCAGGAGCGGTCTGTGACGTCACCTGCTGGCACTGGCCACTCAGAGCCCTCCAGAGTACTTCAACACCTTGCAAAGCAAGATGGCTGAAGTCTGGGACACACTGGAGGAGCTCTGGGCACCACCCCTGGGATGGTGATGGACAGGGGAGTGGTCACTCCCCTTTCCTTTGTCCAGTTTCGGGCCAGAGCAGGGGAGAAGGGGTCCCTGAACCAGTGTAGACTGGTTTATGCAAGGAGGGCACCATCTGTGCCCTTCAAAGCATTTCCAGAGGCCGTGGGAGGCTACCCTTCCCTAGTCTGTAACAACTATTTCCAAAGGGAGAGGGTGTAACACCATGCTCTCAGAGGAAATGCTTTGTTCTGCCTTCCTGGGACTGGGCTGCCCAGACTCCAGGAGGGCAGAACCCTGTCTGTGAGGTTACAGCAGCTTTAGCTGCAGTGCGAGCCTCAGAGAGCAGGTTTGGCAGTACTGGGTGTCTGTGGTAGAGCCCCCAGGATGCATGGAATAGGCTCCCCAATCCCAGATTTGGAGTGGGGGGACAAATGCATGATCTTAGACATGTTTCATGGCTATATTCGGAGTTACCATTGTGAAGCTACATATCTGTATAGAGCTACATGTAGTGCACAGTTGTAATGGCTTCCCCACACTCACAAAGTCCAGAGAAATGGCCCTAAACTATGTGGGGGCAGCTTTGCAAGTGCAAGGGTGCCCTCACACTTAGTTACTTTGCACCCAACCTTCAGCAAGTGAAGGTTAGACATATAGGTGACATATAAGTTACTTAAGTGCAGTGAAAATGACTGTGAAATAGTGTGTGCACTTTTTCACGCAGGCTGCAGTGGCAGGCCTGTGCAAGGGTTTGTCTGAGCTCCCTATGGGTGGCAAAAGAAATGCTGCAGCCCATATGGATCTCTTGGAACCCCAATGCCCTGGGTACCTAGGTACCATATACTAGGTACTTATAAGTGGGGTTCAGTGTGCCAATTGAAATTGGTAAATGAAGTCACTAGTCTACAGTGACAAATTTTAAAGCAGAGAGAGCATAAGCGCTGAGGTTCTGATTAGCAGAGCCTCAGTGGCACAGTTAGGCACTACACAGGCATACACATTAGGCCACAAACAATGAGCGCTGGGGTCCTGGCTAGCAGGTCCCAGTGAGACAGGCAAAACACACTGACATATAGGTTTTTATCTATGAGCACTGGGGTCCTGGCTAGCAGGATCCCAGTGACACAGTAATAACACACTGACACACACTCACAAACAGGCCAAAAGTGGGGGTAACCATGCTAGAAAGAGGCTACTTTCTCACAGGGTCCAGGGTGCTAAACTGGATTGGAAGATGGAGTCACTAGACTATAGTGACAAATTGGAAAACAGAGAGAGCATAAGCACTGGAGTTCTAGTTAGCAGGACTCAAGTGGCACTGTCAAGCATACTGACAACACAGTAAAACACACTGACATGTAGGCCACAAACTATGAGCACTGGGGTCCTGACTAGCAGGATCCCAGGGAGACAGTAAAAACACACTGACAAAAAGGTAGAAATTGGGGGTAGGGGGTAACATACAAAGAAGGATGGTACTTTCCTACACAACCTTCCCCCCCAAACGAGGGACAATAAGGCTAACCTTGCCCAGATGAGTCTTCTTTGTCTAAATGGAAATATCTGGAGAGTCCATCTGCATTGGAGTATTTACTCCCAGGTCTATGGTCCACTGTAAAGTCCTTCCCCTGTAGGGAAATGGACCACCTCAACAGTTTAGGGTTTTCTCCTCTGTTTTAACCATTAGAGAGGTTTGTGGTCTGTCTGAACTATGAAGTGAGTCCCAAATAAGTATGGTCTCAACTTCTTCAGGGCCCAGACCACAGCAAAGGCTTCCCTTTCTATGGCTGACCAATGCTTTTCTTAAGGGGTCAATCTCCTATAGATAAAAGCAACAGGTTGATCCTGGCCCTCTGACTTTAGTTGTGATAGCACTGCCCCAACGCCCAGTTCAGAAGCATCTGTCTGGACAATACATTTTGTAGAGTAGTTTGGGCTTTTTAGGACAGTTACAGTACACATAGCCTTCTTAAGCTCCTCAAAAGCTCTTTGACAGCTGGCTGTCAATAATTCCTTTTTGGGCATTTTCTTAGAGGGGAGCTCATTAAAAGGGACAGGAATGGTGCCACAGTTCCTAATAAACTTCCTGTAATACCCAGTGAGACCAAGAAGGGCTGTCACCTGGGTCTGAGTAGTAGCGGGGGCCCAGTCTAAAATAGTTTGGATCTTCCCCTGTACGGGTTCAATCTGTTTCCCACCAACTAGGTGGCCCAGTTAACCCACTTTCCCCTGCTCTATCTATCATCTAGAAGCCTTGATAGTGAGGCCTGCCTTTTGCAGGGCCTCCAAAACCTTCCACAAGTGGACCAGATGGTCATTCCAGGTGGAGCTAAATACACCAATATCTTCCAGATATGCTGCACTGAATGCTTCCAGACCTTGGAGGACTGTGTTCACCAGCCTTTGGAAAGTGTCAGGTGTTTTTTTCAGACCAAAAGGCATAACTGTAAATTGATAATGCCCTCCAATGGTTGAAAATGCAGTTTTTGGTTTAGCATCCTCTGATAATTTGATCCTCCAATACCCTGCTGTCAAATCAAAGGTGCTTAGATACTTGGCAGATGCAGGTGTATCTATTAGCTCATCTGCCCTGGGTATAGGGTGAACATCTGTTTTAGTAACTGTATTCAGCCCTCTAGTCTATACAAAATCTCTTTGCCTTTTTCCATTTGGACTATGAAGTTTGGGGACAAACACCACTGAGCTGGCTGATGGGCTGTCTGAGTGCTCAATAAGGTCCAACATCTTCTGAGCCTTAGATTTAATACAGTGTCTGACATGGTCAGGCTGCCGATAAATCATACTTTTGACAGACAAACAGTCTCCAGTATCAATAGTATGTTCACACCAAGTAGTCTGACCAGGTGTGAGTGAAAAGGGTTCAGAGAATTGGCCTAGGAGGTTCTTGCAGTCCTCCTTTTGCTCTGCTGTAAGGCAGTCTGCAAGGACAACCCCTCCACTGAGCCATCAGCTGCAGTGTTGGAGAAGACATCAGGGAGAGGGTCACTCTCTTCTTCCTGCCCCTCATCTGTGGCCATAACTAGGATCAAATCTGCCCTATCATAGAAGGCTTTAAGGCGGTTGACATGAAGTACCCTGAGGCGACTTCTGGGAGTGCCATTGTCCACCAAATAGGTGACCACACCCTTATTTTCCATAATAAGATGTGGTCCACTCCATTTGTCTTGGAGTGCTCTTGGTGCCACAGGCTCCAATACTCACACCTTCTGTCCTGGGTGGTACTCAGTCAGGACAGCCTTCTAGTCGTGCCATGCTTTTGAAGCTCTTGGGTGGCCTGAAGGTTTTTAGTGGCCTTTTTCATGTACTCAACCAAGCACATAATCCACAATATCTTGTATAGGGGTCTTCAACGGTTGCTCCCACCCCTCTTTGACAAGTGCCAGTCGTCCCCTAACAGGGTGACCAAAGAGGAGTTTAAAGGAGCTGTAGCCCACACCTTTCTGGGGTACCTCTCTGCAGTATAAAAGGAGGCATGGGAGGAGGACATCTGTAGGAAAGTACCATCTTGCCTGGCATGTTACCCCCATATTTCACTGTATATATGTTGTTTTAGTCTATGTGTCACTGGGACCCTGCCAGGCAGGGCCCCAGTGCTCATAAGTATGTGCCCAGTATGTGTTCCCTGTGTGATGCCTAACTGTCTCACTGAGGCTCTGCTAACCAGTGGTTATGCTCTCTCTGCTTTCCAAATTTGTCACTAACAGGCTAGTGACTAAATTTATCAATTTAAATTGGCATACTGGTACACACATATAATTCCCTAGTATATGGTACTGAGGTACCCAGGGTTTTGACAATTCTTACACAGGACTGCCCGTGCAGCCTGAGTGAAATAACGTCCACATTATTTCACAGCCATTTACCACTGCACTTAAGTAACTTATAAGTCACCTATATGTCTTACCTTCACCTGGTGAAGGTTGGGTGCAAAGTTACTTAGTGTGAGGGCACCCTGGCACTAGCCAAGGCGCCCCCACATCGTTCAGGGCAAATTCCCTGGACTTTGTGAGTGCGGGGACACCATTACACGCTTGCACTGTACATAGGTCACTACCTATGTACAGCGTCCCAATGGTAACTCCGAACATGGCCATGTAACATGTCTAAGATCATGGAATTGTCACCCCAATGCCATTCTGGCATTGGGGGGATACAATTTCATGATCCCCTGGATCTCTAGCACAGAACCCCACTACTGCCAAACTGCCTTTCCGGGGTCTCCACTGCTGCTGCCCTGGCGCAGGAAGGCAGAACAGAGGACTTCCTCTGAGAGAGGGTGTAACACCCTCTCCCTTTGGAAATAGGTGTGAAGGCTGGGGAGGAGTAGCTTCTCCCAGCCTCTGGAAATGCTTTGATGGGCACAGATGGTGCCCATCTCTGCATAAGCCAGTCTACACCGGTTCAGGGATCCCCCAGCCCTGCTCTGGTGCGAAACTGGACAAAGGAAAGGGGAGTGCCCAGGTGTTTGTGGCACACTGGACTGCTCTGAGTGGCCAGTGCCAGCAGGTGACGTCAGAGGCTCCTTCTGATAGGCTCTTACCTCTCTTGGTAGCCAATCCTCCTTCCTAGGTAGCCAAACCTCTTTTTCTGGCTATTTAGGGTCTCTGCTTTGGGGATCTCACCAGATAACGAATGCAAGAGCTCATCAGAGTTCCTCTGCATCTCCCTCTTCACCTTCTGCCAAAGGATCGACCGCTGACTGCTTAGGACGCCTGCAAACCGCAACAAAGTAGCAAGACGACTACTAGCAACCTTGTATCGCTTCATCCTGCCGGCTTTCTCGGCTGTTTCCAGATGGTGCATGCTCTGGGGGTAGCCTGCCTCCTCTCTGCACCAGGAGCTCTGAAGAAATCTCCAGTGGGTCGACGGAATCTTCCACCTGCAACCGCAGGCAACAAAAGACTGCATCACAGGTCCTCTGGGTCCCCTCTCAGCACGATGAGCGTGGTCCCTGGAACTCAGTAACTCTGTCCAAGTGACTCCCACAGTCCAGTGACTCTTCAGACCACGTTTGGTGGAGGTAAGTCCTTGCCTCCCCACGCTAGACTGCATTGCTGGGTACCACGTGATTTGCAGCTGCTCCGGCTCCTGTGCACTCTTCCAGGATTTCCTTCGTGCACAGCCAAGCCTGGGTCCCCCGACACTCTAACCTGCAGTGCACAGCACAACCTTCTGAGTTGTCCTCCGGCGTCGTGGGACTCCCTTTTGTGACTTCGGGTGGACTCCGGTTCACTTTTCTTCTAGGTGCATGTTCAGGTACTTCTACGGGTGCTGCCTGCTTCTGTGAAGGCTCCCTGACTTGCTGGGTGCCTCCTCTGTCTCCTCATCTAAGTGGCTACATCCTGGTCCCTCCTGGGCCACAGCAGCATCCAAAAACCCTAACCGCAACTCTTGCAGCTAGCAAGGCCTGTTTGCGGTCTTTCTGCATGGAAACACCTCTGCAAGCTTCTTCACGACGTGGGACATCCATCCTCCAAAGGGGAAGTTCTTACTCCTCTTCGTTCTTGCAGAACTCCAAGCTTCTTCCAACAGGTGGCAGCATCCTTGCATCCTCAGCTGGCATTTCTTGGGCTCCTGCCCACTCTCGACACTGTCGCGACTCTTGGACTTGGTCCCCTTGTCTTACATGTACTCAGGTCCGGATATCCACTGTTGTTGCATTGCTGGTGTTTGTTCTTCCTGCAGAATCCCCCTATCACGACTTCTGTGCTCTCTGGGGGTAGTAGGTGCACTTTACACCTACCTTTCAGGGTCTTGGGGTGGGCTATTTTTCTAACCCTCACTGTTTTCTTACAGTCCCAGCGACCCTCTACAAGCTCACATAGGTTTGGGGTCCATTCGTGGCTCGCATTCCACTTTTGGAGTATATGGTTTGTGTTGCCCCTATACCTATGTGCTCCTATTGCAATCTACTGTAACTTTATATTGCTAGCATTACTTCCTTTTGCTATTATCTGCATACTTTTGGTTTGTGTACATGTATCTTGTGTATATAACTTATCCTCATACTGAGGGTACTCACTGTGATACTTTTGGCATATTGTCATAAAAATAAAGTACCTTTATTTTTAGTACTTCTGTGTAATGTGTTTTCTTATGATATTGTGCATATGACACCAGTGGTATAGTAGGAGCTTTACATGTCTCATAGTTCAGCCTAAGCTGCTTTGCCATAGCTACCTTCTATCAGCCTAAGCTGCTAGAAACACCTCTTCTACACTAATAAGGGATAACTGGACCTGGCACAAGGTGTAAGTACCTCTGGTACCCACTACAAGCCAGGCCAGCCTCCTACAAAATCCCATCCTCCTTCTGAGTTTTTCATAGAGTCCCATGATCATGCCTTTGAGAGTTTTATTAAATCTCTCAACCAGTCCGTTTGTGTATGATACGGTGTGGTGAATTTATAGGTTACACCACATTCCTTCCACATTCCTTTTAAGTATGCAGACATGAAGTTACTACCCCTGTCTAATACTACCTCTTTAGGAAAGCCCACCCTTCAAAATATTCCCAGGAGGGCCTTTGCCACTGCAGGAGCTGTAGTGGTCCTTAAGGGGATTGCTTCTGGGTATCTTGTGGCATTGTCCATTACTACTAAGATTAATCTTTTTTCAGAAGCAGTTGGAGGGTCAAGGGGGCCAACAATATCACCCCCAACCCTTTCAAAGGGCACCCCAAGCACAGTCAGTGGGATGAAGGGGACCTTTGGGATCCCAACAGTTTTGCCACTGGCCTGGCAAGTGATACAAGAGCGAAATAACTCTTTTGTGTCCTCTGACTTGTGAGGCCAGTGAAAGTGAGAGACAAGTCTGTCCCAGGTCTTACTTTGCCCCAGATGTCCAGCCAGGGGAATATCATGTGCAACAGGCAGGAGGAATTACTTATACTGCAAGGGAATGACCAGTATCTGATAGCAACAGACTTTGGGTCCCTTGCCTCAGTATAAAGCAGATTATTCTCCCAATAAACTCTATGGGCCATATTTATACTTTTTGACGCACAACTGCGCCAACGCAGTCGTGCGTCAAAAATTTGAACGCCGGCTAACGTCATTCCAAAGCGCCATGCGGGCGCCTTATTTATGGAATGACGTTAGCCAGCGCAGCTGACTGGTGTGCATCCAAAAAAATGACCCACACCAGGCAGCGCCGGCGTAGGGGAAAATGGAGCTTGGGCGTCAAAAAATGGGGCAAGTCAGGGCTGAGGCAAAATATTGGCCTCAACCCGATTTGCGCCATTTTTTTTGACTCCCAACCCCCATTGAAATGACTCCTGTCTTAGCACAGACAGGAGTCATGCCCCCTTGCCCAATGGCCATGCCCAGGGGACTTATGTCCCCTGGGCATGGTCATTGGGCATAGTGGCATGTAGGGGGGTACAAATCAGGCCCCCATATGCCACAAAAAAATAAAATAAAAATACTTACCTGAACTTACCTTAAGTTCCCTGGGATGGGTCCCTCCATCCTTGGGCGTCCTCCTGGGGTGGGCAAGGGTGGCAGGGGGTGTCCCTGGGGGCATGGGAGGGCACCTCTGGGCTCCTTCCGAGCCCACAGGTCCCTTAATGCCTGCCCTGACCAGGCGTTAAAAAATGACGCAAAAGCGGCTGGACGTCATTTTTTTTGACCCGCCCACTCCTGTGCGTCATTTTTGCACGGGAGTTTAAATAAGGCGCACATGCCTTCGAGTCATTTTTTAGACGGGAATGCCTACCTTGCATATCATTAACGCAAGGTAGGTGTCCACGGTAAAAAATTATGCAAACTCCAAGATCTTTGGCGCTAGACGGGTATAACGCCAAAGTATAAATATGGAGTTAGCTTTGCGTCGGATTTGCGTAAAAAAAAACGACGCAATTACGGCGCAAACAGAGTATAAATATGCCCCTATGTGAGTCACTGATATCCCCAGCTTGCTGCTTGGCAGCTTGCTGTCTTAGACCCTCTAGTGTGGGAAAGGTCTGCTGTGCCACACTCAGTTCCTCCCTGGCAGCCCCCCCCTGCACCCAAGAGTTCAGCTGTGTCAGCCAGAAGCTCCTTTAGTGTAAGTTCTGCACAAGGAGTTGATTCCTCCTCATCATTAGGGGAATCTTCTAGAGAGGGAGGGATAGTGGACAAGGGTTTCCCCTTTCTTTCCCTAGTTTTTGGGAGCACTTGGTCGATTGTTCCAGGATCCAAGATTCCCTCTACTCTTTGCTTCTTGGCCTGAGCCCTGGTAAGAGCAAAGATGTGCCCTGGAATGCCCAGCATGGATGCATGGCCTCCAACTCCATTTCAGCCTAAGCTGAAGTTTGCAAATCATTTCCCAATAGATACTCTACAGGTAAGTCACTGGATACCACAACTTTCTTAGGACCAGTACCCCCCGTTAAGATTTACAACAGCCATGGGGTGGCTAACAGTGTTGCTATGTAACTTGGTACTGATGACCAAATAGGTGTTGCTCAGGTGCAACCAGTTTCTCCATCACCACAGTGACACTGGCACCTGTGTCCCTGTAGGCCTCAACCTGAACACCATTTATTCGAGATAGTTGCTTGTACTTTTCCATATTAAGGGGACAAGCAACTCAGGTGGCAAGGTCAGTGCCACCATCAGAGACTAAAACAGCCTCAGTAGTCTCCCTAACTAGACCAACTCCCACTACATTACCAAAAGTGAGCCCAGCTACACCCTTTGCCTATTTGTAGAGTTTTTCCCACAACCACTGTTATTACTAGGGGCACTAGTGGAAGCAGTGGGGGTTGTTGTGGTGGGAGGTTTGGTGTTTTTACTGGGAGAAGTGGGATCACTTGCCAAATGGCCTTTGCTTTTACACAAATAACACCAAGGCTTTTTTCTCATGGTTAGAAGGCGATTTGGGCCCACCATCCCCAGAGGATTTTTGTGGGCCTAATGAAGACTCTGATGATTTTTTATCTTTGTCCCCACCCTTGTCATGTGACTCACCATCATCCTTCTTGCCATCCGTGTCACCCCCTGTTTGAGCGTTTCTGCTCACCCTTGTTCTGACCCATTTGTCTTCCTTCTTTCCCAATTCTTGGGGAGAGTCCACAAGATACTGGTGTAACAAATCAGACACACAATTGTTAAGAATAAGTTCTCTCAAGATTAGATTATATAAGCTTTCATAATCAGACACTTGCTGCCAAGCAACCAACCTTCTAAGGCCTTCACTGAACAGTCCACAAAATCTATCCAATCTTGTGAAGACTCTTTTCTGATTTTTCTGAACTTAATCCTGTATTGTTCAGTGGTTAAGCTAAATCCATCCAAGAATGCAGTCTTCAGAACATTGTAATTATCTAAATCATCTTCTCTGACAGTAAGAAGCCTATCTCTCCCCTTGCCGGAGAAAGACAACCGCAGAGTAGCAGCCCACTGCACCTGATGGACCCTCTGAACTTTACAGGCCCTCTCGAGTGTAGCAAACCACTAGTGGATGTCATCCCCCTCCATGTAAGGCGGAACAATTTTATACAGGTTTCTACAATCAAATGCATGTTCTTTGACATTGTAACTTCTAAAACTGCTGTTGCTGCTGCTACCATGGGGAACTAACCCCAACCCTGTCTTTCCTTTTCCACAGCTAGGGATTCCCTATCTAGGGCTAACGGTTGCTGTTGTAGCCTCAGTCTTGTCTCCACCAACCTCAGCTTTCTGAGTTCCCTATCTAGGGAATGGTCTTCCGGGTTGGATGTGTGGGACACTTCTGACACAGAAGTGACATGGGAGTGGGCAGAGGTTGATCTTTCCCTAACTTGTGTAACTCTAGGGGCCTGGCCTCTAGGTGTGAAGGGTGCCCTACCTGTGTGTGACCCCTTCCCACTACCAGCTACACTATGAGGTTTGTTAAGAGAAAGATCTGTGGAAGGACCCTCCCCTGCATCTTCAGGAATCTCTCCTGAATCTACCTGGTCAGGTTCCCCCTCTACCTCCCCCTCTGATTGTACATGAGTATCAGATTGTTCCTGATCATCTTGCAAGAGGAGGTTTAAGAGGAAATCCTTATTGGCATTCTTCCCAATCCCTAAGCTTCTTTCGAGGCAGAGCCCCCTCAGACATTTGAAGTTAAGGTTCTCATAGGTTGTCTTGATAACCCTGGGGGTAGCCTCAACAGAAGGCATAGTGATAGAAAAGTTAGGAAAAAGAGTGAGAAGTAAGAAAAACTATTTCACCTAACTTTTTATAGAGAAAGAAAAAATGTTTGGAAAACAATTTCTTTAGAGTGAAAATGAGACTGCTAGGTATAATTGCATATAGCTCTAAGTATTAGAGTACACTTTCATGTGGAAAGCACCAGTGACAAAGTCATAAGGCAATTGCAAGTACTTATCCCACCGCTGCACCACCAATGTGAGAAAGTGGCCTGGTTTGTAGTGGGTACCAGAGGCAGTTACACCTTATACCAGGTCCAGTGATCCACCTTAGTGAAATATAGGCAGTGTCTAGCAGCTTAGGCTGATAGAGGTAGCTATAGCAGAGCAGCCAAGGCTGATCTAGGAGACATGCAAAGCTCTTGCAATACCACTATAGTCACACAGTACTTATACACAAGAAAGACAATACTCAGTGTTACCAAAAATGTAGGTACTTTATGTTAGTGACACAAGGCCAAAATATCTTGGAGGCTATAGTCCCTTTGGAGGTAAGTATTTTACACAATATATACACTAGTAACCAAAATCAGGTAAGTAAACAGTCGTAGAATAGTGCAATGGGCCTGGGCAACACAAACCATATACTAAAATAGTGGAATGCAAATGTCGGTTCCCCCCCCAGGCAAGTGTAGTTTGTAGAGGGGCACTGGGAGTGTAAGAAAATACCAAAGGTAAGTAAACTACCCCACCCCAGAGCCCAGGAAAACAGGAGCAAAGTACAGCAAGTTTCCTTATGACACACTAGAAGCCGTGGTAAAGGATTATGCAAAAAAACAAGCAAGACTGCAAGACACCAATGATGTATTCCTGGACCTGAAACATGTAGAGAGATGAGACCAAGTCCAAGAACAGATGAAGAGTCCAGGAAGAACAGGAGCCCCTGCTAACCTGGTTGAAGGTGCAAAAGTGGATTCTCCGGTTGGAAGAAGAAGTCAGAAATGCACCAAAGAAGACAGCTGTGGGTTCCTGCTTGGTGCAAGAGATGTCCCAAGTCGAGATGTTGGATGCAGGCTGGTTTTTGTCATTGGATTCCGCCAACAAGCCTTGGCTCATGCAAATGTCGTGGTTGGCAGGAAAAGGCGCTACCTGGGCCTGGGTGTCTCAGCTCAGACTGGGGAGACAGAGGGGGCTCTCAGCACTTTAGAGTGCCCTCAGAAGACCTGGCAGCACCCACAGAAGTCCAGGACACAGGGACAAATGAGTTACAAAATGCGGTCATCGCAGCACTGCACAAAGGGATCCCACACCGCCAGAGAACAACTCAGGGAGCTGAGCGTCGCTGGCTAGAGTGCTGGGGACCTGGGCTGCGCTGTGCATGAAGGATTTCTGGAAGAAGAGCACAGAAGCCCAAGGAGCTTCAGAACATGTGGTGCACAGGGGTACTGTCTGAATCGGGGAGGCAAGCCCTTACCTCTACCAAATTTGGACAGCTGGACCTTTGGACACTCAGGATCACTTTGGTCCACCACCTGTGTTCCAGGGATCACGCTCGTCGACAGGAGAGGAGTCCCAGAGTACCAGTTGGCATTGCAGAGAGGTGTCTGCTGAAGCAGGGAAGTGACTCCGTCACTCGACGGGAGATTCCTTCGGTCCTTCTGGTGCAGAATGAAGACAAGCAGTCCTCAGAGTGTGCACAACCTGGAAACTGTTGTAGTTGTTGGCAGGAGCTGAAGTTGCAGAGTCGCAGTAGCCTTCTTGGAGACTTTTTCACAGTTACAGTATTCCTGAAGCAGTCTGCGGTTGATCCGATGGTCAGAAGCTGCAGCAGAGGAGTCCCGGTGGAGTCTTGCAAACCGAATCTGAGGAAACACCCAGAGGAGAGACCCTAAATAGCCCTGAGAGGGGGATTGGTCACCTAACCAGATAATCACCTATCAGGAGGGGTCTCTGACGTCACCGACTTGCACTCCTGGGATTGAGCAGCTCAAGCAACAGGAGGGCATAAACCTCTGTCACATCAGTGAGGTGGCAGCAGCTGGGGCTGCCTGGAAAACCTCAGAATGCTGTAGGATCAATGCTGGGGGTCCTCTAAGGAGCCCCCAGAGTACATGGAATCATACAACCAATACTTGCAAAAGTATTGGGGTATGATTCCAAGATGCTGGATACCAAACATGCCTAGATTAGGAGTTACCATTATGTAGCTGGACATAGGTAGTGACCTATGTCTAGCACATGCGTAAAATGGCATCCCCGCACCCACAAAGTCCAGGAAAATGGGTCTGGAGTTTGTGGGGGGTACCTCTGATAAAAAGGGGGTAACCATGCCAAGAAAGAGGGTACTTTCCTACATACATGTATATATATGAGAAAGGCACAGCTAATGTAAAATCTTGCAGAGTGTGGTATGTCAAACCATTAGGGTCACATACCCAAGAAAGGCAGGTAGCCTGTGCCATTTTGCAAGTAGTGATGTGTTTGTACTTGGTCCGCAATCTGTGCACCTGATTCCTGATTATGCACATCATATCTATGAACACTTTAACCTGCCTTACCTATGTGGATAATTAAGCCATGTAAACTGTGGCATATGCTTCATGTGGAACCTGCAGACTTGCAAAAACATTTGCTAACTCAATGTACTGTGCTTCTTAAGTCCACAGTGTATGTGTTCTACATTCACAGTGCAATGTACCATGTTATGTTTTGTAGGTGGACCCGAACCATACACAATCGCTGATATGGACAGCTTCAAGGATCCCAATGCTACCAATGACTGTCACCTAAATGGTTTACTGAGTTGTGCAATAATTGTGTGTGATGTTGGATAATGTTTGTAATGACGTTTAATGGGCATCCCAATTCTAATGGAATAATTTGTTCCAGATATGGCACATCATAAAAAAAATATGTCAAAGTTGCATGTGCATTAGATAGTGATTAATGTCAAGGTGAATATATTGCCAATCTATGCAGGCCCACGTGATAGATGGGTGACAGAGAAGCCATGACCAAAATGCCATAGTCTGTTAAAGTACATGTGAGAGGATTTATAGCTGAACATGGCTTGGAATGGTTAACCTTCCAAATGCATGTCAGATGCACATTGCTACTGTTGTCGTCCACATTGTATTGTATGTACATTTTGTATGCAAGTCCAGACAGGATGTGAGGATTCACAATTCAGTGAAGACTTAATAGGTAAGCGTAGCTGGCCCAGATGTCAGCATTCCACACATTGTAATGCAGTTAAAGGCCTCTCTCATGCCATCTAATTCCCCATTTTCCGTATTGAATACATAGCCATACCTTTGCGCTGTCTTATTACCAGAAATGCCAAGATGTGTTTGACCAAAGATGCCTGCATGGCGTTGTCACCCGACAGTCCATTCCACACTCTACCTTTTGGTGGTGTTACCCATAATGGCTTGCAACAAAAATGTCATAAAGGATTACAGTTTGGCTAACACTTGCTAGTTACATCACAAGATACTTGTGCATATGCACAGCATGCATGCACACACCTATCACATGGATATGCTAAGGGATGATGCGCAGCAAGGTGACATTCGTAGCTGAAATGTAGGGAAACACTATGCTATGTATAGGGACACCTGCTATTACTTTAACTGCATGTGATGAGCTATGGAATGGTCCTCCAGGTATTTACATTAGCCAATATAGGAGATGTATGCAACATCTCTGTTTGATGTGAGTTAGCTAGCCAGCCTCCATTCATGTTTCAAATACTTGGGACATAGTAAGTATACGTAGCAATGTGTCCAAAGTTATTTCCTTATAATATCAGGTACACAATGTTGAGTCGTAATACATGTACTTGCCAGACGTTGCTCACCTTACCTAGGTTAAGGGCCATGGACTCAATCCTGTTGAAGGCTGCATAAGGAACAAAAAGTATTAATTCCTAGGGACACCTACACCATACCATCTGTATTGACATGGTTATACCTAGATTTGTCAAACAACAAGAAAAAGAGGGGCTAAAGAGACATGGGAGGTTCAGAAACAAAGTCCTGGTCCTGTGTATAGTACTCCCATCTAATATATAAATCAAAAAGATATACACAGTTCCACTGAAAAGACGAGTTCCTATAGTTCAAAGGTTCCTGGAAATCCAAATCTTTTGGAGCAAGAGCCCTCACTCACCATTTTGTGACATGCTTCATCATTGGGTTATGCTCCTAGTCAGGCCGGCACTGCAATGCCTGACGGGCCCCACATGGGGGCTCTTTGCCAGAGATCTTTGATAGTAACTAATAGCCGGTCAGTGTGTGCACTAATGTAGGATTGGTATGCAAAAGAAAAATAAGTGCTGTTAAAAGAAACTAGAGGTAAAACGTATTTTATTAAGATATCTGACCTCTGCCATGATTAAAAACATAAATGCGGGGAGGGGATAAGGTAAGATCTAATCTCCCCAAAAACAGGAAAAGCAAAAGTGTTGGTAGCTATCACTAAATCTCTCAATTTAGAGTGTAGTGAATGTAGGTACAGGATCCCCTGTACTACTATTAAATCATGGTCAACATGTTTCTCGCTTGTTTTAGTGCGATTCTTCAGGACCAATGAACCTACCTAATCCTTAAGTTATATATAACCCATAGTCTGGAATGTCGCATTAAGCAGGAACCTAGAATATAGAACACAGAACATAAATCATAAACAGATTTAGAACATTCAATGGTGTGCAAAGTGTCAATAAATTTAATCAGCACACATGTGAAATCTCCATTCCGTGATGTGCACATAAAATCGGTGGAGAAAAATGGGAAAGACAGATACGCCAAATGTGCTTACCCTCCTCCTCATATTAGTGGATGGGCCCCATCAGGTAAGGCACCAAGCTTACGTGGTCCAATACGGTCTAGGTGCATAGATATAGAGTAAAAACTGTTAAATAAAAGGCATCTATTATGTCAATTTAAGCAAAGAATGCGTCACCCTCCTGAAAGTCATGTGTTTGTATGTCACAGATGTCCCAACCCAAGTTCTCTCTCAATAAGTACCCAAATATGTCAATGCTGTTACAATACACTGTATATAATTGCTGTTAGCAAGGTATTACAAGGGAAAACTCATTAGAGTATGACTTATTACTTAGTATGGGCCCATTAGTGCACACACTGACCGGCTATTAGTTACTATCAAAAGATCTCCGGCAAAGAGCCCCTGTGTGGGGTCCGTCAGGCATTTCAGTGCCGGCCTGACGAGGAGCATAGCCCGATGATGAAGCATGCCACCAAATGGTGAGTGAGGGCTCTTGCTCCAAAATACTTGGATTTCCAGGAACCTTTGAACTGTAGGAACTCGTTTTTTCAGTGGAACTGTGTATATCCTTTTGATTTATATACCTAGATTTGTCCAATGCAATTGCAATTGCCAACATTGGTAACACCTGTATACGCTGGCCTTACTAAATTTGTATTTAGATGGATGGTCAATTTATACTTCAAGGTGATTTTTGGATTTTAGAGATGCCACATGTGATGTTTGAAACTAGATGAAGCACTATGATGATTGACACAGTTCCTAAAAATGCTTTGTGGCAGATTTACAAAACTGCCACCCAGCGCAGCGCAGCAGTGAAAAATGTTGTGCTGCATTGTGTGACAGAGCGAGCAGGAGAGCACCACATTTACAGAGATATGGCTCTCTCTTCCCCTCCCTCTAGCACCGGTGCAGATTTTAGCCACTGTGCAGCATTCACACACCTTTGTACCATAGTGCATGGGTGTGAGCAAAGGTCTAGCTTAGGATTTGTACTGAAAGTGTACGCTTCCAGTACAAAATACTATACTTAGACACACTTTAAAACTTTTCCTATATTGGATGTGTGCAGCATGCATGCAAAGGCTTAAAAGAAAGGAGAATTGAAAACATTTCTCCTTTTAACGCCTGCTTTTAAAAGGCATTACCTTTAGCTCAAAACCCTTTCTGCTATGGTTTGTAGGTAGGGTTTTGTGGCTAAAGGAATGGGTTGTTGCATGGCAATGCTCACGTACCACCCATATAACACCCCCTTGGAGCTCAGTAGCGCAAAGCAGTGCTTTGCACTGCTCTTTGTTACTTTTAGGGTATTTTCCAGCGCAAAACAAGTTTTGTACTGGAAAGTAAATTAGGAAAAAAACATTTTGTACTGGTTAGCATCACTTTTGTGACGCTAACACAGCATAAAATGTTTGTAAATCTCCCCCTTTGTCTGATACATTTTCATTCCGCTCCAACAAACAGCATGACTCCGGAGCATCAGAAGAACCAACTTATCGGTTTGGAGCATTACAGGCGCAACCGCCACATGGCGAACGCATACTGCAGAATGGCAAAACAACTAATTGAGGAAAGGGCAGACGGCACTTCGTGCACAACACCACATACATGATCAGCCAGGCCCAAGCCAGGATGTTGCTGTCGACCTGCAGGGTGCCTCATGTCCATTGCCCAGTACATCTACCAGTCAGCCTGCAGGACCACCACAACCCCAGTCCTAAACTACTGGACATGGATCAGCATTTGAACAGCTGGTAAGGAAGGACATGTCCGACCTGAAGCTATAGGTGGCAGCCCTGGAACACAAAGTTGACATGGCAATACGTTTGTTGCAAACGCTACAGCAGTCTGTGGACCGCATAGGAGGGCAATTGTAGGCCACATGGATCATTTCTGCCCTTCCCCGTTTTGTTTTTTATTAGACTGTTTTCTATAGCATAGTTTAGTCATAGTTTGTGTAAGTATAGGTTAGGTAAAATAATTTAATATTTTGGGTGGGGTTGGTTCATTACTTGGGTATAGGAGTGGTTAGGTTATTTAGTGGGTGGAGGGGGTGGTTGATGTTTAGGATATGTGTTTTATTAAAACAAATATTAAAAAACAAAATGCAAAACAATATATCTTTGTTTAGCTTCATATGTTTAAGTAGTTTGTGTATAGGTGTAGTTTATGGAATGTGTGTATTAAGAAGAGTGGGCGGTTGAGGTTTAATGTGTTCTATGTGCAGAGTAAGGTAAGATAAGGTATTTTTAGATAGTTATTAGGATAAGGAAGTGTAGTTTAGGTAGCATAGTTTAATTTAGGTGTAGTTTAGGTTAGATAGGTTAGTGTACTTTAGGTAGTTTTTAGTAAGATACGTTTTATATTTACATTAAATATAAATCTTTTATACATACAAGTATACATCATGATTCATTGTGTAGGACTTATCATAGCTGCTTAGGTTGTGTTAAGAGTATGCAGTAGGCTTTGCTAGCAGTGTGTTTGTAGACATGTGTGACTAGGTGAAAGACCTATGGAGAGGAACCTGTCAAGTTTGATATGGAATCACATAAGGGACCTACAAACATAGATGGGCACTGTAAGTGGCACTCTTGATGTGAATGGATAGACAGGCTGAAACAGGTATTCACATACTGTTGCTCTGTGTGTGTAAGTCATGCGACACACATTGGAGGGATGGTGATGTCAAACCATTGTCACTAATCAAGAATATTTGGGGTCACACATTGATGCCAGCTACTTACACACTCATCTTTGCATCACTTGCTTGTCATAGCAGTGTTGTTTGCTGGCAAGTATCCAAGGATGTGCTCCCCACCAGTGCTGTGCCTTCATTCACCATTAACATTTTCTGCAGGCTAGTTGCACTTCGTACTTGTGGGCTTGAGTAATTATTTGCTTGTCTGGATACACATAGGGTTCACCAAATATATTTAATTCAGCCTGTGTAGCTTTGTCCATGGCTCCATTCCACACATGTCCCGTTGGGGAGTATTTGGTGTCTTTGACTCACATATTCCACCATTTTCTACTTAGACCAGACTCCAACAGACACAAAACACGCAGGTTGAACTCAGTGCATTTATTTACATGTACAAAAATGTGTAGGACCACAGGCACCATTCTTACTGTAACAATCCCAATTGTTTTGAGCCACTGGATGTCCAGACAGAGTCCATGGGGGATACACTGCATGGCACATGTGGAGGAGAGGAGTTTTTCAGTAAGGAAGATAATTTACAAATTGCCAAAATGGAAGATAGGCCACATTGAAAGCTCTCAATGGGTGAGATCAACAGCTGGGACATCAAACTGGGGTCAGTACCAATTGGGAAGCACACTGGCATGGTCATCAGCACTGGAAAAAGGAGAAACTGGCAATTTGGCACAGAAAAATTCTACTTGGCAATTTTACACTGGAAAGAGGTGAAGTCCACATTTCCCTCCTCTAATGTGTGTGGTGCTTCCCGTGAGGGGAGTGTTATAGGTGCAGGAAACAATGGAGGCACAAACACATTGCTGAAGTTGTGGAGCCCCAGTCCACAGCAGCAGTTCTCTGTGCCAAAAAGTGAGGCAGCACTGCACTGAGAAGGGCCTGCCGGTTTGCCAGCACAGCAGCAAGGTTGCAGTAGTAGTAACCTATTGTGGTGAAGTATGTGTCCTGCTTCTTCTCCATGGACTCCATGATGGTGCCAATTGCCCCCAACTGTTTAGCAACTTTGCTAGTGGCACTTTGGCAGAGCAGTTGTTCATGCCTCTGCCTCATGACACCAGAGATGTCAGCCAGGGACTGTTCTAGTCCATGGAGCAGAGGATAGGTGCCTCGTATGGCGGTGAGGTATCCTAATGGGGACTGAGGCACCTAGAGACTGCCTCTAGGATGCCTGCCATGGTCTCCATCCCCATCGGCACCACATCTAGCATCTTCCGCTGGACTCCTACCACACAACTTTGCAATTGTACTTGGATGTCCTCAGAGTTCAGGGATGGGGGTGGGCTGACAGGTGGTGTTTGTTGGGTGTAGGTAGATCCTCTAGAGACCCTGGAATGCTGGTGGCCCTTCCTGCAACTGGAGATGGTGTGTCAAAGGAGGCCTGGATTTTCTGAAGGGTGTCTTGGTCAAAGGTTGGCAGGCTGTCATCCTCAGCTAGGTCACCACCCTGGACAGGCAGATGCTCAGGAGATATAGGTACATCCTCTGCAATGCGATAGAGAAACGTTAATGGTGTCCTATGTTAGATGTTGACATGAGTAATCTGACTGATAATCTGACTTGCTAATGTTTGACTTTCAATACAACAGTGATGAGTTCAAGTTGCACTACTGTTGCCTTTAAGGTGGCTGTATCTCTGCATTCTTCATACAACCTCTATGTGACAAGGCAGACATTTTGTCTCATTACACATATTGAAAAACAGATACATAGGTCACTGGGCCTACCATTCCTGGGCGTATGAGAAGAGGTCAGGTCCACATCTCCCAAGGTGATTTGCAGTGCTTTTTCATGATGCCTATACTGATTGTGTTTAAACATATTGACATCACTACTGTTCACACTGCACCTAATCCCCTGGGTGCCTGCATTCTCTGTGGACGGTATTGAGCCCACTGTTCTTGTGCAGGTGATGTGGGTCTGGTCATGAATTTGTTATGATCCTGCCATATGGCTTTCGCACTCTACACTATGGCACTCTGCCTTATTGGGCTGTCTTTCATGCACACTGCATTCATGTGGCCAAAGGTTGGTTTTGTAACACATATCCTGCATCGACCAACCTTGCTACACTGCAGGAATGTGTGAGGGCATGTACTTACCATATAATTCCTATTTAATTCTACTCATCTGATTTGAGTGGATACACATTTGGCTTCATCTTTGTGGACAGAGGGCACTGTCTACCACATTGAAGGATATGGGCCCAATCACACAAGGTAGGTTACTAGCACTGACACTCACTGCAGTTGATAATTGCCAGAGTTGGGTATCTGCATAGTATGACACATCCTTTGACTCAGGCCTGCTCACTTGTACATGTATATGCCTTTTTTGCCACTACTCATTTTGTCCCAGTGACTCAACTTAATGCCACACAGTGATGAAACCCAGATCATACATTGACTCTCAAGTGCCTACAGCACCAACAATATGTGTGACCATTTCCAATGTACTGACATGGTTGGATGTTGCTTAGGGCTATGGGTAAAGCTGTACCCCACATGGTAGTAAAGCTGGAATTGGTGATATGTATCTACCCAGGTCTGCAACATAACTGGGCACATCCACTTCAGTCTCCAACCATCACTGACTGCTGCCCTTTGTGGTGGTAGGCTAGTTTTTCGTGTCCTTTGACAGATCCCTATTTCACCTGCACAGAGACAAATGTGGCATGGTGAGACAATTTTCCTTCAGACTTATGCCTGCCACATGCAACATCTTTACTGAGGACCACATCACATGTAGGATGTTGTACCATAATTGGGCTCTTCCTTGTCATCCCTTCCCAGCTGCAACACAAGTGTGACAGTATCAGATACATTAGTGCATGTTTATTAGTTAGGCTACCCTGTGGAACACATAGCCATTCTGACCTCCTTGCTATGCAGTGTCTCCCCATTCAGATGCAGTGTCAGTTCAACCTACCCAGCCAGAACTTACAATGCACTATGCAACCAGGGGCCCACTATAGCCACACATCAGCTTTGGTTTCAGCACACATGGTCCTCTGGTGTGCATCATTTGCATTAACCTCAACCCAGACAGATTTAGGCCCATATTTATACTTTTTGACGCAAACCAGCGCAAAGACAGGAGTCATGCACCCCTGCCCAACAGCCATGCCCAGGGGGCTTCTGTCCCCTGGGCATGGCCATTGGGCACAGTTGCATGTAGGGGGGCCCAAGTTAGGCCCCCCGATGCCACAAAAAAAAAAAAAAAATACTTTCCTCAACTTACCTGTACTTACCTGGGCTGGGTATCCCCATCCATGGATGTCCTCCAGGGGTGGGTGGGGGTGGCAGGGGGTGTTCCTGGGGGCAGGGAAAGGCACCTGTGGACTGCTTCCATGGTCAGAGACCATGGAAATGAGCCCACAGGTCCCTTAATGCCTGCCCTCACCCAGGCGTTAAAAAACGGCGTACATAAGGCTGGGTGCCGTTTTTTTAAGGCCCGCCCCCTCCTGTGGGTCAAAATGACGCGGGAGTATAAATAAGGCGCACAGGCCTTAAAGTCATTTTTTGGACAGGAACGCTTACCGTGCATGTCATTAACGCAAGGCGGTATCCCGCATCCAGAAATTTTGACGTTCGTGGGGTCGGGCATCATAGTATAAATATGGTGTAAGGTTTGCACCGAATTTGGGTCAAACTTTGTGACGCAAATTCAGTGCAAACAGAGTATAAATATGCCCCTTAGTACATGGGGTGAGTTCTAGTGGTCCCTACCATGGCAACTGACACCTCTGTGGCCTCACCACGCACGTCAAGACAGCTCTGTGCTACGGAATGTCATGTCAGTTAATATACACGTGACTCTTGGCATGTTCCTATGTGTTGATACTTCACATGCCCCACACCTGACCCCCCTCTCAGGTGAACTGTTTCTCCTCTGGCAAGCCAATGACATCTATTTCCTTTACAGTGCAAATTTGTTTGCATGGGCCTAAGTAAGACACAGTGGCCTCATGGTGCAAGGTGGCTTGCATTGTCACCGTCAGGTTGTATAGTGTTCAGGTGTCCATGCATGATGTGATGTTCCCGTCCATGGAAAAAAAAATTATGCAGCATTCACGGCAAGTGCGTCACTTTTTGTGACACACCAGCAGCGAAGACTCATATCTATAAGGCCACACAAAGCAACTATGCGTGGTTTTTCATGGGCTTGTAGTTATGGAGTAAGCCAACACAGTGCAAGTCACTGTGTTGCCTTACTCTGCGTCAGGAGGGCATGCCATGGGCGTTGCAGAGGGTTTTCCAATGCAAAACCCATGTGTCAAGGATCTGTAAGCCTGGGAGTGCGTCAACTTCTTATGCCTCCCAGGGGAGACGTAATAAGGAGAAATAGCCTTGTTTCTCCTTGTTTTTTCCTCTTTCTATGTGTGCTGCAAAAAAAAAGCCTGACAGGATTTTTTTTGTGCAGGAAGGTGTCTCTTCCTGCACAGAGACAATCCTGTCTGCAATGCAGACATCCTTTTAACATGGTGCAAGGGTGTTCGCATCAGCGCTAGGCAGCCCAGTGTGCACCAGGAATTTATGTTACCTTGAAGGTACGGCCTATTCCTTCCCTTTCCATATGGCACAGCACAGGGCAGCGCAGCAAGGTAACTTCCAGTGCTGCCCTTAACCACGTACCTTGTGATTAGGCCCCCATTTTTTTTTTTACTTTGTATTGTAGTTCTAGTGACTCATGGTGTGCATTCCACTATACGTGCCAGTATACAAAGGTGGATCTGGATTGGGGCTGCCCTTCACACATGGAATGGAGAAATGTGACAGAGCAGGACTGGGCTGTGCAAAACGCAACTGGGCAGCGAGTCTGACATTCTGAGTCATTTAAGGGTACAAGATCCAGAATCCTGCCCTTTACCCTGCACACAGCACAGTGGAGTGCAGGGACATAGCTAGCTGCACTGCACAACATGACCTTTTTGTCACATTGCCCCTTGTTAATATTTACCTGTGTCTGTGGTTGTTCCTTGTGTGCTGCACTGTTGTGTCCTGGTACTCCAGCCACCAACTCGGGATGACAGCTGCCACCCACTCCTCTAAGGCATCCAGCTCCTCCTGGGGCACCTCGTCTGGTCTGCATTGCTGCCTTCAGGTTGTTGGCCAGTTTCTCCTTTAATCTCACTTATAATCATACCAACACTTCTTGCAGTCGGTGACTGTCCTCTCGGCTTGTCCCACAGTGTTAACCTTCTCACTATGGACTGCCAAATAGCCTTTTCCTTCCCTAGTGGCAATGTGGTGGTGACCAAGAGCTGACATTGGTGCTATGTCACATCAGAGATCAAGATGTCATTTTCCTCACTGAAATTGCACTTCCTCTTCCCCTGGTAGTCTATCTGTACATCCTGGCGGATGCTGTGGTTGTTGTCCTTGCTTCTGCTGCCTGCCTCCTGCTCCCTGGCTGCCTTCTGTGAAGTGTGCCATTTTTTCCCCCATGATGAGTCATTTTTTGTACTTTTTTTATGCGTTCCACACTCAAAAGTGATGCAGGGCTGATTAGCTTCACTTTACGTGCTGCTAGACAGCCCTGCGTCACTTTTGTAGCAGAAGCGTCAGATTTCCTACTGACATGGTGCACACGGATGCATATTTTTTTGATGCAGCCAGGATCCTTACGCCATGGTGCTCCGTACTGTAAATACAGGGGCATATTTATACTCCGTTTGTGCTGAATTTGCGTAGTTTTTTTCGACGCAAATTCGACGCAAAACCAACTCCATATTTATACTTTGGCGTTAGACGCGTCTAGCGCCATAGTTCATGGAGTTAGCGTCATTTTTTTGCGTGAACACCTTCCTTGCGTTAATGATATGCAAGGTAGGCGTTCCCGTCTTAAAAAATGACTCCGATGCATATGCGTCGGATTTATACTCCCGGGCAAAAATGACGCCCGGGAGTGGGCGGATCTAAAAACCTGCATTAGCGCCGGATTTTAGCGCCTGGGTCAGGGCAGGCGTTAAGGGACCTGTGGGCTCAGAATGAGCCCAGAGGTGCCCTCCCCTGCCCCCAGGGACACCTCCTGCCACCCTTACCCACCCCAGGAGGACACCCAAGGATGGAGGGACCCACCCCAGGGACATTAAGGTAAGTCCAGGTAAGTATTATTTTTTTTTTTTTGTGGCATAGGGGGGCCTGATTTGTGCCCCCCTACATGCCACTATGCTCAATGACCATGCCCAGGGGACAGAAGTCCCCTGGGCATGGCCATTGGGCAAGGGGGCATGACTCCTGTCTGTGCTAAGACATGAGTCATTTCAATGGGAGATGGGCGTCGTAAAAAAATGGCGCAAATCGTGTTGTGGCAATTTTTTTGCCTCAGCCTGACTTGCACCATTTCTGGACGCCCATATGCCATTTTCCCCCTAAGCCGGCGCTGCCTGGTGTACGTCGTTTTTTTTAAGGCACACCAGACAGCGCCAGCGGCTAACGCCGGCTAACGTCATTCAATAAATACGGCGCCCGCATGGCGCTTCAGAATGGCGTTAGCCGGCGCTAATTTTTTTGACGCAAAACAGCGTTGCTGCAGTTTTGCGTCAAAAAGTATAAATATGGGCCACAATGCTTCTATGGGGTAGGACTCTGTCGTATCGAAGCGCAAGTTATTTTGACGCATCACTGACGCAATGCAGTGATGTGTAATTTCTTGTAAATATGCCCCTCAGTATGGATTTAGGGCGGAACTATGCACTGTTGAACAATGCTTAAATTTACAGCTAGTAATAAATATAGGTCAGGGCATGTTTATTGAGCCTTCAATGATCTAAAATCCACTTCTGATCATGTAACTGTACTAACCCTTGGAGTATTCAGACGGACATGGGAGTTGAGGCTAATGTTGTCAACTTCATTAGCGAGCTCCACATTGAGGTTTCAACCATCGTGAGGTATGACCCTATGGGGTGTCTGATAGAGCTGGGACTTGGCACCAGTTCTACTTATTCCTTGAATAAATGGTTTAGAAGAATACTTAGTCAACTCAAAGATGGATGTTCCACATATAGGTTCTCATGCTGTCCCTGTATTACTTAATGCTGATGACGCTGTATTAGTTGCCAGGGTGAAACGTGGGTTAGAGAAGCTCCTTGATAATTTTGCGAATTTTATCAATAGACTGGAGGTTTTGACTTATCGGAGGTCACCCCTGCGTTAAGAACTATTGACACTGGGAGTTCGAAGTTGCCGACAGACGCTCATTGAGTCATTAAACCCACAGAATCTTATGCTGAACTTTGGAATGGTGCACCTTTTAGACGTCTTCTACAAGAGATTTTAGCTGCCACCATACAGGCTCCCAGGGTGGGGGATGTTGGAGGATTCTTGTGGCCCTTTATAATGAATTTCATGATCCCCCTAATTGTGGGGTCAGGTTGATAGAGGATTGCCTTTTTAGTTGGGCTACTGCTGCCCTCTATCGTGTCCACTTCGGCTTGACGTTCTGTCACATAAAATGTGGTATGATGGTTGATTAATTTGGAAGGAACAGGTTGCTAGAGGATTGCCTCTTTAGCTGGGTTACTGTCATCCTCCATAAGGGAGATGCAACGGAAAGAAATATCTTAATTTCTCCCTGTTTTTCCTCTTTCTATGTGCGCTGCATTTTACAGCACACATACAGAGGATAACGCCTCTCCTGATTGTTTTTGTGCAGGAAGGTGTCTTTTGCTGCACAAAAACAATCATCCCTGCAACTCAGGCATGTCTCTTTCTGCACAAAAACAATCATCCCAACAACTCAGGCACCCTTGCACTATCGTGCAAGGGTGCCTGCATTGGTGCATATAGGTGACTTATAAGTTAATTAAGTGCAGTGAAAATGGCTGTGAAATAACGTTTGTGTTATTTCACGCAGGTTGCAATGGCAGTCCTGTGCAAGGGTTTGTCTGAGCTCCCTATGGGTGGCAAAAGAAATGCTGCAGCCCATATTGATCTCCTGGAACCCCAATGCCCTGGGTACCTAGGTACCATATACTAGGGACTTATAAAGGGGGTCCAGTATGCCAATTGAAATTGGTAAATTAAGTCACTGGCCTACAGGAACAAATTTAAAAGCAGAGAGAGCATAAACACTGAGGTTCTGGTTAGCAGAGCCTCAATGAAACAGTTAGGCACTACACAGGTGTACACATTAGGCCATAAATTATGAGCACTGGGGTCCTGACCAGCAGGATCCCAATGAGACAGGCACATTCATGCTGACATACAGGTAAAAATGGGGGTAACATGCCAAGAAAGATGGTACTTTCCTACACAACCCCCCCCCAAACGAAGGACAATAAGACTAGCCATGACCTGATGAGTCTTCATTGTCAAAGTGGAAATATCTGGAGAGTCCATCTGCATTAGAGTGGGTACTCCGAGGTCTATGTTCCACTGTATAGTCCATCCCCTGTAGGGAAATGGACTATCTCAATAATTTAGGGTTTTCACTTTTCATTTGTTTAAGCCATAATAGAGGTTTGTGGTCTGTCTGAACAATAAAGTGAGTCCCAAACAAGTAGGGTCTCAGCTTTTTCAGTGACCAGACCACAGGAAAGGCCTCTCTCTGTATGGCAGACCAACGCTTTTCTCTAGAGGTTGATCCTGGCCCTCTGAGTTAAGTTGTGATAGTATAGCCCCTACCCCTAATTCAGAAGCATCTGTTTGGACAATGAATTTTTTGGAGTAGTTTGGGCTCTTTAAGACAGGTGCAGAGCACATTGCCTGCTTAAGCTCCTCAAAAGCTTTCTGACAGCTAGCTGTCCACAATACCTTTTTAGAAATGTTCTTGCTGGTGATGTCATTTAGAGGTGCTGCAATGGTTCCATAGTTCTTAATGAACCTCCTGTAATACCCAATGAGACCTAGGAAGGCCCTCACCTGGGTTTGAGTTGTAGGGGGAGCCCATTCCATAATGGTCTGGATCTTCCCCTGCAGTGGTGCAATCTGTTCCCCACCTACAAAGTGGCCCAGATAAACCACTTTCCCCTGCCCTATCTGGCACTTTCAAGCCTTTCAGAGGTGGACCAGGTGGTCATCCCAGGTGGAGCTAAAGACAGCAATATCGTCCATATATGCTGCACTAAAAGCTTCCAAACCTTGGAGGACTGTATTCATCAGCCTCTGAAAAGTGGCAGGTGCATTTGTCAAACCGAAGGGCATCACTGTGAAGTGATAATACCCTCCTATGGTAGAAAATGCTGTTCTTGCTTTAGCATCTTCTGACATTTTAATCTGCAGTCAAGTCAATCGCCTACGACCTTACTATGACAGGGCTGACTTAAGCAGATGCCAGTGTATCTATTAGCTCATCTGCCCTGGGTACAGGGTGAGATTCTGTTTTGGTTACTGTATTGAGACCCCTATAGTCCACACAAAACCGCATTTCTCTCTTTCTTTCTTTGTTATGAGGTTTGGGGACAAGCACCACTAGGTTAGCCCAGGGGCTATCAGAAGGCTCAATAACTCCAAGATCTAACATTTTTGAACTTCAGGTGTTATGCAATCTCTGACATGGTCAGGTTGCCTGTTAATTTTATTTTTGACAGGTAAACTGTCTCCAGTGTCAATTGTTATTCACACCAAGTAGTTGTACCAGGTGTGAGTGAGAAGAGTTCAGAAAACTGATCAAGGAGATTTTCACAGTCTTCCTTCTGTTCAGCAGTATGGCAGTGTGCCAGAACCACTCCCTCCACTAAACTATCAGTTTCAGTGGTGGAGAAGAGATCAGGGAGAGGGTCACTCTCTTCTTCCTGTCCCTCATCTGCAGCCATGAGCAGGCTTAAGCCAGCCCTGTCATAGTAAGGTCTTAGGCGATTGACATGAAACACCCTAAAGGGGCTTCTGGCAGTGACCAGGTCTACCAAGTAGGTGACCTCATCTTTTTTCTCTACAATTAGATGGGGTCCACTCCATTTGTCATGGATTGCTCTTGGGGCCACAGGCTCCAATACCCACCCCTTCTGTACTGGGTGGTACTCTGTCAGGACAGCCTTCTGGTCAAACCATTGCATTTGGAGCTCTCGGCTGGCCTGTAGGTTTTTTCTGGCCTTTTTCATATACTCAGCCATTCTACTTCTCAGGCCAAGTACAAAGTCCACTGTCCTATTTTGGAGCTTTTAAAGGTTGTTCCCAAACCTCCTTAACACGAGCATGGGTACCCTTAAGAGGGTGACCAAACAGGAGTTCAAAGGGGCTATAGCCTACTCCTTTTTGGGGTACCTCCCTGTAGACGAAAAGGAGGCATGGTAATAGGCCTCCTATCCCATAATCCCATCTCCTTCTGAGTTTTTCAGAGAGTCCCATAATCATACCTTTGAGAGTTTTATTAAACCTCTCAACCAGTCGATTAGTCTGTGGATGATTAGGGGTGGTAAACATGTAGGTAACACCACACTCCTTCCACATTGCTTTTAGGTATGCAGGCATGAAGTTACTACCTCTCTCTGACACCACTTCCTTAGGGAAGCCCACTCTGGAAAAGATTCCCATGAGGGCCTTTGCCACTGCAGGAGGTGTAGTGGTCCTTAAGGGGATATCTTCTGGGTACCTTGTGGCATGGTCCACCACCACAAGGGTAAACCTATTGCCAGAAGCTGTTGGAAGGTCAAGGGGGTAGGTTGATACCCCTACCTTTTCAAAGGGCACCCCAACCACTGGTAGTGGCATTAAGGGGGCCTTTGGGATGCCACCAGTCTTTCCACTGGCTTGGCAGGTGACACAGGAGCGACAAAACTCCTTTGTGTCTTCTGACATATGGTCTAGTGAAAATGTGGAACAAGTCTGTCCCATGTTTTACTCTGGCCTAAATGCCCAGCTAAAGGCATGTCATGAGCCAGAGTTAGGAGGAATTCCCTGTACCGAAGGGGGATGACCAGTCTCCTGGTGCCACCAGGTTTAGGGTTCCTTGCTTCAGTATAAAGGAGATTATTCTCCCAGTAAACTCTGTGTGTGTCAGTGACATCACCATTTTGCTGTTTGACAGCTTGCTGACTGAGGCCCTCCAATGTGGGACAGGCTTGATATGCCACACTCATCTTGTCTCTGGCAGGCCCCCCTGCACCCAAAAGCTCACCTGTATCAGCTTCCAGCTCCTCTAGTGTAGGTTCTGCACAGGGAGAGAATTGCTCTTCCTCAAAAGGGAAATCATCAGAGGAGGGAGGGATAGTGGACAAGGGTTTGCCCTTCCTACCCCTAGTTTTTGGGAGCACTTGGTATATTGTTCCAGGATCCAGGTTTCACTGTCCTCTTTGTGTCCGGAGACCGGATCCTCTGGGTTTGCGCCTGTTCCCATTATGTCCACCTCTTGGCAGCTCCAAACTCTACAAGCTATTATAGCACAGAGTTAAAGAATGGCCAAGTGGGGGATGGGGTTTTAGGTTGGGAACAGCGGGGAAGGAGACCTGTGGGAGCAAGAGTTAAGAACACAATAGCAAGATTATTCACATTGATTTTCATAAACTTTGTTCCAAATATTTATATACTGATAACATGAATGATCAAGGGCTTTTCTATAACATGACCTTATTAGCTCTGGGTACCTGGAAAATAAAGAAGGATTACGCAAACTTTCATATGAGTGTTTTTAGAATAACATCTTATGCTCTGAACATTGAACTTTCTCAAGTTAGTTCTTGAAATAGCAACTACGTTATAACAAGAATCAACTAACATATTAGTTTTCATGAATGAACTGCAATAGACTCATAAATGATACTGCAAGGTCACACTCTGTTCTGCATTTTAGAATTCAATTGTCTAGAAATTATTATGCACTTTAACCCCTTGGATGCGGGCGTCGGCCAGTGGCCGACGCCCGCACTACCTCCCTGGTGCGGGTCACGACCAGTGGCCGACACCAGGGAGGGGGTTAATAAATCCTCGGATGCGATGCACCTGAGGATTTTTTTTTTTTTAATTCCCCAGGAGCTTTTACGTGTCTCACCCCCGACCCGCCCCTTCGCGCTGACGTCACTTTGCGGATTTCCCCACGTTCGGGAAGGCCTCGTAAGAAAGGGGAGACTCTCCTCTTTCTTACGAAGCCTTCCTGAAAGTGTTTCCTGGCCCCCGATCGCAGCACAGCTGCGATCCGGGGCCAGGAAACACCACTAGACACCAGAGATTTCACATGGGGAGGTCGGCCCCCCCCCGGGGGCATATTTAATAAATAAAAAAAGGTAGGAGCCCCCCCAGGGGCTACATTTTATTTTTTTTAAAAGAAAAGAAATGGACAGGGTTTGTCCGTGGGCAGGGCGACCCCCTGTGGGGGCAGTATTTCTTTTAGTTGTTGTAGGGTTTCCCTGGGGGCCATTTTACCCCCAAGGAAACCATACAACAACTAAAAAAAATATAGATCTATATATATATATATATATATATATATATATATATAGATATAGATATAGATATACATATAGATATAGATATATCTATGTAGATATATCTATCTACATGGATATATCTATTAAAGATAGATCTATATATATATATACATATATATATAGATCTATCTAGAGATATATCTATGTAGATAGATCTATATATAGAGATATATATATATACTTTTCAAAGAACGGTGCAACCAAATAAAGCACCAAAAGGCTGCACTATATCCAAAAGCTCGTGGAAAGTAGAGAATGAGCACAATTTCCAAAAATCATTCATGTGAAAAATCGTCGGCTCCATTTATTGAGAAAGTTCATACAATAAACAAAAATAAATAAAGGGCACTTCCAAAAATACATAAAATGATAATCAATTAAGTTCCCAAGATGAACAATACACACACACGCTGTCCCAGCCAAATATATATATAAATCACTTTTGTCAATACGTGTGTGGTTTCCCTGGGGGCTGCGATCGGCCCCCAGGAAAACCAGACCCACATATAAAAGTGATATATATATATATATATATATATATATATATATATATTTGCCACCAGTTGTCTTGCAGTTGCAGCTTGAGTCTTCAAAGCAATGCACATACTTCAACTGACGCTTTTCAACTGTAGCTTTTAGGCAGCAATAAAAAAGTCAAGTAAGTATTGTGATTATGTTTCTGCTACAAAAGGGTCAGACTTGTCTAGTGGCAGTTTTAGTGCCATAAAGAAGCACAGAAGGTTTATATGCCTACTGCAAAGAGCAAATCTGTATTTTATGTAAATAGCTGAGTACATTAGTAAAGTCAGCCATTACATGCGCTATAATACAAATGAAATGTATGTGCGGGGTGGAGGGCGGCTATGGAGAGATGAAGGGCACTTTTGCTGGGTGGTAATGAGGGAATCCGAGGAGGAGGGAGTGGGAGCACCAATAATGATTGTTGGACTGGGCGCAGGAGGTGGTAAAGACTGACGAATGGTATGTGACAAGGTGTTTTTTGAGTGTCTTGAAAGAACGTGCTGATTGAGGGAAGAAGAGCATATAAGGTGGCCTCTACTGTTGCACGTATCTCACAAACACCATTGATTTTGTGACTGTCTACGTAGGCTAGTGTTTTAGTGCAACAGTTTAGCCAATAGCAGAGATGGCATCTTGATGGATGACTGCTGCCGTCACTCGGGTTATAGAGGACAGCTCTGACATAGGATCGGAGACTGAGACATCAGATATTGAGACAGCATCTGAGGGATAGGACAATGGCGCAGACTCTGGGAGTGATTTTTCAGTCAGAGGAGTCCCATTCGATAACTCCTCTATGAGGGAGGTGATGAGGATAGTCCTGCTGTCCCTTCGCAAGCACAGTCTGTGCAACGGGGTACTAGTGGGTTAGCCCAACCCAGAGAGCAGGTGAATGCGGCGGCAAGCAGAGAGAGAAAGAGAGTGCTCTCTTGGGAGCTCCCCAATTTAGTTCAGCCCCAAATTCCACCGCCCAAATTGTATTTTGGAGACATCAAAATTATCTATCGCAAAACAAACTGCTTTTGTAAGGCAGGCATCTGTGTTTTAGGTCCTAGGTTTGGCGGCCATATAGAGAAACACACTAAACCCAAACATTTCTGGAAACAAGGCATTCAGGGGAGTCCACAGAGGTGTGACTTGTGTGGATTCCCCAAAGTTTTCATACCCAGAATACCCTGCAAAGCTAAAATGTTGAATAAAAACTCTGGGGCATATTTATACTCCGTTTGCGCCGAATTTGCGTCGTTTTTTTCGACACAAATTCGACGCAAAACTAACTCCATATTTATACTTTGGTGTTAGATGCGTCTAGCGCCAAAGTTCATGGAGTTAGCGTCATTTTTTTGCGTGAACACCTTCCTTGCGTTAATGATATGCAAGGTAGGCGTTCCCGTCTTAAAAAATGACTCCGATGCTATTGCGTCGGATTTATACTCCCGGGCAAAAATGACGCCCGGGAGTGGGCGGGTCTAAAAAACCCGCATTAGCGCCGGATTTTAGCGCCTGGGTCAGGGCAGGCGTTAAGGGACCTGTGGGCTCAGAATGAGCCCAGAGGTGCCCTCCCCTGCCCCCAGGGACACCCCCTGCCACCCTTGCCCACCCCAGGAGGACACCCAAGGCTGGAGGGACCCACCCCAGGGACATTAAGGTAAGTCCAGGTAGGTATTTTTTGTAATTTTTTTTTGTGGCATGGGGGGCCTGATTTGTGCCCCCCTACATGCCACTATGCCCAATGACCATGCCCAGGGGACAGAAGTCCCCTGGGCATGGCCATTGGGCAAGGGGGCATGACTCCTGTCTTTGCTAAGACAGGAGTCATTTCAAGGGGGGATGGGCGTCGGAAAAAAATGGCGCAAATCGGGTTGAGGTGATTTTTTTGCCACAGTCTGACTTGCACCATTTCTGGACGCCCATACGCCATTTTCCCCCTACGCCACCAGACAGCGCCGGCGGCTAACGCCGGCTAACGTCATTCAATAAATACGGCGCCCGCATGGCGTTTCAGAATGCCGTTAGCCGGCACTAATTTTTTTGACGCAAATCTGCGTTGGCGCAGTTTTGCGCCAAAAAGTATAAATATGGGCTTCTATTTTTCTTACATTTCTGTCACACAAACTACAGGAAAATGCTGGGATCCACAAAATTCCTACCACCCAGTGATTCCTCACCTGTCCTGATAAAAACACTACCCCACTTGAGTGCCTACACCTACTGCCTGCGTCAGGAATGGATCACCCCAGGGTCAACAGCTGCTTCATGTAAGGACCAACATTGACCATTGTGTGATCTATTCCTGTCGCGGGCACCAGGCCTACCCACACAAGTGAGGTACCATTTTTATCGGGAGACTTGGGGGAACGCTGGGTGGAAGGAAATTTGTTGCTCCTCTCAGATTCCAGAACTTTCTGTCACCAAAATGTGAGGAAAATGTGTTTTTTTTAGCCAAATTTTGAGGTTTGCAAAGGATTCTGGTAACAGAACCTGGTCAGAGCCCCACAAGTCACCCCATCTTGGATTCCCCTAGGTCTCTAGTTTTCAAAAATGTGCTGGTTTGCTAGGTTACCTTAGGTGCCGGCTGAGCTAGAGGCCAAAATCCACAGGTAGGCACTTTGTAAAAAACACCTCTGTTTTCTGTGAAAAAATGTGATGCGTCCACGTTGTGTTTTGGGCCATTTCCATTCGTGGGCGCTAGGCCTACCCACGCAAGTGAGGTGCCATTTCTATCGGGAGACTTGGGGGAACGCTGGGTGGAAGGAAATTTGTGACTCCTGTCAGATTCCAGAACTTTCTGTCGCCGAAATGTGAGGAAAAGTGTCTTTTGGACCAAATTTTGAGTTTTGCAAAGGATTCTGGGTAACAGAACCTGGACAGAGCCCCACAAGTCACCCCATCTTGGATTCCCCTAGGTCTCTAGTTTTCAAAAATGCACAGGTTTGGTGGGTTTCCCTATGGGCAGGCTGAGCTAGAGGCCAAAATCTACAGGTAGGCACTCTGCAAAAAACACCTCTGTTTTCTGTCAAAAAATGGGATGTGTCCACGTTGTGTTTTGGGGCATTTCCTGTCGCAGGCGCTAGGCCTACCCACACAAGTGAGGTATCAATTTTATTGGAAGACTTGGGGAAACGCTGGGTGGGAGGAAATTTGTGACTCCTGTCATATTCCAGAATTTTCTGTCGCAGAAATGTGAGGAAAAGTATTTTATTGGCCAAATTTTGAGGTTTGCAAATGATTCTGGGTAACAGAACCTGGTCAGAGCACCACAAGTCACCTCATCTTGGATTCCCCTAGGTGTCTAGTTTTCAAAAATGCACAGATTTGCTAGGTTTCCCTAGGTGCCGGCTGAGCTAGAGGCCAAAATCTACAGCTAGGCACTTTGCAAAAAACACCTCTGTTTTCTGTCAAAAAATGGAATGTGTCCACGTTGTGTTTTGGGGCATTTCCTGTCGCGGGCGCTAGGCCTACCCACACAAGTGAGGTATCAATTTTATCGAGAGACTTGGGGGAACGCTGGGTGGGAGGACATTTGTGGCTCCTCTCAGATTCCAGAACTTTCTGTCACCAAAATGTGAGGAAAATGTGTTTTTTTAGCCAAATATTGAGGTTTTCAAATGATTCTGGGTAACAGAACCTGGTTGGAGCCCCATTAGTCAACCCATTGTGGATTCAGCTAGGTGTCTAGTTTTAAAAAATGCCAAGGTTTGCTAGGTTTACCTAGGTGACGGCTGAGCTAGAGGCCAAAATCTAAAGCTAGGCACTTTGCAAAAAAAACACCACAGATTTCAATGTAAAAATTTGATGTGTCCATGTTGCAATTCCTTTCGCGAGCATTAGGCCTACCCACGCAAGTGAGGTACCATTTTTATCGGGAGACTTGGGGGAACACAGAATAGCAAAACATGTGTTATTGCCCCTTGTCTTTCTCTACATTTTTTCCTTCCAAATGTAAGACAGTGTGTAGAAAAGACGTCTATTTGAGAAATGGCCTGTAATTCACATGCTAGTATGGGCACCCCGGAATTCAGAGATGTGCAAATAACCACTGCTTCTTAACACCTTATCTTATGCCCATTTTGGAAATACAAAGGTTTGCTTGATACCTATTTTTCACTCTTTCTATTTCAGAAAATAAATTGCTGTATACCTGGGATAGAATGAAAACCCATTGCAAGGTGTACCTCATTTATTGGCTCTCGGTACCTAGGGATCTTGATGAACCTACAAGCCCTATATATCCTTGCAACCCGGAAGAGTCCAGCACACGTAACGGTATATTGCTTTAAAAAATCTGACATTGCAGGAAAAAGTTACAGAGTAAAACATGGAGAAAAATAGCTGTTTTTTTCAACTCACTTTCAATATATTTTTATTTCAGCTGTTATTTTCTGTAGGAAAACCTTGTAGGATCTACACAAATGACCCATTGCTGAATTTAGAATTTTGTCTATTTTTCAGAAATGTTTAGCTTTCCGGGATCCAGCATTGGTTTCACACCCATTCCTGTTGCTAAAAATGGGGTATGTCCCAGTAAAATGCCAAAATTGTATTGAAAAATTTGGTTTTCTGATTCAAGTCTAACCGTTCCTGAAAGGTGGGAAGATGGTGATTTTAGCACCAGAAACCGTTTGTTGATGCCATTTTCAGGGAAAAAAAAACACAAGCCTTCTTCGGCAGCCCTTTTTTCCCATTTAAAAAAAAAAAAAAAAATGTGCACTGTATTTTGGCTAATTTCTTGGTCTCCTCCAGGGGAAACCACAAACTGTGGGTACTATTAAAATCCCTAGGATGTTGGAAAAAAAGGACGCAAATTTGGCGTGGATAGCTTATGTGGACAAAAAGTTATGAAGGCCTAAGCGCGAACTACCCCAAATAGCCAAAAAAGGGCTCAGCACTGGGGGGGGGGAAGGCCCAGCAGCTAAGAGGTTAATACCAAACTATGCAGCAAGATTTCAATGCCTAGAAATGATTGTGGTCTCTGACGATCTGAAACACAAGAGATAAATGCCAAGAATGAATCGGACACACTGCTGCTGATTCAACATCAAAGTTTAAATGCCAAGATACGATGGCGCACTCTGCCGATCTGAGCTGCAACAGTTTTTTGCCAAGAATGAATTGCACACACTGTTGCCGATTCGTACATCCAGAATCAAATGCCATGAAATGATCGCGCACTCTGCCGATCTGTACTGTAAGAGTTAAATGCCAGGAATGAATTGCGCACACTGATGCCGATTCGTACATCAAGATTCAAATGCCGTGAAATGATCGCGCACTCTGCCGATCTGTACTGCAAGAGTTAAATGCCAAGAATGAATCGAGCACACTGTTGCTGATTCGTACATCAAGATTCAAATGCCATGAAATGATCACACACTCTGCCGATCTGTACTGCAAGAGTTAAATGCCAAGAATGAATCGCGCACACTGTTGCCGTTTCGTACATCAAGATTCAAATACCATGAAATGATCGCGCACTCTGCTGTTCTGTACTGCCAGAGTTAAATGCCATGAAAACAATCGCACACGCGATTATCCAAAAGGCCCAAAACTCGAATATTTCTGAAAACGGAGTCGGGCCTCATCCGCCCTATGCCTTACCGCCCTGCTTGAGGATCACCAAGATAATGAGGACAGGGCCTGGAAAAGCCTAGGCAGGCCTCCGGAACAGGAGCTCAAGAAAATGCTGCTGTTCTGCACCGGGACCTCTGAATAGTGAGCACGTGGAGCTGTGCTGGGTCCCTTAAATAGACCCAGACCCCGCCCACGTGCCACACCCAGCTAGACTGCAGGAAAGGATTCTAGAAGGGCTCAGAATAGGGACCACACCCTAACCACTCCCTGTAATCCTGCAGCAAAGCCTTGAAAATGAACAATACATTGCAAACTGCTTTTATGACATTTCAAGATATATCTCTGCAATGCAAAAGGTTAACATACTGCATCAACACACAATGCATGAATTATTACATCGCATAAGGATTGGCTTTTTGCATTACGTCGCCCGTAGAGCGCGCACTGTCCTGATGTTGACAGTACTCCCCCCTCCCAAACGCGTCTAGGGCCTGGCTTGTCTGGGTTTAGGCGATGAAAACACCGCACTAGTCATGGTGCATGAATGTCAGATGCGGAGGTCCATGAGTTGTTCTCTGGACCGTAACCTTTCCAAGATATTAGATACCAGAGATTACGACCTTTAAATTTTGGATCCAGAACCTGTTTTACTTCGTCTTCCAATTCTCCCTGTACTAGAACTGGAGCTGGTTGAGAACAGGTTTTTTGGACTGCTCTTTTCAGGAGAGAAGTATGAAACACTGGATGAATACGTAGTGATTTTGATAACTGCAGCTTATAGGTTACTCTATTGATCTGTTGAAGGTCTGTGTAAGGACCTATGGGCCAGATGTAGCAAAGGGTTTGCGCCTCGCAAACTGCGAAAATCGCCGTTTGCGAGGGGCAAAAGCCTCTTTGCTATTCAGAAATGCATATTGCAAGTCGGGACCGACTCGCAATATGCATTTCAGAATCGCAAATAGGAAGGGGTGTTCCCTTCCTATTTGCGATTCGGAGTGGAATGCAATTCCATTTGCGACCGCATAGTCGCAGTTACCATCCACTTGAAGTGGATGGTAACCCACTCGCAAATTGGAAGGGGTCCCCATGGGACCCCTTCCACTTTGTGAATGGACCCACAAATATTTTTTCAGGGCAGGGAGCGGTCCAAGGGACCACTCCCTGCCCTGAAAAAATACCGAAACTAAAGGTTTCGTTTTTTTTTTTAAGTGCAGCTCGTTTTCCTTTAAGGAAAACGGGCTACACTTAAAAAAAAAAAACTGCTTTATTGAAAGCAGTCACGAACATGGAGGTCTGCTGACGACAGCAGGCCTCCATGTTTGCGAGTGCCTAGACTCGCTATGGGGCCGCAATTAGCGACCCACCTCATGAATATTAATGAGGTGGGTCATTGCGACCCCATAGCGAGTCGCAGTCGGTGTCTGAGACACCGTACTGCATTCCAATTTGCGAGTTGCAAATTGCGAGTCGCAGGGACTCGCAATTTGCAAGTCGCAAATTAGCATTTTGCTACATCTGGCCCTATATATTTGGGATTAAACATATGTTTTTTTCTTGAAATCAATATGACGTGTGTAGGAAAGGACCATCTTGCCTGGCATGTTACCTCCATATTTCACTGTATATATGTTGTTTTAGTGTATGTGTCACTGGGACCCTGCCAGCCAGGGCCCCAGTGCTCATAACTGTGCCATGTATGTGTTCCCTGTGTGATGACTAACTGTCTCACTTAGGATCTGTTAACCAGAACCTCAGTGGTTATGCTCTCTCTGCTTTCCAAATTGCCACTAACAGGCTAGTGACCAATGTCACCAATTCACATTGGCATACTGGAACACACTTATAATTCCCTAGTATATGGTACTGAGGTACCCAGGGTATTGGGGTTCCAGGAGATCCCTATGGGCTGCAGCATTTCTTTTGCCACCCATAGGGAGATCTGACTATTCTTACACAGGCTTGCCAGTGAAGCCTGAGTGAAATAAAGTCCACGTTATTTCACAGCCATTTACCACTGCACATAAGTAGCTTATAAGTCACCTATATGTCTAACCTTCACCTGGTGAAGGTTGAGTGCAAAGTTACTTTGTGTGTGGGCACCCTGGCACTAGCCAAGGTGCCCCCACATTGTTCAGGGCAAATTCCCTGGACTTTGTGAGTGCGGGGACACCATTTCACGCGTGCACTATACATAGGTCACTACCTATGTATAGCGTCACAATGGCAACTCCGAACATGGCCATGTAACATGTCTAAAATCATGGAATTGTCACCCAATGCCATTCTGGCATTGGGGAAACAATTCCATGATCCCCCGGGTCTCTAGCACAGAACCCGGGTACTGCCAAACTGCATTTCCCGGGGTTTCACTGCAGCTGCTGCTGCTGCCAACCCCTCAGACAGGTTTCTGCCCTCCTGGGGTCCAGCCAGGCCTGGCCCAGGAAGGCAGAACAAAGGACTTCCTCAGAGAGAGGGTTTTACACCCTCTCCCTTTGGAAATAGGTGTCAAGGCTGGGGAGGAGTAGCCTCCCCCTGCCTCTGGAAATGCTTTGATGGGCACAGATGGTGCCCATCTCTGCATAAGCCAGTCTACACCGGTTCAGGGATCCCCCAGCCCTGCTCTGGCGCGAAACTGGACAAAGGAAAGGGGAGTGACCACTTCCCTCGACCTGCACCTCCCAGGAGAGGTGCCCAGAGCTCCTCCAGCGTGCCCCAGACCTCTGCCATCTTGGAAACAGAGGTGTTGCTGGCACACTGGACTGCTCTGAGTGGCCAGTGCCATCAGGTGACGTTAAGAGACTCCTTCTGATAGGCTCTTACCTTTCTTACTAGCCTATCCTCCTTCCTAGGTAGCCAAACCTCCTTTTCTGGTTATTTAGGGTCTCTGCTTTGGGAATTCTTCAGATACCGAATGCAAGAGCTCACCAGAGTTCCTCTGCATCTCCCTCTTCACCTTCTGCCAAAGGATCGACCGCTGACTGCTCAGGACGCCTGCAAAACCGCAACAAAGTAGCAAAGACGACTAATGCAACCTTGTATCGCTTCATCCTGCCGGCTTTCTCACCTGTTTCCTGGTGGTGCATGCTCTGGTGGTGGCCTGCCTCCTTCTTGCACCAGGAGCTCTGAAGAAATCTCCTGTGGGTCGACTGAATCTTCCCCCTGCAACCGCAGGCAACAAAAGTCTGCATCACCAGTCCTCTGGGTCCCCTCTCAGCACAACGAGCGTGGTCCCTGGAACTCAGCAACTCTGTCCAAGTGACTCCCACAGTCCAGTGACTCTTCAGTCCAAGTTTGGTGGAGGTAAGTCCTTGCCTCCCCACGCTAGACTGCATTACTGGGTACTACGTGATCTGCAGCTGCTCCGGCTCCTGTGCACTCTTCCAGGATTTCCTTCATGCACAGCCAAGCCTGGGTCCCCGACACTCTAACCTGCAGTGCACAACCTTCTGAGTTGTCCTCCGGCGTCGTGGGACTCCCTTTTGTGACTTTGCATGGACTCCGGTTCAATCCTCTTCTAAGTGCCTGTTCTGGCCCTTCTGTGGGTGCTGCCTGCTTCGGTGAAGGCTCCCTGACTTGCTGAGCACCCCCTCTGTCTCCTCATCCAAGTGGCGACATCCTGGTCCCTCCTTGGCCACAGCAGCATGCAAAAACCCTAACCGCGACCCTTGCAGCTAGCAAGGCTTGTTTGCGGTCTTTCTGCATGGGAACACCTCTGCAAGCTTCTTCACGACGTGGTACATCCATCCTCCAAAGGGGAAGTTCCTAGTTCTCTTCGTTCTTTCAAAACACCAAGCTTCTTCCGTCCAGTGGCAGCTTCCTTGCACCCTCAGCTGGCATTTCCTGGGCTCCTGTCCACTCTTGACACTGTCGCGACTTTTACCTTGTCTTACAGGTACTCAGGTCCGGAAATCCACTGTTGTTGCATTGCTGGTGTTGGTTTTCCTTGCAGAATCCCCCTATCATGACTTCTGTGCTCTCTGGGGGTTGTAGGTGCACTTTACACTTACCTTTCAGGGTCTTGGGGTGGGCTATTTTTCTAACCCTCACTGTTTTCTTACAGTCCCAGCGACCCTCTACAAGCTCACATAGGTTTGGGATCCAGTCGTGGTTCGCATTCTGCTTTTGGAGTATATGGTTTGTGTTGCCCCTATACCTATGTGCTCCTATTGCAATCTACTGTAACTTTACATTGCTTGCATTACTTCCTTTTGTTATTACTGCATAATTTTGGTATTGTGTACATATATCTTGTGTATATTTGGCATCCGCATACTGAGGGTACTCACTGAGATACTTTTGGCATATTGTCATAAAAATAAAGTACCTTTATTTTTAGTACTTCTGTGTATTGTGTTTTCTTATGATATTGGGCATATGACACCAGTGGTATAGTAGGAGCTTTGCATGTCTCCTAGTTCAGCCTAAGCTGCTCTGCTATAGCTACCTTCTATCAGCCTAAGATGCTAGAAACACCTCTTCTACACTAATAAGCGATAACTGGACCTGATACAAAGTGTAAGTACCCCTTGGTACCCACTACAAGCTAGAGCAGCCTCCTACAGCGTGTGGAAAGCCATACTCTGTCTCCTGGCTTATATTGGGGTTCTTCACAATGTTTTTTGTCATAATGTTTTTTATATGTTTGTTTTGCTTTATCTAGATGTTGCTGGATTTGTTTCTGGGTTTGATGGAGTTATCGTATGGTTTCTGACACAGCTGGTGTAAGTGAACTTTCTTGTGGAATTGTGATTGGCAAAGTATCAGGTTGATAGCCAAATAGACAAAAAAAGGGTGTTGTGCCAGTGGAAGTATGATACGAGTTATTGTAGGTTAGTTCAGCTAACCAAAGCATTGATTTCCAAGAATGAAGTGCTTTCTCAGCATAAGCATGCAGATATTGTTTCAATGTTTGATTTAGTCTCTCAGTTTGGCCATCCATTTGAGGATGGTGACTGGTAGATAGTGTAGATGTAACGTGTAGCGTTTTGTACCACGTTTTCCAGAAATTAGAGGCAAATTGTGATCCTCGGTCGGAGAGAATCTCTTTTGGTAATCCGTGATAATGGACCACTCGATTTAAAAGTATTGTTGCCAATTCACTGGAAGTAGGCAATTTCCTGCAAGCAATGAAATGTGCATATTTAGAGAGACTGTCTACCACCACAAGGATTACTGAGTGAAGTTGAACTACTGGCAGTCCTGTAATAAAGTCTAATGATATGTGTTCCCAAGGTCGGAGTGGAGTTGGGAGAGGATGTAACAACCCTTTTGGTTTTGAAGGACTTGCCTTGATGCGAGCACAAACTCCGCAGTTAGCTACCATTTGCTTGACGTCTTTTGTCAAAGTAGGCCACCAAAAGTATTGTTGTATTAGTTCAAGAGTCTTAGGAATACCTGGATGACCTGCTGTAGGTATAACGTGTAACCAATGAAACAATAATTTATGCAACTTGGTAGTTGGAACTAATAAACATGCATCATGAAAAGGTAGGCCTTGTTTGATTGATCTTTTGGGATCTGCTTGAGCCCATTTCTACCATTTTTCAATGGTGAAAGAATTACGAATTTCTTCAAAAAAGTCTTCTGTTTTGATGATGCAAAGGATTTTGTCTGGAGCAATGATAGCTCGTGGGGCTAGATTGTGGGTAACATGGTAGAATTTTGTCTGGACAAGGCATCGCTTTGCGATTGTCTTTACCTGGACAGAAGGTTACAGCAAAATCAAACTCTCCAAAAAAACAGCATCCATCGCAATTGTTGAGGCGTCAAAAGTCTAGCTGAACTCATGAACTGGAGATTGCGATGACCTGTGTATACTGTGATAGTGTAATTGGTGCCTGGCAAATAGTGTCTCCACTCTTTGAAGGCATCACGGATTGCTAGAAGCTCTTTCTCAGCGATGACATAATTTTGTTCAGCCTCGTTCAGTGTTCGTGATATGTAAGCTACAGCGTGTAGCTGACCAGTATCTTTACTGCTTTGTGATAATACCGCACCAATTGCCACATCTGAAGCATCTGCTTCTACTATGAACGGATGTTCAGTATCTGGGTGAGTCAAGACTGGGGCAGTGGAGAAAGCTTCCTTTAAGGTTGAAAAAGCCTTGTCAGCTTCTGGAGACCATACAAATGGTTCTTTCTTTTGTAATAACTTGGTGATTGGTGCCACTGTCTGTGAGAAATGATCTATGAATCTGCAATAGAAGTTTGCAAAACCTAGGAAGCATTGAACATCTCGAACAGTCTTTGGGATTGGCCAATCAGATACTGCTTGTACTTTTCTTTCTGCCATGACCATGCCTTTAGGGGTAAAGATGACCCCTAAAAATTTAACGGTGGTAACATGAAATTCACATTTGGTTAATTTGCAAAATAGATGATGTTTTCGAAGAGCTGTGAGAATCTTCTTGACATGTTGCATATGTTCGACTTCGTTATCAGAATAGATTAGAATATCATCGATATAGACTATTGCAAATAGAGCTAAAAATTCTCTAAGGACATCATTCAAAAAGAATTGGAACGCTGCCGGTGCATTACAAAGTCCAAAGGGCATGACTGTGTATTCAAACAGACCATATCGAGTTTTGAAGGCAGTTTTCCATTTGTCGCATTCTCTCATTCTGACTAAGTGGTAAGAACCTCTTAGGTCTAACTTGGTGTAGATTTTGGCCTTTTTAACTTGATCCAGCAAGACAGGAATCAAAGGTAATTGTTATTTGTTTTTTACTGTGATTTTATTCAATCCTCTGTAGTCTATACAGGTTCGAAGATCCCCATTAGCCTTGGGAACAAAAAAAGAGGAGATGCTGCAGGAAACTTAGAGGGGTGAATAAAGCCATTAGCTAGAAATTGTTCTAAGTATTTTCTTAGGTGCTGGTTTTCGTGTTCTGACAGGGCATACACACAACAACTAGGGAGGAAAACACCAGGCGTCAGATCAATTTGGCAGTCATATGGTCTGTGAGGTGGCAAGTTTTCTGCTTCTTTTTCATCAAATACGTCTAAGAAGGATGAGTACTGCCAGGGCAGCGTTACGTCTTTTTCAGCGGCTGTGGCTATATGAAATTTGTGAGGAACTGTGACACTCGCTGTCTGGAGACATTTTTCTTTACACTTGAGTGAGGAAAACATGATTTTTCTTTCTTGCCAATTTATTACAGGGTTATGGTAACTTAACCACGGCAATCCAAGGATGATCCCATATTGAGGTGCATGGATGACATCAAAGATTAGTTTTTCTACGTGTTTGGTATCTTGATTCCCCCCTTTACAGATAACAGACAAGGGGAGGGTTGGTAGAGTCATTGGACCTCCAGCTATGAGCTTTCCATCTACGGCTTGTACTATTTCTGGTGTTTTCTTCTTCTTGTATGGGATCCCCCATGTTTCAACCAATTGTGCATTGATAAAGTTACCAGTAGCCCCGGAGTCTACTAAGGCTTTCTTTAGATAACTCTTCTTTTTCACTAGCACTTCTAGGTCTAACTTTAGATGTCTTGACTGTGAAGGGTCCATAGTTACATCCAAGAGCAACCCTTCTTTACACCTTGGGTGCTCTAGTTTTCCTGCTCGATTTGTACATTTGCTACCACTTTCTTTGTGGGAATTTGTTTGCTTTTCGGTTTTACTGTACATTCTTTGACAAAATGGCCCTTTCAACCACAGTACAGGCATTGTCCGTTCTTTCTACGTAGGTCTTTCTCTTCTTTCGTGAAGGGCCGTCAGATAGTTCTAATTTCCATTGGCTCATGATTATGCTCTTTCTGAACTCGTGATTCTCTGCATTCATGAACACGCCAGGAATGTTTCTCAGTCTTTTTGCGTGTTCCCGGTCGTTCAGCAAGACGATGGTCTAGTCTCAAAACAAGATTTATCAAATCTTGACAATCCGTAGGTTGAGGATCGATCTGAGCAAGAATGTCTTTTAGCTCATCTTTGAATCCTTGGTAGAACAGGACTGCTTGCTTTTCTTCAGACCAGGATGTTTCTGCTATCAGCCGCTTAAAGCTAGCCAAGTAAGATACTGCCGGCGATGGTCTTCCTGTTCCTCTATCAGGAGCTCCAACGACGGCTGCGACGACCACCGCGAGTACTGCACCTACAACACAGGGGAGGGGTGAGGGAAAAGAGAGTGACACACACACGCAACACCTAACACCCCCACCCTCACCCACAACACCATACACACAAAGACATGTAACAATATTACATGTACACCCCCCCACCCCCCTTGAATAACGCAAGGACAAAAGGAAATGATTTGAACGATTGTAAGCAATAAAAATCCATTAGTTAAAACTCAAAATCCAGTATATACAATTATGTACACCAACTACATAAGTCCAGATAGTGCACCAATCATTGTCTGTGGACCACTGAGCCCAAAATGCATGGGCGAGGCCCACACTAGATACCTGACTCCAATCGGAGAGAACACTGTAGGGGCATCACATTGAAAATATACAGGCACCTCAAGGGGAAGGGGAGGGGGGAACCCTCAGCTTGATGAACGCACGACACCACTGCTCCATTGATGTATCCAGGGGAGTGCAAAGCCACAGTTTCTAAAGTCACTCCAGTGGGTGGTTTGCCCACTGCTTTATCCTAGGGAGTGCAAAGCCACAGTCTCTCAAGTCTCTCCAGTGGGTGGTTTGCCCACTGCTTTATCCTGGGGAGTGCAAAGCCACAGTCTCTCAAGTGGATAACATTCTCCACTGGTTCTGGAGGGGCCCTGGTGCCCAGAGTGCTTCATCCTGCCAAGGACTGAGGTAGTGGATGCCTTTCTCCACTGGTTCTGGAGGGGGCCTGGTGCCCATAGTGCTTCATCCTGCAAAGGACTGAGGTAGTGGATGTGATACTCCACTGGTTCTGGAGGGGGCCTGGTGCCCAGAGTGCTCCACGTGCATTGTGGCCGCAACAATACACTCCTCTGAGTGTGTGTGCCACGAGATTGCTGAGGTACAGGTAGGTTGATACGCCATGGAGGCAGAGACATACCCCACACTGATGCGGCTTCGCATTCCATATGCAGGTGACAACTGTGATGACAGTGATGCTTCATGGAAGCTGCCCAGGCTCCTGGAACTCACCACCAGCCTCAGATGACTGAACACTGGGGATGGAAGCCATGTCTGCGGTGGTGCCAATGGCTCAGGATGTCGCGGGCCGCTGGCGGTGCATGCGAAGGTGGCAGTCGCGGTGGGCTCTGTGGCAGCGGTGCTTGCGGTGGGCTCTAAGCCAGCGGTGCCTGCGGTGGGCTCTGTGGCAGCGGTGCTGGCTGCGGCCTCTGCGGCGGCGGTGCCGGCTGCGGCCTCTGTGGCGGCGGGCTTTGTGGCAGCAGGGTTTGTGGCGGCTGTGCTGGCTGCGGGGTCTGTTGCAGCGGTGCTGGCAACGGGGTCTGTGGCGGTGCATGTGCAGGTGCCGGTCTTCTCCGCCGTACAGGTTGGCGTCAACGTGGACAAAAGGTGTGACACTGGTCCCTCATTCGGTGCCACCATGCCCTCTCCTGAGCTGCCCTTCAGTTTTACGCCCTTCCCCACCTTTGATGGTGGCGCAGCTGTCTTGCCACTATCCCCTTTCGTTTTCCCTGACCCCTTGGTGGCAGGCGTTTTCGGCTTCTCCCTCTGGGATGTGGGCACCTTTTTCACCTTGGCAGGGGGTGGAATGTCCTTGCCCTCGCTCCGTGGCACACTGGCAGCCCTGCTGGTTGGCGCACTCCATGACCCCGCAGTTGTTGGCACCACTGTCCCTGGGTATGTGATGGCTGAGGTGCTGGGCTGGGACCTGGAAAGCCTGGCCCTAGGAGAGGGACGGGGGGAGGTGTAGGGAAGAGGTCAATATTAGCCAGGAAAAGTTTTAGACACACTGGGACGGGTAGATGGAGGGGGTTTGGGAGTGGAGATAGAGGTAGTGGTTGTAGGAGGTGTACGTCTGCTGAATTTGGGTGAAGGTGCATGGGCTGGAGGCTGTTGTGAGGTAGATGGCTGTTGGGTGGGTGTGTGCCTGCGTTTGTGTACTTTGGGAGGAGGGCTCACTGACACACTGGGAGAGGACACTGGGGATGTGTGAATGGTAGTGATGGTGGTGAGTGCACGTAAGCGGTGTGTGGTAAAGGGCATGCTGGTGATGGAGGGAGTGGCTGAGGATGTAGTGCATGCAGGTGTGAGTGGAGACGAGACTGGGAGGGAGGAGGGAGACGTGGAGGAGGGGACACAGTGGAGGCAGTGGATGTTGGTATGTGTGCAATGTGTGATGCTTGTGTGAGTGCCTGTGGGATGTGTGGTGCTTATGTTTGCCTGAGCCACCCTTGTGTGTTGATGTGTGTGCATGCTGGTCTGATGGTGTGCTTGGGATAGGCTGAGGTACAGGGGATTGGGTCTGGGTGGAGGAAGTTGGAGGGGGGAGGCTGGACACAGGGACAATGGCTGCCATCAGTGCTGATGCCAGAGCCTGAAATGCTCTCTGTTGGGCTGCCTGGTCATAATGAATGCCCTCCAGGTATGCATTTGTTTGTTGCAACTGCCTCTCAACACCCTGGATGGCATTCAGAATGGTAGACTGCCCAACAGTGAGGGATCTCAGGAGGTCAATAGCCTCCTCACTGAAGGCTGCAGGGCTGACTGGGGCAGGGCCAGAGGTGCCTGGGCGACGGAGATGCCCAACCTCCTGGGTGAGCGGGCACGGGACACACGCTGAGGGGCTGCTGGGAGGGCGGTGCTGGTGGGGGGGTGGCGGCTGTACCTGTTAATGTGGGGGGCACAGAGGGGCCCGCCACCGCAAGGAAGTTCCCATCAGAGGAGGAGTCGCTGTGACTGCTGTCTGCTCCTGTCCCCGCCGTGGAGATACCCTCGCCCTCCGTCCCACTGGTGGCTTCAGACTCTGTTGTTTCACCCTCCAGGGCCAAGTGGGATGCAGCTCCCTCCTGCTCCAGTGCCAATGCTCCTCCGCCTGATGATGCTATTGCACACAAGAATAGGGAGACCACAAAAAAGGGGGGGAGACTGAATAAAGACATGTTCAGTGCATGCAACACCACTACCGTTGGCGGACACAAAAGACACAGCAGCCCTCTGCACTATGCCATGTACTTATATTTCCTAGATTTCACACATGCCCATGGGGTACAAGGCCTAAGCCCGCGATTGCTGCACACATGGAAGTCACAGGAGCCTGACTAGGTGTAGATGGCACTAACCACTAGTGGGGTTCGGGGTGCCACAGAGCCTGTCTCACAAGGGACCTTGCCTACAAAGCTTGTCCTGGCCTAGGGGAACCCACTGCCCACCTCCCCCGCCCAGACACCTTGTAATGCGTGCAAAGTCAGCTGAATGAGAGTGTACTAACCACCTTGTGGCTGCTGTGATGCCCTCAAGCGCCCATGCAACTCCGGATACGCCACCGCCAGGATCTGGAACATCAGGGGGGTCATGGTGCAACGGGCACCCCTCCCACGTTGGGAGGCCATCCCCAGCTGGGCCTCCGCCGTCTTCTTGCTCCAGCGGCGCAGGTCCTCCCATCTCTTCCGGCAGTGGGTGCTCCGTCTGTGGTGGACCCCCAGGGTCCGGACGTCCTTGGCGATGGCACGCCAAATATCCTTCTTCTGGTGGGCGCTGACCTAGAGGAATAGTACAGGGGAAAAGGAAAATCTTTACCCGTCCGGAGCGTCATCCTCATTGGGCCACTTCCCACCCTTGCCCTGATGCACATACACTCACCGTCCGCACATGCAGACCTCAGTCCCCCCCCCATTTATCTTCCATCCACACTACTCAAAACAGGCATTGCCCATGCAGCATTCTCACAGTGTACTCACCTGTTTGTCTGGAGGACTGTACAGTTGTGTGTACTGGGGAGGACCCCATCCACTAATTTCTCCAACTCCTCCGAAGTGAAGGCAGGGGCCCTTTCCCCAGACACATGAGCCATCGTCGCTTCCAGACTGAGGTCACAGCAGCACTTGCTGTGTAGGTCCTCTCCTGTTGAAGGTCAGGTATCAAGTGAGTGAACAGAGAGAAAATGGCGGTCACGTCCACGGCGGTGCGTACCGTGACCGCCAGCGTACATCGTCATTGGCTCCTCAGACCTATAGGGTCCAATGTTAACCAATGCAGGATTGCGCCACGGTCTTCGACCGCCTACCGCGACGGTGTACAACGCCAGCGCAGTTACCTCATATCCCCTTGTCCCACCTTACAGGTCAGGTAGCCGCCATTTCAGGGGGCCACATGGCATTATTTTTAACTGTGTCACACTATTGTAGGCCTTGATACACACAGTAACAGGCACATTGCGGATTAATAAATGTGTGCAAAGGACATTTTGTGATACCTCAGTGTTGGCTGACTCTCTGCTCGCTGTTCTCGTCCATTGGGCACGTCCGCTGGGGTAGGTGATGAGATAACGGCATCCTCCGGTGTACAGACCTATGGTGGACCTGTCGACAATGGAAGAAAGACACGGGAGCCAGCTGAGCGCGGCTGGGAAGGCGAGGCGGCCCCCCTACTGCCCAGAGGCCCCTGGTGAGCGGAAGGGCTCCCGCGGGGCCGATCGAGGAATGGATCGGGCCGCTGGGCCGGAAAACCTTGTGTTGCCGCAGAGGACGGTGTGACGGCGGCCTGGGCTGCGTGCGGGCCCTCTGCCCCCTTCCTCCCGAGTAAGAGGAAGCAACAGGAATGTGCGCGACCAGAGGCCCTGGGCCTAACAAGGGGCCCAGCTGCTAGGAGACCTGCTGGGGCGCTGAGCCTGCACGCCGGACAGTGTGTCTGGCGGAACCTGGGGGGGGGGCCTCTGGTGTAGCGGACACCCACCTTGAACAGCGGCACACACCTGCGGACAGGACCAAGCCCCTGGGGTGCCCCCCCATGGAGGAGGAGAGTGCTGGGTCCCCGACCGAACGAGGTGGTCAGCGGATGGAGGAACCCCCGGTGGATTGTCGGACCTGTGGTGGCCCGCCGCATGGACAGAGTGGTGGCCCCTGGGCTTGGGGCTGACTGGCGGGCCCCGGGCCGCAGAACGTCAAGGATCGCCCAGCTGCATCTGGGGAGATGAGGATCCTGGGGTAACCCCGACGGGGGCATGCCACTCGAGGAGCCGAATATCAGCGGACGACCGATGGCCTGGGGGTAAGGCACAGCGACGCAGCGCTTCGCGGTACCTCATTAGAGGTGGATGAACTGCCTGGCGGGGCTCACCTGCCGAAACGGGGTGGGAAAGGTCCGCGGTTCCCCATGCGGTGGTCCACCACGAGAGAGTAGTCAATAGTGGGCGCCTTGCTTGTCTAGACCGGAATGACTCCTGAAGTGGCGACTAATATGAACGATCCGGTGTGGTTCCTCTTGTCCTAGTGCAACGCGCCCGAGTCCACTGAGATCCAGAGCGAGAAAGCACGGGTCTCTGGTGCTGGTGGGATTCTACCTGGCGGCCTCTGCGGGCCTTGAACTGTGCTGGAGACGGAAGTTCTAGATGGGTAGCCCCTGAACTGACACACTGTAGTCCGATTCGCCCCTTGGGGGGACGATCTCCTGCGCATTCGATGTCCTCTAAGAACCACCACAAGGCTAAAGTCATGGACAGCACACCGGCCCCCGGGCGCAAGGGGGGGGACGTGCAGGATCCACCGCAGGTCAATGTACAGGACACCCTGGACAAAATATTAGGTGCAATAGAAGAAACAGAAACCACACTGGCTGATATTGCACCAAAACAAAAAGACCTGCAGGCCGAAATGACGCATCTCAGAGATAGAGTGACACAACTAGAGCGAAGAGCTGAGGACGCAGAGGGGAGAAGCCGGCGGAATAATGTGCGAGTGGTGGGCCTCCCGGAGGGGGCCGAGGGATCAAATATGGTGGAATTCCTTGAAAAATGGTTGAGCACAGTGGTGGCACCGGGCCGGCTGACCTCCTTCTACACTCTCGAAAGAGCACACCGCGTGCCTGCGAGACCAATGGCACCGAGCAGGCCCCCCCGAGCGGTGAACGCAAGATTACTGCACTACAGAGACAGGGACATCTTGCTACAAAGGGCACGAGAAGAGGGCCCATTTAAAGTAGCAAATGGCGAAGTCACACTGTTTCCGGACTTTACAGTAGAGGTGCAGAGTAAGCGTGCCTCATACATGGCAGTCAAAAGGGCTCTAAGAGACGAAGGTATACAATACTCGTTGCTGTACCCGGCTAAGCTGAAAGTAATGCTAGACAGTAAAACAACATTCCTTCAATCCCCGGAGGAGGCATGGGAGTGGTTGGAAGCCCACAAGACCCAGGCAGAGCGGCTCGGGAGGGGGGGCCCAACTGGAGGTGGACCGGGCCGGCCCCCCAGGGGACGACGGACCCAAAGTCGCCCACGCTTGGCACCATCCCGGAACCAAAAAGAAAGTGGCAGAAGAGCAGCACTGGAGGCAGCGGCCCGTATGAACGGAGAGGGGACCCCCCCGGAGGGCTCTGGAGGAGAATCGGACGAGACCGTGATGTCGTCGGCAGGGGGATCGAGCAGCTCGGTGCAGGCCCCAATAGTGACCCCACAGACTGCAGATGACCTCTGAGGCCCAGAGACTTACCGGACACCCCAAGGCAGGTGCAACTGGTGCACTAAAAGCCCCTCCGTGCAGGGCCGCCCCCCCCTACTGGAATCTCGACCGTACAGGTGGACTGGCGAGAACTGCAACTAAAAGATGAAACATGCTGCACTATTGCACAGGTGTTTTTTTTGTTTGTGGGCAGCCTACTGTTTGAGAGGCCCCCTGGGGAGGGGGAGTTGGGATAAGCAGTTACAAGTTAGGATGGCAAGGGGTGTTGAATGGTTGCGTAACAACAGTATTTCATTAATGAGCAGGGGAGAGCAGATGGTAAGAGAGGTAAAGAGTAGCCAATGTAAATTTAAAAATCACCAACATGACAGAATATAATTTCTTAACGTGGAACATTAGAGGGATGGGGTCACCGGCCAAACGACACAAAATACTGGCTTACTTAAAAAGGAGGACTATACAGGTAGCAATGCTACAGGAGACCCACCTGGCGGCTGGTGAACCTGAGAGATTGAGACGTAGGTGGAGGGGGCGGGTGTTCGCAACAGAGTACTCAGCATACGCAAGGGGAGTAATGATCTGGGTCCGTGCAGGGGTTCCCCTAGAGATAGAAGCTTCCAACATAGATAGTGAGGGGAGGTTATACGGCACACCGATTGTCCTATGCTGCATGTATGCCCCAAATCAAGACCAGATCTCCTTCTTGACGAAATTGTCGAGCCACCTCACCTGCCAGAGGAGAGGGGAGCTTTTGGTTGGAGGGGACTTCAATAGTATATTAGATGTAGACTTGGATAGGTCCACTTCCCCACTGCAGGGTGCAATGTCAAGTAAGATAGCTGGGAAGCTTAGTGAATGGTTGAACTCCTGGGGGCTGGTGGATATCTGGCGGGAACAACACTTATATGACAGGGATTACTCATATTATTCGGGCCTTTACCGACTCCACACCAGAATCGACAGGGTGGCGTGTACGGCAGACCTTGCACAGGGGATGGTTCACTCGGAATATCTGGGCCGTACACTGTCCAACCACAACCCCCTATTGGTAACATGGATGGCGACAGAGATTAGGCCCCCCATTCCGGCCATGAGATTGTCCCCTACAGCACTTGAGGACCCAGCATATAGCGACACCCTGAGACAGCACCTGACTGACCATATTCAATTTAACAGTGGGTCCACCACCTCTAGATCTACGGAATGGGAGGCCCTCAAAGTGGTGACAAGGGGTTTTTGTCTGGGACAATCGGCTGGAGGTAGACGCACACTTGAAAGGGAACTGACTAAGCTAGAGAATATAATACATGAGGGAGAACTGAATCAGGGGGCGGGCACACTAGTAAATGAGAAATATTATCAGGCAAGGAGGGACCATTCCCAGATCGAAGAACAACTCAGATGCCACAACACACAAAAATACTTCGCCTCCCTACAATCTGAAGAGGGTAGGTCTGGGAAAATGTTAGCCTGGTTGGTGAGACTGGGTGGGGAGGCCGAGCCCATCACAAATGTGCTGGATAAGGAAGGGACATGTAGAAGTAGGCCAGGCCCTGTAAATGATACATTCAAGGAATATTACACCTTTTTTTATGGAAAACTGGCTGAAATCAGCACGGAGGTCTTTGATAATTACCTACAACATATACCTATGATGAACCTGAAGGCCGAAGACAGGGATAGGCTGGGGGGCCCAGTGACGGTGGCGGAGGTCGGTGAAGCTATAGCACAATTAGCCTCTGGGAAGACCCAGGGAACAGATGGCCTCCCCATGGACTTTTATAAAAAATTAGAGAAACAACTGACCCCCCAGATGTATACAGAAGCGCTACAGAATGGGATAATGCCGTGCACCATGAGAGAGGCAATGGTAATCCCACTCCCTAAGACAAAATCCAGGCAACCTTCGGTGACCGACTTCCACCCCCTGTCAATGCTAAACAGTGATTTTAAAATACTAAGCAAGATCTTGGCCAACCGTTTACTCCACCTTGTACCAACTCTGGTACATGAAGATCAGAATGGTTTTGTCCCGAATCGCAGCACCTCCTTGAACCTGAGACGTCTCTTTGCGGTCCTGAATATGCCTAGCGACGCGAGACCTGCAGCAGGGGTGTTGCTCGCGGTGGACTTTGAGAAGGCGTTCGACTCGATCAGATGGGACTACTTGAGAGCAGTGATGCTCCGTATGGGAATGGGTGAAGATTGGGTCAAATGCGTGGACTTACTTCACACGTCACCGCTGGCAAGAGTGAGAGCAGGTAAAACAGTATCCGACACTTACCCAATTTACAGGGGAACCAGACAAGGTTGCCCATTGTCCCCACTGTTATTCGCCCTGGCCATCGAGCCGCTGGCGTCTCAGATGCGGCGGGAAGGCGTAGGTAGAGGAGTGGAATGGGGACACCGAGAACATATCATCTTGCTATATGCTGATGATATACTTGTCTACCTTAGGGACGGAGAGAAGGATCTCCCATGGGTGCTGGGAGTGCTGGAGAACTATGGGAACATATCTGGACTTTGCCTCAACCGTAGCAAGACATGCGTGTTCCCTATGGCTCCGGGCGGCGAACGCCCGACAACATGCCCTGGGGATATGATTTGGGCCCCCCGAACCTTTAAGTACTTGGGTATACAGGTGTTTCACGACAGGGCAGACTTGCGCGAGGGTAACCTGGGCTGAGCTCTACGACCCCTAAAGTCCTCTGTGGGGATCTGGCGATCGCTGAAATTAACAATAATGCCCAGAATAGCATTGTCCAAATTGTCATGCTGCCCCGGTTTCTATACTACTTGGCTAACCTGCCCCTTCTGATTCCAACGGCATGGTTTTGTGAACTAAACTCCCTACTCAGGGAACTTATATGGGATGATGGTCGTAGACGCACCTCGCTCCAGATACTATGCAGACCAACTAACCAGGGGGGTCTAGGAGCGCCAGATTTTGAAGCATACTACCTGGCATCCCAGCTGCAATAGGTAGCCGGATGGCTCACAGGTAAGGGTCAACTGGAGAGGTACACTGACCTAGTAGTGGAGGACATAAATCGGTTCATTGCTCGAATGACAAACAGGAAACTCAATCCCCACATGCACAGCCTGATGACAAGAGTGGCGTCAGCATGTTGGAAGAGGTGCGCGAAAAGGGCTGGAGTTGGCCCCCCGTACTCCCTGTCCCTACCCTTGGCGGTACTCACGATTGAGGCAGGTGAGAGGAACCTGGGAGGCATGAGCCTCGGAACCTGGAGGAGAGCAGGAATAGAAACAGTGGGAGACCTGTTTCATGAGGGAGTGTTGAGATCTTTCGCTAATCTTGTTGACAGTGGAGTCTCCCCGGGACAGTTCCTTATGTTTCATAAACCGATACATACACTGAAAACGCACTGGATCACAGTCAACGAGGAACCGGCCACCCACAGGGTGCTGCATCTCCTATTGACATCAGGAGATGAGACCCATCTGATATCTAAACTATATTGAATTCAAGTTGAGGATGCACTAGACTCCCTGCGGCCACTGAGAGAGAGATGGGAGAGGATAGTTGGTAGGGAACCGTCAGATGCGGAATGGAACAGAGCTCTGGCTTATCCCCGGACCGTCGCTCGCAGCACATGACTGAGATATATACAATATAATTACCACCACAGAACGTACCTCACCCCACATCGACTAACAGTAATCTATGGGGGAGATCCTAGGACGTGCCCTAGATGTAAAAATGTAGACGCAAATTTTGACCACATGGTATGGTCCTGTCCAGAGATCCAACTGGGGTGGGACGAGGTGATGTCTGACCTGTCGAGACTCCTTAATATGAACCTGACTCCGACCCCTGACAGATGTCTGCTGGGCTTTGGGGATGGGCTGCCGCGGGGAAGAGTGGAGATCTGCTTTCTGAGTCTGGCCCTGGTACTGTACAGGAGACAGATCGCAAAGAACTGGAAGGCACAGTTTCGGCCCCCCCGGGTTGGGTGGAGACAAGACGTTACAACATGGGCCAGAGCCGAACTCCAGGTTCTGAAGAGCGTGGAGGGGAGGGGACTGCATCGCCACCCTATTGCGCAGAAATGGGAAGTAGCAATGACAAGCTGGGACAATATAGTGAGAGCAGCGGACACAGACACAGACACACCAACAGAAGTGGAGACTGGGTAAAAATAGGGAAGGAAGGGATGTTGCCGCACCCTCTAGGACATGGTTAGGGAGGACATGATAAGACCGAGATTGAATAAAAGGCAGACAACAGGGGATAGAACCCAGGACATTGAGTAACAGACAGGTTGGACACAGTAGACGCCCCACCCACCTGAAACCAGACAAGTCTATGAGTACTGACACCATATATACTGGAAAAGCCAGGATGTGGCATCCCCCTTCATAAGCAACTTCCACCCCTTACAATGCCATTGTGTTCAAGTTTAAGTTGATTAAAGTTTGATACGAGTTAAATGTGTTGTATAATAACTAGAATAACATGATTCTGTTACACCCAGCCAATGGGGCTACCCAAACGAGAAGAAGCGCCACTGATGTTCTATTTCTGCATAAGTTTAAAGTATAAAGGTTATCGAATAATGAAGTATAACACTCAAACAATGTAGACAGTAGTGATATTAACACTGTTACGCATAAACATGAAGCAAACGAGATGGTGCTGTAAACAAGATAATGTTTATTAAATAATAAAATGTTAATAAAAATAAATTTAAAAAAATAAAAAGACAATGGAAGAGAGACACGTAATAGTCACCTACAGACTTGATTGTGCAACAATCCATGAACTGTGTGCCCAGTTGGAGCCAGACCTGATATCAGCTCTCCGCCATCCCACAGGGATCCCCCCTCTAGTGCAGGTCCTGTCAGTACTCCATTTCCTGGCAAGTGGTTCCTTTCAAACAACAGTGGCCATTGCATCAGGGATGTCCCAGCCAATGTTCTCTAATGTGTTGTCCAGAGTGTCGTCTGCCCTGCTGAAACACATGTGCAGCTACATCGTGTTCCCCCAGGTGGAGGATTTGCCCACAGTGAAAGGTGACTTCTATGCCTTGGGACATATCCCCAACATCATAGGTGCCATTGATGGGACACATATTGCCTTGGTACCCCCCCCCCACAGGAGTGAACAGGTGTACAGAAACCGGAAGAGCTACCATTCGATGAATGTGCAGATGGTGTGTTTGGCAGACCAGTACATCTCCCATGTGAATGCCAAATTTCCTGGCTCATGAATGACGCTTACATTCTGAGGAATAGCAGCATCCCTTATGTGTTGGGGCAACTCCAGAGGCACAGTGTGTGGCTAATAGGTGAGAGCAAGGACCCTATACAGTGTGAATAGTTGTCTGGGTATGGGGTTGTCCCTACGGGTTAGTGTGTGTCTAACAGTTGTCCCTCGACATTTGCAGGTGACTCTGGGTACCCCAACCTGTCATGGCTACTGACCCCAGTGAGAAATCCCAGGACAAGGGCGGAGGAACGCTACAATGAGGCACATGGGCGAACTAGGAGGGTGATCAAACGGACCTTCGGCCTCCTGAAGGCCAGGTTCCGGAGCCTCCATATAACAGGTGGTTCTCTCTACTACTCACCAAAGAAGGTGTGCCAGATCATCGTGGCCTGCTGTATGCTGCACAACCTGGCTTTGCGGCGACAGGTGCCTTTTCTGCAGGAGGATGGTCCAGCTGGAGGTCTTGTGGCAGCTGTGGACCCTGTGGACAGTGAAGAAGAGGAGGCAGAAGAAGAGGATATCGACAACAGAAACAACGTTATCCAGCAATACTTCCAGTGAGACACAGGTAAGAAGATGTCACTGCCTCACACATCTCATACTATTGTTTGAGCTATCATAAGTCTGTCATTTTCACTCAGTGTATGGACCCTGACTTGTCATTTTGCCTTTCCATTTAACATATGTGGGTCCCACTTTGTGACCTCTGCTATATTTCCTCCAGCCATACAGCTGTGTTTCATCAGTATATGAACAATTAAATTGACATTGCTATATTCCATAGTTATTGCAATTACACATTTGTGAAAGCACAGACTGACTCCAGATTGTTTTATGATTGATGTGTGTTTATTTCTGTGCAAATAAGTAGAGGAGGTTGTAAAATGTGCAGGGGTAATGGTGGAGGAATGTCCATGGCAGAGTCCAGTCTATTTGTTTCACAGGTACATTGTCCAAAGGGGCATAGGAAGTGGAGCAAGGGCAGTTGAAGGATGGACAGGGTGATAAAGTGAGACAGAAGGGTGACATTCAGGGGGGTCTCATTTCCTGACGGGGGTCTTGGCAATGTTCTCTGTCTTGTTCCTGGATCTCAGGGACTGTTTGCGGGGTGGCTCTCCATCTGCAGTGGGTTGGGTGCTGGTGTTGTGGTCCTGTGGTGGTGCCTCCTGTCCACTAGCGCCGGCGGAGGTGGAGGGCTGTTCATCATCCAGGCTAGTGTCAGTGGCCCTTTGTTGTGCCACAGTGTCCCTCCTAGTGTTGACAAGATCCTGCAGCACCCCTGCAATGATGACCAGGGTGGTGTTAATGGACTTGAGTTCCTCCCTGATCCCCAGATAGTGTTCCTCCTGCAGCCGCTGGGTCTCCTGAAACTTGGCCAGTACCGTTGCCATCGTCTCCTGGGAATGATGATACGCTCCCATGATGTTGGAGAGGGCCTCGTGGAGAGTGGGTTCCCTGGGCCTGTCCTTCCCCTGTCGCACAGCAGTCCTCCCAGTTCCCCTGTTTTCCTGTTCCTCTGTCCCCTGAACCGTGTGCCCACTGCCACTGCCCCCAGGTCCCTGATTTTCTTGGGGTGGTGGGTTTGCCTGGGTTCCCTGTAGTGGTGGACACACTGCTGCTTGACATGTCCCGGGGACAGAGGGATGGGCCCGCTGGGTGGGTGCTGTGCTGGTGTTTCCTGAGGGGGGTGGCTCTGTGGTGGCTTGTGACAGTGTCAGGGGAACCGACTGTCCCGAGGTCCCAGATGGGCCGGGCTGGTCATCTTGATCCAGTTGTGCAGAGCTGCTGTCATCACTGTGGGCCTCTTCTGTGGGGGGACTGTGGATATGTCTGGTACCTCCTGTCCGGTGATGTTGGGTAGGGGTCCTGCAGGGGTGTAAAGGCATGATTATTGCATCTGTGTGTGCCATTGTGTGTAATGGGTGAGTGACCCTGTACTCCAGTGCTTGCATTCTTGTCTAGGTCCTTGTGTGATATTTGGTTTGAGGTCAGTGTGGGTATCTGTACTGGACATGCTTTGGTGATGGGTGTCCATGCTTTGGTGTTGCATGCATGCCTTGGTGTTGGGATGGGTGAGTTGTGATAGTGGGACATATGTGAAGTGTTGGAGTGATGGGGGTGAGGGTGAGGGTGGGAGTATGTGATGGCATGCAGGTAAGGTGGGGGATATAATAGTTAAGAGTTGACTTACCAGAGTCCATTCCTCCTGCTACTCCTGCGGGGCCCTCAGGATGCAGTATTGCCAAGACTTGCTCCTCCCATATTGTTAGTTGTTGGGGGGGAAGTGGGGGTCCACCGCCAGTCCTCTGTACTGCAATCTGGTGTCTGGAGACCACGGAACGCACCTTCCCCCGTAGGTCGATCCACCTCTTCCTGATGTCATCCCTTGTTCTTGGATGCTGTCCCACTGCGTTGACCCTGTCGACGATTCTGCGCCATAGCTCCATCTTCCTAGCAATGGAGGTGTGCTGCACCTGTGATCCGAATAGCTGTGGCTCTACCTGGACGATTTCCTTCACCATGACCCTGAGCTCTTCCTCAGAGAACCTGGGGTGTTGTTGAGGTGCCATGATGTGGTGTGGGTGATGTGTGAGGTGGTGTGTGTTGTGATGTGTGAGGGGATGTGTTGTGTGTTGTTTGAGGTGCGTGGATGTTGCGTGAGTGATGATGTTGTGTCTGTGGATGCTGGTGTTGTTTCTGGTGGTGTCTCTCTCTGGCCTTCTTTTGAAATTTTGGTAGTAAGGGTTTGTGGGTGAAGTGGGTGTGTGCTTTATATTGGATTGGGTGTGTGGGTGTGGTGTGTGTATGTGTGTCAGGTGTGTGTATTTCAAACTGTCCAATGTGGTTGTGTTTTGTAAATGTGTGTGTATTTTGAGCGCAGCAGTGTGTACCGCCAAAGGAATACCGCGGTTGAAAGACCGCCGGGTGGATTCGTGGGTCATGATAGTGTGGGCGTATTCCTGTTGGTGTGACGGTGTCAGTTTTGTTATCGCCAGTTTATCACTGACCTTTGGTGTGGTGGACTTGTGTGGGTGTCTGGATTATGGCGGATTCCGAGCTGTGGGTCATAATAGCTGTAGCGGAATTCCGCCGCTGCAGCGGTGTTTTGGCAGTCTTCTGCACGGCAGTAAGTGGGGTTTACCGCCAGGGTTGTAATGAGAGCCTACGTCTTTATTGCCTTGCCGCAATTCTAGCAGTTCCCGGTCTGTGGATAGAGTAACTGTTCTTCAATCAAACACTCTTGCAAATTCCCAGACAAAGTTTCTCCAATTATAAAGCAGGGGACTGTCTTTACGCACAAGGCGGATTGCCCAGGTGGCCACGTCTCCAGTCAAATAGAATAGCAGGAAGGCCACCATGGATTGAGCATCAGTGAAGGTGTTTGGTTGACAGGTGAAATGCAATTCTACTTGAGTCAAAAAGGACTGTGCTTTCTGAGGGTCACCTGAAAACCTTTCTGGAGGAGCCAAAGGAATGGCTGAGGGAACTGTGAGGGAAATGTTGGTTGGAGGATTTCCTCCTGAACCTTGAGGAGGAGAACCAAACCAACCCGCACCTAGAGGACCTTGCTCCTTCTTTTCTACTCTGTCTTGTAACTGACTCACTCTCTCTGCTAGACTGGTTGCTATATCTTTACATGCTACTACCTCCGATTGGTGCTGCGTAATTACTTTAACTAGCTCATCTAATGTGGCCATATTGACAACCTAGTGCAAACCAGGAGGATTTAAGAATTTGTGGGCTCACTATTCTGTCAGGGAGACCGGATCCTCGGGGTTTGCGCCTGTTCCCAATATGTCCACCTCTTGGCAGCTCCAAACTCTACTAGCTATTATAGAACAGAGTTAAATGGCCAAGTGGGGGATGGGGTTTTAGGTTGGGAACAGCGGGGAAGGAGACCTGTGAGAGCAAGAGTTAAAAACACATTAGCAAGAATATTCACATTGATTTTCATAAACTTTGTTCCACATATTTATATACTGATAACATGAATGATCAAGGGCTTTTCTATAACATTACCTTATTAGCTCTGGGTACCTGGAAAATGAAGTAGGATTATGCAAACTTTCATATGAGCATTTTTAGAATAACATCTTATGCTCTGAACATTGAACTTCCTCAAGTTAGTTCTTGAAATAGCAACTACGTTAGAACAAGAATCAACTAACACATTAGTTTTCATGAATGAACTGCAATAGACTCATACATTATACTGTTAGGTCACACTCTCTTTTGCATTTTAGAATTCAATTGTGTAGAAATTATTATGCACTTTAATACCAAACTATTCATCAAGATTTCAATGCCTAGAAATGATCGCGCACTCTGCCGATCTGGAACACAAGAGATAAATGCCAAGAATGAATCACAAACACTGCTGCTGATTCAACATCAAGGTTTAAATGCCAAGATACGATTGCGCACTCTGCCGATCTGAGCTGCAAGAGTTATTTGCCAAGAATGAATTGCGCACACTGTTGCCGATTCGTATATCAAGATTCAAATGCCATGAAATGATAGCGCACTCTGTCTATCTGTACTGCAAGAGTTAAATGTCAAGAATGAATTGCGCACACTGTTGCTGATTTGTACATCAAGATTCAAATGCCATGAAATAATTGGGCACTCTGCTGATCTGTACTGCAAGAGTTAAATGCCAGGAATGAATCGGGCACACTGTTGCCGATTCGTACATCAAGATTCAAATGCCATGAAATGATCGCCCACTCTGCCGATCTGTACTGCAAGAGTTAAATGCCATGAAAACAATCGCACATGCGATTAACCAAAAGGCCCAAAACTTGAATATTTCTGAAAACGGAGTCGGTGCCTAACCCGACCTCCGCCTTACCGCCCTGCTTGAGGATCACCAAGATAATGAGGACAGGGCCTGGAAAAGCCTAGGCAGGCCTTTGGAACAGGAGCTCAGGAAAATGCCGCTGCTCTGCACCAGGACCTCTGAATAGTGAGCACGTGGAGCTGGGCTGGGTCACTTAAACAGACTGTGGTTCTAAAAATTCTGGACCCATGTAATTTACTTTGCCACAGCAGTACGATTTTAGTATCAAAAGACCGATAATGACTAGTACACTAAGCATGAGCATTTTCGCTCAATTCCAGCAGCTTTTTCACCTCGAAATCGCCATTTTCGTCCTGCACTCGTGGCTCCCATTTTTTACACGGCAGCCATTTTTAAAAGTTGCCCTCACATAGGCTTATAATACAGTCAGATTTGATTCCAAGGACACGTACACCTTGATTGACTTTTCTCTGACCTGGGCAAGCTGGAACCATTGCCTCAGGCCAAACCTGTTTGGTCAGTCCCTCTCCCAGTGGCCGAATCAGATAGCATCAAGGCACACCATGCCATAAAATCCTTATTATCGCTCACACACCCTGCCTAATCTTGCTCACACCTGCACCTGCTCTTTTCTTCTTCTTACTTTACGAGGGGGAGGTGCCCGTTTTTATTGGGGGTCCACACTTATCTGATGTAAAAAAATAGGCCTTGCCGGGTAATTTATTATGGGTTGGATGACATGAAATATGAGGTTTCATCATGACACTGTTTTTTCCTTTGTAGTGAAAACATGTGAATGACCAACCAAAATGTCAAGAATGTTTGCCTTGAAGCTTAAAAAACTGTATATAAGGAAACCTGACTTTACATTGACACACAGTCTCCTGAGAACATACAAACCGTGCTGTTGTACTTCTAGGACGCTTGTTACTTGGTTGCAGCCAATAAATTCGATCTTTGACTTCACCTAGAAGACTCTGAGTTTCTGTGGTCTGAATCAGGAAAGTACCCGAGGTCTTTGGGTGTACCCTGGCACCGCTGGGTTACCGGATCAGTACTGGTTCTGAAAAACCCAGTACCTCAGTTGGCGCCCAACGTGGGGCGATACCAGCGGTACCGGTCCAAGCCTGAGGTCCGTGAGGAGCTTCGTGTGAGAATTCTGGAGGAAGGCCGCCACTTCATCGACCCCTGCATGTCGACGTGGTCCGAAAGTCTTTGCTGCGAGGTTCCCCGCTTCCCGACGGCTACGAAGGACTGCTGCCCTGGCTATCGCCCTGATTTGGACCCTTGATGTTTGGTAGAGCGAAACGATAAGATGAGTCTTCTGGTGACGTCATCGATATTTTCAGTTAAGTATAAGTGGAGCGTCTCCCAGTCCTTAGATGGACTCTTGGTTTGGTCCTTAGTTGGACATTTGGTTTGGTATCCCTTCGGGATCACTTTGATTTGGAACTTGCAAGTACCAAAGCCGAAGGACTCGTGTATTTACGAGACTATCGTAAACGATAATCCTTTGAAGTTTGAAGCTAGACTAGTGAGCGAAGATGCCTGGTCTTAGCAGACTTGGAAATTTGTTTTGTCTTGGTTGTAAAAGGGACTCCCAGTTGGAGGACTCATGTCCGGTTCCTCCGATTGGAACTCCAACCTATGAACTATATGTGAAGCACGGAGTAGGCCCCATCACATATAATGAAGTATGGATCCATTACACCAGAAAAGATGGTGTTTTAAAATGGCCCCAAAATGGTAGCTTTGACACAGAAATTTTAGATAACCTCGAAGTTAGACTTTTTAAGAAGAAAGCCTGGCCGGCAATGCTTGATTCTTTCCGCTTATGGCGTAAGGAAGCCAAGCAAAAGGAAATTAAATTAGCTAAGAAAAATAAGAGAGAAAAAGGTATTTCGATTATGCAAGCTGCTATACAGTTTAAAGATAACGAAGTAGAACAGTTGAATGAGCAGTTGCATAGGCGACATAAAATGACAGTAGATAAATGCTATCCAGTTTTGCCGCCTCTTCAGCAAGGGATGCAGCTTGCTTTTATATGTGGAATTATCACCAAAAAAAAGAATAATTGGTTTAAAAAAAAAAAATTACAAAAAAATTATTAATTATGGAAAAATTATTTAAAAAAATAAGTGCCTTTTAAAATCGTTTTGTAATATTTATAAAGCTTAATACCTATACTATGACCTCCTAGCATTAAAATTTAATTAAAGTTATGTTGCACCGCTAAAATGACATTTGTATGTGCAATTTTCCCTTGGCGCAGGAGCAAACAAGCTCATTTCTATAAAGTATAAGTTAATATTTTCAATGGCTGACTCATGGATTGTGTAATAGACATTCTGGTAATGCATATTATGCAAGAAAATTGTAGGATATTGATTTTTTAATGCCTAAAATATCAAAGTCGATTTTGGGCAAAAGCACTGTTTAAACTGCATTTTCTTTCATTCAGAGTACTTTTTAAAGTGTCTCAGGCTTCAGTAAATGCATACATTTAGGTTTGATATATATTTGCAGGTTATGCCTTCTTGTGATTCAATGAGTCAATGTGCCAGTACAAAGGCTTGTTTTAATATCAAGGTTGAAGGTTCTAACTTCAGCTGGGCCTACTGAGACGTTCATTAATTTGAGGTTGATGAAATATGTACCATTGCATGGGATTGCAACAAGCATTTATTTTAACAACTGGTATGTGTGTTATTAAGGTTTGTGAATTATTCACGGTAATTGTAGTTTAATAATCTGGAAATAGAGATAAAAAATTTTAGCGCCTAAAAAGGATTTTTTTTTTTTTTAAATTGAGTGAATTATTGCAGGTTAGAAGGAAAATAGGAAGGCCTACTGTCTTTGACAGATTCAGAGTGGCAGAAGCTAGGAGAGCTACAGAGGCTGGCTCAAGTCACGCTGCTGAGATGCTATCTTTAGTTTTCCCATGAACGATGGAGGAGGATGTCATGTTGACACTTGTGACCTTTTAAATTAGGGCCTTGTCTCTGTGAAATGCAGAATGACCCTACGGGCCTCTAAAAGTGGGATTTCTGGTTTCTCCAGAAGAACATCAATACAATTAAAGAACTTAATTCCAAAGGGAAAATATAAAAAAAAGGGGTTTCTTCGAAGGTCCCAACATCATGTTAAATGCTCTGCAGAACTGATACATTTGTGTCTCCGCTCTAAAAAAATAAAATGATGCCTGCTAGTTGCTTTTATTTGACAGAAAACGAAGTGTTGCATTAAGTCTTAGACAGAAAATAAGATGCAGCCCTTTTCTAAAATTTTGAAGGCTACATGCCTTAATGAGAACGATTTGCCAATTAAGACTTATTTTTCACAGTGGAAATTGTAGGTGCCAAATTAATGTGGAGTGTCAGTGTAACAATTTTTACTTTTAGAAAGGTAAAACTAAGGTGGCTTGATGTTGCGAAGTAACTGACAAGAGGGTAACAGTTAAGTAATGGAAATTTATTTTCGTGTATTTGGTCCTATCATGAATTGTTCTTGCTGGTCCTGTATGTTAGAAGAGAAACAGTAAAGTTATATTTGACAGCAGATTTCCATTGCCTGGTGATCTACTGTCAAAAGGAGGGTAAGGATTTTAAACCTGACAAATTAAACAGGCCCAAATATTGGGTTTTGGGCTGCAGGTTTACAGTGCATAAAGTACATGACATGGTGTTGTGTGTCACCGCTTATTCACACATGCTATTGTTTTGTCTATGCTTTTTGTGCTTGATACACAGCAAGTATATCTGATGGCTTGACGTTTTGTGCGTTTTTATTATTTTTTATTTGTTTTTTTCATGTTTGTTGCTGCTTTTGAGACTATTACAAGCTCCCCTGTGTTGTGAGGGGATGGTCATGACGATGCCCATCGCTACGCAACAGTTGGTTGAACTTGTTCTGGTTACTAAATTCCACAGATAATGATATTTCATGCTGTGAACATAAGAGACAACACTTCACCAGTGCATGTCTATTTGGCTATAATGGTATTGAAGGAAAATAAAAAGAGATATACAGGATCAAAGTGCGTCACCTGCAGTTAGTCACGTTACTGCCCCTTCCCTTAAAGGAACAGGCAGCCCTACATTTATGTAGCCTTGATTGGACCTAAGGATGAAATTATAGATCTGTGACTCAAGGTGGCCTAATTTCTAAATTACATTAGTTAATGATGTTCTGTTTCCTAAGTAGCATATGGCTTTTGTTTCTTAAAAGAAAACCAGGTTTTCATTTTTTCCTGAAGAAGGAACTGAAACATTAGCTAGGAGTACCGTATATGGTGTAGTCGCCAACGGTAGAGTTAAAATTTGTGTAACTTTGGCCTTTGTGTATCACCCGTACTCTCGGTGTTGTGTCACATGCCTGACTATCACCCAAATAATTTTTTGTTCTTCCTATAGATTTTTTTCTTTTGTTACTTCCCCTGACCAATGTCGCATCATGCTTAGTTATTGAGATTTTAGCTATGTCCTAGTCCCATTTCTCTTTTTCAAATTCCTTTCATCAGTCAGCCCTTTTACTATTATTGATGTATTGTTCAGGTTCACATTTCCAGACTGCAGTGATGTACCAGGGACCCCCATGTTATGTATAATTCCTTTTGGTATGACCAGACTGGTTTTCAAGAATTTGCCTTAGGCCTGCTTCAATGTTTTCCAGCCTGACTGCCAGGGTAGCGATAGACTGGTTAACTGACTCAATATTATAGTAAGACAAGTTTTCCATCTCAATAGGAGATATCTTATGTTTACCTTTTTGAACATGACAAATTTTCAATGTCTATTTTAATTTGGTTTTCGGTTCCCTTCTGTTCCTGCTACTTTAATTTTTGGTGGGATCAGATGTGTCCTAATCATGCAAATGTCAGGACCCTCTAGTTCTTGTCTTTTTGTTTGCACATTTGACTATTAGCTTGTGTATTGCATAGTGCACCTGATGCACAGTTTTTAAAGGAAGGTTTTCTACATGTCCCTGATAATCGGTATCATGTGATTTCTCTATTGAGATGTTCTAAGATAAGGAGGAACACCTAGACTTAATCATTGAGGAAAATATGTGTTTAGCCCATTAGACAATGCCACTGTGTGAGGAAATCCATTCAGATAGAATTCTCATGTAGCTATAGATGGCAGAGAATAATGGAAAGAACCCAATTAAAGATGCTAGAGACCCTGTTTTGCCCTTCTGCCTTTGTCTTTGTATTTTATGCCCATGGTGTATGGCTACTCCTTTGAAGATTGCAGACCACCTGCTTGCAGTCCCCTTGTTAAAAACCATGAACTGTTTTTGTACTAAATTGAAGGAAACTAACAACTGTGGCACATTTCCTACGTCACTAGATTCTGCAGGTATCAAGTCATAATAACCTGCAGGACATTGATTTAAGCCTAATTCCCATCAGTGACAGCTACAGATGAAAGACGGACGTCTTGGCCCTATAGTCTCAGCACCCAGAAAGTAGCAAAGCTGGACAGCGATCGCCAGCGCATGGTATCGTACTTGCTCCATCAGATGGCGTTGGACATCACAAAACCAAAGTTTCAGTGTAAAAGAGCTAAAGAGAAGGATTCCTGTTGTTGATGGCAGAGCTGTTTTGAGGTTTCATTTCTCTACCTGTCATGTGCTGGTAACCTCTGACAGTGTGCAATCCCTTGAGCCCCTTGGCCTGAGTTTTGGCCACACCCCCCCTTTTCTTTGCTCCAACGGAAGAAGGGCAGTGCACCGGAGATTTCAAGTTTGGAAAAAGGCACTATATTGTGGTGCCCATGAAAGAGCAGCTGACCTCTGACACTAAATAATGAGTGTTGGAGTCTGAAAGTGCTGCTGAGCTTGAGCTATTTCCCAATTAATGGTGCTTGGGTCTGCACGAGATGATTTGTGCCCTTGATCAATGAAGAGCACATTGTTTGTAGTGTCTGCCACAGAGGAGAGACACTGGTGCATTGCTTTAAGACATAGAGACTTTCGAGATAGCTGTGGGTGTTTGCCAGGAGGGCACTCCAACTAAGCAGTACTTTTCTCATGAAGAGGCCTGAATTGAGAGGCCCATGCGAAAGAAAACAACAAAAGAAAATTTGATGGACAATAGAAGCCTGCCAGAGAGGCTTTTTGAACGGACTCTGGGCATAGTTGGTTTCACAAGAGGTTTCCGTGTGATTGTATAGACTAGGTGTTAGGAGACTGATTGTTTTGCTGGCATTGTTTTAAAGTACTATTCTGTTTAGTAAAAGCAGAATAAAGTCCATTTTCTGTGGAAAGAGTACCCCCTTTTCACCTTAGAGCATTGATGAGAGTCACCACTGTTCCACCTGAACATACAAAAATTACTGAAATGCAGAGGAGCCCTAAAAATGTTACTAGATAATTTTAGGATTTGCTTTTTGGTTAGGGTTGTGAAAAATTATTATTTCATTTGTAATAGTGGTCACTACTTTCTCCCGTTGTCTATATGTTCTTAATAACGTGTTTTCTAGTGTCTTTTAAACATGACGTTGTCATTTATGGGTGGGATTGTTTTTCTCTACTCAATTGACTTCTGTACCCACTTCTCAACCTATGTCTTTTCCTACTATTGTTTCTTTGCACTCTTTTCACCCTTTTCCTGAACATGAGCAGGTTAGAAGATCAGAATTCGTAAGCAATTCTTTTGTACAGCTTCTGCATCAACACTAGTTAGTAGTGAACATCACTAATTGTTGGGTGTGTGATCTTATGCCACCTACTGCAGATAGAGGTATTCCTTATTTTGTCCTGCCATATGTGGCCTTTTGTGCTACTTCATGTTCGAGGAGACCTGTCCAGAAGAGAGTTACCAAGTACTAGAATTTTGCTCCAGTAACATCTCAACGACTTTAGAAACATAGACCTGGACTCAGATTAGCATGAGAATAGGTTTATTGCCTATGTAAGGGTAAAAGGAGGGTTTGTGGTTCTAAAAATTCTGGACCCATGTAATTTACTTTGCCACAGCAGTACGATTTTAGTATCAAAAGACCGATAATGACTAGTACACTAAGCATGAGCATTTTCGCTCAATTCCAGCAGCGTTTTCACCTCGAAATCGCCATTTTCGTCCTGCACTCGTGGCTCCCATTTTTTACACGGCAGCCATTTTTAAAAGTTGCCCTCACATAGGCTTATAATACAGTCAGATTTGATTCCAAGGACACGTACACCTTGATTGACTTTTCTCTGACCTGGGCAAGCTGGAACCATTGCCTCAGGCCAAACCTGTTTGGTCAGTCCCTCTCCCAGTGGCCGAATCAGATAACATCAAGGCACACCATGCCATAAAACCCTTATTATCGCTCACACACCCTGCCTAATCTTGCTCACACCTGCACCTGCTCTTTTCTTCTTCTTACTTTACGAGGGGGAGGTACCCGTTTTTATTGGGGGTCCACACTTATCTGATGTAAAAAACTAGGCCTTGCTGGGTAATTTATTATGGGTTGGATGACATGAAATATGAGGTTTCATCATGACACTGTTTTTTCCTTTGTAGTGAAAACATGTGAATGATCAACCAAAATGTCAAGAATGTTTGCCTGAAGCTTAAAAAACTGTATATAAGGAAACCTGACTTTGCATTGACACACAGTCTCCTGAGTACATACAAACCGTGCTGTTGTACTTCTAGGACGCTTGTTACTTGGTTGCAGCCAATAAATTCGATCTTTGACTTCACCTAGAAGACTCTGAGTTTCTGTGGTCTGAATCAGGAAAGTACCCGAGGTCTTTGGGTGTACCCTGGCACCGCTGGGTTACCGGATCAGTACCGGTTCTGAAAAACCCAGTACCTCAAGACCCAGACCCTGCCCACGTGCCACAACCAGCCAGACTGCAGGAAAGGATTCTAGAAGGGCTCAGAATAGGGACCACACCCTAACCACTCCCTGTAATCCTGCAGCAAAGCCTTGAAAATGAACAATACATTGTAAACAGCATTTATGACATTTCAAGATAAATCTCTGCAATGTAAAAGGTTAGCATACTGCATCAACACACAATGCATGAACTATTACATTGCATAAGGATTGGCGTTTTGCATTACTTCGCCCGTAGAGCGCCCACTGTACTGATGTTGAAACTTTGCTTCTTGGCCTGAGCCCTGGTAAGAGTAAAGATGTGCCCTCGAATGACCAGCATTGCTGCATAGGCCTCCACCTGCACTCCAGCCCATGCTGAAGTCTCCAAATCATTGCCTAGCAGACATTCTATTGGTAAATCAGTGGCTACCACAACTTTCTTTGGACCAGTAACACCCCCCCCCAGTTGAGATTCACAACAGCCATGGGGTGGCTTACAGTGTTGCTATGGGTGTCTGTCACTTGGTACTGGTGACCAAGTAGGTGTTGCTCAGGGGCAACCAGTTTGTCCATCACCATGGTGACCTTGGCACCTGTGTCCTTGTAGGCCTCAACCTGAACACCATTCATCAGGGGTAGCTACTTGTACTTATCCATATTAAGGGGACAAGCAACTAAAGTGGCTAGGTCAATGCCATCACCAGAGACTAAAACAGCCTCAGTGATCTCCCTAACTAGACCAACCCCAACTATATTACCAATGGTGAGCCCAGCTACACCCTTTGACTGGCTATTAGTAGTGTTTTTCCCACCACCACTGCTATTACTAGGGGCACTAGTGGTTGCAGTTGCAGCTGTGGTGGTAGGAGGTTTGGTGTTTCTTTTTGGACAATGAGGATCATTTGCCCAATGGCCTTTGGCTTTACACATATAACACAAAGGTTTCTTATCTTTGTGAGAAGAGGATTTGGATCCACCACCCCCAGAGGATTTGTGTGGGCCTGATGAAGACTCTGATGATTTTTTATCTTTGTCCCCACCCTTGTCATATGACTTACCATCCTTCTTCTTGCCTTCCTTGTCACCCCATGTAAGAGCTTTTCTGCTCACCCTTGTTCTGACCCATTTGTCTGCCTTCTTTCCCAATTCTTGGGGAGAGGTCAGATCTGAGTCCACAAGATACTGATGCAACAAGTCAGACACACAATTATTTAAGATATGCTCTCTCAGAATCAAGTTATATAGGCTTTCATAATTGGTCACCTTACTGCCATGTAACCAACTTTCCAGGGCTTCACAGAACAGTCTGCAAAGTCGGTCCAGTCCTGTGATGACTCCTTTCTGGTCTCTCTGAACTTAAGTCTATATTGTTCAGTGGTTAAGCCCAGACCATCTAAGAGTGCATTTTTAAGAATCTGGTAATTATCTGCATCATCCTCTCTGACAATAAGAAATTTGTCTCTACCATTGCCAGAGAAGGATAACAAAAGGATAGCAGCCCACTGTACATGAGGGACCCTCTGAAATTTACAGGCCCTCTCAAGAGCAGAAAACCACTCGTTGATGTCATCACCGTCCTTGTAAGGAGGGGCAACTTTGTGCAGATTCCTAGAATCAAATGAAGGTTCCCTCACATTTGCATTTCTAAAACTGCTGCTGCCACCACGGGGAACTTACCCCAAACTCTGACTCTCTTTCTCCACAGCCAGGGATTCAATGTCTAAGGCCAACTGCTGCTGCTTTAGCTTCAGTCTGGCTTCCTCTAACCTCAGATTTCAGAGTTCCCTATCTAGTGACTGGTCCTCGGGGTTAGAATTCTGTGAAGCCTCTGAAACAGAGGTAACATGAGAGTGTGCAAACGCAGACCTATCTTTAACATGGGCTACTCTAGTGACCTGGCCTCTAGGGGTGAAGGGAGCCCTACTTGTGTGTGAACCCTTCCCACTATCAGTTATACTAGGGGGCTTCTTGACAGATAGGGCTGTGGAAGCACCCTCCCCAGGATTGTCACCTTGCTCCTCTGAGCTTTCCTGGTTGAAGTTATCCTCTACCTCTTCCCCTGTCTGATCTGGACCAGTACTGAGTCCCTGTTCATCTTGGAGGAGAAGATTTAAGAGGAACTCCTCATTGGGGTTCTTCCCAATCCCTAAACTTCTTTCAATACAGAGACCCCTCAAACTTTTAAAGTTAACATTTTCTACAAGTAGTCTTGACTACTCTAGGGGTAGCTTCTACAGAAGACATATTGAAAGAAAAAAGTTTAGGAAAGTGAGTAAAACGTTAGTAGATTAACAGAGCTAACTTTTTAGAGAAAAGAAGAACACTTTACAGAACTTCGTAAAAACTTTTGCAAAGTTTAAAGAACTTTTTAGAAAGTTAGAAAAATGTTTCTAGGTATATATTATATATGCTCTAAGTATTGGAGCAAGCTTTTCTTGTGAAAAGCACAGGTAAAAAAGTAGTAAAACAATTGAAAGTATTTATCCCACTGCTGCACCACCAATGTAGGAGGCTGGCCTGGTTTGTAGTCGGTACCTTGGGTACTTACATCTTATACCAGGTCCAGTTATCCCTTAATAGTGAAGTAGTAGTGTTCTAGCAGCTTAGGCTGATAGAGGTAGCTAAAGCAGAGCAGCTTAGGCTGAACGAGGAGACATGCAAAGCTAATGCAATACCACTTATAGTTACACAGTACTTATACACAAGTAAAGACAATACTCAATGTTACCAAAAATAAAGGTATTTATTTGGGTGACGAAGAACCAAAAATATCTTAGAGACAATACTCCTTCTGGAGGTAAGTATTATACACAATATAAACACTAGACACCAAAATTAGACAAGTAAATAGTCATAGAACAATGCAAACAGTAGAAAATCCTTTAGAATGCAATGGGAGAAAATAGGTCTAGGGGCAACACAAACGATATACTAAGAAAGTGAAATGCGAATCACAAATTCCTCCCTAGACAAGTGCAGTGTGTGCAGAATCGCTGGGAGAGTAAGAATACAGTAAATGTAAGTAAATTACCCCACCCCAGAACGCAGTTTCCTTAGGACACACTACACCTCGTTTTTGGGATTTTGCAGCAGCCAACCAAGTCTGCAAAGAACAACTGCTGGATTACTGGAGCTTAAGACCTGCAAAGGAAGGGGACCAAGTCCAGAAGTCGAAAGAAGTCTCCAGTTAGTCGAAGACTGCAGGAATGCACCCTAGGGAGATGACAGCAGGTTCCTGCATGATGTAAAATATGTCACACGTGTGAAGATCGTTGCAGATGAGATTTCGTGTTGGAAGTTACCAACAAGCCTTGGCTACGACAAAAGTGTGTTTTGCATCAAAATGGTGCTGCATGCACCCAGGAGGGACCTGGCGGCCTCAACTCTATGTGAGGAGGAAGAAGAGCCTCTCAGAACTTTAGAGAGCCCTCAGGATGCCAGCCAGCACCCCCAGGAGTCACATAATCCAGGTTCAAAGGAGGTGCAAAATGCATTTGATGCAGCACAACAAAAGAAGGTCCCACGCCGCCGGAGAACAACTCGGCGAGTTGAGAGTCGCAGGATGAAGTGCTGGGGACCTGGGCCAGGCTGTGTATGAAGGAATTTTGCAAAGAGTGCACAGAGGCCTTAGGAGATGAAGAAGACGCAGTACAAAGGGGTACCGTCACTCTCAGAGAAGGCAAGGTCTTACCTCCTCCAAATTGCGTCAGCATGACCTCAGGACAGTCTGTGTCTGTGGTGTCCACCCTCTGTGTCCTTAGGAGCATGCTCATCGCTGTGAGAGGAGTCCCAGGGTACCAGTCGTTGTCTTGAAAGGTGCCTGCTTGGAGCATGGGAGTGACTCCGTCACTCCATGGGAGATTTCTTCAGTCCTTCTGGTGCAGGATGAAGGCAGGGATTCCCCAGAGCATGCAGCCATGAAAACTGTTGCAGTTGCTGACTTGGAGCTGAGGTTTCTGAAGAAAAGTGTCTCTTGTAGACACTTTTTTGCAGTTACGGCGTTTCTTGGAGCAGGCTGCAGTTGATCCGAGGTCAGAAGAGTCTGAAGTTCTTGCAGAGGATTCCTGAAGAAAACCTGCAAGCAGAATTTGAAGAGGACCCACAGGAGAGACCCTAAATAGCCCTGTGAGGTGGATTGGCTACCTTATCAGGTATGGACCTATCAGGAGGGGTCTCTGATGTCACCTGCTGGCACTGGCCACTCAGAGCCCTCCAGAGTGCCCCCACACCTTGCAAAGCAAGATAGTCAAAGTCTGGGACTCACTGGAGGAGCTCTGGGCACCACCCCTAGGGTGGTGATGGACAGGGGAGTGGTCACTCCCCTTTCCTTTGTCCAGTTTCGAGCCAGAGCAGGGGAGAAGGGGTCCCTGAACCGGTGTAGACTGGCTTATGCAAGGAGGGCACCATCTGTGCCCTTCAAAGCATTTCCAGAGGCTGGGGGAGGCTACCTCTCCCCAGCCTGTAACACCTTTTTCCAAAGTAACACCCTGCTCTCAGAGGAAATGCTTTGTTCTGCCTTCCTGGAACTGGGCTGGTCAGACCCCAGGAGGGCAGAACCCTGCCTATGAGGTGGCAGCAGCTGTAGCTGCAGTGCAAGCCTCAGAGAACTGGTTTGGCAGTACTGGAGGTCCATGGTGGCCCCCAGGATGCATGGAATTGGCAGATTTGGAATGGGGAGACAATTCCATGATCAAGACATGTTACATGGCCATATTGGGAGTTACCATTGTGAAGCTATATATAGGTATTGACCTATATGTAGTGCACAAGTGTAATGGTGTCCCCGCATTCACAAAGTCTGGGGAAATGGTCCTGAACTATGTGGGGGCACCTTTGCTAGTGCAAGGGTGCCCTCACACTTAGTAACTTTGCACCTAACCTTCAGTAAGTGAAGGTTAGACATATAGGTGACTTATAAGTTACTTAAATGCAGTGAAAATGCCTGTGAAATAACATGTGTGTTATTTCACGCAGGCTGCAATGTCAGCCCTGTGTAAGGGTTTTTCTGAGCTCCCTATGGGTGGCAAAAGAAATGCTGCAGTCGATATGGATCTCCTGGAACTCCAATGCCCTGGGTACCTAGGTACCATATACTAGGGACTTATAAAGGAGGTCCAGTATGCCAGTTGAAATTGGTAAATGAAGTCACTGGCCTACAGTGACAAATTTAAAAGCAGAGAGAGCATAAGCACTGAGGTTCTGGTTCTCAGAGCCTCAGTGACAAGGTTAGGCACTACACAGGCATACATTAGGCCATACATTATAAGCACTGGGGTCCAGACCAGCAGGATCCCAGTGAGACAGACAAAAACATACTGACATACAGGTAAAAATGGGAGTAACATGCCAAGGAAGATGGTACTTTCCTACACCAAGTGATCATCCCAGGTGGAGCTAAAGACAGCAATATTGTCCAAATATGCTGCACTAAAAGCTTCCAAACCTTGGAGGACTGTATTCACCAGCCTCTGAAAAGTGACAGGTACATTTTTCAAACCAAAAGCCATCACTGTGAAGTGATAATGCCCTCCCATGGTAGAAAATGCAGCTTTTGCTTTAGCATCTTCTGACATTTTGATCTGCCAATAACCTGCAGTCAAGTCAAAAGTGCTTAGTTACTTGGCACATGCCAGTGTATCTATTAGCTCATCTGCCCTGGGTATAGGATGAGCATCTGTTTTAGTTAATGTATTGGGATCCCTATAGTACACACAAAACCGCATTTCTCTTTTTCCTTCTTTGCTCTGCGGTTTGGGGACAAGCACCACTGGGCTCAGATCAGAAGGTCTCACATTTTCTGAACTTCAGCTTTTATGCAATCTCTGATATTGGTCAGGTGGCCTGCAAATTTTACTTTTGACAGGTAAACTGTTTCCAGTGTCAATTGTATGTTCACACCAAGTAGTTGTACCAGGTGTGAGTGAGAAGAGTTCAGAAAACTGATCAAGGAGATTTTTATAGCTTCCTTCTGCTCAGCAGTAAGGCAGTCTGCCAGAACCACTTCTTCCACTAAGCCATGAGCTTTAGTGTTGGAGAAGAGATCAGAGAGAGGGTCGCTCTCTTCTTCTTGCCCCTCATCTGTAGCCATGAGCAGGGTTAAGTCAGCCCTGTCATAGTAAGGCTTTAGGCGATTGACATGAAGCACCCTAAAGGGGCTTCTGGCAGTGCCCAGGTCCACCAGGTCGGTGACCTCACCTTTCTTTTCTACAATTAGATGTGGTCCACTCCATTTGTCCTGGAGTGCTCTTGGGGCCACAGGCTCCAGTACCCACACCTTCTGTCCTGGGAGGTACTCTGTCAGGACAGCCTTCTGGTAAAACTATTGCTTTTGGTGCTCTTGGCTAGCCTACAGTGACAAATCTAAAAGCAGAGAGAGCATAAGCACTGAGGTTCTGGTTAGGAGAGCCTCAGGGACACAGTCAAACACTATACAGACATACACATTAGGCCATAAACTATGAGCACTGGGGTCCTGACCAGCAGGAATCCAGTGAGAGAAGCAAAAACATACTGACATACAGGTAAAAATGGGGGTAACATGCCAAGTGTTAGACTTTTCATCCTTCACGTGGTCTCCCTTAACTTTTTGCCTCTGTTTCCCAGGTTGTTGATGTGTGCTGGACTCAGTTTTTTCTGTTTTTGTTACTCTGGGCACTTTAGCAGCGCTAACCAGTGCTAAAGTGCAAGTGCTCCTTTACAAAATGTGTATGTAATTGGCTTATCTATGATTAGCATATTTGGATTACTAGTAAGTCCCTAGTAAAGTGCACTAGAGGTGCCAGGGCCTGTAAATCAAATGCTACTGTTGGGCCTGCAGCACTTGTTGTGCCACCTAGAGGAGGATGAGGAGGACGAAGAGCATTCCCTACACAATGGTATTGTGGGTGGGCCTGTTATACCCAGGGAGAGGGTCTCCAGGGCAGGTAGCAGTGTTTCATCTAAGGGTCTGATCCCTGAAGAATTGCAGGACAGACAGGCAGAGAGGGAGCACCAGAGGGAGTTGAAGAAAATGAGGATGGCCATTGAGGAGAAAAAGTTGTTGCTGGCTCATGAGCTCAGCTTGAGGGAGCTGGATCAGAGGAGCCAGTCTAGTAGGGATGGTGGCAGCCACATCACAGTGCAGCCTGAAAGGAGGGTGCACCTTCCTAAAGATCTTGTGAAGGATTATAAAAGGGAGGACGACATATACTTGAGGTTTAAGGGGTATGAGTCTGCTCTCCATATGAATCTGGTCCCTGAAGCTCATTGGGGGTGCGTCTGTGGAAGCACTTTGATGTAGAGGGAAGGGATACACTGACAGCCTTTGGAGATGCTCAGAATCTCACCTATACTGTCATAAAGGATGCCCTACTCACAAGGTATGGTCTCACTCCTGAGCAGTATAAGGATAAGTTTAGATCCTACAAGAACAAGGAATCCCAAACATGGTTGGAATGTGTTGATTCTCATTGCAGGTCACTGGATGGTTGGGTGAAGGGCAGTAAAGTAACTACGTATGAGGGGCTTTACAGTTTGATTGCTTCTGAGCACTTGTACAGTTTATGTTTTCCAGAGCTGCGCCAGGACCTGATTGACAGCAAGCTGACTGATCCCAGGAAGCTTTTGCAGGAAGCTGACTGCTGGGAGAGCACCAGGGTCCAAAAGAGGTATGGGGGAGACCACACCAGGGGTGGGCAGGGTCCCTCTCAGAAGAAAGGGGGGTAAAGGGTAAACAGGGGGAGTTCTCTAAAAGGCCCCAAACTGATTCCCAGGGTAAGGATTCCCAACCCCCCAGTGAGAAGTAGCTATGGTTCTCCAAAGGGAAGCCGTGGCAGGTGGTCCCCCACATAAGTGCTATGCATGTGACCAGGTGGGTCATGTGAGGGGAAACCCAAATGCCCCAAAAGTACACCAGCACCCACTGGTGCGCACCGCCAGGAAGAGGCTGGTGGAAAAGGGAGTTCCTGGGGCCCACTAACAGGGCCTCGGCCAGCTTTTCACTGTCTGCTATGCTACTGCACCCGTCGCACGGCCGCAACACTGCCGGCTCCATTAGGAGCCAGCTCCTATGTTGCGGCCTCATCCCCGCCGGCCCAGGGGGAGTGTCGTAATGGGGGCCGTGGGAGTGCGGCCGCATTGGCGGTTACCGCCGCCCGCCAATGTCGTAATGACCCCCAAAGTGTACAGGCATTGGGTGACCATCAATGGACAGAGGATGGAGGCTCTGAGAGACACAGCAGCCAGTGTGACTACAGTGAGGAGTCAACTGGTGTCTGAAAAGCAGATTGATCCCCGGGTACTTCACCAAGTACTTGCAGTGGACAACTCAGAGCGCCTGTGTAGAGTGGCGCAGGTTCCCTTTGAATGGGGGGGTCTCAGGTTCCTTGAAGGTAGATGTGAGTCCAACCATGCCTGTTGATTGTTTGCTAGGCAATGACCTGGAGGATTCCCCTTGGAAGGAGGTGGAGCACAGGTCGCACTTGGAGATGTTGGGTCTGCCTCAGTGGGTATGCGTATCCAACCCATCAATGGCAGCCCGTCAGGGTAGTAAAAAGCCCCTGGAGCCTGAAACAGTGGGGCAGGGGACTGCCAAGAAGAGGAAGGGCAGGGGGCACGAGAAACCGGCCCCAGAAGTTACCACGGTCCGGGAGTAGACGGAGCCTGAGGGTGACGCCTCAGAGGAACAGGTGACTGAACTTTGGGATGTCCCTAAGCTTTCGCACTGGCAGCAGGAAGGGGGACCAACCAGAGAGGCATTCTGTGAAACACAGAAAATGTGCCCTACTCTAGAGGGACTGCGGCAGCAGTCTGAAGCCCAGGCGGCTAGTGAAGATCCCAGTACTCACCTGATCTATTGGGAGGATGGCCTCCTGTATAGTGAGCCTAAGGCTCCTGAACCTAGGTCAGCTTGTATGCTGGTGGTACCCCAGTGCTTCAGGGCCTTCCTACTGGGGTTGGCTCATGATGTACCTTTGGCAGGACATCTGGGGCAGGACAAGACCTATAAAAGGCTTGTCTCCAACTTCTATTGGCCCCAGATGCACAAGCATTCTGCTGCACACTGTAGGTCTTGCCCAACTTGTCAGGCAAGTGGCAAGAGTGGGGGGAAATGTAAGGCTCCCCTCCAACCTTTACCTGTGGTTAGTACTCCCTTTGAGAGGGTAGGTATTGACATTGTGAGGCCTCTGGACCCCAAGACAGCCTTGGGCAACATGTTCATCCTGGTCTTGGTGGACCATGCAACCTGGTACCCAGAAGCCATGCCTCTGAGGTCAGTCACTTCCCCTGTGGTGTGTTGTGCACTGATCGGGGTTTTACCCGCATGGGGTTCCCCTAGGAAGTGGTATCTGATAGGGGTACCAAGTTCATATCCATGTATATTAAGTCTCTGTGGAAAGTGTGTGGGGTGACCTACAAGTTCACCACACCTTACCACCCCCAAAGTAATGGTCTGTTTGAGAGATTCAACCGCACCTTGAAAGGCATGATCATGGGCCTGTCAGAGCCCTTGAGGCAGAAGTGGGACGTCCTATTGCCATGCCTTCTGTTCGCCTACAGGGATGTGTCTCAAAAGGGACTTGAGTTTAGTCTCTTTCAGCTGATATATGGCCCCCCTCTGAGGGGACCTTCGGGTTTGGTGTAGGAGGCTTTGGAGAAAGATCCTAGTAAACACCCCCAGGATGTATTTAGGTACATGCTGGCTTTGATAAACCAGACTGCACGCTTTAGAAGTTTTGCACAGGAGAACCTAGAAGCAAGCCAGGAGGATATGAAACGGTGGTATGACCGGAGTGCCACTCTTATCGAGTTTCAGCCTGGTCAAAAAGTGTGGGTGATGGGGCCAATGGAGCCTAGGGCACTCCAGGATAAGTAGACTTGGCCATTTGAGGTGATGGAGCGCAAGAGTGTAGTCACCTACCTGGTGGACTTGCAGTCTCCAAGGAACCCTTTAAGGGTCCTGCATGTCAACCGCCTCAAGCCACACTTTGAGCAGACTGAGCAGTCCATGATCCTTGCAACAGATGATGGGGTAGAGGAGGAGAGCGAGACTCTTCCTGACCTCCTGTCTGCAGGAGAGAAAGATGGGTCAGTGGATGGAGTGATCCTCTCCCCCTCCCTGACTGAGGAGCAGCAAGGTGACTGTCGCCACGTGTTGGGATAGTTTGCCTCACTGTTTTCCCTGATTCCAAGAGTCACACACTTGTGCAGACATGATGTGGATGCTGGGGACAGTACACCTATTAAACAAATAGGTTACAGGGTGACTGACAGGGCCAGGGCATGCATTAAGGATGAAGTATCCAAAATGCTTAACCTAGGTATTATTGAGCACTCCAGCAGTCCTTCGGCCAGCCCAGTGGTATTGGTCCCAAAGGCTGTTGCACCTGGTGCCACTCCAGAACTCAGGTTCTGTGTGCACTACCGGGGACTCAATGCGCTCAGCAAGACTGACGCACACCCCATCCCCTGAGCTGAGGAGCTAACTGACTAGTTAGGAGCTGCCAAGTACCTCAGTACGTTTGACTTAACATCTGGGTACTGGCAGATTGCCTTAACTGAGGGGGCCAAGGAAAGGTCAGCATTCTCTACCCCAGATGGACGCCTTCAATTTAAAGTCATGCCATTTGGGAAGAAGAATGCCCCTGCTACCTTTCAGAGGTTGTTCAACCAGGTGTTGGCTGGGCTGGATGAGTTCAGTGCCGCCTACCTGGATGACATTGCTGTTTTCAGTTAAACATGGGAGGAACACCTGCAACACCTCTGAAGGGTGTTTGAGGCCCTGCAGAAGGCAGGCCTCACTATTAAGGCGAGCAAGTGCCAAATAGGGCAGGGTTCTGTTGTGTACTTGGGACACCAGGTAGGGAGTGGCCAGGTGGCCCCCTGTAAGGAAATGCCCCCTTGGCATGGTTACCCCCTGACTGTTTGCCTTTGCTGATGCTAAGTTTTGATTTGAAAGTGTGCTGAGGCCTGCTAACCAGGCCCCAGTACCACTGTTCTTTCCCTAACCTGTACTTTTGTTTCCACAATTGGCACACCCTGGCATCCAGGTAAGTCCTGTGTAACTGGTACCACTGGTACCAAGGGCCCTGATGCCAGGGAAGGTCTCTAAGGGCTGCAGCATATCGTATGCCACCCTGGGGACCCCTCACTCAGCACAGACACACTGCTTGCCAGCTTGTGTGTGCTAGTGGGAATAAAAAGAGTAAGTCGACATGGCACTCCCCTCAGGGTGCCATGCCAACCTCACACTGCCTACAGGTATAGATAAGTCACCCCTCCAGCAGGCCTTACAGCCCTAAGGCAGGGTGCACTATACCATAGGTGAAGGCATAAGTGCATGAGCACTATGCCCCTACAGTGTCTAAGCAAAACCTTAGACATTGTAAGTGCAGGGTAGCCATAAGAGTATATGGTCTGGGAGTCTGTCATGCACGAACTCCACAGCACCATAATGGCTACACTGAAAACTGTGAAGTTTGGTATCAAACTTCTCAGCACAATAAATGCACACTGATGCCAGTGTACATTTTATTGTAACACACACCTCAGAGGGCACCTTAGAGGTGCCCCATGAAACCTTAACCAACTACCTGTGTAGGCTGACTGGTTTTAGCAGCCTGCCACACTCCAGACATGTTGCTGGCCACATGGGGAGAGTGCCTTTGTCACTCTCTGGCTAGTAACAAAGCCTGTACTGGGTGGAGGTGCTTCACACCTCCCCCTGCAGGAACTGTAACACCTGGCGGTGAGCCTCAAAGACTCACCCCCTTTGTTACAGCACCCCAGGGTACTCCAGCTAGTGGAGTTGCCCGCCCCCTCCGGCCACGGCCCCACTTTTGGCGGCAAGGCCGGAGGAGATAATGAGAAAAACAAGGAGGAGTCACTGGCCAGTCAGGACAGCCCCTAAGGTGTCCTGAGCTGAGGTGACTCTGACTTTTAGAAATCCTCCATCTTGCAGATGGAGGATTCCCCCAATAGGATTAGGGATGTGCCCCCCTCCCCTCAGGGAGGAGGCACAAAGAGGGTGTAGCCACCCTCAGGGCTAGTAGCCATTGGCTACTAACCACCCAGACCTAAACACACCCCTAAATTCAGTATTTAGGGGCTCCCCAGAACCTAGGAACTCAGATTCCTGCAACCTAAGAAGAAGAGGACTGCTGAACTGAAAAACCCTGCAGAGAAGACGGAGACACCAACTGCTTTGGCCCCAGCTCTACCTCCCTATCTCCCCACTTCTAAAGACACTGCTACAGCGAAGCTTTCCACAGGGACCAGCGACCTCTGAAGCCTCAGAGGACTGCCCTGCATCTAGAAGGACCAAGAACTCCAGAGGATAGCGGCTCTGTTCACCAAAGACTGCAACTATGCAACAAAGAAGCAACTTTGAAACAACACGCGTTTCCCGCTGGAAGCGTGAGACTTGGCACTCTGCACCCGACGCTCCTGGCTTGACTTGTGGAGAACAATCACTTCAGGGAGGACTCCCCGGCGACTGCGAGACCGTGAGTAGCCAGACTTGACCCCTCTGAGCCCCCACAGCGACGCCTGCAGAGGGAATCCCGAGGCTCCCCGTGACCACGACTGCCTGCTTCAAAGACCCGACACCTGGTAAAGGCACTGCATCCGCAGCCCCCAGGACCTGAAGGATCCGACCTCCAGTGCAGGAGCGACCCCCAGGTAGCCCTCTCCCTTGCCCAGGTGGTGGCTCCCCCGAGGAGCCCCCCCCCCTTGCCTGCCTGCATCGCTGAAGAGACCCCTTGGTCTCCCATTGATTTCTATTACAAACCCGTCGCTTGTTTGCACACTGCACCCGGCCGCCTCCGTGCCTCTGAGGGTGTACTTTCTGTGCTGACTTGTGTCCCCCCCCGGTGCCCTACAAAACCCCCCTGGTCTGCCCTCCGAAGACGCGGGTACTTACCTGCTGGCAGACTGGAACCGGGGCACCCCCTTCTCCATTGAAGCCTATGCGTTTTGGGCACCACTTTGACCTCTGCACCTGACCGGCCCTGAGCTGCTGGTGTGGTAACTTTGGGGTTGCTCTGAACCCCCAACGGTGGGCTACCTTGGACTCAAACTTGAACCCCGTAGGTGGTTTAAATACCTGCAAAAACTAACAAACACTTACTTCCTCCAGGAACTGTTGAAAATTGCACTGTGTCTAGTTTTAAAATAGCTATATGTCATTTATGTGAAATCTGTATATGCTATTTTGCTAATTCAAAGTTCCTAAAGTACCTACCTGCAATACCTTTCATTTGAAGTATTACATGTAAATCTTGAACCTGTGGTCCTTAAAATAAACTAAGAAAATATATTTTTCTATACAAAAACCTATTGGCCTGGAATTGTCTCTGAGTGTGTGTTCCTCATTTATAGCCTGTGTGTGTACAACAAATGCTTAACACTACTCCTTTGATAAGCCTACTGCTCGACCACACTACCACAAAATAGAGCATTAGAATTATCTCTTTTTGCCACTATCTTACCTCTAAGGGAAACCTTAAACTCTGTGCATACTATTCCTTACTTTGAAATAGTGCATACAGAGCCAACTTCCTACACCCCCCTACAGCCAAAGATTGATACGATCCTGGCTTGGGAGCCCCTCAAGACCCAGGCTGAAGTGACAGCCTTCTTTGGTCTCACAGGATACTACAGGAGGTTTGTCATTGTTACCCCCTTGACTGAGTTGACTTCGAAGTAGCAACCCAGGAAAGTGATCTGGACAGAGGCTTGCCAGAACGCTTTTCATGCCCTGAAGGCTGCCATGTACACAGCACCTGTGCTGAAGGCACCCAACTACTCCAAGGAGTTTGTTGTACAAACAGACGCCTCAGAGCATGGTATTGGAGCAGTACTCCCACAGCATAATGAAGAGGGCCTAGATCAACCCGTAGCCTTCATTAGCAGAAGGTTACTTCCCAGGGAACGTAGGTAAAGTGTCATAGAACATGAAGCATTTGCTGTGGTCTGGGCACTGAAAAAGCTAAGACCTTACTTGTTTGGGACTCACTTCTGAGTTCAGACCGACCACAGGCCCCTGAGATGGTTAATGCAGATGAGGGGTGGTAATCCAAAACTGTTGAGGTGGTCCATTTCCCTACAGGGGATGGACTTTACGGTGAAACACTGTCCTGGTACAGAGCACGCCAATGCTGATGGTCTGTCCAGGTTCTTCTGCCTTAGTGATGAGAACTCCCATGAGGTTGGGTAGTTGCTCCCCACTTTCAGCTGGGGTGGACATGTGTTAGACTTTTCATCCTTGGCGTGGTCTCCCTTAACTTTTTGCCTCTGTTTCCCAGGTCGTTGATGTGTGCTGGACTTAGATTTTGCTGTTTTTGTTACTCTGGGCACTTTACCACTGTTAACCAGTGCTAAAGTACAAGTGCTCCTTTACAAAATGTGTATGTAATTGGCTTATCCATGATTGGCATATTTGATGGATTAGTAAGTCCCTAGTACCATGTACTAGAGGTGCCCAGGGTCTGTAAGCCAAATGCTACTAGTGGGCCTGCAGCACCTGTTGTGCCACCTACATAACTCCCTGTCTTCACCCTGTACCAGAAGGACCAAACAAATGTCCTGTGAAGTGACTGAGTCACTTCCCTGCTCACGCAGGTACCTTCTAAGTCAATGACCATTTCTCTTGGACTCCTCTCCTGGTGACGAGTGTGCTCCTTGGAACAGAGAGGGTGGAGCCCATCAACACAGACTGTCCTGAGGTCCTGCTGTCCCAATCTGGAGGAGGTAAGACCTTGCCTTCCCTGAGAACGGCAGTTTCCCTGTGCACCACGTCTTCTTCACCTCCTGAGGCCTCTGTGCACTATTTGCAAAATTGTGGCCCAGGTCCCCAGTACTCTATACTGTGACGCTCAACTCACTGAGTTGTGCTCCGGTGGCGTGGGACCTTCCTTTGCAGTGCTGCACCAACCGCATTTTGCACCTTCTTCATCCCCATGTCCTGGGACTCCCGTGGGTGCTATCTGGTGTCCTGAGGGCTCTTTAAAGTGCTGAGAGCCCCTTCTTCCTCCTCATAGAGAGTTGAGTACCCAGGTCCCTCTTGGGTCCATATAGCACCAACTTGATGCAAAACGCTACTTTGCCAGAACCAAGGCTTGTTGGAGAAATCCGGCGCCAAAACTCAACTGCATCCAACTTCACGACGCGGGACATCCAGTGCATCATGCAGGAACCCGCTGACATCTTCCTAGGGTGCATTTCTGCAGTCTTCCTCCAACCGGGGACTCTTCGTTTGCACCCTGTTCTGGGTTGGCAGGGGCTCCTGTCCTGCCTGGAACTTCTTTCGACTTCTGGACTTGGTCTCCTTCCTTTGCTGGTCTTCACATCCAGGAATCCACCATTTGTTGTTTGCAGACTTGGTTGATTCTTGCAATAACTCTAATCACGACCTGTAATGTGTCCTAAGGAAACTTGTAGTACTTTCCTCCTGCTCTTCTTGGCTCTGGGGTGCTGGGGTGGGGTAATTTACTTACCTTTACTGTATTCTTACTCTCCCAGTGATTCTACACACACAACACTTGTCTAGCTGGGAATTTGTGATTTGCATTCCACTTTCTTAGTATATGGTTTGCGTTGCCCCTAGACCTATTTTCTCCCAATGCATTCTATAGCATTTCCTATTGCTTGCACTATTGTATGTCTAATAACTTACCTTATTTTGGTGATTAGTGTATATATTGTGTATAATACTTACCTCCAGAAGGTGTATTGCCTCTAAGATATTTTTAACCTTGTGTCACCCAAATAAACTACCATTATTTTTGGTAACACTGAGTATTGTCTTTACCTGTGTATAAGTACTGTGTAACTATAAGTGGTTGCAGGAGCTTTGCATGTCTCCTTGTTCAGCCTAAGCTGCTCTGCTATAGCTACCCCTATTAGCCTAAGCTGCTAGAATACTACTACATTTCACTAATAAGGGATAACTGGACCTGGTGTAAGGTGTAAGTACCCAAGGTACCCACTGCAAACCAGGCCAGCCTCCTACAATGTCCAACGTCGAGTTGTTGGATGCAGGATGTTTGCGTTGCTGGATTCCGCCAACCAGCCTTGGTTTACGCAAGTACGTAGATTGCGTCAAAATGGAGCTGTCTTTACCCAGGAGGGACCTGAGGGTCTCAACTCGGACTGAAGAGCCAGAGGGGGAGCTCAGTACTTCAGAGAGCCCTCAGAAGACCAGGAAGCACCCACAGGAGTCCCAGAACACAGGGACAAAGTAGATGCAAAGTGAGGTCATCGCAGCACAACAAAGGAAGGTCCCACGCAGCCGGAGAACAACTCAGTGAGTTGTGCGTCGCAGGACGGAGTGCTGGGGACCTGGGCTCCACTGTGCACAAAGGGTTCTTGGAAGAAGTGCATAGAAGCCCAAGGAGCTGGAGATGACATGGTGCACAGGGGTACTGTCGCAGCATTGGGGGGCAAGCTCTTACCTCCACCAAAGTTGGACAGCTGGACCTTAGGACAGTCTGGGTCACGGCAGTCCACCACCTGTGTTCCAGGGAGCATGCTCGTTGTCAGCAGAGGAGTCCCAGAGTACCAGTCATCGTCGCGGAAGGGTGTTTGCAGAAGCAGGGAAGTAACCTCGTCACTCCACAGGAGATTCCTTTAGTTCTTCTGGTGCAGGATGATGACAGGCAGTCCTCAGAGCGTGCACACCTTGGAAACTAATGCCAGAAACACACTGGAGGAGCTCTTGGCACCACCCCTGGGGTGGTGATGGACAGGGGAGTGGTCACTCCCCTTTCCTTTGGCCAGTTTCATGCCAGAGCAGGGACTGGGGTCCCTGAACCGGTGTAGAATGGCTTATGCAAGGAGGGCACCATCTGTGCCCTACAAAGCATTTCCAGAGGCTCTGGGAGGCTACCCCTCACAAGCCTGTAACACCTATTTCCAAAGGGAGAGAGTGTAACACCCTCCTCCTATAGGAAATGCATTGTTTGCCTTCCTGGGATTGAGCTGCTCAGTCCCCATGAGGGCAGAAACCTGTCTGTGAGGTGGCAGCAGCTGGGGCTGGAGTGGAAACCTCAGAGAGCTGGTTTGGCAGTACTGGTGGTCCATGGTACAGCCCCCAGGATGCATGGGATTTCCCCCCCAATACCACATTTGGAATGGGGGGACAATTCCAGGATGTTAGACACCTCACATGCCCATATTCGGAGTTACCATTGTGAAGCTACATATATGTATTGAGATATATGTAGTGTACCCGTGTAATGGTATCCTTCACTCACGAAGTCTGGGGAATTGGCCCTGGACAACTTGGGGGAACCTTTGCTAGTGCAAGGGTGACCTCACACTTTGTAACTTTGCACCTAGCCTTCAGTAAATTAAGGTTAGACATATAGGTGACTTATAAATTACTTAAGTGCAGTGAAAATGGCTGTTAAATAGTGTGGGCACTATTTCACGCAGGCTGCAGTGGCAGTCCTGAAGAAAGAATGGTTTGTCTGAGCTGCTTATGGGTGGCAAAAGAAATGCTTCAGCCCATTGGGATCTCCTGTAACCCCAACACCCCAACACCCTTAGTACCTAGGTACCTTATACTAGGGAGCTATAAAGGGGGTCCAGTGTGCCAAATGAAATTGGAATATGGAGTCACTAAACTTTAGTGACAAATTTGGTAAGTAGGGAGCGCATAAGCACTGGAGTTCTTGTTAGCAGAACTTCAGTGACACAGTTAAGCATACGGACAACACACACATTAGGCCACAAACTATGAGCACTGGGGTCCTGGCTAGCAGTATCCTAGTGAGACAGGCAAAACACACTGATAAACAGGCAGAAATTGGGTGTAACATGCCAAGAAAGATGGTACTTTCCTACAATGTGTGCCTGTGTGATGATTATTCTGCACAATTTACTTTGCATTTACTGTTATTCCGTAAATTTGATTCTAGTTTTAGGAAATCCATTTTATTGCCACTTTTAATTGATATTGACATCAGACACTACAAGTCAGTTATGCTCTACTTACAATCTCTTCCACCTTTGAGTATATGCTCGACAGTAAAGAGTTATATACAATGTGTAATCAAGCATAGGAAATTTGGCCTTTAGAGAAATTGGTTTGTTTGATAGTGAGATGTATTTTTATATCTTCCTATGCTCTAAACCTGGTTTTATCTTGTATATGTCTTATTAAAAAGATCTATATACATTGTGGAGTAAGTATAGGAAACTTGGCTTGAACAGAACATGATATTATGATGGCTCTGTTGCACTATGCACTTGTCGCTTTATGATGCCACCTACAGCTGTTGTTTTATCTTTGAGTATTTTTTTTATAACTGTATTTTTCAATTGATTAATGTATCTGTCTTTTATGGCCTTTCGGATGAATGCAGTTTTTTCCTTTTTGATCTGAGTCAAGACCAATTGCACGTAGAGTAAGTGTAATTATTGCACATTTGAGGTGCTAGCTTAAGTACACCAGGGATCAATGCAGAAGGAACAGTAACTGTGAAAAGTGTGATTTCCTGTGAGCGATAAAGAAGTCCAACGGAGGGTTGTTCCAGAGAGTGAAGGTGGACTAAACCACTAAAGATGCAACTCGTGATTGGCAAGAGTTTGCCAACCGACATCATATGCTTGCATGTTCAGTGAGCCCACCAGGCGGGTCACCACAAGCCAGGAATCACGATCCTGGGCCCTAGGCCACAGCTTCAATACCTTTGGCCACAGACATTATCAACCCACAGTATCAACATTGCAGTTCTGTAGTTTGCCAGGGCCATAACTGATCAATCTTAGATGGATGGCAGGAATGCCCTTGGGCTAATAAGATCACCCGAAGCTCCAGAAGCTTTACGTAATATTTCTGCTCTGTGGAAGACCAGAGGCCTCTTGTGTCTTATGCTTCGTGGTGACAGTCCCAACTGAGAGAGGAGGAGTGAGTAACTACTGTGGCCAATGCTGGTAAATGGCAGAAGGACTTCCACACATAAAGTGGTCTGTAACCAGTCCACCAATGTCATCTTTGTGACAAATCGAGTGGCTGAGTTAGCCTAAATGGAAGCACCATGAATTGAAAGTGGATAAAGCCTACCACAATTCACAGGTTGTGAAAAGAAGCTTCCTGCATGCTGAGTGACTCCACCCAGTCTTCCAGCCCCAGGCATATTGAACCTCTCCATATAAAAGAAGACATTCGGAATGTAATTGTGTAAAATGAGAAAGACAACCATCTTTCCTGGGAGCAAGAAAACACAGGAGTACTGTCCTAGCTAGATATTGCTTTCTAGATTACATCTATTGTCTGTTTACTCAACAGAGCAAAAACCTCCAGCTGCAAATTGCAGGCATGGTTGTCTGAGGTGAATGAGGGAGCAAGGAGATGTGAGGAGGAAAGTACTGGAAGGAGTTGGGGTAGGGTCTACCAGGTTTAATAGTATGATAAATGAAACACCCTTCCGCCAACTGGCCGCAAATGCTCCCTCAAGGGTAAGTCAAACCAATTTAGTGGGATGGACCAGGAAGAAGGAAATAAACTGCTGATGCTGTTCTCAATTAACTTAGGAATCTTCGTGCCCTTTATAGCTGGAAAATAACTAGGGCTACAGCACAGACTGTGAGGGCTGGCACCACCGGAAGCGCAGGGTCAAAAATGGAGGAATTATCCCCTGAACTTGCAATACTGCTGGTGAAACTGGCAAACAGGGGAAGCAAGTTCCTAGGACCGAGCCATCACATTACCTTGTTGGCATTCTCACCAAAGAGACAAGTTTAATCAAAGGGTTGGCCTGGACATCACCTGAAATGGAATACATTCAGTCATGACAATGGATGGTGAATGAAGAGCCCATGGTTCACAACACTGAAACCACACATCTAAAGTGGAAGATCTGATTGGCCACATCTTTCTTATCATGCATGATGTCTGCAAAATAATCACAAAGGTAGTCATGGTCAGGGAGGTTTGGAATGATTATTTGTATAATTTCCTAAAGATTATGGGTGTAGTAAGTGACAAGGCAAGTTTGTGAGAAAAGGCCTATTTCCGTCATGGTTAGTTCCCACTTTTTGCCTGGTATGTGATGTAGCCTAGAAGTTGTTAGTGCCCAGGCCCCCTGCTAACCAGGTTCCCTGGGTCAGAGCTCTTTCCCTAAATTGTTGTCATGCATTGGCACAATTGGAGACACCTTTAGCTGCCCCCATAAGTCCCTAGTAAATGGTTCTTAGGTACCCAGGGCAAGAGGTACTTAAGGTAGGCTCCTGAGGACTGCAGCAGCACTGATTGTGCTACCATCTAGGGCCATGCATTCAGGTGCACCAAGCACTGCCATTGCAGGCTGAGTGTCCAGATCCAAACCTAAAATACAAACTCGACATGGCACGCTGCCTGTGTGCTCTGTTCACTAATCACTTCATGCACTATGGGTAAGACACCCCTCTGGCAGGCCTTCCAGCCCTAAGGCAGGGTGCACTATACTGCATGTAAGGACATAGCTGCATGAGCAATATGCCCCCACTGTGTCCTTGCCAAACCTGAGACATAGTGAATGAACAGAGCAGCCATTTTAATGCATGTGCTGGACACTGGTCAATATGAGTTTCACAGCTACATGATGGCCACTCTGAACCCTGGGTTGTTTGGTATCAAAGAACTCAGAATGATGAATCCAAACTGGTACCAGTATTGGCTTTATTACCCAATGTACCCAGGGGTCAACTTAGAGGTGCCCCTCGCAAAAGCTAACTACCCAGGCATGGTTGCTGGACAGTCACATCCATCCTGCCCCCTCCAGACACAAATCTGCACCCCTGGGGTGAGGGCCGATGGGATATAGAACAAAACCCTTCCTGTGTGGGGGTGCTAACGCCCCCTCCCTCAGTAGCTTCAAAGGGCTTACCGCCTTTGAAACTCGACTTCCAGGCCTGCTGCTAGCAGCAGATGGCCACCCCCATTGCAAACCCTGCTTTTGGTAGACCAACAGCAGGAAACTCAAACAAAGGACAGGAGGAGTGGCCAACCGTGCATGCACCACCCCTAAGATGCTACATGCGAGGTGGACTCTCCATTTTATTTTTCCACCATCTTGGACGGAAGGAAAATAGTCAGTCAGGTATTGGGAAGTGCCCTCTGCCCACAGGAAGTGGTCACTTAGTGGATGTAGCCACCCTAAGGTAGATGACCCATTGGTCACTACCAGGTTCCCCCTAAAACACCCACTAAATACAGTATTTAGTGGGCATCCCTAGACCAAGAAATCAGATTCGACGGACAGAAGAAGACCAGCACCAAGAAGGTCCAAGGCACGAGAACTGTGGACCTGCTGCACAAAGAAAAGGCGCCAAACTTTGCCTGCTGCACCCAGGACCTGACAATTGTTGCTGAGGAGCAGCTGGACAACTGGGAAAACTGTAAAGAATGCCAAAGGACCTCCAGGCTTTGCAAATCGCCAGAGAAATCCCTCCAGAGTGGAGGTACCACTCTAAACCCAAAAGGAACCAACAAGCCAGTGAGGTCCACTTCACTCACTGGATGCTAACTCCGGAACCAGACGCCACAGCCAGACCAAACATCACATCGACGAGCGCAAGAACAAACCCTGCCAGTATGCCATGTTTGGTGGCAGTGTGCCCTCTAGCGGTTGAATCATACCAATACCCTGTGTATTGGTTACCTGACTTCGGACACCAAGAAAGACTGTAAAAAGCCCAGTTAAGGGACTTCAGAAATGACCCACACCTTCCACTAGAGTGCCTCATTGTCCTGCAAACGACCCTTGAACGGACCTACCTCCTACTTCTGAAGGCATCCTTGTGCACAGCTCCTGGCTCACCAATTTGCTCTGCACCCAGCTGCACTGTGTCCTGCACCGAAAAACAAGCTGTACCCTAAGGGTCCCCCACCCCTTGTGACCTCAACACTCCAAGAGGACCCCCAGGATCCACCTTTAAACTTACCTGTGCAGTGCTTTTCCAAGTGGTCCTCAGCAGTGGCCCTGCACCAGCTCTAGAGCCCTTTCCCTGCTGCTCCCGCAAGAACTGGGAGCTGCCTGAACTTCTCCAGCTGGTACAGTGTGCCCACTGATGGCCTTGACCAACCTGCAAAAGAAGAACTTGGTAAACCTGCTGTACGATTGTATATAGGTTATCCTCCATTGATTCATAAGGTGCGTAATTATGCACAAAAAGACTATTTTTATTAAACTTCAAAAATGTATATCTCAAAAAGTTGTTAACCAATTTTGATGTACTTGGTCCTAAAAATACATAAAACTCTGAAGTATTTTTATAAATTGGTCTCGAGTTAGTCCTTTGAGTATTTGGGTTGCAAGATCGATGCTGTGAGTATAGCAAATGCTTTGCACTTCTCCAAGAATGGCCTAACTGCTCAACCAAGCTATCATAAAAATTAGAGCATTAGGTGGTATAGTTTTTCCCCCTGTAAACCAATGTGTGGTTGCCTGGACCCCTTGCACAGTGTCCCTAGCTTTGCACACTACATAGAGGGACAGCCTCCCACAAAGTTGTGTTCATGGAGTGAAGAGCAAGTCTCCTCAAATGTAAGACATTCTTCTACAATGACCCAATCCTTTTCAAATCCTTATCTGGAGTAGTAGAGCAAAAAGCAACCATACTCTTAGAGAAAGAGGAAGCCTAGAGAACAAGACTCTCTGGAGAAGGATGCACCATCAAAAACTTAAGGTCTAAGGAGTCATACGATAGCCGTAGTTGACCTCACAGTTCACCACAGGCACCGAAGTTGATTTGCCCCAGGAGACCAACGTTAAATCCATCAACATCTCATGGAACAAGAGCAATGTCTCTATAGTGGAAGATGCAGGGTACAGAATTTCCATAAAGAGGTTAGCTTTATTCTCCTTCACAAGCAGTGCAAATTCAAGGACCTCTGCAGCCTTCCTTAGAACAGTCATGAATAAGGCAACTGAATTCACAGGAGGCCCCAAAGAGGACTCCATATCCATCTTAGGGAGGCATCCAAGCCACTGGCATTTTAAAGGGCCAAATAGTTACCACTATCCATGCTTGGTGTGGCAAGGGGAGTTGTGCAGAAGATTAACGACCTCACTGCTTTCATCATCATTCTGATAGATATTATTTAACTAACTAGAGTCTGAATCGAAGCCAAAAAAAAACCCTCAAAGCTGCCACAATACTCATCCCTAGGTAAGAGCATACAAGGAGCCTCTTCAACAACTGCAGTGCTCTGCATCAGGACCTGACAAGGATGGCATTCGTCTTCAAAAAATTCATCAACTTTTTCATAAGGAATCCAAAGTCTACACTGATGTTAGCCGAGGGCCTGGGGTGGTGGGGATACAAGCAAGGCATGCATCAGAGGAATAGTGTAGGGAAAGGGGATATATTATATGGTGTGTTGTATAACCTCACCATGTAATATACTACCAACCCCTTTAGGACCAGCCAGCTTTTGTTCGTTAAACCTTAGCTCAACCCTGGGTAGCTGTGGCTCGGAGTAGTCAGGCTTATACACAGGAACAAGTGTAAACCATTTAAACAGCCCCAAGACAATTTAGGAAGAAAGAAACTCAACACCCAAGAAATCCAACTCCAATTTATAAAAATACTTTATGAGTTTATGGACACCAAAACAAAAAAGATCTGCTGGAGAATTCTGGAGATATGTATTTTACAAGAAACAATAAATCAAGAGTTTTTTATCAAAAGAATTTGCCAAAGTGGAATGTGGTTGCTTACAGCGACCACCTCCAGCAGGGAGTCAGTAAAGGGGACCAGCAAGGTCCAGCAGAACAAATAGCTCCTTCAGAAAAGCAGTCTTCCATCCAGTTCCAGCATCAGTGGCTCCTTGCCACTGATTGTGTGGAGCGCTCCTGATGCAAGGGATCAAGGCTGTTTCGGTGCTATGGCCTCCTCTAAAACCATATTGCGTGTCGTCTTTTAAGCCATAGTCCTCAAGCCAAGAGTTGGAGATTCATGCTTTTTTCAATCATTTGTGTTGGCACTGGGAGTCGCAAAATAGGCTGGAAGTTATTAGGGTCTTTTGGATGAATATTAGGTTTCTTAAGTAATGGTAGAATTGATGCTGTTTTCCAGGTCCTAGGAAAACAGCCTGTTTTATATTTAAGGATGGTACTGAACAAGATGGTAAGATGGTTGGACATAAGATCAGGCACCAATCTAAAAATAGAGACTGTGCAAGGGTCTAGAGGGGACTCCGACTTGGCTGCAAGAATGAAGTCCTTCACCTTGGAGAGGGAGGGGCAAAATTGAAAAAGGTTGGCTGAGGATGTAAAGAGGTCACAGCCCGATCAAGTTTGGCTTGGAGGGGACTTCCGCTGAGAGCCCTTTAGGGCCACCAAAGTCAAAGTAGATGCGTTCCACTTTGTTCTGAAAATGCTTTGCAATACTATTGCAGAGTGACTCATTGGTGGACTCTGGATGTACTAGGAGAGGATAATTTTCTAACTGTATTAAGCAGTTCTTTAGAAGAGAGTCTAGATTTCTCTAATAGATTAGTGAAGGAAGCAGCTTTTTCCTTCACTAATAAAGCTTTAGAGGTAGCAAGGCAAGATTTATATTTGCCCTGCTATATAGTGTTGTAATCTTTGCGCCAAAGGCGCTCATGTCATTTACAAATTAGCTTTTGAATTTTAAGATCTTCAGAATACCATGGGGCTGAAGGACGTAAGAGACGAGATAATTTAAGTCTCTCTGGTGCCTCTTCCTTACCTGCTTCACACAACCAGCTCGTGAAGGTTGTAGTGGCCTTTTCTACATCCTCAGAATAGACCAGCTGTGAGGAGGTAAGAAGTTCTAAAAGAGAAGAGGGTCGATTCTGTTCCAATGCCTAGTCTTGATTGGCTTGGGAAGAATGTTAGTGGCAGAAGAGCTATGCAGAAAGGCAAGATTAATCAGGACGGCGGAATGGTCTGACCAAGTAAGTGGCAGCACTCTGTGGAACTTAAAAAAAGCGTGAATGGAGAAAATGGCATCAAGCAAGTGACTAGCTACACAGGTAGGTTCCTGAACCAGTTGTGTTAAACCTAGACTGTCCATAACATCTAAGAGATGCAGAGAATCTGGATCTGTCACAGCTTCAAGATGGAAAGTAAAATCACCCAACAGGGTGAAATCACTAGTAACACACAATCTTCGAGCAGAGAGCGAACATTGGCAATAAACAGTGACCTAGCGCCTGAAGGAAGATATAAAAGGATCCCTTTAAAGCACTGATGCTGCAAGATTTGAATGTTGAAAAACAAGGCTTCGCACACCGATGACAGGGCTGCTAAAAAGGAGGTAAAACAAGGTTCACGCTAAATAATGGCCATACCAACTCCCCTTTTTCCAGGTCTATCCAAAGCATGAAGAAAAAAGCCAGGGGGAGTGGCTTCCACCAAGTGAGGATCTGAGGCAGCGTCAGTCCATGTTTCTGTAATGAAAAAAATATCCAAGTGCTGACTATCAATGAGCTCAGAGCACTCTACACTATGCTTGACGAATGATCTGGCGTTGTCCAAGCGCAATGTGGAGGCTTAGTGTTACTTACCGATAATGTAGTAGAGGAGGTAAAAGGCCTCAAAATAGTAGAGTCAATGTGAGTTTTTACCAACAATATGGGTAAGGAAGTGTTGCAGGATGGACAAAAAGGCTGTGAAAGCTTAGAGCTGGAAAGAAATGAAAAGCAGAGGCAAACTGCGTACCTGTCCTTAAAATTTAGTGTGTAATCACGGCTAGAATATTGAATCCGACATACCTTTTCTGAGGGAAAAGAGGCAGGGGGGATGGTGCCGAGCATAATGCTAGAGCGGAGAGGTGCAGATGGACTTTCCTTTTGCATGCCTTCGTCGCAAAGGATGGTGAGATGCTGTGCAGTCGAAGAAGGACGTCCTGGAGCTATTCTTTGGTCCACGGTACTGGTGAGGCAATTCTGGACATAGAGGTCAATATCTGACTAAGGCCCTGATTTATACTTTTTTTGACGCGCATTAGTGTAATTTTTTACGCAAAAGCGGCGCAAACTTACAAAATACAATTGTATTTTGTAAGTATACTCCAGGTCATAAGAAGTTCAGTCGCCACTGGGCTACCACTCACCCAGCACAGTGGTTACATTATTTTTCATCTGTTGGTGATAACGGTTCTTCTGGGTGACCAAGCTGCACTACAATGACTGTCCCATGTCCAGCAGACTTGAGTGCAACCATTGAGTGTGGGGTCCTGGTCTCTTGTGCTGCACAGTGTAGAGAAGCAGCAATCTGGAATACCAAGTTACCCCAGCAGGCTTCTTCAACATTTGTGGCCTTGTGATGCAAAACAGGAAGACAACAAACCAACTCTTGTAGTCTCTGCTTCAAGCTGGGCTCTGGGGGTGAATTCTCCACAAGCAGGACACAGCAGGTACTGTCCTTTCATTTGCTAGCCTAGGGAGGACAGCCTCTTGGGTGCAGCCTCCTCTTCACTGGTTCCAGGGTCAGCAGGGCAGTCCGTCTTTGTTCCTCTTCTTTCAGTCAAATGAGATCTGAGTTCTAGGTGCCAGGAGTACCCCTTTAGTGCCCTCAGAGGCTGTTGCAGTTTTTAGCCAATGGGTTATTAGGTTCCCTCCCACCTGATGAGATTTCCCTGTGAAGTGTGGCATCTAGCTATCTCAGAAGGCTCCATTCTGCCCACTCTCAAGATGACAGAACCTCCCTCTTGTCCTCAAGAACTTGGTAGCCTGCCCTGTAGGTGTGGCTACCTGTGGGCTGCATGTCCATGAGAAAACCACTTTGGCTAGTGTTTACCCCTGTCTGTACCCAATGCCAACCTGTCTACCCAAACAAAAGAGCAGCCCCTCTCGAGCGTGGTGACCATTTGCCCTACAAAGGTTGTTATGACAGGTGGCATTCCCTTTGAAGCTTGCCTTTTGGGCTAACACCCTCTGTGGCTTCCTTCCAGGAAAAGGTAACACTTTCTCTAATGGCAGCCCTCTATTGTTACCTATCCTGGGAGTCGTTTACATGTCTCCACGCGTTAGGCAGAAGGCTGTCTTGTGGCGAGACTCAGTAAATCACCACTGGAAACCTGGACAACAGATTAGCAGCTTTCTAAAAGTTGCATGTAGCAAAAAGTAATATTCGAACTGAACATAAAGTCAGGCTTAATGTAACGAGTTGTTGGATATCTTGATGAACCAACTTTGGTAATCCCATTCAGAAGTTAGCAGAGCTGAGATGTCGTTGTGCAGCTGTACTCGCCACGGGGCTAGCAATCTCTTTTGCAGGATAGATGACAATTTCAGGTTTTTGCTGCTATAACATGCTAAGCACATATTCTACTTTTGCAAGAAGTTGCACTCTGCCTTAGAACTCAATAGACTCTCTGTAGGGGTAACTTACACACTTTAAAAAGGGAGTTGGGGCTTTGCCAGTGCTTACAAGTTATTAATTTTATTCATTTTAAACAGCCCTTCCAGTCAGAAGTGGCAGACTGAAAGCCATATTTTAGCTTGTCTACCTCAGGATGGCACAACAAGTGCAACAGTTCATGAGGAGACACAATAACATTCAGGCTTTGGTACTCCAGCTACATTATAATAGGGGCTTGGTTGGAATAAGTTAGCCTATGCTAATTGGATGTAAGCCAATCAAACACACGTGTTTAAGGGTCAGGGCACTGGCACTGAGGTCTAGTTAGCAGACCCCAGTGCAATTGAGTTGACAAAAACCAGCAGCATCTGCCCAAAACTTTGGGGTGACCATAAAAAAAGATGCATTTCCTTACAAACAGGTTTGGCCAGCACAAGAACAGGATCAAGAGAAGGCTGAAGAGAGTTGGCAGAAGACCAGTTGGAGACTTCAAAGGCCCACAGAAACACCAAAGGGAGGAAGGTGGAGCAGAAAAAGGGCAGCATACCCTTGGTGAAGGCCCTTATCTGTAGTGTCAACCCTAGGGGAAGGTAACTCCTGAAACATAATTGGTTGTTCATGGCTCAAAGTCTGCACCCAGGCCGAATCTTGCACTAGATGCAGATGCACCAAAACTGGCTCTCAGGACATCTTAGTAGGAGGCAGGGAGAGAGGCTGGTGACTGGAATACCTAACGGAGTGGGAGCAATATTGTAGGAAAGTACCATCTTGCCTGGCATGTTACCCCCATTTTTCACTGTATATATGTTGTTTTAGTTGTATGTGTCACTGGGACCCTGTTCTCCAGGGCCCCAGTGCTCATAAGTGTGCCTGAATGTGTTACCTGTGTAGTGACTAACTGTCTCACTGAGGCTCTGCTAATCAGAACCTCAGTGGTTATGCTCTCTCATTTCTTTCAAATTGTCACTGACAGGCTAGTGACCAATTTTACCAATTTACATTGGCTTACTGGAACACCCTTATAATTCCCTAGTATATGGTACTGAGGTACCCAGGGTATTGGGGTTCCAGGAGATCCCTATGGGCTGCAGCATTTCTTTTGCCACCCATAGGGCGCTCTGACAAATCTTACACAGGCCTGCCACTGCAGCCTGAGTGAAATAACGTCCACGTTATTTCACAGCCATTTTTCACTGCACTTAAGTAACTGATAAGTCACCTATATGTCTAACCTTTACCTAGTAAAGGTTGGGTGCTAAGTTACTTAGTGTGTGGGCACCCTGGCACTAGCCAAGGTGCCCCCACATTGTTCAGGGCCAATTCCCCGGACTTTGTGAGTGCGGGGACACCATTACACGCGTGCACTACATATAGGTCACTACCTATATGTAGCTTCACAATGGTAACTCCGAATATGGCCATGTAATATGTCTATGATCATGGAATTGCCCCCTCTATACCATCCTGGCATAGTTGGCACAATCCCATGATCCCAGTGGTCTGTAGCACAGACCCTGGTACTGCCAAACTGTCTTTCCCGGGGTTTCACTGCAGCTGCTGCTGCTGCCAACCCCTCAGACAGGCATCTGCCCTCCTGGGGTCCAGCCAGGCCTGGCCCAGGATGGCAGAACAAAGGACTTCCTCTGAGAGAGGGTGTTACACCCTCTCCCTTTGGAAAATGGTGTGAAGGCAGGGGAGGAGTAGCCTCCCCCAGCCTCTGGAAATGCTTTCTTGGGCACAGATGTGCCCAATTCTGCATAAGCCAGTCTACACCGGTTAAGGGGACCCCTTAGCCCTGCTCTGGCGCAAAACTGGACAAAGGAAAGGGGAGTGACCACTCCCCTGACCTGTATCTCCCCTGGGAGGTGCCCAGAGCTCCTCCAGTGTGCTCCAGACCTCTGCCATCTTGGAAACAGAGGTGCTGCTGGCACACTGGACTGCTCTGAGTGGCCAGTGCCACCAGGTGACGTCAGAGACTCCTTGTGATAGGCTCCTTCAGGTGTTGCTAGCCTATCCTCTCTCCTAGGTAGCCAAACCCTCTTTTCTGGCTATTTAGGGTCTCTGTCTCTTGGGATTCCTTAGATAACGAATGCAAGAGCTCATCCGAGTTCCTCTGCATCTCTCTCTTCACCTTCTGCCAAGGAATCGACTGCTGACCGCGCTGGAAGCCTGCAAAACTGCAACATAGTAGCAAAGACGACTACTGCAACTCTGTAACGCTGATCCTGCCGCCTTCTCGACTGTTTTCCTGGTGGTGCATGCTGTGGGGGTAGTCTGCCTCCTCTCTGCACTAGAAGCTCCGAAGAAATCTCCCGTGGGTCGACGGAATCTTCCCCCTGCAACCGCAGGCACCAAAAAGCTGCATTACCGGTCCCTTGGGTCTCCTCTCAGCACGACGAGCGAGGTCCCTCGAATCCAGCAACTCTGTCCAAGTGACTCTCACAGTCCAGTGACTCTTCAGTCCAAGTTTGGTGGAGGTAAGTCCTTGCCTTACCTCGCTAGACTGCATTGCTGGGAACCGCGACTTTTGCAGCTACTCCGGCCTCCGTGCACTTCCGGCGGAAATCCTTTGTGCACAGTCCAGCCTGGGTCCACGGCACTCTAACCTGCATTGCACGACCTCCTAAGTTGTTCTCCGGCGACGTGGGACTTCATTGTGCGACTTCGGGTGAGCACCGTTTCACGCATCCTTGTAGTGCCTGTTTCTGGCACTTCTCCGGGTGCTACCTGCTGCTAAGAGGACTCCTTGTCTTGCTCGACGTCCCCTCTACCTCCTGGTCCAATTTGCGACCTCCTGGTCCCTTCTGAGTCACAGCAGCGTCCAAAAACGCTTACCGCATGATTTGCAGCTAGCAAGACTTGTTGGCGTTCTTTCGGCGGGAAAATACTTCTGCACGACTCTACAAGGCGAGTGGGATCTGTCCTCCAAAGGGGAAGTCTCTAGCCCTTTGCGTTCCTGCAGAAACCGCAGCTTCTTCAGTCCAGTCGAAGCTTCTTTGCACCCGCAGCTGGCATTTCCTGGGCATCTGCCCATCTCCGACTTGCTTGTGACTTTTGGACTTGGTCCCCTTGTTCCACAGGTACCCCAGATTGGAAATCCAGCGTTGTTGCATTGTTGGTTTGTGTCTTTCCTGCCTTATTCCCCTATCACGACTTCTTTGTCCTTTGGGGAACTTTAGTGCACTTTGCACTCACTTTTCAGGGTCTTGGGGTGGGCTATTTTTCTAACCCTCACTATTTTCTAATAGTCCCAGCGACCCTCTACAAGGTCACATAGGTTTGGGGTCCATTCGTGGTTCGCATTCCACTTTTGGAGTATATGGTTTGTGTTGCCCCTATCCCTATGTGTCCCCATTGCATCCTATTGTAACTATACATTGTTTGCACTGTTTTCTAAGACTATACTGCATATTTCTGGTATTGTGTATATATATCTTGTGTATATTTCCTATCCTCTCACTGAGGGTACACTCTGAGATACTTTGGCATATTGTCATAAAAATAAAGTACCTTTATTTTTAGTATAACTGTGTATTGTGTTTTCTTATGATATTGTGCATATGACACTAAGTGGTACTGTAGTAGCTTCACACGTCTCCTAGTTCAGCCTAAGCTGCTCTGCTAAGCTACCATTATCTATCAGCCTAAGCTGCTAGACACCCTATACACTAATAAGGGATAACTGGGCCTGGTGCAAGGTGCAAGTACCCCTTGGTACTCACTACAAGCCAGTCCAGCCTCCTACAAATATTAAAAAGCTGGTGAGTACCTCATGTGGGGTTTCTTGTGTGTAATTTCTGGAGTACTTCTCCATGCCCTTGAAAGTGGACCATTTTGAGGAATTAATGGGTTTTAACACAACGCATGGATCTTGAGCAAAAATGGGGCCAGTGTTCGTTCCAGGGCTGGCCCATGAACAGCACAACACAAAATAACATTGGAGCACACCTATGTGAATTCCTATGTATCCAATTCAATCCATTTGTATAGTGATTGAATAATACATCCCAAATTATTTAAGGACATCTGGGAATTATTCACTTTTTCCTTTACTATATCAATAATATTAGAAAAGCTATTGTTTACATTGTTTTTTCCACTTTTTACTTTTCTTATATCACAATTACATCATGGAATGTGTGTTTACATTGCTTATATCACTGCATACTTGTATCCACTACCACTGCTATTCAAACAGTATACACTTTTGGTATTAATATCATAACTGTAGAATTTGTATTTATGTACATGGTCTATTACTGTGTTTAGTTTCATTCACCCAAGCCTATTTCTTAGTTCAAAGATGCTTATGGCCCTCTGGCCCATGAACAGCTTCCCCTCCCGCTCCTTAATAGCCTTAGTGTGCATGAGGCCACACTTCTCACACATTCTGGACTCATGTTTTGACCACAGACAAATGTAAGGGTGCAAGAGCAACATCTGTTTGTGAGAGGTAAGAGGAGGTTTAACCCCTGAAATTTTCTAGGGAGACAGTCAAACACTGAAATCAGGATCATTTGAGAGGAAATGTTCTGAGGAGAGCGACTGCGGATTTATTTAGAACAAAAAGAATACATGTTAGTGTACATGGATGACACTTTATACGGCTCTGTGATGTCAGAGGCACAGTGGCAGTAATAAGTGCATGAGCGCAATTTCAAATTTCCAGATCCTTTCTGGAGCCTGGAAAAGATTCAAGAGGCAAGGAATCTGCAGGTAAAGGTACTCTGACACTTTCTAATCTTTTCCACATTTCCAGTCTGATAGCCGGGAATAATTTAGGCACTGTACTGAAGATATGATGAGATCCCACCATTAAATGTGCCAGGTCTCCATACAAAATCAAAAAGAACAGAAGATGGATGGAATGCTGAACAATGTAAACATTCACCCCCAGTCACAATGATCTGGGTTTAATCCATTGTTTTTTGTTTTTTTTTTTGCCCACCATGCCACTCCAGTTTGAACACAGCCATATGCAAATCAGTCTTAACCCTGTTCCCCATGGGAACAGTCTAGCCCGAACTGCCAAGCCAGATCCTCCCTGAACCGGAAACCAGCGTCCTGGGACCAGTTTCAGGGTATCACCCCTCCTCAGCCAGGCTAGCTTGTCTAGAGGTGCAGTGAGCAAGGGACCCACGTCTGGGCATACTCTTCCCACTTAGGGTGACATACCCCATTATCCTTCAGGCAAGCACTAGTATTCCACATTTAAAAATATTTTCCATATAAACAATTAGGAATGAAGGTGCATTTATATCTTTCCATGAGCAGATAGAAATGCACAAGTCAGATTTTCTTATGTTTGATTTTGTAAATAATTACATTGAAAACTTGTTGGTGCTCTAAAATATGGGAATTTGACTATGCACTCACATTAACTGTCCCAATCCAGAGCTCTTGTTGATAAAGAAACCTCACTCGGTTAGTACCTGAAAGGTGTAAAACACACGTCTGTATACATGCTGAAACAGTATATGTACTCAGGGGCGGTTTCTTCCTTAGGGGACTGGGGCGTTGCCCCACCTCTATTTTGCCCCCTTGTCACCCCATTATAATGTGTGAATAAATATACATAATCAATAATTTTATCTTCCTCTGCCTGCCCAGGGCAGTTACAGCCTTCAGTTCAGCCCCAGGCGGTTTGTCGGTTTCAGTTCAGCTCTTAAGGGGTTAGAGTCTAATTGACTGGACTGCACATAATACGAGGCACTGGGAGGCAGACAGCAGAGCCTAGTCCGCAGGTCGGGTGGGACAGCTGCCTTTCTCAGCCAGCCTGACATGCACACCAAAGTCTTCTCTTCACTTGCTCATTAGTGAGGGAGGGGTTGCTCAAAGCCGTAAACCCGGTCTACTGATGAGTGGTGAATTAGCCTACTCACCCCAATCCTGGCACTGATCTGATGCTGTGTAAAAGCAAGGAAGCAGTGTCATGATTGGCTAAGACACGGTTGCTAGGCCTAGTAGTCTCCAGGCTTCTAGTGCAGGTTGTGCACATGGCACCACGGCAGGGGCATTCTATCTGGCAACAGAACATGTGGTGAAGCCATACAGTGATTGGGCATCTCTTGTGTTGCTAGGCGGAGCTGACCAGGGCCAGGGGGCCCAGGTGGAGATCACAACTTATGGTGACCTAACCTCATTGACTCGTCATGCTGTGGTGTGCGCATTTTCCTCCTGACTTCGAGTCAAGCCATTTGTTACTATCATTGCTTAACAGCTAAGGGTGTTACCACCAAGGCCCATACTTATACTTTTTTAGCGCCCCATTTGCGTCATTTTTTTACACAAAAGTGGCACAAAATACAATTATATTTAGGGGCATATTTATACTCCGTTTGCGCCGAATGTGCGTCGTTTTTTTCGACGCAAATTCGGCGCAAAACTAACGCCATATTTATACTTTGGCGTTAGACGCGTCTAGCGCCAAAGTATGGGCAAATAGTGTCATTTTTTTGCGTGAACGCCTTCCTTGCGTTAATGAGATGCAAGGAAGGCGTTCCCGTCTAAAAAAATGACGGCGACGCAAATGCGTCGTATTTATACTCCCGGGCAAAAATCACGCCCGGGAGTTGGCGGGCCGAAAACCCCGCATTTGCGCCACTTTTTAACGCCTGGGTCAGGGCAGGCGTTAAGGGACCTGTGGGCTCAAAATGAGCCCACAGCTGCCCTCCCATGCCCCCAGGGACCCCCCCTGCCACCCTTGCCCACCCCAGGAGGACACCCAAGGATGGAAGGACCCACCCCAGGGACATTCAGGTAAGTTCAGGTAAGTATAACATTTTTTTTTTTTATATTTTTTTTTTGGCATAGGGGGGCCTGATTTGTGCCCCCCTACATGCCACAATGCCCAATGACCATGCCCAGGGGACATAAGTCCCCTGGGCATGGCCATTGGGCAAGGGGGCATGACTCCTGTCTTTACTAAGACAGGAGTCATATAAATGGCGTCTGGGCGTCGTTTAAAATGGCGCAAATCGGGTTAAGACGATTTTTTAGCGTCAACCTGACTTGCGCCATTTTTAAGACGCCCTAACGCCATTTTTCCCTACGCCGCCGTGGTTTTTTTCCACGCACACCAGGCAGCGCCGGTCTGCTTGCGCCGGCTAACGCCATTCAATAAATACGGTGCCCGCATGGTGCTTCAGAATGGCGTTAGCCGGCGCAAAATTTTTTGACGCTAAACTGCGTTAGCGCAGTTTAGCGTCAAAAAGTATAAATACGGGCCTTAGACTCTGCATTCTCACGCATTTGCTAAGTTCTGCAGGACAGGGGCTGGTTCCTTCGGGCCCGCTGCCTCAATGTATGCAACCATATAAATCATGGTAGTCATGTACAGCAAACAAATTTAAATACATTTGTTCGGAGACTACAACCTTGATAAGAATGTTTAAAGCTGACAGAATGAAAAAACGTTATTATGTCCATGCGACTTAAATAAGCAACAATAATGGCTTCTTTACATAAAATATTTAAACTGCTCCCGTACTGAAATGATGAGACTGTGAATGAACAAAAACTGGTCTGTTAGGAGTTACACCAAAGGCAGCCCAGAGTGGCACTGCTGCAGAATTAAGATGTCTTTTCATCCTTAGGGTGAGGACGAAAATAGACAGCCTGATATGGACCTTTCTCAGTCACCACCTGCTTTTTAGAACTAAAGCCCTGTTCTTTTCTGACTTTCTCCTTCACAAACCCTCCACTTTACACAGCACAGCAAGGATAAACATTTTTCATGCGCTCCAATGATTTTTACTGCATTGTTTACAAGTTTAATAGGATGCTAGAAGGCCGCGGACCTCAATAGGTTATTAAACTGAGGTCTCCTCTGCAGTCCCCAAACGACACCAACTTCCACTGTACAATAAAAATCTGCAATATGGATTTATACACTGGCATGCCATTCTTAACAGTGAAGATAACACCTGTGTTTAACCACTCTGCACCATTTCTGACCACTTTCACATTAGAGGTGAAGTTGTAACCGCACCAGATCACTGTGGGGAGAAAGTGGTACAGTGAGGAACCCCAGGAAATTAAGGTAAACGTGTCAGATCTGAAAAACTTGACAGGATTCTGATTATTCCCCCTTTATGTGGCATATAAATGTGGAAGAAATAGTTGCTCTTACCAGCTCTACCCCTTGCAGTATTATTTACTGGCCTGGTTCATAAACTGAGGTTTCGTTGTTCCAGTATGAAGTAAGCATGTGCGTTTTTGGAAGTAAACATTACAATCCCTCATCAATTTATATCTGGCACCATCTGCAGCATGCTTTGAGTCCACTCATTTGTGAAAATGAGCCTACAACATGGGTACTCGCAAACATTTTCCCAGGGGCCACACAATGTTGTCTGTGATGTGACCGAGGGCCGCATTGATACCAGCAGGCTGGTGGTGGTGGTTAGGGAAGGGTTGGTTGCAAAGTGGATGTAAAGGAAATGAGTCATATACATGTAGTGCGTGAGTTGCACAATTTGAAACCAAAAATTTGGGATTAATCCCAGATCCTCCACTTAATCAAATTGTGTGATCCTAGGCATTTTTTTAAATTTTACCTTCCCTCCTTTTTCTTCATTATCACACATGAAGACTTTGAACTACATGACTTCAGGATGTGTGCTGCACAAATGCTTCTCTTGTGTTTTGATTTAATAAACTACAATGTTGTTCATATGTGATAGAAATCCAGGCCACTCAAGGAGTCCACATAACAGTCTTGCCTCTGGGTACACTATTGTCATTGTTGTCAGAATGGGGGCAAGAATGAATGTTTATAAATTAATATCACTTTAAAAAAAAAATACTTCTCAATGCGCCGATTAAACTTGATGTACTAAAGTGAAACAGTTCTGCATGTCAGTGAAATACACTATTAGAATTTTGAACAAACGTTATCATACTTTTACACATTTGCTGCAAGATGTCTTTAAAAATGAAGATGTTCCTAAAGCTAAGCAGTGCAGGATACCTTCATTACTTCCTTTCTTTAAGTTCCATTAACCTTTTAACAAATGCTTGTCTGTTTATTTAACATCATCTTAATGTTTGTGCCTAGTCCAGTAAACTGCAGCCCAGTGTTGCATGAGATGGGGGAAGGGGTGGGGGCAGTGTGGAGTGTGTAGGGGTGGTGGGGGCATGTGGCCATCAGGCCGTACTTTGAGTATAACTGGCCTATAGGCATTGGCCTAATGCCAATGGCTCAGAGTTTCACGTTCTGGGAATCCATTGGCAAGCCATTGGCGTCTCTCTATTAAACCCCCCCAAAATGCTGCAGCGTCATTGGATGACCATGCTGCCGAATAGAAAACGTATTATAGGTTGCACTTGCTCCTGAAAAATGAAGCATAGACACTGTATTTCCTTTCATGTTTATATGGTAACTTCTCTTTTTTTACAATTCTAACAATATGAAAAACATTTTAAAATCATGCAAAGCACATCACATGTATCTAGATGTAGTATTCAATGAAAGCTTTAATAATACAAATCAAATGCTGCTTGCTCTATAAAAACCTATCTTGCTCAAGAAAAAGCAATTTGCATTCCGAAAGCCCTTACAGATGACTTTGTGTATGCATCATATCAATCTGCGATGCACAATTGTGCAATGCAATCAGAAGTGTCACTGTAAATTTCAATGCACAGATCGCAAATGGTTGAAAATCATAAATCGTTACAGGTGTCACAGGGGCACCCTCTCTGCAAATGGCATACCGATACAGAAATGCTGAAAGATTGCTCTTTTCATGTGCAAGCTGTAGGCATTGACAGATGTGGGCAGCGATTCTATGGACCAGTGGCAGTTCCAGCATGTCTTGTTCAAAATTTTCCGCAATAAAGTAACACGGCTTGTGGGTTCTGAGCAGATGCGCTGCAACTTTGAATGCTGTGAAGTATCAGTGCTTGGCTTTGGTGTATAATTTATGTGTTAAGTATGTAATATTTTTCTTTACAGCACCTGGTAAAGCCCCGATGACCTTTACCTAATGTTTGGGCAAAGAACAAGAGGGTACAAAACCCACCCACTTTTGCTGCTCTTGCACTACCACAACACAATCCTACTGCTTAAGGTAAGGAAACTGGGACCAGATGTAGCAAAGGTTTGCGACTCGCAAACGGGCAGAATCGCAATTTGCGACAGTGCAAAATCGTAAATGGGATGCAAAAAGCCCATTTCCGACTCGCAAAAAGCGATGGGACCCGTTTGCGAGTCGCATCCGTTGCGACCCCATTTTGCGACCCGCAAATACCAAGTCGCAATTTGCGAGTCGCAAACCTTATGCAATTGCAACTCGCAAATTGCGACTAGTCGCAAAAAGGCCATTTTGCATGTCCCATTTACCACTAACTCAGAGCAGGTGGTAACCATTACCAAAGTATAAAAGGAGACCCAGAAGGCATCTGGGTTACACAAGATGGCGGAGATATACCTGATAGCAGTGAGAAGGAGAGTCCACGCAGCCCAGCAGAGGAGGAGGAGGGGCCACAGACAGGAGAAGATATATAGAACAAGGCAGACTCTTTTTCAGCAAACTGAGGATGAGATCTATGACAAATACCGCCTTAGCAGCGCAGCCATCCTAGAATTAATAGATTTACTCAAACCACAGGTAGAGCACCAAACTCTGCGTGGCTGCGCCATCCCTACGCATGTGCAAGTGCTATGCTCACTGCACCTCTTGGCCTCAGGGAGCTATCAGGGGGTCATTGCTGTGGCAGGTGGGGTATCCCAAAGTGCAGTGTCAAGGTTCCTCAGGGCCTTCCTAGATGCCTTAGTCACGCACATGTCCCACTTCATATACTTACCAAGGAATGAGGCAGAAATGAACAGCACCAAGCTGGACTTTTACCGCAGTGCCCACTTTCCCCATGTCATAGGGTGTGTAGATGGGACACACATTCAAATATGCCCCCCTGCTAATCTAGAACACATTTTCCGCAACAGAAAGTGTACCCACTCACTCAATATTCAGGTTGTTTGTGACGCCCATTATGTCATCACTGACATTGTAGCTAAGTTTCCAGGCAGTACCCATGACTCATACATTTTTAGGCATAGTGGGATACATCAACGCCTGGAACGTGGGGAATTCGGAGACGGTTACCTCCTAGGTAGAGCCACAGACACTTGCAGACATACACACAGGTCACTGTGCACGACAATCTGGACTTCCTAACAGTGTACTCTTGTGCCCAACAGGTGACAGTGCATATGCTCTCAGGCCTTGGATCATGACTCCATTTTTAACACCCAGCCATGATTCAGAGAGGCAATACAACAGTGCACATAAGAGGACCAGGAACCTCATTGAGCGCACCTTCGGACTCCTGAAGGCAAGATTCAGATGCCTCCACCGCAGTGGAGGTGCCCTCCAATACACCCCCATTACCGCATTTAAAATTGTGGCCGCATGCGCCATCCTCCACAACATAGCCACCCAACGTGGGCTACCTCTCACCCCTGCAGACCCAGATCCTGATGATGAAGAGCAAGAACAACCCCATCGCCATCATGGGGATAGGAGTTTGGCAAATCAAGGCAGACTGAGACGGGAACACATTGCAACACAATATTTTGGACGGTACGTGTCAACTCCAACCATACTCACCTATTAACCAAAAACTCCATTTGTTAAGTGGCAAAAAAATAACTGTTTTATTAGTGTATTAAATAAACTATTCACAAGTGAAGATTGTCCATGGGCAGTAAAATGCCAACCAGGCATGTGGCACATTAACGTCATGTGCCACATTTAATGGTCCAGGGTGATCTCTAAGACCTTCTGCCCCTCCTGCCAGCCTGGCTGGTCCCTGCTGCTTCCGTGGTGCTCTGCCTGCCACTCCTGAGCACCCTGCTGTCAGTGACAGAGACACTGCTCACTGTTGAGCCCTCCTCACTGTCCTGGGGTGTTTCCCCTGTGGCCCTCGACATTTCCCGTGTCTCCATCAGTTCGATAATGTGGGTGAGACGTCCCAGGCCCCTTGCCACATCCCCAGCGAAATGGCCCATCTCCACTTGCAGCCCAACTGTCCTCCTCGACAGGCCTGTGGTATTCATGGCGAGCCTGCCGATGGATGTGGCCATCCTGTCCAGTCTGTGCATGATCTGCCGATCCCTGCGCCGCCCACCCTCTGCCTGGGCCAGTAGTCCTCCCGCCAGTTCCCTCATGGCAAGGGCAAGGTCCCCAGTGTTACTGCAGATCATGTCCATCCGTGTGTTGAGGTGCTGCATGCTGGCATGGTTGTTGCGCACAAAGCGGTGCAGCACACCACTAATTCTGCCCAAAATTCTGTTCTGCAGGCGCTGACCACGCAGCAGATGTGCCTCACTGGTGGTTGGAGGAAGTAGCCCGGATGCAGACTGCAGCCGAGATGGTATTGACCTGCGACGCCTGCGCAGCGGTGGCTGCCCTGTGCTTCCACCTGTCTCCTCCCTGCCTGTTGCTGGGGCAGCCTCTTGCGGAATTGTTGCAGCAGGTGTGGCTACTGCAGGGATGCTGCTGACCGTGCAGGTGGGGGTGCTGGGGGGTCCTGGGGTGTCCTCATGGGCCTGGGTGCTTGGAGTGTTGGTGGTGTCTTGCTGGAGACCTGTGGGACATGGGGAACAGACTGTCAGTGTCTACTATCTATTGCACACTTCCTAATAAACATTTGCCTATGAACTGCCTACTTGACTACATTTCCCATAATGCATCATTCTGGAATTTGCTACCCTGAAATGGAGCTATTTTGGTTGTGCATGCCCCTGACTACATGGTGGGTGGGGGTATTGCATTGATAGGGGTACAGGCATATCACATGGTACTCACCGGTTGATGTGCTGGGCTCTGAGGTGTCCAGGTCCCCAAATCCAGACACTGCCTCCTGCTCCAAGGTTTCTTCCACCCTTTCTTCCAGGGGTGTGGGTGGTGGCACAGACGATGGTCCCCCTCCTGTGCCTCTCATCTCCCAGAGCCTTTCAGCCACCCTCTCCTTGGTCCGGGAGCGGAGGTCATACCACCTCTTCTTGATGTCGTCGATGGTCCTATGGCTCACCCCCAGGGAATTGATCTTGTCCTGGATGTCCTGCCACAGTTGTTTTTTTGTGGCCTCAGGAACATTGTGGGCTGCTCTCCCAAACAAGTCATCATAGTGCTGACAGCATTCCTCTGTCAGCACCTCCAGCTCCCTCTCAGAAAATTTGAGCTTCCTCTTTCTTGGGGTTCCCTCCATGGCAGCTGCTGTTTGTCCTGTGTGGAATTCAGCAGTTATAAAAGGGTGTGGTCCTCCCTCCTCCCAGGTGTATTTGTAAACTTCCTGGCTGTGATGTCATCATCATGTGCCAGGAAGTGTTTCCAGAGTGTTCTGGTGTGGTTTCTGGAGTGTTCTGCTGCACCTGTAAGCAATTTTCAAGGTAATCGCAATTTGCGACACCTACTCGCTAATTGCGAGATCGTTTTTTGCACACTCGCAAAAAGCGACCTCGCAATCTGCGGACTCGCACACTGCGTTGCGAGTCCGGGTGCGAGTCGCTATTTCGGAACGTTTTTTTTCCTTGCATTACAAATTGCGACTCGCATTTTGCGAGTCGCATAAACTCGCAAAATGCGAGTCGCAATTTTTTGTTTTGCTACATCTGGCCCCTGATGCTATATTATTTTTACATCGTAGTTAAGGGCAATGCATGAAGTGGTCTATATGGTAGAAGAGGTCACATCAGTATCAATTTGAGGCATGGAACTGTGTAATCAATATTAAAACCTGGTACACAAAAGTTGATTGGCTTACAGGGAGTACTTCAACACATTTTCTGTTCTTCTTCCCCTGCTTGCTGTTTGGGGGTGACATTCCTTGACACAAAAAAGAGTAACAGACTTGAAGCACTTGGATAAAATAAAGAAGCATGCACACTCAAGAACCCACATGGAAGACCTAACCCGACTAGGAATGTTGGGTGACACATCTATTTAAGCTGACATAAGTGACGCGTACCACCAGTCAATAAAGAAACACAATGAAACAGTTGATAGGAATAGACATATACTGTCAAAAAGAATTGATTGCATTTGTTTCTGTGGTACTTTTGAACTGGCCTTACGAGGGCATGGCAAATCGGAAAGTTCCTCAAATCCAGGCATGTTCAGAGGCCTTGTAGATTTAATGGCAAGCATAGACAGTGAAATGGAAGCACATTTAGCAAGTGCTACAGTCTTTAAGGGCACCTCTTAACCCCTTCCCCGCTAAGGATGTGTTGGTTACATCCATGGCTGCAGCGCTGAGGCACCACGGATGTAACCGTTATGCCCTGGCACCGGCCCTTGGGGCAACGCAAGGGCTCCCCTGAGGACCACCTCATTTTTTTTTAGGTTCATCTGCCCCCGGGGGCAGAATCCATAAAGACGCCAGGGATTTATTTTCTTTCCTTTGTGTTTTTTGTTTTGGGGTGCCCCCTTTGGCATGGGTCGCCCCCTAAAGGGGGCAAAGCACTGTTGGTTAGTTCTGCCCCCCTTGAGGGCAGATCAGCCTATTTTTTTTTAGGCCCATCTGCCCCCAAGGGGGGCAGAATCCACTTAGCACCACGGATCATGTGTGTGTGCTTTGTGTGGGAGGGTGGCCCCTTGGGCAAGGGTCACCCCCCCAGAGGGGGCAATATATTCTATGCCATTTCTGCCCCCTTTGAGGGCAAATGGGCCTAATTTATTTTAGGCCCTTCTGCCCCCAGAGGGGCAGAAGCCATAAAGACGGCAGGGATTATTGTTACTTTCCTTTGGTCTTTTTTGCGTTGGGGGGGCAAAGCACTGTTGGGTAGTTCTGCTCCCTTGGGAGCAGATCAGCTTATTTTTTTTAGGCCCATCTGCCTCCAAGGGGGGCAGAATCCACTTAGCGCCAGGGATAATTTGTGTGTGTGTGTGCTTTGTGTAAGGTGTGGCCCTGTGGGCAAGAGTCGCCCCCCCAAAGGGGGCAATATATTCTATGCCATTTCTGGCTCCCTTGGGGGCAGATTGGGCTATTTGTTTTAGGCCCATCTGCCCCCAGAACACTAGACACCAGGGAAAATGTATAAATGTTTGGTGGTGGGTGTTTGCCAACTGGCAAGTATTTGCATTTGTGATTATAACAGTTTATTTCTCCTTTTTGTTCTACTTCAGAGCTTTTGCTTCCTTTGCTGTGGCTTGTTGCGGTTTTGGCATTGGTTGTCTTGCGGTTTGCGTAGCTGCATGTTTTAGATAAGTAAATACATTTACTCTAAAGGAGTATTGTTGCCATGCATGAATGACATGTTTGTAGGTGGTGTACTAAATGCAGGATTGTGTGTGAAATTGACCTTAGATTTATTCACAATGATATTTGTGTTGTCTTATGTCTAATTTTCTTTTCTTTTTTTTTTTAGTGGGATACCATTGGTGATTGCTGTGGCTGTGCAGAGTAGCTGCTGGTGAGTCTAGCTTTTTCAGGCAAGTAAGTGGTATAGTTTTTGAGTTTATAAGTCTTAGTGATAAAGCCACACTTTGTTTATCACTTATCTTACACAGTGCTGGTTGTTGGTGGCGCATTTTTCCAGTTACTTTTTGTAGGAAGGATCATGGCTAGCCATAGGATGACCACTCAGCAGGTTTGTTGGTGTCCTTTGACCATGATTATGAGACTGACTCTGCATCTGAGGCAGAGGAGGAGGTGCAAGATTCTGGAAGTGCATTTTCTGTCAGAGAGAAATCATCTGATGATGAAGCCACTCCCAGTGCTGAAGATGTGCCTGTTTTAAAGGAGGACACTGATGTGCCAATGGTGTAGCAGCCAGTGGAAGACCTGACACCTGGGATGCACCAAACATGGAGCAACCACAGTTGCCTGCCTTTACTGGTCTCCCAAGGTGTAGAGTAAATAAAGAAAACTTTTGCCTGTCAACTTCTTTGAGTTGTTTATGGACAATGTATTTTTGGGAGAGATTGTTGAGCTGACTAATTTGTATGCAGAGCATTATTTGAGGGACAACGCTGCCAGACCTAGGCCACACTCTAGAGCTAGCCGGTGGATTCCCACAAATCTGGAAGAGTTAAAAAAGTTCTTGGGTTTAACCTTTTTGATGAGGCTGATAAGGAAGCCATCACTGTCTTCATATTGGTCTACTAGTCTCTTGATGGCAACTGCTATATTTCCTGCAATCACGCGTCGCAATCCGTATGAGCTTCTTCTTCGGATGTTGCATTTTGTTGATAATGCTTTAGCCTTGCTACAAGAGCACCCTGATTCTGACCATATTTTTAAGATTAGACCTGTCCTTGCTCATTTTGTAGATCGATTTTCAGAGATCTATGTTCCAGGCAAAGAAATATCTGTAGATGAGTCTTTGGTCCTGGTTCAAGGGTCTTTGGGTTTTTAGGCAGTACATTCCTAGCAAGAGGGCACAGTATGGAATTAAATTGTATATGCTGCCTGAAAGTAGTACAGGATATGTTTATAATTTCTGGGTCTGCACTGCTAGGGATTCCAGTATTGACCCCCTGGTTATCCTCCCACTTTTGGAGTTAGTGAAAATATTATGTGGGAACTTGGTAGACGACTGTTTAACAAAGGTCACCATTTGTATGTAGATAACTTCTACACTGGAGTACACAGTTATTCAAGACATTGTTCAGAGTGGATATTGTGGCCTGTGGTACAATCCACTCTAATTGGAAAGGCTATCCAAGAGAGCTTGTCTGTAAAAAACTTGAGAAGGGACAGTGCAGTACCTTACAGAATGTTGAGCTGCTAGCTCTGAAATTTGTAGACAGGAGGGATGTGTACATGCTAACTACCATCCATGATGAGAGTACTACAATTAGACTACAATAAGCACATAGGTGGTGTTGATAGAGCAGATCAGAGGTTGGAACCTTACACTGGTGCTCATAAGGCTTATGTTTAGAAATTAGCGGTTCATCTGTTCCACTTGGCAACTTTTAATGCTTTTGTTGTGTTCAAGAATAGTTCTCCACAGTCAAGGATGACATTTGTGAAATTTTAGGAGTCTGTCATAGCGAGCCTTGTTGTGCTGGAACAGGCAACAGTTCCTAGAGAAGCAGTGGTGGAGGATGTGGCTAGATTGAAAGATTGTCACTTTGCTGAGCACATTCCTCCCACGGCCAAAAAAAGACTTTACTGCTAAGAGATCTGGGGCTACATGTACGAAAGAAATGATTGCGACTCGCAAATTGTGAGTCAGAGCGACTTGCAATTTGCGAGTCGCAAAAGCGTATGTTGAACAGTGTCAATTTCACTGCGATTCGCAAGGGGGTCGCAAATGCCCTGCCTCATGAATATTCATAAGGTAGGTCGCAATTTGCGACACCCTCAGGAATGGCCACCCTCACAGGGATGGTGGCCTGCTGGAGCCAGCAGACCACCATGTCTGTGACTGCTTTTAAATAAAGCAGTTTTTTTTAATGCAGCCCGTTTTACTTAAAGGAAAACAACATGCATTTAAAAAACAAAACATGAAACGTTTTCGTTTAATTTTTTCAGAGCAGGCAGTGGTCCGTAGGACCATTATGTGCTCTGAAAAAATGTTTTTACTGCCATTTACAAAGGGGAAGGGGTCCCACGGGGACCCCTTCCCGTTTGTGAATGGGTTAGCACCAGTGTAACACTGGTGCTAACTGCAATTGTTTTGCGACCGCATTCGTGGTCACATAACAATCATACATGGGACTGCGACTCGCAATTACAAAGGGAACACCCCTTCCTAACTGCGACTCGCAATCCCTTTTTGCGATTCGGTAAATAGTTTACTGAATCGCAAAAATGGGTTGGAACATACCAAAGTGCATTTTGCACGTCGCAAACAGCACGATTCGCTGTTTGCCATGTGCAAAATGCTGCGTACATGTAGCCCGCAGAGTCTGTGATCGAAGAGGTATCAGGAAGGAGACTAGGATGTACTGCCCTGATTGTCCTTCAAATCCTGTGCTGTGTGTGGGTGGCTGTTTCAGGAGCTACCACACACAGAAGAATTATTGGGCGTAAACTGCTGTTTTATATTTTCATGTGTTCAGTTTCACGGTGGGCATTACTGTCATGTATTCAGTTAGAGCTTTTGTGTTTGTAGTTTTGTACTTATTTATAATTAGTGGTTTCTTTGCTGTTTAAAATACACAAAAAAAGTGATGGGGGTGTGCATGGACTGCCGCTTGGCTGGTGGAGTGTGTGGAGTGGTGCTTGGCTGTTGGTATGCGAGGAGTGGCACATGGCTGGCAGTGTTTGGGGTGGCGCTTGGCTGGTGGTGTGTGTGGAGTGGCTCTTGGCTGGCGGTGTATGTGGGGTGGTGCTTGGTTGGCGGTGTGTGTGGGTTGGCACTTGGCTGGCGGTGTGCATGGAGTGGCGCTTGGCTGGCAGTGCCAGCCAAATGCCAGTCCGCACACTCCTATCAGCTGGTGTGATTGCTGTATCAGGCATGTGGGCATATGAAAGTGATGGGCCCTTGAATGGGGCTGTCTACTGATGCGAGTGTTGTAATGCTGAACCCTCAGCTGACGGAGTGAATGGTCTTGTGCATGTCATGTATGAAAAGTGTTTGAATGGATTGTAAAGAGGTAGGTGCCATGACGTGGCTTTACAGCTCACAAGCTGTGAGTCATTGGTTCAGTTTTTTTACCATTCAGTTATTAACAGTGCATTTTACTTTTGTGAAATCTCTTGTTAATAAAATTTAATCTACTGAACCATCACCCTCGTACCAAATCCAACTAGTATGTGTGGTAAAAATGACAATACCTGCTCGCTGTAATCGGGCGTCGCAGCACATCCATGACACACTAGGTGTCTCGGATGGGACCCCGATGATGAAGCATGCCACAAACTTGGTTGGTGGGTGAGGGGTCTTTAAGATAACCTAAATGTGTTTCTTTTCATAATTTTAGTGTTTGGAACATCACAGAAGTACGATGACACATCAAAATGATCTATGACAAAACTACCTGTGTTTGGGGGGGCACCTATGTTTTTGGTCCCGGGTACGGCCTTCATCTAGGGAAACCTACAAATCCAGACATTTTTTTAAACTAGGCACCACAAGGAGCCCAGGGAGGTGTGGCTTGCGTGGATCCCCCAACATTTTCTTACCCATTCTCCTCTGCAAACCTCAAATTTGCTTAAAAAAAGCATATTTTCCTCACTTTTCATTGTAGGATCACTGCTCCTGCACAAATTTCCTACCACCCAGCATTCCCCTGTGCTTATTGTCCCGCTGTGCTATCCCCTTAACTTTTACGGTTGCATGCACCTGGGCCACCCACACAAGTGAGGTACCATTTTTATCACTAGACTTGGGGGATCGCTGGATGGAAGTAAATTTGTGGCTCCTCTCAGATTCCAGACTTTCTGTCACCAAAATGTGAGGAAAAAGTGTTTTTTTGCCAAATTTTGAGGTTTGCAAAGGCTTCTGGGTAACAGAACCTGGTGAGAGCCCCACAAGTCACCCCATCTGGGATTCCCCTAGGTGTCTACTTTTAAAAAATGAACAGGTTTGGTAGATTTCCCTAGGTGCCGGGTGAGCTAGAGACCAAAATGCACAGCTAGGCACTTTGCAAAAACAGCTCTGTTTTCTTTGGGAAAATGTGATGTGTCCACATTGTGTTTTGGGGCATTTCCTGTCAAGGGCACTAGGCCTACCCACACAAGTAAGGTACCATGGTTATCGGGAGACTAGGGGGAACACTGGGTAGAAGGAAATTTGTGGCTCCTCTCAGATTCCAGAACTTTCTGTCACCGAAATGTGAGGGAAAAGTGTATTTTTGCCGAATTTTGAGGATTGCACACAATTCTAGGTAACAGAACCTGGTGAGAGCCCCACAAGTCACCCCATCATGGATTCCCCTATAAGTCTACTTTAAAAAAATGCATAGGTTTGGTAGGTTTCCCTAGGTGCCGGCTGAGCTGGAGGCCGAAATCCACAGCTCGGCACTTTGCAAAAAACTGCTCTGTGTTCTTTGAGAAAATGTGATGTGTCAATGTTGTGTTTTGGGGCATTTCTTGTTGGCGGCACTGGGCCTACCCACACAACTGAGGAACCATTTTTATCGGGAGACTGGAGGGAACGCTGTGTGGAAGTAAATTTGTGGCTCCTCTCAGATTCCAGAACTTTCTGTTACCGAACTGAGAGGGAAAACTGTTTTTCTGCCAGATTTTGAGGTTTGCACAGGATGCTGAGTAACAGAACTAGGTGAGAGCCCCACAAGTCACCCCATCGTGGATTATCCTAGGTGCCTACTTTTAAAAAATGCACAGGTTTGGTAGGATTCCCTAGGTGCCGGCTGATCTAGAGGCCAAAATCCACATCTAGGCACTTTGCAAAAAACAGCGCTGTTTACTTTGGGAAAATGTGATGTGTCAACGTTATGTTTTGGGGCATTTCCTGTGCAGGGCACTAGACCTACCCATACAAGCGTGGTACAATTTTTAACGGGAGACTTGGGGGAACACCGGATGGAAGTACATTTGTGGTTTCTCTCAGATTCCAGAACTTTCGGTCACCGAAATGTGAGGGAAAGGTGTTTTATTGCAAATTTTAAGGTCTGCACAGGATTCTGAGTAACAGAACCTGTTGAGAGCCCTACAAATCACCCCATCGTGGATTGCCCTAGGTGTCTATGTTTCAAAAATGCACAGGGTTGGTAGGTTTCCCTAGGTGCAGGCTGAGCTAGAGGCTAAAATCCGCGGCTCGGCACTTTGCAACAACCAGCTCTGTTTTTTTGGGGAAAATGTGAGGTGTCCACTTGTGTTTTGGGGCATTTCCTGTAGCATGCACAAGACCTACCCAGACAAGCGAGGTACAATTTTTATTGGGAGACTTAGGGGAATGCTGGGTGGAAGTAAAGTTGCGGCTCCTCTCAGATTCCAGAACTTTCTGTCACCGAACTGTGACAGAAAAGTGTTTTTCTGGCAAATTGTGAGATTTGCAGTGGATTCTGGGTAACAGAACCGGTGAGAGCCGCACAAGTCAACCCATTGTGTATTCCCCTAGGTGTCTACTTTTCAGAAATGCACAGGTTTGGAAGGTTTCCCTAGGTGCCAGCTGAGCTAGAGGCCAAAATCCACAGCTAGGCAGTTTGCAAAAAACAGCTGTTTTCTTTGGGAAAATGTGATGTGTCCTCGTTGTGTTTAGTGGCGTTTCATGTTGCAGACACTATACCAACCCAAACAATTGAGGTTCGATTTTTATCGGGAGACCTGGGGGAACGCTGGATGGAAGTAAATTTGTGGCTCCTCTTAGATTCCAGAACTTTCAGTCACCGAAATGTGAGGAAAAAAGAGTTTTTTTGGCCAAATTTTTAGGTTTACACAGGCTTCCGGGCAAGAGAACCTGGTGAGAGCCCCACAAATCACCCCATCTGGGATTCCCTTATGTGTCTACTTCTAAAAAATGCACAGGTTTGGTAGTTTTCCCAGGTGCCAGCCGAGCTAGAGGCCAAAATCCCCAACTAGGCACTTTGCAAAAAACAGCTCTGTTTTCTTTGGGAAAATGTGATGTGTTCATGTTGTGTTTTGGGGTATTTTCTGTCACAGACACTAGGCCTACCCACACAAGTGAGATATCATTTATTATCGGAAGACTTGGGGGAACGCTGGATGGAAGGAAATTTGTGTCTCCTCTCAGATTCCAGAACTTTCTGTCACCAAAATGTGAGGAAAAAGTGTTTTTCTGTCAAATTGTGAGGTTTGCACAGGATTCTCAGTAACAGAACCTGGTGAGAGCCCCACAAGTCACCCCATTGTGGATTCCCCTAGGTGTCTACTTTTCAAAAATGCACAGGCTTGGTAGGTTTCCCTAGGTGCCGGCTGGGCTAGAGGCCAAAATCCACAGCTGGCACTTTGCAAAAAACAGCTCTGTTTTCTTTGGGAAAATGTGATATGTCCTCGTTGTCTTTTGCTGCATTTCCTGTCGCGGACACTAGGCCCACCCAGACAAGTGAGATACCATTTTTATCGGGAGACCTGGGGAAACGCTGGATGGAAGTAAATTTGTGGCTCATCTCAGATTCCAGAATTTTCTGTCACCAAAATGTGAGAAAAAAAGTGTTTTTTTTGTCAAATTTTGAGGTTTGCACAGGCTTCTGGGTAACAGAACCTGGTGAGAGCCCCACAAGTCACCTTATCTTGGATTCCATACATGTCTACCTTTAAAAAATACACAGGTTTGGTAGGTTTCCCTAGGAGCCAGCTGAGGTAGAGGCCAAAATCCACATCTAGGCACTTTGCAAAAAACAGCGCTGTTTACTTTGGGAAAATGTGATGTGTCAACGTTATGTTTTGGGGCATTTCCTGTGCAGGGCACTAGACCTACCCACACAAGCGTGGTACAATTTTTATCGGGAGACTTGGGGGAACACCGGGTGGAAGTAAATTTGTGGTTTCTCTCAGATTCCAGAACTTTCGGTCACCGAAATGTGAGGGAAAGGTGTTTTATTGCAAATTTTAAGGTCTGCACAGGATTCTGAGTAACAGAACCTGTTGAGAGCCCCACAAATCACCCCATCGTGGATTGCCCTAGGTGTCTATGTTTAAAAAATGCACAGGGTTGGTAGGTTTCCCTAGGTGCAGGCTGAGCTAGAGGCTAAAATCCGCGGCTCGGCACTTTGCAAAAACCAGCTCTGTTTTTTGGGGGGAAATGTGATGTGTCCACTTGTGTTTTTGGGCATTTCCTGTCGCATGCACAAGACCTACCCAGACAAGCGAGGTACCATTTTTATTGGGAGACTTAGGGGAACGCTGGGTGGAAGTAAAGTTGTGGCTCCTCTCAGATTCCAGAACTTTCTGTCACCGAACTGTGACAGAAAAGTGTTTTTCTGGCAAATTGTGAGGTTTGCAGTGGATTCTGGGTAACAGAACAGGTGAGAGCCGCACAAGTCACCCCATTGTGTATTCCCCTAGGTGTCTACTTTTCAGAAATGCACAGGTTTGGAAGGTTTCCCTAGGTGCCAGCTGAGCTAGAGGCCAAAATCCACAGCTAGGCAGTTTGCAAAAAAACAGCTCTGTTTTCTTTGGGAAAATGTGACGTGTCCTCGTTGTGTTTAGTGGCGTTTCATGTTGCAGACACTATACCAACCCAAACAATTGAGGTTCGATTTTTATCGGGAGACCTGGGGAACGCTGGATGGAAGTAAATTTGTGGCTCCTCTTAGATTCCAGAACTTTCTGTCACCGAAATGAGAGGAAAAAAGTGTTTTTTGGCCAAATTGTGAGGTTTACACAGGCTTCCGGGCAAGAGAACCTGGTGAGAGCCCCACAAATCACCCCATCTGGGATTCCCTTATGTGTCTACTTCTAAAAAATGCACAGGTTTGGTAGGTTTCCCAGGTGCCAGCCGAGCTAGAGGCCAAAATCCACAACTAGGCACTTTGCAAAAAACAGCTCTGTTTTCTTTGGGAAAATGTGATGTGTTCATGTTGTGTTTTGGGGTATTTTCTGTCACAGACACTAGGCCTACCCACACAAGTGAGATATCATTTAATATCAGAAGACTTGGGGGAACACTGGATGGAAGGAAATTTGTGGCTCCTCTCAGATTCCAGAACTTTCTGTCACCAAAATGTGAGGAAAAAGTGTTTTTCTGTCAAATTGTGAGGTTTGCACAGGATTCTCAGTAACAGAACCTGGTGAGAGCCCCACAAGTCACCCCATTGTGGATTCCCCTAGGTGTCTACTTTTCAAAAATGCACAGGCTTGGTAGGTTTCCCTGGGTGCCGGCTGGGCTAGAGGCCAAAATCCACAGCTGGCACTTTACAAAAAACAGCTCTGTTTTCTTTGGGAAATATGATATGTCCTCGTTGTCTTTTGCTGCATTTCCTGTCGCGGACACTAGGCCCACCCAGACAAGTCAGATACCATTTTTATCGGGAGACCTGGGGAAACGCTGGATGGAAGTAAATTTGTGGGTCATCTCAGATTCAGAACTTTCTGTCACCAAAATGTGAGAAAAAAAGTGTTTTTTTTGCCAAATTTTGAGGTTTGCACAGGCTTCTGGGTAACAGAACCTGGTGAGAGCCCCACAAGTCACCTTATCTTGGATTCCATACGTGTCTACCTTTAAAAAATACACAGGTTTGGTAGGTTTCCCTAGGAGCCAGCTGAGGTAGAGGCCAAAATCCATAGCTCGGCACTTTGCAAAAAACAGATCTGTTATATTTGGGAAAATGTGATGTTTCCACGCTGTGTTTTGGGGCATTTCCTGTTGCAGGCACTAGGCCTACCAACACAAGTGAGGTACCATTTGTATCGGGAGACTTGGAGGAATGCTGGGTGGAAGGAAATTTGTGGCTCCTCTCAGATTGCAGAATTTTCTGTCACCGAAATGTGAGCAAGAAGTGTTTTTTTGCCAGAGTTTGAGGACTGCACAGGATTCTAGGAAACAGAACCCAGTGAGAGCCCCAAAAGACACCCCATCTTGGATTCCCCTAGGTGTCTACTTTTTTTAAATGCACAGGTTTGGTAGGGTTCCCTAGGTGCCGGCTGATCTAGAGGCCAAAATCCACATCTAGGCACTTTGCAAAAAACAGCGCTGTTTACTTTGGGAAAATGTGATGTGTCAACGTTATGTTTTGGGGCATTTCCTGTGGAGGGCACTAGACGTACCCACACAAGCGAGGTACAATTTTTATCGGGAGACTTGGGGGAACACCGGGTGGAAGTAAATTTGTGGTTTCTCTCAGATTCCAGAACGTTCAGTCACCGAATTGTGAGGGAAAGGTGTTTTATAGCAAATTTTAAGGTCTGCACAGGATTCTGAGTACCAGAACCTGTTGAGAGCCCCACAAATCACCCCATCATGGATTGCCCTAGGTGTCTATGTTTAAAAAATGCACAGGGTTGGTAGGTTTCCCTAGGTGCAGGCTGAGCTAGAGGCTAAAATCCGCGGCTCGGCAGTTTGCAAAAACCAGCTCTGTTTTTTTGGGGAAAATGTGATGTGTCCACATTGTGTTTTGGGGCATTTCCTGTCGCATGCACAAGACCTACCCAGACAAGCCAGGTACCATTTTTATTGGGAGACTTAGGGGAATGCTGGGTGGAAGTAAATTTGTGGCTCCTCTCAGATTCCAGAACTTTCTGTCACCGAACTGTGACGGAAAAGTGTTTTCTGGCAAATTGTGAGGTTTGCAGTGGATTCTGGGTAACAGAACCTGGTGAGAGCCCCACACGTCACCCCATCGTGTATTCCCCTAGGTGTCTACTTTTCAGAAATCCACAGGATCGGAATGTTTCCCTAGGTGCCGGCTGAGCTAGAAGCCAAAATCCACAGCTAGGCAGTTTGCAAAAAACAGCTCTGTTTTCTTTGGGAAAATGTGATGTGTCCTCGTTGTGTTTAGTGGCGTTTCATGTTGCGGACACTACGGCAACCCACACAAGTGAGGTATGATTTTTATCGGGAGACCTGGGGGAACACTGGATGGAAGTAAATTTGTGGCTCCTCTTAGATTCCAGAATTTTCTGTCACCGAAATGTGAGAAAAAAAGTGGTTTTTTGGCCAAATTTTGAGGTTTACACAGGCTTCCGGGTAAGAGAACCTGGTGAGAGCCCCACAAATCACCCCATCTGGTATTCCCCTATGTGTCTACTTCTAAAAAATGCACAGGTTTGGTAGGTTTCCCATGTGCCGGCTAAGCTAGAGGCCAAAAATCACAACTAGGCACTTTGCAAAAAACAGCTCTGTTTTCTTTGGGAAAATGTGATGTGTTCATGTTGTGTTTTGGGGTATTTTCTGTCACAGGCACTAGGCCTACCCACACAAGTGAGATATCATTTATTATCGGAAGACTTGGGGGAACGCTGGATGGAAGGAAATGTGTGGCTCCTCTCAGATTCCAGAACTTTCTGTCACCAAAATGTGAGGAAAAAGTGTTTTTCTGTCAAATTGTGAGGTCTGCACAGGATTCTGAGTAACAGAACCTGTTGAGAGCCCCACAAGTCACCCCAGTGTGGATTCTCCTAGGTGTCTACTTTTCAAAAATGCACAGGCTTGGTAGGTTTCCCTAGGTGCCGGCTGAGCTAGAGGCCAAAATCCGCAGCTGGCACTTTGCAAAAAACAGCTCTGTTTTCTTTGGGAAAATGTGATGTGTCCTCGTCGTGTTTTGGTGCATTTCCTTTCGCGGACACTAGGCCCACCCAGACAAGTAAGATACCATTGTTATCGGGAGACCTGGGGGAACGCTGGATGGAAGTAAATTTGTGGCTCATCTCAGATTCCAGAACTTTCTGTCACCAAAATGTGAGAAAAAAAGTGTTTTTTTTGCCACATTTTGAGGATTGCAAAGGCTTCTGGGTAACAGAACCTGGTGAGAGCCCCGCAAGTCACCTTATCTTGGATTCCATACGTGTCTACCTTTAAGAAATACACAGGTTTGGTAGGTTTCCCTAGGAGCCAGCTGAGGTAGAGGCCAAAATCCATAGCTCGGCACTTTGCAAAAAACAGATCTGTTATCTTTGGGAAAATGTGATGTTTCCACGCTGTGTTTTGGGGCATTTCCTGTTGCAGGCACTAGGCCTACCAACACAAGTGAGGTACCATTTGTATCGGGAGACTTGGAGGAATGCTGGGTGGAAGGAAATTTGTGGCTCCTCTCAGATTGCAGAATTTTCTGTCACCGAAATGTGAGCAAGAAGTGTTTTTTTGCCAGAGTTTGAGGACTGAACAGGATTCTAGGAAACAGAACCCAGTGAGAGCCCCAAAAGACACCCCATCTTGGATTCCCCTAGGTGTCTACTTTTTTAAAATGCACAGGTTTGGTAGGGTTCCCTAGGTGCCAGCTGATCTAGAGGCCAAAATCCACATCTAGCCACTTTGCAAAAAACAGCGCTGTTTACTTTGGGAAAATGTGATGTGTCAACGTTATGTTTTGGGGCATTTCCTGTGGTGGGCACTAGACCTACCCACACAAGCGTGGTACAATTTTTATCGGGAGACTTGGGGGAACACCGGGTGGAAGTAAATTTGTGGTTTCTCTCAGATTCCAGAACTTTCGGTCACCGAAATGTGAGGGAAAGGTGTTTTATTGCCCATTTTAAGGTCTGCACAGGATTCTGAGTAACAGAACCTGTTGAGAGCCCCACAAATCACCCCATTGTGGATTGCCCTAGGTGTCTATGTTTCAAAAATGCACAGGGTTGGTAGGTTTCCCTAGGTGCAGGCTGAGCTAGAGGCAAAAATCCGCGGCTCGGCACTTTGCAAAAACCAGCTCTGTTTTTTTTGGGGAAAATGTGATGTGTCCACTTGTGTTTTGGGGAATTTCCTGTCGCATGCACAAGACCTACCCAGACAAGCGAGGTACCATTTTTATTGGGAGACTTAGGGGAACGCTGGGTGGTAGTAAAGTTGTGGCTCCTCTCAGATTCCAGAACTTTCTGTCACCGAACTGTGACAGAAAAGTGTTTTTCTGGCAAACTGTGAGGTTTGCAGTGGATTCTGGGTAACAGAACCGGTGAGAGCCGCACAAGTAACCCCATTGTGTATTCCCCTAGGTGTCTACTTTTCAGAAATCCACAGGTTTGGAAGGTTTCCCTAGGTGCCAGCTGAGCTAGAGGCCAAAATCCACAGCTAGGCAGTTTGCAAAAAACAGCTCTGTTTTCTTTGGGAAAATGTGATGTGTCTTTGTTGTGTTTAGTGGCGTTTCATGTTGCAGACACTATACCAACCCAAACAATTGAGGTTCGATTTTTATCGGGAGACCTGGGGGAACGCTGGATGGAAGTAAATTTGTGGCTCCTCTTATATTCCAGAACTTTCTGTCACCGAAATGTGAGAAAAAAAGTGTTTTTTTGGCCAAATTTTGAGGTTTGCACAGGCTTCTGGGTAACAGAACCTGGTGAGAGCCCCACAAGTCACCTTATCTTGGATTCCCTACGTGTCTACCTTTAAAAAATGCACAGGTTTGGTAGGTTTCCAACGTGCCGGCTGAGCTAGAGGCCAAAATACACAGCTAGGCACTTTGCAGACAACAGCTCCATTTTCTTTGGGAAAATGTGATGTGTCCATGTTGTGTTTTGGGGTATTTCTTGTTGGTGGCACTAGGCCTACCCACACAAGTGAGGAACCGTTTTTATCGGGAGACTTGAGGGAACGCTGGGTGGAAAGAAATTTGTGTCTCCTCTGAGATTCCAGAACATTCTGTCATCGAAATGTGAGAAAAAAATGGGTTTCTTTTGCCAAATTTTGAGGTGTGCACAGGATTCTGAGTAGCAGAACCTGGCCAGAGCCCCACAAGTCACCCTATCTTGGATTCCCCTAGGTGTCTACTTTTAAAAAATGCATAGGTTTGGTAGGTTTCCCTAGGAGCCTGCTGAGGTAGAGGCCAAAATCCACAGCTCGGCACTTTGCAAAAAACAGCTCTGTTTTCTTTGGAAAAATGTCATGTGTCCACGTTGTGTTTTGGGGCATTTCCTGTCGCAGGCACTAGGCCTACCAACACAAGTGAGCTACCATTTTTATCGGAGACTTGGGGGAACGCTAGGTGGAAGGAAATGTGTGGCACCTCTCAGATTGCAGACATTTCTGTCACCGAAATGTGAAGGAAAGGTGTTTTTTTGCCAAATTTTAAGGTTTCCACAGGATTCTGAGTAACAGAACCACCTGTTGACAGCCCCCCAAGTCATTCCATTTAGATTCCCCTAGGTGTCTATGTTTCAAAATTTCCCAGGTTTGGTAGGTTTCCCTAGGTGCTGGCTGAGCTAGAGGACAAAATCCACAGCTAGGCACTTTGCAAAAACCAGCTCTGTTTTCTTTGGGAAAATGTGATGTGTCCACGTTGTGTTTTGGGGCATTTCCTGTTGCATGCACAAGACCTACCCAGACAAGCAAGGTATCATTTTTATTGGGAGACTTAGGGGAACGCTGGGTGGAAGTAAATTTGTGGCTCCTCTCAGATTCCAGAACTTTCTGTCACCGAACTGTGATGGAAAAGTGTTTTTCTGGCAAATTGTGAGGATTGCAGTGGATTCTGGGTAACAGAACCTGGTGAGAGCCCCACACGTCACCCCATTGTGTATTCCCCTAGGTGTCTACTTTTCAGAAATGCACAGGCTTGGAAGGTTTCCCTAGGTGCCGGCTGAGCTAGAGGCCAAAATCCACAGCTAGGCAGTTTGCAAAAAACAGCTCTGTTTTCTTTGGGAAAATGTGATGTGTCCTCATTGTGTTTAATGGCGTTTCATGTTGCGGACACTACGCCAACCCACACAAGTGAGGTACGATTTTTGTCAGGAGACCTGGGGGAACACTGGATGGAAGTAAATTTGTGGCTCCTCTTAGATTCCAGAACTTTCTGTCACCGAAATGAGAGGAAAAAAGTGTTTTTTGGCCAAATTTTGAGGTTTACACAGGCTTCCGGGTAAGAGAACCTGGTGAGAGCCCCACAAATCACCCCATCTGGGATTCCTCTATGTGTCTACTTCTAAAAAATGCACAGGTTTGGTAGGTTTCCCAGGTGCCGGCTGAGCTAGAGGCCAAAATCCACAACTAGGCACTTTGCAAAAAACAGCTCTGTTTTCTTTGGGAAAATGTGATGTGTTCATGAAGTGTTTTGGGGTATTTGCTGTCACAGGCACTAGGCCTACCCACACAAGTGAGATATCATTTAATATCAGAAGACTTGGGGGAACACTGGATGGAAGGAAATTTGTGGCTCCTCTCAGATTCCAGAACTTTCTGTCACCAAAATGTGAGGAAAAAGTGTTTTTCTGTCAAATTGTGAGGTTTGCACAGGATTCTCAGTAACAGAACCTGGTGAGAGCCCCACAAGTCACCCCATTGTGGATTCCCCTAGGTGTCTACTTTTCAAAAATGCACAGGCTTGGTAGGTTTCCCTGGGTGCCGGCTGGGCTAGAGGCCAAAATCCACAGCTGGCACTTTACAAAAAACAGCTCTGTTTTCTTTGGGAAATATGATATGTCCTCGTTGTCTTTTGCTGCATTTCCTGTCGCGGACACTAGGCCCACCCAGACAAGTCAGATACCATTTTTATCGGGAGACCTGGGGAAACGCTGGATGGAAGTAAATTTGTGGGTCATCTCAGATTCAGAACTTTCTGTCACCAAAATGTGAGAAAAAAAGTGTTTTTTTTGCCAAATTTTGAGGTTTGCACAGGCTTCTGGGTAACAGAACCTGGTGAGAGCCCCACAAGTCACCTTATCTTGGATTCCATACGTGTCTACCTTTAAAAAATACACAGGTTTGGTAGGTTTCCCTAGGAGCCAGCTGAGGTAGAGGCCAAAATCCATAGCTCGGCACTTTGCAAAAAACAGATCTGTTATATTTGGGAAAATGTGATGTTTCCACGCTGTGTTTTGGGGCATTTCCTGTTGCAGGCACTAGGCCTACCAACACAAGTGAGGTACCATTTGTATCGGGAGACTTGGAGGAATGCTGGGTGGAAGGAAATTTGTGGCTCCTCTCAGATTGCAGAATTTTCTGTCACCGAAATGTGAGCAAGAAGTGTTTTTTTGCCAGAGTTTGAGGACTGCACAGGATTCTAGGAAACAGAACCCAGTGAGAGCCCCAAAAGACACCCCATCTTGGATTCCCCTAGGTGTCTACTTTTTTTAAATGCACAGGTTTGGTAGGGTTCCCTAGGTGCCGGCTGATCTAGAGGCCAAAATCCACATCTAGGCACTTTGCAAAAAACAGCGCTGTTTACTTTGGGAAAATGTGATGTGTCAACGTTATGTTTTGGGGCATTTCCTGTGGAGGGCACTAGACGTACCCACACAAGCGAGGTACAATTTTTATCGGGAGACTTGGGGGAACACCGGGTGGAAGTAAATTTGTGGTTTCTCTCAGATTCCAGAACGTTCAGTCACCGAATTGTGAGGGAAAGGTGTTTTATAGCAAATTTTAAGGTCTGCACAGGATTCTGAGTACCAGAACCTGTTGAGAGCCCCACAAATCACCCCATCATGGATTGCCCTAGGTGTCTATGTTTAAAAAATGCACAGGGTTGGTAGGTTTCCCTAGGTGCAGGCTGAGCTAGAGGCTAAAATCCGCGGCTCGGCAGTTTGCAAAAACCAGCTCTGTTTTTTTGGGGAAAATGTGATGTGTCCACATTGTGTTTTGGGGCATTTCCTGTCGCATGCACAAGACCTACCCAGACAAGCCAGGTACCATTTTTATTGGGAGACTTAGGGGAATGCTGGGTGGAAGTAAATTTGTGGCTCCTCTCAGATTCCAGAACTTTCTGTCACCGAACTGTGACGGAAAAGTGTTTTCTGGCAAATTGTGAGGTTTGCAGTGGATTCTGGGTAACAGAACCTGGTGAGAGCCCCACACGTCACCCCATCGTGTATTCCCCTAGGTGTCTACTTTTCAGAAATCCACAGGATCGGAATGTTTCCCTAGGTGCCGGCTGAGCTAGAAGCCAAAATCCACAGCTAGGCAGTTTGCAAAAAACAGCTCTGTTTTCTTTGGGAAAATGTGATGTGTCCTCGTTGTGTTTAGTGGCGTTTCATGTTGCGGACACTACGGCAACCCACACAAGTGAGGTATGATTTTTATCGGGAGACCTGGGGGAACACTGGATGGAAGTAAATTTGTGGCTCCTCTTAGATTCCAGAATTTTCTGTCACCGAAATGTGAGAAAAAAAGTGGTTTTTTGGCCAAATTTTGAGGTTTACACAGGCTTCCGGGTAAGAGAACCTGGTGAGAGCCCCACAAATCACCCCATCTGGTATTCCCCTATGTGTCTACTTCTAAAAAATGCACAGGTTTGGTAGGTTTCCCATGTGCCGGCTAAGCTAGAGGCCAAAAATCACAACTAGGCACTTTGCAAAAAACAGCTCTGTTTTCTTTGGGAAAATGTGATGTGTTCATGTTGTGTTTTGGGGTATTTTCTGTCACAGGCACTAGGCCTACCCACACAAGTGAGATATCATTTATTATCGGAAGACTTGGGGGAACGCTGGATGGAAGGAAATGTGTGGCTCCTCTCAGATTCCAGAACTTTCTGTCACCAAAATGTGAGGAAAAAGTGTTTTTCTGTCAAATTGTGAGGTCTGCACAGGATTCTGAGTAACAGAACCTGTTGAGAGCCCCACAAGTCACCCCAGTGTGGATTCTCCTAGGTGTCTACTTTTCAAAAATGCACAGGCTTGGTAGGTTTCCCTAGGTGCCGGCTGAGCTAGAGGCCAAAATCCGCAGCTGGCACTTTGCAAAAAACAGCTCTGTTTTCTTTGGGAAAATGTGATGTGTCCTCGTCGTGTTTTGCTGCATTTCCTTTCGCGGACACTAGGCCCACCCAGACAAGTAAGATACCATTGTTATCGGGAGACCTGGGGAAACGCTGGATGGAAGTAAATTTGTGGGTCATCTCAGATTCAGAACTTTCTGTCACCAAAATGTGAGAAAAAAAGTGTTTTTTTTGCCAAATTTTGAGGTTTGCACAGGCTTCTGGGTAACAGAACCTGGTGAGAGCCCCACAAGTCACCTTATCTTGGATTCCATACGTGTCTACCTTTAAAAAATACACAGGTTTGGTAGGTTTCCCTAGGAGCCAGCTGAGGTAGAGGCCAAAATCCATAGCTCGGCACTTTGCAAAAAACAGATCTGTTATATTTGGGAAAATGTGATGTTTCCACGCTGTGTTTTGGGGCATTTCCTGTTGCAGGCACTAGGCCTACCAACACAAGTGAGGTACCATTTGTATCGGGAGACTTGGAGGAATGCTGGGTGGAAGGAAATTTGTGGCTCCTCTCAGATTGCAGAATTTTCTGTCACCGAAATGTGAGCAAGAAGTGTTTTTTTGCCAGAGTTTGAGGACTGCACAGGATTCTAGGAAACAGAACCCAGTGAGAGCCCCAAAAGACACCCCATCTTGGATTCCCCTAGGTGTCTACTTTTTTTAAATGCACAGGTTTGGTAGGGTTCCCTAGGTGCCGGCTGATCTAGAGGCCAAAATCCACATCTAGGCACTTTGCAAAAAACAGCGCTGTTTACTTTGGGAAAATGTGATGTGTCAACGTTATGTTTTGGGGCATTTCCTGTGGAGGGCACTAGACGTACCCACACAAGCGAGGTACAATTTTTATCGGGAGACTTGGGGGAACACCGGGTGGAAGTAAATTTGTGGTTTCTCTCAGATTCCAGAACGTTCAGTCACCGAATTGTGAGGGAAAGGTGTTTTATAGCAAATTTTAAGGTCTGCACAGGATTCTGAGTACCAGAACCTGTTGAGAGCCCCACAAATCACCCCATCATGGATTGCCCTAGGTGTCTATGTTTAAAAAATGCACAGGGTTGGTAGGTTTCCCTAGGTGCAGGCTGAGCTAGAGGCTAAAATCCGCGGCTCGGCAGTTTGCAAAAACCAGCTCTGTTTTTTTGGGGAAAATGTGATGTGTCCACATTGTGTTTTGGGGCATTTCCTGTCGCATGCACAAGACCTACCCAGACAAGCCAGGTACCATTTTTATTGGGAGACTTAGGGGAATGCTGGGTGGAAGTAAATTTGTGGCTCCTCTCAGATTCCAGAACTTTCTGTCACCGAACTGTGACGGAAAAGTGTTTTCTGGCAAATTGTGAGGTTTGCAGTGGATTCTGGGTAACAGAACCTGGTGAGAGCCCCACACGTCACCCCATCGTGTATTCCCCTAGGTGTCTACTTTTCAGAAATCCACAGGATCGGAATGTTTCCCTAGGTGCCGGCTGAGCTAGAAGCCAAAATCCACAGCTAGGCAGTTTGCAAAAAACAGCTCTGTTTTCTTTGGGAAAATGTGATGTGTCCTCGTTGTGTTTAGTGGCGTTTCATGTTGCGGACACTACGGCAACCCACACAAGTGAGGTATGATTTTTATCGGGAGACCTGGGGGAACACTGGATGGAAGTAAATTTGTGGCTCCTCTTAGATTCCAGAATTTTCTGTCACCGAAATGTGAGAAAAAAAGTGGTTTTTTGGCCAAATTTTGAGGTTTACACAGGCTTCCGGGTAAGAGAACCTGGTGAGAGCCCCACAAATCACCCCATCTGGTATTCCCCTATGTGTCTACTTCTAAAAAATGCACAGGTTTGGTAGGTTTCCCATGTGCCGGCTAAGCTAGAGGCCAAAAATCACAACTAGGCACTTTGCAAAAAACAGCTCTGTTTTCTTTGGGAAAATGTGATGTGTTCATGTTGTGTTTTGGGGTATTTTCTGTCACAGGCACTAGGCCTACCCACACAAGTGAGATATCATTTATTATCGGAAGACTTGGGGGAACGCTGGATGGAAGGAAATGTGTGGCTCCTCTCAGATTCCAGAACTTTCTGTCACCAAAATGTGAGGAAAAAGTGTTTTTCTGTCAAATTGTGAGGTCTGCACAGGATTCTGAGTAACAGAACCTGTTGAGAGCCCCACAAGTCACCCCAGTGTGGATTCTCCTAGGTGTCTACTTTTCAAAAATGCACAGGCTTGGTAGGTTTCCCTAGGTGCCGGCTGAGCTAGAGGCCAAAATCCGCAGCTGGCACTTTGCAAAAAACAGCTCTGTTTTCTTTGGGAAAATGTGATGTGTCCTCGTCGTGTTTTGCTGCATTTCCTTTCGCGGACACTAGGCCCACCCAGACAAGTAAGATACCATTGTTATCGGGAGACCTGGGGGAACGCTGGATGGAAGTAAATTTGTGGCTCATCTCAGATTCCAGAACTTTCTGTCACCAAAATGTGAGAAAAAAAGTGTTTTTTTTGCCACATTTTGAGGATTGCAAAGGCTTCTGGGTAACAGAACCTGGTGAGAGCCCCGCAAGTCACCTTATCTTGGATTCCATACGTGTCTACCTTTAAGAAATACACAGGTTTGGTAGGTTTCCCTAGGAGCCAGCTGAGGTAGAGGCCAAAATCCATAGCTCGGCACTTTGCAAAAAACAGATCTGTTATCTTTGGGAAAATGTGATGTTTCCACGCTGTGTTTTGGGGCATTTCCTGTTGCAGGCACTAGGCCTACCAACACAAGTGAGGTACCATTTGTATCGGGAGACTTGGAGGAATGCTGGGTGGAAGGAAATTTGTGGCTCCTCTCAGATTGCAGAATTTTCTGTCACCGAAATGTGAGCAAGAAGTGTTTTTTTGCCAGAGTTTGAGGACTGAACAGGATTCTAGGAAACAGAACCCAGTGAGAGCCCCAAAAGACACCCCATCTTGGATTCCCCTAGGTGTCTACTTTTTTAAAATGCACAGGTTTGGTAGGGTTCCCTAGGTGCCAGCTGATCTAGAGGCCAAAATCCACATCTAGCCACTTTGCAAAAAACAGCGCTGTTTACTTTGGGAAAATGTGATGTGTCAACGTTATGTTTTGGGGCATTTCCTGTGGTGGGCACTAGACCTACCCACACAAGCGTGGTACAATTTTTATCGGGAGACTTGGGGGAACACCGGGTGGAAGTAAATTTGTGGTTTCTCTCAGATTCCAGAACTTTCGGTCACCGAAATGTGAGGGAAAGGTGTTTTATTGCCCATTTTAAGGTCTGCACAGGATTCTGAGTAACAGAACCTGTTGAGAGCCCCACAAATCACCCCATTGTGGATTGCCCTAGGTGTCTATGTTTCAAAAATGCACAGGGTTGGTAGGTTTCCCTAGGTGCAGGCTGAGCTAGAGGCAAAAATCCGCGGCTCGGCACTTTGCAAAAACCAGCTCTGTTTTTTTTGGGGAAAATGTGATGTGTCCACTTGTGTTTTGGGGAATTTCCTGTCGCATGCACAAGACCTACCCAGACAAGCGAGGTACCATTTTTATTGGGAGACTTAGGGGAACGCTGGGTGGTAGTAAAGTAGTGGCTCCTCTCAGATTCCAGAACTTTCTGTCACCGAACTGTGACAGAAAAGTGTTTTTCTGGCAAACTGTGAGGTTTGCAGTGGATTCTGGGTAACAGAACCGGTGAGAGCCGCACAAGTAACCCCATTGTGTATTCCCCTAGGTGTCTACTTTTCAGAAATCCACAGGTTTGGAAGGTTTCCCTAGGTGCCAGCTGAGCTAGAGGCCAAAATCCACAGCTAGGCAGTTTGCAAAAAACAGCTCTGTTTTCTTTGGGAAAATGTGATGTGTCTTTGTTGTGTTTAGTGGCGTTTCATGTTGCAGACACTATACCAACCCAAACAATTGAGGTTCGATTTTTATCGGGAGACCTGGGGGAACGCTGGATGGAAGTAAATTTGTGGCTCCTCTTATATTCCAGAACTTTCTGTCACCGAAATGTGAGAAAAAAAGTGTTTTTTTGGCCAAATTTTGAGGTTTGCACAGGCTTCTGGGTAACAGAACCTGGTGAGAGCCCCACAAGTCACCTTATCTTGGATTCCCTACGTGTCTACCTTTAAAAAATGCACAGGTTTGGTAGGTTTCCAACGTGCCGGCTGAGCTAGAGGCCAAAATACACAGCTAGGCACTTTGCAGACAACAGCTCCATTTTCTTTGGGAAAATGTGATGTGTCCATGTTGTGTTTTGGGGTATTTCTTGTTGGTGGCACTAGGCCTACCCACACAAGTGAGGAACCGTTTTTATCGGGAGACTTGAGGGAACGCTGGGTGGAAAGAAATTTGTGTCTCCTCTGAGATTCCAGAACATTCTGTCATCGAAATGTGAGAAAAAAATGGGTTTCTTTTGCCAAATTTTGAGGTGTGCACAGGATTCTGAGTAGCAGAACCTGGCCAGAGCCCCACAAGTCACCCTATCTTGGATTCCCCTAGGTGTCTACTTTTCAAAAATGCATAGGTTTGGTAGGTTTCCCTAGGAGCCTGCTGAGGTAGAGGCCAAAATCCACAGCTCGGCACTTTGCAAAAAACAGCTCTGTTTTCTTTGGAAAAATGTCATGTGTCCACGTTGTGTTTTGGGGCATTTCCTGTCGCAGGCACTAGGCCTACCAACACAAGTGAGCTACCATTTTTATCGGAGACTTGGGGGAACGCTAGGTGGAAGGAAATGTGTGGCACCTCTCAGATTGCAGACATTTCTGTCACCGAAATGTGAAGGAAAGGTGTTTTTTTGCCAAATTTTAAGGTTTCCACAGGATTCTGAGTAACAGAACCACCTGTTGACAGCCCCCCAAGTCATTCCATTTAGATTCTCCTAGGTGTCTATGTTTCAAAATTTCCCAGGTTTGGTAGGTTTCCCTAGGTGCTGGCTGAGCTAGAGGACAAAATCCACAGCTAGGCACTTTGCAAAAACCAGCTCTGTTTTCTTTGGGAAAATGTGATGTGTCCACGTTGTGTTTTGGGGCATTTCCTGTTGCATGCACAAGACCTACCCAGACAAGCAAGGTATCATTTTTATTGGGAGACTTAGGGGAACGCTGGGTGGAAGTAAATTTGTGGCTCCTCTCAGATTCCAGAACTTTCTGTCACCGAACTGTGATGGAAAAGTGTTTTTCTGGCAAATTGTGAGGATTGCAGTGGATTCTGGGTAACAGAACCTGGTGAGAGCCCCACATGTCACCCCATTGTGTATTCCCCTAGGTGTCTACTTTTCAGAAATGCACAGGCTTGGAAGGTTTCCCTAGGTGCCGGCTGAGCTAGAGGCCAAAATCCACAGCTAGGCAGTTTGCAAAAAACAGCTCTGTTTTCTTTGGGAAAATGTGATGTGTCCTCATTGTGTTTAGTGGCGTTTCATGTTGCGGACACTACGCCAACCCACACAAGTGAGGTACGATTTTTGTCAGGAGACCTGGGGGAACACTGGATGGAAGTAAATTTGTGGCTCCTCTCGGATTCCAGAACTTTCTGTCACCGAAATGTGAGAAAAAAGTGTTTTTTGGCCAAATTTTGAGGTTTACACAGGCTTCCGGGTAAGAGAACCTGGTGAGAGCCCCACAAATCACCCCATCTGGGATTCCTCTATGTGTCTACTTCTAAAAAATGCACAGGTTTGGTAGGTTTCCCAGGTGCCGGCTGAGCTAGAGGCCAAAATCCACAACTAGGCACTTTGCAAAAAACAGCTCTGTTTTCTTTGGGAAAATGTGATGTGTTCATGAAGTGTTTTGGGGTATTTGCTGTCACAGGCACTAGGCCTACCCACACAAGTGAGATATCATTTAATATCAGAAGACTTGGGGGAACGCTGGATGGAAGGAAATTAGTGGCTCCTCTCAGATTCCAGAACTTTCTGTCACCAAAATGTGAGGAAAAACTGTTTTTCGGTTAAATTGTGAGGTTTGCACAGGATTTTGAGTAACAGAACCTGGTGAGAGCCCCAGAATTCACCCCATTGTGGATTCCCCTAGGTGTCTACTTTTCAAAAATGCACAGGCTTGGTAGGTTTCCCTAGGTGCCGGCTGACCTAGAGGCCAAAATCCACAGCTGGCACTTTGCAAAAAACAGCTCTGTTTTCTTTGCGAAAATGTGATGTGTCCTCGTGTTTTGCGGCATTTCCTGTCGCGGACCCTAGGCCCACCCAGACAAGTGAGATACCATTTTTATCGGGAGACCTGGAGGAACGGCGAATGGAAGTAAATTTGTGGTTCCTCTTAGATTCCAGAACTTTCTGTCACCGAAATGTGAGGAAAAAAAGTGTTTTTTTGGCAAAATTTTGAGGTTTACACAGGCTTCCGGGTAAGAGAACCTGGTGAGAGCCCCACAAATCACCCCATCTGGGATTCCCCTATGTGTCTACTTCTAAAAAATGCACAGGTTTGGTAGGTTTCCCAGGTGCCGGCAGAGCTAGAGGCCAAAATCCACAACTAGGCATTTTGCAAAAAACAGCTCTGTTTTCTTTGGGAAAATGTAATGTGTTCATGTTGTGTTTTGGGGTATTTCCTGTCACAGGCACTAAGCCTACCCACACAAGTGAGATATCATTTAATATCGGAAGACTTGGGGGAATGCTGGATGGAAGGAAATTTGTGGCTCCTCTCAGATTCCAGAACTTTCTGTCACCAAAATGTGAGGAAAAAGTGTTTTTCGGTCAAATTGTGAGGTTTGCACAGGATTCTGAGTAACAGAACCTGGTGAGAGCCCCAGAAGTCACCCCATTGTGGATTCCCCTAGGTGTCTACTTTAAAAAAATGCACAGGCTTGGTAGGTTTCCCTAGGTGCCGGCTGAGCTACAGGCCCAAATCCACAGCTGGCACTTTGCAAAAAACAGCTCTGTTTTCTTTGGGAAAATGTGATGTGTCCTTGTTGTGTTTTGCGGCATTTCCTGTCGCGGACACTAGGACCATTCAGACAAGTGAGATACAATTTTTATCGGGAGACCTGGGGGAACGCTGGATGGAAGTAAATTTGTGTCTCACCTCAGATTCCAGAACTTTCTGTCACCAAAATCTGAGAAAAAAAGTGTTTTTTTTCGCCACATTTTGAGGTTTGCACAGGCTTCTGGGTAGCAGAACCTGGTGAGAGCCCCACAAGTCACCTTATCTTGGATTCCCTACGTGTCTACCTTTAAAAAATGCACAGGTTTGGTAGGTTTCCCAGGTGCCGGCTGAGCCAGAGGCCAAAATACACAGCTAGGCACTTTGAAAACAACAGCTCCATTTTCTTTGGGAAAATGTGATGTGTCCATGTTGTGTTTTGCGGTATTTCTTCTTGGTGGCAGTAGGCCTACCCACACAAGTGAGGAACCATTTTTATCGGGAGACTTGAGGGAACGCTGGGTGGAAAGAAATTTGAGTCTCCTCTGAGATTCCAGAACTTTCTGTCACCGAAATGTGAGAAAAAAAGTGGGTTTCTTTTGCCAAATTTTGAGGTGTGCACAGGATTCTGAGTAGCAGAACCTGGCCAGAGTCCCACAAGTCACCCTATCTTGGATTCCCCAATGTGTCTACTTTTCAAAAATGCACAGGTTTGGTAGGTTTCCCTAGGAGCCTGCTGAGGTAGAGGCCAAAATCCACAGCTCGGCACTTTGCAAAAAACAGCTCTGTTTTCTTTGGAAAAATTTGATGTGTCCACGTTGTGTTTTGGGGCATTTCCTGTCGCATGCACAAGACCTACCCACACAAGCGAGGTACCATTTTTATTGGGAGACTTAGGGGAACGCTGTGTGGAAGTAAATTTGTGGCTTCTCTCAGATTCCAGAACTTTCTGTCACCGAACTGTGACGGAAAAGTGTTTTTCTGGCAAATTGTGAGGTTTGCAGTGGATTCTGGGTAGCAGAACCTGGTGAGAGCCCCACAAGTCACCCCATCGTGTATTCCCCTAGGTGTCTACTTTTCAGAAATGCACAGGTTTGGAAGGTTTCCCTAGGTGCCGGCTGAGCTAGAGGCCAAAATCCATAGCTAGGCAGTTTGCAAAAAACAGTTCTGTTTTCTTTGGGAAAATGTGATGTGTCCTCATTGTGTTTAGTGGCGTTTCATGTTGCGGACACTACGCCAACCCACACAAGTGAGGTACGATTTTTGTCAGGAGTCCTGGGGGAACACTGGATGGAAGTAAATTTGTGGCTCCTCTCAGATTCCAGAACTTTCTGTCACCGAAATGTGGGAAAAAAGTGTTTTTTTGGCCAAATTTTGAGGTTTACACAGGCTTCCGGGTAAGAGAACCTGGTGAGAGCCCCACAAATCACCCCATCTGGGATTTCCCTATGTGTCTACTTCTAAAAAATGCACAGGTTTGGTAGGTTTCCCAGGTGCCGGCTGAGCTAGAGGCCAAAATCCACACCTAGGCACTTTGCAAAAAACAGCTCTGTTTTCTTTGGGAAAGTATGATGTGTCCACATTGTGTTTTGGGGCATTTCCTGTCATGGACACTAGGCCTACCCACACAAGTGAGGTACTATTTTTATTGGGACACTTGAGGGAATGCTGGGTGGAAGGAAATTTGTGTCTCTTCTCAGATTCCAGAACTTTCTGTCACCGAAATGTGAGAAAAAAGTGTTTTTTTTGGCCAAATTTTGAAGTTTGCATAGGATTCTGGGTAACAGAACTTGGCGACAGCCCCACAATTCACCCTATCTTAGATTCCCCTACGTGTCTACTTTAAAAAAATGCACAGGTTTGGTAGGTTTCCTTGGGTAATGGCTGAGCTAGAGGCCAAAATCCACAGCTCGGCACTTTGCAAAAAACAGCTCTGTTTTCTTTGGGAAAATGTGCTGTGTCCATGTTGTGTTTTGGGGCATTTCCTATCACAGGCACTAGGCCTACCCACACAAGTGAGGAACCATTTTTATCGGGAGACTTGAGGGAACGCTTGGTGGAAAGAAATTTGTGTCTTTTCTCAGATTCCAGAACTTTCTGCCACCGAAATGTGAGAAAAAAAGTGTGTTTCTTTTGCCAAATTTTGAGGTGTGCACAGGATTCTGGGTAACAGAACCTGGCCAGAGCCCCACAAGTCACCCTATCTTGGATTCCCCTAGGTGTCTACTTTTCAAAAATGCACAGGTTTGGTAGGTTTCCCTAGGAGGCTGCTGAGGTAGAGGCCAAAATCCACAGCTCGGCACTTTGCAAAAAACAGCTCTGTTTTCTTTGGGAAAATGTGATGTGTCCACGTTGTGTTTTGGGGCATTTCCTGTCGCAGGTACTAGGCCTACCAACACAAGTGAGGTACCATTTTTATCGGAGACATGGGGGAACGCTAGGTGGAAGGAAATTTGTGGCTCCTCTCAGATTGCAGAATTTTCTGTCACCGAAATGTGAAGGAAAGGTGTTTTTTTGCCAAATTTTAAGGTTTGCACAGGATTCTGAATAACAGAACCACCTGTTGACAGCCCCCAAGTCATTCCATTGTGGATTCCCCTAGGTGTCTATGTTTAAAAAATGCCCTGGTTTGGTAGGTTTCCCTAGGTGCTGGCTGAGCTAGAGGGCAAAATCTACAGCTCGGCACTTTGCAAAAACCAGCTCTGTTTTCTTTGGGAAAATGTGATGTGTCCACGTTGTGTTTTGGGGCATTTCCTGTCGCATGCACAAGACCTACCCAGACAAGCGAGGTACCATTTTTATTGGGAGACTTAGGGGAACGCGGGGTGTAAGTAAATTTGTGGCTCCTCTCAGATTCCAGAACTTTCTGTCACCGAACTGTGATGGAAAAGTGTTTTTCTGGCAAATTGTGAGGATTGAAGTGGATTCTGGGTAACAGAACCTGGTGAGAGCCCCACACGTCACCCCATTGTGTATTCTCCTAGGTGTCTACTTTTCAGAAATGCACAGGTTTGGAAGGTTTCCCTAGGTGCCGGCTGAGCTAGAGCCCAAAATCCACAGCTAGGCAGTTTGCAAAAAACAGCTCTGTTTTCTTTGGGAAAATGTGATGTGTCCTCATTGTGTTTAGTGGCGTTTCATGTTGCGGACACTACGGCAACCCACACAAGTGAGGTATGATTTTTATCGGGAGACCTGGAGGAACGCTGGATGGAAGTACATTTGTGGCTCCTCTTAGATTCCAGAACTTTCTGTCACCGAAATGTGAGAAAAAAAGTGTTTTTTTGGCCAAATTTTGAAGTTTACACAGTCTTCCAGGTAAGAGAACCTGGTGAGAGCCCCACAAATCACCCCATCTGGGATTCCTCTATGTGTCTACTTCTAAAAAATGCACAGGTTTGGTAGGTTTCCCAGGTGCCGGCTGAGCTAGAGGCCAAAATCCACAACTAGGCACTTTGCAAAAAACAGCTCTGTTTTCTTTGGGAAAATGTGATGTGTTCATGTTGTGTTTTGGGGTATTTGCTGTCACAGTCACTAAGCCTACCCACACAAGTGAGATATCATTTAATATCGGAAGACTTGGGGGAACGCTGGATGGAAGGAAATTTGTGGCTCCTCTCAGATTCCAGAACTTTCTGTCACCAAAATGTGAGGAAAAAGTGTTTTTCGGTCAAATTGTGAGGTTTGCACAGGATTCTGAGTAACAGAACCTGGTGAGAGCCCCAAAAGTCACCCCATTGTGGATTCCCCTAGGTGTCTACTTTTAAAAAATGCACAGGTTTGGTAGGTTTCCCTAGGTGCCGGCTGAGCTAGAGGCCAAAATCCACAGCTGGCACTTTGCAAAAAACAGCTCTGTTTTCTTTGGGAAAATGTGATGTGTCCTCGTTGTGTTTTGCAGCATTTCTTGTCGCGGACACTAGGACCACCCAGACAAGTGAGATACAATTTTTATCGGGAGACCTGGGGGAACGCTGGATGGAAGTAAATTTGTGTCTCACCTCAGATTCCAGAACTTTCTGTCACCAAAATCTGAGAAAAAAAGTGTTTTTTTTCGCCACATTTTGAGGTTTGCACAGGCTTCTGGGTAACAGAACCTGGTGAGAGCCCCACAAGTCACCTTATCTTGGATTCCCTACGTGTCTACCTTAAAAAAATGCACAGGTTTGGTAGGTTTCCCAGGTGCCGGCTGAGCTAGAGGCCAAAATACACAGCTAGGCACTTTGAAAACAACAGCTCCATTTTCTTTGGGAAAATGTGATGTGTCCATGTTGTGTTTTGGGGTATTTCTTCTTGGTGGCAGTAGGTCTACCCACACAAGTGAGGAACCATTTTTATCGGGAGACTTGAGGGAACGCTGGGTGGAAAGAAATTTGAGTCTCCTCTGAGATTCCAGAACTTTCTGTCACCGAAATGTGAGAAAAAAAGTGGGTTTCTTTTGCCAAATTTTGAGGTGTGCACAGGATTCTGAGTAGCAGAACCTGGCCAGAGTCCCACAAGTCACCCTATCTTGGATTCCCCAATGTGTCTACTTTTCAAAAATGCACAGGTTTGGTAGGTTTCCCTAGGAGCCTGCTGAGGTAGAGGCCAAAATCCACAGCTCGGCACTTTGCAAAAAACAGCTCTGTTTTCTTTGGAAAAATGTGATGTGTCCACGTTGTGTTTTGGGGCATTTCCTGTCGCAGGCACTAGGCCTACCAACACAAGTGAGGTACCATTTTTATCAGAGACTTGGGGGAACGCTAGGTGGAAGGAAATTTGTGGCACCTCTCAGATTGCAGAATTTTCTGTCACCGAAATGTGAAGGAAAGGTGTTTTTTTGCCAAATTTTATGGTTTGCACAGGATTCTGAGTAACAGAACCACCTGTTGAGAGCCCCACAAGTCACCCCATTGTGGATTCCCCTAGGTGTCTATGTTTAAAAAATGCCCAGGTTTGGTAGGTTTCCCTAGGTGCTGGCTGAGCTAGAGGACAAAATCCACAGCTCGGCACTTTGCAAAAAACAGCTTTTTTTCTTTGGGAAAATGTGATGTGTCCACGTTTGTTTTGGGGCATTTCGTGTCGCATGCACAAGACCTACCACACAAGCGAGGTACCATTTTTATTGGGAGACTTAGGGGAACGCTATGTGGAAGTAAATTTGTGGCTCCTCTCAGATTCCAGAACTTTCTGTCAGCGAACTGTGACGGAAAAGTGTTTTTCTGGCAAATTGTGAGGCTTGCAGTGGATTCTGGGTAGCAGAACCTGGTGAGAGCCCCACAAGTCACCCCATTGTGTATTCCCCGAGGTGTCTACTTTTCAGAAATACACAGGTTTGGAAGGTTTCCCTAGGTGCCGGCTGAGCTAGAGGCCAAAATCCACAGCTAGGCAGTTTGCAAAAAACAGCTCTGTTTTCTTTGGGAAAATGTGATGTGTCCTCGTTGTGTTTAGTGGCGTTTCATGTTGCGGACACTACGGCAACCCACACAAGTGAGGTATGATTTTTATTGGGAGACCGGGAGGAACGCTGGATGGAAGTAAATTTGTGGCTCCTCTTAGATTCCAGAACTTTCTGTCACCGAAATGTGAGGAAAAAAAGTGTTTTTTTGGCCAAATTTTGGGGTTTACACAGGCTTCCGGGTAAGAGAACCTGGTGAGAGCCCCACAAATCACCCCATCTGGGATTCCCCTATGTGTCTACTTCTAAAAAATGCACAGGTTTGGTAGGTTTCCCAGGTGCCGGCAGAGCTAGAGGCCAAAATCCACAACTAGGCATTTTGCAAAAAACAGCTCTGTTTTCTTTGGGAAAATGTGATGTGTTCATGTTGTGTTTTGGGGTATTTCCTGTCACAGGCACTAAGCCTACCCATACAAGTGAGATATCATTTAATATCGGAAGACTTGGGGGAACGCTGGATGGAAGGAAATTTGTGGCTCCTCTCAGATTCCAGAACTTTCTGTCACCAAAATGTGAGGAAAAAGTGTTTTTCGGTCAAATTGTGAGGTTTGCACAGGATTCTGAGTAACAGAACCTAGTGAGAGCCCCAGAAGTCACCCCATTGTGGATTCCCCTAGGTGTCTACTTTAAAAAAATGCACAGGCTTGGTAGGTTTCCCTAGGTGCCGGCTGAGCTAGAGGCCAAAATCCACAGCTGGCACTTTGCAAAAAACAGCTCTGTTTTCTTTGGGAAAATGTGATGTGTCCTTGTTGTGTTTTGGGGCATTTCCTGTCGCAGGCACTAGGCCTACCACCACAAGTGAGGTACCATTTTTATCGGAGACATGGGGGAACGCTAGGTGGAAGGAAATTTGTGGCTCCTCTCAGATTGCAGAATTTTCTGTCACCGAAATGTGAAGGAAAGGTGTTTTTTTGCCAAATTTTAAGGTTTGCACAGGATTCTGAATAACAGAACCACCTGCTGACAGCCCCCAAGTCATTCCATTGTGGACTCCCCTAGGTGTCTATGTTTAAAAAATGCCCAGGTTTTGGTAGGTTTCCCTTGGTGCTGACTGAGCTAGAGGGCAAAATCTACAGCTCGGCACTTTGCAAAAACCAGCTCTGTTTTCTTTGGGAAAATGTGATGTGTCAACGTTATGTTTTGGGGCATTTCCTGTGGAGGGCACTAGACCTTCCCACACAAGCGAGGTACAATTTGTATCGGGAGACTTGGGGGAACACCGGGTGGAAGTAAATTTATGGTTTCTCTCAGATTCCAGAACTTTCGGTCACCGAAATGTGAGGGAAAGGTGTTTTATTGCCAAATTTTAACGTCTACACAGGATTCTGAGTAACAGAACCTGTTGAGAGCACCACAAGTCACCCCATCGTGGATTGCCCTAGGTGTCTATGTTTCAAAAATGCACAGGGTTGGTAGGTTTCCCTAGATGCAGGCTGAGCTAGAGGCTAAAATCCGCGGCTCAGCACTTTGCAAAAACCAGCTCTGGTTTTTTGGGGTTGTGTTTTGGGGCATTTCCTGTCGCATGCACAAGACCTACCCAGACAAGCGAGGTACCATTTTAATTGGGAGACTTAGGGGAACGCTGGGTGGAAGTAAATTGTGGCTCCTCTCAGATTCCAGTACTTTCTGTCACCGAACGGTGACGGAAAAGTGTTTTTCTGGCAAATTATGAGGTTTGCAGTGGATTCTGGGTAACAGAACCTGGTTAGAGCCACACAAGTCACCCCATTTTGTATTCCCCTAGGTGCCTACTTTTCAGAAATGCACAGGTTTGGAAGGTTTCCCTAGGTGCCGGCTGAGCTGGAGGCCAAAATCCACAGCTAGGCAGTTTGCAAAAAACTGCTCTGTTTTCTTTGGGAAAATGTGACGTGTCCTCGTTGTGTTTAGTGGCGTTTCATGTTGCAGACACTATACCAACCCAAACAATTGAGGTTCGATTTTTATCGGGAGACCTGGGGGAACGCTGGATGGAAGTAAATTTGTGGCTCCTCTTAGATTCCAGAACTTTCAGTCACCGAAATGTGAGGAAAAAAGAGTTTTTTTGGCCAAATTTTTAGGTTTACACAGGCTTCCGGGCAAGAGAACCTGGTGAGAGCCCCACAAATCACCCCATCTGGGATTCCCTTATGTGTCTACTTCTAAAAAATGCACAGGTTTGGTAGTTTTCCCAGGTGCCAGCCGAGCTAGAGGCCAAAATCCCCAACTAGGCACTTTGCAAAAAACAGCTCTGTTTTCTTTGGGAAAATGTGATGTGTTCATGTTGTGTTTTGGGGTATTTTCTGTCACAGACACTAGGCCTACCCACACAAGTGAGATATCATTTATTATCGGAAGACTTGGGGGAACGCTGGATGGAAGGAAATTTGTGTCTCCTCTCAGATTCCAGAACTTTCTGTCACCAAAATGTGAGGAAAAAGTGTTTTTCTGTCAAATTGTGAGGTTTGCACAGGATTCTCAGTAACAGAACCTGGTGAGAGCCCCACAAGTCACCCCATTGTGGATTCCCCTAGGTGTCTACTTTTCAAAAATGCACAGGCTTGGTAGGTTTCCCTAGGTGCCGGCTGGGCTAGAGGCCAAAATCCACAGCTGGCACTTTGCAAAAAACAGCTCTGTTTTCTTTGGGAAAATGTGATATGTCCTCGTTGTCTTTTGCTGCATTTCCTGTCGCGGACACTAGGCCCACCCAGACAAGTGAGATACCATTTTTATCGGGAGACCTGGGGAAACGCTGGATGGAAGTAAATTTGTGGCTCATCTCAGATTCCAGAATTTTCTGTCACCAAAATGTGAGAAAAAAAGTGTTTTTTTTGTCAAATTTTGAGGTTTGCACAGGCTTCTGGGTAACAGAACCTGGTGAGAGCCCCACAAGTCACCTTATCTTGGATTCCATACATGTCTACCTTTAAAAAATACACAGGTTTGGTAGGTTTCCCTAGGAGCCAGCTGAGGTAGAGGCCAAAATCCACATCTAGGCACTTTGCAAAAAACAGCGCTGTTTACTTTGGGAAAATGTGATGTGTCAACGTTATGTTTTGGGGCATTTCCTGTGCAGGGCACTAGACCTACCCACACAAGCGTGGTACAATTTTTATCGGGAGACTTGGGGGAACACCGGGTGGAAGTAAATTTGTGGTTTCTCTCAGATTCCAGAACTTTCGGTCACCGAAATGTGAGGGAAAGGTGTTTTATTGCAAATTTTAAGGTCTGCACAGGATTCTGAGTAACAGAACCTGTTGAGAGCCCCACAAATCACCCCATCGTGGATTGCCCTAGGTGTCTATGTTTAAAAAATGCACAGGGTTGGTAGGTTTCCCTAGGTGCAGGCTGAGCTAGAGGCTAAAATCCGCGGCTCGGCACTTTGCAAAAACCAGCTCTGTTTTTTGGGGGAAAATGTGATGTGTCCACTTGTGTTTTTGGGCATTTCCTGTCGCATGCACAAGACCTACCCAGACAAGCGAGGTACCATTTTTATTGGGAGACTTAGGGGAACGCTGGGTGGAAGTAAAGTTGTGGCTCCTCTCAGATTCCAGAACTTTCTGTCACCGAACTGTGACAGAAAAGTGTTTTTCTGGCAAATTGTGAGGTTTGCAGTGGATTCTGGGTAACAGAACAGGTGAGAGCCGCACAAGTCACCCCATTGTGTATTCCCCTAGGTGTCTACTTTTCAGAAATGCACAGGTTTGGAAGGTTTCCCTAGGTGCCAGCTGAGCTAGAGGCCAAAATCCACAGCTAGGCAGTTTGCAAAAAACAGCTCTGTTTTCTTTGGGAAAATGTGACGTGTCCTCGTTGTGTTTAGTGGCGTTTCATGTTGCAGACACTATACCAACCCAAACAATTGAGGTTCGATTTTTATCGGGAGACCTGGGGAACGCTGGATGGAAGTAAATTTGTGGCTCCTCTTAGATTCCAGAACTTTCTGTCACCGAAATGAGAGGAAAAAAGTGTTTTTTGGCCAAATTGTGAGGTTTACACAGGCTTCCGGGCAAGAGAACCTGGTGAGAGCCCCACAAATCACCCCATCTGGGATTCCCTTATGTGTCTACTTCTAAAAAATGCACAGGTTTGGTAGGTTTCCCAGGTGCCAGCCGAGCTAGAGGCCAAAATCCACAACTAGGCACTTTGCAAAAAACAGCTCTGTTTTCTTTGGGAAAATGTGATGTGTTCATGTTGTGTTTTGGGGTATTTTCTGTCACAGACACTAGGCCTACCCACACAAGTGAGATATCATTTATTATCGGAAGACTTGGGGGAACACTGGATGGAAGGAAATTTGTGGCTCCTCTCAGATTCCAGAACTTTCTGTCACCAAAATGTGAGGAAAAAGTGTTTTTCTGTCAAATTGTGAGGTTTGCACAGGATTCTCAGTAACAGAACCTGGTGAGAGCCCCACAAGTCACCCCATTGTGGATTCCCCTAGGTGTCTACTTTTCAAAAATGCACAGGCTTGGTAGGTTTCCCTGGGTGCCGGCTGGGCTAGAGGCCAAAATCCACAGCTGGCACTTTACAAAAAACAGCTCTGTTTTCTTTGGGAAATATGATATGTCCTCGTTGTCTTTTGCTGCATTTCCTGTCGCGGACACTAGGCCCACCCAGACAAGTCAGATACCATTTTTATCGGGAGACCTGGGGAAACGCTGGATGGAAGTAAATTTGTGGGTCATCTCAGATTCAGAACTTTCTGTCACCAAAATGTGAGTTAAAAAGTGGTTTTTTTGCCAAATTTTGAGGTTTGCACAGGCTTCTGGGTAACAGAACCTGGTGAGAGCCCCACAAGTCACCTTATCTTGGATTCCATACGTGTCTACCTTTAAAAAATACACAGGTTTGGTAGGTTTCCCTAGGAGCCAGCTGAGGTAGAGGCCAAAATCCATAGCTCGGCACTTTGCAAAAAACAGATCTGTTATATTTGGGAAAATGTGATGTTTCCACGCTGTGTTTTGGGGCATTTCCTGTTGCAGGCACTAGGCCTACCAACACAAGTGAGGTACCATTTGTATCGGGAGACTTGGAGGAATGCTGGGTGGAAGGAAATTTGTGGCTCCTCTCAGATTGCAGAATTTTCTGTCACCGAAATGTGAGCAAGAAGTGTTTTTTTGCCAGAGTTTGAGGACTGCACAGGATTCTAGGAAACAGAACCCAGTGAGAGCCCCAAAAGACACCCCATCTTGGATTCCCCTAGGTGTCTACTTTTTTTAAATGCACAGGTTTGGTAGGGTTCCCTAGGTGCCGGCTGATCTAGAGGCCAAAATCCACATCTAGGCACTTTGCAAAAAACAGCGCTGTTTACTTTGGGAAAATGTGATGTGTCAACGTTATGTTTTGGGGCATTTCCTGTGGAGGGCACTAGACGTACCCACACAAGCGAGGTACAATTTTTATCGGGAGACTTGGGGGAACACCGGGTGGAAGTAAATTTGTGGTTTCTCTCAGATTCCAGAACGTTCAGTCACCGAATTGTGAGGGAAAGGTGTTTTATAGCAAATTTTAAGGTCTGCACAGGATTCTGAGTACCAGAACCTGTTGAGAGCCCCACAAATCACCCCATCATGGATTGCCCTAGGTGTCTATGTTTAAAAAATGCACAGGGTTGGTAGGTTTCCCTAGGTGCAGGCTGAGCTAGAGGCTAAAATCCGCGGCTCGGCAGTTTGCAAAAACCAGCTCTGTTTTTTTGGGGAAAATGTGATGTGTCCACATTGTGTTTTGGGGCATTTCCTGTCGCATGCACAAGACCTACCCAGACAAGCCAGGTACCATTTTTATTGGGAGACTTAGGGGAATGCTGGGTGGAAGTAAATTTGTGGCTCCTCTCAGATTCCAGAACTTTCTGTCACCGAACTGTGACGGAAAAGTGTTTTCTGGCAAATTGTGAGGTTTGCAGTGGATTCTGGGTAACAGAACCTGGTGAGAGCCCCACACGTCACCCCATCGTGTATTCCCCTAGGTGTCTACTTTTCAGAAATCCACAGGATCGGAATGTTTCCCTAGGTGCCGGCTGAGCTAGAAGCCAAAATCCACAGCTAGGCAGTTTGCAAAAAACAGCTCTGTTTTCTTTGGGAAAATGTGATGTGTCCTCGTTGTGTTTAGTGGCGTTTCATGTTGCGGACACTACGGCAACCCACACAAGTGAGGTATGATTTTTATCGGGAGACCTGGGGGAACGCTGGATGGAAGTAAATTTGTGGCTCCTCTTAGATTCCAGAATTTTCTGTCACCGAAATGTGAGAAAAAAAGTGGTTTTTTGGCCAAATTTTGAGGTTTACACAGGCTTCCGGGTAAGAGAACCTGGTGAGAGCCCCACAAATCACCCCATCTGGTATTCCCCTATGTGTCTACTTCTAAAAAATGCACAGGTTTGGTAGGTTTCCCATGTGCCGGCTAAGCTAGAGGCCAAAAATCACAACTAGGCACTTTGCAAAAAACAGCTCTGTTTTCTTTGGGAAAATGTGATGTGTTCATGTTGTGTTTTGGGGTATTTTCTGTCACAGGCACTAGGCCTACCCACACAAGTGAGATATCATTTATTATCGGAAGACTTGGGGGAACGCTGGATGGAAGGAAATGTGTGGCTCCTCTCAGATTCCAGAACTTTCTGTCACCAAAATGTGAGGAAAAAGTGTTTTTCTGTCAAATTGTGAGGTCTGCACAGGATTCTGAGTAACAGAACCTGTTGAGAGCCCCACAAGTCACCCCAGTGTGGATTCTCCTAGGTGTCTACTTTTCAAAAATGCACAGGCTTGGTAGGTTTCCCTAGGTGCCGGCTGAGCTAGAGGCCAAAATCCGCAGCTGGCACTTTGCAAAAAACAGCTCTGTTTTCTTTGGGAAAATGTGATGTGTCCTCGTCGTGTTTTGCTGCATTTCCTTTCGCGGACACTAGGCCCACCCAGACAAGTAAGATACCATTGTTATCGGGAGACCTGGGGGAACGCTGGATGGAAGTAAATTTGTGGCTCATCTCAGATTCCAGAACTTTCTGTCACCGAAATGTGAGAAAAAAGTGTTTTTTTTGGCCAAATTTTGAAGTTTGCATAGGATTCTGGGTAACAGAACTTGGCGACAGCCCCACAAGTCACCCTATCTTAGATTCCCCTACGTGTCTACTTTAAAAAAATGCACAGGTTTGGTAGGTTTCCTTGGGTAATGGCTGAGCTAGAGGCCAAAATCCACAGCTCGGCACTTTGCAAAAAACAGCTCTGTTTTCTTTGGGAAAATGTGCTGTGTCCATGTTGTGTTTTGGGGCATTTCCTATCACAGGCACTAGGCCTACCCACACAAGTGAGGAACCATTTTTATCGGGAGACTTGAGGGAACGCTTGGTGGAAAGAAATTTGTGTCTTTTCTCAGATTCCAGAACTTTCTGCCACCGAAATGTGAGAAAAAAAGTGTGTTTCTTTTGCCAAATTTTGAGGTGTGCACAGGATTCTGGGTAACAGAACCTGGCCAGAGCCCCACAAGTCACCCTATCTTGGATTCCCCTAGGTGTCTACTTTTCAAAAATGCACAGGTTTGGTAGGTTTCCCTAGGAGGCTGCTGAGGTAGAGGCCAAAATCCACAGCTCGGCACTTTGCAAAAAACAGCTCTGTTTTCTTTGGGAAAATGTGATGTGTCCACGTTGTGTTTTGGGGCATTTCCTGTCGCAGGTACTAGGCCTACCAACACAAGTGAGGTACCATTTTTATCGGAGACATGGGGGAACACTAGGTGGAAGGAAATTTGTGGCTCCTCTCAGATTGCAGAATTTTCTGTCACCGAAATGTGAAGGAAAGGTGTTTTTTTGCCAAATTTTAAGGTTTGCACAGGATTCTGAATAACAGAACCACCTGTTGACAGCCCCCAAGTCATTCCATTGTGGATTCCCCTAGGTGTCTATGTTTAAAAAATGCCCTGGTTTGGTAGGTTTCCCTAGGTGCTGGCTGAGCTAGAGGGCAAAATCTACAGCTCGGCACTTTGCAAAAACCAGCTCTGTTTTCTTTGGGAAAATGTGATGTGTCCACGTTGTGTTTTGGGGCATTTCCTGTCGCATGCACAAGACCTACCCAGACAAGCGAGGTACCATTTTTATTGGGAGACTTAGGGGAACGCGGGGTGTAAGTAAATTTGTGGCTCCTCTCAGATTCCAGAACTTTCTGTCACCGAACTGTGATGGAAAAGTGTTTTTCTGGCAAATTGTGAGGATTGCAGTGGATTCTGGGTAACAGAACCTGGTGAGAGCCCCACACGTCACCCCATTGTGTATTCCCCTAGGTGTCTACTTTTCAGAAATGTACAGGTTTGGAAGGTTTCCCTAGGTGCCGGCTGAGCTAGAGGCCAAAATCCACAGCTAGGCAGTTTGCAAAAAACAGCTCTGTTTTCTTTGGGAAAATGTGATGTGTCCTCATTGTGTTTAGTGGCGTTTCATGTTGCGGACACTACGGCAACCCACACAAGTGAGGTATGATTTTTATCGGGAGACCTGGAGGAACGCTGGATGGAAGTACATTTGTGGCTCCTCTTAGATTCCAGAACTTTCTGTCACCGAAATGTGAGAAAAAAAGTGTTTTTTTGGCCAAATTTTGAAGTTTACACAGTCTTCCAGGTAAGAGAACCTGGTGAGAGCCCCACAAATCACCCCATCTGGGATTCCTCTATGTGTCTACTTCTAAAAAATGCACAGGTTTGGTAGGTTTCCCAGGTGCCGGCTGAGCTAGAGGCCAAAATCCACAACTAGGCACTTTGCAAAAAACAGCTCTGTTTTCTTTGGGAAAATGTGATGTGTTCATGTTGTGTTTTGGGGTATTTGCTGTCACAGTCACTAAGCCTACCCACACAAGTGAGATATCATTTAATATCGGAAGACTTGGGGGAACGCTGGATGGAAGGAAATTTGTGGCTCCTCTCAGATTCCAGAACTTTCTGTCACCAAAATGTGAGGAAAAAGTGTTTTTCGGTCAAATTGTGAGGTTTGCACAGGATTCTGAGTAACAGAACCTGGTGAGAGCCCCAGAAGTCACCCCATTGTGGATTCCCGTAGGTGTCTACTTTTAAAAAATGCACAGGTTTGGTAGGTTTCCCTAGGTGCCGGCTGAGCTAGAGGCCAAAATCCACAGCTGGCACTTTGCAAAAAACAGCTCTGTTTTCTTTGGGAAAATGTGATGTGTCCTCGTTGTGTTTTGCAGCATTTCCTGTCGCGGACACTAGGACCACCCAGACAAGTGAGATACAATTTTTATCGGGAGACCTGGGGGAACGCTGGATGGAAGTAAATTTGTGTCTCACCTCAGATTCCAGAACTTTCTGTCACCAAAATCTGAGAAAAAAAGTGTTTTTTTTCGCCACATTTTGAGGTTTGCACAGGCTTCTGGGTAACAGAACCTGGTGAGAGCCCCACAAGTCACCTTATCTTGGATTCCCTACGTGTCTACCTTAAAAAAATGCACAGGTTTGGTAGGTTTCCCAGGTGCCGGCTGAGCTAGAGGCCAAAATACACAGCTAGGCACTTTGAAAACAACAGCTCCATTTTCTTTGGGAAAATGTGATGTGTCCATGTTGTGTTTTGGGGTATTTCTTCTTGGTGGCAGTAGGTCTACCCACACAAGTGAGGAACCATTTTTATCGGGAGACTTGAGGGAACGCTGGGTGGAAAGAAATTTGAGTCTCCTCTGAGATTCCAGAACTTTCTGTCACTGAAATGTGAGAAAAAAAGTGGGTTTCTTTTGCCAAATTTTGAGGTGTGCACAGGATTCTGAGTAGCAGAACCTGGCCAGAGTCCCACAAGTCACCCGATCTTGGATTCCCAAATGTGTCTACTTTTCAAAAATGCACAGGTTTGGTAGGTTTCCCTAGGAGCCTGCTGAGGTAGAGGCCAAAATCCACAGCTCGGCACTTTGCAAAAAACAGCTCTGTTTTCTTTGGAAAAATGTGATGTGTCCACGTTGTGTTTTGGGGCATTTCCTGTCGCAGGCACTAGGCCTACCAACACAAGTGAGGTACCATTTTTATCAGAGACTTGGGGGAACGCTAGGTGGAAGGAAATTTGTGGCACCTCTCAGATTGCAGAATTTTCTGTCACCGAAATGTGAAGGAAAGGTGTTTTTTTGCCAAATTTTATGGTTTGCACAGGATTCTGAGTAACAGAACCACCTGTTGAGAGCCCCACAAGTCACCCCATTGTGGATTCCCCTAGGTGTCTATGTTTAAAAAATGCCCAGGTTTGGTAGGTTTCCCTAGGTGCTGGCTGAGCTAGAGGACAAAATCCACAGCTCGGCACTTTGCAAAAAACAGCTTTTTTTCTTTGGGAAAATGTGATGTGTCCACGTTTGTTTTGGGGCATTTCGTGTCGCATGCACAAGACCTACCACACAAGCGAGGTACCATTTTTATTGGGAGACTTAGGGGAACGCTATGTGGAAGTAAATTTGAGGCTCCTCTCAGATTCCAGAACTTTCTGTCAGCGAACTGTGATGGAAAAGTGTTTTTCTGGCAAATTGTGAGGCTTGCAGTGGATTCTGGGTAGCAGAACCTGGTGAGAGCCCACAAGTCACCCCATTGTGTATTCCACTAGGTGTCTACTTTTCAGAAATACAAAGGTTTGGAAGGTTTCCCTAGGTGCCGGCTGAGCTAGAGGCCAAAATCCACAGCTAGGCAGTTTGCAAAAAACAGCTCTGTTTTCTTTTGGAAAATGTGATGTGTCCTCGTTGTGTTTAGTGGCGTTTCATGTTGCGGACACTACGGCAACCCACACAAGTGAGGTATGATTTTTATTGGGAGACCGGGAGGAACGCTGGATGGAAGTAAATTTGTGGCTCCTCTTAGATTCCAGAACTTTCTGTCACCGAAATGTGAGGAAAAAAAGTGTTTTTTTGGCCAAATTTTGAGGTTTACACAGGCTTCCGGGTAAGAGAACCTGGTGAGAGCCCCACAAATCACCCCATCTGGGATTCCCCTATGTGTCTACTTCTAAAAAATGCACAGGTTTGGAAGGTTTCCCTAGGTGCCGGCTGAGCTGGAGGCCAAAATCCACAGCTAGGCAGTTTGCAAAAAACAGCTCTGTTTTCTTTGGGAAAATGTGACGTGTCCTCGTTGTGTTTAGTGGCGTTTCATGTTGCAGACACTATACCAACCCAAACAATTGAGGTTCGATTTTTATCGGGAGACCTGGGGGAACGCTGGATGGAAGTAAATTTGTGGCTCCTCTTAGATTCCAGAACTTTCAGTCACCGAAATGTGAGGAAAAAAGAGTTTTTTTGGCCAAATTTTTAGGTTTACACAGGCTTCCGGGCAAGAGAACCTGGTGAGAGCCCCACAAATCACCCCATCTGGGATTCCCTTATGTGTCTACTTCTAAAAAATGCACAGGTTTGGTAGTTTTCCCAGGTGCCAGCCGAGCTAGAGGCCAAAATCCCCAACTAGGCACTTTGCAAAAAACAGCTCTGTTTTCTTTGGGAAAATGTGATGTGTTCATGTTGTGTTTTGGGGTATTTTCTGTCACAGACACTAGGCCTACCCACACAAGTGAGATATCATTTATTATCGGAAGACTTGGGGGAACGCTGGATGGAAGGAAATTTGTGTCTCCTCTCAGATTCCAGAACTTTCTGTCACCAAAATGTGAGGAAAAAGTGTTTTTCTGTCAAATTGTGAGGTTTGCACAGGATTCTCAGTAACAGAACCTGGTGAGAGCCCCACAAGTCACCCCATTGTGGATTCCCCTAGGTGTCTACTTTTCAAAAATGCACAGGCTTGGTAGGTTTCCCTAGGTGCCGGCTGGGCTAGAGGCCAAAATCCACAGCTGGCACTTTGCAAAAAACAGCTCTGTTTTCTTTGGGAAAATGTGATATGTCCTCGTTGTCTTTTGCTGCATTTCCTGTCGCGGACACTAGGCCCACCCAGACAAGTGAGATACCATTTTTATCGGGAGACCTGGGGAAACGCTGGATGGAAGTAAATTTGTGGCTCATCTCAGATTCCAGAATTTTCTGTCACCAAAATGTGAGAAAAAAAGTGTTTTTTTTGTCAAATTTTGAGGTTTGCACAGGCTTCTGGGTAACAGAACCTGGTGAGAGCCCCACAAGTCACCTTATCTTGGATTCCATACATGTCTACCTTTAAAAAATACACAGGTTTGGTAGGTTTCCCTAGGAGCCAGCTGAGGTAGAGGCCAAAATCCACATCTAGGCACTTTGCAAAAAACAGCGCTGTTTACTTTGGGAAAATGTGATGTGTCAACGTTATGTTTTGGGGCATTTCCTGTGCAGGGCACTAGACCTACCCACACAAGCGTGGTACAATTTTTATCGGGAGACTTGGGGGAACACCGGGTGGAAGTAAATTTGTGGTTTCTCTCAGATTCCAGAACTTTCGGTCACCGAAATGTGAGGGAAAGGTGTTTTATTGCAAATTTTAAGGTCTGCACAGGATTCTGAGTAACAGAACCTGTTGAGAGCCCCACAAATCACCCCATCGTGGATTGCCCTAGGTGTCTATGTTTAAAAAATGCACAGGGTTGGTAGGTTTCCCTAGGTGCAGGCTGAGCTAGAGGCTAAAATCCGCGGCTCGGCACTTTGCAAAAACCAGCTCTGTTTTTTGGGGGAAAATGTGATGTGTCCACTTGTGTTTTTGGGCATTTCCTGTCGCATGCACAAGACCTACCCAGACAAGCGAGGTACCATTTTTATTGGGAGACTTAGGGGAACGCTGGGTGGAAGTAAAGTTGTGGCTCCTCTCAGATTCCAGAACTTTCTGTCACCGAACTGTGACAGAAAAGTGTTTTTCTGGCAAATTGTGAGGTTTGCAGTGGATTCTGGGTAACAGAACAGGTGAGAGCCGCACAAGTCACCCCATTGTGTATTCCCCTAGGTGTCTACTTTTCAGAAATGCACAGGTTTGGAAGGTTTCCCTAGGTGCCAGCTGAGCTAGAGGCCAAAATCCACAGCTAGGCAGTTTGCAAAAAACAGCTCTGTTTTCTTTGGGAAAATGTGACGTGTCCTTGTTGTGTTTAGTGGCGTTTCATGTTGCAGACACTATACCAACCCAAACAATTGAGGTTCGATTTTTATCGGGAGACCTGGGGAACGCTGGATGGAAGTAAATTTGTGGCTCCTCTTAGATTCCAGAACTTTCTGTCACCGAAATGAGAGGAAAAAAGTGTTTTTTGGCCAAATTGTGAGGTTTACACAGGCTTCCGGGCAAGAGAACCTGGTGAGAGCCCCACAAATCACCCCATCTGGGATTCCCTTATGTGTCTACTTCTAAAAAATGCACAGGTTTGGTAGGTTTCCCAGGTGCCAGCCGAGCTAGAGGCCAAAATCCACAACTAGGCACTTTGCAAAAAACAGCTCTGTTTTCTTTGGGAAAATGTGATGTGTTCATGTTGTGTTTTGGGGTATTTTCTGTCACAGACACTAGGCCTACCCACACAAGTGAGATATCATTTATTATCGGAAGACTTGGGGGAACACTGGATGGAAGGAAATTTGTGGCTCCTCTCAGATTCCAGAACTTTCTGTCACCAAAATGTGAGGAAAAAGTGTTTTTCTGTCAAATTGTGAGGTTTGCACAGGATTCTCAGTAACAGAACCTGGTGAGAGCCCCACAAGTCACCCCATTGTGGATTCCCCTAGGTGTCTACTTTTCAAAAATGCACAGGCTTGGTAGGTTTCCCTGGGTGCCGGCTGGGCTAGAGGCCAAAATCCACAGCTGGCACTTTACAAAAAACAGCTCTGTTTTCTTTGGGAAATATGATATGTCCTCGTTGTCTTTTGCTGCATTTCCTGTCGCGGACACTAGGCCCACCCAGACAAGTCAGATACCATTTTTATCGGGAGACCTGGGGAAACGCTGGATGGAAGTAAATTTGTGGGTCATCTCAGATTCAGAACTTTCTGTCACCAAAATGTGAGAAAAAAAGTGGTTTTTTTGCCAAATTTTGAGGTTTGCACAGGCTTCTGGGTAACAGAACCTGGTGAGAGCCCCACAAGTCACCTTATCTTGGATTCCATACGTGTCTACCTTTAAAAAATACACAGGTTTGGTAGGTTTCCCTAGGAGCCAGCTGAGGTAGAGGCCAAAATCCATAGCTCGGCACTTTGCAAAAAACAGATCTGTTATATTTGGGAAAATGTGATGTTTCCACGCTGTGTTTTGGGGCATTTCCTGTTGCAGGCACTAGGCCTACCAACACAAGTGAGGTACCATTTGTATCGGGAGACTTGGAGGAATGCTGGGTGGAAGGAAATTTGTGGCTCCTCTCAGATTGCAGAATTTTCTGTCACCGAAATGTGAGCAAGAAGTGTTTTTTTGCCAGAGTTTGAGGACTGCACAGGATTCTAGGAAACAGAACCCAGTGAGAGCCCCAAAAGACACCCCATCTTGGATTCCCCTAGGTGTCTACTTTTTTTAAATGCACAGGTTTGGTAGGGTTCCCTAGGTGCCGGCTGATCTAGAGGCCAAAATCCACATCTAGGCACTTTGCAAAAAACAGCGCTGTTTACTTTGGGAAAATGTGATGTGTCAACGTTATGTTTTGGGGCATTTCCTGTGGAGGGCACTAGACGTACCCACACAAGCGAGGTACAATTTTTATCGGGAGACTTGGGGGAACACCGGGTGGAAGTAAATTTGTGGTTTCTCTCAGATTCCAGAACGTTCAGTCACCGAATTGTGAGGGAAAGGTGTTTTATAGCAAATTTTAAGGTCTGCACAGGATTCTGAGTACCAGAACCTGTTGAGAGCCCCACAAATCACCCCATCATGGATTGCCCTAGGTGTCTATGTTTAAAAAATGCACAGGGTTGGTAGGTTTCCCTAGGTGCAGGCTGAGCTAGAGGCTAAAATCCGCGGCTCGGCAGTTTGCAAAAACCAGCTCTGTTTTTTTGGGGAAAATGTGATGTGTCCACATTGTGTTTTGGGGCATTTCCTGTCGCATGCACAAGACCTACCCAGACAAGCCAGGTACCATTTTTATTGGGAGACTTAGGGGAATGCTGGGTGGAAGTAAATTTGTGGCTCCTCTCAGATTCCAGAACTTTCTGTCACCGAACTGTGACGGAAAAGTGTTTTCTGGCAAATTGTGAGGTTTGCAGTGGATTCTGGGTAACAGAACCTGGTGAGAGCCCCACACGTCACCCCATCGTGTATTCCCCTAGGTGTCTACTTTTCAGAAATCCACAGGATCGGAATGTTTCCCTAGGTGCCGGCTGAGCTAGAAGCCAAAATCCACAGCTAGGCAGTTTGCAAAAAACAGCTCTGTTTTCTTTGGGAAAATGTGATGTGTCCTCGTTGTGTTTAGTGGCGTTTCATGTTGCGGACACTACGGCAACCCACACAAGTGAGGTATGATTTTTATCGGGAGACCTGGGGGAACGCTGGATGGAAGTAAATTTGTGGCTCCTCTTAGATTCCAGAATTTTCTGTCACCGAAATGTGAGAAAAAAAGTGGTTTTTTGGCCAAATTTTGAGGTTTACACAGGCTTCCGGGTAAGAGAACCTGGTGAGAGCCCCACAAATCACCCCATCTGGTATTCCCCTATGTGTCTACTTCTAAAAAATGCACAGGTTTGGTAGGTTTCCCATGTGCCGGCTAAGCTAGAGGCCAAAAATCACAACTAGGCACTTTGCAAAAAACAGCTCTGTTTTCTTTGGGAAAATGTGATGTGTTCATGTTGTGTTTTGGGGTATTTTCTGTCACAGGCCCTAGGCCTACCCACACAAGTGAGATATCATTTATTATCGGAAGACTTGGGGGAACGCTGGATGGAAGGAAATGTGTGGCTCCTCTCAGATTCCAGAACTTTCTGTCACCAAAATGTGAGGAAAAAGTGTTTTTCTGTCAAATTGTGAGGTCTGCACAGGATTCTGAGTAACAGAACCTGTTGAGAGCCCCACAAGTCACCCCAGTGTGGATTCTCCTAGGTGTCTACTTTTCAAAAATGCACAGGCTTGGTAGGTTTCCCTAGGTGCCGGCTGAGCTAGAGGCCAAAATCCGCAGCTGGCACTTTGCAAAAAACAGCTCTGTTTTCTTTGGGAAAATGTGATGTGTCCTCGTCGTGTTTTGCTGCATTTCCTTTCGCGGACACTAGGCCCACCCAGACAAGTAAGATACCATTGTTATCGGGAGACCTGGGGGAACGCTGGATGGAAGTAAATTTGTGGCTCATCTCAGATTCCAGAACTTTCTGTCACCAAAATGTGAGAAAAAAAGTGTTTTTTTTGCCACATTTTGAGGATTGCAAAGGCTTCTGGGTAACAGAACCTGGTGAGAGCCCCGCAAGTCACCTTATCTTGGATTCCATACGTGTCTACCTTTAAGAAATACACAGGTTTGGTAGGTTTCCCTAGGAGCCAGCTGAGGTAGAGGCCAAAATCCATAGCTCGGCACTTTGCAAAAAACAGATCTGTTATCTTTGGGAAAATGTGATGTTTCCACGCTGTGTTTTGGGGCATTTCCTGTTGCAGGCACTAGGCCTACCAACACAAGTGAGGTACCATTTGTATCGGGAGACTTGGAGGAATGCTGGGTGGAAGGAAATTTGTGGCTCCTCTCAGATTGCAGAATTTTCTGTCACCGAAATGTGAGCAAGAAGTGTTTTTTTGCCAGAGTTTGAGGACTGCACAGGATTCTAGGAAACAGAACCCAGTGAGAGCCCCAAAAGACACCCCATCTTGGATTCCCCTAGGTGTCTACTTTTTTAAAATGCACAGGTTTGGTAGGCTTCCCTAGGTGCCAGCTGATCTAGAGGCCAAAATCCACATCTAGCCACTTTGCAAAAAACAGCGCTGTTTACTTTGGGAAAATGTGATGTGTCAACGTTATGTTTTGGGGCATTTCCTGTGGTGGGCACTAGACCTACCGACACAAGCGTGGTACAATTTTTATCGGGAGACTTGGGGGAACACCGGGTGGAAGTAAATTTGTGGTTTCTCTCAGATTCCAGAACTTTCGGTCACCGAAATGTGAGGGAAAGGTGTTTTATTGCCCATTTTAAGGTCTGCACAGGATTCTGAGTAACAGAACCTGTTGAGAGCCCCACAAATCACCCCATTGTGGATTGCCCTAGGTGTCTATGTTTCAAAAATGCACAGGGTTGGTAGGTTTCCCTAGGTGCAGGCTGAGCTAGAGGCAAAAATCCGCGGCTCAGCACTTTGCAAAAACCAGCTCTGTTTTTTTGGGGGAAAATGTGATGTGTCCACTTGTGTTTTGGGGAATTTCCTGTCGCATGCACAAGACCTACCCAGACAAGCGAGGTACCATTTTTATTGGGAGACTTAGGGGAACGCTGGGTGGTAGTAAAGTTGTGGCTCCTCTCAGATTCCAGAACTTTCTGTCACCGAACTGTGACAGAAAAGTGTTTTTCTGGCAAACTGTGAGGTTTGCAGTGGATTCTGGGTAACAGAACCGGTGAGAGCCGCACAAGTAACCCCATTGTGTATTCCCCTAGGTGTCTACTTTTCAGAAATCCACAGGTTTGGAAGGTTTCCCTAGGTGCCAGCTGAGCTAGAGGCCAAAATCCACAGCTAGGCAGTTTGCAAAAAACAGCTCTGTTTTCTTTGGGAAAATGTGATGTGTCTTTGTTGTGTTTAGTGGCGTTTCATGTTGCAGACACTATACCAACCCAAACAATTGAGGTTCGATTTTTATCGGGAGACCTGGGGGAACGCTGGATGGAAGTAAATTTGTGGCTCCTCTTATATTCCAGAACTTTCTGTCACCGAAATGTGAGAAAAAAAGTGTTTTTTTGGCCAAATTTTGAGGTTTGCACAGGCTTCTGGGTAACAGAACCTGGTGAGAGCCCCACAAGTCACCTTATCTTGGATTCCCTACGTGTCTACCTTTAAAAAATGCACAGGTTTGGTAGGTTTCCAACGTGCCGGCTGAGCTAGAGGCCAAAATACACAGCTAGGCACTTTGCAGACAACAGCTCCATTTTCTTTGGGAAAATGTGATGTGTCCATGTTGTGTTTTGAGGTATTTCTTGTTGGTGGCACTAGGCCTACCCACACAAGTGAGGAACCGTTTTTATCGGGAGACTTGAGGGAACGCTCGGTGGAAAGAAATTTGTGTCTCCTCTGAGATTCCAGAACATTCTGTCATCGAAATGTGAGAAAAAAATGGGTTTCTTTTGCCAAATTTTGAGGTGTGCACAGGATTCTGAGTAGCAGAACCTGGCCAGAGCCCCACAAGTCACCCTATCTTGGATTCCCCTAGGTGTCTACTTTTCAAAAATGCATAGGCTTGGTAGGTTTCCCTAGGAGCCTGCTGAGGTAGAGGCCAAAATCCACAGCTCGGCACTTTGCAAAAAACAGCTCTGTTTTCTTTGGAAAAATGTCATGTGTCCACGTTGTGTTTTGGGGCATTTCCTGTCGCAGGCACTAGGCCTACCAACACAAGTGAGCTACCATTTTTATCGGAGACTTGGGGGAACGCTAGGTGGAAGGAAATGTGTGGCACCTCTCAGATTGCAGACATTTCTGTCACCGAAATGTGAAGGAAAGGTGTTTTTTTGCCAAATTTTAAGGTTTCCACAGGATTCTGAGTAACAGAACCACCTGTTGACAGCCCCCCAAGTCATTCCATTGTGGATTCCCCTAGGTGTCTATGTTTCAAAAATTCCCAGGTTTGGTAGGTTTCCCTAGGTGCTGGCTGAGCTAGAGGACAAAATCCACAGCTAGGCACTTTGCAAAAACCAGCTCTGTTTTCTTTGGGAAAATGTGATGTGTCCACGTTGTGTTTTGGGGCATTTCCTGTTGCATGCACAAGACCTACCCAGACAAGCAAGGTATCATTTTTATTGGGAGACTTAGGGGAACGCTGGGTGGAAGTAAATTTGTGGCTCCTCTCAGATTCCAGAACTTTCTGTCACCGAACTGTGATGGAAAAGTGTTTTTCTGGCAAATTGTGAGGATTGCAGTGGATTCTGGGTAACAGAACCTGGTGAGAGCCCCACACGTCACCCCATTGTGTATTCCCCTAGGTGTCTACTTTTCAGAAATGCACAGGCTTGGAAGGTTTCCCTAGGTGCCGGCTGAGCTAGAGGTCAAAATCCACAGCTAGGCAGTTTGCAAAAAACAGCTCTGTTTTCTTTTGGAAAATGTGATGTGTCCTCATTGTGTTTAGTGGCGTTTCATGTTGCGGACACTACGCCAACCCACACAAGTGAGGTACGATTTTTGTCAGGAGACCTGGGGGAACACTGGATGGAAGTAAATTTGTGGCTCCTCTCGGATTCCAGAACTTTCTGTCACCGAAATGTGAGAAAAAAGTATTTTTTGGCCAAATTTTGAGGTTTACACAGGCTTCCGGGAACCTGGTGAGAGCCCCACAAATCACCCCATCTGGGATTCCCCTATGTGTCTACTTCTAAAAAATGCACAGGTTTGGTAGGTTTCCCAGGTGCCGGCTGAGCTAGAGGCCAAAATCCACACCTAGGCACTTTGCAAAAAACAGCTCTGTTTTCTTTGGGAAAGTATGATGTGTCCACATTGTGTTTTGGGGCATTTCCTGTCATGGACACTAGGCCTACCCACACAAGTGAGGTACTATTTTTATTGGGACACTTGAGGGAATGCTGGGTGGAAGGAAATTTGTGTCTCTTCTCAGATTCCAGAACTTTCTGTCACCGAAATGTGAGAAAAAAGTGTTTTTTTTGGCCAAATTTTGAAGTTTGCATAGGATTCTGGGTAACAGAACTTGGCGACAGCCCCACAAGTCACCCTATCTTAGATTCCCCTACGTGTCTACTTTAAAAAAATGCACAGGTTTGGTAGGTTTCCTTGGGTAATGGCTGAGCTAGAGGCCAAAATCCACAGCTCGGCACTTTGCAAAAAACAGCTCTGTTTTCTTTGGGAAAATGTGCTGTGTCCATGTTGTGTTTTGGGGCATTTCCTATCACAGGCACTAGGCCTACCCACACAAGTGAGGAACCATTTTTATCGGGAGACTTGAGGGAACGCTTGGTGGAAAGAAATTTGTGTCTTTTCTCAGATTCCAGAACTTTCTGCCACCGAAATGTGAGAAAAAAAGTGTGTTTCTTTTGCCAAATTTTGAGGTGTGCACAGGATTCTGGGTAACAGAACCTGGCCAGAGCCCCACAAGTCACCCTATCTTGGATTCCCCTAGGTGTCTACTTTTCAAAAATGCACAGGTTTGGTAGGTTTCCCTAGGAGGCTGCTGAGGTAGAGGCCAAAATCCACAGCTCGGCACTTTGCAAAAAACAGCTCTGTTTTCTTTGGGAAAATGTGATGTGTCCACGTTGTGTTTTGGGGCATTTCCTGTCGCAGGTACTAGGCCTACCAACACAAGTGAGGTACCATTTTTATCGGAGACATGGGGGAACGCTAGGTGGAAGGAAATTTGTGGCTCCTCTCAGATTGCAGAATTTTCTGTCACCGAAATGTGAAGGAAAGGTGTTTTTTTGCCAAATTTTAAGGTTTGCACAGGATTCTGAATAACAGAACCACCTGTTGACAGCCCCCAAGTCATTCCATTGTGGATTCCCCTAGGTGTCTATGTTTAAAAAATGCCCTGGTTTGGTAGGTTTCCCTAGGTGCTGGCTGAGCTAGAGGGCAAAATCTACAGCTCGGCACTTTGCAAAAACCAGCTCTGTTTTCTTTGGGAAAATGTGATGTGTCCACGTTGTGTTTTGGGGCATTTCCTGTCGCATGCACAAGACCTACCCAGACAAGCGAGGTACCATTTTTATTGGGAGACTTAGGGGAACGAGGGGTGTAAGTAAATTTGTGGCTCCTCTCAGATTCCAGAACTTTCTGTCACCGAACTGTGATGGAAAAGTGTTTTTCTGGCAAATTGTGAGGATTGCAGTGGATTCTGGGTAACAGAACCTGGTGAGAGCCCCACACGTCACCCCATTGTGTATTCCCCTAGGTGTCTACTTTTCAGAAATGCACAGGTTTGGAAGGTTTCCCTAGGTGCCGGCTGAGCTAGAGGCCAAAATCCACAGCTAGGCAGTTTGCAAAAAACAGCTCTGTTTTCTTTGGGAAAATGTGATGTGTCCTCATTGTGTTTAGTGGCGTTTCATGTTGCGGACACTACGGCAACCCACACAAGTGAGGTATGATTTTTATCGGGAGACCTGGAGGAACGCTGGATGGAAGTACATTTGTGGCTCCTCTTAGATTCCAGAACTTTCTGTCACCGAAATGTGAGAAAAAAAGTGTTTTTTTGGCCAAATTTTGAAGTTTACACAGTCTTCCAGGTAAGAGAACCTGGTGAGAGCCCCACAAATCACCCCATCTGGGATTCCTCTATGTGTCTACTTCTAAAAAATGCACAGGTTTGGTAGGTTTCCCAGGTGCCGGCTGAGCTAGAGGCCAAAATCCACAACTAGGCACTTTGCAAAAAACAGCTCTGTTTTCTTTGGGAAAATGTGATGTGTTCATGTTGTGTTTTGGGGTATTTGCTGTCACAGTCACTAAGCCTACCCACACAAGTGATATATCATTTAATATCGGAAGACTTGGGGGAACGCTGGATGGAAGGAAATTTGTGGCTCCTCTCAGATTCCAGAACTTTCTGTCACCAAAATGTGAGGAAAAAGTGTTTTTCTGTCAAATTGTGAGGTCTGCACAGGATTCTGAGTAACAGAACCTGGTGAGAGCCCCAGAAGTCACCCCATTGTGGATTCCCGTAGGTGTCTACTTTTAAAAAATGCACAGGTTTGGTAGGTTTCCCTAGGTGCCGGCTGAGCTAGAGGCCAAAATCCACAGCTGGCACTTTGCAAAAAACAGCTCTGTTTTCTTTGGGAAAATGTGATGTGTCCTCGTTGTGTTTTGCAGCATTTCCTGTCGCGGACACTAGGACCACCCAGACAAGTGAGATACAATTTTTATCGGGAGACCTGGGGGAACGCTGGATGGAAGTAAATTTGTGTCTCACCTCAGATTCCAGAACTTTCTGTCACCAAAATCTGAGAAAAAAAGTGTTTTTTTTCGCCACATTTTGAGGTTTGCACAGGCTTCTGGGTAACAGAACCTGGTGAGAGCCCCACAAGTCACCTTATCTTGGATTCCCTACGTGTCTACCTTAAAAAAATGCACAGGTTTGGTAGGTTTCCCAGGTGCCGGCTGAGCTAGAGGCCAAAATACACAGCTAGGCACTTTGAAAACAACAGCTCCATTTTCTTTGGGAAAATGTGATGTGTCCATGTTGTGTTTTGGAGTATTTCTTCTTGGTGGCAGTAGGTCTACCCACACAAGTGAGGAACCATTTTTATCGGGAGACTTGAGGGAACGCTGGGTGGAAAGAAATTTGAGTCTCCTCTGAGATTCCAGAACTTTCTGTCACTGAAATGTGAGAAAAAAAGTGGGTTTCTTTTGCCAAATTTTGAGGTGTGCACAGGATTCTGAGTAGCAGAACCTGGCCAGAGTCCCACAAGTCACCCGATCTTGGATTCCCCAATGTGTCTACTTTTCAAAAATGCACAGGTTTGGTAGGTTTCCCTAGGAGCCTGCTGAGGTAGAGGCCAAAATCCACAGCTCGGCACTTTGCAAAAAACAGCTCTGTTTTCTTTGGAAAAATGTGATGTGTCCACGTTGTGTTTTGGGCCATTTCCTGTCGCAGGCACTAGGCCTACCAACACAAGTGAGGTACCATTTTTATCAGAGACTTGGGGGAACGCTAGGTGGAAGGAAATTTGTGGCACCTCTCAGATTGCAGAATTTTCTGTCACCGAAATGTGAAGGAAAGGTGTTTTTTTGCCAAATTTTATGGTTTGCACAGGATTCTGAGTAACAGAACCACCTGTTGAGAGCCCCACAAGTCACCCCATTGTGGATTCCCCTAGGTGTCTATGTTTAAAAAATGCCCAGGTTTGGTAGGTTTCCCTAGGTGCTGGCTGAGCTAGAGGACAAAATCCACAGCTCGGCACTTTGCAAAAAACAGCTTTTTTTCTTTGGGAAAATGTGATGTGTCCACGTTTGTTTTGGGGCAGTTCGTGTCGCATGCACAAGACCTACCACACAAGCGAGGTACCATTTTTATTGGGAGACTTAGGGGAACGCTATGTGGAAGTAAATTTGTGGCTCCTCTCAGATTCCAGAACTTTCTGTCAGCGAACTGTGATGGAAAAGTGTTTTTCTGGCAAATTGTGAGGCTTGCAGTGGATTCTGGGTAGCAGAACCTGGTGAGAGCCCACAAGTCACCCCATTGTGTATTCCCCTAGGTGTCTACTTTTCAGAAATACACAGGTTTGGAAGGTTTCCCTAGGTGCCGGCTGAGCTAGAGGCCAAAATCCACAGCTAGGCAGTTTGCAAAAAACAGCTCTGTTTTCTTTGGGAAAATGTGATGTGTCCTCGTTGTGTTTAGTGGCGTTTCATGTTGCGGACACTACGGCAACCCACACAAGTGAGGTATGATTTTTATTGGGAGACCGGGAGGAACGCTGGATGGAAGTAAATTTGTGGCTCCTCTTAGATTCCAGAACTTTCTGTCACCGAAATGTGAGGAAAAAAAGTGGTTTTTTGGCCAAATTTTGAGGTTTACACAGGCTTCCGGGTAAGAGAACCTGGTGAGAGCCCCACAAATCACCCCATCTGGGATTCCCCTATGTGTCTACTTCTAAAAAATGCACAGGTTTGGTAGGTTTCCCAGGTGCCGGCAGAGCTAGAGGCCAAAATCCACAACTAGGCATTTTGCAAAAAACAGCTCTGTTTTCTTTGGGAAAATGTGATGTGTTCATGTTGTGTTTTGGGGTATTTCCTGTCACAGGCACTAAGCCTACCCATACAAGTGAGATATCATTTAATATCGGAAGACTTGGGGGAACGCTGGATGGAAGGAAATTTGTGGCTCCTCTCAGATTCCAGAACTTTCTGTCACCAAAATGTGAGGAAAAAGTGTTTTTCGGTCAAATTGTGAGGTTTGCACAGGATTCTGAGTAACAGAACCTAGTGAGAGCCCCAGAAGTCACCCCATTGTGGATTCCCCTAGGTGTCTACTTTAAAAAAATGCACAGGCTTGGTAGGTTTCCCTAGGTGCCGGCTGAGCTAGAGGCCAAAATCCACAGCTGGCACTTTGCAAAAAACAGCTCTGTTTTCTTTGGGAAAATGTGATGTGTCCTTGTTGTGTTTTGGGGCATTTCCTGTCGCAGGCACTAGGCCTACCACCACAAGTGAGGTACCATTTTTATCGGAGACATGGGGGAACGCTAGGTGGAAGGAAATTTGTGGCTCCTCTCAGATTGCAGAATTTTCTGTCACCGAAATGTGAAGGAAAGGTGTTTTTTTGCCAAATTTTAAGGTTTGCACAGGATTCTGAATAACAGAACCACCTGCTGACAGCCCCCAAGTCATTCCATTGTGGACTCCCCTAGGTGTCTATGTTTAAAAAATGCCCAGGTTTGGTAGGTTTCCCTAGGTGCTGACTGAGCTAGAGGGCAAAATCTACAGCTCGGCACTTTGCAAAAACCAGCTCTGTTTTCTTTGGGAAAATGTGATGTGTCAACGTTATGTTTTGGGGCATTTCCTGTGGAGGGCACTAGACCTACCCACACAAGCGAGGTACAATTTGTATCGGGAGACTTGGGGGAACACCGGGTGGAAGTAAATTTATGGTTTCTCTCAGATTCCAGAACTTTCGGTCACCGAAATGTGAGGGAAAGGTGTTTTATTGCCAAATTTTAACGTCTACACAGGATTCTGAGTAACAGAACCTGTTGAGAGCCCCACAAGTCACCCCATCGTGGATTGCCCTAGGTGTCTATGTTTCAAAAATGCACAGGGTTGGTAGGTTTCCCTAGATGCAGGCTGAGCTAGAGGCTAAAATCCGCGGCTCAGCACTTTGCAAAAACCAGCTCTGGTTTTTTGGGGTTGTGTTTTGGGGCATTTCCTGTCGCATGCACAAGACCTACCCAGACAAGCGAGGTACCATTTTAATTGGGAGACTTAGGGGAACGCTGGGTGGAAGTAAATTGTGGCTCCTCTCAGATTCCAGTACTTTCTGTCACCGAACGGTGACGGAAAAGTGTTTTTCTGGCAAATTGTGAGGTTTGCAGAGGATTCTGGGTAACAGAACCTGGTTAGAGCCACACAAGTCACCCCATTGTGTAATCCCCTAGGTGCCTACTTTTCAGAAATACACAGATTTGGAAGGTTTCCTTAGGTGCCGGCTGAGCTAGAAGCCAAAATCCACAGCTAGGCAGTTTGCAAAAAACAGCTTTGTTTTCTTTGGGAAAATGTGATGTGTCCTCGTTGTGTTTAGTGGCGTTTCATGTTGCAGACATTATGCCAACCCACACAAGTGAGGTTCTATTTTTATCGGGAGACCTGGGGGAACGCTGGATGGAAGTAAATTTGTGGCTCCTCTTATATTCCAGAACTTTCTGTCACCGAAATGTGAGAAAAAAAGTGTTTTTTTGGCCAAATTTTGAGGTTTACACAGGCTTCCGGGTAAGAGAACCTGGTGAGAGCCACACAAATCACCCCATCTGGGACCCCCCTAGGTGTCTACTTCTAAAAAATGCACAGGTTTGGTAGGTTTCCCAGGTGCCGGCTGCGCTAGAGGCCAAAATACACATCTAGGCACTTTGCAAAAAACAGCTCCATTTTCTTTGGGAAAATGTGATGTGTTCATGTTGTATTTTGGGGTATTTCCTGTCACTGGCACTAGGCCTAACCACACAAGTGAGATATCATTTATTATCGGAAGACTTGGGGGAACGCTGGATGGAAGGAAATTTGTGGCTCTTCTCAGATTCCAGAACTTTCTGTCACAAAAATGTGAGGAAAAAGTGTTTTTCTGTCAAATTGTGAGGTTTGCACAGGATTCTGAGTAACAGAACCTGGTGAGAGCCCCACAAGTCACCCCATTGTGGATTCCCCTAGGTGTCTACTTTTCAAAAATGCAGAGGCTTGGTAGGTTTCCCTAGGTGCTGGCTGAGCTAGAGGGCAAAATCTACAGCTCGGCACATTGCAAAAAACAGCTCTGTTTTCTTTGGGAAAATGTGATGTGTCCTCGTTGTGTTTTGCGGCATTTCCTGTCGCGGACAATAGGCCCACTCACACAAGTGAGATACCATTTTTATCGGGAGACCTCGGGGAACGCTGGATGGAAGTAAATTTGTGGCTCATCTCAGATTCCAGAACTTTCTGTCACCAAAATCTGAGAAAAAAAGTGTTTTTTCCGCCAAATTTTGAGGTTTGCACAGGCTTCTGGGTAACAGAACCTGGTGAGAGCCCCACAAGTCACCTTATCGTGGATTCCCTACGTGTCTACCTTTAAAAAATGCACAGGTTTGGTAGGTTTCCCAGGTGCCGGCGGAGGTAGAGGCCAAAATCCACAGTTAGGCACTTTGCAAAAAACAGCGCTGTTTACTTTGGGAAAATGTGATGTGTCAACGTTATGTTTTGGGGCATTTCCTGTGGAGGGCACTAGACCTACCTACACAAGCGAGGTACAATTTTTATCGGGAGACTTGGGGGAACACCGGGTGGAAGTAAATTTGTGGTTTCTCTCAGATTCCAGAACGTTCAGTCACCGAATTGTGAGGGAAAGGTGTTTTATTGCCCATTTTAAGGTCTGCACAGGATTCTGAGTACCAGAACCTGTTGAGAGCCCCACAAATCACCCCATCATGGATTGCCCTAGGTGTCTATGTTTCAAAAATGCACAGGGTTGGTAGGTTTCCCTAGGTGCAGGCTGAGCTAGAGGCAAAAATCCGCGGCTCGGCACTTTGCAAAAACCAGCTCTGTTTTTTTTGGGGAAAATGTGATGTGTCCACTTGTGTTTTGGGGAATTTCCTGTCGCATGCACAAGACCTACCCAGACAAGCGAGGTACCATTTTTATTGGGAGACTTAGGGGAACGCTGGGTGGTAGTAAAGTTGTGGCTCCTCTCAGATTCCAGAACTTTCTGTCACCGAACTGTGACAGAAAAGTGTTTTTCTGGCAAACTGTGAGGTTTGCAGTGGATTCTGGGTAACAGAACCGGTGAGAGCTGCACAAGTAACCCCATTGTGTATTCCCCTAGGTGTCTACTTTTCAGAAATCCACAGGTTTGGAAGGTTTCCCTAGGTGCCAGCTGAGCTAGAGGCCAAAATCCACAGCTAGGCAGTTTGCAAAAAACAGCTCTGTTTTCTTTGGGAAAATGTGATGTGTCTTTGTTGTGTTTAGTGGCGTTTCATGTTGCAGACACTATACCAACCCAAACAATTGAGGTTCGATTTTTATCGGGAGACCTGGGGGAACGCTGGATGGAAGTAAATTTGTGGCTCCTCTTATATTCCAGAACTTTCTGTCACCGAAATGTGAGAAAAAAAGTGTTTTTTTGGCCAGATTTTGAGGTTTGCACAGGCTTCTGGGTAACAGAACCTGGTGAGAGCCCCACAAGTCACCTTATCTTGGATTCCCTACGTGTCTACCTTTAAAAAATGCACAGGTTTGGTAGGTTTCCAACGTGCCGGCTGAGCTAGAGGCCAAAATACACAGCTAGGCACTTTGCAGACAACAGCTCCATTTTCTTTGGGAAAATGTGATGTGTCCATGTTGTGTTTTGGGGTATTTCTTGTTGGTGGCACTAGGCCTACCCACACAAGTGAGGAACCGTTTTTATCGGGAGACTTGAGGGAACGCTGGGTGGAAAGAAATTTGTGTCTCCTCTGAGATTCCAGAACATTCTGTCATCGAAATGTGAGAAAAAAATGGGTTTCTTTTGCCAAATTTTGAGGTGTGCACAGGATTCTGAGTAGCAGAACCTGGCCAGAGCCCCACAAGTCACCCTATCTTGGATTCCCCTAGGTGTCTACTTTTCAAAAATGCATAGGTTTGGTAGGTTTCCCTAGGAGCCTGCTGAGGTAGAGGCCAAAATCCACAGCTCGGCACTTTGCAAAAAACAGCTCTGTTTTCTTTGGAAAAATGTCATGTGTCCACGTTGTGTTTTGGGGCATTTCCTGTCGCAGGCACTAGGCCTACCAACACAAGTGAGCTACCATTTTTATCGGAGACTTGGGGGAACGCTAGGTGGAAGGAAATGTGTGGCACCTCTCAGATTGCAGACATTTCTGTCACCGAAATGTGAAGGAAAGGTGTTTTTGCCAAATTTTAAGGTTTCCACAGGATTCTGAGTAACAGAACCACCTGTTGACAGCCCCCCAAGTCATTCCATTGTGGATTCCCCTAGGTGTCTATGTTTCAAAATTTCCCAGGTTTGGTAGGTTTCCCTAGGTGCTGGCTGAGCTAGAGGACAAAATCCACAGCTAGGCACTTTGCAAAAACCAGCTCTGTTTTCTTTGGGAAAATGTGATGTGTCCACTTGTGTTTTGGGGAATTTCCTGTCGCATGCACAAGACCTACCCAGACAAGCGAGGTACCATTTTTATTGGGAGACTTAGGGGAACGCTGGGTGGTAGTAAAGTTGTGGCTCCTCTCAGATTCCAGAACTTTCTGTCACCGAACTGTGACAGAAAAGTGTTTTTCTGGCAAACTGTGAGGTTTGCAGTGGATTCTGGGTAACAGAACCGGTGAGAGCCGCACAAGTAACCCCATTGTGTATTCCCCTAGGTGTCTACTTTTCAGAAATCCACAGGTTTGGAAGGTTTCCCTAGGTGCCAGATGAGCTAGAGGCCAAAATCCACAGCTAGGCAGTTTGCAAAAAACAGCTCTGTTTTCTTTGGGAAAATGTGATGTGTCTTTGTTGTGTTTAGTGGCGTTTCATGTTGCAGACACTATACCAACCCAAACAATTGAGGTTCGATTTTTATCGGGAGACCTGGGGGAACGCTGGATGGAAGTAAATTTGTGGCTCCTCTTATATTCCAGAACTTTCTGTCACCGAAATGTGAGAAAAAAAGTGTTTTTTTGGCCAAATTTTGAGGTTTGCACAGGCTTCTGGGTAACAGAACCTGGTGAGAGCCCCACAAGTCACCTTATCTTGGATTCCCTACGTGTCTACCTTTAAAAAATGCACAGGTTTGGTAGGTTTCCAACGTGCCGGCTGAGCTAGAGGCCAAAATACACAGCTAGGCACTTTGCAGACAACAGCTCCATTTTCTTTGGGAAAATGTGATGTGTCCATGTTGTGTTTTGGGGTATTTCTTGTTGGTGGCACTAGGCCTACCCACACAAGTGAGGAACCGTTTTTATCGGGAGACTTGAGGGAACGCTGGGTGGAAAGAAATTTGTGTCTCCTCTGAGATTCCAGAACATTCTGTCATCGAAATGTGAGAAAAAAATGGGTTTCTTTTGCCAAATTTTGAGGTGTGCACAGGATTCTGAGTAGCAGAACCTGGCCAGAGCCCCACAAGTCACCCTATCTTGGATTCCCCTAGGTGTCTACTTTTCAAAAATGCATAGGTTTGGTAGGTTTCCCTAGGAGCCTGCTGAGGTAGAGGCCAAAATCCACAGCTCGGCACTTTGCAAAAAACAGCTCTGTTTTCTTTGGAAAAATGTCATGTGTCCACGTTGTGTTTTGGGGCATTTCCTGTCGCAGGCACTAGGCCTACCAACACAAGTGAGCTACCATTTTTATCGGAGACTTGGGGGAACGCTAGGTGGAAGGAAATGTGTGGCACCTCTCAGATTGCAGACATTTCTGTCACCGAAATGTGAAGGAAAGGTGTTTTTGCCAAATTTTAAGGTTTCCACAGGATTCTGAGTAACAGAACCACCTGTTGACAGCCCCCCAAGTCATTCCATTGTGGATTCCCCTAGGTGTCTATGTTTCAAAATTTCCCAGGTTTGGTAGGTTTCCCTAGGTGCTGGCTGAGCTAGAGGACAAAATCCACAGCTAGGCACTTTGCAAAAACCAGCTCTGTTTTCTTTGGGAAAATGTGATGTGTCCACGTTGTGTTTTGGGGCATTTCCTGTTGCATGCACAAGACCTACCCAGACAAGCAAGGTATCATTTTTATTGGGAGACTTAGGGGAACGCTGGGTGGAAGTAAATTTGTGGCTCCTCTCAGATTCCAGAACTTTCTGTCACCGAACTGTGATGGAAAAGTGTTTTTCTGGCAAATTGTGAGGATTGCAGTGGATTCTGGGTAACAGAACCTGGTGAGAGCCCCACACGTCACCCCATTGTGTATTCCCCTAGGTGTCTACTTTTCAGAAATGCACAGGCTTGGAAGGTTTCCCTAGGTGCCGGCTGAGCTAGAGGCCAAAATCCACAGCTAGGCAGTTTGCAAAAAACAGCTCTGTTTTCTTTGGGAAAATGTGATGTGTCCTCATTGTGTTTAGTGGCGTTTCATGTTGCGGACACTACGCCAACCCACACAAGTGAGGTACGATTTTTGTCAGGAGACCTGGGGGAACACTGGATGGAAGTAAATTTGTGGCTCCTCTCGGATTCCAGAACTTTCTGTCACCGAAATGTGAGAAAAAAGTGTTTTTTGGCCAAATTTTGAGGTTTACACAGGCTTCCGGGTAAGAGAACCTGGTGAGAGCCCCACAAATCACCCCATCTGGGATTCCTCTATGTGTCTACTTCTAAAAAATGCACAGGTTTGGTAGGTTTCCCAGGTGCCGGCTGAGCTAGAGGCCAAAATCCACAACTAGGCACTTTGCAAAAAACAGCTCTGTTTTCTTTGGGAAAATGTGATGTGTTGATGAAGTGTTTTGGGGTATTTGCTGTCACAGGCACTAGGCCTACCCACACAAGTGAGATATCATTTAATATCAAAAGACTTGGGGGAACGCTGGATGGAAGGAAATTAGTGGCTCCTCTCAGATTCCAGAACTTTCTGTCACCAAAATGTGAGGAAAAACTGTTTTTCGGTTAAATTGTGAGGTTTGCACAGGATTTTGAGTAACAGAACCTGGTGAGAGCCCCAGAATTCACCCCATTGTGGATTCCCCTAGGTGTCTACTTTTCAAAAATGCACAGGCTTGGTAGGTTTCCCTAGGTGCCGGCTGACCTAGAGGCCAAAATCCACAGCTGGCACTTTGCAAAAAACAGCTCTGTTTTCTTTGCGAAAATGTGATGTGTCCTCGTGTTTTGCGGCATTTCCTGTCGCGGACCCTAGGCCCACCCAGACAAGTGAGATACCATTTTTATCGGGAGACCTGGAGGAACGGCGAATGGAAGTAAATTTGTGGTTCCTCTTAGATTCCAGAACTTTCTGTCACCGAAATGTGAGGAAAAAAAGTGTTTTTTTGGCAAAATTTTGAGGTTTACACAGGCTTCCGGGTAAGAGAACCTGGTGAGAGCCCCACAAATCACCCCATCTGGGATTCCCCTATGTGTCTACTTCTAAAAAATGCACAGGTTTGGTATGTTTCCCAGGTCCCGGTAGAGCTAGAGGCCAAAATCCACAACTAGGCATTTTGCAAAAAACAGCTCGGTTTTCTTTGGGAAAATGTAATGTGTTCATGTTGTGTTTTGGGGTATTTCCTGTCACAGGCACTAAGCCTACCCACACAAGTGAGATATCATTTAATATCGGAAGACTTGGGGGAACGCTGGATGGAAGGAAATTTGTGGCTCCTCTCAGATTCCAGAACTTTCTGTCACCAAAATGTGAGGAAAAAGTGTTTTTCGGTCAAATTGTGAGGTTTGCACAGGATTCTGAGTAACAGAACCTGGTGAGAGCCCCAGAAGTCACCCCATTGTGGATTCCCCTAGGTGTCTACTTTTAAAAAATGCACAGGTTTGGTAGGTTTCCCTAGGTGCCGGCTGAGCTAGAGGCCAAAATCCACAGCTGGCACTTTGCAAAAAACAGCTCTGTTTTCTTTGGGAAAATGTGATGTGTCCTCGTTGTGTTTTGCGGCATTTCCTGTCGCGGACACTAGGACCATTCAGACAAGTGAGATACAATTTTTATCGGGAGACCTGGGGGAACGCTGGATGGAAGTAAATTTGTGTCTCACCTCAGATTCCAGAACTTTCTGTCACCAAAATCTGAGAAAAAAAGGTGTTTTTTTTCGCCACATTTTGAGGTTTGCACAGGCTTCTGGGTAGCAGAACCTGGTGAGAGCCCCACAAGTCACCTTATCTTGGATTCCCTACGTGTCTACCTTTAAAAAATGCACAGGTTTGGTAGGTTTCCCAGGTGCCGGCTGAGCCAGAGGCCAAAATACACAGCTAGGCACTTTGAAAACAACAGCTCCATTTTCTTTGGGAAAATGTGATGTGTCCATGTTGTGTTTTGCGGTATTTCTTCTTGGTGGCAGTAGGCCTACCCACACAAGTGAGGAACCATTTTTATCGGGAGACTTGAGGGAACGCTGGGTGGAAAGAAATTTGAGTCTCCTCTGAGATTCCAGAACTTTCTGTCACCGAAATGTGAGAAAAAAAGTGGGTTTCTTTTGCCAAATTTTGAGGTGTGCACAGGATTCTGAGTAGCAGAACCTGGCCAGAGTCCCACAAGTCACCCTATCTTGGATTCCCCAATGTGTCTACTTTTCAAAAATGCACAGGTTTGGTAGGTTTCCCTAGGAGCCTGCTGAGGTAGAGGCCAAAATCCACAGCTCGGCACTTTGCAAAAAACAGCTCTGTTTTCTTTGGAAAAATTTGATGTGTCCACGTTGTGTTTTGGGGCATTTCCTGTCGCATGCACAAGACCTACCCACACAAGCGAGGTACCATTTTTATTGGGAGACTTAGGGGAACGCTGTGTGGAAGTAAATTTGTGGCTTCTCTCAGATTCCAGAACTTTCTGTCACCGAACTGTGACGGAAAAGTGTTTTTCTGGCAAATTGTGAGGTTTGCAGTGGATTCTGGGTAGCAGAACCTGGTGAGAGCCCCACAAGTCACCCCATCGTGTATTCCCCTAGGTGTCTACTTTTCAGAAATGCACAGGTTTGGAAGGTTTCCCTAGGTGCCGGCTGAGCTAGAGGCCAAAATCCATAGCTAGGCAGTTTGCAAAAAACAGTTCTGTTTTCTTTGGGAAAATGTGATGTGTCCTCATTGTGTTTAGTGGCGTTTCATGTTGCGGACACTACGCCAACCCACACAAGTGAGGTACGATTTTTGTCAGGAGTCCTGGGGGAACACTGGATGGAAGTAAATTTGTGGCTCCTCTCAGATTCCAGAACTTTCTGTCACCGAAATGTGGGAAAAAAGTGTTTTTTTGGCCAAATTTTGAGGTTTACACAGGCTTCCGGGTAAGAGAACCTGGTGAGAGCCCCACAAATCACCCCATCTGGGATTCCCCTATGTGTCTACTTCTAAAAAATGCACAGGTTTGGTAGGTTTCCCAGGTGCCGGCTGAGCTAGAGGCCAAAATCCACACCTAGGCACTTTGCAAAAAACAGCTCTGTTTTCTTTGGGAAAGTATGATGTGTCCACATTGTGTTTTGGGGCATTTCCTGTCATGGACACTAGGCCTACCCACACAAGTGAGGTACTATTTTTATTGGGACACTTGAGGGAATGCTGGGTGGAAGGAAATTTGTGTCTCTTCTCAGATTCCAGAACTTTCTGTCACCGAAATGTGAGAAAAAAGTGTTTTTTTTGGCCAAATTTTGAAGTTTGCATAGGATTCTGGGTAACAGAACTTGGCGACAGCCCCACAATTCACCCTATCTTAGATTCCCCTACGTGTCTACTTTAAAAAAATGCACAGGTTTGGTAGGTTTCCTTGGGTAATGGCTGAGCTAGAGGCCAAAATCCACAGCTCGGCACTTTGCAAAAAACAGCTCTGTTTTCTTTGGGAAAATGTGCTGTGTCCATGTTGTGTTTTGGGGCATTTCCTATCACAGGCACTAGGCCTACCCACACAAGTGAGGAACCATTTTTATCGGGAGACTTGAGGGAACGCTTGGTGGAAAGAAATTTGTGTCTTTTCTCAGATTCCAGAACTTTCTGCCACCGAAATGTGAGAAAAAAAGTGTGTTTCTTTTGCCAAATTTTGAGGTGTGCACAGGATTCTGGGTAACAGAACCTGGCCAGAGCCCCACAAGTCACCCTATCTTGGATTCCCCTAGGTGTCTACTTTTCAAAAATGCACAGGTTTGGTAGGTTTCCCTAGGAGGCTGCTGAGGTAGAGGCCAAAATCCACAGCTCGGCACTTTGCAAAAAACAGCTCTGTTTTCTTTGGGAAAATGTGATGTGTCCACGTTGTGTTTTGGGGCATTTCCTGTCGCAGGTACTAGGCCTACCAACACAAGTGAGGTACCATTTTTATCGGAGACATGGGGGAACGCTAGGTGGAAGGAAATTTGTGGCTCCTCTCAGATTGCAGAATTTTCTGTCACCGAAATGTGAAGGAAAGGTGTTTTTTTGCCAAATTTTAAGGTTTGCACAGGATTCTGAATAACAGAACCACCTGTTGACAGCCCCCAAGTCATTCCATTGTGGATTCCCCTAGGTGTCTATGTTTAAAAAATGCCCTGGTTTGGTAGGTTTCCCTAGGTGCTGGCTGAGCTAGAGGGCAAAATCTACAGCTCGGCACTTTGCAAAAACCAGCTCTGTTTTCTTTGGGAAAATGTGATGTGTCCACGTTGTGTTTTGGGGCATTTCCTGTCGCATGCACAAGACCTACCCAGACAAGCGAGGTACCATTTTTATTGGGAGACTTAGGGGAACGCGGGTGTAAGTAAATTTGTGGCTCCTCTCAGATTCCAGAACTTTCTGTCACCGAACTGTGATGGAAAAGTGTTTTTCTGGCAAATTGTGAGGATTGCAGTGGATTCTGGGTAACAGAACCTGGTGAGAGCCCCACACGTCACCCCATTGTGTATTCCCCTAGGTGTCTACTTTTCAGAAATGCACAGGTTTGGAAGGTTTCCCTAGGTGCCGGCTGAGCTAGAGGCCAAAATCCACAGCTAGGCAGTTTGCAAAAAACAGCTCTGTTTTCTTTGGGAAAATGTGATGTGTCCTCATTGTGTTTAGTGGCGTTTCATGTTGCGGACACTACGGCAACCCACACAAGTGAGGTATGATTTTTATCGGGAGACCTGGAGGAACGCTGGATGGAAGTACATTTGTGGCTCCTCTTAGATTCCAGAACTTTCTGTCACCGAAATGTGAGAAAAAAAGTGTTTTTTTGGCCAAATTTTGAAGTTTACACAGTCTTCCAGGTAAGAGAACCTGGTGAGAGCCCCACAAATCACCCCATCTGGGATTCCTCTATGTGTCTACTTCTAAAAAATGCACAGGTTTGGTAGGTTTCCCAGGTGCCGGCTGAGCTAGAGGCCAAAATCCACAACTAGGCACTTTGCAAAAAACAGCTCTGTTTTCTTTGGGAAAATGTGATGTGTTCATGTTGTGTTTTGGGGTATTTGCTGTCACAGTCACTAAGCCTACCCACACAAGTGAGATATCATTTAATATCGGAAGACTTGGGGGAACGCTGGATGGAAGGAAATTTGTGGCTCCTCTCAGATTCCAGAACTTTCTCTCACCAAAATGTGAGGAAAAAGTGTTTTTCGGTCAAATTGTGAGGTTTGCACAGGATTCTGAGTAACAGAACCTGGTGAGAGCCCCAAAAGTCACCCCATTGTGGATTCCCCTAGGTGTCTACTTTTAAAAAATGCACAGGTTTGGTAGGTTTCCCTAGGTGCCGGCTGAGCTAGAGGCCAAAATCCACAGCTGGCACTTTGCAAAAAACAGCTCTGTTTTCTTTGGGAAAATGTGATGTGTCCTCGTTGTGTTTTGCAGCATTTCTTGTCGCGGACACTAGGACCACCCAGACAAGTGAGATACAATTTTTATCGGGAGACCTGGGGGAACGCTGGATGGAAGTTAATTTGTGTCTCACCTCAGATTCCAGAACTTTCTGTCACCAAAATCTGAGAAAAAAAGTGTTTTTTTTCGCCACATTTTGAGGTTTGCACAGGCTTCTGGGTAACAGAACCTGGTGAGAGCCCCACAAGTCACCTTATCTTGGATTCCCTACGTGTCTACCTTAAAAAAATGCACAGGTTTGGTAGGTTTCCCAGGTGCCGGCTGAGCTAGAGGCCAAAATACACAGCTAGGCACTTTGAAAACAACAGCTCCATTTTCTTTGGGAAAATGTGATGTGTCCATGTTGTGTTTTGGGGTATTTCTTCTTGGTGGCAGTAGGTCTACCCACACAAGTGAGGAACCATTTTTATCGGGAGACTTGAGGGAACGCTGGGTGGAAAGAAATTTGAGTCTCCTCTGAGATTCCAGAACTTTCTGTCACCGAAATGTGAGAAAAAAAGTGGGTTTCTTTTGCCAAATTTTGAGGTGTGCACAGGATTCTGAGTAGCAGAACCTGGCCAGAGTCCCACAAGTCACCCTATCTTGGATTCCCCAATGTGTCTACTTTTCAAAAATGCACAGGTTTGGTAGGTTTCCCTAGGAGCCTGCTGAGGTAGAGGCCAAAATCCACAGCTCGGCACTTTGCAAAAAACAGCTCTGTTTTCTTTGGAAAAATGTGATGTGTCCACATTGTGTTTTGGGGCATTTCCTGTCGCAGGCACTAGGCCTACCAACACAAGTGAGGTACCATTTTTATCAGAGACTTGGGGGAACGCTAGGTGGAAGGAAATTTGTGGCACCTCTCAGATTGCAGAATTTTCTGTCACCGAAATGTGAAGGAAAGGTGTTTTTTTGCCAAATTTTAAGGTTTGCACAGGATTCTGAGTAACAGAACCACCTGTTGAGAGCCCCACAAGTCACCCCATTGTGGATTCCCCTAGGTGTCTATGTTTAAAAAATGCCCAGGTTTGGTAGGTTTCCCTAGGTGCTGGCTGAGCTAGAGGACAAAATCCACAGCTCGGCACTTTGCAAAAAACAGCTTTTTTTCTTTGGGAAAATGTGATGTGTCCACGTTTGTTTTGGGGCATTTCGTGTCGCATGCACAAGACCTACCACACAAGCGAGGTACCATTTTTATTGGGAGACTTAGGGGAACGCTATGTGGAAGGAAATTTGTGGCTCCTCTCAGATTCCAGAACTTTCTGTCAGCGAACTGTGACGGAAAAGTGTTTTTCTGGCAAATTGTGAGGCTTGCAGTGGATTCTGGGTAGCAGAACCTGGTGAGAGCCCCACAAGTCACCCCATTGTGTATTCCCCGAGGTGTCTACTTTTCAGAAATACACAGGTTTGGAAGGTTTCCCTAGGTGCCGGCTGAGCTAGAGGCCAAAATCCACAGCTAGGCAGTTTGCAAAAAACAGCTCTGTTTTCTTTGGGAAAATGTGATGTGTCCTCGTTGTGTTTAGTGGCGTTTCATGTTGCGGACACTACGGCAACCCACACAAGTGAGGTATGGTTTTTATTGGGAGACCGGGAGGAACGCTGGATGGAAGTAAATTTGTGGCTCCTCTTAGATTCCAGAACTTTCTGTCACCGAAATGTGAGGAAAAAAAGTGTTTTTTTGGCCAAATTTTGAGGTTTACACAGGCTTCCGGGTAAGAGAACCTGGTGAGAGCCCCACAAATCACCCCATCTGGGATTCCCCTATGTGTCTACTTCTAAAAAATGCACAGGTTTGGTAGGTTTCCCAGGTGCCGGCAGAGCTAGAGGCCAAAATCCACAACTAGGCATTTTGCAAAAAACAGCTCTGTTTTCTTTGGGAAAATGTGATGTGTTCATGTTGTGTTTTGGGGTATTTCCTGTCACAGGCACTAAGCCTACCCATACAAGTGAGATATCATTTAATATCGGAAGACTTGGGGGAACGCTGGATGGAAGGAAATTTGTGGCTCCTCTCAGATTCCAGAACTTTCTGTCACCAAAATGTGAGGAAAAAGTGTTTTTCAGTCAAATTGTGAGGTTTGCACAGGATTCTGAGTAACAGAACCTAGTGAGAGCCCCAGAAGTCACCCCATTGTGGATTCCCCTAGGTGTCTACTTTAAAAAAATGCACAGGCTTGGTAGGTTTCCCTAGGTGCCGGCTGAGCTAGAGGCCAAAATCCACAGCTGGCACTTTGCAAAAAACAGCTCTGTTTTCTTTGGGAAAATGTGATGTGTCCTTGTTGTGTTTTGGGGCATTTCCTGTCGCAGGCACTAGGCCTACCACCACAAGTGAGGTACCATTTTTATCGGAGACATGGGGGAACGCTAGGTGGAAGGAAATTTGTGGCTCCTCTCAGATTGCAGAATTTTCTGTCACCGAAATGTGAAGGAAAGGTGTTTTTTTGCCAAATTTTAAGGTTTGCACAGGATTCTGAATAACAGAACCACCTGCTGACAGCCCCCAAGTCATTCCATTGTGGACTCCCCTAGGTGTCTATGTTTAAAAAATGCCCAGGTTTTGGTAGGTTTCCCTTGGTGCTGACTGAGCTAGAGGGCAAAATCTACAGCTCAGCACTTTGCAAAAACCAGCTCTGTTTTCTTTGGGAAAATGTGATGTGTCAACGTTATGTTTTGGGGCATTTCCTGTGGAGGGCACTAGACCTTCCCACACAAGCGAGGTACAATTTGTATCGGGAGACTTGGGGGAACACCGGGTGGAAGTAAATTTATCGTTTCTCTCAGATTCCAGAACTTTCGGTCACCGAAATGTGAGGGAAAGGTGTTTTATTGCCAAATTTTAACGTCTACACAGGATTCTGAGTAACAGAACCTGTTGAGAGCCCCACAAGTCACCCCATCGTGGATTGCCCTAGGTGTCTATGTTTCAAAAATGCACAGGGTTGGTAGGTTTCCCTAGATGCAGGCTGAGCTAGAGGCTAAAATCCGCGGCTCAGCACTTTGCAAAAACCAGCTCTGGTTTTTTGGGGTTGTGTTTTGGGGCATTTCCTGTCGCATGCACAAGACCTACCCAGACAAGCGAGGTATAATTTTAATTGGGAGACTTAGGGGAACGCTGGGTGGAAGTAAATTGTGGCTCCTCTCAGATTCCAGTACTTTCTGTCACCGAACGGTGACGGAAAAGTGTTTTTCTGGCAAATTATGAGGTTTGCAGTGGATTCTGGGTAACAGAACCTGGTTAGAGCCACACAAGTCACCCCATTGTGTATTCCCCTAGGTGCCTACTTTTCAGAAATGCACAGGTTTGGAAGGTTTCCCTAGGTGCCGGCTGAGCTGGAGGCCAAAATCCACAGCTAGGCAGTTTGCAAAAAACAGCTCTGTTTTCTTTGGGAAAATGTGATGTGTCCTCGTTGTGTTTAGTGGCGTTCCATGTTGCAGACATTACGCCAACCCACACAAGTGAGGTTCAATTTTTATCGGGAGACCTGGGGGAACGCTGGATGGAAGTAAATTTGTGGCTCCTCTTAGATTCCAGAACTTTCTGTCACCGAAATGTGAGGAAAAAAAGTGTTTTTTTGGCCAAATTTTGAGGTTTACACAGGCTTCCGGGTAAGAGAACCTGGTGAGAGCCCCACAAATCACCCCATCTGGGATTCCCCTGTGTGTCTACTTCTAAAAAATGCACAGGTTTGGTAGGTTTCCCAGGTGCCGGCAGAGCTAGAGGCCAAAATCCACAGCTCGGCACTTTGCAAAAAACAGCTCTGTTTTCTTTGGGAAAATGTGATGTGTTCATGTTGTGTTTTGGGGTATTTCCTGTCACAGGCACTAAGCCTACCCATTCAAGTGAGGTACCATTTTTATCGGAGACTTGGGGGAACGCTAGGTGGAAGGAAATTTGTGGCACCTCTCAGATTGCAGAATTTTCTGTCACCGAAATATGAAGGAAAGGTGATTTTTCGCCAAATTTTAAGGTTTGCACAGGATTCTGAGTAACAGAACCACCTGTTGAGAGCCCCACAAGTCATCCCATTGTGGATTCCCCTAGGTGTCTATGTTTAAAAAATGCCCAGGTTTGGTAGGATTCCCTAGGTGCTGGCTGATCTAGAGGACAAAATCCGCAGCTCGGCACTTTGCAAAACCCAGCTCTGTTTTCTTTGGGAAAATGTGATGTGTCCACGTTGTGTTTTGGGGCATTTCCTGTCGCATGCACAAGACCTACCCAAACAAGCGAGGTACCATTTTTATTGGGAGACTTAGGGGAACGCAGGGTGGAAGTAAATTTGTGGCTCCTCTCAGATTCCAGAACTTTCTGTCAGCGAACTGTGACGGAAAAGTGTTTTTCTGGCAAATTGTGAGGTTTGCAGTGGATTCTGGGTAACAGAACCTGGTGAGAGCCCCACAAGTCACCCCATCGTGTATTCCCCTAGGTGTCTACTTTTCAGAAATGCACAGGTTTGGAAGGTTTCCCTAGGTGCCGGCTGAGCTAGAGGCCAAAATCCACAGCTAGGCAATTTGCAAAAAACTGTTCTGGTTTCTTTGGGAAAATGTGATGTGTCCTCGTTGTGTTAAGTGGCGTTTCATGTTGCAGACACTACGGCAACCCACACAAGTGAGGTACGATTTTTATCGGCAGACCTGGGGGAACGCTGGATGGAAGTAAATTTGTGGCTCCTCTCAAATTCCAGAACTTTCTGTCACCGAAATGTGAGAAAAAAGTGTTTTTTTGGCCAAATTTTGAGGTTTACACAGGCTTCCGGGTAAGAGAACCTGGTGAGAACCCCACAAATCACCCCATCTGGGATTCCCCTATGTGTCTACTTCTAAAAAATGCACAGGTTTGGTAGGTTTCCCAGGTGCCAGCTGAGCTAGAGGTTAAAATCCACAGCTAGGCACTTTGCAAAAAACAGCTCTGTTTTCTTTGGGAAAATGTGATGTGTCCTCGTTGTGTTTAGTGGCGTTTCATGTTGTGTACACTAGGCTAACCCACACAAGTGAGGTACGATTTTTATCAGGAGACCTGGGGGAACGCTGGATGGACGTAAATTTGTGGCTCCTCTTATATTCCAGATCTTTCTGTCACCGAAATGTGAGAAAAAAGTGTTTTTTTTGGCCAAATTTTGAGGTTTACACAGGCTTCCGGGTAAGAGAACCTGGTGAGAGTCACACAAATCACCCCACCTGGGACTCCCCTAGGTGTCTACTTCTAAAAAATGCACAGGTTTGGTAGGTTTCCCAGGTGCCAGCTGAGCTAGAGGCCAAAATACACAGCTAGGCACTTTGCAAAAAACAGTCCCATTTTCTTTGGGAAAATGTGATGTGTCCATGTTGTGTTTTGGGGTATTTCTTGTTGGTGGCACTAGGCCTACCCACACAAGTGAGGAACCATTTTTATCGGGAGACTTGAGGGAACGCTGGGTGGAAAGAAATTTGTGTCTCCTCTGAGATTCCAGAACTTTCTGTCACCAAAATGTGAGAAAAAAAGTGGGTTTCTTTTGCCAAATTTTGAGGTGTGCACAGGATTCTGGGTAACAGAACCTGGCTAGAGCCCCACAAGTCACCCTATCTTGGATTCCCCAAAGTGTCTAATTTTCAAAAATGCACAGGTTTGGTAGGTTTCCCTAGGAGCCTGCTGAGGTAGAGGCCAAAATCCACAGCTCGGCACTTTGCAAAAAACAGCTCTGTTTTCTTTGGAAAAATGTGATGTGTCCACGTGGTGTTTTGGGGCATTTCCTGTCGCAGGCACTAGGCCTACCAACAGAAGTGAGGTACCATTTTTATCGGAGATTTGGGGGAACACTAGGTGGAAGGAAATTTGTGGCACCTCTCAGATTGCAGAATTTTCTGTCACCGAAATATGAAGGAAAGGTGATTTTTCGCCAAATTTTAAGGTTTGCACAGGATTCTGAGTAACAGAACCACCTGTTGAGAGCCCCACAAGTCATCCCATTGTGGATTCCCCTAGGTGTCTATGTTTAAAAAATGCCCAGGTTTGGTAGGATTCCCTAGGTGCTGGCTGATCTAGAGGACAAAATCCGCAGCTCGGCACTTTGCAAAACCCAGCTTTGTTTTCTTTGGGAAAATGTGATGTGTCCATGTTGTGTTTTGGGGCATTTCCTGTCGCATGCACAAGACCTACCCAAACAAGCGAAGTACCATTTTTATTGGGAGACTTAGGGGAACGCTGGGTGGAAGTAAATTTGTGGCTCCTCTCAGATTCCAGAACTTTCTGTCAGCGAACTGTGACGGAAAAGTGTTTTCTGGCAAATTGTGAGGTTTGCAGTGGATTCTGGGTAACAGAATCTGGTGAGAGCCCCACAAGTCACCCCATCGTGTATTCCCCTAGGTGTCTACTTTTCAGAAATGCACAGGTTTGGAAGGTTTCCCTAGGTGCCGGCTGAGCTAGAGGCCAAAATCCACAGCTAGGCAATTTGCAAAAAACAGTTCTGGTTTCTTTGGGAAAATGTGATGTGTCTTCGTTGTGTTAAGTGGCGTTTCATGTTGCAGACACTACGGCAACCCACACAAGTGAGGTACGATTTTTATCGGCAGATCTGGGGGAACGCTGGATGGAAGTAAATTTGTGGCTCCTCTCAAATTCCAGAACTTTCTGTCACCGAAATGTGAGAAAAAAGTGTTTTTTTGGCCAAATTTTGAGGTTTACACAGGCTTCCGGGTAAGAGAACCTGGTGAGAACCCCACAAATCACCCCATCTGGGATTCCCCTATGTGTCTACTTCTAAAAAATGCACAGGTTTGGTAGGTTTCCCAGGTGCCAGCTGAGCTAGAGGTTAAAATCCACAGCTAGGCACTTTGCAAAAAACAGCTCTGTTTTCTTTGGGAAAATGTGATGTGTCCTCGTTGTGTTTAGTGCCGTTTCATGTTGTGTACACTAGGCTAACCCACACAAGTGAGGTACGATTTTTATCAGGAGACCTGGGGGAACGCTGGATGGACGTAAATTTGTGGCTCCTCTTATATTCCAGAACTTTCTGTCACCGAAATGTGAGAAAAAACGTGTTTTTTTTGGCCATATTTTGAGGTTTACACAGGCTTCCGGGTAAGAGAACCTGGTGAGAGTCACACAAATCACCCCACCTGGGACTCCCCTAGGTGTCTACTTCTAAAAAATGCACAGGTTTGGTAGGTTTCCCAGGTGCCAGCTGAGCTAGAGGCCAAAATACACAGCTAGGCACTTTGCAAAAAACAGTCCCATTTTCTTTGGGAAAATGTGATGTGTCCATGTTGTGTTTTGGGGTATTTCTTGTTGGTGGCACTAGGCCTACCCACACAAGTGAGGAACCATTTTTATCGGGAGACTTGAGGGAACGCTGGGTGGAAAGAAATTTGTGTCTCCTCTGAGATTCCAGAACTTTCTGTCACCAAAATGTGGGAAAAAAAGTGGGTTTCTTTTGCCAAATTTTGAGGTGTGCACAGAATTCTGGGTAACAGAACCTGGCTAGAGTCCCACAAGTCACCCTATCTTGGATTCCCCAAAGTGTCTAATTTTCAAAAATGCACAGGTTTGGTAGGTCTCCCTAGGAGCCTGCTGAGGTAGAGGCCAAAATCCACAGCTCGGCACTTTGCAAAAAACAGCTCTGTTTTCTTTGGAAAAATGTGATGTGTCCACGTTGTGTTTTGGGGCATTTCCTGTCGCAGGCACTAGGCCTACCAACACAAGTGAGGTACCATTTTTATCGGAGACTTGGGGGAACGCTAGGTGGAAGGAAATTTGTGGCACCTCTCAGATTGCAGAATTTTCTGTCGCCGAAATATGAAGGAAAGGTGATTTTTCGCCAAATTTTAAGGTTTGCACAGGATTCTGAGTAACAGAACCACCTGTTGAGAGCCCCACAAGTCATCCCATTGTGGATTCCCCTAGGTGTCTATGTTTAAAAAATGCCCAGGTTTGGTAGGATTCCCTAGGTGCTGGCTGATCTAGAGGACAAAATCCGCAGCTCGGCACTTTGCAAAACCCAGCTCTGTTTTCTTTGGGAAAATGTGATGTGTCCACGTTGTGTTTTGGGGCATTTCCTGTCGCATGCACAAGACCTACCCAGACAAGCGAGGTACCATTTTTATTGGGAGACTTAGGGGAACGCTGGGTGGAAGTAAATTTGTGGCTCCTCTCAGATTCCAGAACTTTCTGTCAGCGAACTGTGACGGAAAAGTGTTTTTCTGGCAAATTGTGAGGTTTGCAGTGGATTCTGGGTAACAGAACCTGGTGAGAGCCCCACAAGTCACCCCATCGTGTATTCCCCTAGGTGTCTACTTTTCAGAAATGCACAGGTTTGGAAGGTTTCCCTAGGTGCCGGCTGAGCTAGAGGCCAAAATCCACTGCTAGGCAATTTGCAAAAAACAGTTATGTTTTCTTTGGGAAAATGTGATGTGTCCTCGTTGTGTTAAGTGGCGTTTCATGTTGCGGAGACTATGGCAACCCACACAAGTGAGGTACGATTTTTATCGGGAGACCTGGGGGAACGCTGGATGGAAGTAAATTTGTGGCTCCTCTCAAATTCCAGAACTTTCTGTCACCGAAATGTGAGAAAAAAGTGTTTTTTTGGCCATATTTTTAGGTTTACACAGGCTTCCGGGTAAGAGAACCTGGTGAGAGCCCCACAAATCACCCCATCTGGGATTCCCCTATGTGTCTACTTCTAAAAAATGCACAGGTTTGGTAGGTTTCCCAGGTGCCGGCTGAGCTATAGGTTAAAATCCACAGCTAGGCACTTTGCAAAAAACAGCTTTGTTTTCTTTGGGAAAATGTGATGTGTCCTCGTTGTGTTTAGTGGCGTTCATGTTGCGTACACTAGGCTAACCCACACAAGTGAGGTACGATTTTTATCAGGAGACCTGGGGGAACGCTGGATGGACGTAAATTTGTGGCTCCTCTTATATTCCAGAACTTTCTGTCACCGAAATGTGAGAAAAAAAGTGTTTTTTTTGGCCAAATTTTGAGGTTTACACAGGCTTCCGGGTAAGAGAACCTGGTGAGAGTCACACAAATTACCCCATCTGGGACTCCCCTAGGTGTCTACTTCTAAAAAATGCACAGGTTTGGTAGGTTTCCCAGGTGCCAGCTGAGCTAGAGGCCAAAATACACAGCTAGGCACTTTGCAAAAAACAGCTCCATTTTCTTTGGAAAATGTGATGTGTTCATGTTGTTTTTTGGGGTATTTCTTGTTGGTGGCACTAGGCCTACCCACACAAGTGAGGAACCATTTTTATCGGGAGACTTGAGGGAATGCTGGGTGGAAAGAAATTTGTGTCTCCTCTCAGATTCCAGAACTTTCTGTCAACGAAATGTGAGGAAAAATAGTGTGTTTCTTTTGCCAAATTTTCAGGTGTGCACAGGATTCTGGGTAACAGAACCTGGCCAGAGCCCCACAAGTCACGCTATCTTGGATTCCCCTAGGTGTCTACTTTTCAAAAATGCACAGGCTTGGTAGGTTTCCCTAGGTGCCGGCTGAGCTAGAGGCCAAAATCCACAGCTGGCACTTTCCAAAAAACAGCTCTGTTTTCTTTGGGAAAATGTGATGTGTATTTGTTGTGTTTTGCGCCATTTCCTGTCGCGGACACTAGGCCCACCCACACAAGTGAGATACAATTTTTATCGGGAGACCTGGGGGAACGCTGGATGGAAGTAAATTTGTGTCTCATCTCAGATTCCAGAACTTTCTGTCACCAAAATATGAGAAAAAAAGTGTTTTTTTCGCCAAATTTTGAGGTTTGCACAGGCTTCCGGATAAGAGAACCTGGTGAGAGCCCCACAAGTCACCCATCTTGGATTCCCCTAGGTATTACTTTCTAAAAATGCACAGGTTTGGTAGGATTCCCTAGGTGCCCGCTGAGCTAGAGGCCAAACTCCACAGCGAGGCACTTTGCAAAACAAAGCTCTCTTTTCTTTGGGAAAATGTGATGTGTCCACATTGTGTTTTGGGGAATTTCCTGTTGCAGGCACTAGTCCTACCAACACAAGTGACGTACCATTTCTATCGAGAGACTTGTGGGAACGCTGGATGGAAGTAAATTTGTGGCTCCTCTCAGATTCCAGAACTTTCTGTCACCGAACTGTGACGGAAAAGTGTTTTTCTGACAAATTGTGAGGTTTGCAGTGGATTCTGGGTAACAGAACCTGGTGAGAGCCCCACAAGTCACCCCATTGTGTATTCCCCTAGGTGTCTACTTTTCAGAAATGCACAGGTTTGGAAGGTTTCCCTAGGTGCCGGCTGAGCTAGAGGCCAAAATCCACAGCTAGGCAGTTTGCAAAAAACTGTTCTGTTTTCTTTGGGAAAATGTGATGTGTCCTCGTTGTGTTAAGTGGCGTTTCATGTTGCGGACACTATGGCAACCCACACAAGTGAGGTATGATTTTTATCGGGAGACCTGGGGGAACGCTGGATGGAAGTAAATTTGTGGCTCCTCTCAGATTCCAGAACTTTCTGTCACCGAAATGTGAGAAAAAAGTGTTTTTTTTGGCCAAATTTTAAGGTTTACACAGGCTTCCGGATAAGAGAACTTGGTGAGAGCCCCACAAGTCACCCCATCTTGGATTCCCCTAGGTATTACTTTTTAAAAATGCACAGGTTTGGTAGGTTTCCCTAGGTGCCCACTGAGCTAGAGGCCAAATTCCACAGCGAGCCACTTTGCAAAAAAGCGCTCTCTTTTCTTTGGGAAAATGTGATGTGTCCACGTTGTGTTTTGGGGAATTTCCTGTTGCAGGCACTAGTCCTACCAACACAAGTGACGTACCATTTCTATCGAGAGACTTGTGGGAACGCTGGATGGAAGTAAATTTGTGGCTCCTCTCAGATTCCAGAACTTTCTGTCACCGAAATCTGAGAAAAAAGTGTTTTTTGGGCCAAATTTTGAGGTTTGCACAGGCTTCAGGGTAAGAGAACCTGGTGAGAGCCACACAATACACCCCATGTGGGATTCCCGTAGGTGTCTACTTCTAAAAAATGCACAGGTTTGGTAGGTTTCACAGTTGCCGGCTGACCTAGAGGCCAAAATACATAGCTAGGCACTTTGTAAAAAACAGCTCCATTTTCTTTGGGAAAATGTGATGTGTTCATGTTGTGTTTTGGTGCGTTTCCTATCGGCGGCACTAGGTCTACCCACACTAGTGAGGAACCATTTTTATCGGGAGACTTGAGGGAACACTGGGTACAAGGAAATTTGTGACTCCTCTCAGATTCCAGAACTTTCTGTCACTGAAATGTGAGAAACAAGTGGTTTTCTTTTGCCAAATTTTGAGGTGTGCACAAGATTCTGAGTAAAAGAACCTGGCCAGAGCCCCACAAGTCACCCCATCTTGGATTGCCCTAGGTGTCTACTTTTCAAAAATGCACAGATTTGGTAGGTTTTCCTATTAGACGGCTGAGGTAGTAGCCAAAATCCAGAGCTCAGCACTTTGCAAAAAACAGCTCTGTTTTCTTTGGGAATATGATGTGCTATGTTGTATTTTGAGCCATTTCCTGTCGCAGGCAGTGAGGTAGCATTTTTATCGGAGACTTCGCGGAATGCTGGATGGAAGTAAATTTGTGGCTCCTCTCAGATTCCAGAACTTTCTGTCACCGAAATGTTAGAAAAAAGTGTTTTGCTGACCAAATTTTGAGGTTTGCACAGGATTCTGGGAAACAGAACCTGGTGAGAGCCCCACAAGTCACCCCATCTTGGATTCCCCTAGGTGTCTACTTTTCAAAAATTCCCAGGTTTGTAAGGTTTCCCTAGGAGCATGCTGAGGTAGAGGCCAAAATCCACAGCTGGGCTCTTTGCAAAAAACAGCTCTGTTTTCTTTGGGAAAATGTGATGTGTCCTCGTTGTGTTTTGCAGCATTTTCTGTCGCGGACACTAGGCCTACCCACACAAGTGAGGTAGCATTTTTATCGGGAGACTTGGGGGAACGCTGGGTGGAAGGACATTTGTGGCTCCTCTCAGATTCCAGAACTTTCTGTCACAGAAATGTGAGAAAAAAAGTGTTTTTTTTGGCCTAATTTTGAGGTTTGCACAGGGTTCTGGGTAAGAGAACCTGGCGAGAACCCCACAAATCACCCTATCTTAGATTCCCCTATGCATCTACTTTTAAAAAATGCAGAGGTTAGGTAGGTTTCCCTAGGTGCCGGCTGAGCTAGAGGCCAAAATCCAGAGCTCTGCACTTTGCAAAAAACAGCTCTGTTTTCTTTGGGAAATATGATGAGCTACGTTGTATTTTGGGCCATTTCCTGTCACAGACACTAGGCCTACCATCACAAGTGAGGTACCATTTTTATCGGAGACTTGGGGGAACGTTGGATGGAAGGAAGTTTGTGGCACCTCTCAGATTGCAGAATTTTCTGTCACTGAAATGTGAGGAAAAAGTGTTTTTTTGCCAGATTTTGAGGATTGCACAGGATTCTAGGAAAGTCAACCTGGTGAGAGCACCTCAGGTCATCCCATCTTGGATTCCTCTAGGTGTTACTTTTTTTAAATGCACAGGTTTGGTAGGTTTTCCATATGTGCCGGCTGAGGTAGAGGCCAAACTCCACAGCTAGGCACTTTGTGAAAAAGAGCTCTGTTTTCTTTGGGAACATGTGATTTGTCCACGTTGTGTTTTGGGGCATTTCCTGTCGCAGGCACTAGTCCTACCAACACAAGTGAGGTATCATTTATTATCGGAAGACTTGGGGGAACGCTGGATGGAAGTAAATTTGTGGCTCCTCTCAGATTCCTGAACTTTCTGTCACAAAAATGTTGGAAAAAAGGGTATTTGTTTGCCAGATTTTGAGGATTGCACAGGATTCTAAGTAACAGAACCTGGTGAGAGCCCCACAAGTCAACCCATCCTGGATTCCCCAGGTGTCTACTTTAAAAAAATGGACAGGTTTGGTAAGTTTCCCTATCTGCCGGCTGAGCTAGAGGCCAAAATCCATAGCTAGGCACTTTGCAAAAAACAGTTATTTTTCCTTTGGGAAAATGTGATGTGTCAATGTTGTGTTTGGGGGCATTTCCTGTCGCGGGCACTAGACCTACCCACACAAGCGAGGTACCATTTTTATCGGGAGACTTGGGAACACTGGATGGAAGTAAATTTGTGGCTCCTTTCAGATTCCAGAACTTTCTGTCACTGAAATGTGAGAAAAAAGTGTTTCTTTGCCAAATTTTGAGGTTTGCACAGGAGTCTGAGTTACAGAACCTGGTGAGAGCCCCAGAAGTCACCCTATCTTGGATTCCCCTACGTGTCTACTTTTAAAAAAGGCACAGGTTTGGTAGGTTTCCCTAGGAGCCGGCTGAGGAAGAGGCCAAAATCCACAGCTCGGCACTTTGCAAAAAACAGCTCTGCTTTCTTTGGGAAAATGTGATGTGTCCATGTTCTGTTTTGGGGCATTTCCTGTCGCAGGCACTAGGCCTATCAATACACGTGAGGTGACCATTTTTATCGAAAACTTGGGGAAACGCTGGGTGGAAGGAAATTTGTAGCTCCTCTCAGATTGCAGAATTTTCTGTCAACGAAACGTGAGGGCAAAGTGTTTTTTTTGCTAGATTTTGAGGACTGCACAGGAGTCTAGGAAACAGAACCTTTTGAGAGCCCCACAAGTTACCCCATCATGGCTTCCCCTAGGTGTCTATGTTTAAAAAATGCACACGTTTGGTAGGCTTCCCTAGGTGCCGGCTGAGCTAGAGGCCAAAATCCACAGCTAGGCACTTTGCAATAATAGCTCAGTTTTCTTTGGGAAAATGTGATGTGTCCATGTTGTGTTTTGGGGAATTTCTTGTCGGCGGCACTGACCTGCCCACACAAGTGAGTAATAATTTTTATCGCAAGACTTGAGGGAACTATGGGTGAAAGGAAATTTGTGTCTCCTCTCAGATTCCAGAACTTTCTGTCACCGAAATGTGAGAAAAAAGTGATTTTCTGTTGCCAAATTAGGAGGTGTGCACAGGATTCTGGGTATTAGAACCTGATGAGAGCCCCACAAGTCACTCTATCTTGGATTCCCCTAGGTGTCTACTTTAAAAAAAAGGCACAGATTTGGTAGGTTTCCCTAGGAGCCGGCTGAGGTAGTGGCCAAAATCCACAGCTTGGCACTTTGCAAAAAACACATCTGCTTTCTTTGGGAAAATGTGATGTGTCCATGTTGTGTTTTGGGGCATTTCCTCTTGCAGGCACTAGGCCTACCAACACAAGTGAGGTACCATTTGTATCGGGAGACTTGGGGGAACGCTGGGTGGAAGGAAATTTGTGTCTCCTCCCAGATTGCAGAATTTCCTGTCACCGAAAAGTGAGGAAAAAGTGTTTTTTTTTTTGTCAGATTTTGAGGATTGCACAGGATTCTAGGAAACAGAACCTGGTGAGAGCCCCACAAGTCACCCCATCTTGGATTCCCCTAGGTGTCTACTTTTTATAAATGCACAGGTTTGGTAGGTTTCCCTAGGTGCCGGCTGATCTACAGGCCAAAATCCACAGCTAGGCACTTTGCAAAAAACAGCTCTGTTTTCTTTGGGAAAATGTGATGTGTCAATGTTATGTTTTGGGGCATTTCCTCTCGAGGGCACTAGACCTACCCACACAAGCGAGTTACCATTTTTATCGGAGACTTGGGGGAACACTGGGTGGAAGTTAATTTGTGGTTTCTGTCAGATTCCAGAAATTTCTGTCACCGAAATGTGAGGGAAAAGTGTTTTCTTTGCCAAATTTTGAGGTTTGCACAAGATTCTGAGTAACAGAACCTTTTGAGAGCCCCACAAGTCACCCCATTGTGGATTCCCCTAGGTGTCTATGTCTAAAAAATGCACAGGTTTGGTAGGTTTCCATAGGTGCCGGCTGAGCTAGAGGCCAAAATCCATAGCTCAGCACTTTACAAAAACCAGCTCGTTTTCTTTAGGAAAATGTGATGTGTCCACATTGTGTTTTGGGGCATTTCCTGTTGCGGGCACTAGACCTACCCAGACAAGCGAGGTACCATTTTTATTGGGAGACTTGAGGGAACGCTGCGTGGAAGTAAATTTGTGGCTCCTCACAGATTCCAGAACTTGCTGTCACCGAACTGGAAGGGAAAAGTGTTTTTCTGCCAAATTGTGAGGTTTGGAGAGGATTGTGGTTAACAGAACCTGGTGAGAGCCCCACAAGTCACCCCATCGTGAATTCCCCTAGGTGTCTACTTTTCAAAAATGCACATGTTTGGTAGGTTTCCTTAGGAGCCAGCTGAGATAGAGGGCAAAAACCACAGCTCGGCACTTTGCAAAAAAGAGCTCTGTTTTCTTTGGGAAAATGTGATGTGTCCTCGTTGTGTTTTGCGGCATTTCCTGTCGCAGGTACTAAGCCTCCCCACACAAGTGAGGTACCATTTTTATCAAAGACTTGAGGGAACGCTGGGTGGAAGGAAATTTGTGGCTCCTGTCAGATTGCAAAATGTTCTGACACCGAAATGTGAGGAAAAATTGTCTTTTTTGCCAGATTTTGAGCATTGCACAGGATTCTAGGAAACATAACCTGGTGAGAGCCCCACAAGTCACCCATCTTGGATTCCCCTAGGTGTTACTTTTTAAAAATGCACAGGTTTGGTAGGTTTCCCTAGGTGCCGGCTGAGCTAGAGGCCAAAATCCACAGCTTGGCACTTTGAAAAAACAGCTCTGTTTTCTTTGGGAAAATGCGATATGTCCACGTTGTGTTTTGGGGCATTTCTTGTTGCAGGCACTAGGCCTACCATCACAAGTGAGTTACCATATTTATCGGGATACTTGAGGGAATGCTGGGTGGAAGGAAATTTGTGTCTCCTCTCAGATTCCAGAACTTTCGGTCACCGAAATGTGAGAAAAAAGTGATTTTCTTTTGCCAAATTTTGAGGTGTGCACAGGATTCTGGGTATCAGAACTTGGCGAGAGCCCCACAAATTACCCTATCTTGGATTCCCCTAAGTGTCTACTTTTAAAAAATGCACAGGTTTGGTAGATTTCCCTAGGAGCCGGCTGAGGTACATGCCAAAATCCACAGCTCGGCACTTTGCAAAAAACAGCTCTGTTTTCTTTGGGAAAATGTGATGTGTCCACATTGTGCTTTGGGGTATTTCCTGTTGCAGTCACTAGGCCTACCAACACAAGTGATGTACCATTTGTATCGGGAGACTTGGGGGAACGCTGGGTGGAAGGAAATTTGTGGATCTCTCAGACTGCAGAATTTTCTGTCACCGAAATGTGAGGAAAAGGTGTTTTTTTGTCAGATTTTGAGGATTGCACAGGATTCTAGGAAACATAACCTGGTGAGAGCTCCACAAGTCACCCATCTTGGATTCCCCTAGGTGTTACTTTTAAAAAATGCACAGGTTTGGTAGGTTTCCCTAGGTGCCGGCTGAGCTAGAGGCCAAAATCCACAGCTAGGCACTTTGAAAAAACAGCTCTGTTTTCTTTGGGAAAATGCGATATGTCCACGTTGTGTTTTGGGGCATTTCTTGTTGCAGGCACTAGGCCTACCATCACAAGTGAGTTACCATTTTTATCGGGATACTTGAGGGAATGCTGGGTGGAAGGAAATTTGTGTCTCCTCTCAGATTCCAGAACTTTCGGTCACCGAAATGTGAGAAAAAAGTGATTTTCTTTTGCCAAATTTTTAGGTGTGCACAGGATTCTGGGTATCAGAACTTGGCGAGAGCCCCACAAATTACCCTATCTTGGATTCCCCTAAGTGTCTACTTTTCAAAAATGCACAGGTTTGGTAGATTTCCCTAGGAGCCGGCTAAGGTACATGCCAAAATCCACAGCTCGGCACTTTGCAAAAAACAGCTCTGTTTTCTTTGGGAAAATGTGATGTGTCCACATTGTGCTTTGGGGCATTTCCTGTTGCAGTCACTAGGCCTACCAACACAAGTGATGTACCATTTGTATTGGGAGACTTGGGGGAACGCTGGGTGGAAGGAAATTTGTGGATCTCTCAGACTGCAGAATTTTCTGTCACCGAAATGTGAGGAAAAGGTGTTTTTTTGTCAGATTTTGAGGATTGCACAGGATTCTAGGAAACAGAACCTGGTGAGAGCCCCACAAGTCACCCCATCTTGGATTCCACTAGGTGTCTACTTTTTAAAAATACACAGGTTTGGTAGGTTTCCCTAGATGCCGGCTGATCTACAGGCCAAAATCCACAGCTGGGCACTTTGCAAAAAACAGCTCTGTTTTCTTTGGGAAAATGTGATGTGTCAATGTTATGTTTTGGGGCATTTCCTCTCGAGGGCACTAGACCTACCCACACAAGCGAGTTACCATTTTTATCGGAGACTTGGGGGAACACTGGGTGGAAATTAATTTGTGGTTTCTGTCAGATTCCAGAAATTTCTGTCACCGAAATGTGAGGGAAAAGTGGTCTTTTTGCCAAATTTTAAGGATCGCACAAGATTCTGAGTAACAGAACCTTTGGAGAGCCCCACAAGTCACCCCATCGTGGATTCCCATAGGAGTCTATATTTAAAAAATGCACAGGTTTGGTAGGTTCCCCTAGGTGCCGACTAAGCTAGAGGCCAAAATCCACAGCTAGGAACTTTGCAAAAAACAGCACTGTTTTCTTTGGGAAAATGTGATGTGTACACGTTGTGTTTTTGGGAATTTCCTGTTGCAGGCACTAGGCCTACCAGCACAAATGAGGTACAATTTTTATCTGAGACTTGGGGGGAACGCTGGGTGGAAGGAAATTTGTGGCTCCTCTCAGATTCGAGAACTTTCTGTCACCAAAATGTGACAAAAAAGGGTATTTGTTTGCCAGATTTTGAGGATTGCACAGGATTCTAAGTAACAGAACCTGGTGAGAGCCCCACAAGTCACCCCATTCTGGATTCCCCTAGGTGTCTACTTTTTAAAAATACACAGGTTTGGTAGGTTTCCCTAGCTGCCGGATGATCCAGAGGCCAAAATCTATAGCTAGGCACTTTCTAAAAAACATTTATTTTTTCTTTGGGAAAATGTGATGTCTCAATGTTGTGTTTTGGGGCATTTCCTGTCACGGGCACTAGACCTACCCACACAAGCGAGGTACCATTTTTATCGGGAGACTTGGGGGAACACTGGGGGGAATTAAATTTGTGGCTCCGCTCAGATTCCAGAACTTTCTGTCACCGTAATTTGAGAAATAAAGTGTTTTTGGGCCATATTTTGAGGTTTGCACAGGCTTCTGGGTAAGAGAACCTGGTGAGAGCCCAACAAGTCACCCCATGTGGGATTCCCCTAAGTGTCTACTTCTAAAAAACGCACAGGTTTGGTAGGTTTCCTTGTGCCGGCTGAGCTAGAGGCCAAAATCCACAGCTAGGCACTTTGCAAAAAACAGCTCCATTTTCTTCGTCAAAATATAATGTGTCCATGTTGTGTTTTGGGATATTTCCTGTTGGCGGCACAAGGCCTACCCACACAAGTGATCAACCATTTTTATCGGGAGACTTGAGGGAACACTGGGTTTGAAGGAAATTTGTTTCTCCTCTCAGATTCCAGAACTTTCTGTCACTGAAATGTCAGAAAAAGTGGTTTTCTTTTGCCAAATTTTGAGGTTTGCACAGGATTCTGGGTAACAGAACCTGGGGAGAGCCCCACAAGTCACCCTATTTTGGATTCCCCTAGGTGTCTACTTTTCAAAAATGCACAGGTTTGGTAGGTTTCCCTAGGAGCCGGCTGAGGTAGAGGGCAAAATCCACAGCTCAGAAGTTTGTAAAAAACAGCTCTGCTTTCTTTGGGAAAATGTGATGAGTCCAAGTTGTGCTTTGGGGCATTTCCTATTGGCGGCACTAGGCCTACCCACACAAGAGAGGAATCATTTTTGTCGCAAGACTTGAGGGAACGCTGAGTGGAAGGAAATCTGTGTCTCCTGTCAGATTGAAGAATTTTCGGTCACTGAAATGTGAGGAAATTTTTTCTTTTTTGCCTGATTTTGAGGATTGCACAGGATTCTAGGAAACAGAACCTGGTGAGAGCCCCACAAGTCACCCATCTTGGATTCCCCTAGGTGTTGGGAGTCCTGGGGGGAACGCTGGATGCAAGTACATTTGTGGCTCCTCTCAGATTCCAGAACTTTCTGTCACCGAAATGTGAGGAAAAAAGTGGTTTTCTATTGCCAAATTTTGTGGTGTGCACAGGATTCTGGGAAACAGAACCTGGCCAGAGCCCCACAAGTCACCCTATCTTGGATTCCCCTAGGTGTCTACTTGTCAAAAATGCACAGGTTTGGTAGGTTTCGCAAGGATCCGGCTGAGGTAGAGGCCAAAATCCACAGCTCGGCACTTTGCAAAATATATAGCTCTGTTTTCTTTGGGAAAATGTGATGTGTCCACATTGTGTTTTGGCGAATTTCCTGTCGCAGGCACTAGGCCTACCAACACAAGTGAGGTACCATTTTTATCTGAGACTTGGGGGAACGCTGGGTGGAAGGAAATTTGTGGCTCCTCTCAGATTCCAGAACTTTCTGTCACCAAAATGTGACAAAAAGGGTATTTGTTTGCCAGATTTTGAGGATTGCACAGGATTCTAAGTAAGAGAACCTGGTGAGAGCCCCACAAGTCATCCCATTCTGGGATTCCCCTAGGTGTCTACCTTTCAAAAATACACAGGTTTGGTAGGTATCCCTAGCTGCCGGCTGAGCCAGAGGCCAAAATCTATAGCTAGGCGCTTTGCAAAAAACTGTTTTTTTGGGGGGAAATGTGGTGTGTCAATGCTGTGTTTTGGGGCATTTCCTGTCACGGGCACTAGACCTACCCACACTAGCGAGGTATCATTTTTATTGGGAGACTAGGGGGAATGCTGGGTGGAAGTAAATTTGTGGCTCCTCTCACACTACAGAACTTTCTGTCACCAAACTGTGAGGGAAAAGTGTTTTTCTGTCAAATTGTGAGGTTTGCACAGGATCCTGGGTAACAGAACCTGGTGAGAGCCCCACAAGTCACCCCATTGTGTATTCCCCTAGGTGTCTACTTTTAAAAAATGCACAGGTTTGGTAGATATCACTAGGTGCCGGCTGAACTGAAGGCCAAAATCCACAGCTAGGCACTTTGCAAAAAACAGCTCTGTTTTCTTTGGGAAAATGTGATGTGTCCTTGTTGTGTTTTGCGGCATTTCCTGTCGCGGACACTAGGCTCACCCACACAAGTGAGGTATGATTTTTATCGGGAGACCTGGGAAAACACTGGATGGATGTAAGTTTGTGGCTCCTCTCAGATTGCAGAATTTTCTGTCACTGAAATGTGAGGAAAAAGTGTTTTTTTGTCTTTTGAGGATTGCATTGGATTCTAGGAAGCAGAACCTGGTGAAAGCCTCACAAGTCACCCCATCTGGGATTCTCCTAGGTGTCTACTTCTAAAAATTGCACAGGTTTGGTAGGTTTCCCTAGGCGTCGGCTGAGCTAGAGGCCAAAATCCACAGCTGGGCACTTTGCAAAAATCATCTCCATTTTCTTTGGGAAAATGTAATGTGTCCATGTTGTGTTTTTGGCGTTATTTCCTGCTGGCGGCACTAGGCCTACCCACACAAGTGAGGAACCATTTTTATCGCAGGACTTGAGGGAACGCTCTGTGGAAGGACATTTGTGTCTCCTCTCAGATTCCAGAACTTTCTGTCGCCGAAATGTGAGAAAAAAGCTTTTTTCTATTGCCAAATTTTGAGGTGTGCACAGGATTCTGGGTATTAGAACCTGGCGAGAACCCCACAAATCACCCTATCTTGGATTCCCCTAGGTGTCTACTTTTGAAAAATGCACAGGTTTGGTAGGTTTCCCTAGGAGCCGGATGAGGTAGAGGCGAAAATCCACAGCTCGGCACTTTGCAAAAAACAGCTTTGTTTTCTTTGGGAAAATGTCCTGTGCCCACGTTGTGTTTTGCCGCATTTCCTGTCATGGACACTAGGCCCACCCACACACGTGAGGTACGATTTTTATCGGGAGGCCTGGGGGAACGCTGGATGGAAGTATATTTGTGGCTCCTCTCAGATTCCAGAACTTTCTGTCACCGAAATGAGAGAAAAAAGTGTTTTTTTTGCCAAATATTGAGGTTTGCACAGGATTCTGAGTAACAGAACCTGGTGAGAGCTCCACAAGTCACCCCATCTGGGATTCCCCTAGGTGTCTACTTCTAAAAAATGCAAAGATTTGGTAGGTTTCCCTAGGTGCCGGCTGAGCTAGAGGCCAAAATCCACAGCTAGGCACTTTGCAAAAAAACAGCTCTGTTTTCTTTGGGAAAATGTGATATGTCCACGTTGTATTTTGGGGCATTTCCTGTCGCAGGCACTAGGCCTACCAACACAAGTGAGGTATCATTTATTATCGGAAGACTTGGGGGAACGCTGGATGGAATTTGTGGCTCCTGTCAGATTCCAGAACTTTCTGTCACCAAAATGTGAAGAAAAAGTGTTTTTGTTTGCCAGATTTTGAGGATTGCACAGGATTCTAAGTGACAGAACCTGATGAGAGCCCCACAAGTCACCCCATCTTGGATTCCCCTAGGTGTCTACTTTTTACAAATGCACAGGTTTGGTAGTTTTCCCTTGCTGACGGCTGAGCTAGAGGCCAAAATCCATAGCTAGGCACTTTGCAAAAAACAGCCCTGTTTCCTTTCAGAAAATGTGATGTGTCAATGTTGTGTTTTGGGGCAGAACTATGTGAGAGCCTCACAAGTCACCCCATCGTGGATTACCCTAGGTGTCTACTTTTCAAAAATGCACAGGTTTGGTAAGATTCCCTAGGTGCTGGCTGAGCTAGAGGCCAAAATCCACAGCTATGCACTTTGCAAAAAACTGCTCTGTTTTCTTTGGGAAAGTGTGATGTGTCCACGTTTTGTTTTCAGGCATTTCCTGTTGCGCACACTAGGCCTCCCACACAAGCGAGGTACTAATTTTATTGGGAGACTTAGGGGTACGCTGAGTGAAAGTAAATTTTGGTCTCCTCTCATATTCCAGAACTTTCTGTCATGCAAATGTGAGGAAATAGGTTTTTTTTGCCAAATTGTGAGGTTTGCACAGGATTCTGGGCAACAGAACCTGGTGAGAGCCCCACAAGTCACCCAATCTTGGATTCCCCTAGGTGTCTACTTTAAAAAAAATGCACCGGTTTGGTAGGTTTCCCTAGGTGCCGGCTGAGCTAGAGGCCAAAATCCACAGCTAGTCACTTTGCAAAATACAGCTCTGTTTCTTTTGGGAAAATGTGATGTGTCAATGTTGTGTTTTGGGGCATTTCCTGTCGTGGGCACTAGACCTACCCACACAAGCGACATACCATTTTTATAGGGAGAACTGGGGGAATGCTGGGTGGAAGTAAATTTGTGGCTCCTCTCAGATTCCAGAACTTTCTGTCACCGAAATGTCAGAAAAAATGTGTTTTTTTTGCCAAATTGTGAGGTTTGCACAGAATTCTGAGAAACAGAACCTGGTGAGAGCCCCACAAGTCATCCCATTGTGGATTAACCTAGGTGTCTACTTTTAAAAAATGCACAGGTTTGTAAGGTTTCCGTAGGTGCTGGCTGAGCTAGAGGTCAAAATCCACCGATAGGCACTTTGCAAAAAAAGAGCTCTGTTTTCTATGGGAAAATATGATGTGTCCACATTGTGTTTTGGGGCATTTTCTGTCGGGGGCACTAGACCTACCCACACCAGCGACGTACCATTTTTATTGGGAGACTTAGGGGAACGCTGGGTGGAAGTCAATTTGTGGCTCCTCTCAGATTCCAGAACTTTCTATCTCTGAAATGTGAGGGGAAAGTGTTTTTGTCTGCCAGATTTTGAGGATTGCACAGGATTCTAAGCAACAGAATCTGGTGTGAGCCACACAAGTCACCCCATCATGGATTCCCCCAGGTGTCTACTTTTTGAAAATGCACAGGTTTGGTAGGTTTACCTAGGTGCCGGCTGAGCTAGAGGCGAAAATCCACAGCTAGGCACTTTGCATAAAACCGCTCTGTTTCTTTTGGGAAAATGTGATGTGTCAATGTTGTGTTTTGGGGCATTTCCTGTCGTGAGCACTAGACCTACCCACACAAGCGGCGTACCATTTTTATCGGGAGACCTGGGGGAATGCTGAATGGAAGTAAATTTGTGTCTCCTCTCAGAGTCCAGAACGTTCTTTCACCGAAATGTGAGAAAAAAAGTGGGGTTTTTTTGCCACATTTTGAGGATTGCACAGGCTTCTGGGTAACAGAACCTGGTGAGAGCCCCACAAGTCACCCCATCTGGGATTCTCCTAGGTGTCTACTTCTAAAAAATGCACAGGTTTGGTAGGTTTCCCAGGTGCCATCTGAGCTACAGGCCAAAATCCACAGCTCAGCACTTTGCAAAAAACAGCTCTGTTTTCTTTGAGAAAATGTGATGTGTCCACGTTGTGTTTTGGGGCATTTCCTGTCACAGGCACTAGGCCTACCGACACAACTGATATACTATTTTTATCGGGAGACTTGGGGGAACGCTGGGTGGAAGGAAAAATGTGGCTCCGCTCAGATTCCAGAACTTTCTGTCACCGAAATGTGAGGGAAAAGTTTTTTTTTTTGCCAAATTTTGAAGTTTGAACAGGATTCTGAGTAACAGAATTATGTGTGAGCCCCACAAGTCAACCCATTGTGGATTACCCTAGGTGTCTACTTTTCAAAAATGCACAGGATTGTAAGGTTTCCCTAGGTGCTGGGTGAGCTAGAGTCCAAAATCCACTGCTAGACACTTTGCAAAAAACAGCTCTGTTTTCTTTCGGAAAATGTGATGTGTCTACGTTGTGTTTTGGGACATTTCCTGTTAGCGGCACTAGGCCTACCAACACAAGTGAGGTGTCATTTATTATCGGAAGACTTGGTGGAACGGTGGATGGAAGGAAATTTGTGGCTCCTCTCAGATTCCAAAACTTTCTGTCACCAAAATGTGAGGAAAAAGTGTTTTTGTTTGCCAGATTTTGAGGATTGCACAGGATTCTAAGTAACAGAACCTGGTGAGAGCCCCACAAGTCACCCTATCTTGGATACCCCTAGGTGTCTACATTTTAAAAATGCACAGGTTTGGTAGGTTTCCCTAGCTGCCGGCTGAGCTAGGGTCCAAAGTCCATAGCTAGGCAGTTTGCAAAAAACACTTGTTTTTCCTTTGGGAAAATGTGATGTGTCAATGTTCTGATTTGGAGCATTTCCTGTCGTGGGCACTAGACCTACCCACACAAGCGACGTAGCATTTTTATCGGGAGACCTGGGAGAGTGCTGGATGGAAGTAAATTTGTGTCTCCTCTCAGAGTCCAGAACTTTCTGTCACTGAAATGTGAGAAAAAAAGTGTTTTTTTGCCAGATTTTGAGGTTTGAACAGGATTCTGAGTACCAGAACTATGTGGGAGCACCACAAGTCACCCCTTTGTGGATTAACCTAGGTGTCTACTCTTCAAAAATGCACAGGTTTGTAAGGTTTCCGTAGGTGCTGGCTGAGATAGAGGAGAACATCCACCGATAGGCACTTTGTAAAAAAGAGCTCTGTTTTCTTTGGGAAAATAAGATGTGTCCACGTTGTGTTTTGGGGCATTTCCTGTCACGGGCACTAGACCTACCAACACAAGCGACGTACGATTTTTATTGGGAGACTTCGGGGAACGCTGGGTGGAAGTGAATTTATGGCTCCTCTCAGATTCCAGAACTTTCTATCTCTGAAATGTGAGGGAAAGGTGCATTTTTTTGCCAAATTTTGAGGTTTGCACAGGCTTCTGGGTAACAGAACCTGGTGAGAGCCCCACAAGTCACCCCATCTGGGATTCCCCTAGGTGTCTACTTTTAAAAAATACACAGGTTTGGTAGGTTTCCCAGGTGCCATCTGAGCTAGAGGCCAAAATCCACAGCTCGGCACTTTGCAAAAACAGCTCTGTTTTCTTTGGGAAAATGGGATTTGTCCACGTTATGTTTTGGGGCATTTGCTGTCGTGCGCACTAGACCTACCCACACAAGCGGCGTACCATTTTTATCGGGAGACTTGGGGGAACGCTGGGTTGAAGGAAATTTGTGGCTCCTCTCAGATTGCAGAATTTTCTGTCACCGAAATGTGAGGAAAATGTGTTTTTTGGGCAGATTTTGAGGATTGCACAGGATTCTAGGAAACTGAACCTGGTGAGAGACCAACAAGTCACCCCATCTTGAATTCCCCTAGGTGTCTACTTTTTTAAAAATGCACAGGTTTGGTAGGTTTCCCTAGGTGCCAGCTGAGCTAGAGGCCAAAATCCACAGATAAGCACTTTGCAAAAAAGAGCTCTGTTTCTGTGGGAGAATGTGATGTATCCACATTGTGTTTTGTGGCATTTCCTGTCGCAGGCACTAGGCCTACCAACAAAAGTGAGGTACTATTGTTATCGGGAGACTTGGGGGAACGCTGGGTGGAACGAAATTTGTGGCTTCTCTCAGATTCCAGAACTTTCTGTAACCGAAATGTGAGGGAAAAGTGTTTTTTGCCAAATTTTGAGGTTTGAACAGGATTCTGAGTAAAATAACTATGTGAGAGTCCCACTAGTCACCCCATCGTGAATTACTCTAGGTGTCTATTTAAAAAAAATGCACAGGTTTGTAAGGTTTCCCTAGGTACTGGCTGAGCTAGAGGCTAAAATTAACAGCTAGGCACTTTGCAAAAAACAGCTCTGTTTTCTTTGGGAACATGTGATGTATCCACGTTTTGTTTTGGAGCATTTCCTGTCGCAAGCACTAGGCCTACCAACACAAGTGAGGTATCATTTATTATCGTAAGACTTGGTAGAACGCTGGATGGAAGTACATTTGTGGCTCCTATCAGAAATCCAGAACTTTCTGTCACCAAAATGTGAGGAAAAAGTGTTTTTGTTTGCCAGATTTTGAGGATTGCACAGGATTCTAAGTAACAGAACCTGGTGAGAGCCCCACAAGCCACCCCATCTTGGATTCCTCTAGGTGTCTACTTTTTAAAAATGCACAGGTTTGGCAGGTTTCCCTAGCTGCCGGCTGAGCAAGGGGCCAAAACCCATAGCTAGGCACTTTGCAAAAAACAGTTGTTTTTCCTTTGGGAAAATGTGATGTGTCAATGTTGTATTTTGGGGCATTTCCTGTCGCGGTTACTAGACCTACCCACACAAGCGAGGTACCATTTGTCTTGAGTGACCTGGAGGAATACTGGGTGGAAGTAAATTTGTGGCTCCTCTCAGAATCCACAACTTTCTGTCACCAAAATGTGAGGTAAAAGTGTTTTTTTGCCAAATTTTGAGGTGTTCCCAGGATTCTGAGTAACAGAACCTGTTGAGAGCCCCATAAGTCACCCCATAGTGGATTCCCCTACGTGTCTACTTTTAAAAAATGCACAGGTTTGGTAGGCTTCCCTAGCTGCCAGCTGAGCTAGAGGACAAAATCCATAGCTAGACACTTTGCAAAAAACAGCTCTGTTTCCTTTGGGAAAATGTGATGTGTCAATGTTGTGTTTTGGGGCATTTCCTGTCGCGGGCACTAGACCTACCGGCACAAGCGATGTACCATTTTTATTGGGAGACTTAGGGTAACGCTGGGTGGAAGTCAATTTGTGGCTTCTCTCAGATTCCAGAACTTTCTGTCATGCAAATGTGAGAATAAAAGTATTTTTTTTTGCCACATTTTGAAGTTTGCACAGGCTTCTGGGTGACAGAACCTGGTGAGAGCTCCACAAGCCACCCCATCTGGGATTACGCTAGGTGTCTACTTAAAAAAAATGCACCGGTTTGGTAGGTTTCCCTAGGTGCTGGCTGAGCAAGAGGCCAAAATCCACTGCTTGGCACTTTCCAGGAAACAGCTCTGTTTTCTTTGGGAACATGTAATGTGTCCACGTTGTGTTTTGGGGCATTTCCTGTTGCAGGCACTAGGCCTACCAACACAAGTGAGGTATCATTTATTATCGGAAGACTTGGGGGAACGCTGGATGGAAGGAAATTTGTGGCTCCTCTCAGATTCCAGAACTTTCTGTCACCAAAATGTGAGGAAAAAGTGTTCTTGTTTACCAGATTTTGAGGAGTGCACAGGATTCTAAGTAACAGAACCTGGAGAGCGAACCAAAAGTCACTCCATCTTGGATTCCCCTGGGTGTCTACTTTTTTAAAATGCACAGGTTTGGTAGGTTTCCCTAGCTGCCGGCTGAGCTAGGGGCCAAAATCCATAGCTAGGCAGTTTGCAAAAAACACTTGTTTTTCCTTTTGGAAAATGTGATGTGTCAATGTTGTGTTTTGGGGCATTTCCTGTCACGGGCACTAGACCTACCCACACAATCGTGGTACCATTTGTATCGGGTGACCTTGTGGAACGCAGGATGGAAGGAACTTTGTGGCTCCTCTCGGATTCCAGAACTTTCTGTCACCGAAATGTGAGGGAAAAGTGTTTTTTTGGCAGATTTTGAGGATTGCACAGGATTCTAGGAAACAGAACCTGGTGAGAGCCCAACAAGTCACCACATCTTGTATGCCCCTAGGTGTCTACTTTTAAAAAATGCACAGGATTGGTTGGTTTCACTAGGTACCGGCTGAGCTAGAGGCCAAAATCCACAGCTAGACACATTGCAAAAAAGAGCTCTGTTTTCTTTGGGAAAATGTAATGTGTCCACGTTGTGTTTTGGGGCATTTCCTGTCACAGGGACCAGGCCTACCAACACAAGTGAGGTACCATTTTTATCGGGAGACTTGGGGGAACGCTGGGTGGAAGGAAATTTGTGGCTCCTCTCAGATTCCAGAACTTTCTGTCACCAAAATGTGACAAAAAGGGTATTTGTTTGCCAGATTTTGAGGATTGCACAGGATTCTAAGTAAGAGAACCTGGTGAGAGCCCCATAAGTCATCCCATTCTGGGATTCCCCTAGGTGTCTACCTTTCAAAAATACACAGGTTTGGTAGGTATCCCTAGCTGCCGGCTGAGCCAGAGGCCAAAATCTATAGCTAGGCGCTTTGCAAAAAACTGTTTTTTTGGGGGGAAATGTGGTGTGTCAATGCTGTGTTTTGGGGCATTTCCTGTCACGGGCACTAGACCTACCCACACTAGCGAGGTATCATTTTTATTGGGAGACTAGGGGGAATGCTGGGTGGAAGTAAATTTGTGGCTCCTCTCACACTACAGAACTTTCTGTCACCAAACTGTGAGGGAAAAGTGTTTTTCTGTCAAATTGTGAGGTTTGCACAGGATCCTGGGTAACAGAACCTGGTGAGAGCCCCACAAGTCACCCCATTGTGTATTCCCCTAGGTGTCTACTTTTAAAAAATGCACAGGTTTGGTAGATATCACTAGGTGCCGGCTGAACTGAAGGCCAAAATCCACAGCTAGGCACTTTGCAAAAAACAGCTCTGTTTTCTTTGGGAAAATGTGATGTGTCCTTGTTGTGTTTTGCGGCATTTCCTGTCGCGGACACTAGGCTCACCCACACAAGTGAGGTATGATTTTTATCGGGAGACCTGGGAAAACACTGGATGGATGTAAGTTTGTGGCTCCTCTCAGATTGCAGAATTTTCTGTCACTGAAATGTGAGGAAAAAGTGTTTTTTTGTCTTTTGAGGATTGCATTGGATTCTAGGAAGCAGAACCTGGTGAAAGCCTCACAAGTCACCCCATCTGGGATTCTCCTAGGTGTCTACTTCTAAAAATTGCACAGGTTTGGTAGGTTTCCCTAGGCGTCGGCTGAGCTAGAGGCCAAAATCCACAGCTGGGCACTTTGCAAAAATCATCTCCATTTTCTTTGGGAAAATGTAATGTGTCCATGTTGTGTTTTTGGCGTTATTTCCTGCTGGCGGCACTAGGCCTACCCACACAAGTGAGGAACCATTTTTATCGCAGGACTTGAGGGAACGCTCTGTGGAAGGACATTTGTGTCTCCTCTCAGATTCCAGAACTTTCTGTCGCCGAAATGTGAGAAAAAAGCTTTTTTCTATTGCCAAATTTTGAGGTGTGCACAGGATTCTGGGTATTAGAACCTGGCGAGAACCCCACAAATCACCCTATCTTGGATTCCCCTAGGTGTCTACTTTTGAAAAATGCACAGGTTTGGTAGGTTTCCCTAGGAGCCGGATGAGGTAGAGGCGAAAATCCACAGCTCGGCACTTTGCAAAAAACAGCTTTGTTTTCTTTGGGAAAATGTCCTGTGCCCACGTTGTGTTTTGCAGCATTTCCTGTCATGGACACTAGGCCCACCCACACACGTGAGGTACGATTTTTATCGGGAGGCCTGGGGGAACGCTGGATGGAAGTATATTTGTGGCTCCTCTCAGATTCCAGAACTTTCTGTCACCGAAATGAGAGAAAAAAGTGTTTTTTTTGCCAAATATTGAGGTTTGCACAGGATTCTGAGTAACAGAACCTGGTGAGAGCTCCACAAGTCACCCCATCTGGGATTCCCCTAGGTGTCTACTTCTAAAAAATGCAAAGATTTGGTAGGTTTCCCTAGGTGCCGGCTGAGCTAGAGGCCAAAATCCACAGCTAGGCACTTTGCAAAAAAACAGCTCTGTTTTCTTTGGGAAAATGTGATATGTCCACGTTGTATTTTGGGGCATTTCCTGTCGCAGGCACTAGGCCTACCAACACAAGTGAGGTATCATTTATTATCGGAAGACTTGGGGGAACGCTGGATGGAATTTGTGGCTCCTGTCAGATTCCAGAACTTTCTGTCACCAAAATGTGAAGAAAAAGTGTTTTTGTTTGCCAGATTTTGAGGATTGCACAGGATTCTAAGTGACAGAACCTGATGAGAGCCCCACAAGTCACCCCATCTTGGATTCCCCTAGGTGTCTACTTTTTACAAATGCACAGGTTTGGTAGTTTTCCCTTGCTGACGGCTGAGCTAGAGGCCAAAATCATTAGCTAGGCACTTTGCAAAAAACAGCCCTGTTTCCTTTCAGAAAATGTGATGTGTCAATGTTGTGTTTTGGGGCAGAACTATGTGAGAGCCTCACAAGTCACCCCATCGTGGATTACCCTAGGTGTCTACTTTTCAAAAATGCACAGGTTTGGTAAGATTCCCTAGGTGCTGGCTGAGCTAGAGGCCAAAATCCACAGCTATGCACTTTGCAAAAAACTGCTCTGTTTTCTTTGGGAAAGTGTGATGTGTCCACGTTTTGTTTTCAGGCATTTCCTGTTGCGCACACTAGGCCTCCCACACAAGCGAGGTACTAATTTTATTGGGAGACTTAGGGGTACGCTGAGTGAAAGTAAATTTTGGTCTCCTCTCATATTCCAGAACTTTCTGTCATGCAAATGTGAGGAAATAGGTTTTTTTTGCCAAATTGTGAGGTTTGCACAGGATTCTGGGCAACAGAACCTGGTGAGAGCCCCACAAGTCACCCAATCTTGGATTCCCCTAGGTGTCTACTTTAAAAAAAATGCACCGGTTTGGTAGGTTTCCCTAGGTGCCGGCTGAGCTAGAGGCCAAAATCCACAGCTAGTCACTTTGCAAAATACAGCTCTGTTTCTTTTGGGAAAATGTGATGTGTCAATGTTGTGTTTTGGGGCATTTCCTGTCGTGGGCACTAGACCTACCCACACAAGCGACATACCATTTTTATAGGGAGAACTGGGGGAATGCTGGGTGGAAGTAAATTTGTGGCTCCTCTCAGATTCCAGAACTTTCTGTCACCGAAATGTCAGAAAAAATGTGTTTTTTTTGCCAAATTGTGAGGTTTGCACAGAATTCTGAGAAACAGAACCTGGTGAGAGCCCCACAAGTCATCCCATTGTGGATTAACCTAGGTGTCTACTTTTAAAAAATGCACAGGTTTGTAAGGTTTCCGTAGGTGCTGGCTGAGCTAGAGGTCAAAATCCACCGATAGGCACTTTGCAAAAAAAGAGCTCTGTTTTCTATGGGAAAATATGATGTGTCCACATTGTGTTTTGGGGCATTTTCTGTCGGGGGCACTAGACCTACCCACACCAGCGACGTACCATTTTTATTGGGAGACTTAGGGGAACGCTGGGTGGAAGTCAATTTGTGGCTCCTCTCAGATTCCAGAACTTTCTATCTCTGAAATGTGAGGGGAAAGTGTTTTTGTCTGCCAGATTTTGAGGATTGCACAGGATTCTAAGCAACAGAATCTGGTGTGAGCCACACAAGTCACCCCATCATGGATTCCCCCAGGTGTCTACTTTTTGAAAATGCACAGGTTTGGTAGGTTTACCTAGGTGCCGGCTGAGCTAGAGGCGAAAATCCACAGCTAGGCACTTTGCATAAAACCGCTCTGTTTCTTTTGGGAAAATGTGATGTGTCAATGTTGTGTTTTGGGGCATTTCCTGTCGTGAGCACTAGACCTACCCACACAAGCGGCGTACCATTTTTATCGGGAGACCTGGGGGAATGCTGAATGGAAGTAAATTTGTGTCTCCTCTCAGAGTCCAGAACGTTCTTTCACCGAAATGTGAGAAAAAAAGTGGGGTTTTTTTGCCACATTTTGAGGATTGCACAGGCTTCTGGGTAACAGAACCTGGTGAGAGCCCCACAAGTCACCCCATCTGGGATTCTCCTAGGTGTCTACTTCTAAAAAATGCACAGGTTTGGTAGGTTTCCCAGGTGCCATCTGAGCTACAGGCCAAAATCCACAGCTCAGCACTTTGCAAAAAACAGCTCTGTTTTCTTTGAGAAAATGTGATGTGTCCACGTTGTGTTTTGGGGCATTTCCTGTCACAGGCACTAGGCCTACCGACACAACTGATATACTATTTTTATCGGGAGACTTGGGGGAACGCTGGGTGGAAGGAAAAATGTGGCTCCGCTCAGATTCCAGAACTTTCTGTCACCGAAATGTGAGGGAAAAGTTTTTTTTTTTGCCAAATTTTGAAGTTTGAACAGGATTCTGAGTAACAGAATTATGTGTGAGCCCCACAAGTCAACCCATTGTGGATTACCCTAGGTGTCTACTTTTCAAAAATGCACAGGATTGTAAGGTTTCCCTAGGTGCTGGGTGAGCTAGAGTCCAAAATCCACTGCTAGACACTTTGCAAAAAACAGCTCTGTTTTCTTTCGGAAAATGTGATGTGTCTACGTTGTGTTTTGGGACATTTCCTGTTAGCGGCACTAGGCCTACCAACACAAGTGAGGTGTCATTTATTATCGGAAGACTTGGTGGAACGGTGGATGGAAGGAAATTTGTGGCTCCTCTCAGATTCCAAAACTTTCTGTCACCAAAATGTGAGGAAAAAGTGTTTTTGTTTGCCAGATTTTGAGGATTGCACAGGATTCTAAGTAACAGAACCTGGTGAGAGCCCCACAAGTCACCCTATCTTGGATACCCCTAGGTGTCTACATTTTAAAAATGCACAGGTTTGGTAGGTTTCCCTAGCTGCCGGCTGAGCTAGGGTCCAAAGTCCATAGCTAGGCAGTTTGCAAAAAACACTTGTTTTTCCTTTGGGAAAATGTGATGTGTCAATGTTCTGATTTGGAGCATTTCCTGTTGTGGGCACTAGACCTACCCACACAAGCGACGTAGCATTTTTATCGGGAGACCTGGGAGAGTGCTGGATGGAAGTAAATTTGTGTCTCCTCTCAGAGTCCAGAACTTTCTGTCACTGAAATGTGAGAAAAAAAGTGTTTTTTTGCCAGATTTTGAGGTTTGAACAGGATTCTGAGTACCAGAACTATGTGGGAGCACCACAAGTCACCCCTTTGTGGATTAACCTAGGTGTCTACTCTTCAAAAATGCACAGGTTTGTAAGGTTTCCGTAGGTGCTGGCTGAGATAGAGGAGAACATCCACCGATAGGCACTTTGTAAAAAAGAGCTCTGTTTTCTTTGGGAAAATAAGATGTGTCCACGTTGTGTTTTGGGGCATTTCCTGTCACGGGCACTAGACCTACCAACACAAGCGACGTACGATTTTTATTGGGAGACTTCGGGGAACGCTGGGTGGAAGTGAATTTATGGCTCCTCTCAGATTCCAGAACTTTCTATCTCTGAAATGTGAGGGAAAGGTGCATTTTTTTGCCAAATTTTGAGGTTTGCACAGGCTTCTGGGTAACAGAACCTGGTGAGAGCCCCACAAGTCACCCCATCTGGGATTCCCCTAGGTGTCTACTTTTAAAAAATACACAGGTTTGGTAGGTTTCCCAGGTGCCATCTGAGCTAGAGGCCAAAATCCACAGCTCAGCACTTTGCAAAAACAGCTCTGTTTTCTTTGGGAAAATGGGATTTGTCCACGTTATGTTTTGGGGCATTTGCTGTCGTGGGCACTAGACCTACCCACACAAGCGGCGTACCATTTTTATCGGGAGACTTGGGGGAACGCTGGGTTGAAGGAAATTTGTGGCTCCTCTCAGATTGCAGAATTTTCTGTCACCGAAATGTGAGGAAAATGTGTTTTTTGGGCAGATTTTGAGGATTGCACAGGATTCTAGGAAACTGAACCTGGTGAGAGACCAACAAGTCACCCCATCTTGAATTCCCCTAGGTGTCTACTTTTTTAAAAATGCACAGGTTTGGTAGGTTTCCCTAGGTGCCAGCTGAGCTAGAGGCCAAAATCCACAGATAAGCACTTTGCAAAAAAGAGCTCTGTTTCTGTGGGAGAATGTGATGTATCCACATTGTGTTTTGTGGCATTTCCTGTCGCAGGCACTAGGCCTACCAACAAAAGTGAGGTACTATTGTTATCGGGAGACTTGGGGGAACGCTGGGTGGAACGAAATTTGTGGCTTCTCTCAGATTCCAGAACTTTCTGTAACCGAAATGTGAGGGAAAAGTGTTTTTTGTCAAATTTTGAAGTTTGAACAGGATTCTGAGTAAAATAACTATGTGAGAGCCCCACTAGTCACCCCATCGTGAATTACCCTAGGTGTCTATTTAAAAAAAATGCACAGGTTTGTAAGGTTTCCCTAGGTACTGGCTGAGCTAGAGGCTAAAATTAACAGCTAGGCACTTTGCAAAAAACAGCTCTGTTTTCTTTGGGAACATGTGATGTGTCCACGTTTTGTTTTGGAGCATTTCCTGTCGCAAGCACTAGGTCTACCAACACAAGTGAGGTATCATTTATTATCGTAAGACTTGGTAGAACGCTGGATGGAAGTACATTTGTGGCTCCTATCAGAAATCCAGAACTTTCTGTCACCAAAATGTGAGGAAAAAGTGTTTTTGTTTGCCAGATTTTGAGGATTGCACAGGATTCTAAGTAACAGAACCTGGTGAGAGCCCCACAAGCCACCCCATCTTGGATTCCTCTAGGTGTCTACTTTTTAAAAATGCACAGGTTTGGCAGGTTTCCCTAGCTGCCGGCTGAGCAAGGGGCCAAAACCCATAGCTAGGCACTTTGCAAAAAACAGTTGTTTTTCCTTTGGGAAAATGTGATGTGTCAATGTTGTATTTTGGGGCATTTCCTGTCGCGGTTACTAGACCTACCCACACAAGCGAGGTACCATTTGTCTTGAGTGACCTGGAGGAATACTGGGTGGAAGTAAATTTGTGGCTCCTCTCAGAATCCAGAACTTTCTGTCACCAAAATGTGAGGTAAAAGTGTTTTTTTGCCAAATTGTGAGGTGTTCCCAGGATTCTGAGTAACAGAACCTGTTGAGAGCCCCATAAGTCACCCCATAGTGGATTCCCCTACGTGTCTACTTTTAAAAAATGCACAGGTTTGGTAGGCTTCCCTAGCTGCAAGCTGAGCTAGAGGACAAAATCCATAGCTAGACACTTTGCAAAAAACAGCTCTGTTTCCTTTGGGAAAATGTGATGTGTCAATGTTGTGTTTTGGGGCATTTCCTGTCGCGGGCACTAGACCTACCGGCACAAGCGATGTACCATTTTTATTGGGAGACTTAGGGTAACGCTGGGTGGAAGTCAATTTGTGGCTTCTCTCAGATTCCAGAACTTTCTGTCATGCAAATGTGAGAATAAAAGTATTTTTTTTTGCCACATTTTGAAGTTTGCACAGGCTTCTGGGTGACAGAACCTGGTGAGAGCTCCACAAGCCACCCCATCTGGGATTACGCTAGGTGTCTACTTAAAAAAAATGCACCGGTTTGGTAGGTTTCCCTAGGTGCTGGCTGAGCAAGAGGCCAAAATCCACTGCTTGGCACTTTCCAGGAAACAGCTCTGTTTTCTTTGGGAACATGTAATGTGTCCACGTTGTGTTTTGGGGCATTTCCTGTTGCAGGCACTAGGCCTACCAACACAAGTGAGGTATCATTTATTATCGGAAGACTTGGGGGAACGCTGGATGGAAGGAAATTTGTGGCTCCTCTCAGATTCCAGAACTTTCTGTCACCAAAATGTGAGGAAAAAGTGTTCTTGTTTACCAGATTTTGAGGAGTGCACAGGATTCTAAGTAACAGAACCTGGAGAGCGAACCACAAGTCACTCCATCTTGGATTCCCCTGGGTGTCTACTTTTTTAAAATGCACAGGTTTGGTAGGTTTCCCTAGCTGCCGGCTGAGCTAGGGGCCAAAATCCATAGCTAGGCAGTTTGCAAAAAACACTTGTTTTTCCTTTTGGAAAATGTGATGTGTCAATGTTGTGTTTTGGGGCATTTCCTGTCACGGGCACTAGACCTACCCACACAATCGTGGTACCATTTGTATCGGGTGACCTTGTGGAACGCAGGATGGAAGGAACTTTGTGGCTCCTCTCGGATTCCAGAACTTTCTGTCACCGAAATGTGAGGGAAAGTGTTTTTTTGGCAGATTTTGAGGATTGCACAGGATTCTAGGAAACAGAACCTGGTGAGAGCCCAACAAGTCACCACATCTTGTATGCCCCTAGGTGTCTACTTTTAAAAAATGCACAGGATTGGTAGGTTTCACTAGGTACCCGGCTGAGCTAGAGGCCAAAATCCACAGCTAGGCACATTGCAAAAAAGAGCTCTGTTTTCTTTGGGAAAATGTAATGTGTCCACATTGTGTTTTGGGGCATTTCCTGTCACAGGGACCAGGCCTACCAACACAAGTGAGGTACCATTTTTATCGGGAGACTTGGGGGAACACTGGGTGGAAGGAAATGTGTGGCTCTGCTCAGATTCCAGAACTTTCTGTCACGGAAATGCGAGGGAATAGGTTTTTTTTGACAAATTTTGAAGTTTGAACAGGATTCTGAGTAACAGAACTATGTGAGAGCCCCACAAGTCACCCCATTGTGGATTACCCTAGGTGTCTACTTTTCAAAAATGCACAGGATTGTAAGCTTTCCCTAGCTGCTGGCTGAGCTAGAGTCAAAAATCCACTGCTAGACACTTTGCAAAAAACAGCTCTGTTTTCTTTCGGAATATGTGATGTGTCAACGTTGTGTTTTGGGACATTTCCTGTTGGCAGCACAAGGCCTACCAACAGAAGTGAGGTATAATTTATTAGCGGAAGACTTGGTGGAATGGTGGATGGAAGGAAATTTGTGGCTCCTCTCAGATTCCAGAACTTTCTGTCATTAAAATGTGAGGAAAAAGTGTTTTGGTTTGCCAGATTTTGAGGATTGCACAGGATTCTAAGTAACAGAACCTGGTGAGAGCCCCACAAGTCACCCCATCTTGGATTCCACTAGGTGTCTACTTTTTAAAAATGCAGAGGTTTGGTAGGTTTCCCTAGCTGCCGGCTGAGCTACGGCCAAAATCCATAGATAGGCAGTTTGCAAAAAACACTTGTTTGATGTGTCAATGTTGTATTTTAGGGCATTTCCTGTCACGGGCAGTAGACCTACCCACACAAGCGAGGTACCATTTTTATCAGGTGACCTTGTGGAACGCTGGATGGAAGGAAATTTGTGGCTCCTCTCAGATTCCAGAACTTTCTGTCACCAAAATGTGAGGAAAAGGTGTTTTGGTTTGCCAGATTTTGCGGATTGCACAGGATTCTGAGTAACAGAACAATGTGAGAGCCCCACTAGTCACCCCATCATGGATTCCGCTAGGTGTCTATTTTAAAAAAATGCACAGGTTTGGGAGGATTCCATAGGTGCCGGCTGAGCTACAGACCAAAATCCACAGCTAGGCACTTTGCAAATAACAACTCTGTTTTGTTTGGGAAAGTGTGATGTGTCCACGTTGTGTTTTGGGGCATTTCCTGTCACGGGCACTAGACCTACCAACACAAGTGAGGTACCAGTTTTATCGGGAGACTTGGGTGAACGGTGGGTGGAAGGAAATGTGTGGCTCCTCTCAGATTCCAGAACTTTCTGTCACCGAAATGTGAGGGAAAAGTGTTTATTTGGCAGATTTTGAGGATTGCACAGGATTCTAGGAAACAGAACCTGGTGAGAACCCAACAAGTCACCCCATCTTGGATTCCCCTAGGTGTCTACTTTTGAAAAATGCGTAGGTTTCCGTAGCTGCCGACTGAGCTAGGGGCCAAAATCCATAGCTAGGCACTTTGCAAAAAACTGTTCTTTTTTCTTTGGGAAAATGTGATGTGCCCACGTTGTGTTTTGGGGCATATCCTGTCGCGGGCACTAGACCTACCCACACAAGCGACATACCATTTTTATTGGGAGACTTAGGGGAACACTGGGTGGAAGTCAATTTGTGGCTCCTCTCAGATTCCAGAACTTTCTATCACTGAAATGTGAGGGAAAAGTAGTTTTTTTTGCCAAATTTTGAAGTTTGCAGAGGCTTCTGGGTAACATAACCTGGCGAGAGTCCCACAAGTCACCCCATCTGGGATTCCACTAGGTGTTTACTTCTAAAAAATGCACAGGTTTGGTAGGTTAACCAGGTGCCGTCTGAGATAGAGGCCAAAATCCACAGCTTGGCACTTTGCAAAAAACAGCTCTGTTTTCTTTGGGAAAATGTTATGTGCCACGTTGTGTTTTGGGGCATTTCCTGTCGCAGGCACTAGGCCTACCAACACAAGTGAGGTACCATTTTTATCGGAGACTTGGGAGAACGCTGGGTTGAAGGAAATTTGTAGCTCCTCTCAGATTCCAGAACTTTCTGTCACCGAAATGTGAGGGAAAAGAGTTTTTTTGGCAGATTTTGAGGATTGCACAGGATTCTAGGAAACAGAACCTGGTGAGAGCCCAACAAGTCACCCCATCTTGGATTCCCCTAGGTGTCTACTTTTGAAAAATGCATAGGTTTGGTAGGTTTCCGTAGCTGCCGGCTGAGCTAGGGGCCAAAATCCATAGCTAGGCACTTTGCAAAAAACTGTTCTTTTTTCTTTGGGAAAATGTGATGTGCCCAAGTTGTGTTTTGGGGCATATCCTGTCGCAGGCACTAGACCTACCCACACAAGCGACATACCATTTTTATTGGGAGACTTAGGGGAACACTGGGTGGAAGTCAATTTGTGGCTCCTCCCAGATTCCAGAACTTTCTATCACTGAAATGTGAGCGAAAAGAAGTTTTTTTTGCCAAATTTTGAAGTTTGCAGAGGCTTCTGGGTAACATAACCTGGCGAGAGCCCCACAAGTCACCCCATCTGGGATTCCACTAGGTGTTTACTTCTAAAAAATGCACAGGTTTGGTAGATTTCCCAGGTGCCGTCTGAGCTAGAGGCCAAAATCCACAGCTTGGCACTTTGCAAAAAACAGCTCTGTTTTCTTTGGGAAAATGTTATGTGTCCACGTTGTGTTTTGGGGCATTTCCTGTCACAGCCACTAGGCCTACCAACACAAGTGAGGTACCATTTTTATCGGAGACTTGGGAGACCGCTATGTTGAAGGAAATTTGGGGCTCCGCTCAGATTCCAGAACTTTCTGTCACCGAAATGCAAGGGAAAAGGTTGTTTTTGCCAAATTTTGAAGTTTGAACAGGATTCTAAGTAACAGAACTATGTGAGAGCCCCACAAATCACACCATTGTGGATTACCCTAGGTGTCTACTTTTCAAAAATGCACTGGATTGTAAGCTTTCCCTAGGTGCTGGCTGAGCTAGAGTCAAAAATCCACTGCTACACACTTTGCAAAAAACAGCTCTGTTTTCTTTCGGAACATGTGATGTGTCTACGTTGTTTTTTGGGACATTTCCTGTTGGCAGCACAGGGCCTACCAACAGAAGTGAGGTATAATTTATTAGCGGAAGACTTGGTGGAATGGTGGATGGAAGGAAATTTGTGGCTCCTCTCAGATTCCAGAACTTTCTGTCACCAAAATGTGAGGAAAAAGTGTTTTGGTTTGCCACATTTTGAGGATTGCCAGGATTCTAAGTAACACAACCTGGTGAGAGCCCCACAGGTCACCCCATCTTGGATTCCACTAGGTGTCTACTTTTTAAAAATGCAGAGGTTTGGTAGGTTTCCCTAGCTGCCGGCTGAGCTAGGGCCAAAATCCATAGATAGGCAGTTTGCAAAAAACACTGTTTTTTCCTTTGGGAAAATGTGATGTGTCAATGTTGTATTTTGGGGCATTTCCTGTCACGGGCACTAGACCTACCCACACAAGTGAGGTAACATTTGCATCGGGTGACCTTGTGGAACGCTGGATGGAAGGAAATTTGTGGCTCCTCTCAGATTCCAGAACTTTCTGTCACTGAAATGTGAGGGAAAAGTGTTTTTTTGGCAGATTGTGAGGATTGCACAGGATTCTAGGAAACAGAACCTGGTGAGAGCCCAACAAGTCACCCCATCTTGGATTCCCCTAGGTGTCTACTTTTGAAAAATGCGTAGGTTTCCGTAGCTGCCGGCTGAGCTAGGGGCCAAAATCCATAGCTAGGCACTTTGCAAAAAACTGTTCTTTTTTCTTTGGGAAAATGTGATGTGCCCACGTTGTGTTTTGGGGCACATCCTGTCGCGGGCACTAGACCTACCCACACAAGCGACATACCATTTTTATTGGGAGACTTAGGGGAACACTGGGTGGAAGTCAATTTGTGGCTCCTCCCAGATTCCAGAACTTTCTATCACTGAAATGTGAGCGAAAAGAAGTTTTTTTTGCCAAATTTTGAAGTTTGCAGAGGCTTCTGGGTAACATAACCTGGCGAGAGCCCCACAAGTCACCCCATCTGGGATTCCACTAGGTGTTTACTTCTAAAAAATGCACAGGTTTGGTAGATTTCCCAGGTGCCGTCTGAGCTAGAGGCCAAAATCCACAGCTTGGCACTTTGCAAAAAACAGCTCTGTTTTCTTTGGGAAAATGTTATGTGTCCACGTTGTGTTTTGGGGCATTTCCTGTCACAGCGACTAGGCCTACCAACACAAGTGAGGTACCATTTTTATCGGAGACTTGGGAGACCGCTATGTTGAAGGAAATTTGGGGCTCCGCTCAGATTCCAGAACTTTCTGTCACCGAAATGCAAGGGAAAAGGTTTTTTTTGCCAAATTTTGAAGTTTGAACAGGATTCTAAGTAACAGAACTATGTGAGAGCCCCACAAATCACACCATTGTGGATTACCCTAGGTGTCTACTTTTCAAAAATGCGCAGGATTGTAAGCTTTACCTAGGTGCTGGCTGAGCTAGAGACAAAAATCCACTGCTAGACACTTTGCAAAAAACAGCTCTGTTTTCTTTCGGAACATGTGATGTGTCTACGTTGTTTTTTGGGACATTTCCTGTTGGCAGCACAGGGCCTACCAACAGAAGTGAGTTATAATTTATTAGCGGAAGACTTGGTGGAATGGTGGATGGAAGGAAATTTGTGGCTCCTCTCAGATTCCAGAACTTTCTGTCACCAAAATGTGAGGAAAAAGTGTTTTGGTTTGCCACATTTTGAGGATTGCCAGGATTCTAAGTAACACAACCTGGTGAGAGCCCCACAGGTCACCCCATCTTGGATTCCACTAGGTGTCTACTTTTTAAAAATGCAGAGGTTTGGTAGGTTTCCCTAGCTGCCGGCTGAGCTAGGGCCAAAATCCATAGATAGGCAGTTTGCAAAAAACACTGTTTTTTCCTTTGGGAAAATGTGATGTGTCAATGTTGTATTTTGGGGCATTTCCTGTCACGGGCACTAGACCTACCCACACAAGTGAGGTAACATTTGCATCGGGTGACCTTGTGGAACGCTGGATGGAAGGAAATTTGTGGCTCCTCTCAGATTCCAGAACTTTCTGTCACCGAAATGTGAGGGAAAAGTGTTTTTTTGGCAGATTGTGAGGATTGCACAGGATTCTAGGAAACAGAACCTGGTGAGAGCCCAACAAGTCACCCCATCTTGGATTCCCCTAGGTGTCTACTTTTGAAAAATGCGTAGGTTTCCGTAGCTGCCGGCTGAGCTAGGGGCCAAAATCCATAGCTAGGCACTTTGCAAAAAACTGTTCTTTTTTCTTTGGGAAAATGTGATGTGCCCACGTTGTGTTTTGGGGCACATCCTGTCGCGGGCACTAGACCTACCCACACAAGCGACATACCATTTTTATTGGGAGACTTAGGGGAACACTGGGTGGAAGTCAATTTGTGGCTCCTCTCACATTCCAGAACTTTCTATCACTGAAATGTGAGGGAAAAGTAGGTTTTTTTGCCAAATGTTTAATTTTGCCGAGGCTTCTGGGTAACATAACCTGGCGAGAGCCCCACAAGTCACCCCATCTGGGATTCAACTAGATGTTTACTTCTAAAAAATGCACAGGTTTGGTAGATTTCCCAGGTGCCGTCTGAGCTAGAGGCCAAAATCCACAGCTTGGCACTTTGCAAAAAACAGCTCTGTTTTCTTTGGGAAAATGTAATGTGTCCACGTTGTGTTTTGGGGCATTTCCTGTCACAGGCACTAGGCCTACCAACACAAGTGAGGTACCATTTTTATCGGGAGACTTGGGGGAATGCTGGGTGGAAGGAAATGTGTGGCTCCGCTCAGATTCCAGAACTTTCTGTCACCGAAATGCAAGGGAAAAGTTTTTTTGGGCCAAATTTTGAAGTTTGAACAGGATTCTAAGTAACAGAACTATGTGAGAGCCCCACAAATCACACCATTGTGGATTACCCTAGGTGTCTACTTTTCAAAAATGCGCAGGATTGTAAGCTTGTCCTAGGTGCTGGCTGAGCTAGAGACAAAAATCCACTGCTAGACACTTTGCAAAAAACAGCTCTGTTTTCTTTCGGAACATGTGATGTGTCTACGTTGTTTTTTGGGACATTTCCTGTTGGCAGCACAGGGCCTACCAACAGAAGTGAGGTATAATTTATTAGCGGAAGACTTGGTGGAATGGTGGATGGAAGGAAATTTGTGGCTCCTCTCAGATTCCAGAACTTTCTGTCACCAAAATGTGGGGAAAAAGTGTTTTGGTTTGCCAGATTTTAAGGATTGCCAGGATTCTAAGTAACACAAGCTGGTGAGAGCCCCACAAGTCACCCCATCTTGGATTCCACTAGGTGTCTACTTTTTAAAAATGCAGAGGTTTGGTAGGTTTCCCTAGCTGCCGGCTGAGCTAGGGCCAAAATCCAAAGATAGGCAGTTTGCAAAAAACACTTGTTTTTCCTTTGGGAAAATGTGATGTGTCAATGTTGTATTTTAGGGCATTTCCTGTCACGGGCAGTAGACCTACCCACACAAGCGAGGTACCATTTTTATCAGGTGACCTTGTGGAACGCTGGATGGAAGGAAATTTGTGGCTCCTCTCAGATTCCAGAACTTTCTGTCACCAAAATGTGAGGAAAAGGTGTTTTGGTTTGCCAGATTTTGCAGATTGCACAGGATTCTGAGTAACAGAACAATGTGAGAGCCCCACTAGTCACCCCATCATGGATTCCGCTAGGTGTCTATTTTTAAAAAATGCACAGGTTTGGGAGGATTCCATAGGTGCCGGCTGAGCTACAGACCAAAATCCACAGCTAGGCACTTTGCAAATAACAACTCTGTTTTGTTTGGGAAAGTGTGATGTGTCCACGTTGTGTTTTGGGGCATTTCCTGTCACGGGCACTAGACCTACCAACACAAGTGAGGTACCAGTTTTATCGGGAGACTTGGGTGAACGGTGGGTGGAAGGAAATTTGTGGCTCCTCTCAGATTCCAGAACTTTCTGTCACCGAAATGTGAGGGAAAAGTGTTTATTTGGCAGATTTTGAGGATTGCACAGGATTCTAGGAAACAGAACCTGGTGAGAACCCAACAAGTCACCCCATCTTGGATTCCCCTAGGTGTCTACTTTTGAAAAATGCGTAGGTTTCCGTAGCTGCCGACTGAGCTAGGGGCCAAAATCCATAGCTAGGCACTTTGCAAAAAACTGTTCTTTTTTCTTTGGGAAAATGTGATGTGCCCACGTTGTGTTTTGAGGCATATCCTGTCGTGGGCACTAGACCTACCCACACAAGCGACATACCATTTTTATTGGGAGACTTAGGGGAACACTGGGTGGAAGTCAATTTGTGGCTCCTCTCAGATTCCAGAACTTTCTATCACTGAAATGTGAGGGAAAAGTAGTTTTTTTTGCCAAATTTTGAAGTTTGCAGAGGCTTCTGGGTAACATAACCTGGCGAGAGTCCCACAAGTCACCCCATCTGGGATTCCACTAGGTGTTTACTTCTAAAAAATGCACAGGTTTGGTAGGTTAACCAGGTGCCGTCTGAGATAGAGGCCAAAATCCACAGCTTGGCACTTTGCAAAAAACAGCTCTGTTTTCTTTGGGAAAATGTTATGTGCCACGTTGTGTTTTGGGGCATTTCCTGTCGCAGGCACTAGGCCTACCAACACAAGTGAGGTACCATTTTTATCGGAGACTTGGGAGAACGCTGGGTTGAAGGAAATTTGTAGCTCCTCTCAGATTCCAGAACTTTCTGTCACCGAAATGTGAGGGAAAAGAGTTTTTTTGGCAGATTTTGAGGATTGCACAGGATTCTAGGAAACAGAACCTGGTGAGAGCCCAACAAGTCACCCCATCTTGGATTCCCCTAGGTGTCTACTTTTGAAAAATGCATAGGTTTGGTAGGTTTCCGTAGCTGCCGGCTGAGCTAGGGGCCAAAATCCATAGCTAGGCACTTTGCAAAAAACTGTTCTTTTTTCTTTGGGAAAATGTGATGTGCCCAAGTTGTGTTTTGGGGCATATCCTGTCGCAGGCACTAGACCTACCCACACAAGCGACATACCATTTTTATTGGGAGACTTAGGGGAACACTGGGTGGAAGTCAATTTGTGGCTCCTCCCAAATTCCAGAACTTTCTATCACTGAAATGTGAGCGAAAAGAAGTTTTTTTTGCCAAATTTTGAAGTTTGCAGAGGCTTCTGGGTAACATAACCTGGCGAGAGCCCCACAAGTCACCCCATCTGGGATTCCACTAGGTGTTTACTTCTAAAAAATGCACAGGTTTGGTAGATTTCCCAGGTGCCGTCTGAGCTAGAGGCCAAAATCCACAGCTTGGCACTTTGCAAAAAACAGCTCTGTTTTCTTTGGGAAAATGTTATGTGTCCACGTTGTGTTTTGGGGCATTTCCTGTCACAGCCACTAGGCCTACCAACACAAGTGAGGTACCATTTTTATCGGAGACTTGGGAGACCGCTATGTTGAAGGAAATTTGGGGCTCCGCTCAGATTCCAGAACTTTCTGTCACCGAAATGCAAGGGAAAAGGTTGTTTTTGCCAAATTTTGAAGTTTGAACAGGATTCTAAGTAACAGAACTATGTGAGAGCCCCACAAATCACACCATTGTGGATTACCCTAGGTGTCTACTTTTCAAAAATGCACTGGATTGTAAGCTTTCCCTAGGTGCTGGCTGAGCTAGAGTCAAAAATCCACTGCTACACACTTTGCAAAAAACAGCTCTGTTTTCTTTCGGAACATGTGATGTGTCTACGTTGTTTTTTGGGACATTTCCTGTTGGCAGCACAGGTCCTACCAACAGAAGTGAGGTATAATTTATTAGCGGAAGACTTGGTGGAATGGTGGATGGAAGGAAATTTGTGGCTCCTCTCAGATTACAGAACTTTCTGTCACCAAAATGTGAGGAAAAAGTGTTTTGGTTTGCCAGATTTTGAGGATTGCCAGGATTCTAAGTAACACAACCTGGTGAGAGCCCCACAGGTCACCCCATCTTGGATTCCACTAGGTGTCTACTTTTTAAAAATGCAGAGGTTTGGTAGGTTTCCCTAGCTGCCGGCTGAGCTAGGGCCAAAATCCATAGATAGGCAGTTTGCAAAAAACACTGTTTTTTCCTTTGGGAAAATGTGATGTGTCAATGTTGTATTTTGGGGCATTTCCTGTCACGGGCACTAGACCTACCCACACAAGTGAGGTAACATTTGCATCGGGTGACCTTGTGGAACGCTGGATGGAAGGAAATTTGTGGCTCCTCTCAGATTCCAGAACTTTCTGTCACCGAAATGTGAGGGAAAAGTGTTTTTTTGGCAGATTGTGAGGATTGCACAGGATTCTAGGAAACAGAACCTGGTGAGAGCCCAACAAGTCACCCCATCTTGGATTCCCCTAGGTGTCTACTTTTGAAAAATGCGTAGGTTTCCGTAGCTGCCGGCTGAGCTAGGGGCCAAAATCCATAGCTAGGCACTTTGCAAAAAACTGTTCTTTTTTCTTTCGGAAAATGTGATGTGCCCACGTTGTGTTTTGGGGCACATCCTGTCGCGGGCACTAGACCTACCCACACAAGCGACATACCATTTTTATTGGGAGACTTAGGGGAACACTGGGTGGAAGTCAATTTGTGGCTCCTCTCAGATTCCAGAACTTTCTATCACTGAAATGTGAGGGAAAAGTAGTTTTTTTTGCCAAATGTTTAAGTTTGCCGAGGCTTCTGGGTAACATAACCTGGCGAGAGCCCCACAAGTCACCCCATCTGGGATTCCACTAGGTGTTTACTTCTAAAAAATGCACAGGTTTGGTAGGTTTTCCAGGTGCCGTCTGAGATAGAGGCCAAAATCCACGGCTTGGCACTTTGCAAAAAACAGCTCTGTTTTCTTTGGGAAAATGTTATTTGTCCACGTTGTGTTTTGGGGCATTTCCTGTCGCCAGCACTAGGCCTACCAACACAAGTGAGGTACCATTTTTATCGGAGACTTGGGGGAACGCTGGGTTGAAGGAAATTTGTAGCTCCTCTCAGATTCCAGAACTTTCTGTCACCGAAATGTGAGGGAAAAGTGTTTTTTTGGCAGATTTTGAGGATTGCACAGGATTCTAGGAAACAGAACCTGGTGAGAGCCCAACAAGTCACCCCATCTTGGATTCCCCTAGGTGTCTACCTTTGAAAAATGCATAGGTTTGGTAGGTTTCCGTAGCTGCCGGCTGAGCTAGGGGCCAAAATCCATAGCTAGGCACTTTGCAAAAAACTGTTCTTTTTTCTGTCGGAAAATGTGATGTGCCCAAGTTGTGTTTTGGGGCATATCCTGTCGCAGGCACTAGACCTACCCACACAAGCGACATACCATTTTTATTGGGAGACTTAGGGGAACACTGGGTGGAAGTCAATTTGTGGCTCCTCTCAGATTCCAGAACTTTCTATCACTGAAATGTGAGCGAAAAGTAGTTTTTTTTGCCAAATTTTGAAGTTTGAACAGGATTCTAAGTAACAGAACTATGTGAGAGCCCCACAAATCACACCATTGTGGATTACCCTAGGTGTCTACTTTTAAAAAATGCACAGGATTGTAAGCTTTCCCTAGGTGCTGGCTGAGCTAGAGTCAAAAATCCACTGCTAGACACTTTGCAAAAAACAGCTCTGTTTTCTTTCGGAACATGTGATGTGTCTACGTTGTTTTTTGGGACATTTCCTGTTGGCAGCACAGGGCCTACCAACAGAAGTGAGGTATAATTTATTAGCGGAGGACTTGGTGGAATGGTGGATGGAAGGAAATTTGTGGCTCCTCTCAGATTCCAGAACTTTCTGTCACCAAAATGTGAGGAAAAAGTGTTTTGGTTTGCCAGATTTTGAGGATTGCCAGGATTCTAAGTAACACAACCTGGTGAGAGCCCCACAAGTCACCCCATCTTGGATTCCACTAGGTGTCTACTTTTTAAAAATGCAGAGGTTTGGTAGGTTTCCCTAGCTGCCGGCTGAGCTGGGGCCAAAATCCATAGATAGGCCGTTTGCAAAAAACACTGGTTTTTCCTTTGGGAAAATGTGATGTGTCAATGTTGTAGTTTGGGGCATTTCCTGTCACAGGCACTAGACCTACCCACACAAGTGAGGTAACATTTGTATTGGGTGACCTTGTGGAACGCTGGATGGAAGGAAATTTGTGGCTCCTCTCAGATTCCAGAACTTTCTGTCACCGAAATGTGAGGTAAAAGTGTTTTTTTGGCAGATTTTGAGGATTGCACAGGATTCTAGGAAACAGAACCTGGTGAGAGCCCAACAAGTCACCCCATCTTGGATTCCCCTATGTGTCTACTTTTGAAAAATGCGTAGGTTTCCGTAGCTGCCGGCTGAGCTGGGGGCCAAAATCCATAGCTAGGCACTTTGCAAAAAACTGTTCTTTTTTCTTTGGGAAATTGTGATGTGCCCACGTTGTGTTTTGGGGCATATCCTGTCGTGGGCACTAGACCTACCCACACAAGCGACATACCATTTTTATTGGGAGACTTAGGGGAACACTGGGTGGAAGTCAATTTGTGGCTCCTCTCAGATTCCAGAACTTTCTATCACTGAAATGTGAGGGAAAAGTAGTTTTTTTTGCCAAATTTTGAAGTTTGCAGAGGCTTCTGGGTAACATAACCTGGCGAGAGTCCCACAAGTCACCCCATCTGGGATTCCACTAGGTGTTTACTTCTAAAAAATGCACAGGTTTGGTAGGTTAACCAGGTGCCGTCTGAGATAGAGGCCAAAATCCACAGCTTGGCACTTTGCAAAAAACAGCTCTGTTTTCTTTGGGAAAATGTTATGTGCCACGTTGTGTTTTGGGGCATTTCCTGTCGCAGGCACTAGGCCTACCAACACAAGTGAGGTACCATTTTTATCGGAGACTTGGGAGAACGCTGGGTTGAAGGAAATTTGTAGCTCCTCTCAGATTCCAGAACTTTCTGTCACCGAAATGTGAGGGAAAAGAGTTTTTTTGGCAGATTTTGAGGATTGCACAGGATTCTAGGAAACAGAACCTGGTGAGAGCCCAACAAGTCACCCCATCTTGGATTCCCCTAGGTGTCTACTTTTGAAAAATGCATAGGTTTGGTAGGTTTCCGTAGCTGCCGGCTGAGCTAGGGGCCAAAATCCATAGCTAGGCACTTTGCAAAAAACTGTTCTTTTTTCTTTGGGAAAATGTGATGTGCCCACGTTGTGTTTTGGGGCATATCCTGTCGCAGGCACTAGACCTACCCACACAAGCGACATACCATTTTTATTGGGAGACTTAGGGGAACACTGGGTGGAAGTCAATTTGTGGCTCCTCCCAAATTCCAGAACTTTCTATCACTGAAATGTGAGCGAAAAGAAGTTTTTTTTGCCAAATTTTGAAGTTTGCAGAGGCTTCTGGGTAACATAACCTGGCGAGAGCCCCACAAGTCACCCCATCTGGGATTCCACTAGGTGTTTACTTCTAAAAAATGCACAGGTTTGGTAGATTTCCCAGGTGCCGTCTGAGCTAGAGGCCAAAATCCACAGCTTGGCACTTTGCAAAAAACAGCTCTGTTTTCTTTGGGAAAATGTTATGTGTCCACGTTGTGTTTTGGGGCATTTCCTGTCACAGCCACTAGGCCTACCAACACAAGTGAGGTACCATTTTTATCGGAGACTTGGGAGACCGCTATGTTGAAGGAAATGTGGGGCTCCGCTCAGATTCCAGAACTTTCTGTCACCGAAATGCAAGGGAAAAGGTTGTTTTTGCCAAATTTTGAAGTTTGAACAGGATTCTAAGTAACAGAACTATGTGAGAGCCCCACAAATCACACCATTGTGGATTACCCTAGGTGTCTACTTTTCAAAAATGCACTGGATTGTAAGCTTTCCCTAGGTGCTGGCTGAGCTAGAGTCAAAAATCCACTGCTACACACTTTGCAAAAAACAGCTCTGTTTTCTTTCGGAACATGTGATGTGTCTACGTTGTTTTTTGGGACATTTCCTGTTGGCAGCACAGGTCCTACCAACAGAAGTGAGGTATAATTTATTAGCGGAAGACTTGGTGGAATGGTGGATGGAAGGAAATTTGTGGCTCCTCTCAGATTCCAGAACTTTCTGTCACCAAAATGTGAGGAAAAAGTGTTTTGGTTTGCCAGATTTTGAGGATTGCCAGGATTCTAAGTAACACAACCTGGTGAGAGCCCCACAGGTCACCCCATCTTGGATTCCACTAGGTGTCTACTTTTTAAAAATGCAGAGGTTTGGTAGGTTTCAATAGCTGCCGGCTGAGCTAGGGCCAAAATCCATAGATAGGCAGTTTGCAAAAAACACTGTTTTTTCCTTTGGGAAAATGTGATGTGTCAATGTTGTATTTTGGGGCATTTCCTGTCACGGGCACTAGACCTACCCACACAAGTGAGGTAACATTTGCATCGGGTGACCTTGTGGAACGCTGGATGGAAGGAAATTTGTGGCTCCTCTCAGATTCCAGAACTTTCTGTCACCGAAATGTGAGGGAAAAGTGTTTTTTTGGCAGATTGTGAGGATTGCACAGGATTCTAGGAAACAGAACCTGGTGAGAGCCCAACAAGTCACCCCATCTTGGATTCCCCTAGGTGTCTACTTTTGAAAAATGCGTAGGTTTCCGTAGCTGCCGGCTGAGCTAGGGGCCAAAATCCATAGCTAGGCACTTTGCAAAAAACTGTTCTTTTTTCTTTCGGAAAATGTGATGTGCCCACGTTGTGTTTTGGGGCACATCCTGTCGCGGGCACTAGACCTACCCACACAAGCGACATACCATTTTTATTGGGAGACTTAGGGGAACACTGGGTGGAAGTCAATTTGTGGCTCCTCTCAGATTCCAGAACTTTCTATCACTGAAATGTGAGGGAAAAGTAGTTTTTTTTGCCAAATGTTTAAGTTTGCCGAGGCTTCTGGGTAACATAACCTGGCGAGAGCCCCACAAGTCACCCCATCTGGGATTCCACTAGGTGTTTACTTCTAAAAAATGCACAGGTTTGGTAGGTTTCCCAGGTGCCGTCTGAGATAGAGGCCAAAATCCACGGCTTGGCACTTTGCAAAAAACAGCTCTGTTTTCTTTGGGAAAATGTTATTTGTCCACGTTGTGTTTTGGGGCATTTCCTGTCGCCAGCACTAGGCCTACCAACACAAGTGAGGTACCATTTTTATCGGAGACTTGGGGGAACGCTGGGTTGAAGGAAATTTGTAGCTCCTCTCAGATTCCAGAACTTTCTGTCACCGAAATGTGAGGGAAAAGTGTTTTTTTGGCAGATTTTGAGGATTGCACAGGATTCTAGGAAACAGAACCTGGTGAGAGCCCAACAAGTCACCCCATCTTGGATTCCCCTAGGTGTCTACCTTTGAAAAATGCATAGGTTTGGTAGGTTTCCGTAGCTGCCGGCTGAGCTAGGGGCCAAAATCCATAGCTAGGCACTTTGCAAAAAACTGTTCTTTTTTCTGTCGGAAAATGTGATGTGCCCAAGTTGTGTTTTGGGGCATATCCTGTCGCAGGCACTAGACCTACCCACACAAGCGACATACCATTTTTATTGGGAGACTTAGGGGAACACTGGGTGGAAGTCAATTTGTGGCTCCTCTCAGATTCAAGAACTTTCTATCACTGAAATGTGAGCGAAAAGTAGTTTTTTTTGCCAAATTTTGAAGTTTGAACAGGATTCTAAGTAACAGAACTATGTGAGAGCCCCACAAATCACACCATTGTGGATTACCCTAGGTGTCTACTTTTAAAAAATGCACAGGATTGTAAGCTTTCCCTAGGTGCTGGCTGAGCTAGAGTCAAAAATCCACTGCTAGACACTTTGCAAAAAACAGCTCTGTTTTCTTTCGGAACATGTGATGTGTCTACGTTGTTTTTTGGGACATTTCCTGTTGGCAGCACAGGGCCTACCAACAGAAGTGAGGTATAATTTATTAGCGGAGGACTTGGTGGAATGGTGGATGGAAGGAAATTTGTGGCTCCTCTCAGATTCCAGAACTTTCTGTCACCAAAATGTGAGGAAAAAGTGTTTTGGTTTGCCAGATTTTGAGGATTGCCAGGATTCTAAGTAACACAACCTGGTGAGAGCCCCACAAGTCACCCCATCTTGGATTCCACTAGGTGTCTACTTTTTAAAAATGCAGAGGTTTGGTAGGTTTCCCTAGCTGCCGGCTGAGCTGGGGCCAAAATCCATAGATAGGCAGTTTGCAAAAAACACTGGTTTTTCCTTTGGGAAAATGTGATGTGTCAATGTTGTAGTTTGGGGCATTTCCTGTCACAGGCACTAGACCTACCCACACAAGTGAGGTAACATTTGTATTGGGTGACCTTGTGGAACGCTGGATGGAAGGAAATTTGTGGCTCCTCTCAGATTCCAGAACTTTCTGTCACCGAAATGTGAGGTAAAAGTGTTTTTTTGGCAGATTTTGAGGATTGCACAGGATTCTAGGAAACAGAACCTGGTGAGAGCCCAACAAGTCACCCCATCTTGGATTCCCCTATGTGTCTACTTTTGAAAAATGCGTAGGTTTCCGTAGCTGCCGGCTGAGCTGGGGGCCAAAATCCATAGCTAGGCACTTTGCAAAAAACTGTTCTTTTTTCTTTGGGAAATTGTGATGTGCCCACGTTGTGTTTTGGGGCATATCCTGTCACGGGCACTAGACCTACCCACACAAGCGACATACCATTTTTATTGGGAGACTTAGGGGAACACTGGGTGGAAGTCAATTTGTGGCTCCTCTCAGATTCCAGAACTTTCTATCACTGAAATGTGAGGGAAAAGTAGTTTTTTTTGCCAAATTTTTAAGTTTGCAGAGGCTTCTGGGTAACATAACCTGGCGAGAGCCCCACAAGTCACCCCATCTGGGATTCCACTAGGTGTTTACTTCTAAAAAAATGCACAGGTTTGGTAGGTTTCCCAGGTGCCGTCTGAGCTAGAGGCCAAAATCCACAGCTTGGCACTTTGCAAAAAACAGCTCTGTTTTCTTTGGGAAAATGTTATGTGTCCACGTTGTGTTTTGGGGCATTTCCTGTCGCAGGCACTAGGCCTACCAACACAAGTGAGGTATCATTTTTATCGGATACTTGGGAGAACGCTGGGTTGAAGGAAATGTGTAGCTCCTCTCAGATTCCAGAACTTTCTGTCACCGAAATGTGAGGGAAAAGTGTTTTTTTGGCAGATTTTGAGGATTGCACAGGATTCTAGGAAACAGAACTTGGTGAGAGCCCAACAAGTCACCCCATCTTGGATTCCCCTAGGTGTCTACTTTTGAAAAATGCATAGGTTTGGTAGGTTTCCGTAGCTGCCGGCTGAGCTAGGGGCCAAAATCCATAGCTAGGCACTTTGCAAAAAACTGTTCTTTTCTCTTTGGGAAAATGTGATGTGCCCAAGTTGTGTTTTGGGGCATATCCTGTCGCGGGCACTAGACCTACCCACACAAGCGACATACCATTTTTATTGGGAGACTTAGGGGAACACTGGGTGGAAGTCAATTTGTGGCTCCTCTCAGATTCCAGAACTTTCTATCACTGAAATGTGAGGGAAAAGTAGTTTTTTTTGTGCCAAATTTTGAAGTTTGCAGAGCCTTCTGGGTAACATAACCTGGCGAGAGCCCCACAAGTCACCCCATCTGGGATTCCACTAGGTGTCTACTTCTAAAAAATGCGCAGGTTTGGTAGGTTTCCCAGGTGCTGTCTGAGCTAGAGACCAAAATCCACAGCTCGGCACTTTGCAAAAAAACAGCTCTGGTTTCTTTGGAAAAATGTTATGTGTCCACGTTGTGTTTTGGGGCATTTCCTGTCGCAGGCACTAGGCCTACCAAGACAAGTGAGGTACCATTTTTATCGGAGACTTGGGGGAAGCTGGGTTGAAGGAAATTTGTAGCTCCTCTCAGATTCCAGAATTTTCTGTCACCGAAATGTGAGGAAAAAGTGTTTTTTTTGGCAGATTTTGAGGATTACACAGGATTCTAGGAATCAGAACCTGGTGAGAGCCCAACAAGTTACCCCATCTTGTATTCCCCTAGGTGTCTACTTTTTAAAAATGCACAGGATTGGTAGGTTTCCCTAGGTGCCGGCTGAGCTAGAGGCCAAAATCCAAAGCTAGGCACATTGAAAAAAAGAGCTCTGTTTTCTTTGGGAAAATGTAATGTGTCCACGTTGTGTTTTGGGGCATTTCCTGTCACAGGCACTAGGCCTACCAACACAAGTGAGGTACCATTTTTATCGGAGACTTGGGGGAACGCTGGGTTGAAGGAAATTTGTAGCTCCTCTCAGATTCCAGAATTTTCTGTCACCGAAATGAGAGGAAAAAGTGTTTTTTTTCCCCAGATTTTGAGGATTACACAGGATTCTAGGAATCAGAACCTGGTGAGAGCCCAACAAGTTACCCCATCTTGTATTCCCCTAGGTGTCTACTTTTTAAAAATGCACAGGATTGGTAGGTTTCCCTAGGTGCCGGCTGAGCTAGAGGCCAAAATCAAAAGCTAGGCACATTGAAAAAAAGAGCTCTGTTTTCTTTGGGAAAATGTAATGTGTCCACGTTGTGTTTTGGGGCATTTCCTGTCACAGGCACTAGGCCTACCAACACAAGTGAGGTACCATTTTTTTCGGGAGACTTGGGGGAATGCTGGGTGGAAGGAAATTTGTGGCTCCGCTCAGATTCCAGAACTTTCTGTCACCGAAATGCAAGGGAAAAGGTTTTTTTTGCCTAATTTTGAAGTTTGAACAGGATTCTAAGTAACAGAACTATGTGAGAGCCCCACAAATCACACCATTGTGGATTACTCTAGGTGTCTACTTTACAAAAATGCACAGGATTGTAAGCTTTCCGTAGGTGCTAGCTGAGCTAGAGTCAAAAATCCACTGCTAGACACTTTGCAAAAAACAGCTCTGTTTTCTTTCGGAACATGTGATGTGTCTACGTTGTTTTTTGGGACATTTCCTGTTGGCAGCACAAGGCCTACCAACAGAAGTGAGGTATAATTTATTAGCGGAAGACTTGGTGGAATGGTGGATGGAAATAAATTTGTGGCTCCTCTCAGATTCCAGAACTTTCTGTCACCGAAATGTGAGGGAAAAGTGTTTTTTTGGCAGATTTTGAGGATTGCACAGGATTCTAGGAAACAGAACCTGGTGAGAGCCCAACAAGTCACCCCATCTTGGATTCCCCTAGGTGTCTACTTTTAAAAAATGCGTAGGTTTCCGTAGCTGCCGGCTGAGCTAGGGGCCAAAATCCATAGCTAGGCACTTTGCAAAAAACTGTTCTTTTTTCTTTGGGAAAATGTGATGTGCCCACGTTGTGTTTTGGGGCATATCCTGTCGCGGGCACTAAACCTACCCACACAAGCGACATACCATTTTTACTGGGAGACTTAGGGGAACACTGGGTGGAAGTCAATTTGTGGCTGCTCTCAGATTCCAGAACTTTCTATCACTGAAATGTGAGGGAAAAGTAGGTTTTTTTGTCAAATTTTGAAGTTTGCAGATGCTTCTGGGTAACATAACCTGGCGAGAGCCCCACAAGTCACCCCATCTGGGATTCCACTAGGTGTTTACTTCTAAAAAATGCACAGGTTTGGTAGGTTTCCCTGGTGCCGTCTGAGCTGGAGGCCAAAATCCACAGCTTGGCACTTTGCAAAAAACAGCTCTGTTTTCTTTGGGAAAATGTTATGTGTCCACGTTGTGTTTTGGGGCATTTCCTGTCGCAGGCACTAGGCCTACCAACACAAGTGAGGTACCATTTTTATCGGAGACTTGGAGAACGCTGGGTTGAAGGAAATTTGTAGCTCCTCTCAGATTCCAGAACTTTCTGTCACCGAAATGTGAGGGAAAAGTGTTTTTTTGGCAGATTTTGAGGATTGCACAGGATTCTAGGAAACAGAACCTGGTGAGAGCCCAACAAGTCACCCCATCTTGGATTCCCCTAGGTGTCTACTTTTGAAAAATGCATAGGTTTGGTAGGTTTCCGTAGCTGCCGGCTGAGCTAGGGGCCAAAATCCATAGCTAGGCACTTTGCAAAAAACTGTTCTTTTCTCTTTGGGAAAATGTGATGTGCCCAAGTTGTGTATTGGGGCATATCCTGTCGCGGGCACTAGACCTACCCACACAAGCGACATACCATTTTTATTGGGAGACTTAGGGGAACACTGGGTGGAAGTCAATTTGTGGCTCCTCTCAGATTCCAGAACTTTCTATCACTGAAATGTGAGGGAAAAGTAGTTTTTTTTGTACCAAATTTTGAAGTTTGCAGAGCCTTCTGGGTAACATAACCTGGCGAGAGCCCCACAAGTCACCCCATCTGGGATTCCACTAGGTGTCTACTTCTAAAAAATGCACAGGTTTGGTAGGTTTCCCAGGTGCTGTCTGAGCTAGAGACCAAAACCCACAGCTCAGCACTTTGCAAAAAAACAGCTCTGTTTTCTTTGGGAAAATGTTATGTGTCCACGTTGTGTTTTGGGGCATTTCCTGTCGCAGGCACTAGGCCTACCAACACAAGTGAGGTACCATTTTTATCGGAGACTTGGGGGAACGCTGGGTTGAAGGAAATTTGAAGCTCCTCTCAGATTCCAGAATTTTCTGTCACCAAAATGTGGGGAAAAAGTGTTTTTTTTCGCAGATTTTAAGGATTACACAGGATTCTAGGAATCAGAACCTGGTGAGAGCCCAACAAGTTACCCCCTCTTGTATTCCCCTAGGTGTCTACTTTTTAAAAATGCACAGGATTGGTAGGTTTCCCTAGGTGCCGGCTGAGCTAGAGGCCAAAATCCAAAGCTAGGCACATTGAAAAAAAGAGCTCTGTTTTCTTTGGGAAAATGTAATGTGTCCACGTTGTGTTTTGGGGCATTTCCTGTCACAGGCACTAGGCCTACCAACACAAGTGAGGTACCATTTTTTTCAGGAGACTTGGGGGAATGCTGGGTGGAAGGAAATTTGTGGCTCCACTCAGATTCCAGAACTTTCTGTCACCGAAATGCAAGGGAAAAGGATTTTTTTGCCAAATTTTGAAGTTTGAACAGGATTCTAAGTAACAGAACTATGTGAGAGCCCCACAAATCACACCATTGTGGATTACCCAAGGTGCCTACTTTACAAAAATGCACAGGATTGTAAGCTTTCCCTAGGTGCTGGCTGAGCTAGAGTCAAAAATCCACTGCTACACACTTTGCAAAAAACAGCTCTGTTTTCTTTCGGAACATGTGATGAGTCTACGTTGTTTTTTGGGACATTTCCTGTTGGCAGCACAGGGCCTACCAACAGAAGTGAGGTATAATTTATTAGCGGAAGACTTGGTGGAATGGTGGATGGAAGGAAATTTGTGGCTCCTCTCAGATTCCAGAACTTTCTGTCACCAAAATGTGGGGAAAAAGTGTTTTGGTTTGCCAGATTTTGAGGATTGCCAGGATTCTAAGTAACACAACATGGTGAGAGCCCCACAAGTCACCCCATCTTGGATTCCACTAGGTGTCTACTTTTTAAAAATGCAGAGGTTTGGTAGGTTTCCCTAGCTGCCGGCTGAGCTAGGGCCAAAATCCAAAAATAGGCAGTTTGCAAAAAACACTTGTTTTTCCTTTGGGAAAATGTGATGTGTCAATGTTGTATTTTGGGGCATTTCCTGTCACGGGCACTAGACCTACCCACACAAGTGAGGTAACATTTGTATCGGGTGACCTTGTGGAACGCTGGATGGAAGGAAATTTGTGGCTCCTCTCAGATTCCAGAACTTTCTGTCACCGAAATGTGAGGGAAAAGTGTTTTTTTGGCAGATTTTGAGGATTGCAAAGGATTCTAGGAAAAAGAACCTGGTGAGAACCCAACAAGTCACCCCATCTTGGATTCCCCTAGGTGTCTACTTTTGAAAAATGCGTAGGTTTCCGTAGCTGCCAGCTGAGCTAGGGGCCAAAATCCATAGTTAGGCACTTTGCAAAAAACTGTTCTTTTTTCTTTGGGAAAATGTGATGTGCCCACGTTGTGTTTTGGGGCATATCCTGTCGCGGGCACTAGACCTACCCACACAAGCGACATACCATTTTTATTGGGAGACTTAGGGGAACACTGGGTGGAAGTCAATTTGTGGCTCCTCTCAGATTCCAGAACTTTCTATCACTGAAATGTGAGGGAAAAGTAGGTTTTTTTGCCAAATTTTTCAGTTTGCAGAGGCTTCTGGGTAACATAACCTGGCGAGAGTCCCACAAGTCACCCCATCTGGGATTCCACTAGGTGTTTACTTCTAAAAAATGCACAGGTTTGGTAGGTTTTCCAGGTGCCGTCTGAGATAGAGGCCAAAATCCACAGCTTGGCACTTTGCAAGAAACAGCTCTGTTTTCTTTGGGAAAATGTTATGTGTCCACGTTGTGTTTTGGGGCATTTCCTGTCGCAGGCACTAGGCCTACCAACACAAGTGAGGTACCATTTTTATCGGAGACTTGGAAGAACGCTGGGTTGAAGGAAATTTGTAGCTCCTCTCAGATTCCAGAACTTTCTGTCACCGAAATGTGAGGGAAAAGTGTTTTTTTGGCAGATTTTGAGGATTGCACAGGATTCTAGGAAACAGAACCTGGTGAGAGCCCAACAAGTCACCCCATCTTGGATTCCCCTAGGTGTCTACGTTTGAAAAATGCATAGGTTTGGTAGGTTTCCGTAGCTGCCGGCTGAGCTAGGGGCCAAAATCCATAGCTAGGCACTTTGCAAAAAACTGTTCTTTTTTCTTTGGGAAAATGTGATGTGCCCAAGTTGTGTTTTGGGGCATATCCTGTCGCAGGCACTAGACCTACCCACACAAGCGACATACCATTTTTATTGGGAGACTTAGGGGAACACTGGGTGGAAGTCAATTTGTGGCTCCTCTCAGATTCCAGAACTTTCTATCACTGAAATGTGAGCGAAAAGTAGTTTTTTTTTGCCAAATGTTGAAGTTTGCAGAGGCTTCTGGGTAACATAACCTGGCGAGAGCCCCACAAGTCACCCCATCTGGGATTCCACTAGGTGTTTACTTCTAAAAAATGCACAGGTTTGGTAGATTTCCCAGGTGCCGTCTGAGCTAGAGGCCAAAATCCACAGCTTGGCACTTTGCAAAAAACAGCTCTGTTTTCTTTGGGAAAATGTTATGTGTCCACGTTGTGTTTTGGGTCATTTCCTGTCGCAGGCACTAGGCCTACCAACACAAGTGAGGTACCATTTTTATCGGAGACTTGAGAGACCGCTATGTTGAAGGAAATTTGGGGCTCCGCTCAGATTCCAGAACTTTCTGTCACCGAAATGCAAGGGAAAAGGTTTTTTTTGCCAAATTTTGAAGTTTGAACAGGATTGTAAGTAACAGAACTATGTGAGAGCCCCACAAATCACACCATTGTGGATTACCCTAGGTGTCTACTTTTAAAAAATGCACAGGATTGTAAGCTTTCCCTAGGTGCTGGCTGAGCTAGAGTCAAAAATCCACTGCTAGACACTTTGCAAAAAACAGCTCTGTTTTCTTTCGGAACATGTGATGTGTCTACGTTGTTTTTTGAGACATTTCTTGTTGGCAGCACAGGGCATTCCAACAGAAGTGAGGTATAATTAATCAGAGGAAGACTTGGTGGAATGGTGGATGGAAGGAAATTTGTGGCTCCTCTCAGATTCCAGAAATTTCTGTCACCAAAATGTGAGGAAAAAGTGTTTTGGTTTGCCAGATTTTGAGGATTGCCAGGATTCTAAGTAACACAACCTGGTGAGAGCCCCACAAGTCACCCCATCTTGGATTACACTAGGTGTCTACTTTAGAAAAATGCAGAGGTTTGGTAGGTTTCCCTAGCTGCCGGCTGAGCTAGGGCCAAAATCCATAGATAGGCAGTTTGCAAAAAACACTGGTTTTTCCTTTGGGAAAATGTGATGTGTCAATGTTGTATTTTGGGGCATTTCCTGTCACGGGCACTAGACCTACCCACACAAGTGAGGTAACATTTGCATCGGGTGACCTTGTGGAACGCTGGATGGAAGGAAATTTGTGGCTCCTCTCAGATTCCAGAACTTTCTGTCACCGAAATGTGAGGGAAAAGTGTTTTTTTGGCAGATTGTGAGGATTGCACAGGATTCTAGGAAACAGAACCTGGTGAGAGCCCAACAAGTCACCCCATCTTGGATTCCCCTAGGTGTCTACTTTTGAAAAATGCGTAGGTTTCCGTAGCTGCCGGCTGAGCTAGGGGCCAAAATCCATAGCTAGGCACTTTGCAAAAAACTGTTCTTTTTTCTTTGGGAAAATGTGATGTGCCCACGTTGTGTTTTGGGGCATATCCTGTCGCGGGCACTAGACCTACCCACACAAGCAACATACCATTTTTATTGGGAGACTTAGGGGAATACTGGGTGGAAGTCAATTTGTGGCTCCTCTCAGATTCCAGAACTTACTATCACTGAAATGTGAGGGAAAAGTAGGTTTTTTTGACAAATTTTGAAGTTTGCAGATGCTTCTGGGTAACATAACCTGGCGAGAGCCCCACAAGTCACCCCATCTGGGATTCCACTAGGTGTTTACTTCTAAAAAATGCACAGGTTTGGTAGGTTTCCCAGGTGCCGTCTGAGCTGGAGGCCAAAATCCACAGCTTGGCACTTTGCAAAAAACAGCTCTGTTTTCTTTGGGAAAATGTTATGTGTCCACGTTGTGTTTTGGGGCATTTCCTGTCGCAGGCACTAGGCCTACCAACACAAGTGAGGTACCATTTTTATCTGAGACTTGGGAGAACGCTGGGTTGAAGGAAATTTGTAGCTCCTCTCAGATTCCAGAACTTTCTGTCACCGAAATGTGAGGGAAAAGTGTTTTTTTGGCAGATTTTGAGGATTGCACAGGATTCTAGGAAACAGAACCTGGTGAGAGCCCAACAAGTCACCCCATCTTGGATTCCCCTAGGTGTCTACTTTTGAAAAATGCATAGGTTTGGTAGGTTTCCGTAGGTGCCGGCTGAGCTAGGGGCCAAAATCCATAGCTAGGCACTTTGCAAAAAACTGTTCTTTTTTCTTTGGGAAAATGTGATGTGCCCACGTTGTGTTTTGGGGCATATCCTGTCACGGGCACTAGACCTACCCACAGAAGCGACATACCATTTTTATTGGGAGACTTAGGGGAACGCTGGGTGGAAGTCAATTTGTGGCTCCTCTCAGATTCCAGAACTTTCTATCACTGAAATGTGAGGGAAAAGTAGGTTTTCTTGCCACATTTTTAAGTTTGCAGAGGCTTCTGGGTAACATAACCTGGCGAGAGCCCCACAAGTCACCCCATCTGGGATTCCACTAGGTGTTTACTTCTAAAAAATGCACAGGTTTGGTAGGTTTCCCAGGTGCCATCTGAGCTAGAGGCCAAAATCCACAGCTTGGCACTTTGCAAAAAACAGCTCTGTTTTCTTTGGGAAAATGTTATGTGTCCACGTTGTGTTTTGGGGCATTTCCTGTCGCAGGCACTAGGCCTACCAACACAAGTGAGGTACCATTTTTATCGGATACTTGGGAGAACGCTGGGTTGAAGGAAATTTGTAGCTCCTCTCAGATTCCAGAACTTTCTGTCACCGAAATGTGAGGGAAAAGTGTTTTTTTGGCAGATTTTGAGGATTGCACAGGATTCTAGGAAACAGAACCTGGTGAGAGCCCAACAAGTCACCCCATCTTGGATTCCCCTAGGTGTCTACTTTTGAAAAATGCATAGGTTTGGTAGGTTTCCGTAGCTGCCGGCTGAGCTAGGGGCCAAAATCCATAGCTAGGCACTTTGCAAAAAACTGTTCTTTTCTCTTTGGGAAAATGTGATGTGTCCAAGTTGTGTTTTGGGGCATATCCTGTTGCGGGCACTAGACCTACCCACACAAGCGACATACCATTTTTATTGGGAGACTTAGGGGAACACTGGGTGGAAGTCAATTTGTGGCTCCTCTCAGATTCCAGAACTTTCTATCACTGAAATGTGAGGGAAAAGTAGTTTTTTTTGTGCCAAATTTTGAAGTTTGCAGAGCCTTCTGGGTAACATAACCTGGCAAGAGACCCACAAGTCACCCCATCTGGGATTCCACTAGGTGTCTACTTCTAAAAAATGCGCAGGTTTGGTAGGTTTCCCAGGTGCTGTCTGAGCTAGAGACCAAAATCCACAGCTCGGCACTTTGCAAAAAAACAGCTCTGTTTTCTTTGGGAAAATGTTATGTGTCCACGTTGTGTTTTGGGGCATTTCCTGTCGCAGGCACTAGGCCTACCAACACAAGTGAGGTACCATTTTTATCGGAGACTTGGGGGAACGCAGGGTTGAAGGAAATTTGTAGCTCCTCTCAGATTCCAGAATTTTCTGTCACCGAAATGTGAGGAAAAAGTGTTTTTTTTGGCAGATTTTGAGGATTACACAGGATTCTAGGAATCAGAACCTGGTGAGAGCCCAACAAGTTACCCCATCTTGTATTCCCCTAGGTGTCTACTTTTTAAAAATGCACAGGATTGGTAGGTTTCCCTAGGTGCCGGCTGAGCTAGAGGCCAAAATCCAAAGCTAGGCACATTGAAAAAAAGAGCTCTGTTTTCTTTGGGAAAATGTAATGTGCCCACGTTGTGTTTTGGGGCATTTCCTGTCACAGGCACTAGGCCTACCAACACAAGTGAGGTACCATTTTTATCGGAGACTTGAGAGACCGCTATCTTGAAGGGAATTTGGGGGCTCCGCTCAGATTCCAGAACTTTCTGTCACCGAAATGCAAGGGAAAAGGTTTTTTTTGCCAAATTTTGAAGTTTGAACAGGATTGTAAGTAACAGAACTATGTGAGAGCCCCACAAATCACACCATTGTGGATTACCCTAGGTGTCTACTTTTAAAAAATGCACAGGATTGTAAGCTTTCCCTAGGTGCTGGCTGAGCTAGAGTCAAAAATCCACTGCTAGACACTTTGCAAAAAACAGCTCTGTTTTCTTTCGGAACATGTGATGTGTCTACGTTGTTTTTTGAGACATTTCCTGTTGGCAGCACAGGGCATTCCAACAGAAGTGAGGTATAATTAATCAGAGGAAGACTTGGTGGAATGGTGGATGGAAGGAAATTTGTGGCTCCTCTCAGATTCCAGAAATTTCTGTCACCAAAATGTGAGGAAAAAGTGTTTTGGTTTGCCAGATTTTGAGGATTGCCAGGATTCTAAGTAACACAACCTGGTGAGAGCCCCACAAGTCACCCCATCTTGGATTACACTAGGTGTCTACTTTAGAAAAATGCAGAGGTTTGGTAGGTTTCCCTAGCTGCCGGCTGAGCTAGGGCCAAAATCCATAGATAGGCAGTTTGCAAAAAACACTGGTTTTTCCTTTGGGAAAATGTGATGTGTCAATGTTGTATTTTGGGGCATTTCCTGTCACGGGCACTAGACCTACCCACACAAGTGAGGTAACATTTGTATTGGGTGACCTTGTGGAACGCTGGATGGAAGGAAATTTGTGGCTCCTCTCAGATTCCAGAACTTTCTGTCACCGAAATGTGAGGGAAAAGTGTTTTTTTGGCAGATTTTGAGGATTGCACAGGATTCTAGGAAACAGAACCTGGTGAGAGCCCAACAAGTCACCCCATCTTGGATTCCCCTAGGTGTCTACTTTTGAAAAATGCATAGGTTTGGTAGGTTTCCGTAGCTGCCGGCTGAGCTAGGGGCCAAAATCCATAGCTAGGCACTTTGCAAAAAACTGTTCTTTTTTCTTTGGGAAAATGTGATGTGCCCACGTTGTGTTTTGGGGCATATCCTGTCACGGGCACTAGACCTACCCACACAAGCGACATACCATTTTTATTGGGAGACTTAGGGGAACGCTGGGTGGAAGTCAATTTGTGGCTCCTCTCAGATTCCAGAACTTTCTATCACTGAAATGTGAGGGAAAAGTAGGTTTTTTTGCCAAATTTTTAAGTTTGCAGAGGCTTCTGGGTAACATAACCTGGCGAGAGCCCCACAAGTCACCCCATCTGGGATTCCACTAGGTGTTTACTTCTAAAAAATGCACAGGTTTGGTAGGTTTCCCAGGTGCCGTCTGAGCTAGAGGCCAAAATCCACAGCTTGGCACTTTGCAAAAAACAGCTCTGTTTTCTTTGGGAAAATGTTATGTGTCCACGTTGTGTTTTGGGGCATTTCCTGTCGCAGGCACTAGGCCTACCAACACAAGTGAGGTACCATTTTTATCGGATACTTGGGAGAACGCTGGGTTGAAGGAAATTTGTAGCTCCTCTCAGATTCCAGAACTTTCTGTCACCGAAATGTGAGGGAAAAGTGTTTTTTTGGCAGATTTTGAGGATTGCACAGGATTCTAGGAAACAGAACCTGGTGAGAGCCCAACAAGTCACCCCATCTTGGATTCCCCTAGGTGTCTACTTTTGAAAAATGCATAGGTTTGGTAGGTTTCCGTAGCTGCCGGCTGAGCTAGGGGCCAAAATCCATAGCTAGGCACTTTGCAAAAAACTGTTCTTTTCTCTTTGGGAAAATGTGATGTGTCCAAGTTGTGTTTTGGGGCATATCCTGTCGCGGGCACTAGACCTACCCACACAAGCGACATACCATTTTTATTGGGAGACTTAGGGGAACACTGGGTGGAAGTCAATTTGTGGCTCCTCTCAGATTCCAGAACTTTCTATCACTGAAATGTGAGGGAAAAGTAGTTTTTTTTGTGCCAAATTTTGAAGTTTGCAGAGCCTTCTGGGTAACATAACCTGGCAAGAGACCCACAAGTCACCCCATCTGGGATTCCACTAGGTGTCTACTTCTAAAAAATGCGCAGGTTTGGTAGGTTTCCCAGGTGCTGTCTGAGCTAGAGACCAAAATCCACAGCTCGGCACTTTGCAAAAAAACAGCTCTGTTTTCTTTGGGAAAATGTTATGTGTCCACGTTGTGTTTTGGGGCATTTCCTGTCGCAGGCACTAGGCCTACCAACACAAGTGAGGTACCATTTTTATCGGAGACTTGGGGGAACGCAGGGTTGAAGGAAATTTGTAGCTCCTCTCAGATTCCAGAATTTTCTGTCACCGAAATGTGAGGAAAAAGTGTTTTTTTTGGCAGATTTTGAGGATTACACAGGATTCTAGGAATCAGAACCTGGTGAGAGCCCAACAAGTTACCCCATCTTGTATTCCCCTAGGTGTCTACTTTTTAAAAATGCACAGGATTGGTAGGTTTCCCTAGGTGCCGGCTGAGCTAGAGGCCAAAATCCAAAGCTAGGCACATTGAAAAAAAGAGCTCTGTTTTCTTTGGGAAAATGTAATGTGCCCACGTTGTGTTTTGGGGCATTTCCTGTCACAGGCACTAGGCCTACCAACACAAGTGAGGTACCATTTTTATCGGAGACTTGAGAGACCGCTATCTTGAAGGAAATTTGGGGGCTCCGCTCAGATTCCAGAACTTTCTGTCACCGAAATGCAAGGGAAAAGGTTTTTTTTGCCAAATTTTGAAGTTTGAACAGGATTGTAAGTAACAGAACTATGTGAGAGCCCCACAAATCACACCATTGTGGATTACCCTAGGTGTCTACTTTTAAAAAATGCACAGGATTGTAAGCTTTCCCTAGGTGCTGGCTGAGCTAGAGTCAAAAATCCACTGCTAGACACTTTGCAAAAAACAGCTCTGTTTTCTTTCGGAACATGTGATGTGTCTACGTTGTTTTTTGAGACATTTCCTGTTGGCAGCACAGGGCATTCCAACAGAAGTGAGGTATAATTAATCAGAGGAAGACTTGGTGGAATGGTGGATGGAAGGAAATTTGTGGCTCCTCTCAGATTCCAGAAATTTCTGTCACCAAAATGTGAGGAAAAAGTGTTTTGGTTTGCCAGATTTTGAGGATTGCCAGGATTCTAAGTAACACAACCTGGTGAGAGCCCCACAAGTCACCCCATCTTGGATTACACTAGGTGTCTACTTTAGAAAAATGCAGAGGTTTGGTAGGTTTCCCTAGCTGCCGGCTGAGCTAGGGCCAAAATCCATAGATAGGCAGTTTGCAAAAAACACTGGTTTTTCCTTTGGGAAAATGTGATGTGTCAATGTTGTATTTTGGGGCATTTCCTGTCACGGGCACTAGACCTACCCACACAAGTGAGGTAACATTTGTATTGGGTGACCTTGTAGAACGCTGGATGGAAGGAAATTTGTGGCTCCTCTCAGATTCCAGAACTTTCTGTCACCGAAATGTGAGGGAAAAGTGTTTTTTTGGCAGATTTTGAGGATTGCACAGGATTCTAGGAAACAGAACCTGGTGAGAGCCCAACAAGTCACCCCATCTTGGATTCCCCTAGGTGTCTACTTTTGAAAAATGCGTAGGTTTCCGTAGCTGCCGGCTGAGCTAGGGGCCAAAATCCATAGCTAGGCACTTTGCAAAAAACTGTTCTTTTTTCTTTGGGAAAATGTGATGTGCCCACGTTGTGTTTTGGGGCATATCCTGTTGCGGGCACTAGACCTACCCACACAAGCAACATACCATTTTTATTGGGAGACTTAGGGGAATACTGGGTGGAAGTCAATTTGTGGCTCCTCTCAGATTCCAGAACTTACTATCACTGAAATGTGAGGGAAAAGTAGGTTTTTTTGCCAAATTTTGAAGTTTGCAGATGCTTCTGGGTAACATAACCTGGCGAGAGCCCCACAAGTCACCCCATCTGGGATTCCACTAGGTGTTTACTTCTAAAAAATGCACAGGTTTGGTAGGTTTCCCAGGTGCCGTCTGAGCTGGAGGCCAAAATCCACAGCTTGGCACTTTGCAAAAAACAGCTGTTTTCTTTGGGAAAATGTTATGTGTCCACGTTGTGTTTTGGGGCATTTCCTGTCGCAGGCACTAGGCCTACCAACACAAGTGAGGTACCATTTTTATCTGAGACTTGGGAGAACGCTGGGTTGAAGGAAATTTGTAGCTCCTCTCAGATTCCAGAACTTTCTGTCACCGAAATGTGAGGGAAAAGTGTTTTTTTGGCAGATTTTGAGGATTGCACAGGATTCTAGGAAACATAACCTGGTGAGAGCCCAACAAGTCACCCCATCTTGGATTCCCCTAGGTGTCTACTTTTGAAAAATGCATAGGTTTGGTAGGTTTCCGTAGCTGCCGGCTGAGCTAGGGGCCAAAATCCATAGCTAGGCACTTTGCAAAAAACTGTTCTTTTATCTTTGGGAAAATGTGATGTGCCCACGTTGTGTTTTGGGGCATATCCTGTCACGGGCACTAGACCTACCCACACAAGCGACATACCATTTTTATTGGGAGACTTAGGGGAACGCTGGGTGGAAGTCAATTTGTGGCTCCTCTCAGATTCCAGAACTTTCTATCACTGAAATGTGAGGGAAAAGTAGGTTTTTTTGCCAAATTTTTAAGTTTGCAGAGGCTTCTGGGTAACATAACCTGGCGAGAGCCCCACAAGTCACCCCATCTGGGATTCCACTAGGTGTTTACTTCTAAAAAATGCACAGGTTTGGTAGGTTTCCCAGGTGCCATCTGAGCTAGAGGCCAAAATCCACAGCTTGGCACTTTGCAAAAAACAGCTCTGTTTTCTTTGGGAAAATGTTATGTGTCCACGTTGTGTTTTGGGGCATTTCCTGTCGCAGGCACTAGGCCTACCAACACAAGTGAGGTACCATTTTTATCGGATACTTGGGAGAACGCTGGGTTGAAGGAAATTTGTAGCTCCTCTCAGATTCCAGAACTTTCTGTCACCGAAATGTGAGGGAAAAGTGTTTTTTTGGCAGATTTTGAGGATTGCACAGGATTCTAGGAAACAGAACCTGGTGAGAGCCCAACAAGTCACCCCATCTTGGATTCCCCTAGGTGTCTACTTTTGAAAAATGCATAGGTTTGGTAGGTTTCCGTAGCTGCCGGCTGAGCTAGGGGCCAAAATCCATAGCTAGGCACTTTGCAAAAAACTGTTCTTTTCTCTTTGGGAAAATGTGATGTGTCCAAGTTGTGTTTTGGGGCATATCCTGTCGCGGGCACTAGACCTACCCACACAAGCGACATACCATTTTTATTGGGAGACTTAGGGGAACACTGGGTGGAAGTCAATTTGTGGCTCCTCTCAGATTCCAGAACTTTCTATCACTGAAATGTGAGGGAAAAGTAGTTTTTTTTGTGCCAAATTTTGAAGTTTGCAGAGCCTTCTGGGTAACATAACCTGGCAAGAGACCCACAAGTCACCCCATCTGGGATTCCACTAGGTGTCTACTTCTAAAAAATGCGCAGGTTTGGTAGGTTTCCCAGGTGCTGTCTGAGCTAGAGACCAAAATCCACAGCTCGGCACTTTGCAAAAAAACAGCTCTGTTTTCTTTGGGAAAATGTTATGTGTCCACGTTGTGTTTTGGGGCATTTCCTGTCGCAGGCACTAGGCCTACCAACACAAGTGAGGTACCATTTTTATCGGAGACTTGGGGGAACGCAGGGTTGAAGGAAATTTGTAGCTCCTCTCAGATTCCAGAATTTTCTGTCACCGAAATGTGAGGAAAAAGTGTTTTTTTTGGCAGATTTTGAGGATTACACAGGATTCTAGGAATCAGAACCTGGTGAGACCCCAACAAGTTACCCCATCTTGTATTCCCCTAGGTGTCTACTTTTTAAAAATGCACAGGATTGGTAGGTTTCCCTAGGTGCCGGCTGAGCTAGAGGCCAAAATCCAAAGCTAGGCACATTGAAAAAAAGAGCTCTGTTTTCTTTGGGAAAATGTAATGTGCCCACGTTGTGTTTTGGGGCATTTCCTGTCACAGGCACTAGGCCTACCAACACAAGTGAGGTACCATTTTTTTCGGGAGACTTGGGGGAATGCTGGGTGGAAGGAAATTTGTGGCTCCGCTCAGATTCCAGAATTTTCTGTCACCGAAATGTGAGGGAAAAGTGTTTTTTTGGCAGTTTTTGAGGATTGCACAGGATTCTAGGAAACAGAACCTGGTGAGAGCCCAACAAGTCACCCCATCTTGGATTCTCCTAGGTGTCTAGTTTTGAAAAATGCATAGGTTTCCGTAGCTGCCGGCTGAGCTAGGGGCCAAAATCCATAGCTAGGCACTTTGCAAAAAACTGTTCTTTTTTCTTTGGGAAAATGTGATGTGCCCACGTTGTGTTTTGGGGCATATCCTGTCACGGGCACTAGACCTACCCACACAAGCGACATACCATTTTTATTGGGAGACTTAGGGGAACACTGGGTGGAAGTCAATTTGTGGCTCCTCTCAGATTCCAGAACTTTCTATCACTGAAATGTGAGGGAAAAGTAGGTTTTTTTGCCAAATTTTTAAGTTTGCAGAGGCTTCTGGGTAACATAACCTGGCGAGAGCCCCACAAGTCACCCCATCTGGGATTCCACTAGGTGTTTACTTCTAAAAAATGCACAGGTTTGGTAGGTTTCCCAGGTGCCGTCTGAGCTAGAGGCCAAAATCCACAGCTTGGCACTTTGCAAAAAACAGCTCTGTTTTCTTTGGGAAAATGTTATGTGTCCACGTTGTGTTTTGCGGCATTTCCTGTCGCAGGCACTAGGCCTACTAACACAAGTGAGGTACCATTTTTATCGGATACTTGGGAGAACGCTGGGTTGAAGGAAATTTGTAGCTCCTCTCAGATTCCAGAACTTTCTGTCACCGAAATGTGAGGGAAAAGTGTTTTTTTGGCAGATTTTGAGGATTGCACAGGATTCTAGGAAACAGAACCTGGTGAGAGCCCAACAAGTCACCCCATCTTGGATTCCCCTAAGTGTCTACTTTTGAAAAATGCATAGGTTTGGTAGGTTTCCGTAGCTGCCGGCTGAGCTAGGGGCCAAAATCCATAGCTAGGCACTTTGCAAAAAACTGTTCTTTTCTCTTTGGGAAAATGTGATGTGCCCAAGTTGTGTTTTGGGGCATATCCTGTCGCGGGCACTAGACCTACCCACACAAGCGACATACCATTTTTATTGGGAGACTTAGGGGAACACTGGGTGGAAGTCAATTTGTGGCTCCTCTCAGATTCCAGAACTTTCTATCACTGAAATGTGAGGGAAAAGAATTTTTTTTTGTGCCAAATTTTGAAGTTTGCAGAGCCTTCTGGGTAACATAACCTGGCAAGAGACCCACAAGTCACCCCATCTGGGATTCCACTAGGTGTCTACTTCTAAAAAATGCGCAGGTTTGGTAGGTTTCCCAGGTGCTGTCTGAGCTAGAGACCAAAATCCACAGCTCGGCACTTTGCAAAAAAACTGCTCTGTTTTCTTTGGGAAAATGTTATGTGTCCACGTTGTGTTTTGGGGCATTTCCTGTCGCAGGCACTAGGCCTACCAACACAAGTGAGGTACCATTTTTATCGGAGACTTGGGGGAACGCTGGGTTGAAGGAAATTTGTAGCTCCTCTCAGATTCCAGAATTTTCTGTCACCGAAATGTGAGGAAAAAGTGTTTTTTTTGGCAGATTTTGAGGATTACACAGGATTCTAGGAATCAGAACCCGGTGAGAGCCCAACAAGTTACCCCATCTTGTATTCCCCTAGGTGTCTACTTTTTAAAAATGCACAGGATTGGTAGGTTTCCCTACGTGCCGGCTGAGCTAGAGGCCAAAATCCAAAGCTAGGCACATTGAAAAAAAGAGCTCTGTTTTCTTTGGGAAAATGTAATGTGTCCACGTTGTGTTTTGGGGCATTTCCTGTCACAGGCACTAGGCCTACCAATACAAGTGAGGTACCATTTTTTTCGGGAGACTTGGGGGAATGCTGGGTGGAAGGAAATTTGTGGCTCCGCTCAGATTCCAGAACTTTCTGTCACCGAAATGCAAGGGAAAAGGTTTTTTTTTGCCAAATTTTGAAGTTTGAACAGGATTCTAAGTAACAGAACTATGTGAGAGCCCCACAAATCACACCATTGTGGATTACCCTAGGTGTCTACTTTACAAAAATGAACAGGATTGTAAGCTTTCCCTAGGTGCTGGCTGAGCTAGAGTCAAAAATCCACTGCTTGACACTTTGCAAAAAACAGCTCTGTTTTCTTTCGGAACATGTGATGTGTCTACGTTGTTTTTTGGGACATTTCCTGTTGGCAGCACAAGGCCTACCAACAGAAGTGAGGTATAATTTATTAGCGGAAGACTTGGTGGAATGGTGGATGGAAGGAAATTTGTGGCTCCTCTCAGATTCCAGATCTTTCTGTCACCGAAATGTGAGGGAAAAGTGTTTTTTTGGCAGATTTTGAGGATTGCACAGGATTCTAGGAAACAGAACCTGGTGAGAGCCCAACAAGTCACCCCATCTTGGATTCCCCTAGGTGTCTACTTTTGAAAAATGCGTAGGTTTCCGTAGCTGCCGGCTGAGCTAGGGGCCAAAATCCATAGCTAGGCACTTTGCAAAAAACTGTTCTTTTTTCTTTGGGAAAATGTGATGTGCCCACGTTGTGTTTTGGGGCATATCCTGTCGCGGGCACTAGACCTACCCACACAAGCAACATACCATTTTTATTGGGAGACTTAGGGGAACACTGGGTGGAAGTCAATTTGTGGCTCCTCTCAGATTCCAGAACTTTCTATCACTGAAATGTGAGGGAAAAGTAGTTTTTTTTGTGCCAAATTTTGAAGTTTGCAGAGCCTTCTGGGTAACATAACCTGGCAAGAGACCCACAAGTCACCCCATCTGGGATTCCACTAGGTGTCTACTTCTAAAAAATACGCAGGTTTGGTAGGTTTCCCAGGTGCTGTCTGAGCTAGAGACCAAAATCCACAGCTCGGCACTTTGCAAAAAAACAGCTCTGTTTTCTTTGGGAAAATGTTATGTGTCCACGTTGTGTTTTGGGGCATTTCCTGTCGCAGGCACTAGGCCTACCAACACAAGTGAGGTACCATTTTTATCGGAGACTTGGGGGAACGCAGGGTTGAAGGAAATTTGTAGCTCCTCTCAGATTCCAGAATTTTCTGTCACCGAAATGTGAGGAAAAAGTGTTTTTTTTGGCAGATTTTGAGGATTACACAGGATTCTAGGAATCAGAACCTGGTGAGAGCCCAACAAGTTACCCCATCTTGTATTCCCCTAGGTGTCTACTTTTTAAAAATGCACAGGATTGGTAGGTTTCCCTAGGTGCCGGCTGAGCTAGAGGCCAAAATCCGAAGCTAGGCACATTGAAAAAAAGAGCTCTGTTTTCTTTGGGAAAATGTAATGTGCCCACGTTGTGTTTTGGGGCATTTCCTGTCACAGGCACTAGGCCTACCAACACAAGTGAGGTACCATTTTTATCGGAGACTTGAGAGACCGCTATGTTGAAGGAAATTTGGGGCTCCGCTCAGATTCCAGAACTTTCTGTCACCGAAATGCAAGGGAAAAGGTTTTTTTTGCCAAATTTTGAAGTTTGAACAGGATTGTAAGTAACAGAACTATGTGAGAGCCCCACAAATCACACCATTGTGGATTACCCTAGGTGTCTACTTTTAAAAAATGCACAGGATTGTAAGCTTTCCCTAGGTGCTGGCTGAGCTAGAGTCAAAAATCCACTGCTAGACACTTTGCAAAAAACAGCTCTGTTTTCTTTCGGAACATGTGATGTGTCTACGTTGTTTTTTGAGACATTTCCTGTTGGCAGCACAGGGCATTCCAACAGAAGTGAGGTATAATTAATCAGAGGAAGACTTGGTGGAATGGTGGATGGAAGGAAATTTGTGGCTCCTCTCAGATTCCAGAAATTTCTGTCACCAAAATGTGAGGAAAAAGTGTTTTGGTTTGCCAGATTTTGAGGATTGCCAGGATTCTAAGTAACACAACCTGGTGAGAGCCCCACAAGTCACCCCATCTTGGATTACACTAGGTGTCTACTTTAGAAAAATGCAGAGGTTTGGTAGGTTTCCCTAGCTGCCGGCTGAGCAAGGGCCAAAATCCATAGATAGGCAGTTTGCAAAAAACACTGGTTTTTCCTTTGGGAAAATGTGATGTGTCAATGTTGTATTTTGGGGCATTTCCTGTCATGGGCACTAGACCTACCCACACAAGTGAGGTAACATTTGTATCGGGTGACCTTGTGGAACGCTGGATGGAAGGAAATTTGTGGCTCCTCTCAGATTCCAGAACTTTCTGTCACCGAAATGTGAGGGAAAAGTGTTTTTTTGGCAGATTTTGAGGATTGCACAGGATTCTAGGAAACAGAACCTGGTGAGAGCCCAACAAGTCACCCCATCTTGGATTCCCCTAGGTGTCTACTTTTGAAAAATGCGTAGGTTTCCGTAGCTGCCGGCTGAGCTAGGGGCCAAAATCCATAGCTAGGCACTTTGCAAAAAACTGTTCTTTTTTCTTTGGGAAAATGTGATGTGCCCACGTTGTGTTTTGGGGCATATCCTGTCGCGGGCACTAGACCTACCCACACAAGCAACATACCATTTTTATTGGGAGACTTAGGGGAACACTGGGTGGAAGTCAATTTGTGGCTCCTCTCAGATTCCAGAACTTTCTATCACTGAAATGTGAGGGAAAAGTAGTTTTTTTTGTGCCAAATTTTGAAGTTTGCAGAGCCTTCTGGGTAACATAACCTGGCAAGAGACCCACAAGTCACCCCATCTGGGATTCCACTAGGTGTCTACTTCTAAAAAATGCGCAGGTTTGGTAGGTTTCCCAGGTGCTGTCTGAGCTAGAGACCAAAATCCACAGCTCGGCACTTTGCAAAAAAACAGCTCTGTTTTCTTTGGGAAAATGTTATGTGTCCACATTGTGTTTTGGGGCATTTCCTGTCGCAGGCACTAGGCCTACCAACACAAGTGAGGTACCATTTTTATCGGAGACTTGGGGGAACGCAGGGTTGAAGGAAATTTGTAGCTCCTCTCAGATTCCAGAATTTTCTGTCACCGAAATGTGAGGAAAAAGTGTTTTTTTTGGCAGATTTTGAGGATTACACAGGATTCTAGGAATCAGAACCTGGTGAGAGCCCAACAAGTTACCCCATCTTGTATTCCCCTAGGTGTCTACTTTTTAAAAATGCACAGGATTGGTAGGTTTCCCTAGGTGCCGGCTGAGCTAGAGGCCAAAATCCAAAGCTAGGCACATTGAAAAAAAGAGCTCTGTTTTCTTTGGGAAAATGTAATGTGCCCACGTTGTGTTTTGGGGCATTTCCTGTCACAGGCACTAGGCCTACCAACACAAGTGAGGTACCATTTTTATCGGAGACTTGAGAGACCGCTATGTTGAAGGAAATTTGGGGCTCCGCTCAGATTCCAGAACTTTCTGTCACCGAAATGCAAGGGAAAAGGTTTTTTTTGCCAAATTTTGAAGTTTGAACAGGATTGTAAGTAACAGAACTATGTGAGAGCCCCACAAATCACACCATTGTGGATTACCCTAGGTGTCTACTTTTAAAAAATGCACAGGATTGTAAGCTTTCCCTAGGTGCTGGCTGAGCTAGAGTCAAAAATCCACTGCTAGACACTTTGCAAAAAACAGCTCTGTTTTCTTTCGGAACATGTGATGTGTCTACGTTGTTTTTTGAGACATTTCCTGTTGGCAGCACAGGGCATTCCAACAGAAGTGAGGTATAATTAATCAGAGGAAGACTTGGTGGAATGGTGGATGGAAGGAAATTTGTGGCTCCTCTCAGATTCCAGAAATTTCTGTCACCAAAATGTGAGGAAAAAGTGTTTTGGTTTGCCAGATTTTGAGGATTGCCAGGATTCTAAGTAACACAACCTGGTGAGAGCCCCACAAGTCACCCCATCTTGGATTACACTAGGTGTCTACTTTAGAAAAATGCAGAGGTTTGGTAGGTTTCCCTAGCTGCCGGCTGAGCTAGGGCCAAAATCCATAGATAGGCAGTTTGCAAAAAACACTGGTTTTTCCTTTGGGAAAATGTGATGTGTCAATGTTGTATTTTGGGGCATTTCCTGTCACGGGCACTAGACCTACCCACACAAGTGAGGTAACATTTGTATCGGGTGACCTTGTGGAACGCTGGATGGAAGGAAATTTGTGGCTCCTCTCAGATTCCAGAACTTTCTGTCACCGAAATGTGAGGGAAAAGTGTTTTTTTGGCAGATTTTGAGGATTGCACAGGATTCTAGGAAACAGAACCTGGTGAGAGCCCAAAAAGTCACCCCATCTTGGATTCCCCTAGGTGTCTACTTTTGAAAAATGCGTAGGTTTCCGTAGCTGCCGGCTGAGCTAGGGGCCAAAATCCATAGCTAGGCACTTTGCAAAAAACTGTTCTTTTTTCTTTGGGAAAATGTGATGTGCCCACGTTGTGTTTTGGGGCATATCCTGTCACGGGCACTAGACCTACCCACACAAGCGACATACCATTTTTATTGGGAGACTTAGGGGAACGCTGGGTGGAAGTCAATTTGTGGCTCCTCTCAGATTCCAGAACTTTCTATCACTGAAATGTGAGGGAAAAGTAGGTTTTTTTGCCAAATTTTTAAGTTTGCAGAGGCTTCTGGGTAACATAACCTGGCGAGAGCCCCACAAGTCACCCCATCTGGGATTCCACTAGGTGTTTACTTCTAAAAAATGCACAGGTTTGGTAGGTTTCCCAGGTGCCATCTGAGCTAGAGGCCAAAATCCACAGCTTGGCACTTTGCAAAAAACAGCTCTGTTTTCTTTGGGAAAATGTTATGTGTCCACGTTGTGTTTTGGGGCATTTCCTGTCGCAGGCACTAGGCCTACCAACACAAGTGAGGTACCATTTTTATCGGATACTTGGGAGAACGCTGGGTTGAAGGAAATTTGTAGCTCCTCTCAGATTCCAGAACTTTCTGTCACCGAAATGTGAGGGAAAAGTGTTTTTTTGGCAGATTTTGAGGATTGCACAGGATTCTAGGAAACAGAACCTGGTGAGAGCCCAACAAGTCACCCCATCTTGGATTCCCCTAGGTGTCTACTTTTGAAAAATGCATAGGTTTGGTAGGTTTCCGTAGCTGCCGGCTGAGCTAGGGGCCAAAATCCATAGCTAGGCACTTTGCAAAAAACTGTTCTTTTCTCTTTGGGAAAATGTGATGTGTCCAAGTTGTGTTTTGGGGCATATCCTGTCGCGGGCACTAGACCTACCCACACAAGCGACATACCATTTTTATTGGGAGACTTAGGGGAACACTGGGTGGAAGTCAATTTGTGGCTCCTCTCAGATTCCAGAACTTTCTATCACTGAAATGTGAGGGAAAAGTAGGTTTTTTTGCCAAATTTTTAAGTTTGCAGAGGCTTCTGGGTAACATAACCTGGCGAGAGCCCCACAAGTCACCCCATCTGGGATTCCACTAGGTGTTTACTTCTAAAAAATGCACAGGTTTGGTAGGTTTCCCAGGTGCCATCTGAGCTAGAGGCCAAAATCCACAGCTTGGCACTTTGCAAAAAACAGCTCTGTTTTCTTTGGGAAAATGTTATGTGTCCACGTTGTGTTTTGGGGCATTTCCTGTCGCAGGCACTAGGCCTACCAACACAAGTGAGGTACCATTTTTATCGGATACTTGGGAGAACGCTGGGTTGAAGGAAATTTGTAGCTCCTCTCAGATTCCAGAACTTTCTGTCACCGAAATGTGAGGGAAAAGTGTTTTTTTGGCAGATTTTGAGGATTGCACAGGATTCTAGGAAACAGAACCTGGTGAGAGCCCAACAAGTCACCCCATCTTGGATTCCCCTAGGTGTCTACTTTTGAAAAATGCATAGGTTTGGTAGGTTTCCGTAGCTGCCGGCTGAGCTAGGGGCCAAAATCCATAGCTAGGCACTTTGCAAAAAACTGTTCTTTTCTCTTTGGGAAAATGTGATGTGTCCAAGTTGTGTTTTGGGGCATATCCTGTCGCGGGCACTAGACCTACCCACACAAGCGACATACCATTTTTATTGGGAGACTTAGGGGAACACTGGGTGGAAGTCAATTTGTGGCTCCTCTCAGATTCCAGAACTTTCTATCACTGAAATGTGAGGGAAAAGTAGTTTTTTTTGTGCCAAATTTTGAAGTTTGCAGAGCCTTCTGGGTAACATAACCTGGCAAGAGACCCACAAGTCACCCCATCTGGGATTCCACTAGGTGTCTACTTCTAAAAAATGCGCAGGTTTGGTAGGTTTCCCAGGTGCTGTCTGAGCTAGAGACCAAAATCCACAGCTCGGCACTTTGCAAAAAAACAGCTCTGTTTTCTTTGGGAAAATGTTATGTGTCCACGTTGTGTTTTGGGGCATTTCCTGTCGCAGGCACTAGGCCTACCAACACAAGTGAGGTACCATTTTTATCGGAGACTTGGGGGAACGCAGGGTTGAAGGAAATTTGTAGCTCCTCTCAGATTCCAGAATTTTCTGTCACCGAAATGTGAGGAAAAAGTGTTTTTTTTGGCAGATTTTGAGGATTACACAGGATTCTAGGAATCAGAACCTGGTGAGAGCCCAACAAGTTACCCCATCTTGTATTCCCCTAGGTGTCTACTTTTTAAAAATGCACAGGATTGGTAGGTTTCCCTAGGTGCCGGCTGAGCTAGAGGCCAAAATCCAAAGCTAGGCACATTGAAAAAAAGAGCTCTGTTTTCTTTGGGAAAATGTAATGTGCCCACGTTGTGTTTTGGGGCATTTCCTGTCACAGGCACTAGGCCTACCAACACAAGTGAGGTACCATTTTTTTCGGGAGACTTGGGGGAATGCTGGGTGGAAGGAAATTTGTGGCTCCGCTCAGATTCCAGAATTTTCTGTCACCGAAATGTGAGGGAAAAGTGTTTTTTTGGCAGTTTTTGAGGATTGCACAGGATTCTAGGAAACAGAACCTGGTGAGAGCCCAACAAGTCACCCCATCTTGGATTCTCCTAGGTGTCTAGTTTTGAAAAATGCGTAGGTTTCCGTAGCTGCCGGCTGAGCTAGGGGCCAAAATCCATAGCTAGGCACTTTGCAAAAAACTGTTCTTTTCTCTTTGGGAAAATGTGATGTGCCCAAGTTGTGTTTTGGGGCATATCCTGTCGCGGGCACTAGACCTACCCACACAAGCGACATACCATTTTTATTGGGAGACTTAGGGGAACACTGGGTGGAAGTCAATTTGTGGCTCCTCTCAGATTCCAGAACTTTCTATCACTGAAATGTGAGGGAAAAGTAGTTTTTTTTGCGCCAAATTTTGAAGTTTGCAGAGCCTTCTGGGTAACATAACCTGGCAAGAGACCCACAAGTCACCCCATCTGGGATTCCACTAGGTGTCTACTTGTAAAAAATGCGCAGGTTTGGTAGGTTTCCCAGGTGCTGTCTGAGCTAGAGACCAAAATCCACAGCTCGGCACTTTGCAAAAAAACTGCTCTGTTTTCTTTGGGAAAATGTTATGTGTCCACGTTGTGTTTTGGGGCATTTCCTGTCGCAGGCACTAGGCCTACCAACACAAGTGAGGTACCATTTTTATCGGATACTTGGGAGAACGCTGGGTTGAAGGAAATTTGTAGCTCCTCTCAGATTCCAGAACTTTCTGTCACCGAAATGTGAGGGAAAAGTGTTTTTTTGGCAGATTTTGAGGATTGCACAGGATTCTAGGAAACAGAACCTGGTGAGAGCCCAACAAGTCACCCCATCTTGGATTCCCCTAGGTGTCTACTTTTGAAAAATGCATAGGTTTGGTAGGTTTCCGTAGCTGCCGGCTGAGCTAGGGGCCAAAATCCATAGCTAGGCACTTTGCAAAAAACTGTTCTTTTCTCTTTGGGAAAATGTGATGTGCCCAAGTTGTGTTTTGGGGCATATCCTGTCGCGGGCACTAGACCTACCCACACAAGCGACATACCATTTTTATTGGGAGACTTAGGGGAACACTGGGTGGAAGTCAATTTGTGGCTCCTCTCAGATTCCAGAACTTTCTATCACTGAAATGTGAGGGAAAAGTAGTTTTTTTTGCGCCAAATTTTGAAGTTTGCAGAGCCTTCTGGGTAACATAACCTGGCAAGAGACCCACAAGTCACCCCATCTGGGATTCCACTAGGTGTCTACTTCTAAAAAATGCGCAGGTTTGGTAGGTTTCCCAGGTGCTGTCTGAGCTAGAGACCAAAATCCACAGCTCGGCACTTTGCAAAAAAACTGCTCTGTTTTCTTTGGGAAAATGTTATGTGTCCACGTTGTGTTTTGGGGCATTTCCTGTCGCAGGCACTAGGCCTACCAACACAAGTGAGGTACCATTTTTATCGGAGACTTGGGGGAACGCTGGGTTGAAGGAAATTTGTAGCTCCTCTCAGATTCCAGAATTTTCTGTCACCGAAATGTGAGGGAAAAGTGTTTTTTTGGCAGATTTTGAGGATTGCACAGGATTCTAGGAAACAGAACCTGGTGAGAGCCCAACAAGTCACCCCATCTTGGATTCCCCTAGGTGTCTACTTTTGAAAAATGCATAGGTTTGGTAGGTTTCCGTAGCTGCCGGCTGAGCTAGGGGCCAAAATCCATAGCTAGGCACTTTGCAAAAAACTGTTCTTTTCTCTTTGGGAAAATGTGATGTGCCCAAGTTGTGTTTTGGGGCATATCCTGTTGCGGGCACTAGACCTACCCACACAAGCGACATACCATTTTTATTGGGAGACTTAGGGGAACACTGGGTGGAAGTCAATTTGTGGCTCCTCTCAGATTCCAGAACTTTCTATCACTGAAATGTGAGGGAAAAGTAGTTTTTTTTGCGCCAAATTTTGAAGTTTGCAGAGCCTTCTGGGTAACATAACCTGGCAAGAGACCCACAAGTCACCCCATCTGGGATTCCACTAGGTGTCTACTTCTAAAAAATGCGCAGGTTTGGTAGGTTTCCCAGGTGCTGTCTGAGCTAGAGACCAAAATCCACAGCTCGGCACTTTGCAAAAAAACTGCTCTGTTTTCTTTGGGAAAATGTTATGTGTCCACGTTGTGTTTTGGGGCATTTCCTGTCGCAGGCACTAGGCCTACCAACACAAGTGAGGTACCATTTTTATCGGAGACTTGGGGGAACGCTGGGTTGAAGGAAATTTGTAGCTCCTCTCAGATTCCAGAATTTTCTGTCACCGAAATGTGAGGAAAAAGTGTTTTTTTTGGCAGATTTTGAGGATTACACAGGATTCTAGGAATCAGAACCTGGTGAGAGCCCAACAAGTTACCCCATCTTGTATTCCCCTAGGTGTCTACTTTTTAAAAATGCACAGGATTGGTAGGTTTCCCTAGGTGCCGGCTGAGCTAGAGGCCAAAATCCAAAGCTAGGCACATTGAAAAAAAGAGCTCTTTTTTCTTTGGGAAAATGTAATGTGTCCACGTTGTGTTTTGGGGCATTTCCTGTCACAGGCACTAGGCCTACCAATACAAGTGAGGTACCATTTTTTTCGGGAGACTTGGGGGAATGCTGGGTGGAAGGAAATTTGTGGCTCCGCTCAGATTCCAGAACTTTCTGTCACCGAAATGCAAGGGAAAAGGTTTTTTTTGCCAAATTTTGAAGTTTGAACAGGATTCTAAGTAACAGAACTATGTGAGAGCCCCACAAATCACACCATTGTGGATTACCCTAGGTGTCTACTTTACAAAAATGAACAGGATTGTAAGCTTTCCCTAGGAGCTGGCTGAGCTAGAGTCAAAAATCCACTGCTTGACACTTTGCAAAAAACAGCTCTGTTTTCTTTCGGAACATGTGATGTGTCTACGTTGTTTTTTGGGACATTTCCTGTTGGCAGCACAAGGCCTACCAACAGAAGTGAGGTATAATTTATTAGCGGAAGACTTGGTGGAATGGTGGATGGAAGGAAATTTGTGGCTCCTCTCAGATTCCAGAACTTTCTGTCACCGAAATGTGAGGGAAAAGTGTTTTTTTGGCAGATTTTGAGGATTGCACAGGATTCTAGGAAACAGAACCTGGTGAGAGCCCAACAAGTCACCCCATCTTGGATTCCCCTAGGTGTCTACTTTTGAAAAATGCGTAGGTTTCCGTAGCTGCCGGCTGAGCTAGGGGCCAAAATCCATAGCTAGGCACTTTGCAAAAAACTGTTCTTTTTTCTTTGGGAAAATGTGATGTGCCCACGTTGTGTTTTGGGGCATATCCTGTCGCGGGCACTAGACCTACCCACACAAGCAACATACCATTTTTATTGGGAGACTTAGGGGAACACTGGGTGGAAGTCAATTTGTGGCTCCTCTCAGATTCCAGAACTTACTATCACTGAAATGTGAGGGAAAAGTAGTTTTTTTTGCCAAATTTTGAAGTTTGCAGATGCTTCTGGGTAACATAACCTGGCGAGAGCCCCACAAGTCACCCCATCTGGGATTCCACTAGGTGTTTACTTCTAAAAAATGCACAGGTTTGGTAGGTTTCCCAGGTGCCTTCTGAGCTGGAGGCCAAAATCCACAGCTTGGCACTTTGCAAAAAACAGCTCTGTTTTCTTTGGGAAAATGTTATGTGTCCACGTTGTGTTTTGGGGCATTTCCTGTCGCAGGCACTAGGCCTACCAATGCAAGTGAGGTACCATTTTTATCGGAGACTTGGGAGAACGCTGGGTTGAAGGAAATTTGTAGCTCCTCTCAGATTCCAGAACTTTCTGTCACCGAAATGTGAGGGAAAAGTGTTTTTTTGGCAGATTTTGAGGATTGCACAGGATTCTAGGAAACAGAACCTGGTGAGAGCCCAACAAGTCACCCCATCTTGGATTCCCCTAGGTGTCTACTTTTGAAAAATGCATAGGTTTGGTAGGTTTCCGTAGCTGCCGGCTGAGCTAGGGGCCAAAATCCATAGCTAGGCACTTTGCAAAAAACTGTTCTTTTCTCTTTGGGAAAATGTGATGTGTCCAAGTTGTGTTTTGGGGCATATCCTGTCGCGGGCACTAGACCTACCCACACAAGCGACATACCATTTTTATTGGGAGACTTAGGGGAACACTGGGTGGAAGTCAATTTGTGGCTCCTCTCAGATTCCAGAACTTTCTATCACTGAAATGTGAGGGAAAAGTAGTTTTTTTTGTGCCAAATTTTGAAGTTTGCAGAGCCTTCTGGGTAACATAACCTGGCAAGAGACCCACAAGTCACCCCATCTGGGATTCCACTAGGTGTCTACTTCTAAAAAATGCGCAGGTTTGGTAGGTTTCCCAGGTGCTGTCTGAGCTAGAGACCAAAATCCACAGCTCGGCACTTTGCAAAAAAACAGCTCTGTTTTCTTTGGGAAAATGTTATGTGTCCACGTTGTGTTTTGGGGCATTTCCTGTCGCAGGCACTAGGCCTACCAACACAAGTGAGGTACCATTTTTATCGGAGACTTGGGGGAACGCTGGGTTGAAGGAAATTTGTAGCTCCTCTCAGATTCCAGAATTTTCTGTCACCGAAATGTGAGGAAAAAGTGTTTTTTTTGGCAGATTTTGAGGATTACACAGGATTCTAGGAATCAGAACCTGGTGAGAGCCCAACAAGTCACCCCATCTTGTATTCCCCTAGGTGTCTACTTTTTAAAAATGCACAGGATTGGTAGGTTTCCCTAGGTGCCGGCTGAGCTAGAGGCCAAAATCCAAAGCTAGGCACATTGAAAAAAAGAGCTCTGTTTTCTTTGGGAAAATGTAATGTGTCCACGTTGTGTTTTGCGGCATTTCCTGTCACAGCCACTAGGCCTACCAACACAAGTGAGGTACCATTTTTTTCGGGAGACTTGGGGGAATGCTGGGTGGAAGGAAATTTGTGGCTCCGCTCAGATTCCAGAATTTTCTGTCACCGAAATGTGAGGGAAAAGTGTTTTTTTGGCAGTTTTTGAGGATTGCGCAGGATTCTAGGAAACAGAACCTGGTGAGAGCCCAACAAGTCACCCCATCTTGGATTCTCCTAGGTGTCTAGTTTTGAAAAATGCGTAGGTTTCCGTAGCTGCCGGCTGAGCTAGGGGCCAAAATCCATAGCTAGGCACTTTGCAAAAAACGGTTCTTTTTTCTTTGGGAAAATGTGATGTGCCCACGTTGTGTTTTGGGGCATATCCTGTCACGGGCACTAGACCTACCCACACAAGCGACATACCATTTTTATTGGGAGACTTAGGGGAACACTGGGTGGAAGTCAATTTGTGGCTCCTCTCAGATTCCAGAACTTTCTATCACTGAAATGTGAGGGAAAAGTAGGTTTTTTTGCCAAATTTTTAAGTTTGCAGAGGCTTCTGGGTAACATAACCTGGCGAGAGCCCCACAAGTCACCCCATCTGGGATTCCACTAGGTGTTTACTTCTAAAAAATGCACAGGTTTGGTAGGTTTCCCAGGTGCCGTCTGAGCTAGAGGCCAAAATCCACAGCTTGGCACTTTGCAAAAAACAGCTCTGTTTTCTTTGGGAAAATGTTATGTGTCCACGTTGTGTTTTGGGGCATTTCCTGTCGCAGGCACTAGGCCTACCAACACAAGTGAGGTACCATTTTTATCGGATACTTGGGAGAACGCTGGGTTGAAGGAAATTTGTAGCTCCTCTCAGATTCCAGAACTTTCTGTCACCGAAATGTGAGGGAAAAGTGTTTTTTTGGCAGATTTTGAGGATTGCACAGGATTCTAGGAAACAGAACCTGGTGAGAGCCCAACAAGTCACCCCATCTTGGATTCCCCTAGGTGTCTACTTTTGAAAAATGCATAGGTTTGGTAGGTTTCCGTAGCTGCCGGCTGAGCTACGGGCCAAAATCCATAGCTAGGCACTTTGCAAAAAACTGTTCTTTTTTTCTTTGGGAAAATGTGATGTGCCCACGTTGTGTTTTGGGGCATATCCTGTCACGGGCACTAGACCTACCCACACAAGCGACATACCATTTTTATTGGGAGACTTAGGGGAACGCTGGGTGGAAGTCAATTTGTGGCTCCTCTCAGATTCCAGAACTTTCTATCACTGAAATGTGAGGGAAAAGTAGGTTTTTTTGCCAAATTTTTAAGTTTGCAGAGGCTTCTGGGTAACATAACCTGGCGAGAGCCCCACAAGTCACCCCATTTGGGATTCCACTAGGTGTTTACTTCTAAAAAATGCACAGGTTTGGTAGGTTTCCCAGGTGCCATCTGAGCTAGAGGCCAAAATCCACAGCTTGGCACTTTGCAAAAAACAGCTCTGTTTTCTTTGGGAAAATGTTATGTGTCCACGTTGTGTTTTGGGGCATTTCCTGTCGCAGGCACTAGGCCTACCAACACAAGTGAGGTACCATTTTTATCGGATACTTGGGAGAACGCTGGGTTGAAGGAAATTTGTAGCTCCTCTCAGATTCCAGAACTTTCTGTCACCGAAATGTGAGGGAAAAGTGTTTTTTTGGCAGATTTTGAGGATTGCACAGGATTCTAGGAAACAGAACCTGGTGAGAGCCCAACAAGTCACCCCATCTTGGATTCCCCTAGGTGTCTACTTTTGAAAAATGCATAGGTTTGGTAGGTTTCCGTAGCTGCCGGCTGAGCTAGGGGCCAAAATCCATAGCTAGGCACTTTGCAAAAAACTGTTCTTTTCTCTTTGGGAAAATGTGATGTGTCCAAGTTGTGTTTTGGGGCATATCCTGTCGCGGGCACTAGACCTACCCACACAAGCGACATACCATTTTTATTGGGAGACTTAGGGGAACACTGGGTGGAAGTCAATTTGTGGCTCCTCTCAGATTCCAGAACTTTCTATCACTGAAATGTGAGGGAAAAGTAGTTTTTTTTGTGCCAAATTTTGAAGTTTGCAGAGCCTTCTGGGTAACATAACCTGGCAAGAGACCCACAAGTCACCCCATCTGGGATTCCACTAGGTGTCTACTTCTAAAAAATGCGCAGGTTTGGTAGGTTTCCCAGGTGCTGTCTGAGCTAGAGACCAAAATCCACAGCTCGGCACTTTGCAAAAAAACAGCTCTGTTTTCTTTGGGAAAATGTTATGTGTCCACGTTGTGTTTTGGGGCATTTCCTGTCGCAGGCACTAGGCCTACCAACACAAGTGAGGTACCATTTTTATCGGAGACTTGGGGGAACGCAGGGTTGAAGGAAATTTGTAGCTCCTCTCAGATTCCAGAATTTTCTGTCACCGAAATGTGAGGAAAAAGTGTTTTTTTTGGCAGATTTTGAGGATTACACAGGATTCTAGGAATCAGAACCTGGTGAGAGCCCAACAAGTTACCCCATCTTGTATTCCCCTAGGTGTCTACTTTTTAAAAATGCACAGGATTGGTAGGTTTCCCTAGGTGCCGGCTGAGCTAGAGGCCAAAATCCAAAGCTAGGCACATTGAAAAAAAGAGCTCTGTTTTCTTTGGGAAAATGTAATGTGCCCACGTTGTGTTTTGGGGCATTTCCTGTCACAGGCACTAGGCCTACCAACACAAGTGAGGTACCATTTTTTTCGGGAGACTTGGGGGAATGCTGGGTGGAAGGAAATTTGTGGCTCCGCTCAGATTCCTGAATTTTCTGTCACCGAAATGTGAGGGAAATGTGTTTTTTTGGCAGTTTTTGAGGATTGCACAGGATTCTAGTAAACAGAACCTGGTGAGAGCCCAAGTCACCCCATCTTGGATTCTCCTAGGTGTCTAGTTTTGAATAATGCGTAGGTTTCCGTAGCTGCCGGCTGAGCTAGGGGCCAAAATCCATAGCTAGGCACTTTGCAAAAAACGGTTCTTTTTTCTTTGGGAAAATGTGATGTGCCCACGTTGTGTTTTGGGGCATATCCTGTCACGGGCACTAGACCTACCCACACAAGCGACATACCATTTTTATTGGGAGACTTAGGGGAACACTGGGTGGAAGTCAATTTGTGGCTCCTCTCAGATTCCAGAACTTTCTATCACTGAAATGTGAGGGAAAAGTAGGTTTTTTTGCGCCAAATTTTGAAGTTTGCAGAGCCTTCTGGGTAACATAACCTGGCAAGAGACCCACAAGTCACCCCATCTGGGATTCCACTAGGTGTCTACTTCTAAAAAATGCGCAGGTTTGGTAGGTTTCCCAGGTGCTGTCTGAGCTAGAGACCAAAATCCACAGCTCGGCACTTTGCAAAAAAACTGCTCTGTTTTCTTTGGGAAAATGTTATGTGTCCACGTGGTGTTTTGGGGCATTTCCTGTCGCAGGCACTAGGCCTACCAACACAAGTGAGGTACCATTTTTATCGGAGACTTGGGGGAACGCTGGGTTGAAGGAAATTTGTAGCTCCTCTCAGATTCCAGAATTTTCTGTCACCGAAATGTGAGGGAAAAGTGTTTTTTTGGCAGATTTTGAGGATTGCACAGGATTCTAGGAAACAGAACCTGGTGAGAGCCCAACAAGTCACCCCATCTTGGATTCCCCTAGGTGTCTACTTTTGAAAAATGCATAGGTTTGGTAGGTTTCCGTAGCTGCCGGCTGAGCTAGGGGCCAAAATCCATAGCTAGGCACTTTGCAAAAAACTGTTCTTTTCTCTTTGGGAAAATGTGATGTGCCCAAGTTGTGTTTTGGGGCATATCCTGTCGCGGGCACTAGACCTACCCACACAAGCGACATACCATTTTTATTGGGAGACTTAGGGGAACACTGGGTGGAAGTCAATTTGTGGCTCCTCTCAGATTCCAGAACTTTCTATCACTGAAATGTGAGGGAAAAGTAGGTTTTTTTGCGCCAAATTTTGAAGTTTGCAGAGCCTTCTGGGTAACATAACCTGGCAAGAGACCCACAAGTCACCCCATCTGGGATTCCACTAGGTGTCTACTTCTAAAAAATGCGCAGGTTTGGTAGGTTTCCCAGGTGCTGTCTGAGCTAGAGACCAAAATCCACAGCTCGGCACTTTGCAAAAAAACTGCTCTGTTTTCTTTGGGAAAATGTTATGTGTCCACGTTGTGTTTTGGGGCATTTCCTGTCGCAGGCACTAGGCCTACCAACACAAGTGAGGTACCATTTTTATCGGAGACTTGGGGGAACGCTGGGTTGAAGGAAATTTGTAGCTCCTCTCAGATTCCAGAATTTTCTGTCACCGAAATGTGAGGAAAAAGTGTTTTTTTTGGCAGATTTTGAGGATTACACAGGATTCTAGGAATCAGAACCTGGTGAGAGCCCAACAAGTTACCCCATCTTGTATTCCCCTAGGTGTCTACTTTTTAAAAATGCACAGGATTGGTAGGTTTCCCTAGGTGCCGGCTGAGCTAGAGGCCAAAATCCAAAGCTAGGCACATTGAAAAAAAGAGCTCTTTTTTCTTTGGGAAAATGTAATGTGTCCACGTTGTGTTTTGGGGCATTTCCTGTCACAGGCACTAGGCCTACCAATACAAGTGAGGTACCATTTTTTTCGGGAGACTTGGGGGAATGCTGGGTGGAAGGAAATTTGTGGCTCCGCTCAGATTCCAGAACTTTCTGTCACCGAAATGCAAGGGAAAAGGTTTTTTTTGCCAAATTTTGAAGTTTGAACAGGATTCTAAGTAACAGAACTATGTGAGAGCCCCACAAATCACACCATTGTGGATTACCCTAGGTGTCTACTTTACAAAAATGAACAGGATTGTAAGCTTTCCCTAGGTGCTGGCTGAGCTAGAGTCAAAAATCCACTGCTTGACACTTTGCAAAAAACAGCTCTGTTTTCTTTCGGAACATGTGATGTGTCTACGTTGTTTTTTGGGACATTTCCTGTTGGCAGCACAAGGCCTACCAACAGAAGTGAGGTATAATTTATTAGCGGAAGACTTGGTGGAATGGTGGATGGAAGGAAATTTGTGGCTCCTCTCAGATTCCAGAACTTTCTGTCACCGAAATGTGAGGGAAAAGTGTTTTTTTGGCAGATTTTGAGGATTGCACAGGATTCTAGGAAACAGAACCTGGTGAGAGCCCAACAAGTCACCCCATCTTGGATTCCCCTAGGTGTCTACTTTTGAAAAATGCGTAGGTTTCCGTAGCTGCCGGCTGAGCTAGGGGCCAAAATCCATAGCTAGGCACTTTGCAAAAAACTGTTCTTTTTTCTTTGGGAAAATGTGATGTGCCCACGTTGTGTTTTGGGGCATATCCTGTCGCGGGCACTAGACCTACCCACACAAGCAACATACCATTTTTATTGGGAGACTTAGGGGAACACTGGGTGGAAGTCAATTTGTGGCTCCTCTCAGATTCCAGAACTTACTATCACTGAAATGTGAGGGAAAAGTAGTTTTTTTTGCCAAATTTTGAAGTTTGCAGATGCTTCTGGGTAACATAACCTGGCGAGAGCCCCACAAGTCACCCCATCTGGGATTCCACTAGGTGTTTACTTCTAAAAAATGCACAGGTTTGGTAGGTTTCCCAGGTGCCGTCTGAGCTGGAGGCCAAAATCCACAGCTTGGCACTTTGCAAAAAACAGCTCTGTTTTCTTTGGGAAAATGTTATGTGTCCACGTTGTGTTTTGGGGCATTTCCTGTCGCAGGCACTAGGCCTACCAACGCAAGTGAGGTACCATTTTTATCGGAGACTTGGGAGAACGCTGGGTTGAAGGAAATTTGTAGCTCCTCTCAGATTCCAGAACTTTCTGTCACCGAAATGTGAGGGAAAAGTGTTTTTTTGGCAGATTTTGAGGATTGCACAGGATTCTAGGAAACAGAACCTGGTGAGAGCCCAACAAGTCACCCCATCTTGGATTCCCCTAGGTGTCTACTTTTGAAAAATGCATAGGTTTGGTAGGTTTCCGTAGCTGCCGGCTGAGCTAGGGGCCAAAATCCATAGCTAGGCACTTTGCAAAAAACTGTTCTTTTCTCTTTGGGAAAATGTGATGTGTCCAAGTTGTGTTTTGGGGCATATCCTGTCGCGGGCACTAGACCTACCCACACAAGCGACATACCATTTTTATTGGGAGACTTAGGGGAACACTGGGTGGAAGTCAATTTGTGGCTCCTCTCAGATTCCAGAACTTTCTATCACTGAAATGTGAGGGAAAAGTAGTTTTTTTTGTGCCAAATTTTGAAGTTTGCAGAGCCTTCTGGGTAACATAACCTGGCAAGAGACCCACAAGTCACCCCATCTGGGATTCCACTAGGTGTCTACTTCTAAAAAATGCGCAGGTTTGGTAGGTTTCCCAGGTGCTGTCTGAGCTAGAGACCAAAATCCACAGCTCGGCACTTTGCAAAAAAACAGCTCTGTTTTCTTTGGGAAAATGTTATGTGTCCACGTTGTGTTTTGGGGCATTTCCTGTCGCAGGCACTAGGCCTACCAACACAAGTGAGGTACCATTTTTATCGGAGACTTGGGGGAACGCTGGGTTGAAGGAAATTTGTAGCTCCTCTCAGATTCCAGAATTTTCTGTCACCGAAATGTGAGGAAAAAGTGTTTTTTTTGGCAGATTTTGAGGATTACACAGGATTCTAGGAATCAGAACCTGGTGAGAGCCCAACAAGTTACCCCATCTTGTATTCCCCTAGGTGTCTACTTTTTAAAAATGCACAGGATTGGTAGGTTTCCCTAGGTGCCGGCTGAGCTAGAGGCCAAAATCCAAAGCTAGGCACATTGAAAAAAGAGCTCTGTTTTCTTTGGGAAAATGTAATGTGTCCACGTTGTGTTTTGCGGCATTTCCTGTCACAGGCACTAGGCCTACCAACACAAGTGAGGTACCATTTTTTTCGGGAGACTTGGGGGAATGCTGGGTGGAAGGAAATTTGTGGCTCCGCTCAGATTCCAGAATTTTCTGTCACCGAAATGTGAGGGAAAAGTGTTTTTTTGGCAGTTTTTGAGGATTGCACAGGATTCTAGGAAACAGAACCTGGTGAGAGCCCAACAAGTCACCCCATCTTGGATTCTCCTAGGTGTCTAGTTTTGAAAAATGCGTAGGTTTCCGTAGCTGCCGGCTGAGCTAGGGGCCAAAATCCATAGCTAGGCACTTTGCAAAAAACTGTTCTTTTTTCTTTGGGAAAATGTGATGTGCCCACGTTGTGTTTTGGGGCATATCCTGTCACGGGCACTAGACCTACCCACACAAGCGACATACCATTTTTATTGGGAGACTTAGGGGAACACTGGGTGGAAGTCAATTTGTGGCTCCTCTCAGATTCCAGAACTTTCTATCACTGAAATGTGAGGGAAAAGTAGGTTTTTTTGCCAAATTTTTAAGTTTGCAGAGGCTTCTGGGTAACATAACCTGGCGAGAGCCCCACAAGTCACCCCATCTGGGATTCCACTAGGTGTTTACTTCTAAAAAATGCACAGGTTTGGTAGGTTTCCCAGGTGCCGTCTGAGCTAGAGGCCAAAATCCACAGCTTGGCACTTTGCAAAAAACAGCTCTGTTTTCTTTGGGAAAATGTTATGTGTCCACGTTGTGTTTTGGGGCATTTCCTGTCGCAGGCACTAGGCCTACCAACACAAGTGAGGTACCATTTTTATCGGATACTTGGGAGAACGCTGGGTTGAAGGAAATTTGTAGCTCCTCTCAGATTCCAGAACTTTCTGTCACCGAAATGTGAGGGAAAAGTGTTTTTTTGGCAGATTTTGAGGATTGCACAGGATTCTAGGAAACAGAACCTGGTGAGAGCCCAACAAGTCACCCCATCTTGGATTCCCCTAGGTGTCTACTTTTGAAAAATGCATAGGTTTGGTAGGTTTCCGTAGCTGCCGGCTGAGCTAGGGGCCAAAATCCATAGCTAGGCACTTTGCAAAAAACTGTTCTTTTCTCTTTGGGAAAATGTGATGTGTCCAAGTTGTGTTTTGGGGCATATCCTGTCGCGGGCACTAGACCTACCCACACAAGCGACATACCATTTTTATTGGGAGACTTAGGGGAACACTGGGTGGAAGTCAATTTGTGGCTCCTCTCAGATTCCAGAACTTTCTATCACTGAAATGTGAGGGAAAAGTAGTTTTTTTTGTGCCAAATTTTGAAGTTTGCAGAGCCTTCTGGGTAACATAACCTGGCAAGAGACCCACAAGTCACCCCATCTGGGATTCCACTAGGTGTCTACTTCTAAAAAATGCGCAGGTTTGGTAGGTTTCCCAGGTGCTGTCTGAGCTAGAGACCAAAATCCACAGCTCGGCACTTTGCAAAAAAACAGCTCTGTTTTCTTTGGGAAAATGTTATGTGTCCACGTTGTGTTTTGGGGCATTTCCTGTCGCAGGCACTAGGCCTACCAACACAAGTGAGGTACCATTTTTATCGGAGACTTGGGGGAACGCAGGGTTGAAGGAAATTTGTAGCTCCTCTCAGATTCCAGAATTTTCTGTCACCGAAATGTGAGGAAAAAGTGTTTTTTTTGGCAGATTTTGAGGATTACACAGGATTCTAGGAATCAGAACCTGGTGAGAGCCCAACAAGTTACCCCATCTTGTATTCCCCTAGGTGTCTACTTTTTAAAAATGCACAGGATTGGTAGGTTTCCCTAGGTGCCGGCTGAGCTAGAGGCCAAAATCCAAAGCTAGGCACATTGAAAAAAAGAGCTCTGTTTTCTTTGGGAAAATGTAATGTGCCCACGTTGTGTTTTGGGGCATTTCCTGTCACAGGCACTAGGCCTACCAACACAAGTGAGGTACCATTTTTTTCGGGAGACTTGGGGGAATGCTGGGTGGAAGGAAATTTGTGGCTCCGCTCAGATTCCAGAATTTTCTGTCACCGAAATGTGAGGGAAATGTGTTTTTTTGGCAGTTTTTGAGGATTGCACAGGATTCTAGTAAACAGAACCTGGTGAGAGCCCAACAAGTCACCCCATCTTGGATTCTCCTAGGTGTCTAGTTTTGAAAAATGCGTAGGTTTCCGTAGCTGCCGGCTGAGCTAGGGGCCAAAATCCATAGCTAGGCACTTTGCAAAAAACGGTTCTTTTTTCTTTGGGAAAATGTGATGTGCCCACGTTGTGTTTTGGGGCATATCCTGTCACGGGCACTAGACCTACCCACACAAGCGACATACCATTTTTATTGGGAGACTTAGGGGAACACTGGGTGGAAGTCAATTTGTGGCTCCTCTCAGATTCCAGAACTTTCTATCACTGAAATGTGAGGGAAAAGTAGGTTTTTTTGCCAAATTTTTAAGTTTGCAGAGGCTTCTGGGTAACATAACCTGGCGAGAGCCCCACAAGTCACCCCATCTGGGATTCCACTAGGTGTTTACTTCTAAAAAATGCACAGGTTTGGTAGGTTTCCCAGGTGCCGTCTGAGCTAGAGGCCAAAATCCACAGCTTGGCACTTTGCAAAAAACAGCTCTGTTTTCTTTGGGAAAATGTTATGTGTCCACGTTGTGTTTTGGGGCATTTCCTGTCGCAGGCACTAGGCCTACCAACGCAAGTGAGGTACCATTTTTATCGGAGACTTGGGAGAACGCTGGTTTGAAGGAAATTTGTAGCTCCTCTCAGATTCCAGAACTTTCTGTCACCGAAATGTGAGGGAAAAGTGTTTTTTTGGCAGATTTTGAGGATTGCACAGGATTCTAGGAAACAGAACCTGGTGAGAGCCCAACAAGTCACCCCATCTTGGATTCCCCTAGGTGTCTACTTTTGAAAAATGCATAGGTTTGGTAGGTTTCCGTAGCTGCCGGCTGAGCTAGGGGCCAAAATCCATAGCTAGGCACTTTGCAAAAAACTGTTCTTTTCTCTTTGGGAAAATGTGATGTGCCCAAGTTGTGTATTGGGGCATATCCTGTCGCGGGCACTAGACCTACCCACACAAGCGACATACCATTTTTATTGGGAGACTTAGGGGAACACTGGGTGGAAGTCAATTTGTGGCTCCTCTCAGATTCCAGAACTTTCTATCACTGAAATGTGAGGGAAAAGTAGTTTTTTTTGTGCCAAATTTTGAAGTTTGCAGAGCCTTCTGGGTAACATAACCTGGCGAGAGCCCCACAAGTCACCCCATCTGGGATTCCACTAGGTGTCTACTTCTAAAAAATGCACAGGTTTGGTAGGCTTCCCAGGTGCTGTCTGAGCTAGAGACCAAAATCCACAGCTCGGCACTTTGCAAAAAAACTGCTCTGTTTTCTTTGGGAAAATGTTATGTGTCCACGTTGTGTTTTGGGGCATTTCCTGTCGCAGGCACTAGGCCTACCAACACAAGTGAGGTACCATTTTTATCGGAGACTTGGGGGAACGCTGGGTTGAAGGAAATTTGTAGCTCCTCTCAGATTCCAGAATTTTCTGTCACCGAAATGTGAGGAAAAAGTGTTTTTTTTGGCAGATTTTGAGGATTACACAGGATTCTAGGAATCAGAACCTGGTGAGAGCCCAACAAGTTACCCCATCTTGTATTCCCCTAGGTGTCTACTTTTTAAAAATGCACAGGATTGGTAGGTTTCCCTAGGTGCCGGCTGAGCTAGAGGCCAAAATCCAAAGCTAGGCACATTGAAAAAAAGAGCTCTTTTTTCTTTGGGAAAATGTAATGTGTCCACGTTGTGTTTTGGGGCATTTCCTGTCACAGGCACTAGGCCTACCAATACAAGTGAGGTACCATTTTTTTCGGGAGACTTGGGGGAATGCTGGGTGGAAGGAAATTTGTGGCTCCGCTCAGATTCCAGAACTTTCTGTCACCGAAATGCAAGGGAAAAGGTTTTTTTTGCCAAATTTTGAAGTTTGAACAGGATTCTAAGTAACAGAACTATGTGAGAGCCCCACAAATCACACCATTGTGGATTACCCTAGGTGTCTACTTTACAAAAATGAACAGGATTGTAAGCTTTCCCTAGGTGCTGGCTGAGCTAGAGTCAAAAATCCACTGCTTGACACTTTGCAAAAAACAGCTCTGTTTTCTTTCGGAACATGTGATGTGTCTACGTTGTTTTTTGGGACATTTCCTGTTGGCAGCACAAGGCCTACCAACAGAAGTGAGGTATAATTTATTAGCGGAAGACTTGGTGGAATGGTGGATGGAAGGAAATTTGTGGCTCCTCTCAGATTCCAGAACTTTCTGTCACCGAAATGTGAGGGAAAAGTGTTTTTTTGGCAGATTTTGAGGATTGCACAGGATTCTAGGAAACAGAACCTGGTGAGAGCCCAACAAGTCACCCCATCTTGGATTCCCCTAGGTGTCTACTTTTGAAAAATGCGTAGGTTTCCGTAGCTGCCGGCTGAGCTAGGGGCCAAAATCCATAGCTAGGCACTTTGCAAAAAACTGTTCTTTTTTCTTTGGGAAAATGTGATGTGCCCACGTTGTGTTTTGGGGCATATCCTGTCGCGGGCACTAGACCTACCCACACAAGCAACATACCATTTTTATTGGGAGACTTAGGGGAACACTGGGTGGAAGTCAATTTGTGGCTCCTCTCAGATTCCAGAACTTACTATCACTGAAATGTGAGGGAAAAGTAGGTTTTTTTGCCAAATTTTGAAGTTTGCAGATGCTTCTGGGTAACATAACCTGGCGAGAGCCCCACAAGTCACCCCATCTGGGATTCCACTAGGTGTTTACTTCTAAAAAATGCACAGGTTTGGTAGGTTTCCCAGGTGCCGTCTGAGCTGGAGGCCAAAATCCACAGCTTGGCACTTTGCAAAAAACAGCTCTGTTTTCTTTGGGAAAATGTTATGTGTCCACATTGTGTTTTGGGGCATTTCCTGTCGCAGGCACTAGGCCTACCAACGCAAGTGAGGTACCATTTTTATCGGAGACTTGGGAGAACGCTGGGTTGAAGGAAATTTGTAGCTCCTATCAGATTCCAGAACTTTCTGTCACCGAAATGTGAGGGAAAGGTGTTTTTTTGGCAGATTTTGAGGATTGCACAGGATTCTAGGAAACAGAACCTGGTGAGAGCCCAACAAGTCACCCCATCTTGGATTCCCCTAGGTGTCTACTTTTGAAAAATGCATAGGTTTGGTAGGTTTCCGTAGCTGCCGGCTGAGCTAGGGGCCAAAATCCATAGCTAGGCACTTTGCAAAAAACTGTTCTTTTCTCTTTGGGAAAATGTGATGTGCCCAAGTTGTGTATTGGGGCATATCCTGTCGCGGGCACTAGACCTACCCACACAAGCGACATACCATTTTTATTGGGAGACTTAGGGGAACACTGGGTGGAAGTCAATTTGTGGCTCCTCTCAGATTCCAGAACTTTCTATCACTGAAATGTGAGGGAAAAGTAGTTTTTTTTGTGCCAAATTTTGAAGTTTGCAGAGCCTTCTGGGTAACATAACCTGGCGAGAGCCCCACAAGTCACCCCATCTGGGATTCCACTAGGTGTCTACTTCTAAAAAATGCACAGGTTTGGTAGGCTTCCCAGGTGCTGTCTGAGCTAGAGACCAAAATCCACAGCTCGGCACTTTGCAAAAAAACTGCTCTGTTTTCTTTGGGAAAATGTTATGTGTCCACGTTGTGTTTTGGGGCATTTCCTGTCGCAGGCACTAGGCCTACCAACACAAGTGAGGTACCATTTTTATCGGAGACTTGGGGGAACGCTGGGTTGAAGGAAATTTGTAGCTCCTCTCAGATTCCAGAATTTTCTGTCACCGAAATGTGAGGAAAAAGTGTTTTTTTTGGCAGATTTTGAGGATTACACAGGATTCTAGGAATCAGAACCTGGTGAGAGCCCAACAAGTTACCCCATCTTGTATTCCCCTAGGTGTCTACTTTTTAAAAATGCACAGGATTGGTAGGTTTCCCTAGGTGCCGGCTGAGCTAGAGGCCAAAATCCAAAGCTAGGCACATTGAAAAAAAGAGCTCTTTTTTCTTTGGGAAAATGTAATGTGTCCACGTTGTGTTTTGGGGCATTTCCTGTCACAGGCACTAGGCCTACCAATACAAGTGAGGTACCATTTTTTTCGGGAGACTTGGGGGAATGCTGGGTGGAAGGAAATTTGTGGCTCCGCTCAGATTCCAGAACTTTCTGTCACCGAAATGCAAGGGAAAAGGTTTTTTTTGCCAAATTTTGAAGTTTGAACAGGATTCTAAGTAACAGAACTATGTGAGAGCCCCACAAATCACACCATTGTGGATTACCCTAGGTGTCTACTTTACAAAAATGAACAGGATTGTAAGCTTTCCCTAGGTGCTGGCTGAGCTAGAGTCAAAAATCCACTGCTTGACACTTTGCAAAAAACAGCTCTGTTTTCTTTCGGAACATGTGATGTGTCTACGTTGTTTTTTGGAACATTTCCTGTTGGCAGCACAAGGCCTACCAACAGAAGTGAGGTATAATCTATTAGCGGAAGACTTGGTGGAATGGTGGATGGAAGGAAATTTGTGGCTCCTCTCAGATTCCAGAACTTTCTGTCACCGAAATGTGAGGGAAAAGTGTTTTTTTGGCAGATTTTGAGGATTGCACAGGATTCTAGGAAACAGAACCTGGTGAGAGCCCAACAAGTCACCCCATCTTGGATTCCCCTAGGTGTCTACTTTTGAAAAATGCGTAGGTTTCCGTAGCTGCCGGCTGAGCTAGGGGCCAAAATCCATAGCTAGGCACTTTGCAAAAAACTGTTCTTTTTTCTTTGGGAAAATGTGATGTGCCCACGTTGTGTTTTGGGGCATATCCTGTCGCGGGCACTAGACCTACCCACACAAGCAACATACCATTTTTATTGGGAGACTTAGGGGAACACTGGGTGGAAGTCAATTTGTGGCTCCTCTCAGATTCCAGAACTTACTATCACTGAAATGTGAGGGAAAAGTAGGTTTTTTTGCCAAATTTTGAAGTTTGCAGATGCTTCTGGGTAACATAACCTGGCGAGAGCCCCACAAGTCACCCCATCTGGGATTCCACTAGGTGTTTACTTCTAAAAAATGCACAGGTTTGGTAGGTTTCCCAGGTGCCGTCTGAGCTGGAGGCCAAAATCCACAGCTTGGCACTTTGCAAAAAGCAGCTCTGTTTTCTTTGGGAAAATGTTATGTGTCCACGTTGTGTTTTGGGGCATTTCCTGTCGCAGGCACTAGGCCTACCAACGCAAGTGAGGTACCATTTTTATCGGAGACTTGGGAGAACGCTGGGTTGAAGGAAATTTGTAGCTCCTATCAGATTCCAGAACTTTCTGTCACCGAAATGTGAGGGAAAAGTGTTTTTTTGGCAGATTTTGAGGATTGCACAGGATTCTAGGAAACAGAACCTGGTGAGAGCCCAACAAGTCACCCCATCTTGGATTCCCCTAGGTGTCTACTTTTGAAAAATGCATAGGTTTGGTAGGTTTCCGTAGCTGCCGTCTGAGCTAGGGGCCAAAATCCATAGCTAGGCACTTTGCAAAAAACTGTTCTTTTCTCTTTGGGAAAATGTGATGTGCCCAAGTTGTGTATTGGGGCATATCCTGTCGCGGGCACTAGACCTACCCACACAAGCGACATACCATTTTTATTGGGAGACTTAGGGGAACACTGGGTGGAAGTCAATTTGTGGCTCCTCTCAGATTCCAGAACTTTCTAGCACTGAAATGTGAGGGAAAAGTAGTTTTTTTTGTGCCAAATTTTGAAGTTTGCAGAGCCTTCTGGGTAACATAACCTGGCGAGAGCCCCACAAGTCACCCCATCTGGGATTCCACTAGGTGTCTACTTCTAAAAAATGCACAGGTTTGGTAGGCTTCCCAGGTGCTGTCTGAGCTAGAGACCAAAATCCACAGCTCGGCACTTTGCAAAAAAACTGCTCTGTTTTCTTTGGGAAAATGTTATGTGTCCACGTTGTGTTTTGGGGCATTTCCTGTCGCAGGCACTAGGCCTACCAACACAAGTGAGATACCATTTTTATCGGAGACTTGGGGGAACGCTGGGTTGAAGGAAATTTGTAGCTCCTCTCAGATTCCAGAATTTTCTGACACCGAAATGTGAGGAAAAAGTGTTTTTTTTGGCAGATTTTGAGGATTACACAGGATTCTAGGAATCAGAACCTGGTGAGAGCCCAACAAGTTACCCCATCTTGTATTCCCCTAGGTGTCTACTTTTTAAAAATGCACAGGATTGGTAGGTTTCCCTAGGTGCCGGCTGAGCTAGAGGCCAAAATCCAAAGCTAGGCACATTGAAAAAAAGAGCTCTTTTTTCTTTGGGAAAATGTAATGTGTCCACGTTGTGTTTTGGGGCATTTCCTGTCACAGGCACTAGGCCTACCAATACAAGTGAGGTACCATTTTTTTCGGGAGACTTGGGGGAATGCTGGGTGGAAGGAAATTTGTGGCTCCACTCAGATTCCAGAACTTTCTGTCACCGAAATGCAAGGGAAAAGGTTTGTTTTGCCAAATTTTGAAGTTTGAACAGGATTCTAAGTAACAGAACTATGTGAGAGCCCCACAAATCACACCATTGTGGATTACCCTAGGTGTCTACTTTACAAAAATGAACAGGATTGTAAGCTTTCCCTAGGTGCTGGCTGAGCTAGAGTCAAAAATCCACTGCTTGACACTTTGCAAAAAACAGCTCTGTTTTCTTTCGGAACATGTGATGTGTCTACGTTGTTTTTTGGGACATTTCCTGTTGGCAGCACAAGGCCTACCAACAGAAGTGAGGTATAATTTATTAGCGGAAGACTTGGTGGAATGGTGGATGGAAGGAAATTTGTGGCTCCTCTCAGATTCCAGAACTTTCTGTCACCGAAATGTGAGGGAAAAGTGTTTTTTTGGCAGATTTTGAGGATTGCACAGGATTCTAGGAAACAGAACCTGGTGAGAGCCCAACAAGTCACCCCATCTTGGATTCTCCGAGGTGTCTACTTTTGAAAAATGCGTAGGTTTCCGTAGCTGCCGGCTGAGCTAGGGGCCAAAATCCATAGCTAGGCACTTTGCAAAAAACTTCTTTTTTCTTTGGGAAAATGTGATGTGCCCACGTTGTGTTTTGGGGCATATCCTGTCGCGGGCACTAGACCTACCCACACAAGCAACATACCATTTTTATTGGGAGACTTAGGGGAACACTGGGTGGAAGTCAATTTGTGGCTCCTCTCAGATTCCAGAACTTTCTATCACTGAAATGTGAGGGAAAAGTAGGTTTTTTTTGCCAAATTTTTAAGTTTGCAGATGCTTCTGGGTAACATAACCTGGCGAGAGCCCCACAAGTCACCCCATCTGGGATTCCACTAGGTGTTTACTTCTAAAAAATGCACAGGTTTGGTAGGTTTCCCAGGTGCCGTCTGAGCTAGAGGCCAAAATCCACAGCTTGGCACTTTGCAAAAAACAGCTCTGTTTTCTTTGGGAAAATGTTATGTGTCCACGTAGTGTTTTGGGGCATTTCCTGTCGCAGGCACTAGGCCTACCAACACAAGTGAGGTACCATTTTTATCGGAGACTTGGGAGAACGCTGGGTTGAAGGAAATTTGTAGCTCCTCTCAGATTCCAGAACTTTCTGTCACCGAAATGTGAGTGAAAAGTGTTTTTTTGGCAGATTTTGAGGATTGCACAGGATTCTAGGAAACAGAACCTGGTGAGAGCCCAACAAGTCACCCCATCTTGGATTCCCCTAGGTGTCTACTTTTGAAAAATGCATAGGTTTGGTAGGTTTCCGTAGCTGCCGGCTGAGCTAGGGGCCAAAATCCATAGCTAGGCACTTTGCAAAAAACTGTTCTTTTTTCTTTGGGAAAATGTGATGTGCCCACGTTGTGTTTTGGGGCATATCCTGTCACGGGCACTAGACCTACCCACACAAGCGACATACCATTTTTATTGGGAGACTTAGGGGAACACTGGGTGGAAGTCAATTTGTGGCTCCTCTCAGATTCCAGAACTTTCTATCACTGAAATGTGAGGGAAAAGTAGTTTTTTTTGCCAAATTTTTAAGTTTGCAGAGGCTTCTGGGTAACATAACCTGGCGAGAGCCCCACAAGTCACCCCATCTGGGATTCCACTAGGTGTTTACTTCTAAAAAATGCACAGGTTTGGTAGGTTTCCCAGGTGCCGTCTGAGCTAGAGGCCAAAATCCACAGCTTGGCACTTTGCAAAAAACAGCTCTGTTTTCTTTGGGAAAATGTTATGTGTCCACGTTGTGTTTTGGGGCATTTCCTGTCGCAGGCACTAGGCCTACCAACACAAGTGAGGTACCATTTTTATCGGATACTTGGGAGAACGCTGGGTTGAAGGAAATTTGTAGCTCCTCTCAGATTCCAGAACTTTCTGTCACCGAAATGTGAGGGAAAAGTGTTTTTTTGGCAGATTTTGAGGATTGCACAGGATTCTAGGAAACAGAACCTGGTGAGAGCCCAACAAGTCACCCCATCTTGGATTCCCCTAGGTGTCTACTTTTGAAAAATGCATAGGTTTGGTAGGTTTCCGTAGCTGCCGGCTGAGCTAGGGGCCAAAATCCATAGCTAGGCACTTTGCAAAAAACTGTTCTTTTTTCTTTGGGAAAATGTGATGTGCCCACGTTGTGTTTTGGGGCATATCCTGTCACGGGCACTAGACCTACCCACACAAGCGACATACCATTTTTATTGGGAGACTTAGGGGAACGCTGGGTGGAAGTCAATTTGTGGCTCCTCTCAGATTCCAGAACTTTCTATCACTGAAATGTGAGGGAAAAGTAGGTTTTTTTGCCAAATTTTTAAGTTTGCAGAGGCTTCTGGGTAACATAACCTGGCGAGAGCCCCACAAGTCACCCCATCTGGGATTCCACTAGGTGTTTACTTCTAAAAAATGCACAGGTTTGGTAGGTTTCCCAGGTGCCATCTGAGCTAGAGGCCAAAATCCACAGCTTGGCACTTTGCAAAAAACAGCTCTGTTTTCTTTGGGAAAATGTTATGTGTCCACGTTGTGTTTTGGGGCATTTCCTGTCGCAGGCACTAGGCCTACCAACACAAGTGAGGTACCATTTTTATCGGATACTTGGGAGAACGCTGGGTTGAAGGAAATTTGTAGCTCCTCTCAGATTCCAGAACTTTCTGTCACCGAAATGTGAGGGAAAAGTGTTTTTTTGGCAGATTTTGAGGATTGCACAGGATTCTAGGAAACAGAACCTGGTGAGAGCCCAACAAGTCACCCCATCTTGGATTCCCCTAGGTGTCTACTTTTGAAAAATGCATAGGTTTGGTAGGTTTCCGTAGCTGCCGGCTGAGCTAGGGGCCAAAATCCATAGCTAGGCACTTTGCAAAAAACTGTTCTTTTCTCTTTGGGAAAATGTGATGTGTCCAAGTTGTGTTTTGGGGCATATCCTGTCGCGGGCACTAGACCTACCCACACAAGCGACATACCATTTTTATTGGGAGACTTAGGGGAACACTGGGTGGAAGTCAATTTGTGGCTCCTCTCAGATTCCAGAACTTTCTATCACTGAAATGTGAGGGAAAAGTAGTTTTTTTTGTGCCAAATTTTGAAGTTTGCAGAGCCTTCTGGGTAACATAACCTGGCAAGAGACCCACAAGTCACCCCATCTGGGATTCCACTAGGTGTCTACTTCTAAAAAATGCGCAGGTTTGATAGGTTTCCCAGGTGCTGTCTGAGCTAGAGACCAAAATCCACAGCTCGGCACTTTGCAAAAAAACAGCTCTGTTTTCTTTGGGAAAATGTTATGTGTCCACGTTGTGTTTTGGGGCATTTCCTGTCGCAGGCACTAGGCCTACCAACACAAGTGAGGTACCATTTTTATCGGAGACTTGGGGGAACGCAGGGTTGAAGGAAATTTGTAGCTCCTCTCAGATTCCAGAATTTTCTGTCACCGAAATGTGAGGAAAAAGTGTTTTTTTTGGCAGATTTTGAGGATTACACAGGATTCTAGGAATCAGAACCTGGTGAGAGCCCAACAAGTTACCCCATCTTGTATTCCCCTAGGTGTCTACTTTTTAAAAATGCACAGGATTGGTAGGTTTCCCTAGGTGCCGGCTGAGCTAGAGGCCAAAATCCAAAGCTAGGCACATTGAAAAAAAGAGCTCTGTTTTCTTTGGGAAAATGTAATGTGCCCACGTTGTGTTTTGGGGCATTTCTTGTCACAGGCACTAGGCCTACCAACACAAGTGAGGTACCATTTTTTTCGGGAGACTTGGGGGAATGCTGGGTGGAAGGAAATTTGTGGCTCCGCTCAGATTCCAGAATTTTCTGTCACCGAAATGTGAGGGAAAAGTGTTTTTTTGGCAGTTTTTGAGGATTGCACAGGATTCTAGGAAACAGAACCTGGTGAGAGCCCAACAAGTCACCCCATCTTGGATTCTCCTAGGTGTCTAGTTTTGAAAAATGCGTAGGTTTCCGTAGCTGCCAGCTGAGCTAGGGGCCAAAATCCATAGCTAGGCACTTTGCAAAAAACTGTTCTTTTTTCTTTGGGAAAATGTGATGTGCCCACGTTGTGTTTTGGGGCATATCCTGTCACGGGCACTAGACCTACCCACACAAGCGACATACCATTTTTATTGGGAGACTTAGGGGAACACTGGGTGGAAGTCAATTTGTGGCTCCTCTCAGATTCCAGAACTTTCTATCACTGAAATGTGAGGGAAAAGTAGGTTTTTTTGCCAAATTTTTAAGTTTGCAGAGGCTTCTGGGTAACATAACCTGGCGAGAGCCCCACAAGTCACCCCATCTGGGATTCCACTAGGTGTTTACTTCTAAAAAATGCACAGGTTTGGTAGGTTTCCCAGGTGCAGTCTGAGCTAGAGGCCAAAATCCACAGCTTGGCACTTTGCAAAAAACAGCTCTGTTTTCTTTGGGAAAATGTTATGTGTCCACGTTGTGTTTTGGGGCATTTCCTGTCGCAGGCACTAGGCCTACCAACACAAGTGAGGTACCATTTTTATCGGATACTTGGGAGAACGCTGGGTTGAAGGAAATTTGTAGCTCCTCTCAGATTCCAGAACTTTCTGTCACCGAAATGTGAGGGAAAAGTGTTTTTTTGGCAGATTTTGAGGATTGCACAGGATTCTAGGAAACAGAACCTGGTGAGAGCCCAACAAGTCACCCCATCTTGGATTCCCCTAGGTGTCTACTTTTGAAAAATGCATAGGTTTGGTAGGTTTCCGTAGCTGCCGGCTGAGCTAGGGGCCAAAATCCATAGCTAGGCACTTTGCAAAAAACTGTTCTTTTCTCTTTGGGAAAATGTGATGTGCCCAAGTTGTGTTTTGGGGCATATCCTGTCGCGGGCACTAGACCTACCCACACAAGCGACATACCATTTTTATTGGGAGACTTAGGGGAACACTGGGTGGAAGTCAATTTGTGGCTCCTCTCAGATTCCAGAACTTTCTATCACTGAAATGTGAGGGAAAAGTAGTTTTTTTTGTGCCAAATTTTGAAGTTTGCAGAGCCTTCTGGGTAACATAACCTGGCAAGAGACCCACAAGTCACCCCATCTGGGATTCCACTAGGTGTCTACTTCTAAAAAATGCGCAGGTTTGGTAGGTTTCCCAGGTGCTGTCTGAGCTAGAGACCAAAATCCACAGCTCGGCACTTTGCAAAAAAACTGCTCTGTTTTCTTTGGGAAAATGTTATGTGTCCACGTTGTGTTTTGGGGCATTTCCTGTCGCAGGCACTAGGCCTACCAACACAAGTGAGGTACCATTTTTATCGGAGACTTGGGGGAACGCTGGGTTGAAGGAAATTTGTAGCTCCTCTCAGATTCCAGAATTTTCTGTCACAGAAATGTGAGGAAAAAGTGTTTTTTTTGGCAGATTTTGAGGATTACACAGGATTCTAGGAATCAGAACCTGGTGAGAGCCCAACAAGTTACCCCATCTTGTATTCCCCTAGGTGTCTACTTTTTAAAAATGCACAGGATTGGTAGGTTTCCCTAGGTGCCGGCTGAGCTAGAGGCCAAAATCCAAAGCTAGGCACATTGAAAAAAAGAGCTCTGTTTTCTTTGGGAAAATGTAATGTGTCCACGTTGTGTTTTGGGGCATTTCCTGTCACAGGCACTAGGCCTACCAATACAAGTGAGGTACCATTTTTTTCGGGAGACTTGGGGGAATGCTGGGTGGAAGGAAATTTGTGGCTCCGCTCAGATTCCAGAACTTTCTGTCACCGAAATGCAAGGGAAAAGGTTTTTTTTTGCCAAATTTTGAAGTTTGAACAGGATTCTAAGTAACAGAACTATGTGAGAGCCCCACAAATCACACCATTGTGGATTACCCTAGGTGTCTACTTTACAAAAATGAACAGGATTGTAAGCTTTCCGTAGGTGCTGGCTGAGCTAGAGTCAAAAATCCACTGCTTGACACTTTGCAAAAAACAGCTCTGTTTTCTTTCGGAACATGTGATGTGTCTACGTTGTTTTTTGGGACATTTCCTGTTGGCAGCACAAGGCCTACCAACAGAAGTGAGGTATAATTTATTAGCGGAAGACTTGGTGGAATGGTGGATGGAAGGAAATTTGTGGCTCCTCTCAGATTCCAGAACTTTCTGTCACCGAAATGTGAGGGAAAAGTGTTTTTTTGGCAGATTTTGAGGATTGCACAGGATTCTAGGAAACAGAACCTGGTGAGAGCCCAACAAGTCACCCCATCTTGGATTCCCCTAGGTGTCTACTTTTGAAAAATGCGTAGGTTTCCGTAGCTGCCGGCTGAGCTAGGGGCCAAAATCCATAGCTAGGCACTTTGCAAAAAACTGTTCTTTTTTCTTTGGGAAAATGTGATGTGCCCACGTTGTGTTTTGGGGCATATCCTGTCGCGGGCACTAGACCTACCCACACAAGCGTGGTACAATTTTTATCGGGAGACTTGGGGGAACACCGGGTGGAAGTAAATTTGTGGTTTCTCTCAGATTCCAGAACTTACTATCACTGAAATGTGAGGGAAAAGTAGGTTTTTTTGCCAAATTTTGAAGTTTGCAGATGCTTCTGGGTAACATAACCTGGCGAGAGCCCCACAAGTCACCCCATCTGGGATTCCACTAGGTGTTTACTTCTAAAAAATGCACAGGTTTGGTAGGTTTCCCAGGTGCCGTCTGAGCTGGAGGCCAAAATCCACAGCTTGGCACTTTGCAAAAAACAGCTCTGTTTTCTTTGGGAAAATGTTATGTGTCCACGTTGTGTTTTGGGGCATTTCCTGTCGCAGGCACTAGGCCTACCAATGCAAGTGAGGTACCATTTTTATCGGAGACTTGGGAGAACGCTGGGTTGAAGGAAATTTGTAGCTCCTCTCAGATTCCAGAACTTTCTGTCACCGAAATGTGAGGGAAAAGTGTTTTTTTGGCAGATTTTGAGGATTGCACAGGATTCTAGGAAACAGAACCTGGTGAGAGCCCAACAAGTCACCCCATCTTGGATTCCCCTAGGTGTCTACTTTTGAAAAATGCATAGGTTTGGTAGGTTTCCGTAGCTGCCGGCTGAGCTAGGGGCCAAAATCCATAGCTAGGCACTTTGCAAAAAACTGTTCTTTTCTCTTTGGGAAAATGTGATGTGTCCAAGTTGTGTTTTGGGGCATATCCTGTCGCGGGCACTAGACCTACCCACACAAGCGACATACCATTTTTATTGGGAGACTTAGGGGAACACTGGGTGGAAGTCAATTTGTGGCTCCTCTCAGATTCCAGAACTTTCTATCACTGAAATGTGAGGGAAAAGTAGTTTTTTTTGTGCCAAATTTTGAAGTTTGCAGAGCCTTCTGGGTAACATAACCTGGCAAGAGACCCACAAGTCACCCCATCTGGGATTCCACTAGGTGTCTACTTCTAAAAAATGCGCAGGTTTGGTAGGTTTCCCAGGTGCTGTCTGAGCTAGAGACCAAAATCCACAGCTCGGCACTTTGCAAAAAAACAGCTCTGTTTTCTTTGGGAAAATGTTATGTGTCCACGTTGTGTTTTGGGGCATTTCCTGTCGCAGGCACTAGGCCTACCAACACAAGTGAGGTACCATTTTTATCGGAGACTTGGGGGAACGCTGGGTTGAAGGAAATTTGTAGCTCCTCTCAGATTCCAGAATTTTCTGTCACCGAAATGTGAGGAAAAAGTGTTTTTTTTGGCAGATTTTGAGGATTACACAGGATTCTAGGAATCAGAACCTGGTGAGAGCCCAACAAGTTACCCCATCTTGTATTCCCCTAGGTGTCTACTTTTTAAAAATGCACAGGATTGGTAGGTTTCCCTAGGTGCCGGCTGAGCTAGAGGCCAAAATCCAAAGCTAGGCACATTGAAAAAAAGAGCTCTGTTTTCTTTGGGAAAATGTAATGTGCCCACGTTGTGTTTTGGGGCATTTCCTGTCACAGGCACTAGGCCTACCAACACAAGTGAGGTACCATTTTTTTCGGGAGACTTGGGGGAATGCTGGGTGGAAGGAAATTTGTGGCTCCGCTCAGATTCCAGAATTTTCTGTCACCGAAATGTGAGGGAAAAGTGTTTTTTTGGCAGTTTTTGAGGATTGCACAGGATTCTAGGAAACAGAACCTGGTGAGAGCCCAACAAGTCACCCCATCTTGGATTCTCCTAGGTGTCTAGTTTTGAAAAATGCGTAGGTTTCCGTAGCTGCCGGCTGAGCTAGGGGCCAAAATCCATAGCTAGGCACTTTGCAAAAAACTGTTCTTTTTTCTTTGGGAAAATGTGATGTGCCCACGTTGTGTTTTGGGGCATATCCTGTCACGGGCACTAGACCTACCCACACAAGCGACATACCATTTTTATTGGGAGACTTAGGGGAACACTGGGTGGAAGTCAATTTGTGGCTCCTCTCAGATTCCAGAACTTTCTATCACTGAAATGTGAGGGAAAAGTAGGTTTTTTTGCCAAATTTTTAAGTTTGCAGAGGCTTCTGGGTAACATAACCTGGCGAGAGCCCCACAAGTCACCCCATCTGGGATTCCACTAGGTGTTTACTTCTAAAAAATGCACAGGTTTGGTAGGTTTCCCAGGTGCCGTCTGAGCTAGAGGCCAAAATCCACAACTTGGCACTTTGCAAAAAACAGCTCTGTTTTCTTTGGGAAAATGTTATGTGTCCACGTTGTGTTTTGGGGCATTTCCTGTCGCAGGCACTAGGCCTACCAACGCAAGTGAGGTACCATTTTTATCGGATACTTGGGAGAACGCTGGGTTGAAGGAAATTTGTAGCTCCTCTCAGATTCCAGAACTTTCTGTCACCGAAATGTGAGGGAAAAGTGTTTTTTTGGCAGATTTTGAGGATTGCACAGGATTCTAGGAAACAGAACCTGGTGAGAGCCCAACAAGTCACCCCATCTTGGATTCCCCTAGGTGTCTACTTTTGAAAAATGCATAGGTTTGGTAGGTTTCCGTAGCTGCCGGCTGAGCTAGGGGCCAAAATCCATAGCTAGGCACTTTGCAAAAAACTGTTCTTTTCTCTTTGGGAAAATGTGATGTGCCCAAGTTGTGTTTTGGGGCATATCCTGTCGCGGGCACTAGACCTACCCACACAAGCGACATACCATTTTTATTGGGAGACTTAGGGGAACACTGGGTGGAAGTCAATTTGTGGCTCCTCTCAGATTCCAGAACTTTCTATCACTGAAATGTGAGGGAAAAGTAGTTTTTTTTGTGCCAAATTTTGAAGTTTGCAGAGCCTTGTGGGTAACATAACCTGGCAAGAGACCCACAAGTCACCCCATCTGGGATTCCACTAGGTGTCTACTTCTAAAAAATGCGCAGGTTTGGTAGGTTTCCCAGGTGCTGTCTGAGCTAGAGACCAAAATCCACAGCTCGGCACTTTGCAAAAAAACAGCTCTGTTTTCTTTGGGAAAATGTTATGTGTCCACGTTGTGTTTTGGGGCATTTCCTGTCGCAGGCACTAGGCCTACCAACACAAGTGAGGTACCATTTTTATCGGAGACTTGGGGGAACGCTGGGTTGAAGGAAATTTGTAGCTCCTCTCAGATTCCAGAATTTTCTGTCACCGAAATGTGAGGAAAAAGTGTTTTTTTTGGCAGATTTTGAGGATTACACAGGATTCTAGGAATCAGAACCTGGTGAGAGCCCAACAAGTTACCCCATCTTGTATTCCCCTAGGTGTCTACTTTTTAAAAATGCACAGGATTGGTAGGTTTCCCTAGGTGCCGGCTGAGCTAGAGGCCAAAATCCAAAGCTAGGCACATTGAAAAAAAGAGCTCTGTTTTCTTTGGGAAAATGTAATGTGTCCACGTTGTGTTTTGGGGCATTTCCTGTCACAGGCACTAGGCCTACCAATACAAGTGAGGTACCATTTTTTTCGGGAGACTTGGGGGAATGCTGGGTGGAAGGAAATTTGTGGCTCCGCTCAGATTCCAGAACTTTCTGTCACCGAAATGCAAGGGAAAAGGTTTCTTTTGCCAAATTTTGAAGTTTGAACAGGATTCTAAGTAACAGAACTATGTGAGAGCCCCACAAATCACACCATTGTGGATTACCCTAGGTGTCTACTTTACAAAAATGAACAGGATTGTAAGCTTTCCCTAGGTGCTGGCTGAGCTAGAGTCAAAAATCCACTGCTTGACACTTTGCAAAAAACAGCTCTGTTTTCTTTCGGAACATGTGATGTGTCTACGTTGTTTTTTGGGACATTTCCTGTTGGCAGCACAAGGCCTACCAACAGAAGTGAGGTATAATTTATTAGCGGAAGACTTGGTGGAATGGTGGATGGAAGGAAATTTTTGGCTCCTCTCAGATTCCAGAACTTTCTGTCACCGAAATGTGAGGGAAAAGTGTTTTTTTGGCAGATTTTGAGGATTGCACAGGATTCTAGGAAACAGAACCTGGTGAGAGCCCAACAAGTCACCCCATCTTGGATTCCCCTAGGTGTCTACTTTTGAAAAATGCGTAGGTTTCCGTAGCTGCCGGCTGAGCTAGGGGCCAAAATCCATAGCTAGGCACTTTGCAAAAAACTGTTCTTTTTTCTTTGGGAAAATGTGATGTGCCCACGTTGTGTTTTGGGGCATATCCTGTCGCGGGCACTAGACCTACCCACACAAGCAACATACCATTTTTATTGGGAGACTTAGGGGAACACTGGGTGGAAGTCAATTTGTGGCTCCTCTCAGATTCCAGAACTTACTATCACTGAAATGTGAGGGAAAAGTAGGTTTTTTTGCCAAATTTTGAAGTTTGCAGATGCTTCTGGGTAACATAACCTGGCGAGAGCCCCACAAGTCACCCCATCTGGGATTCCACTAGGTGTTTACTTCTAAAAAATGCACAGGTTTGGTAGGTTTCCCAGGTGCCGTCTGAGCTGGAGGCCAAAATCCACAGCTTGGCACTTTGCAAAAAACAGCTCTGTTTTCTTTGGGAAAATGTTATGTGTCCACGTTGTGTTTTGGGGCATTTCCTGTCGCAGGCACTAGGCCTACCAACGCAAGTGAGGTACCATTTTTATCGGAGACTTGGGAGAACGCTGGGTTGAAGGAAATTTGTAGCTCCTATCAGATTCCAGAACTTTCTGTCACCGAAATGTGAGGGAAAAGTGTTTTTTTGGCAGATTTTGAGGATTGCACAAGATTCTAGGAAACAGAACCTGGTGAGAGCCCAACAAGTCACCCCATCTTGGATTCCCCTAGGTGTCTACTTTTGAAAAATGCATAGGTTTGGTAGGTTTCCGTAGCTGCCGGCTGAGCTAGGGGCCAAAATCCATAGCTAGGCACTTTGCAAAAAACTGTTCTTTTCTCTTTGGGAAAATGTGATGTGCCCAAGTTGTGTATTGGGGCATATCCTGTCGCGGGCACTAGACCTACCCACACAAGCGACATACCATTTTTATTGGGAGACTTAGGGGAACACTGGGTGGAAGTCAATTTGTGGCTCCTCTCAGATTCCAGAACTTTCTAGCACTGAAATGTGAGGGAAAAGTAGTTTTTTTTGTGCCAAATTTTGAAGTTTGCAGAGCCTTCTGGGTAACATAACCTGGCGAGAGCCCCACAAGTCACCCCATCTGGGATTCCACTAGGTGTCTACTTCTACAAAATGCACAGGTTTGGTAGGCTTCCCAGGTGCTGTCTGAGCTAGAGACCAAAATCCACAACTCGGCACTTTGCAAAAAAACTGCTCTGTTTTCTTTGGGAAAATGTTATGTGTCCACGTTGTGTTTTGGGGCATTTCCTGTCGCAGGCACTAGGCCTACCAACACAAGTGAGGTACCATTTTTATCGGAGACTTGGGGGAACGCTGGGTTGAAGGAAATTTGTAGCTCCTCTCAGATTCCAGAATTTTCTGTCACCGAAATGTGAGGAAAAAGTGTTTTTTTTGGCAGATTTTGAGGATTACACAGGATTCTAGGAATCAGAACCTGGTGAGAGCCCAACAAGTTACCCCATCTTGTATTCCCCTAGGTGTCTACTTTTTAAAAATGCACAGGATTGGTAGGTTTCCCTAGGTGCCGGCTGAGCTAGAGGCCAAAATCCAAAGCTAGGCACATTGAAAAAAAGAGCTCTTTTTTCTTTGGGAAAATGTAATGTGTCCACGTTGTGTTTTGGGGCATTTCCTGTCACAGGCACTAGGCCTACCAATACAAGTGAGGTACCATTTTTTTCGGGAGACTTGGGGGAATGCTGGGTGGAAGGAAATTTGTGGCTCCGCTCAGATTCCAGAACTTTCTGTCACCGAAATGCAAGGGAAAAGGTTTTTTTTGCCAAATTTTGAAGTTTGAACAGGATTCTAAGTAACAGAACTATGTGAGAGCCCCACAAATCACACCATTGTGGATTACCCTAGGTGTCTACTTTACAAAAATGAACAGGATTGTAAGCTTTCCCTAGGTGCTGGCTGAGCTAGAGTCAAAAATCCACTGCTTGACACTTTGCAAAAAACAGCTCTGTTTTCTTTCGGAACATGTGATGTGTCTACGTTGTTTTTTGGGACATTTCCTGTTGGCAGCACAAGGCCTACCAACAGAAGTGAGGTATAATTTATTAGCGGAAGACTTGGTGGAATGGTGGATGGAAGGAAATTTGTGGCTCCTCTCAGATTCCAGAACTTTCTGTCACCGAAATGTGAGGGAAAAGTGTTTTTTTGGCAGATTTTGAGGATTGCACAGGATTCTAGGAAACAGAACCTGGTGAGAGCCCAATAAGTCACCCCATCTTGGATTCCCCTAGGTGTCTACTTTTGAAAAATGCGTAGGTTTCCGTAGCTGCCGGCTGAGCTAGGGGCCAAAATCCATAGCTAGGCACTTTGCAAAAAACTGTTCTTTTTTCTTTGGGAAAATGTGATGTGCCCACGTTGTGTTTTGGGGCATATCCTGTCGCGGGCACTAGACCTACCCACACAAGCAACATACCATTTTTATTGGGAGACTTAGGGGAACACTGGGTGGAAGTCAATTTGTGGCTCCTCTCAGATTCCAGAACTTACTATCACTGAAATGTGAGGGAAAAGTAGGTTTTTTTGCCAAATTTTGAAGTTTGCAGATGCTTCTGGGTAACATAACCTGGCGAGAGCCCCACAAGTCACCCCATCTGGGATTCCACTAGGTGTTTACTTCTAAAAAATGCACAGGTTTGGTAGGTTTCCCAGGTGCCGTCTGAGCTGGAGGCCAAAATCCACAGCTTGGCACTTTGCAAAAAACAGCTCTGTTTTCTTTGGGAAAATGTTATGTGTCCACGTTGTGTTTTGGGGCATTTCCTGTCGCAGGCACTAGGCCTACCAACGCAAGTGAGGTACCATTTTTATCGGAGACTTGGGAGAACGCTGGGTTGAAGGAAATTTGTAGCTCCTATCAGATTCCAGAACTTTCTGTCACCGAAATGTGAGGGAAAAGTGTTTTTTTGGCAGATTTTGAGGATTGCACAGGATTCTAGGAAACAGAACCTGGTGAGAGCCCAACAAGTCACCCCATCTTGGATTCCCCTAGGTGTCTACTTTTGAAAAATGCATAGGTTTGGTAGGTTTCCGTAGCTGCCGGCTGAGCTAGGGGCCAAAATCCATAGCTAGGCACTTTGCAAAAAACTGTTCTTTTCTCTTTGGGAAAATGTGATGTGCCCAAGTTGTGTATTGGGGCATATCCTGTCGCGGGCACTAGACCTACCCACACAAGCGACATACCATTTTTATTGGGAGACTTAGGGGAACACTGGGTGGAAGTCAATTTGTGGCTCCTCTCAGATTCCAGAACTTTCTAGCACTGAAATGTGAGGGAAAAGTAGTTTTTTTTGTGCCAAATTTTGAAGTTTGCAGAGCCTTCTGGGTAACATAACCTGGCGAGAGCCCCACAAGTCACCCCATCTGGGATTCCACTAGGTGTCTACTTCTACAAAATGCACAGGTTTGGTAGGCTTCCCAGGTGCTGTCTGAGCTAGAGACCAAAATCCACAGCTCGGCACTTTGCAAAAAAACTGCTCTGTTTTCTTTGGGAAAATGTTATGTGTCCACGTTGTGTTTTGGGGCATTTCCTGTCGCAGGCACTAGGCCTACCAACACAAGTGAGGTACCATTTTTATCGGAGACTTGGGGGAACGCTGGGTTGAAGGAAATTTGTAGCTCCTCTCAGATTCCAGAATTTTCTGTCACCGAAATGTGAGGAAAAAGTGTTTTTTTTGGCAGATTTTGAGGATTACACAGGATTCTAGGAATCAGAACCTGGTGAGAGCCCAACAAGTTACCCCATCTTGTATTCCCCTAGGTGTCTACTTTTTAAAAATGCACAGGATTGGTAGGTTTCCCTAGGTGCCGGCTGAGCTAGAGGCCAAAATCCAAAGCTAGGCACATTGAAAAAAAGAGCTCTGTTTTCTTTGGGAAAATGTAATGTGTCCACGTTGTGTTTTGGGGCATTTCCTGTCACAGGCACTAGGCCTACCAACACAAGTGAGGTACCATTTTTTTGGGGAGACTTGGGGGAATGCTGGGTGGAAGGAAATTTGTGGCTCCGCTCAGATTCCAGAATTTTCTGTCACCGAAATGTGAGGGAAAAGTGTTTTTTTGGCAGTTTTTGAGGATTGCACAGGATTCTAGGAAACAGAACTATGTGAGAGCCCAACAAGTCACCCCATCTTGGATTCTCCTAGGTGTCTAGTTTTGAAAAATGCGTAGGTTTCCGTAGCTGCCGGCTGAGCTAGGGGCCAAAATCCATAGCTAGGCACTTTGCAAAAAACTGTTCTTTTTTCTTTGGGAAAATGTGATGTGCCCACGTTGTGTTTTGGGGCATATCCTGTCACGGGCACTAGACCTACCCACACAAGCGACATACCATTTTTATTGGGAGACTTAGGGGAACACTGGGTGGAAGTCAATTTGTGGCTCCTCTCAGATTCCAGAACTTTCTATCACTGAAATGTGAAGGAAAAGTAGTTTTTTTTGCCAAATTTTTAAGTTTGCAGAGGCTTCTGGGTAACATAACCTGGCGAGAGCCCCACAAGTCACCCCATCTGGGATTCCACTAGGTGTTTACTTCTAAAAAATGCACAGGTTTGGTAGGTTTCCCAGGTGCCGTCTGAGCTAGAGGCCAAAATCCACAGCTTGGCACTTTGCAAAAAACAGCTCTGTTTTCTTTGGGAAAATGTTATGTGTCCACGTTGTGTTTTGGGGCATTTCCTGTCGCAGGCACTAGGCCTACCAACACAAGTGAGGTACCATTTTTATCGGATACTTGGGAGAACGCTGGGTTGAAGGAAATTTGTAGCTCCTCTCAGATTCCAGAACTTTCTGTCACCGAAATGTGAGGGAAAAGTGTTTTTTTGGCAGATTTTGAGGATTGCACAGGATTCTAGGAAACAGAACCTGGTGAGAGCCCAACAAGTCACCCCATCTTGGATTCCCCTAGGTGTCTACTTTTGAAAAATGCATAGGTTTGGTAGGTTTCCGTAGCTGCCGGCTGAGCTAGGGGCCAAAATCCATAGCTAGGCACTTTGCAAAAAACTGTTCTTTTTTCTTTGGGAAAATGTGATGTGCCCACGTTGTGTTTTGGGGCATATCCTGTCACGGGCACTAGACCTACCCACACAAGCGACATACCATTTTTATTGGGAGACTTAGGGGAACACTGGGTGGAAGTCAATTTGTGGCTCCTCTCAGATTCCAGAACTTTCTATCACTGAAATGTGAGGGAAAAGTAGGTTTTTTTGCCAAATTTTTAAGTTTGCAGAGGCTTCTGGGTAACATAACCTGGCGAGAGCCCCACAAGTCACCCCATCTGGGATTCCACTAGGTGTTTACTTCTAAAAAATGCACAGGTTTGGTAGGTTTCCCAGGTGCCGTCTGAGCTAGAGGCCAAAATCCACAGCTTGGCACTTTGCAAAAAACAGCTCTGTTTTCTTTGGGAAAATGTTATGTGTCCACGTTGTGTTTTGGGGCATTTCCTGTCGCAGGCACTAGGCCTACCAACACAAGTGAGGTACCATTTTTATCGGATACTTGGGAGAACGCTGGGTTGAAGGAAATTTGTAGCTCCTCTCAGATTCCAGAACTTTCTGTCACCGAAATGTGAGGGAAAAGTGTTTTTTTGGCAGATTTTGAGGATTGCACAGGATTCTAGGAAACAGAACCTGGTGAGAGCCCAACAAGTCACCCCATCTTGGATTCCCCTAGGTGTCTACTTTTGAAAAATGCATAGGTTTGGTAGGTTTCCGTAGCTGCCGGCTGAGCTAGGGGCCAAAATCCATAGCTAGGCACTTTGCAAAAAACTGTTCTTTTCTCTTTGGGAAAATGTGATGTGTCCAAGTTGTGTTTTGGGGCATATCCTGTCGCGGGCACTAGACCTACCCACACAAGCGACATACCATTTTTATTGGGAGACTTAGGGGAACACTGGGTGGAAGTCAATTTGTGGCTCCTCTCAGATTCCAGAACTTTCTATCACTGAAATGTGAGGGAAAAGTAGTTTTTTTTGTGCCAAATTTTGAAGTTTGCAGAGCCTTCTGGGTAACATAACCTGGCAAGAGACCCACAAGTCACCCCATCTGGGATTCCACTAGGTGTCTACTTCTAAAAAATGCGCAGGTTTGGTAGGTTTCCCAGGTGCTGTCTGAGCTAGAGACCAAAATCCACAGCTCGGCACTTTGCAAAAAAACAGCTCTGTTTTCTTTGGGAAAATGTTATGTGTCCACGTTGTGTTTTGGGGCATTTCCTGTCGCAGGCACTAGGCCTACCAACACAAGTGAGGTACCATTTTTATCGGATACTTGGGGGAACGCAGGGTTGAAGGAAATTTGTAGCTCCTCTCAGATTCCAGAATTTTCTGTCACCGAAATGTGAGTAAAAAGTGTTTTTTTTGGCAGATTTTGAGGATTACACAGGATTCTAGGAATCAGAACCTGGTGAGAGCCCAACAAGTTACCCCATCTTGTATTCCCCTAGGTGTCTACTTTTTAAAAATGCACAGGATTGGTAGGTTTCCCTAGGTGCCGGCTGAGCTAGAGGCCAAAATCCAAAGCTAGGCACATTGAAAAAAAGAGCTCTGTTTTCTTTGGGAAAATGTAATGTGCCCACGTTGTGTTTTGGGGCATTTCCTGTCACAGGCACTAGGCCTACCAACACAAGTGAGGTACCATTTTTTTCGGGAGACTTGGGGGAATGCTGGGTGGAAGGAAATTTGTGGCTCCGCTCAGATTCCAGAATTTTCTGTCACCGAAATGTGAGGGAAAAGTGTTTTTTTGGCAGTTTTTGAGGATTGCACAGGATTCTAGGAAACAGAACCTGGTGAGAGCCCAACAAGTCACCCCATCTTGGATTCTCCTAGGTGTCTAGTTTTGAAAAATGCGTAGGTTTCCGTAGCTGCCAGCTGAGCTAGGGGCCAAAATCCATAGCTAGGCACTTTGCAAAAAACTGTTCTTTTTTCTTTGGGAAAATGTGATGTGCCCACGTTGTGTTTTGGGGCATATCCTGTCACGGGCACTAGACCTACCCACACAAGCGACATACCATTTTTATTGGGAGACTTAGGGGAACACTGGGTGGAAGTCAATTTGTGGCTCCTCTCAGATTCCAGAACTTTCTATCACTGAAATGTGAGGGAAAAGTAGGTTTTTTTGCCAAATTTTTAAGTTTGCAGAGGCTTCTGGGTAACATAACCTGGCGAGAGCCCCACAAGTCACCCCATCTGGGATTCCACTAGGTGTTTACTTCTAAAAAATGCACAGGTTTGGTAGGTTTCCCAGGTGCCGTCTGAGCTAGAGGCCAAAATCCACAGCTTGGCACTTTGCAAAAAACAGCTCTGTTTTCTTTGGGAAAATGTTATGTGTCCACGTTGTGTTTTGGGGCATTTCCTGTCGCAGGCACTAGGCCTACCAACACAAGTGAGGTACCATTTTTATCGGATACTTGGGAGAACGCCGGGTTGAAGGAAATTTGTAGCTCCTCTCAGATTCCAGAACTTTCTGTCACCAAAATGTGAGGGAAAAGTGTTTTTTTGGCAGATTTTGAGGATTGCACAGGATTCTAGGAAACAGAACCTGGTGAGAGCCCAACAAGTCACCCCATCTTGGATTCCCCTAGGTGTCTACTTTTGAAAAATGCATAGGTTTGGTAGGTTTCCGTAGCTGCCGGCTGAGCTAGGGGCCAAAATCCATAGCTAGGCACTTTGCAAAAAACTGTTCTTTTCTCTTTGGGAAAATGTGATGTGTCCAAGTTGTGTTTTGGGGCATATCCTGTCACGGGCACTAGACCTACCCACACAAGCGACATACCATTTTTATTGGGAGACTTAGGGGAACACTGGGTGGAAGTCAATTTGTGGCTCCTCTCAGATTCCAGAACTTTCTATCACTGAAATGTGAGGGAAAAGTAGTTTTTTTTGTGCCAAATGTTGAAGTTTGCAGAGCCTTCTGGGTAACATAACCTGGCAAGAGACCCACAAGTCACCCCATCTGGGATTCCACTAGGTGTCTACTTCTAAAAAATGCGCAGGTTTGGTAGGTTTCCCAGGTGCTGTCTGAGCTAGAGACCAAAATCCACAGCTCGGCACTTTGCAAAAAAACAGCTCTGTTTTCTTTGGGAAAATGTTATGTGTCCACGTTGTGTTTTGGGGCATTTCCTGTCGCAGGCACTAGGCCTACCAACACAAGTGAGGTACCATTTTTATCGGAGACTTGGGGGAACGCAGGGTTGAAGGAAATTTGTAGCTCCTCTCAGATTCCAGAATTTTCTGTCACCGAAATGTGAGTAAAAAGTGTTTTTTTTGGCAGATTTTGAGGATTACACAGGATTCTAGGAATCAGAACCTGGTGAGAGCCCAACAAGTTACCCCATCTTGTATTCCCCTAGGTGTCTACTTTTTAAAAATGCACAGGATTGGTAGGTTTCCCTAGGTGCCGGCTGAGCTAGAGGCCAAAATCCAAAGCTAGGCACATTGAAAAAAAGAGCTCTGTTTTCTTTGGGAAAATGTAATGTGCCCACGTTGTGTTTTGGGGCATTTCCTGTCACAGGCACTAGGCCTACCAACACAAGTGAGGTACCATTTTTTTCGGGAGACTTGGGGGAATGCTGGGTGGAAGGAAATTTGTGGCTCCGCTCAGATTCCAGAATTTTCTGTCACCGAAATGTGAGGGAAAAGTGTTTTTTTTGGCAGTTTTTGAGGATTGCACAGGATTCTAGGAAACAGAACCTGGTGAGAGCCCAACAAGTCACCCCATCTTGGATTCTCCTAGGTGTCTAGTTTTGAAAAATGCGTAGGTTTCCGTAGCTGCCAGCTGAGCTAGGGGCCAAAATCCATAGCTAGGCACTTTGCAAAAAACTGTTCTTTTTTCTTTGGGAAAATGTGATGTGCCCACGTTGTGTTTTGGGGCATATCCTGTCACGGGCACTAGACCTACCCACACAAGCGACATACCATTTTTACTGGGAGACTTAGGGGAACACTGGGTGGAAGTCAATTTGTGGCTCCTCTCAGATTCCAGAACTTTCTATCACTGAAATGTGAGGGAAAAGTAGGTTTTTTTGCCAAATTTTTAAGTTTGCAGAGGCTTCTGGGTAACATAACCTGGCGAGAGCCCCACAAGTCACCCCATCTGGGATTCCACTAGGTGTTTACTTCTAAAAAATGCACAGGTTTGGTAGGTTTCCCAGGTGCCGTCTGAGCTAGAGGCCAAAATCCACAGCTTGGCACTTTGCAAAAAACAGCTCTGTTTTCTTTGGGAAAATGTTATGTGTCCACGTTGTGTTTTGGGGCATTTCCTGTCGCAGGCACTAGGCCTACCAACACAAGTGAGGTACCATTTTTATCGGATACTTGGGAGAACGCTGGGTTGAAGGAAATTTGTAGCTCCTCTCAGATTCCAGAACTTTCTGTCACCGAAATGTGAGGGAAAAGTGTTTTTTTGGCAGATTTTGAGGATTGCACAGGATTCTAGGAAACAGAACCTGGTGAGAGCCCAACAAGTCACCCCATCTTGGATTCTCCTAGGTGTCTAGTTTTGAAAAATGCGTAGGTTTCCGTAGCTGCCAGCTGAGCTAGGGGCCAAAATCCATAGCTAGGCACTTTGCAAAAAACTGTTCTTTTCTCTTTGGGAAAATGTGATGTGCCCAAGTTGTGTTTTGGGGCATATCCTGTCGCGGGCACTAGACCTACCCACACAAGCGACATACCATTTTTATTGGGAGACTTAGGGGAACACTGGGTGGAAGTCAATTTGTGGCTCCTCTCAGATTCCAGAACTTTCTATCACTGAAATGTGAGGGAAAAGTAGTTTTTTTTGTGCCAAATTTTGAAGTTTGCAGAGCCTTCTGGGTAACATAACCTGGCAAGAGACCCACAAGTCACCCCATCTGGGATTCCACTAGGTGTCTACTTCTAAAAAATGCGCAGGTTTGGTAGGTTTCCCAGGTGCTGTCTGAGCTAGAGACCAAAATCCACAGCTCGGCACTTTGCAAAAAAACTGCTCTGTTTTCTTTGGGAAAATGTTATGTGTCCACGTTGTGTTTTGGGGCATTTCCTGTCGCAGGCACTAGGCCTACCAACGCAAGTGAGGTACCATTTTTATCGGAGACTTGGGGGAACGCTGGGTTGAAGGAAATTTGTAGCTCCTCTCAGATTCCAGAATTTTCTGTCACCGAAATGTGAGGAAAAAGTGTTTTTTTGGGCAGATTTTGAGGATTACACAGGATTCTAGGAATCAGAACCTGGTGAGAGCCCAACAAGTTACCCCATCTTGTATTCCCCTAGGTGTCTACTTTTTAAAAATGCACAGGATTGGTAGGTTTCCCTAGGTGCCGGCTGAGCTAGAGGCCAAAATCCAAAGCTAGGCACATTGAAAAAAAGAGCTCTTTTTTCTTTGGGAAAATGTAATGTGTCCACGTTGTGTTTTGGGGCATTTCCTGTCACAGGCACTAGGCCTACCAATACAAGTGAGGTACCATTTTTTTCGGGAGACTTGGGGGAATGCTGGGTGGAAGGAAATTTGTGGCTCCGCTCAGATTCCAGAACTTTCTGTCACCGAAATGCAAGGGAAAAGGTTTTTTTTGCCAAATTTTGAAGTTTGAACAGGATTCTAAGTAACAGAACTATGTGAGAGCTCCACAAATCACACCATTGTGGATTACCCTAGGTGTCTACTTTACAAAAATGAACAGGATTGTAAGCTTTCCGTAGGTGCTGGCTGAGCTAGAGTCAAAAATCCACTGCTTGACACTTTGCAAAAAACAGCTCTGTTTTCTTTCGGAACATGTGATGTGTCTACGTTGTTTTTTGGGACATTTCCTGTTGGCAGCACAAGGCCTACCAACAGAAGTGAGGTATAATTTATTAGCGGAAGACTTGGTGGAATGGTGGATGGAAGGAAATTTGTGGCTCCTCTCAGATTCCAGAACTTTCTGTCACCGAAATGTGAGGGAAAAGTGTTTTTTTGGCAGATTTTGAGGATTGCACAGGATTCTAGGAAACAGAACCTGGTGAGAGCCCAACAAGTCACCCCATCTTGGATTCCCCTAGGTGTCTACTTTTGAAAAATGCGTAGGTTTCCGTAGCTGCCGGCTGAGCTAGGGGCCAAAATCCATAGCTAGGCACTTTGCAAAAAACTGTTCTTTTTTCTTTGGGAAAATGTGATGTGCCCACGTTGTGTTTTGGGGCATATCCTGTCGCGGGCACTAGACCTACCCACACAAGCAACATACCATTTTTATTGGGAGACTTAGGGGAACACTGGGTGGAAGTCAATTTGTGGCTCCTCTCAGATTCCAGAACTTACTATCACTGAAATGTGAGGGAAAAGTAGGTTTTTTTGCCAAATTTTGAAGTTTGCAGATGCTTCTGGGTAACATAACCTGGCGAGAGCCCCACAAGTCACCCCATCTGGGATTCCACTAGGTGTTTACTTCTAAAAAATGCACAGGTTTGGTAGGTTTCCCAGGTGCCGTCTGAGCTGGAGGCCAAAATCCACAGCTTGGCACTTTGCAAAAAACAGCTCTGTTTTCTTTGGGAAAATGTTATGTGTCCACGTTGTGTTTTGGGGCATTTCCTGTCGCAGGCACTAGGCCTACCAACGCAAGTGAGGTACCATTTTTATCGGAGACTTGGGAGAACGCTGGGTTGAAGGAAATTTGTAGCTCCTCTCAGATTCCAGAACTTTCTGTCACCGAAATGTGAGGGAAAAGTGTTTTTTTGGCAGATTTTGAGGATTGCACAGGATTCTAGGAAACAGAACCTGGTGAGAGCCCAACAAGTCACCCCATCTTGGATTCCCCTAGGTGTCTACTTTTGAAAAATGCATAGGTTTGGTAGGTTTCCGTAGCTGCCGGCTGAGCTAGGGGCCAAAATCCATAGCTAGGCACTTTGCAAAAAACTGTTCTTTTCTCTTTGGGAAAATGTGATGTGTCCAAGTTGTGTTTTGGGGCATATCCTGTCGCGGGCACTAGACCTACCCACACAAGCGACATACCATTTTTATTGGGAGACTTAGGGGAACACTGGGTGGAAGTCAATTTGTGGCTCCTCTCAGATTCCAGAACTTTCTATCACTGAAATGTGAGGGAAAAGTAGTTTTTTTTGTGCCAAATTTTGAAGTTTGCAGAGCCTTCTGGGTAACATAACCTGGCAAGAGACCCACAAGTCACCCCATCTGGGATTCCACTAGGTGTCTACTTCTAAAAAATGCGCAGGTTTGGTAGGTTTCCCAGGTGCTGTCTGAGCTAGAGACCAAAATCCACAGCTCGGCACTTTGCAAAAAAACAGCTCTGTTTTCTTTGGGAAAATGTTATGTGTCCACGTTGTGTTTTGGGGCATTTCCTGTCGCAGGCACTAGGCCTACCAACACAAGTGAGGTACCATTTTTATCGGAGACTTGGGGGAACGCTGGGTTGAAGGAAATTTGTAGCTCCTCTCAGATTCCAGAATTTTCTGTCACCGAAATGTGAGGAAAAAGTGTTTTTTTTGGCAGATTTTGAGGATTACACAGGATTCTAGGAATCAGAACCTGGTGAGAGCCCAACAAGTTACCCCATCTTGTATTCCCCTAGGTGTCTACTTTTTAAAAATGCACAGGATTGGTAGGTTTCCTTAGGTGCCGGCTGAGCTAGAGGCCAAAATCCAAAGCTAGGCACATTGAAAAAAAGAGCTCTGTTTTCTTTGGGAAAATGTAATGTGTCCACGTTGTGTTTTGGGGCATTTCCTGTCACAGGCACTAGGCCTACCAACACAAGTGAGGTACCATTTTTTTCGGGAGACTTGGGGGAATGCTGGGTGGAAGGAAATTTGTGGCTCCGCTCAGATTCCAGAATTTTCTGTCACCGAAATGTGAGGGAAAAGTGTTTTTTTGGCAGTTTTTGAGGATTGCACAGGATTCTAGGAAACAGAACCTGGTGAGAGCCCAACAAGTCACCCCATCTTGGATTCTCCTAGGTGTCTAGTTTTGAAAAATGCGTAGGTTTCCGTAGCTGCCGGCTGAGCTAGGGGCCAAAATCCATAGCTAGGCACTTTGCAAAAAACTGTTCTTTTTTCTTTGGGAAAATGTGATGTGCCCACGTTGTGTTTTGGGGCATATCCTGTCACGGGCACTAGACCTACCCACACAAGCGACATACCATTTTTATTGGGAGACTTAGGGGAACACTGGGTGGAAGTCAATTTGTGGCTCCTCTCAGATTCCAGAACTTTCTATCACTGAAATGTGAGGGAAAAGTAGGTTTTTTTGCCAAATTTTTAAGTTTGCAGAGGCTTCTGGGTAACATAACCTGGCGAGAGCCCCACAAGTCACCCCATCTGGGATTCCACTAGGTGTTTACTTCTAAAAAATGCACAGGTTTGGTAGGTTTCCCAGGTGCCGTCTGAGCTAGAGGCCAAAATCCACAGCTTGGCACTTTGCAAAAAACAGCTCTGTTTTCTTTGGGAAAATGTTATGTGTCCACGTTGTGTTTTGGGGCATTTCCTGTCGCAGGCACTAGGCCTACCAACACAAGTGAGGTACCATTTTTATCGGATACTTGGGAGAACGCTGGGTTGAAGGAAATTTGTAGCTCCTCTCAGATTCCAGAACTTTCTGTCACCGAAATGTGAGGGAAAAGTGTTTTTTTGGCAGATTTTGAGGATTGCACAGGATTCTAGGAAACAGAACCTGGTGAGAGCCCAACAAGTCACCCCATCTTGGATTCCCCTAGGTGTCTACTTTTGAAAAATGCATAGGTTTGGTAGGTTTCCGTAGCTGCCGGCTGAGCTAGGGGCCAAAATCCATAGCTAGGCACTTTGCAAAAAACTGTTCTTTTCTCTTTGGGAAAATGTGATGTGCCCAAGTTGTGTTTTGGGGCATATCCTGTCGCGGGCACTAGACCTACCCACACAAGCGACATACCATTTTTATTGGGAGACTTAGGGGAACACTGGGTGGAAGTCAATTTGTGGCTCCTCTCAGATTCCAGAACTTTCTATCACTGAAATGTGAGGGAAAAGTAGTTTTTTTGTGCCAAATTTTGAAGTTTGCAGAGCCTTGTGGGTAACATAACCTGGCAAGAGACCCACAAGTCACCCCATCTGGGATTCCACTAGGTGTCTACTTCTAAAAAATGCGCAGGTTTGGTAGGTTTCCCAGGTGCTGTCTGAGCTAGAGACCAAAATCCACAGCTCGGCACTTTGCAAAAAAACAGCTCTGTTTTCTTTGGGAAAATGTTATGTGTCCACGTTGTGTTTTGGGGCATTTCCTGTCGCAGGCACTAGGCCTACCAACACAAGTGAGGTACCATTTTTATCGGAGACTTGGGGGAACGCTGGGTTGAAGGAAATTTGTAGCTCCTCTCAGATTCCAGAATTTTCTGTCACCGAAATGTGAGGAAAAAGTGTTTTTTTTGGCAGATTTTGAGGATTACACAGGATTCTAGGAATCAGAACCTGGTGAGAGCCGAACAAGTTACCCCATCTTGTATTCCCCTAGGTGTCTACTTTTTAAAAATGCACAGGATTGGTAGGTTTCCCTAGGTGCCGGCTGAGCTAGAGGCCAAAATCCAAAGCTAGGCACATTGAAAAAAAGAGCTCTGTTTTCTTTGGGAAAATGTAATGTGTCCACGTTGTGTTTTGGGGCATTTCCTGTCACAGGCACTAGGCCTACCAATACAAGTGAGGTACCATTTTTTTCGGGAGACTTGGGGGAATGCTGGGTGGAAGGAAATTTGTGGCTCCGCTCAGATTCCAGAACTTTCTGTCACCGAAATGCAAGGGAAAAGGTTTTTTTTGCCAAATTTTGAAGTTTGAACAGGATTCTAAGTAACAGAACTATGTGAGAGCCCCACAAATCACACCATTGTGGATTACCCTAGGTGTCTACTTTACAAAACTGAACAGGATTGTAAGCTTTCCCTAGGTGCTGGCTGAGCTAGAGTCAAAAATCCACTGCTTGACACTTTGCAAAAAACAGCTCTGTTTTCTTTCGGAACATGTGATGTGTCTACGTTGTTTTTTGGGACATTTCCTGTTGGCAGCACAAGGCCTACCAACAGAAGTGAGGTATAATTTATTAGCGGAAGACTTGGTGGAATGGTGGATGGAAGGAAATTTGTGGCTCCTCTCAGATTCCAGAACTTTCTGTCACCGAAATGTGAGGGAAAAGTGTTTTTTTGGCAGATTTTGAGGATTGCACAGGATTCTAGGAAACAGAACCTGGTGAGAGCCCAACAAGTCACCCCATCTTGGATTCCCCTAGGTGTCTACTTTTGAAAAATGCGTAGGTTTCCGTAGCTGCCGGCTGAGCTAGGGGCCAAAATCCATAGCTAGGCACTTTGCAAAAAACTGTTCTTTTTTCTTTGGGAAAATGTGATGTGCCCACGTTGTGTTTTGGGGCATATCCTGTCGCGGGCACTAGACCTACCCACACAAGCAACATACCATTTTTATTGGGAGACTTAGGGGAACACTGGGTGGAAGTCAATTTGTGGCTCCTCTCAGATTCCAGAACTTACTATCACTGAAATGTGAGGGAAAAGTAGGTTTTTTTGCCAAATTTTGAAGTTTGCAGATGCTTCTGGGTAACATAACCTGGCGAGAGCCCCACAAGTCACCCCATCTGGGATTCCACTAGGTGTTTACTTCTAAAAAATGCACAGGTTTGGTGGGTTTCCCAGGTGCCGTCTGAACTGGAGGCCAAAATCCACAGCTTGGCACTTTGCAAAAAACAGCTCTGTTTTCTTTGGGAAAATGTTATGTGTCCACGTTGTGTTTTGGGGCATTTCCTGTCGCAGGCACTAGGCCTACCAACGCAAGTGAGGTACCATTTTTATCGGAGACTTGGGAGAACGCTGGGTTGAAGGAAATTTGTAGCTCCTATCAGATTCCAGAACTTTCTGTCACCGAAATGTGAGGGAAAAGTGTTTTTTTGGCAGATTTTGAGGATTGCACAGGATTCTAGGAAACAGAACCTGGTGAGAGCCCAACAAGTCACCCCATCTTGGATTCCCCTAGGTGTCTACTTTTGAAAAATGCATAGGTTTGGTAGGTTTCCGTAGCTGCCGGCTGAGCTAGGGGCCAAAATCCATAGCTAGGCACTTTGCAAAAAACTGTTCTTTTCTCTTTGGGAAAATGTGATGTGCCCAAGTTGTGTATTGGGGCATATCCTGTCGCGGGCACTAGACCTACCCACACAAGCGACATACCATTTTTATTGGGAGACTTAGGGGAACACTGGGTGGAAGTCAATTTGTGGCTCCTCTCAGATTCCAGAACTTTCTATCACTGAAATGTGAGGGAAAAGTAGTTTTTTTGTGCCAAATTTTGAAGTTTGCAGAGCCTTGTGGGTAACATAACCTGGCAAGAGACCCACAAGTCACCCCATCTGGGATTCCACTAGGTGTCTACTTCTAAAAAATGCGCAGGTTTGGTAGGTTTCCCAGGTGCTGTCTGAGCTAGAGACCAAAATCCACAGCTCGGCACTTTGCAAAAAAACAGCTCTGTTTTCTTTGGGAAAATGTTATGTGTCCACGTTGTGTTTTGGGGCATTTCCTGTCGCAGGCACTAGGCCTACCAACACAAGTGAGGTACCATTTTTATCGGAGACTTGGGGGAACGCTGGGTTGAAGGAAATTTGTAGCTCCTCTCAGATTCCAGAATTTTCTGTCACCGAAATGTGAGGAAAAAGTGTTTTTTTTGGCAGATTTTGAGGATTACACAGGATTCTAGGAATCAGAACCTGGTGAGAGCCGAACAAGTTACCCCATCTTGTATTCCCCTAGGTGTCTACTTTTTAAAAATGCACAGGATTGGTAGGTTTCCCTAGGTGCCGGCTGAGCTAGAGGCCAAAATCCAAAGCTAGGCACATTGAAAAAAAGAGCTCTGTTTTCTTTGGGAAAATGTAATGTGTCCACGTTGTGTTTTGGGGCATTTCCTGTCACAGGCACTAGGCCTACCAATACAAGTGAGGTACCATTTTTTTCGGGAGACTTGGGGGAATAATGGGTGGAAGGAAATTTGTGGCTCCGCTCAGATTCCAGAACTTTCTGTCACCGAAATGCAAGGGAAAAGGTTTTTTTTTGCCAAATGTTGAAATTTGAACAGGATTCTAAGTAACAGAACTATGTGAGAGCCCCACAAATCACACCATTGTGGATTACCCTAGGTGCCTACTTTACAGAAATGCACAGGATTGTAAGCTTTCCCTAGGTGCTGGCTGAGCTAGAGTCAAAAATCCACTGCTAGACACTTTGCAAAAAACAGCTCTGTTTTCTTTCGGAACATGTGATGTGTCTACGTTGTTTTTTGGGACATTTCCTGTTGGCAGCACAGGGCCTACCAACAGAAGTGAGGTATAATTTATTAGCGGAAGACATGGTGGAATGGTGGATGGAAGGAAATTTGTGGCTCCTCTCAGATTCCAGAACTTTCTGTCACCAAAATGTGGGGAAAAAGTGTTTTGGTTTGCCAGATTTTGAGGATTGCCAGGATTCTAAGTAACACAACCTGGTGAGAGCCCCACAAGTCACCCCATCTTGGATTCCACTAGGTGTCTACTTTTTAAAAATACAGAGGTTTGGTAGGTTTCCCTAGCTGCCGGCTGAGCTAGGGCCAAAATCCAAAGATAGGCAGTTTGCAAAAAACACTTGTTTTTCCTTTGGGAAAATGTGATGTGTCAATGTTGTATTTTGGGGCATTTCCTGTCACGGGCACTAGACCTACCCACACAAGTGAGGTAACATTTGTATCGGGTGACCTTGTGGAACGCTGGATGGAAGGAAATTTGTGGCTCCTCTCAGATTCCAGAACTTTCTGTCACCGAAATGTGAGGGAAAAGTGTTTTTTTGGCAGATTTTGAGGATTGCATAGGATTCTAGGAAACAGAACCTGGTGAGAACCCAACAAGTCACCCCATCTTGGATTCCCCTAGGTGTCTACTTTTGAAAAATGCGTAGGTTTCCGTAGCTGCCGGCTGAGCTAGGGGCCAAAATCCATAGCTAGGCACTTTGCAAAAAACTGTTCTTTTTTCTTTGGGAAAATGTGATGTGCCCATGTTGTGTTTTGGGGCATATCCTGTCGCGGGCACTAGACCTACCCACACAAGCGACATACCATTTTTATTGGGAGACTTAGGGGAACACTGGGTGGAAGTCAATTTGTGGCTCCTCTCAGATTCCAGAACTTACTATCACTGAAATGTGAGGGAAAAGTAGGTTTTTTTGCCAAATTTTGAAGTTTGCAGATGCTTCTGGGTAACATAACCTGGCGAGAGCCCCACAAGTCACCCCATCTGGGATTCCACTAGGTGTTTACTTCTAAAAAATGCACAGGTTTGGTGGGTTTCCCAGGTGCCGTCTGAACTGGAGGCCAAAATCCACAGCTTGGCACTTTGCAAAAAACAGCTCTGTTTTCTTTGGGAAAATGTTATGTGTCCACGTTGTGTTTTGGGGCATTTCCTGTCGCAGGCACTAGGCCTACCAACGCAAGTGAGGTACCATTTTTATCGGAGACTTGGGAGAACGCTGGGTTGAAGGAAATTTGTAGCTCCTCTCAGATTCCAGAACTTTCTGTCACCGAAATGTGAGGGAAAAGTGTTTTTTTGGCAGATTTTGAGGATTGCACAGGATTCTAGGAAACAGAACCTGGTGAGAGCCGAACAAGTTACCCCATCTTGTATTCCCCTAGGTGTCTACTTTTTAAAAATGCACAGGATTGGTAGGTTTCCCTAGGTGCCGGCTGAGCTAGAGGCCAAAATCCAAAGCTAGGCACATTGAAAAAAAGAGCTCTGTTTTCTTTGGGAAAATGTAATGTGTCCACGTTGTGTTTTGGGGCATTTCCTGTCACAGGCACTAGGCCTACCAATACAAGTGAGGTACCATTTTTTTCGGGAGACTTGGGGGAATGCTGGGTGGAAGGAAATTTGTGGCTCCGCTCAGATTCCAGAACTTTCTGTCACCGAAATGCAAGGGAAAAGGTTTTTTTTGCCAAATTTTGAAGTTTGAACAGGATTCTAAGTAACAGAACTATGTGAGAGCCCCACAAATCACACCATTGTGGATTACCCTAGGTGTCTACTTTACAAAACTGAACAGGATTGTAAGCTTTCCCTAGGTGCTGGCTGAGCTAGAGTCAAAAATCCACTGCTTGACACTTTGCAAAAAACAGCTCTGTTTTCTTTCGGAACATGTGATGTGTCTACGTTGTTTTTTGGGACATTTCCTGTTGGCAGCACAAGGCCTACCAACAGAAGTGAGGTATAATTTATTAGCGGAAGACTTGGTGGAATGGTGGATGGAAGGAAATTTGTGGCTCCTCTCAGATTCCAGAACTTTCTGTCACCGAAATGTGAGGGAAAAGTGTTTTTTTGGCAGATTTTGAGGATTGCACAGGATTCTAGGAAACAGAACCTGGTGAGAGCCCAACAAGTCACCCCATCTTGGATTCCCCTAGGTGTCTACTTTTGAAAAATGCGTAGGTTTCCGTAGCTGCCGGCTGAGCTAGGGGCCAAAATCCATAGCTAGGCACTTTGCAAAAAACTGTTCTTTTTTCTTTGGGAAAATGTGATGTGCCCACGTTGTGTTTTGGGGCATATCCTGTCGCGGGCACTAGACCTACCCACACAAGCAACATACCATTTTTATTGGGAGACTTAGGGGAACACTGGGTGGAAGTCAATTTGTGGCTCCTCTCAGATTCCAGAACTTACTATCACTGAAATGTGAGGGAAAAGTAGGTTTTTTTGCCAAATTTTGAAGTTTGCAGATGCTTCTGGGTAACATAACCTGGCGAGAGCCCCACAAGTCACCCCATCTGGGATTCCACTAGGTGTTTACTTCTAAAAAATGCACAGGTTTGGTGGGTTTCCCAGGTGCCGTCTGAACTGGAGGCCAAAATCCACAGCTTGGCACTTTGCAAAAAACAGCTCTGTTTTCTTTGGGAAAATGTTATGTGTCCACGTTGTGTTTTGGGGCATTTCCTGTCGCAGGCACTAGGCCTACCAACGCAAGTGAGGTACCATTTTTATCGGAGACTTGGGAGAACGCTGGGTTGAAGGAAATTTGTAGCTCCTATCAGATTCCAGAACTTTCTGTCACCGAAATGTGAGGGAAAAGTGTTTTTTTGGCAGATTTTGAGGATTGCACAGGATTCTAGGAAACAGAACCTGGTGAGAGCCCAACAAGTCACCCCATCTTGGATTCCCCTAGGTGTCTACTTTTGAAAAATGCATAGGTTTGGTAGGTTTCCGTAGCTGCCGGCTGAGCTAGGGGCCAAAATCCATAGCTAGGCACTTTGCAAAAAACTGTTCTTTTCTCTTTGGGAAAATGTGATGTGCCCAAGTTGTGTATTGGGGCATATCCTGTCGCGGGCACTAGACCTACCCACACAAGCGACATACCATTTTTATTGGGAGACTTAGGGGAACACTGGGTGGAAGTCAATTTGTGGCTCCTCTCAGATTCCAGAACTTTCTATCACTGAAATGTGAGGGAAAAGTAGTTTTTTTGTGCCAAATTTTGAAGTTTGCAGAGCCTTGTGGGTAACATAACCTGGCAAGAGACCCACAAGTCACCCCATCTGGGATTCCACTAGGTGTCTACTTCTAAAAAATGCGCAGGTTTGGTAGGTTTCCCAGGTGCTGTCTGAGCTAGAGACCAAAATCCACAGCTCGGCACTTTGCAAAAAAACAGCTCTGTTTTCTTTGGGAAAATGTTATGTGTCCACGTTGTGTTTTGGGGCATTTCCTGTCGCAGGCACTAGGCCTACCAACACAAGTGAGGTACCATTTTTATCGGAGACTTGGGGGAACGCTGGGTTGAAGGAAATTTGTAGCTCCTCTCAGATTCCAGAATTTTCTGTCACCGAAATGTGAGGAAAAAGTGTTTTTTTTGGCAGATTTTGAGGATTACACAGGATTCTAGGAATCAGAACCTGGTGAGAGCCGAACAAGTTACCCCATCTTGTATTCCCCTAGGTGTCTACTTTTTAAAAATGCACAGGATTGGTAGGTTTCCCTAGGTGCCGGCTGAGCTAGAGGCCAAAATCCAAAGCTAGGCACATTGAAAAAAAGAGCTCTGTTTTCTTTGGGAAAATGTAATGTGTCCACGTTGTGTTTTGGGGCATTTCCTGTCACAGGCACTAGGCCTACCAATACAAGTGAGGTACCATTTTTTTCGGGAGACTTGGGGGAATAATGGGTGGAAGGAAATTTGTGGCTCCGCTCAGATTCCAGAACTTTCTGTCACCGAAATGCAAGGGAAAAGGTTTTTTTTGCCAAATGTTGAAATTTGAACAGGATTCTAAGTAACAGAACTATGTGAGAGCCCCACAAATCACACCATTGTGGATTACCCTAGGTGCCTACTTTACAGAAATGCACAGGATTGTAAGCTTTCCCTAGGTGCTGGCTGAGCTAGAGTCAAAAATCCACTGCTAGACACTTTGCAAAAAACAGCTCTGTTTTCTTTCGGAACATGTGATGTGTCTACGTTGTTTTTTGGGACATTTCCTGTTGGCAGCACAGGGCCTACCAACAGAAGTGAGGTATAATTTATTAGCGGAAGACATGGTGGAATGGTGGATGGAAGGAAATTTGTGGCTCCTCTCAGATTCCAGAACTTTCTGTCACCAAAATGTGGGGAAAAAGTGTTTTGGTTTGCCAGATTTTGAGGATTGCCAGGATTCTAAGTAACACAACCTGGTGAGAGCCCCACAAGTCACCCCATCTTGGATTCCACTAGGTGTCTACTTTTTAAAAATACAGAGGTTTGGTAGGTTTCCCTAGCTGCCGGCTGAGCTAGGGCCAAAATCCAAAGATAGGCAGTTTGCAAAAAACACTTGTTTTTCCTTTGGGAAAATGTGATGTGTCAATGTTGTATTTTGGGGCATTTCCTGTCACGGGCACTAGACCTACCCACACAAGTGAGGTAACATTTGTATCGGGTGACCTTGTGGAACGCTGGATGGAAGGAAATTTGTGGCTCCTCTCAGATTCCAGAACTTTCTGTCACCGAAATGTGAGGGAAAAGTGTTTTTTTGGCAGATTTTGAGGATTGCATAGGATTCTAGGAAACAGAACCTGGTGAGAACCCAACAAGTCACCCCATCTTGGATTCCCCTAGGTGTCTACTTTTGAAAAATGCGTAGGTTTCCGTAGCTGCCGGCTGAGCTAGGGGCCAAAATCCATAGCTAGGCACTTTGCAAAAAACTGTTCTTTTTTCTTTGGGAAAATGTGATGTGCCCATGTTGTGTTTTGGGGCATATCCTGTCGCGGGCACTAGACCTACCCACACAAGCGACATACCATTTTTATTGGGAGACTTAGGGGAACACTGGGTGGAAGTCAATTTGTGGCTCCTCTCAGATTCCAGAACTTACTATCACTGAAATGTGAGGGAAAAGTAGGTTTTTTTGCCAAATTTTGAAGTTTGCAGATGCTTCTGGGTAACATAACCTGGCGAGAGCCCCACAAGTCACCCCATCTGGGATTCCACTAGGTGTTTACTTCTAAAAAATGCACAGGTTTGGTGGGTTTCCCAGGTGCCGTCTGAACTGGAGGCCAAAATCCACAGCTTGGCACTTTGCAAAAAACAGCTCTGTTTTCTTTGGGAAAATGTTATGTGTCCACGTTGTGTTTTGGGGCATTTCCTGTCGCAGGCACTAGGCCTACCAACGCAAGTGAGGTACCATTTTTATCGGAGACTTGGGAGAACGCTGGGTTGAAGGAAATTTGTAGCTCCTCTCAGATTCCAGAACTTTCTGTCACCGAAATGTGAGGGAAAAGTGTTTTTTTGGCAGATTTTGAGGATTGCACAGGATTCTAGGAAACAGAACCTGGTGAGAGCCCAACAAGTCACCCCATCTTGGATTCCCCTAGGTGTCTACTTTTGAAAAATGCATAGGTTTGGTAGGTTTCCGTAGCTGCCGGCTGAGCTAGGGGCCAAAATCCATAGCTAGGCACTTTGCAAAAAACTGTTCTTTTCTCTTTGGGAAAATGTGATGTGCCCAAGTTGTGTATTGGGGCATATCCTGTCGCGGGCACTAGACCTACCCACACAAGCGACATACCATTTTTATTGGGAGACTTAGGGGAACACTGGGTGGAAGTCAATTTGTGGCTCCTCTCAGATTCCAGAACTTTCTATCACTGAAATGTGAGGGAAAAGTAGTTTTTTTGTGCCAAATTTTGAAGTTTGCAGAGCCTTGTGGGTAACATAACCTGGCAAGAGACCCACAAGTCACCCCATCTGGGATTCCACTAGGTGTCTACTTCTAAAAAATGCGCAGGTTTGGTAGGTTTCCCAGGTGCTGTCTGAGCTAGAGACCAAAATCCACAGCTCGGCACTTTGCAAAAAAACAGCTCTGTTTTCTTTGGGAAAATGTTATGTGTCCACGTTGTGTTTTGGGGCATTTCCTGTCGCAGGCACTAGGCCTACCAACACAAGTGAGGTACCATTTTTATCGGAGACTTGGGGGAACGCTGGGTTGAAGGAAATTTGTAGCTCCTCTCAGATTCCAGAATTTTCTGTCACCGAAATGTGAAGAAAAAGTGTTTTTTTTGGCAGATTTTGAGGATTACACAGGATTCTAGGAATCAGAACCTGGTGAGAGCCCAACAAGTTACCCCATCTTGTATTCCCCTAGGTGTCTACTTTTTAAAAATGCACAGGATTGGTAGGTTTCCCTAGGTGCCGGCTGAGCTAGAGGCCAAAATCCAAAGCTAGGCACATTGAAAAAAAGAGCTCTGTTTTCTTTGGGAAAATGTAATGTGTCCACGTTGTGTTTTGGGGCATTTCCTGTCACAGGCACTAGGCCTACCAATACAAGTGAGGTACCATTTTTTTCGGGAGACTTGGGGGAATGCTGGGTGGAAGGAAATTTGTGGCTCCGCTCAGATTCCAGAACTTTCTGTCACCGAAATGCAAGGGAAAAGGTTTTTTTTGCCAAATTTTGAAGTTTGAACAGGATTCTAAGTAACAGAACTATGTGAGAGCCCCACAAATCACACCATTGTGGATTACCCTAGGTGTCTACTTTACAAAACTGAACAGGATTGTAAGCTTTCCCTAGGTGCTGGCTGAGCTAGAGTCAAAAATCCACTGCTTGACACTTTGCAAAAAACAGCTCTGTTTTCTTTCGGAACATGTGATGTGTCTACGTTGTTTTTTGGGACATTTCCTGTTGGCAGCACAAGGCCTACCAACAGAAGTGAGGTATAATTTATTAGCGGAAGACTTGGTGGAATGGTGGATGGAAGGAAATTTGTGGCTCCTCTCAGATTCCAGAACTTTCTGTCACCGAAATGTGAGGGAAAAGTGTTTTTTTGGCAGATTTTGAGGATTGCACAGGATTCTAGGAAACAGAACCTGGTGAGAGCCCAACAAGTCACCCCATCTTGGATTCCCCTAGGTGTCTACTTTTGAAAAATGCGTAGGTTTCCGTAGCTGCCGGCTGAGCTAGGGGCCAAAATCCATAGCTAGGCACTTTGCAAAAAACTGTTCTTTTTTCTTTGGGAAAATGTGATGTGCCCACGTTGTGTTTTGGGGCATATCCTGTCGCGGGCACTAGACCTACCCACACAAGCAACATACCATTTTTATTGGGAGACTTAGGGGAACACTGGGTGGAAGTCAATTTGTGGCTCCTCTCAGATTCCAGAACTTACTATCACTGAAATGTGAGGGAAAAGTAGGTTTTTTTGCCAAATTTTGAAGTTTGCAGATGCTTCTGGGTAACATAACCTGGCGAGAGCCCCACAAGTCACCCCATCTGGGATTCCACTAGGTGTCTACTTCTAAAAAATGCACAGGTTTGGTAGGTTTCCCAGGTGCCGTCTGAGCTGGAGGCCAAAATCCACAGCTTGGCACTTTGCAAAAAACAGCTCTTTTCTCTTTGGGAAAATGTGATGTGCCCAAGTTGTGTATTGGGGCATATCCTGTCGCGGGCACTAGGCCTACCAACACAAGTGAGGTACCATTTTTATCGGAGACTTGGGGGAACGCTGGGTTGAAGGAAATGTGTAGCTCCTCTCAGATTCCAGAATTTTCTGTCACCGAAATGTGAGGAAAAAGTGTTTTTTTTTGCAGATTTGGAGGATTACACAGGATTCTAGGAATCAGAACCTGATGAGAGCCCAACAAGTTACCCCATCTTGTATTCCCCTAGGTGTCTACTTTTTAAAAATGCACAGGATTGGTAGGTTTCCCTAGGTGCCGGCTGAGCTAGAGGCCAAAATCCAAAGCTAGGCACATTGAAAAAAAGAGCTCTGTTTTCTTTGGGAAAATGTAATGTGTCCACGTTGTGTTTTGGGACATTTCCTGTCACAGGCACTAGGCCTACCAACACAAGTGAGGTACCATTTTTTTCAGGAGACTTGGGGGAATAATGGGTGGAAGGAAATTTGTGGCTCCGCTCAGATTCCAGAACTTTCTGTCACCGAAATGCAAGGGAAAAGGTTTTTTTTGCCAAATGTTGAAGTTTGAACAGGATTCTAAGTAACAGAACTATGTGAGAGCCCCACAAATCACACCATTGTGGATTACCCTAGGTGCCTACTTTACAGAAATGCACAGGATTGTAAGCTTTCCCTAGGTGCTGGCTGAGCTAGAGTCAAAAATCCACTGCTAGACACTTTGCAAAAAACAGCTCTGTTTTCTTTCGGAACATGTGATGTGTCTACGTTGTTTTTTGGGACATTTCCTGTTGGCAGCTCAGGGCCTACCAACAGAAGTGAGGTATAATTTATTAGCGGAAGACATGGTGGAATGGTGGATGGAAGGAAATTTGTGGCTCCTCTCAGATTCCAGAACTTTCTGTCACCAAAATGTGGGGAAAAAGTGTTTTGGTTTGCCAGATTTTGAGGATTGCCAGGATTCTAAGTAACACAACCTGGTGAGAGCCCCACAAGTCACCCCATCTTGGATTCCACTAGGTGTCTACTTTTTAAAAATACAGAGGTTTGGTAGGTTTCCCTAGCTGCCGGCTGAGCTAGGGCCAAAATCCAAAGATAGGCAGTTTGCAAAAAACACTTGTTTTTCCTTTGGGAAAATGTGATGTGTCAATGTTGTATTTTGGGGCATTTCCTGTCACGGGCACTAGACCTACCCACACAAGTGAGGTAACATTTGTATCGGGTGACCTTGTGGAACGCTGGATGGAAGGAAATTTGTGGCTCCTCTCAGATTCCAGAACTTTCTGTCACCGAAATGTGAGGGAAAAGTGTTTTTTTGGCAGATTTTGAGGATTGCATAGGATTCTAGGAAACAGAACCTGGTGAGAACCCAACAAGTCACCCCATCTTGGATTCCCCTAGGTGTCTACTTTTGAAAAATGCGTAGGTTTCCGTAGCTGCCGGCTGAGCTAGGGGCCAAAATCCATAGCTAGGCACTTTGCAAAAAACTGTTCTTTTTTCTTTGGGAAAATGTGATGTGCCCATGTTGTGTTTTGGGGCATATCCTGTCGCGGGCACTAGACCTACCCACACAAGCGACATACCATTTTTATTGGGAGACTTAGGGGAACACTGGGTGGAAGTCAATTTGTGGCTCCTCTCAGATTCCAGAACTTTCTATCACTGAAATGTGAGGGAAAAGTAGTTTTTTTTGCCAAATTTTGAAGTTTGCAGAGTCTTCTGGGTAACATAACCTGGGGAGAGTCCCACAAGTCACCCCATCTGGGATTCCACTAGGTGTTTACTTCAAAAAAATGCACAGGTTTGGTAGGTTTCCCAGGTGCCGTCTGAGATAGAGGCCAAAATCCACAGCTTGGCACTTTGCAAAAAACAGCTCTGTTTTCTTTGGGAAAATGTTATGTGTCCACGTTGTGTTTTGGGGCATTTCCTGTCGCAGGCACTAGGCCTACCAACACAAGTGAGGTACCATTTTTATCGGAGACTTGGGAGAACGCTGGGTTGAAGGAAATTTGTAGCTCCTCTCAGATTCCAGAACTTTCTGTCCCCGAAATGTGAGGGAAAAGTGTTTTTTTGGCAGACTTTGAGGATTGCACAGGATTCTAGGAAACAGAACCTGGTGAGAGCCCAACAAGTCACCCCATCTTGGATTCCCCTAGGTGTCTACTTTTGAAAAATGCATAGGTTTGGTAGGTTTCCGTAGCTGCCGGCTGAGCTAGGGGCCAAAATCCATAGCTAGGCACTTTGCAAAAAACTGTTCTTTTTTCTTTGGGAAAATGTGATGTGCCCAAGTTGTGTTTTGGGGCATATCCTGTCGCAGGCACTAGACCTACCCACACAAGCGACATACCATTTTTATTGGGAGACTTAGGGGAACACTGGGTGGAAGTCAATTTGTGGCTCCTCTCAGATTCCAGAACTTTCTATCACTCAAATGTGAGCAAAAAGTAGTTTTTTTTGGCAAATTTTGAAGTTTGCAGAGGCTTCTGGGTAACATAACCTGGCGAGAGCCCCACAAGTCACCCCATCTGGGATTCCACTAGGTGTTTACTTCTAAAAAATGCACAGGTTTGGTATATTTCCCAGGTGCCGTCTGAGCTAGAGGCCAAAATCCACAGCTTGGCACTTTGCAAAAAACAGCTCTGTTTTCTTTGGGAAAATGTTATGTGTCCACGTTTTGTTTTGGGGCATTTCCTGTCGCAGGCACTAGGCCTACCAACACAAGTGAGGTACCATTTTTATTGGAGACTTGGGAGACCGCTATGTTGAAGGAAATTTGGGGCTCCGCTCAGATTCCAGAACTTTCTGTCACCGAAATGCAAGGGAAAAGGTTTTTTTTGCCAAATTTTGAAGTTTGAACAGGATTCTAAGTAACAGAACTATGTGAGAGCCCCACAAACCACACCATTGTGGATTACCCTAGGTGTCTACTTTTCAAAAATGCACAGGATTGTAAGCTTTCCCTAGGTGCTGGCTGAGCTAGAGTCAAAAATCCACTGCTAGACACTTTGCAAAAAACAGCTCTGTTTTCTTTCGGAACATGTGATGTGTCTACGTTGTTTTTTGAGACATTTCCTGTTGGCAGCACAGGGCATACCAACAGAAGTGAGGTATAATTAATCAGAGGAAGAGTTGGTGGAATGGTGGATGGAAGGAAATTTGTGGCTCCTCTCAGATTCCAGAACTTTCTGTCACCAAAATGTGAGGAAAAAGTGTTTTGGTTTGCCAGATTTTGAGGATTGCCAGGATTCTAAGTAACACAACCTGGTGAGAGCCCCACAAGTCACCCCATCTTGGATTACACTAGGTGTCTACTTTAGAAAAATGCAGAGGTTTGGTAGGTTTCCCTAGCTGCCGGCTGAGCTAGGGCCAAAATCCATAGATAGGCAGTTTGCAAAAAACACTGGTTTTTCCTTTGGGAAAATGTGATGTGTCAATGTTGTATTTTGGGGCATTTCCTGTCACGGGCACTAGACCTACCCACACAAGTGAGGTAACATTTGTATCGGGTGACCTTGTGGAACGCTGGATGGAAGGAAATTTGTGGCTCCTCTCAGATTCCAGAACTTTCTGTCACCGAAATGTGAGGGAAAAGTGTTTTTTTGGCAGTTTTTGAGGATTGCACAGGATTCTAGGAAACAGAACCTGGTGAGAGCCCAACAAGTCACCCCATCTTGGATTCTCCTAGGTGTCTAGTTTTGAAAAATGCGTAGGTTTCCGTAGCTGCCGGCTGAGCTAGGGGCCAAAATCCATAGCTAGGCACTTTGCAAAAAACTGTTCTTTTTTCTTTGGGAAAATGTGATGTGCCCACGTTGTGTTTTGGGGCATATCCTGTCACGGGCACTAGACCTACCCACACAAGCGACATACCATTTTTATTGGGAGACTTAGGGGAACACTGGGTGGAAGTCAATTTGTGGCTCCTCTCAGATTCCAGAACTTTCTATCACTGAAATGTGAGGGAAAAGTAGGTTTTTTTGCCAAATTTTTAAGTTTGCAGAGGCTTCTGGGTAACATAACCTGGCGAGAGCCCCACAAGTCACCCCATCTGGGATTCCACTAGGTGTTTACTTCTAAAAAATGCACAGGTTTGGTAGGTTTCCCAGGTGCCATCTGAGCTAGAGGCCAAAATCCACAGCTTGGCACTTTGCAAAAAACAGCTCTGTTTTCTTTGGGAAAATGTTATGTGTCCACGTTGTGTTTTGGGGCATTTCCTGTCGCAGGCACTAGGCCTACCAACACAAGTGAGGTACCATTTTTATCGGATACTTGGGAGAACGCTGGGTTGAAGGAAATTTGTAGCTCCTCTCAGATTCCAGAACTTTCTGTCACCGAAATGTGAGGGAAAAGTGTTTTTTTGGCAGATTTTGAGGATTGCACAGGATTCTAGGAAACAGAACCTGGTGAGAGCCCAACAAGTCACCCCATCTTGGATTCCCCTAGGTGTCTACTTTTGAAAAATGCGTAGGTTTCCGTAGCTGCCGGCTGAGCTAGGGGCCAAAATCCATAGCTAGGCACTTTGCAAAAAACTGTTCTTTTTTCTTTGGGAAAATGTGATGTGCCCACGTTGTGTTTTGGGGCATATCCTGTCGCGGGCACTAGACCTACCCACACAAGCGACATACCATTTTTATTGGGAGACTTAGGACAACACTGGGTGGAAGTCAATTTGTGGCTCCTCTCAGATTTCAGAACTTTCTATCACTGAAATGTGAGGGAAAAGTAGGTTTTTTTGCCAAATTTTGAAGTTTGCAGATGCTTCTGGGTAACATAACTTGGCGATAGCCCCACAAGTCACCCCATCTGGGATTCCACTAGGTGTTTACTTCTAAAAAATGCACAGGTTTGGTAGGTTTCCCAGGTGCCGTCTGAGCTGGAGGCCAAAATCCACAGCTTGGCACTTTGCAAAAAACAGCTCTGTTTTCTTTGGGAAAATGTTATGTGTCCACGTTGTGTTTTGGGGCATTTCCTGTCGCAGGCACTAGGCCTACCAACACAAGTGAGGTACCATTTTTATCGGAGACTTGGGAGAACGCTGGGTTGAAGGAAATTTGTAGCTCCTCTCAGATTCCAGAACTTTCTGTCACCGAAATGTGAGGGAAAAGTGTTTTTTTGGCAGATTTTGAGGATTGCACAGGATTCTAGGAAACAGAACCTGGTGAGAGCACAACAAGTCACCCCATTTTGGATTCCCCTAGGTGTCTACTTTTGAAAAATGCATAGGTTTGGTAGGTTTCCCTAGCTGCCGGCTGAGCTAGGGGCCAAAATCCATAGCTAGGCACTTTGCAAAAAACTGTTCTTTTCTCTTTGGGAAAATGTGATGTGTCCAAGTTGTGTTTTGGGGCATATCCTGTCGCGGGCACTAGACCTACCCACACAAGCGACATACCATTTTTATTGGGAGACTTAGGGGAACACTGGGTGGAAGTCAATTTGTGGCTCCTCTCAGATTGCAGAACTTTCTATCACTGAAATGTGAGGGAAAAGTAGTTTTTTTTGTGCCAAATTTTGAAGTTTGCAGAGCCTTCTGGGTAACATAACCTGGCAAGAGACCCACAAGTCACCCCATCTGGGATTCCACTAGGTGTCTACTTCTAAAAAATGCGCAGGTTTGGTAGGTTTCCCAGGTGCTGTCTGAGCTAGAGACCAAAATCCACAGCTCGGCACTTTGCAAAAAAACAGCTCTGTTTTCTTTGGGAAAATGTTATGTGTCCACGTTGTGTTTTGGGGCATTTCCTGTCGCAGGCACTAGGCCTACCAACACAAGTGAGGTACCATTTTTATCGGAGACTTGGGGGAACGCTGGGTTGAAGGAAATTTGTAGCTCCTCTCAGATTCCAGAATTTTCTGTCACCGAAATGTGAGGAAAAAGTGTTTTTTTTGGCAGATTTTGAGGATTACACAGGATTCTAGGAATCAGAACCTGGTGAGAGCCCAACAAGTTACCCCATCTTGTATTCCCCTAGGTGTCTACTTTTTAAAAATGCACAGGATTGGTAGGTTTCCCTAGGTGCCGGCTGAGCTAGAGGCCAAAATCCAAAGCTAGGCACATTGAAAAAAAGAGCTCTGTTTTCTTTGGGAAAATGTAATGTGTCCACGTTGTGTTTTGGGGCATTTCCTGTCACAGGCACTAGGCCTACCAACACAAGTGAGGTACCATTTTTTTCGGGAGACTTGGGGGAATGCTGGGTGGAAGGAAATTTGTGGCTCCGCTCAGATTCCAGAATTTTCTGTCACCGAAATGTGAGGGAAAAGTGTTTTTTTGGCAGTTTTTGAGGATTGCACAGGATTCTAGGAAACAGAACCTGGTGAGAGCCCAACAAGTCACCCCATCTTGGATTCTCCTAGGTGTCTAGTTTTGAAAAATGCGTAGGTTTCCGTAGCTGCCGGCTGAGCTAGGGGCCAAAATCCATAGCTAGGCACTTTGCAAAAAACTGTTCTTTTCTCTTTGGGAAAATGTGATGTGCCCAAGTTGTGTATTGGGGCATATCCTGTCGCGGGCACTAGACCTTCCCACACAAGTGACATACCATTTTTATTGGGAGACTTAGGGGAACACTGGGTGGAAGTCAATTTGTGGCTCCTCTCAGATTCCAGAACTTTCTATCACTGAAATGTGAGGGAAAAGTAGGTTTTTTTGCCAAATTTTTAAGTTTGCAGAGGCTTCTGGTAACATAACCTGGCGAGAGCCCCACAAGTCACCCCATCTGGGATTCCACTAGGTGTTTACTTCTAAAAAATGCACAGGTTTGGTAGGTTTCCCAGGTGCCGTCTGAGCTAGAGGCCAAAATCCACAGCTTGGCACTTTGCAAAAAACAGCTCTGTTTTCTTTGGGAAAATGTTATGTGTCCACGTTGTGTTTTGGGGCATTTCCTGTCGCAGGCACTAGGCCTACCAACACAAGTGAGGTACCATTTTTATCGGATACTTGGGAGAACGCTGGGTTGAAGGAAATTTGTAGCTCCTCTCAGATTCCAGAACTTTCTGTCACCGAAATGTGAGGGAAAAGTGTTTTTTTGGCAGATTTTGAGGATTGCACAGGATTCTAGGAAACAGAACCTGATGAGAGCCCAACAAGTCACCCCATCTTGGATTCCCCTAGGTGTCTACTTTTGAAAAATGCATAGGTTTGGTAGGTTTCCGTAGCTGCCGGCTGAGTTAGGGGCCAAAATCCATAGCTAGGCACTTTGCAAAAAACTGTTCTTTTCTCTTTGGGAAAATGTGATGTGCCCAAGTTGTGTTTTGGGGCATATCCTGTCGCGGGCACTAGACCTACCCACACAAGCGACATACCATTTTTATTGGGAGACTTAGGGGAACACTGGGTGGAAGTCAATTTGTGGCTCCTCTCAGATTCCAGAACTTTCTATCACTGAAATGTGAGGGAAAAGTAGTTTTTTTTGTGCCAAATTTTGAAGTTTGCAGAGCCTTCTGGGTAACATAACCTGGCAAGAGACCCACAAGTCACCCCATCTGGGATTCCACTAGGTGTCTACTTCTAAAAAATGCGCAGGTTTGGTAGGTTTCCCAGGTGCTGTCTGAGCTAGAGACCAAAATCCACAGCTCGGCACTTTGCAAAAAAACAGCTCTGTTTTCTTTGGGAAAATGTTATGTGTCCACGTTGTGTTTTGGGGCATTTCCTGTCGCAGGCACTAGGCCTACCAACACAAGTGAGGTACCATTTTTATCGGAGACTTGGGGGAACGCTGGGTTGAAGGAAATTTGTAGCTCCTCTCAGATTCCAGAATTTTCTGTCACCGAAATGTGAGGAAAAAGTGTTTTTTTTGGCAGATTTTGAGGATTACACAGGATTCTAGGAATCAGAACCTGGTGAGAGCCCAACAAGTTACCCCATCTTGTATTCCCCTAGGTGTCTACTTTTTAAAAATGCACAGGATTGGTAGGTTTCCATAGGTGCCGGCTGAGCTAGAGGCCAAAATCCAAAGCTAGGCACATTGAAAAAAAGAGCTCTGTTTTCTTTGGGAAAATGTAATGTGTCCACGTTGTGTTTTGGGGCATTTCCTGTCACAGGCACTAGGCCTACCAACACAAGTGAGGTACCATTTTTTTCGGGAGACTTGGGGGAATGCTGGGTGGAAGGAAATTTGTGGCTCCGCTCAGATTCCAGAATTTTCTGTCACCGAAATGTGAGGGAAAAGTGTTTTTTTGGCAGTTTTTGAGGATTGCACAGGATTCTAGGAAACAGAACGTGGTGAGAGCCCAACAAGTCACCCCATCTTGGATTCTCCTAGGTGTCTAGTTTTGAAAAATGCGTAGGTTTCCGTAGCTGCCGGCTTAGCTAGGGGCCAAAATCCATAGCTAGGCACTTTGCAAAAAACTGTTCTTTTTTCTTTCGGAAAATGTGATGTGCCCACGTTGTGTTTTGGGGCATATCCTGTCACGGGCAATTGACCTACCCACACAAGCGACATAGCATTTTTATTGGGAGACTTAGGGGAACACTGGGTGGAAGTCAATTTGTGGCTCCTCTCAGATTCCAGAACTTTCTATCACTGAAATGTGAGGGAAAAGTAGGTTTTTTTGCCAAATTTTTAAGTTTGCAGAGGCTTCTGGGTAACATAACCGGGCAAGAGCCCCACAAGTCACCCCATCTGGGATTCCACTAGGTATTTACTTCTAAAAAATGCACAGGTTTGGTAGGTTTCCCAGGTGCCGTCTGAGCTAGAGGCCAAAATCCACAGCTTGGCACTTTGCAAAAAACAGCTCTGTTTTCTTTGGGAAAATATTATGTGTCCACGTTGTGTTTTGGGGCATTTCCTGTCGCAGGCACTAGGCCTACCAACACAAGTGAGGTACCATTTTTATCGGATACTTGGGAGAACGCTGGGTTGAAGGAAATTTGTAGCTCCTCTCAGATTCCAGAACTTTCTGTCACCGAAATGTGAGGGAAAAGTGTTTTTTTGGCAGATTTTGAGGATTGCACAGGATTCTAGGAAACAGAACCTGGTGAGAGCCCAACAAGTCACCCCATCTTGGATTCCCCTAGGTGTCTACTTTTGAAAAATGCATAGGTTTGGTAGGTTTCCGTAGCTGCCGGCTGAGCTAGGGGCCAAAATCCATAGCTAGGCACTTTGCAAAAAACTGTTCTTTTCTCTTTGGGAAAATGTGATGTGCCCAAGTTGTGTTTTGGGGCATATCCTGTCGCGGGCACTAGACCTACCCACACAAGCGACATACCATTTTTATTGGGAGACTTAGGGGAACCCTGGGTGGAAGTCAATTTGTGGCTCCTCTCAGATTCCAGAACTTTCTATCACTGAAATGTGAGGGAAAAGTAGTTTTTTTTGTGCCAAATTTTGAAGTTTGCAGAGCTTTCTGGGTAACATAGCCTGGCAAGAGACCCACAAGTCACCCCATCTGGGATTCCACTAGGTGTCTACTTCTAAAAAATGCGCAGGTTTGGTAGGTTTCCCAGGTGCTGTCTGAGCTAGAGACCAAAATCCACAGCTCGGCACTTTGCAAAAAAACAGCTCTGTTTTCTTTGGGAAAATGTTATGTGTCCACGTTGTGTTTTGGGGCATTTCCTGTCGCAGGCACTAGGCCTACCAACACAAGTGAGGTACCATTTTTATCGGAGACTTGGGGGAACGCTGGGTTGAAGGAAATTTGTAGCTCCTCTCAGATTCCAGAATTTTCTGTCACCGAAATGTGAGGAAAAAGTGTTTTTTTTGGCAGATTTTGAGGATTACACAGGATTCTAGGAATCAGAACCTGGTGAGAGCCCAACAAGTTACCCCATCTTGTATTCCCCTAGGTGTCTACTTTTTAAAAATGCACAGGATTGGTCGGTTTCCCTAGGTGCCGGCTGAGCTAGAGGCCAAAATCCAAAGCTAGGCACATTGAAAAAAAGAGATCTGTTTTCTTTGGGAAAATGTAATGTGTCCACGTTGTGTTTTGGGGCATTTCCTGTCACAGGCACTAGGCCTACCAACACAAGTGAGGTACCATTTTTTTCGGGAGACTTGGGGGAATGCTGGGTGGAAGGAAATTTGTGGCTCCGCTCAGATTCCAGAACTTTCTGTCACCGAAATGCAAGGGAAAAGGTTTTTTTTGCCAAATTTTGAAGTTTGAACAGGATTCTAAGTAACAGAACTATGTGAGAGCCCCACAAATCACACCATTGTGGATTACCCTAGGTGTCTACTTTACAAAAATGCACAAGATTGTAAGCTTTCCCTAGGTGCTGGCTGAGCTAGAGTCAAAAATCCACTGCTTGACACTTTGCAAAAAACAGCTCTGTTTTCTTTCGGAACATGTGATGTGTCTACGTTGTTTTTTGGGACATTTCCTGTTGGCAGCACAAGGCCTACCAACAGAAGTGAGGTATAATTTATTAGCGGAAGACTTGGTGGAATGGTGGATGGAAGGAAATTTGTGGCTCCTCTCAGATTCCAGAACTTTCTGTCACCGAAATGTGAGGGAAAAGTGTTTTTTTGGCAGATTTTGAGGATTGCACAGGATTCTAGGAAACAGAACCTGGTGAGAGCCCAACAAGTCACCCCATCTTGGATTCCCCTAGGTGTCTACTTTTGAAAAATGCGTAGGTTTCCGTAGCTGCCGGCTGAGCTAGGGGCCAAAATCCATAGCTAGGCACTTTGCAAAAAACTGTTCTTTTTTCTTTGGGAAAATGTGATGTGCCCACGTTGTGTTTTGGGGCATATCCTGTCACGGGCACTAGACCTACCCACACAAGCAACATACCATTTTTATTGGGAGACTTAGGGGAACACTGGGTGGAAGTCAATTTGTGGCTCCTCTCAGATTCCAGAACTTTCTATCACTGAAATGTGAGGGAAAAGTAGGTTTTTTTGCCAAATTTTGAAGTTTGCAGATGCTTCTGGGTAACATAACCTGGCGAGAGCCCCACAAGTCACCCCATCTGGGATTCCACTAGGTGTTTTCTTCTAAAAAATGCACAGGTTTGGTAGGTTTCCCAGGTGCCGTCTGAGCTGGAGGCCAAAATCCACAGCTTGGCACTTTGCAAAAAACAGCTCTGTTTTCTTTGGGAAAATGTTATGTGTCCACGTTGTGTTTTGGGGCATTTCCTGTCGCAGGCACTAGGCCTACCAACACAAGTGAGGAACCATTTTTATCGGAGACTTGGGGGAACGCTGGGTTGAAGGAAATTTGTAGCTCCTCTCAGATTCCAGAATTTTCTGTCACCGAAATGTGAGGAAAAAGTGTTTTTTTTCGCAGATTTTGAGGATTACACAGGATTCTAGGAATCAGACCCTGGTGAGAGCCCAACAAGTTGCCCCATCTTGTATTCCCCTAGGTGTCTACTTTTTAAAAATGCACAGGATTGGTAGGTTTCCCTAGGTGCCGGCTGAGCTAGAGGCCAAAATCCAAAGCTAGGCACATTGAAAAAAAGAGCTCTGTTTTCTTTGGGAAAATGTAATGTGTCCACGTTGTGTTTTGGGGCATTTCCTGTCACAGGCACTAGGCCTACCAACACAAGTGAGGTACCATTTTTTTCAGGAGACTTGGGGGAATGCTGGGTGGAAGGAAATTTGTGGCTCCGCTCAGATTCCAGAACTTTCTGTCACCGAAATGCAAGGGAAAAGGTTTTTTTTGCCAAATTTTGAAGTTTGAACAGGATTCTAAGTAACAGAACTATGTGAGAGCCCCACAAATCACACCATTGTGGACTACCCTAGGTGTCTACTTTACAAAAATGCATAGGATTGTAAGCTTTTCCTAGGTGCTGGCTGAGCTAGAGTCAAAAATCCACTGCTAGACACTTTGCAAAAAACAGCTCTGTTTTCTTTCGGAACATGTGATGTGTCTACGTTGTTTTTTGGGACATTTCCTGTTGGCAGCACAAGGCCTACCAACAGAAGTGAGGTATAATTTATTAGCGGAAGACTTGGTGGAATGGTGGATGGAAGGAAATTTGTGGCTCCTCTCAGATTCCAGAACTTTCTGTCACCGAAATGTGAGGGAAAAGTGTTTTTTTGGCAGATTTTGAGGATTGCACAGGATTCTAGGAAACAGAACCTGGTGAGAGCCCAACAAGTCACCCCATCTTGGATTCCCCTAGGTGTCTACTTTTGAAAAATGCGTAGGTTTCCGTAGCTGCCGGCTGAGCTAGGGGCCAAAATCCATAGCTAGGCACTTTGCAAAAAACTGTTCTTTTTTCTTTGGGAAAATGTGATGTGCCCACGTTGTGTTTTGGGGCATATCCTGTCGCGGGCACTAGACCTACCCACACAAGCGACATACCATTTTTATTGGGAGACTTAGGACAACACTGGGTGGAAGTCAATTTGTGGCTCCTCTCAGATTTCAGAACTTTCTATCACTGAAATGTGAGGGAAAAGTAGGTTTTTTTGCCAAATTTTGAAGTTTGCAGATGCTTCTGGGTAACATAACCTGGCGATAGCCCCACAAGTCACCCCATCTGGGATTCCACTAGGTGTTTACTTCTAAAAAATGCACAGGTTTGGTAGGTTTCCCAGGTGCCGTCTGAGCTGGAGGCCAAAATCCACAGCCTGGCACTTTGCAAAAAACAGCTCTGTTTTCTTTGGGAAAATGCTATGTGTCCACGTTGTGTTTTGGGGCATTTCCTGTCGCAGGCACTAGGCCTACCAACACAAGTGAGGTACCATTTTTATCGGAGACTTGGGAGAACGCTGGGTTGAAGGAAATTTGTAGCTCCTCTCAGATTCCAGAACTTTCTGTCACCGAAATGTGAGGGAAAAGTGTTTTTTTGGCAGATTTTGAGGATTGCACAGGATTCTAGGAAACAGAACCTGGTGAGAGCCCAACAAGTCACCCCATTTTGGATTCCCCTAGGTGTCTACTTTTGAAAAATGCATAGGTTTGGTAGGTTTCCCTAGCTGCCGGCTGAGCTAGGGGCCAAAATCCATAGCTAGGCACTTTGCAAAAAACTGTTCTTTTCTCTTTGGGAAAATGTGATGTGCCCAAGTTGTGTATTGGGGCATATCCTGTCGCGGGCACTAGACCTTCCCACACAAGCGACATACCATTTTTATTGGGAGACTTAGGGGAACACTGGGTGGAAGTCAATTTGTGGCTCCTCTCAGATTCCAGAACTTTCTATCACTGGAATGTGAGGGAAAAGTAGGTTTTTTTGTGCCAAATTTTGAAGTTTGCAGAGCCTTCTGGGTAACATAACCTGGCGAGAGCCCCACAAGTCACCCCATCTGGGATTCAACTAGGTGTCTACTTCTAAAAAATGCACAGGTTTGGTAGGCTTTCCAGGTGCTGTCTGAGCTAGAGACCAAAATCCACAGCTCAGCACTTTGCAAAAAAACAGCTCTGTTTTCTTTGGGAAAATGTTATGTGTCCACGTTGTGTTTTGGGGCATTTCCTGTCGCAGGCACTAGGCCTACCAACACAAGTGAGGTACCATTTTTATCGGAGACTTGGGGGAACGCTGGGTTGAAGGAAATTTGTAGCTCCTCTCAGATTCCTGAATTTTCTGTCACCGAAATGTGAGGAAAAAGTGTTTTTTTTTCGCAGATTTTGAGGATTACACAGGATTCTAGGAATCAGAACCTGGTGAGAGCCCAACAAGTTGCCCCATCTTGTATTCCCCTAGGTGTCTACTTTTTAAAAATGCACAGGATTGGTAGGTTTCCCTAGGTGCCGGCTGAGCTAGAGGCCAAAATCCAAAGCTAGGCACATTGAAAAAAAGAGCTCTGTTTTCTTTGGGAAAATGTAATGTGTCCACGTTGTGTTTTGGGGCATTTCCTGTCACAGGCACTAGGCCTACCAACACAAGTGAGGTACCATTTTTTTCAGGAGACTTGGGGGAATGCTGGGTGGAAGGAAATGTGTGGCTCAGCTCAGATTCCAGAACTTTCTGTCACCGAAATGCAAGGGAAAAGGTTTTTTTTGCCAAATTTTGAAGTTTGAACAGGATTCTAAGTAACAGAACTATGTGAGAGCCCCACAAATCACACCATTGTGGATTATCCTAGGTGTCTACTTTACAAAAATGCATAGGATTGTAAGCTTTCCCTAGGTGCTGGCTGAGCTAGAGTCAAAAATCCACTGCTAGACACTTTGCAAAAAACAGCTCTGTTTTCTTTCGGAACATGTGATGTGTCTACGTTGTTTTTTTGGGACATTTCCTGTTGGCAGCACAAGGCCTACCAACAGAAGTGAGGTATAATTTATTAGCGGAAGACTTGGTGGAATGGTGGATGGAAGGAAATTTGTGGCTCCTCTCAGATTCCAGAACTTTCTGTCACCGAAATGTGAGGGAAAAGTGTTTTTTGGGCAGATTTTGAGGATTGCACAGGATTCTAGGAAACAGAACCTGGTGAAAGCCCAACAAGTCACCCCATCTTGGATTCCCCTAGGTGTCTACTTTTGAAAAATGCGTAGGTTTCCGTAGCTGCCGGCTGAGCTAGGGGCCAAAATCCATAGCTAGGCACTTTGCAAAAAACTGTTCTTTGGGAAAATGTGATGTGCCCACGTTGTGTTTTGGGGCATATCCTGTCGCGGGCACTAGACCTACCCACACAAGCGACATACCATTTTTATTGGGAGACTTAGGACAACACTGGGTGGAAGTCAATTTGTGGCTCCTCTCAGATTCCAGAACTTTCTATCACTGAAATGTGAGGGAAAAGTAGTTTTTTTTGCCAAATTTTGAAGTTTGCAGATGCTTCTGGGTAACATAACTTGGTGATAGCCCCACAAGTCACCCCATCTGGGATTCCACTAGGTGTTTACTTCTAAAAAATGCACAGGTTTGGTAGGTTTCCCAGGTGCCGTCTGAGCTGGAGGCCAAAATCCACAGCCTGGCACTTTGCAAAAAACAGCTCTGTTTTCTTTGGGAAAATGTTATGTGTCCACGTTGTGTTTTGGGGCATTTCCTGTCGCAGGCACTAGGCCTACCAACACAAGTGAGGTACCATTTTTATCGGAGACTTGGGAGAACGCTGGGTTGAAGGAAATTTGTAGCTCCTCTCAGATTCCAGAACTTTCTGTCACCGAAATGTGAGGGAAAAGTGTTTTTTTGGCAGATTTTGAGGATTGCACAGGATTCTAGGAAACAGAACCTGGTGAGAGCCCAACAAGTCACCCCATTTTGGATTCCCCTAGGTGTCTACTTTTGAAAAATGCATAGGTTTGGTAGGTTTCCGTAGCTGCCGGCTGAGCTAGGGGCCAAAATCCATAGCTAGGCACTTTGCAAAAAACTGTTCTTTTTTCTTTGGGAAAATGTGATGTGCCCAAGTTGTGTTTTGGGGCATATCCTGTCGCAGGCACTAGACCTACCCACACAAGCGACATACCATTTTTATTGGGAGACTTAGGGGAACACTGGGTGGAAGTCAATTTGTGGCTCCTCTCAGATTCCAGAACTTTCTATCACTCAAATGTGAGCAAAAAGTAGTTTTTTTTTCCAAATTTTGAAGTTTGCAGAGGCTTCTGGGTAACATAACCTGGCGAGAGCCCCACAAGTCACCCCATCTGGGATTCCACTAGGTGTTTACTTCAAAAAAATGCACAGGTTTGGTATATTTCCCAGGTGCCGTCTGAGCTAGAGGCCAAAATCCACAGCTTGGCACTTTGCAAAAAACAGCTCTGTTTTCTTTGGGAAAATGTTATGTGTCCACGTTTTGTTTTGGGGCATTTCCTGTCGCAGGCACTAGGCCTACCAACACAAGTGAGGTACCATTTTTATTGGAGACTTGGGAGACCGCTATGTTGAAGGAAATTTGGGGCTCCGCTCAGATTCCAGAACTTTCTGTCACCGAAATGCAAGGGAAAAGGTTTTTTTTGCCAAATTTTGAAGTTTGAACAGGATTCTAAGTAACAGAACTATGTGAGAGCCCCACAAATCACACCATTGTGGATTACCCTAGGTGTCTACTTTTCAAAAATGCACAGGATTGTAAGCTTTCCCTAGGTGCTGGCTGAGCTAGAGTCAAAAATCCACTGCTAGACACTTTGCAAAAAACAGCTCTGTTTTCTTTCGGAACATGTGATGTGTCTACGTTGTTTTTTGAGACATTTCCTGTTGGCAGCACAGGGCATACCAACAGAAGTGAGGTATAATTAATCAGAGGAAGAGTTGGTGGAATGGTGGATGGAAGGAAATTTGTGGCTCCTCTCAGATTCCAGAACTTTCTGTCACCAAAATGTGAGGAAAAAGTGTTTTGGTTTGCCAGATTTTGAGGATTGCCAGGATTCTAAGTAACACAACCTGGTGAGAGCCCCACAAGTCACCCCATCTTGGATTACACTAGGTGTCTACTTTAGAAAAATGCAGAGGTTTGGTAGGTTTCCCTAGCTGCCGGCTGAGCTAGGGCCAAAATCCATAGATAGGCAGTTTGCAAAAAACACTGGTTTTTCCTTTGGGAAAATGTGATGTGTCAATGTTGTATTTTGGGGCATTTCCTGTCACGGGCACTAGACCTACCCACACAAGTGAGGTAACATTTGTATCGGGTGACCTTGTGGAACGCTGGATAGAAGGAAATTTGTGGCTCCTCTCAGATTCCAGAACTTTCTGTCACCGAAATGTGAGGGAAAAGTGTTTTTTTGGCAGTTTTTGAGGATTGCACAGGATTCTAGGAAACAGAACCTGGTGAGAGCCCAACAAGACACCCCATCTTGGATTCTCCTAGGTGTCTAGTTTTGAAAAATGCGTAGGTTTCCGTAGCTGCCGGCTGAGCTAGGGGCCAAAATCCATAGCTAGGCACTTTGCAAAAAACTGTTCTTTTTTCTTTGGGAAAATGTGATGTGCCCACGTTGTGTTTTGGGGCATATCCTGTCATGGGCACTAGACCTACCCACACAAGCGACATACCATTTTTATTGGGAGACTTAGGGGAACACTGGGTGGAAGTCAATTTGTGGCTCCTCTCAGATTCCAGAACTTTCTATCACTGAAATGTGAGGGAAAAGTAGGTTTTTTTGCCAAATTTTTAAGTTTGCAGAGGCTTCTGGGTAACATAACCTGGCGAGAGCCCCACAAGTCACCCCATCTGGGATTCCACTAGGTGTTTACTTCTAAAAAATGCACAGGTTTGGTAGGTTTCCCAGGTGCCATCTGAGCTAGAGGCCAAAATCCACAGCTTGGCACTTTGCAAAAAACAGCTCTGTTTTCTTTGGGAAAATGTTATGTGTCCACGTTGTGTTTTGGGGCATTTCCTGTCGCAGGCACTAGGCCTACCAACACAAGTGAGGTACCATTTTTATCGGATACTTGGGAGAACGCTGGGTTGAAGGAAATTTGTAGCTCCTCTCAGATTCCAGAACTTTCTGTCACCGAAATGTGAGGGAAAAGTGTTTTTTTGGCAGATTTTGAGGATTGCACAGGATTCTAGGAAACAGAACCTGGTGAGAGCCCAACAAGTCACCCCATCTTGGATTCCCCTAGGTGTCTACTTTTGAAAAATGCATAGGTTTGGTAGGTTTCCGTAGCTGCCGGCTGAGCTAGGGGCCAAAATCCATAGCTAGGCACTTTGCAAAAAACTTTTCTTTTCTCTTTGGGAAAATGTGATGTGTCCAAGTTGTGTTTTGGGGCATATCCTGTCGCGGGCACTAGATCTACCCACACAAGCGACATACCATTTTTATTGGGAGACTTAGGGGAACACTGGGTGGAAGTCAATTTGTGGCTCCTCTCAGATTCCAGAACTTTCTATCACTGAAATGTGAGGGAAAAGTAGTTTTTTTTGTGCCAAATTTTGAAGTTTGCAGAGCCTTCTCGGTAACATAACCTGGCGAGAGCCCCACAAGTCACCCCATCTGGGATTCCACTAGGTGTCTACTTCTAAAAAATGCACAGGTTTGGTAGGTTTCCCAGGTGCCGTCTGAGCTGGAGGCCAAAATCCACAGCTTGGAACTTTTCAAAAAACATCTCTGTTTTCTTTGGGAAAATGTTATGTGTCCACGTTGTGTTTTGGGGCATTTCCTGTTGCAGGCACTAGGCCTACCAACATAAGTGAGGTACCATTTTTATCGGAGACTTGGGAGAACGCTGGGTTGAAGGAAATTTGTAGCTCCTCTCAGATTCCAGAACTTTCTGTCACCGAAATGTGAGGGAAAAGTGTTTTTTTGGCAGATTTTGAGGATTACACAGGATTCTAGGAAACAGAACCTGGTGAGAGCCCAACAAGTCACCCCATCTTGGATTCCCCTAGGTGTCTACTTTTGAAAAATGCATAGGTTTGGTAGGTTTCCGTAGCTGCCGGCTGAGCTACGGGCCAAAATCCATAGCTTGGCACTTTGCAAAAAACTGTTCTTTTCTCTTTGGGAAAATGTGATGTGCCCAAGTTGTGTATTGGGGCATATCCTGTCGCGGGCACTAGACCTACCCACACAAGCGACATACCATTTTTATTGGAAGACTTAGGGGAACACTGGGTGGAAGTCAATTTGTGGCTCCTCTCAGATTCCAGAACTTTCTATCACTGAAATGTAAGGGAAAAGTATTTTTTTTGCCAAATTTTGAAGTTTGCAGATGCTTCTGGGTAACATAACCTGGCGAGAGCCCCACAAGTCACCCCATCTGGGATTCCACTAGGTGCTTACTTTTAAAAAATGCACAGGTTTGGTAGGTTTCCCAGGTGCCGTCTGAGCTTGAGGCCAAAATCCACAGCTTGGCACTTTGCAAAAAACAGCACTGTTTTCTTTGGGCAAATTGTATGTGTCCACGTTGTGTTTTGGGGCATTTCCTGTCGCAGGCACTAGGCCTACCAACACAAGTGAGGTACCATTTTTATCGGAGACTTGGGAGAACGCTGGGTTGAAGGAAATTTGTAGCTCTCTAAGATTCCAGAACTTTCTGTCACCGAAATGTGAGGGAAAAGTGTTTTTTTGGCAGATTTTGAGGATTGCACAGGGTTCTAGGAAACAGAACCTGGTGAGAGCCCAACAAGTCACCCCATCTTGGATTCCCCTAGGTGTCTACTTTTGAAAAATGCATAGGTTTGGTAGGTTTCCGTAGCTGCCGGCTGAGCTACGCGCCAAAATCCATAGCTAGGCACTTTGCAAAAAAATGTTCTTTTCTCTTTGGGAAAATGTGATGTGCCCAAGTTGTGTTTTGGGGCATATCCTGTCGCGGGCACTAGACCTACCCACACAAGCGACATACCATTTTTATTGGGAGACTTAGGGGACACTGGGTGGAAGTCAATTTGTGGCTCCTCTCAGATTCCAGAACTTTCTATCACTGAAATGTGAGGGAAAAGTAGTTTTTTTTGCGCCAAATTTTGAAGTTTGCAGAGCCTTCTGGGTAACATAACCTGGCGAGAGCCCCACAAGTCACCCCATCTGGGATTCCACTAGGTGTCTACTTCTAAAAAATGCACAGGTTTGGTAGGTTTCCCAGGTGCTGTCTGAGCTAGAGACCAAAATCCACAGCTCAGCACAGCTCTGTTTACTTTGGGAAAATGTTATGTGTCCACGTTGTGTTTTGGGGCATTTCCTGTCGCAGGCACTAGGCCTACCAACACAAGTGAGGTACCATTTTTATCGGAGACTTGGGGGAACGCTGGGTTGAAGGAAATTTGTAGCTCCTCTCAGATTCCAGAATTTTCTGTCACCGAAATGTGAGGGAAAAGTGTTTTTTTGGCAGATTTTGAGGATTGCACAGGATTCTAGGAAACAGAACCTGGTGAGAGCCCAACAAGTCACCCCATCTTGGAGTCCCTTAGGTGTCTACTTTTGAAAAATGCGTAGGTTTCCGTAGCTGCCGGCTGAGCTAGGGGCCAAAATCCATAGCTAGGCACTTTGCAAAAAAACAGCTCTCTTTTCTTTGGGAAAATGTTGTGTGTCCACGTTATGTTTTGGGGCATAACCTGTCGCGGGCACTAGACCTACCCACACAAGCGACATACCATTTTTATTGGGAGACTTAGGGGAACACTGGGTGGAAGTCAATTTGTGGCTTCTCTCAGATTCCAGAACTTTCTATCACTGAAATGTAAGGGAAAAGTAGTTTTTTTGCCAAATTTTGAAGTTTGCAGAGCCTTCTGGGTAACATAACCTGGCGAGAGCCCCACAAGTCACCCCATCTGGGATTCCACTAGGTGTTTACTTCTAAAGAATGCACAGGTTTGCTAGGTTTCCCAGGTGCTGTCTGAGCTAGAGGCCAAAATCCACAGCTTGGCACTTAGCAAAAAACAGCTCTGTTTCCTTTGGGCAAATGTTATGTGTCCACGTTGTGTTTTAGGGCATTTCCTGTCGCAGGCACTAGGCCTACCAACACAAGTGAGGTACCATTTTTATCGGAGACTTGGGAGAACGCTGGGTTGAAGGAAATTTGTATCTCTCTCAGATTCCAGAACTTTCTGTCACCGAAATGTGAGGGAAAAGTGTTTTTTGGCAGATTTTGAGGATTGCACAGGATTCTAGGAAACAGAACCTGGTGAGAGCCCAACAAGTCACCCCATCTTGGATTCCCCTAGGTGTCTACTTTTGAAAAATGCATAGGTTTGGTAGGTTTCCGTAGCTGCCGGCTGAGCTACGGGCCAAAATCCATAGTTAGGCACTTTGCAAAAAACTGTTCTTTTTTCTTTGGGAAAATGTGATGTGCCCACGTTGTGTTTTGGGGCATATTCTGTCGCGGGCACTAGACCTACCCACACAAGCGACGTACCATTTTTATTGGGAGACTTAGGGGAACACTGGGTGGAAGTCAATTTGTGGCTCCTCTCAGATTCCAGAACTTTCTATCACTGAAATGTGAGGGAAAAGTAGTTTTTTTGGACAAATTTTGAAGTTTGCAGCGGCTTCTGGGTAACATAACCTGGCGAGAGCCCCACAAGTCACCCCATCTGGGATTCCACTAGGTGTTTACTTCTAAAAAATGCACAGGTTTGGTAGGTTTCCCAGGTGCCGTCTGAGCTAGAGGCCAAAATCCACAGCTTGGCACTTTGCAAAAAACAGCTCTGTTTTCTTTGGGAAAATGTTATGTGTCCACGTTGTGTTTTGGGGCATTTCCTGTCGCAGGCACTAGGCCTACCAACACAAGTGAGGTACCATTTTTATCGGAGACTTGGGAGAACGCTGGGTTGAAGGAAATTTGTAGCTCCTCTCAGAACCCAGAACTTTCTGTCACCGAAATGTGAGGGAAAAGTGTTTTTGGGCAGATTATGAGGATTGCACAGGATTCTAGGAAACAGAACCTGGTGAGAGCCCAACAAGTCACCCCATCTTGGATTTCCCCTAGGTGTCTACTTTTGAAAAATGCATAGGTTTGGAAGGTTTCCGTAGCTGCCGGCTGAGCTAGGGGCCAAAATCCATAGCTAGGCACTTTGCAAAAAACTGTTGTTTTCTCTTTGTGAAAATGTAATGTGCCCACGTTGTGTTTTGGGGCATATTCTGTCGCGGGCACTAGACCTACCCACACAAGCGACGTACCATTTTTATTGGGAGACTTAGGGAAACACTGGGTGGAAGTCAATTTGTGGCTCCTCTCAGATTCCAGAACTTTCTATCACTGAAATGTGAGGGATAAGTAGTTTTTTTTGGCCAAATTTTGAAGTTTGCAGAGGCTTCTGGGTAACATAACCTGGCCAGAGCCCCACAAGTCACCCGATCTGGGATTCCACTAGGTGTCTACTTCTAAAAAATGCACAGGTTTGATAGGTTTCCCAGGTGCTGTCTGAGCTAGAGGCCAAAATCCACAGCTCAGCACTTTGCAAAAAAACAGCTCTGTTTTCTTTGGGAAAATGTTATTTTTCCATGTTGTGTTTTGGGGCATTTCCTGTCACAGGCACTAGGCCTACCAACACAAGTGAGGTATCAGTTTTATCGGGACACTTGGGGGAACGCTGGGTAGAAGGAAATTTGTGGCTCCTCTCAGATTCCAGAACCTTCTGTCACCGAAATGTGAGGGAAAAGTGTTTTTTTTGGCAGATTTTGAGGATTGCACAGGATTCTATGAAACAGAACCTGGTAAGCCCAACAAGTCACCCCATCTTGGATTCCCCTAGGTGTCTACTTTTGAAAAATGCATAGGTTTCCGTAGCTGCCGGCTGAGCTAGGGGCCAAAATCCATAGCTAGGCACTTTGCAAAAAACTGTTCTTTTTTCTTTGGGAAAATGTGATGTGCCCACGTTGTGTTTTGGGGCATATTCTGTCGCGGGCACTAGACCTACCCACACAAGCGACGTACCATTTTTATTGGGAGACTTAGGGGAACACTGGGTGGAAGTCAATTTGTGGCTCCTCTCAGATTCCAGAACTTTCTATCACTGAAATGTGAGGGAAAAGTAGTTTTTTTTTACAAATTTTGAAGTTTGCAGGGGCTTCTGGGTAACATAACCTGGCGAGAGCCCCACAAGTCACCCCATCTGGGATTCCACTAGGTGTTTACTTCTAAAAAATGCACAGGTTTGGTAGGTTTCCCAGGTGCCGTCTGAGCTAGAGGCCAAAATCCACAGCTTGGCACTTTGCAAAAAACAGCTCTGTTTTCTTTGGGAAAATGTTATGTGTCCACGTTGTGTTTTGGGGCATTTCCTGTCGCAGGCACTAGGCCTACCAACACAAGTGAGGTACCATTTTTATCGGAGACTTGGGAGAACGCTGGGTTGAAGGAAATTTGTAGCTCCTCTCAGAACCCAGAACTTTCTGTCACCGAAATGTGAGGGAAAAGTGTTTTTGGGCAGATTTTGAGGATTGCACAGGATTCTAGGAAACAGAACCTGGTGAGAGCCCAACAAGTCACCCCATCTTGGATTTCCCCTAGGTGTCTACTTTTGAAAAATGCATAGGTTTGGAAGGTTTCCGTAGCTGCCGGCTGAGCTAGGGGCCAAAATCCATAGCTAGGCACTTTGCAAAAAACTGTTGTTTTCTCTTTGTGAAAATGTAATGTGCCCACGTTGTGTTTTGGGGCATATTCTGTCGCGGGCACTAGACCTACCCACACAAGCGACGTACCATTTTTATTGGGAGACTTAGGGAAACACTGGGTGGAAGTCAATTTGTGGCTCCTCTCAGATTCCAGAACTTTCTATCACTGAAATGTGAGGGATAAGTAGTTTTTTTTGGCCAAATTCTGAAGTTTGCAGAGGCTTCTGGGTAACATAACCTGGCCAGAGCCCCACAAGTCACCCGATCTGGGATTCCACTAGGTGTCTACTTCTAAAAAATGCACAGGTTTGATAGGTTTCCCAGGTGCTGTCTGAGCTAGAGGCCAAAATCCACAGCTCAGCACTTTGCAAAAAAACAGCTCTGTTTTCTTTGGGAAAATGTTATTTGTCCATGTTGTGTTTTCGGGCATTTCCTGTCACAGGCACTAGGCCTACCAACACAAGTGAGGTATCAGTTTTATCAGGAGACTTGGGGGAACGCTGGGTAGAAGGACATTTGTGGCTCCTCTCAGATTCCAGAACCTTCTGTCACCGAAATGTGAGGGAAAAGTGTTTTTTTGGCAGATTTTGAGGATTGCACAGGATTCTATGAAACAGAACGTGGTGAGAGCCCAACAAGTCACCCCATCTTGGATTCCCCTAGGTGTCTACTTTTGAAAAATGCGTAGGTTTCCGAAGCTGCCGGCTGAGCTAGGGGCCAAAATCCATAGCTAGGCACTTTGCAAAAAACTGTTCTTTTTTCTTTGGGAAAATGTGATGTGCCCACGTTGTGTTTTGGGGCATATCCTGTCACGGGCACTAGACCTACCCACACAAGCGACGTACCATTTTTATTGGGAGACTTAGGGGAACACTGGGTGGAAGTCAATTTGTGGCTCCTCTCAGATTCCAGAACTTTCTATCACTGAAATGTGAGGGAAAAGTAGTTTTTTTTGCCAAATTTTGAAGTTTGCAGGGGCTTCTGGGTAACATAACCTGGCGAGAGCCCCACAAGTCACCCCATCTGGGATTCCACTAGGTGTTTACTTCTAAAAAATGCACAGGTTTGGTAGGTTTCCCAGGTGCCGTCTGAGCTGGAGGCCAAAATCCACAGCTTGGCACTTTGCAAAAAACAGCTCTGTTTTCTTTGGGAAAATGTTATGTGTCCACGTTGTGTTTTGGGGCATTTCCTGTCGCAGGCACTAGGCCTACCAACACAAGTGAGGTACCATTTTTATCGGAGACTTGGAAGAACGCTGGGTTGAAGGAAATTTGTAGCTCCTCTCAGATTCCAGAACTTTCTGTCACCGAAATGTGAGGGAAAAGTGTTTTTTTGGCAGATTTTGAGGATTGCACAGGATTCTAGGAAACAGAACCTGGTGAGAGCCCAACAAGTCACCCCATCTTGGATTCCCCTAGGTGTCTACTTTTGAAAAATGCATAGGTTTGGTAGGTTTCCGTAGCTGCCGGCTGAGCTAGGGGCCAAAATCCATAGCTAGGCACTTTGCAAAAAACTGTTCTTTTCTCTTTGTGAAAATGTGATGTGACCAAGTTGTGTATTGGGGCATATCCTGTCGCGGGCACTAGACCTACCCACACAAGCGACATACCATTTTAATTGGGAGACTTAGAGGAACACTGGGTGGAAGTCAATTTGTGGCTCCTCTCAGATTCCAGAACTTTCTATCACTGAAATGTGAGGGAAAAGTAGTTTTTTTTGTGCCAAATTTTGAAGTTTGCAGAGCCTTCTGGGTAACATAACCTGGCAAGAGCCCCACAAGTCACCCCATCTGGGATTCCACTAGGTGTCTACTTCTAAAAAATGCACAGGTTTGGTAGGTTTCCCAGGTGCTGTCTGAGCTAGAGACCAAAATCCACAGCTCAGCACTTTGCAAAAAAACAGCTCTATTTTCTTTGGGAAAATGTTATGTGTCCACGTTGTGTTTTGGGGCATTTCCTGTCACAGGCACTAGGCCTACCAACACAAGTGAGGTACCATTTTTTTCAGGAGACTTGGGGGAATGCTGGGTGGAAGGAAATTTGTGGCTCCGCTCAGATTCCAGAACTTTCTGTCACCGAAATGCAAGGGAAAAGTTATTTTTTGCCAACTTTTGAAGTTTGAACAGGATTCTAAGTAACAGAAATATGTGAGAGCCCCACAAATCACACCATTGTGGATTACCCTAGGTGTCTACTTTACAAAAATGCACAGGATTGTAAGCTTTCCCTAGGTGCTGGCTGAGCTAGAGTCAAAAATCCACTGCTAGACACTTTGCAAAAAACAGCTCTGTTTTCTTTCGGAACATGTGATGTGTCTACATTGTTTTTTGGGACATTTCCTGTTGGCAGCACAAGGCCTACCAACAGAAGTGAGGTATAATTTATTAGCGGAAGACTTGGTGGAATGGTGGATGGAAGGAAATTTGTGGCTCCTCTCAGATTCCAGAACTTTCTGTCACCGAAATGTGAGGGAAAAGTGTTTTTTTGGCAGATTTTGAGGATTGCACAGGATTCTAGGAAACAGAACCTGATGAGAGCCCAACAAGTCACCCCATCTTGGATTCCCCTAGGTGTCTACTTTTGAAAAATGCCTAGGTTTCCGTAGCTGCCGGCTGAGCTAGGAGCCAAAATCCATAGCTAGGCACTTTGCAAAAAACTGTTCTTTTTTCTTTGGGAAAATGTGATGTGCCCACGTTGTGTTTTGGGGCATATCCTGTCGTGGGCACTAGACCTACCCACACAAGCGACATACCATTTTTATTGGGAGACTTAGGGGAACACTGGGTGGAAGTCAATTTGTGGCTCCTCTCAGATTCCAGAACTTTCTATCACTGAAATGTGAGGGAAAAGTAGTTTTTTTTGCCAAATTTTGAAGTTTGCAGATGCTTCTGGGTAACATAACCTGGCGAGAGCCCCACAAGTCACCCCATCTGGGATTCCACTAGGTGTTTACTTCTAAAAAATGCACAGGTTTGGTAGGTTTCTCAGGTGCTGTCTGAGCTGGAGGCCAAAATCCACAGCTTGGCACTTTGCAAAAAACTGTTCTTTTCTCTTTGGGAAAATGTGATGTGCCCAAGTTGTGTATTGGGGCATATCCTGTCGCGGGCACTAGACCTACCCACACAAGCGACATACCATTTTTATTGGACGACTTAGGGGAACACTGGGTGGAAGTCAATTTGTGGCTCCTCTCAGATTCCAGAACTTTCTATCACTGAAATGTGAGGGAAAAGTATTTTTTTTTGTGCCAAATTTTGAAGTTTGCAGAGCCTTCTGGGTAACATAACCTGGCGAGAGCCCCACAAGTCACCCCATCTGGGATTCCACTAGGTGTCTACTTCTAAAAAATGCACAGGTTTGGTAGGTTTCCCAGGTGCTGTCTGAGCTAGAGACCAAAATCCACAGCTCAGCACTTTGCAAAAAAACAGCTCTGTTTTCTTTGGGAAAATGTTATGTGTCCACGTTGTGTTTTGGGGCATTTCCTGTCGCAGGCACTAGGCCTACCAACACATGTGAGGTACCATTTTTATCGGAGACTTGGGGGAACGCTGGGTTGAAGGAAATTTGTAGCTCCTCTCAGATTCCAGAATTTTCTGTCACCGAAATGTGAGGAAAAAGTGATTTTTTTCGCAGATTTTGAGGATTACACAGGATTCTAGGAATCAGATCCTGGTGAGAGCCCCACAAGTTTCCCCATCTTGTATTCCCCTAGGTGTCTACTTTTAAAAAATGCACAGAATTGGTAGGTTTCCCTAGGTGCCGGCTGAGCTAGAGGCCAAAATCCAAAGCTACGCACATTGAAAAAAAGAGCTCTGTTTTCTTTGGGAAAATGTAATGTGTCCACGTTGTGTTTTGGGGCATTTCCTGTCACAGGCACTAGGCCTACCAACACAAGTGAGGTACCATTTTTTTCAGGAGACTTGGGGGAATGCTGGGTGGAAGGAAATTTGTGGCTCCACTCAGATTCCAGAACTTTCTGTCACCGAAATGCAAGGGAAAAGGTATTTTTTGCCAAATTTGGAAGTTTGAACAGGATTCTAAGTAACAGAACTATGTGAGAGCCCCACAAATCACACCATTGTGGATTACCCTAGGTGTCTACTTTACAAAAATGCACAGGATTGTAAGCTTTCCCTAGGTGCTGGCTGAGCTAGAGTCAAAAATCCACTGCTAGACACTTTGCAAAAAACAGCTCTGTTTTCTTTCGGAACATGTGATGTGTCTACGTTGTTTTTTGGGACCTTTCCTGTTGGCAGCACAAGGCCTACCAACAGAAGTGAGGTATAATTTATTAGCGGAAGACTTGGTGGAATGGTGGATGGAAGGAAATTTGTGGCTCCTCTCAGATTCCAGAACTTTCTGTCACCGAAATGTGAGGGAAAAGTGTTTTTTTGGCAGATTTTGAGGATTGCACAGGATTCTAGGAAACAGAACCTGGTGAGAGCCCAACAATTCACCCCATCTTCGATTCCCCTAGGTGTCTACTTTTGAAAAATGCTTAGGTTTCCGTAGCTGCCGGCTGAGCTAGGGGCCAAAATCCATAGCTAGGCACTTTGCAAAAAACTGTTCTTTTTTCTTTGGGAAAATGTGATGTGCCCACGTTGTGTTTTGGGGCATATCCTGTCGCGGGCACTAGACCTACCCACACAAGGGACATACCATTTTTATTGGGAGACTTAGGGGAACACTGGGTGGAAGTCAATTTGTGGCTCCTCTCAGATTCCAGAACTTTCTATCACTGAAATGTGAGGGAAAAGTAGGTTTTTTTGCCAAATTTTTAAGTTTGCAGATGCTTCTGGGTAACATAACCTGGCGAGAGCCCCACAAGTCACCCCATCTGGAATTCCACTAGGTGTCTACTTCTAAAAAATGCACAGGTTTGGTAGGTTTCCCAGGTGCCGTCTGAGCTGGAGGCCAAAATCCACAGCTTGGAACTTTTCAAAAAACATCTCTGTTTTCTTTGGGAAAATGTTATGTGTCCACGTTGTGTTTTGGGGCATTTCCTGTTGCAGGCACTAGGCCTACCAACATAAGTGAGGTACCATTTTTATCGGAGACTTGGGAGAACGCTGGGTTGAAGGAAATTTGTAGCTCCTCTCAGATTCCAGAACTTTCTGTCACCGAAATGTGAGGGAAAAGTGTTTTTTTGGCAGATTTTGAGGATTACACAGGATTCTAGGAAACAGAACCTGGTGAGAGCCCAACAAGTCACCCCATCTTGGATTCCCCTAGGTGTCTACTTTTGAAAAATGCATAGGTTTGGTAGGTTTCCGTAGCTGCCGGCTGAGCTACGGGCCAAAATCCATAGCTTGGCACTTTGCAAAAAACTGTTCTTTTCTCTTTGGGAAAATGTGATGTGCCCAAGTTGTGTATTGGGGCATATCCTGTCGCGGGCACTAGACCTACCCACACAAGCGACATACCATTTTTATTGGAAGACTTAGGGGAACACTGGGTGGAAGTCAATTTGTGGCTCCTCTCAGATTCCAGAACTTTCTATCACTGAAATGTAAGGGAAAAGTATTATTTTTGCCAAATTTTGAAGTTTGCAGATGCTTCTGGGTAACATAACCTGGCGAGAGCCCCACAAGTCACCCCATCTGGGATTCCACTAGTTGCTTACTTTTAAAAAATGCACAGGTTTGGTAGGTTTCCCAGGTGCCGTCTGAGCTTGAGGCCAAAATCCACAGCTTGGCACTTTGCAAAAAACAGCACTGTTTTCTTTGGGCAAATTGTATGTGTCCACGTTGTGTTTTGGGGCATTTCCTGTCGCAGGCACTAGGCCTACCAACACAAGTGAGGTACCATTTTTATCGGAGACTTGGGAGAACGCTGGGTTGAAGGAAATTTGTAGCTCTCTAAGATTCCAGAACTTTCTGTCACCGAAATGTGAGGGAAAAGTGTTTTTTTGGCAGATTTTGAGGATTGCACAGGATTCTAGGAAACAGAACCTGGTGAGAGCCCAACAAGTCACCCCATCTTGGATTCCCCTAGGTGTCTACTTTTGAAAAATGCATAGGTTTGGTAGGTTTCCGTAGCTGCCGGCTGAGCTATGTGCCAAAATCCATAGCTTGGCACTTTGCAAAAAACTGTTCTTTTCTCTTTGGGAAAATGTGATGTGCCCAAGTTGTGTATTGGGGCATATCCTGTCGCGGGCACTAGACCTACCCACACAAGCGACATACCATTTTTATTGGGAGACTTAGGGGAACACTGGGTGGAAGTCAATTTGTGGCTCCTCTCAGATTCCAGAACTTTCTATCACTGAAATGTGAGGGAAAAGTAGTTTTTTTTGCGCCAAATTTTGAAGTTTGCAGAGCCTTCTGGGTAACATAACCTGGCGAGAGCCCCACAAGTCACCCCATCTGGGATTCCACTAGGTGTCTACTTCTAAAAAATGCACAGGTTTGGTAGGTTTCCCAGGTGCTGTCTGAGCTAGAGACCAAAATCCACAGCTCAGCACAGCTCTGTTTACTTTGGGAAAATGTTATGTGTCCACGTTGTGTTTTGGGGCATTTCCTGTCGCAGGCACTAGGCCTACCAACACAAGTGAGGTACCATTTTTATCGGAGACTTGGGGGAACGCTGGGTTGAAGGAAATTTGTAGCTCCTCTCAGATTCCAGAATTTTCTGTCACCGAAATGTGAGGGAAAAGTGTTTTTTTGGCAGATTTTGAGGATTGCACAGGATTCTAGGAAACAGAACCTGGTGAGAGCCCAACAAGTCACCCCATCTTGGAGTCCCTTAGGTGTCTACTTTTGAAAAATGCGTAGGTTTCCGTAGCTGCCGGCTGAGCTAGGGGCCAAAATCCATAGCTAGGCACTTTGCAAAAAAACAGCTCTCTTTTCTTTGGGAAAATGTTGTGTGTCCACGTTATGTTTTGGGGCATAACCTGTCGCGGGCACTAGACCTACCCACACAATAGACATACCATTTTTATTGGGAGACTTAGGGGAACACTGGGTGGAAGTCAATTTGTGGCTTCTCTCAGATTCCAGAACTTTCTATCACTGAAATGTAAGGGAAAAGTAGTTTTTTTGCCAAATTTTGAAGTTTGCAGAGCCTTCTGGGTAACATAACCTGGCGAGAGCCCCACAAGTCACCCCATCTGGGATTCCACTAGGTGTTTACTTCTAAAAAATGCACAGGTTTGCTAGGTTTCCCAGGTGCTGTCTGAGCTAGAGGCCAAAATCCACAGCTTGGCACTTTGCAAAAAACAGCTCTGTTTCCTTTGGGCAAATGTTATGTGTCCACGTTGTGTTTTAGGGCATTTCCTGTCGCAGGCACTAGGCCTACCAACACAAGTGAGGTACCATTTTTATCGGAGACTTGGGAGAACGCTGGGTTGAAGGAAATTTGTAGCTCTCTCAGATTCCAGAACTTTCTGTCACCGAAATGTGAGGGAAAAGTGTTTTTTTGGCAGATTTTGAGGATTGCACAGGATTCTAGGAAACAGAACCTGGTGAGAGCCCAACAAGTCACCCCATCTTGGATTCCCCTAGGTGTCTACTTTTGAAAAATGCATAGGTTTGGTAGGTTTCCGTAGCTGCCGGCTGAGCTACGGGCCAAAATCCATAGCTAGGCACTTTGCAAAAAACGGTTCTTTTCTCTTTGGGAAAATGTGATGTGCCCAAGTTGTGTTTTGGGGCATATCCTGTCGCGGGCACTAGACCTACCCACACAAGCGACGTACCATTTTTATTGGGAGACTTAGGGGAACACTGGGTGGAAGTCAATTTGTGGCTCCTGTCAGATTCCAGAACTTTCTATCACTGAAATGTGAGGGAAAAGTAGTTTTTTTTGTGCCAAATTTTGAAGTTTGCAGAGCCTTCTGGGTAACATAACCTGGCGAGAGCCCCACAAGTCACCCAATCTGGGATTCCACTAGGTGTCTACTTCTAAAAAATGCACAGGTTTGGTAGGTTTCCCAGGTGCTGTCTGAGCTAGAGACCAAAATCCACAGCTCGGCACTTTGCAAAAAAACAGCTCTGTTTTCTTTGGGAAAATGTTATGTGTCCACGCTGTGTTTTGGGGCATTTCCTGTCGCAGGCACTAGGCCTACCAACACAAGTAAGGTACCATTTTTATCGGAGACTTGGGGGAACGCTGGGTTGAAGGAAATTTGTAGCTCCTCTCAGATTCCCGAATTTTCTGTCACCGAAATGTGAGGAAAAAGTGTTTTTTGGGGCAGATTTTGAGGATTACACAGGATTCTAGGAATCAGAACCTGGTGAGAGCCCAACAAGTTACCCCATCTTGTATTCCCCTAGGTGTCTACTTTTTAAAAATGCACAGGATTGGTAGGTTTCCCTAGGTGCCGTCTGAGCTATAGGCCAAAATCCACAGCTAGGCACATTGAAAAAAAGAGCTCTGTTTTCTTTGGGAAAATGTAATGTGTCCACGTTGTGTTTTGGGGCATTTCCTGTCACAGGCACTAGGCCTACCAACACAAGTGAGGTACCATTTCTTTCGGGAGACTTGGGGGAATGCTGGGTGGAAGGAAATTTGTGGCTCCGCTCAGATTCCAGAACTTTCTGTCACCGAAATGCAAGGGAAAAGGTTTTTTTTGCCAAATTTTGAAGTTTGAACAGGATTCTAAGTAACAGAACTATGTGAGAGCCCCACAAATCACACCATTGTGGATTACCCTAGTTGTCTACTTTACAAAAATGTACAGGATTGTAAGCTTTCCCTAGGTGCTGGCTGAGCTAGAGTCAAAAATCCACTGCTAGACACTTTGCAAAAAACAGCTCTGTTTTCTTTGGGAACATGTCATGTGTCTACGTTGTTTTTTGGGACATTTCCTGTTGGCAGCACAAGGCCTACCAACAGAAGTGAGGTATCGTTTATTAGCGGAAGACTTGGAGGAATGGTGGATGGAAGAACATTTGTGGCTCCTCTCAGGTTCCAGAAGTTTCTGTCACCAAAATGTGAGGAAAAAGTGTTTTGGTTTGCCAGATTTTGAGGATTGCACAGGATTCTAAGTAACACAACCTGGTGAGAGCCCCACAAGTCACCCAATCTTGGATTCCACTAGGTGTCTACTTTTTAAAAATGCACAGGTTTGGTAGGTTTCCCTAGCTGCCGGCTGAGCTAGGGGCCAAAATCCATAGCTAGGCAGTTTGCAAAAAACACTTGTTTTTCCTTTGGGAAAATGTGATGTGTCAATGTTGCCTTTTGGGGCATTTCCTGTCACGGGCACTAGTCCTACCCACACAAGCGAGGTAGCATTTGTATCGGGTGTCCTTGTGAAACGCTGGATGGAAGGAAATTTGTGGCTCCTCTCAGATTCCAGAACTTTCTGTCACCAAAATGTGAGGAAAAAGAGTTTTGATTTGCCAGATTTTGCGGATTGCACTGGATTCTGAGTAACAGAACTATGTGAGAACCCTACTAGTCACCCCATCATGGATTCCCCTAGGTGTCTATTTTTAAAAAATGCAGAGGTTTGGTACGATTCCATAGGTGCCGGCTGAGCTACAGACCAAAATCCACAGCTAGGCACTTTACAAAAAACAGCTCTGTTTTCTTTGGGAAAGTGTGATGTGTCGACGTTGTGTTTTGGGGCATTTCCTGTCACGGGCACTAGGCCTACCAACACAAGTGAGGTACCAGTTTTATCGGGAAACTTGGGGGAACGCTGGGTGGAAGGAAATTTGTGGCTCCTCTCAGATTCCAGAACTTTCTATCACTGAAATGTGAGGGAAAAGTAGTTTTTTTTGCTAAATTTTGAAGTTTGCAGAGGCTTCTGGGTAACATAACCTGGCGAGAGCCCCACAAGTCACCCCATCTGGGATTCCACTAGGTGTTTACTTCTAAAAAATGCACAGGTTTGGTAGGTTTCCCAGGTGCCGTCTGAGCTAGAGGCCAAAATCCACAGCTTGGCACTTTGCAAAAAACAGCTCTGTTTTCTTTGGGAAAATGTTATGTGTCCACGTTGTGTTTTGGGGCATTTCCTGTCGCAGGCACTAGGCCTACCAACACAAGTGAGGTACCATTTTTATCGGAGACTTGGGAGAACGCTGGGTTGAAGGAAATTTGTAGCTCCTCTCAGAACCCAGAACTTTCTGTCACCGAAATGTGAGGGAAAAGTGTTTTTGGGCAGATTATGAGGATTGCACAGGATTCTAGGAAACAGAACCTGGTGAGAGCCCAACAAGTCACCCCATCTTGGATTTCCCCTAGGTGTCTACTTTTGAAAAATGCATAGGTTTGGAAGGTTTCCGTAGCTGCCGGCTGAGCTAGGGGCCAAAATCCATAGCTAGGCACTTTGCAAAAAACTGTTGTTTTCTCTTTGTGAAAATGTAATGTGCCCACGTTGTGTTTTGGGGCATATTCTGTCGCGGGCACTAGACCTACCCACACAAGCGACGTACCATTTTCATTGGGAGACTTAGGGAAACACTGGGTGGAAGTCAATTTGTGGCTCCTCTCAGATTCCAGAACTTTCTATCACTGAAATGTGAGGGATAAGTAGTTTTTTTGGGCCAAATTTTGAAGTTTGCAGAGGCTTCTGGGTAACATAACCTGGCCAGAGCCCCACAAGTCACCCGATCTGGGATTCCACTAGGTGTCTACTTCTAAAAAATGCACAGGTTTGATAGGTTTCCCAGGTGCTGTCTGAGCTAGAGGCCAAAATCCACAGCTCAGCACTTTGCAAAAAACCAGCTCTGTTTTCTTTGGGAAAATGTTATTTGTCCATGTTGTGTTTTGGGGCATTTCCTGTCACAGGCACTAGGCCTACCAACACAAGTGAGGTATCAGTTTTATCGGGACACTTGGGGGAACGCTGGGTAGAAGGAAATTTGTGGCTCCTCTCAGATTCCAGAACCTTCTGTCACCGAAATGTGAGGGAAAAGTGTTTTTTTGGCAGATTTTGAGGATTGCACAGGATTCTATGAAACAGAACCTGGTAAGCCCAACAAGTCACCCCATCTTGGATTCCCCTAGGTGTCTACTTTTGAAAAATGCATAGGTTTCCGTAGCTGCCGGCTGAGCTAGGGGCCAAAATCCATAGCTAGGCACTTTGCAAAAAACTTTTCTTTTTTCTTTGGGAAAATGTGATGTGCCCACGTTGTGTTTTGGGGCATATTCTGTCGCGGGCACTAGACCTACCCACACAAGCGACGTACCATTTTTATTGGGAGACTTAGGGGAACTTAGGTGGAAGTCAATTTGTGGCTCCTCTCAGATTCCAGAACTTTCTATCACTGAAATGTGAGGGAAAAGTAGTTTTTTTTGCCAAATTTTGAAGTTTGCAGATGCTTCTGGGTAACATAACCTGGCGAGAGCCCCACAAGTCACCCCATCTGGGATTCCACTAGGTGTTTACTTCTAAAAAATGCACAGGTTTGGTAGGTTTCCCAGGTGCCGTCTGAGCTAGAGGCCAAAATCCACAGCTTGGCACTTTGCAAAAAACAGCTCTGTTTTCTTTGGGAAAATGTTATGTGTCCACGTTGTGTTTTGGGGCATTTCCTGTCGCAGGCACTAGGCCTACCAACACAAGTGAGGTACCATTTTTATCGGAGACTTGGGAGAACGCTGGGTTGAAGGAAATTTGTAGCTCCTCTCAGAACCCAGAACTTTCTGTCACCAAAATGTGAGAGAAAAGTTTTTTTTGGCAGATTTTGAGGATTGCACAGAATTCTAGGAAACAGAACCTGGTGAGAGCCCAACAAGTCACCCCATCTTGGATTTCCCCTAGGTGTCTACTTTTGAAAAATGCATAGGTTTGGTAGGTTTCCGTAGCTGCCGGCTGAGCTAGGGGCCAAAATCCATAGCTACGCACTTTGCAAAAAACTTTTCTTTTCTCTTTGGGAAAATGTAAAGTGCCCACGTTGTGTTTTGGGGCATATCCTGTCGCGGGCACTAGACCTACCCACACAAGCGACATACCATTTTTATTGGGAGACTTAGGGGAACACTGGGTGGAAGTCAATTTGTGGCTCCTCTCAGATTCCAGAACTTTCTATCACTGAAATGTGAGGGAAAAGTAGTTTTTTTTGGCCAAATTTTGAAGTTTGCAGAGGCTTCTGGGTAACATAACCTGGCCAGAGCCCCACAAGTCACCCCATCTGGGATTCCACTAGGTGTCTACTTCTAAAAAATGCACAGGTTTGATAGGTTTCCCAGGTGCTGTTTGAGCTAGAGGCCAAAATCCACAGCTCAGCACTTTGCAAACAAACAGCTCTATTTTCTTTGGGAAAATGTTATGTGTCCACGTTGTGTTTTGGGGCATTTCCTGTCACAGGCACTAGGCCTACCAACACAAGTGAGGTACTAGTTTTATCGGGAGACTTAGGGGAACGCTGGGTGGAAGGAAATTTGTGGCTCCTCTCAGATTCCAGAACCTTCTGTCACCGAAATATGAGGGAAAAGTGTTTTTTTGGCAGATTTTGAGGATTGCACAGGATTCTAAGAAACAGAACCTGGTGAGAGCCCAACAAGTCACCCCATCTTGGATTCCCCTAGGTGTCTACTTTTAAAAAATGCGAAGGTTTCCGTAGCTGCCGGCTGAGCTAGGGGCCAAAATCCATAGCTAGGCACTTTGCAAAAAACTGTTCTTTTTTCTTTGGGAAAATGTGATGTGCCCACGTTGTGTTTTGGGGCATATCCTGTTGCGGGCACTAGACCTACCCACACAAGCGACGTACCATTTTTATTGGGAGACTTAGGGGAACACTGGGTGGAAGTCAATTTGTGGCTCCTCTCAGATTCCAGAACTTTCTATCACTGAAATGTGAGGGAAAAGTAGTTTTTTTTGCCAAATTTTGAAGTTTGCAGGGGCTTCTGGGTAACATAACCTGGCGAGAGCCCCACAAGTCACCCCATCTGGGATTCCACTAGGTGTTTACTTCTAAAAAATGCACAGGTTTGGTAGGTTTCCCAGGTGCCGTCTGAGCTAGAGGCCAAAATCCACAGTTTGGCACTTTGCAAAAAACAGCTCTGTTTTCTTTGGGAAAATGTTATGTGTCCACGTTGTGTTTTGGGGCATTTCCTGTCGCAGGCACTAGGCCTACCAACACAAGTGAGGTACCATTTTTATCGGAGACTTGGGAGAACGCTGGGTTGAAGGAAATTTGTAGCTCCTCTCAGAACCCAGAACTTTCTGTCACCGAAATGTGAGGGAAAAGTGTTTTTTGGCAGATTTTGAGGATTGCACAGGATTCTAGGAAACAGAACCTGGTGAGAGCCCAACAAGTCACCCCATCTTGGAATTCCCCTAGGTTTCTACTTTTGAAAAATGCATAGGTTTGGTAGGTTTTCGTAGCTGCCGGCTGAGCTACGGGCCAAAATCCATAGCTAGGCACTTTGCAAAAAACTGTTCTTTTCTCTTTGGGAAAATGTAATGTGCCCACGTTGTGTTTTGGGGCATATCCTGTCGCGGGCACTAGACCTACCCACACAAGCGACATACCATTTTTATTGGGAGACTTAGGGGAACACTGGGTGGAAGTCAATTTGTGGCTCCTCTCAGATTCCAGAACTTTCTATCACTGAAATGTGAGGGAAAAGTAGTTTTCTTTGGCCAAATTTTGAAGTTTGCAGAGGCTTCTGTGTAACATAACCTGGCGAGAGCCCCACAAGTCACCCCATCTGGGATTCCACTAGGTGTCTACTTCTAAAAAATGCACAGGTTTGGTAGGTTTCCCAGGTGCCGTCTGAGCCATAGGCCAAAATACACAGCTTGGCACTTTGCAAAAAACAGCTCTGTTTTCTTTGGGAAAATGTTATGTGTCCACGTTGTGTTTTGGGGCATTTCCTGTCGCAGGCACTAGGCCTACCAACACAAGTGAGGTACCATTTTTATCGGAGACTTGGGAGAACGCTGGGTTGAAGGAAATTTGTAGCTCCTCTCAGAACCCAGAACTTTCTGTCACCGAAATGTGAGGGAAAAGTGTTTTTTTGGCAGATTTTGAGGATTGCACAGGATTCTAGGAAACAGAACCTGGTGAGAGCCCAACAAGTCACCCCATCTTGGAATTCCCCTAGGTGTCTACTTTTGAAAAATGCATTGGTTTGGTAGCTTTCCGTAGCTGCCGGCTGAGCTACGGGCCAAACTCCATAGCTAGGCACTTTGCAAAAAACTGTTCTTTTCTCTTTGGGAAAATGTAATGTGCCCACGTTGTGTTTTGGGGCATAAACTGTCGCGGGCACTAGACCTACCCACACAAGCGACATGCCATTTTTATTGGGAGACTTAGGGGAACACTGGGTGGAAGTCAATTTGTGGCTCCTCTCAGATTCCAGAACTTTCTATCACTGAAATGTGAGGGAAAAGTAGGTTTTTTTGCCAAATTTTGAAGTTTGCAGATGCTTCTGGGTAACATAACCTGGCGAGAGCCCCACAAGTCACCCCATCTGGGATTCCACTAGGTGTTTACTTCTAAAAAATGCACAGGTTTGGTAGGTTTCCCAGGTGCCGCCTGAGGTGGAGGCCAAAATCCACAGCTTGGCACTTTGCAAAAAACAGCTCTGTTTTCTTTGGGAAAATGTTATGTGTCCACGTTGTGTTTTGGGGCATTTCCTGTTGCAGGCACTAGGCCTACCAACACAAGTGAGGTACCATTTTTATCGGAGACTTGGGAGAACGCTGGGTTGAAGGAAATTTGTAGCTCCTCTCAGATTCCAGAACTTTCTGTCACCGAAATGTGAGGGAAAAGTGTTTTTTTGGCAGATTTTGAGGATTGCACAGGATTCTAGGAAACAGAACCTGGTGAGAGCCCAACAAGTCACCCCATCTTGGATTCCCCTAGGTGTCTACTTTTGAAAAATGCATAGGTTTGGTAGGTTTCCATAGCTGCCGGCTGAGCTAGGGGCCAAAATCCATAGCTAGGCACTTTGCAAAAAACTGTTCTTTTCTCTTTGGGAAAATGTGATGTGCCCAAGTTGTGTATTGGGGCATATCCTGTCGCGGGCACTAGACCTACCCACACAAGCGACATACCATTTTTATTGGGAGACTTAGGGGAACACTGGGTGGAAGTCAATTTGTGGCTCCTCTCAGATTCCAGAACATTCTATCACTGAAATGTGAGAGAAAAGTAGTTTTTTTTGTGCCAAATCTTGAAGTTTGCAGAGCCTTCTGGGTAACATAACCTGGCGAGAGCCCCACAAGTCACCCCATCTGGGATTCCACTAGGTGTCTACTTCTAAAAAATGCATAGGTTTGGTAGGTTTCCCAGGTGTTGTCTGAGCTAGAGGCCAAAATCCACAGCTCAGCACTTTGCAAAAAAACAGCTCTGTTTTCTTTGGGAAAATGTTATGTGTCCACGTTGTGTTTTGGGGCATTTCCTGTCGCAGGCACTAGGCCTACCAACACAAGTGAGGTACCATTTTTATCGGAGACTTGGGGGAACGCTGGGTTGAAGGAAATTTGTAGCTCCTCTCAGATTCCAGAATTTTCTGTCACCGAAATGTGAGGAAAAAGTGTTTTTTTTCTCAGATTTTGAGGATTACAGAGGATTCTAGGAATCAGAACCTGGTGAGAGCCCAACAAGTTACCCCATCTTGTATTCCCCTAGGTGTCTACTTTTTAAAAATGCACAGGATTGGTAGGTTTCCCTAGGTGCCGGCTGAGCTAGAGGCCAAAATCCACAGCTAGGCACATTGAAAAAAAGAGCTTTGTTTTCTTTGGGAAATGTAATGTGTCCACGTTGTGTTTTGGGGCATTTCCTGTCACAGGCACTAGGCCTACCAACACAAGTGAGGTACCATTTTTTTCAGGAGACTTGGGGGAATGCTGGGTGGAAGGAAATTTGTGGCTCCGCTCAGATTCCAGAACTTTCTGTCACCGAAATGCAAGGGAAAAGGTTTTTTTTGCCAAATTTTGAAGTTTGAACAGGATTCTAAGTAACAGAACTATGTGAGAGCCCCACAAATCACACCATTGTGGATTACCCTAGGTGTCTACTTTACAAAAATGCACAGGATTGTAAGCTTTCCCTAGGGGCTGGCTGAGCTAGAGTAAAAAATCCACTGCTAGACACTGTTTTCTTTGGGAACATGTGATGTGTCTACGTTGTTTTTTGGGACATTTCCTGTTGGCAGCACAAGGCCTACCAACAGAAGTGAGGTATCGTTTATTAGCGGAAGACTTGGAGGAATGGTGGATGGAAGAAAATTTGTGGCTCCTCTCATGTTCCAGAAGTTTCTGTCACCAAAATGTGAGGAAAAAGTGTTTTGGTTTGCCAGATTTTGAGGATTGCACAGGATTCTAAGTAACACAACCTGGTGAGAGCCCCACAAGTCACCCAATCTTGGATTCCACTAGGTGTCTATTTTTAAAAAATGCACAGGTTTGGTAGGATTCCATAGGTGCCGGCTGAGCTACAGACCAAAATCCACAGCTAGGCACTTTACAAAAAACAGCTCTGTTTTCTTTGGGAAAGTGTGATGTGTCGACGTTGTGTTTTGGGGCATTTCCTGTCACGGGCACTAGGCCTACGAACACAAGTGAGGTACCAGTTTTATCGGGAAACTTGGGGGAACGCTGGGTGGAAGGAAATTTGTGGCTCCTCTCAGATTCCAGAACTTTCTATCACTGAAATGTGAGGGAAAAGTAGTGTTTTTTGCTAAATTTTGAGGTTTGCAGAGGCTTCTGGGTAACATAACCTGGCGAGAGCCCCACAAGTCACCCCATCTGGGATTCCACTAGGTGTTTACTTCTAAAAAATGGACATGTTTGGTAGGTTTCCCAGGTGCCGTCTGAGCTAGAGGCCAAAATCCACAGCTTGGCACTTTGCAAAAACAGCTCTGTTTTCTTTAGAAAAATGTTATGTGTCCACGTTGTGTTTTGGGGCATTTCCTGTCGCAGGCACTAGGCCTACCAAAACAAGTGAGGTACCATTTTTATCGGAGACTTGGGAGAACGCTGGGTTGAACAAAATTTGTAGCTCTCTCAGATTCCAGAACTTTCTGTCACCGAAATGTGAGGGGAAAGTGTTTTTTTTGGCAGATTTTGAGGATTGCACAGGATTCTAGGAAACAGAACCTGGTGAGAGCCCAACAAGTCACCCCATCTTGGATTTCCCCTAGGTGTCTACTTTTGAAAAATGCATAGGTTTGGTAGGTTTCCGTAGCTGCCGGCTGAGCTCGGGGCCAAAATCCATAGCTAGGCACTTTGCAAAAAACTGTTCTTTTTTCTTTGGGAAAATGTGATGTGCCCACGTTGTGTTTTGGGGCATATCCTGTCGCGGGCACTAGACCTACCCACACAAGCGACATACCATTTTTATTGGGAGACTTAGGGGAACACTGGGTGGAAGTCAATTTGTGGCTCCTCTCAGATTCCAGAACTTTCTATCACTGAAATGTAAGGGAAAAGTATTTTTATGCCAAATTTTGAAGTTTTCAGATGCTTCTGGGTAACATAACCTGGCGAGAGCCCCACAAGTCACCCCATCTGGGATTCCACTAGGTGTTTACTTCTCAAAAAGGCACAGGTTTGGTAGGTTTCCCAGGTGCCGTCTGAGCTAGAGGCCAAAATCCACAGCTTGGCACTTTGCAAAAAACAGCTCTGTTTTCTTTGGGAAAATGTTATGTGTCCACGTTGTGTTTTGGGGCATTTCCTGTCGCAGGCACTAGGCCTACCAACACAAGTGAGGTACCATTTTTATCGAAGACTTGGGAGAACGCTGGGTTGAAGGAAATTTGTAGCTCCTCTCAGAACCCAGAACTTTCTGTCACCGAAATGTGAGGGAAAAGTGTTTTTGGGCAGATTTTGAGGATTGCACAGGATTCTAGGAAACAGAACCTGGTGAGAGCCCAACAAGTCACCCCATCTTGGATTTCCCCTAGGTGTCTACTTTTGAAAAATGCATAGGTTTGGTAGGTTTCCGTAGCTGCCGGCTGAGCTAGGGGCCAAAATCCATAGCTAGGCACTTTGCAAAAAACTGTTCTTTTCTCTTTGTGAAAATGTAATGTGCCCACGTTGTGTTTTGGGGCATATTCTGTCGCGGGCACTAGACCTACCCACACAAGCGACGTACCATTTTTATTGGGAGACTTAGGGGAACACTGGGTGGAAGTCAATTTGTGGCTCCTCTCAGATTCCAGAACTTTCTATCACTGAAATGTGAGGGATAAGTCGTTTTTTTTGGCCAAATTTTGAAGTTTGCAGAGGCTTCTGGGTAACATAACCTGGCCAGAGCCCCACAAGTCACCCGATCTGGGATTCCACTAGGTGTCTACTTCTAAAAAATGCACAGGTTTGATAGGTTTCCCAGGTGCTGTCTGAGCTAGAGGCCAAAATCCACAGCTCAGCACTTTGCAAAAAAACAGCTCTGTTTTCTTTGGGAAAATGTTATTTGTCCATGTTGTGTTTTGGGGCATTTCCTGTCACAGGCACTAGGCCTACCAACACAAGTGAGGTACCAGTTTTATCGGGAGACTTGGGGGAACGCTGGGTAGAAGGAAATTTGTGGCTCCTCTCAGATTCCAGAACCTTCTGTCACCGAAATGTGAGGGAAAAGTGTTTTTTGGCAGATTTTGAGGATTGCACAGGATTCTATGAAGCAGAACCTGGTGAGAGCCCAACAAGTCACCCCATCTTGGATTCCCCTAGGTGTCTACTTTTGAAAAATGCGTAGGTTTCCGAAGCTGCCGGCTGAGCTAGGGGCCAAAATCCATAGCTAGGCACTTTGCAAAAAACTGTTCTTTTTTCTTTGGGAAAATGTGATGTGCCCACGTTGTGTTTTGGGGCATATCCTGTAGTGGGCTTTAGACCTACCCACACAAGCGACGTACCATTTTTATTGGGAGACTTAGGGGAACACTGGGTGGAAGTCAATTTGTGGCTCCTCTCAGATTCCAGAACTTTCAATCACTGAAATGTGAGGGAAAAGTACTTTTTTTTTGCCAAATTTTGAAGTTTGCGGGGGCTTCTGGGTAACATAACCTGACGAGAGCCCCACAAGTCACCCCATCTGGGATTCCACTAGGTGTTTACTTCTAAAAAATGCACAGGTTTGGTAGGTTTCCCAGGTGCCGTCTGAGCTATAGGCAAAAATCCACAGCTTGGCACTTTGCAAAAAACAGCTCTGTTTTCTTTGGGAAAATGTTATGTGTCCACGTTGTGTTTTGGGGCATTTCCTGTCGCAGGCACTAGGCCTACCAACACAAGTGAGGTACCATTTTTATCGGAGACTTGGGGGAACGCAGGGTTGAAGGAAATTTGTAGCTCCTCTCAGATTCCAGAATTTTCTGTCACCGAAATGTGAGGAAAAAGTGTTTTTTTTGGCAGATTTTGAGGATTACACAGGATTCTAGGAATCAGAACCTGGTGAGAGCCCAACAAGTTACCCCATCTTGTATTCCCCTAGGTGTCTACTTTTTAAAAATGCACAGGATTGGTAGGTTTCCCTAGGTGCCGGCTGAGCTAGAGGCCAAAATCCAAAGCTAGGCACATTGAAAAAAAGAGCTCTGTTTTCTTTGGGAAAATGTAATGTGCCCACGTTGTGTTTTGGGGCATTTCCTGTCACAGGCACTAGGCCTACCAACACAAGTGAGGTACCATTTTTTTCGGGAGACTTGGGGGAATGCTGGGTGGAAGGAAATTTGTGGCTCCGCTCAGATTCCAGAATTTTCTGTCACCGAAATGTGAGGGAAAAGTGTTTTTTTTGGCAGTTTTTGAGGATTGCACAGGATTCTAGGAAACAGAACCTGGTGAGAGCCCAACAAGTCACCCCATCTTGGATTCTCCTAGGTGTCTAGTTTTGAAAAATGCGTAGGTTTCCGTAGCTGCCGGCTGAGCTAGGGGCCAAAATACATAGCTAGGCACTTTGCAAAAAACTGTTCTTTTTTCTTTGGGAAAATGTGATGTGCCCACGTTGTGTTTTGGGGCATATCCTGTCACGGGCACTAGACCTACCCACACAAGCGACATACCATTTTTATTGGGAGACTTAGGGGAACACTGGGTGGAAGTCAATTTGTGGCTCCTCTCAGATTCCAGAACTTTCAATCACTGAAATGTGAGGGAAAAGTACTTTTTTTTTGCCAAATTTTTAAGTTTGCAGAGGCTTCTGGGTAACATAACCTGACGAGAGCCCCACAAGTCACCCCATCTGGGATTCCACTAGGTGTTTACTTCTAAAAAATGCACAGGTTTGGTAGGTTTCCCAGGTGCCGTCTGAGCTATAGGCAAAAATCCACAGCTTGGCACTTTGCAAAAAACAGCTCTGTTTTCTTTGGGAAAATGTTATGTGTCCACGTTGTGTTTTGGGGCATTTCCTGTCGCAGGCACTAGGCCTACCAACACAAGTGAGGTACCATTTTTATCGGAGACTTGGGGGAACGCAGGGTTGAAGGAAATGTGTAGCTCCTCTCAGATTCCAGAATTTTCTGTCACCGAAATGTGAGGAAAAAGTGTTTTTTTTGGCAGATTTTGAGGATTACACAGGATTCTAGGAATCAGAACCTGGTGAGAGCCCAACAAGTTACCCCATCTTGTATTCCCCTAGGTGTCTACTTTTTAAAAATGCACAGGATTGGTAGGTTTCCCTAGGTGCAGGCGGAGCTAGAGGCCAAAATCAAAAAGAGCTCTGTTTTCTTTGGGAAAATGTAATGTGCCCACGTTGTGTTTTGGGGCATTTCCTGTCACAGGCACTAGGCCTACCAACACAAGTGAGGTACCATTTTTTTCGGGAGACTTGGGGGAATGCTGGGTGGAAGGAAATTTGTGGCTCCGCTCAGATTCCAGAATTTTCTGTCACCGAAATGTGAGGGAAAAGTGTTTTTTTGGCAGTTTTTGAGGATTGCACAGGATTCTAGGAAACAGAACCTGGTGAGAGCCCAACAAGTCACCCCATCTTGGATTCTCCTAGGTGTCTAGTTTTGAAAAATGCGTAGGTTTCCGTAGCTGCCGGCTGAGCTAGGGGCCAAAATCCATAGCTAGGCACTTTGCAAAAAACTGTTCTTTTTTCTTTGGGAAAATGTGATGTGCCCACGTTGTGTTTTGGGGCATATCCTGTCACGGGCACTAGACCTACCCACACAAGCGACATACCATTTTTATTGGGAGACTTAGGGGAACACTGGGTGGAAGTCAATTTGTGGCTCCTCTCAGATTCCAGAACTTTCTATCACTGAAATGTGAGGGAAAAGTAGTTTTTTTTGCCAAATTTTTAAGTTTGCAGAGGCTTCTGGGTAACATAACCTGGCGAGAGCCCCACAAGTCACCCCATCTGGGATTCCACTAGGTGTTTACTTCTAAAAAATGCACAGGTTTGGTAGGTTTCCCAGGTGCCGTCTGAGCTAGAGGCCAAAATCCACAGCTTGGCACATTGCAAAAAACAGCTCTGTTTTCTTTGGGAAAATGTTATGTGTCCACGTTGTGTTTTGGGGCATTTCCTGTCGCAGGCACTAGGCCTACCAACACAAGTGAGGTACCATTTTTATCGGATACTTGGGAGAACGCTGGGTTGAAGGAAATTTGTAGCTCCTCTCAGATTCCAGAACTTTCTGTCACCGAAATGTGAGGGAAAAGTGTTTTTTTGGCAGATTTTGAGGATTGCACAGGATTCTAGGAAACAGAACCTGGTGAGAGCCCAACAAGTCACCCCATCTTGGATTTCCCCTAGGTGTCTACTTTTGAAAAATGCATAGGTTTGGTAGGTTTCCGTAGCTGCCGGCTGAGCTAGGGGCCAAAATCCATAGCTACGCACTTTGCAAAAAACTGTTCTTTTCTCTTTGGGAAAATGTAATGTGCCCACGTTGTGTTTTGGGGCATATCCTGTCGCGGGCACTAGACCTACCCACACAAGCGACATACCATTTTTATTGGGAGACTTAGGGGAACACTGGGTGGAAGTCAATTTGTGGCTCCTCTCAGATTCCAGAACTTTCTATCACTGAAATGTGAGGGAAAAGTAGTTTTTTTTGGCCAAATTTTGAAGTTTGCAGAGGCTTCTGGGTAACATAACCTGGCCAGAGCCCCACAAGTCACCCCATCTGGGATTCCACTAGGTGTCTACTTCTAAAAAATGCACAGGTTTGGTAGGTTTCCCAGGTGCTGTCTGAGCTAGAGGCCAAAATCCACAGCTCAGCACTTTGCAAACAAACAGCTCTGTTTTCTTTGGGAAAATGTTATGTGTCCACGTTGTGTTTTGGGGCATTTCCTGTCACAGGGACTAGGCCTACCAACACAAGTGAGGTACCAGTTTTATCGGGAGACTTAGGGGACGCTGGGTGGAAGGAAATTTGTGGCTCCTCTCAGATTCCAGAACCTTCTGTCACCGAAATGTGAGGGAAAAGTGTTTTTTTGGCAGATTTTGAGGATTGCACAGGATTCTATGAAACAGAACCTGGTGAGAGCCCAACAAGTCACCCCATCTTGGATTCCCCTAGGTGTCTACTTTTGAAAATTGCGGAGGTTTCCGTAGCTGCCGGCTGAGCTAGGGGCCAAAATCCATAGCTAGGCACTTTGCAAAAAACTGTACTTTTTTCTTTGGGAAAATGTGATGTGCCCACGTTGTGTTTTGGGGCATATCCTGTCGCAGGCACTAGACCTACTCACACAAGCGACGTACCATTTTTATTGGGAGACTTAGGGGAACACTGGGTGGAAGTCAATTTGTGGCTCCTCTCAGATTCCAGAACTTTCTATCACTGAAATGTGAGGGAAAATTAGTTTTTTTTGCCAAATTTTGAAGTTTGCAGGGGCTTCTGGGTAACATAACCTGGCGAGAGCCCCACAAGTCACCCCATCTGGGATTCCACTAGGTGTTTACTTCTAAAAAATGCACAGGTTTGGTAGGTTTCCCAGGTGCCGTCTGAGCTAGAGGCCAAAATCCACAGTTTGGCACTTTGCAAAAAACAGCTCTGTTTTCTTTGGGAAAATGTTATGTGTCCACGTTGTGTTTTGGGGCATTTCCTGTCGCAGGCACTAGGCCTACCAACACAAGTGAGGTACCATTTTTATCGGAGACTTGGGAGAACGCTGGGTTGAAGGAAATTTGTAGCTCCTCTCAGAACCCAGAACTTTCTGTCACCGAAATGTGAGGGAAAAGTGTTTTTTGGCAGATTTTGAGGATTGCACAGGATTCTAGGAAACAGAACCTGGTGAGAGCCCAACAAGTCACCCCATCTTGGAATTCCCCTAGGTGTCTACTTTTGAAAAATGCATAGGTTTGGTAGGTTTCCGTAGCTGCCGGCTGAGCTACGGGCCAAAATCCATAGCTAGGCACTTTGCAAAAAACTGTTCTTTTCTCTTTGGGAAAATGTAATGCGCCCACGTTGTGTTTTGGGGCATATCCTGTCGCGGGCACTAGACCTACCCACACAAGCGACATACCATTTTTATTGGGAGACTTAGGGGAACACTGGGTGGAAGTCAATTTGTGGCTCCTCTCAGATTCCAGAACTTTCTATCACTGAAATGTGAGGGAAAAGTAGTTTTTTTGGCCAAATTTTGAAGTTTGCAGAGGCTTCTGGGTAACATAACCTGGCGAGAGCCCCACAAGTCACCCCATCTGGGATTCCACTAGGTGTCTACTTCTAAAAAATGCACAGGTTTGGTAGGTTTCCCAGGTGCCGTCTGAGCTATAGGCCAAAATACACAGCTTGGCACTTTGCAAAAAACAGCTCTGTTTTCTTTGGGAAAATGTTATGTGTCCACGTTGTGTTTTGGGGCATTTCCTGACGCAGGCACTAGGCCTACCAACACAAGTGAGGTACCATTTTTATCGGAGACTTGGGAGAACGCTGGGTTGTAGGAAATTTGTAGCTCCTCTCAGAACCCAGAACTTTCTGTCACCGAAATGTGAGGGAAAAGTGTTTTTGGGCAGATTTTGAGGATTGCACAGGATTCTAGGAAACAGAACCTGGTGAGAGCCCAACAAGTCACCCCATCTTGGAATTCCCCTAGGTGTCTACTTTTGAAAAATGCATTGGTTTGGTAGGTTTCCGTAGCTGCCGGCTGAGCTACGGGCCAAACTCCATAGCTAGGCACTTTGCAAAAAACTGTTCTTTTTTCTTTGGGAAAATGTAATGTGCCCACGTTGTGTTTTGGGGCATAAACTGTCGCGGGCACTAGACCTACCCACACAAGCGACATGCCATTTTTATTGGGAGACTTAGGGGAACACTGGGTGGAAGTCAATTTGTGGCTCCTCTCAGATTCCAGAACTTTCTATCACTGAAATGTGAGGGAAAAGTAGTTTTTTTTTGCCAAATTTTGAAGTTTGCAGAGGCTTCTGGGTAACATAACCTGGCCAGAGCCCCACAAGTCACCCCATCTGGGATTCCACTAGGTGTCTACTTCTAAAAAATGCACAGGTTTGCTAGGTTTCCGAGGTGCTGTCTGAGCTAGAGGCCAAAATCCACAGCTCAGCACTTTGCAAAAAAACAGCTCTGTTTACTTTGGGAAAATGTTATGTGTTCACGTTGTGTTTTGGGGCATTTCCTGTCACAGGCACTAGGCCTACCAACACAAGTGAGGTACCAGTTTTATCGGGAGACTTGGGGGAATGCTGGGTGGAAGAAAATGTGTGGCTCCTCTCAGATTCCAGAACTTTCTGTCACCGAAATGTGAGGGAAAAGTGTTTTTTTGTCAGATTTTGAGGCTTGCACAGGATTCTATGAAACAGAACCTGGTGAGAGCCCAACAAGTCACCCCATCTTGGATTCCCCTAGGTGTCTACTTTTGAAAAATGGGTAGGTTTCCGTAGCTGCCGGCTGAGCTAGGGGCCAAAATCCATAGCTAGGCACTTTGCAAAAAACTGTTCTTTTTTCTTTAGGAAAATGTGATGTGCCCACATTGTGTTTTGGGGCATATCCTGTCGCGGGCACTAGACCTACCCACACAAGCGACATACCATTTTTATTGGGAGACTTAGGGGAACACTGGGTGGAAGTCAATTTGTGGCTCCTCTCACATTCCAGAACTTTCTATCACTGAAATGTGAGGGAAAAGTAGTTTTTTTTGCCAAATTTTGAAGTTTGCAGGGGCTTCTGGGTAACATAACCTGCCGAGAGCCCCACAAGTCACCCCATCTGGGATTCCACTAGGTGTTTACTTCTAAAAAATGCACAGGTTTGGTAGGTTTCCCAGGTGCCGTCTGAGCTAGAGGCCAAAATCCACAGCTCAGCACTTTGCAAACAAACAGCTCTGTTTTCTTTGGGAAAATGTTAAATGTCCACGTTGTGTTTTGGGGCATATCCTGTCGCGGGCACTAGACCTACCCACACAAGCGACATACCATTTTTATTGGGAGACTTAGGGGAACACTGGGTGGAAGTCAATTTGTGGCTCCTCTCAGATTCCAGAACTTTCTATCACTGAAATGTGAGGGAAAAGTAGTTTTTTTGCCAAATTTTGAAGTTTGCAGATGCTTCTGGGTAACATAACCTGGCGAGAGCCCCACAAGTCACCCCATCTGGGATTCCACTAGGTGTTTACTTCTAAAAAATGCACAGGTTTGGTAGGTTTCCCAGGTGCCGTCTGAGCTGGAGGCCCAAATCCACAGCTTGGCACTTTGCAAAAAACAGCTCTGTTTTCTTTGTTAAAATGTTATGTGTCCACGTTGTGTTTTGGGGCATTTCCTGTCGCAGGCACTAGGCCTACCAACACAAGTGAGGTACCATTTTTATCGGAGACTTGGGAGAACGCTGGGTTGAAGGAAATTTGTAGCTCTCTCAGATTCCAGAACTTTCTGTCACCGAAATGTGAGGGAAAAGTGTTTTTTTGGCAGATTTTGAGGATTGCACAGGATTCTAGGAAACAGAACCTGGTGAGAGCCCAACAAGTCACCCCATCTTGGATTCCCCTAGGTGTCTACTTTTGAAAAATGCATAGGTTTGGTAGGTTTCCGTAGCTGCCGGCTGAGCTAGGGGCCAAAATCCATAGCTTGGCACTTTGCAAAAAACTGTTCTTTTCTCTTTGGGAAAATGTGATGTGCCCAAGTTGTGTATTGGGGCATATCCTGTCGCGGGCACTAGACCTACCCACACAAGCGACATACCATTTTTATTGGGAGACTTAGGGGAACACTGGGTGGAAGTCAATTTGTGGCTCCTCTCAGATTCCAGAACTTTCTATCACTGAAATGTGAGGGAAAAGTAGTTGTTTTTGTGCCAAATTTTGAAGTTTGCAGAGCCTTCTGGGTAACATAACCTGGTGAGAGCCCCACAAGTCACCCCAACTGGGATTCCACTAGGTGTCTACTTCTAAAAAATGCACAGGTTTGGTAGGTTTCCCAGGTGCTGTCTGAGCTAGAGACCAAAATCCACAGCTCAGCACTTTGCAAAAAAAAGCTCTGTTTTCTTTGGGAAAATGTTATGTGTCCACGTTGTGTTTTGGGGCATTTCCTGTCGCAGGCACTAGGCCTACCAACACAAGTGAGGTACCATTTTTATCGGAGACTTGGGGGAACGCTGGGTTGAAGGAAGTTTGTAGCTCCTCTCAGATTCCAGAATTTTCTGTCACCGAAATGTGAGGAAAAAGTGTTTTTTTTCACAGATTTTGAGGATTACACAGGATTCTAGGAATCAGAACCTGGTGAGAGCCCAACAAGTTACCCCATCTTGTATTCCCCTAGGTGTCTACTTTTTAAAAATGCACAGGATTGGTAGGTTTCCCTAGGTGCCGGCTGAGCTCGAGGCCAAAATCCAAAGCTAGGCACATTGAAAAAAAGAGCTCTGTTTTCTTTGGGAAAATGTAATGTGTCCACGTTGTGTTTTGGGGCATTTCCTGTCGCAGGCACTAGGCCTACCAACACAAGTGAAGTACCATTTTTTTCAGGAGACTTGGGGGAATGCTGGGTGGAAGGAAATTTGTGGCTCCCCTCAGATTCCAGAACTTTCTGTCACCGAAATGCAAGGGAAAAGGTTTTTTTTGCCAAATTTTGAAGTTTGAACAGGATTCTAAGTAACAGAACTATGTGAGAGCCCCACAAATCACACCATTGTGGATTACGCTAGGTGTCTACTTTACAAAAATGCACAGGATTGTAAGCTTTCCCTAGGTGCTGGCTGAGCTAGAGTCAAAAATCCACTGCTAGACACTTTGCAAAAAACAGCTCTGTTTTCTTTCGGAACATGTGATGTGTCTCCGTTGTTTTTTGGGACCTTTCCTGTTGGCAGCACAAGGCCTACCAACAGAAGTGAGGTATAATTTATTAGCGGAAGACTTGGTGGAATGGTGGATGGAAGGAAATTTGTGGCTCCTCTCAGATTCCAGAACTTTCTGTCACCGAAATGTGAGGGGAAAGTGTTTTTTTGGCAGATTTTGAGGATTGCACAGGATTCTAGGAAACAGAACCTGGTGAGAGCCCAACAAGTCACCCCATCTTGGATTCCCCTAGGTGTCTACTTTTGAAAAATGCGTAGGTTTCCGTAGCTGCCGGCTGAGCTAGGGGCCAAAATCCATAGCTAGGCACTTTGCAAAAAACTGTTCTTTTTTCTTTGGGAAAATGTGATGTGCCCACGTTGTGTTTTGGGGCATATCCTGTCGCGGGCACTAGACCTACCCACACAAGCGACATACCATTTTTATTGGAAGACTTAGGGGAACACTGGGTGGAAGTCAATTTGTGGCTCCTCTCAGATTCCAGAACTTTCTATCACTGAAATGTGAGGGAAAAGTAGGTTTTTTTGCCAAATTTTGAAGTTTGCAGATGCTTCTGGGTAACATAACCTGGCGAGAGCCCCACAAGTCACCCCATCTGGGATTCCACTAGGTGTTTACTTCTAAAAAATGCACAGTTTTGGTAGGTTTCCCAGGTGCCGTCTGAGCTGGAGGCCCAAATCCACAGCTTGGCACTTTGCAAAAAACAGCTCTGTTTTCTTTGGGAAAATGTTATGTGTCCACGTTGTGTTTTGGGGCATTTCCTGTCGCAGGCACTAGGCCTACCAACACAAGTGAGGTACCATTTTTATCGGAGACTTGGGAGAACGCTGGGTTGAAGGAAATTTGTAGCTCCTCTCAGATTCCAGAACTTTCTGTCACCGAAATGTGAGGGAAAAGTGTTTTTTTGGCAGATTTTGAGGATTGCACAGGATTCTAGGAAACAGAACCTGGTGAGAGCCCAACAAGTCACCCCATCTTGGATTCCCCTAGGTGTCTATTTTCGAAAAATGCATAGGTTTGGTAGGATTCCGTAGCTGCCGGCTGAGCTACTGGCCAAAATCCATAGCTAGGCACTTTGCAAAAAACTGATCTTTTCTCTTTGGGAAAATGTGATGTTCCCAAGTTGTGTATTGGGGGATATCCTGTCGCGGGCACTAGACCTACCCACACAAGCGACATACCATTTTTATTGGGAGACATAGGGGAACACTGGGTGAAAGTCAATTTGTGGCTCCTCTCAGATTCCAGAACTTTCTATCACTGAAATGTGAGGGAAAAGTAGTTGTTTTTGTGCCAAATTTTGAAGTTTGCAGAGCCTTCTGGGTAACATAACCTGGTGAGAGCCCCACAAGTCACCCCAACTGGGATTCCACTAGGTGTCTACTTCTAAAAAATGCACAGGTTTGGTAGGTTTCCCAGGTGCTGTCTGAGCTAGAGACCAAAATCCACAGCTCAGCACTTTGCAAAAAAAAGCTCTGTTTTCTTTGGGAAAATGTTATGTGTCCACGTTGTGTTTTGGGGCATTTCCTGTCGCAGGCACTAGGCCTACCAACACAAGTGAGGTACCATTTTTATCGGAGACTTGGGGGAACGCTGGGTTGAAGGAAATTTGTAGCTCCTCTCAGATTCCAGAATTTTCTGTCACCGAAATGTGAGGAAAAAGTGTTTTTTTTTCACAGATTTTGAGGATTACACAGGATTCTAGGAATCAGAACCTGGTGAGAGCCCAACAAGTTACCCCATCTTGTATTCCCCTAGGTGTCTACTTTTAAAAAATGCACAGGATTGGTAGGTTTCCCTAGGTGCCGGCTGAGCTAGAGGCCAAAATCCAAAGCTAGGCACATTGAAAAAAAGAGCTCTGTTTTCTTTGGGAAAATGTAATGTGTCCACGTTGTGTTTTGGGGCATTTCCTGTCACAGGCACTAGGCCTACCAACACAAGTGAGGTACCATTTTTTTCAGGAGACTTGGGGGAATGCTGGGTGGAAGGAAATTTGTGGCTCCACTCAGATTCCAGAACTTTCTGTCACCGAAATGCAAGGGAAAAGGTTTTTTTTTGCCAAATTTTGAAGTTTGAACAGGATTCTAAGTAACAGAACTATGTGAGAGCCCCACAAATCACACCATTGTGGATTACCCTAGGTGTCTACTTTACAAAAATGCACAGGATTGTAAGCTTTCCCTAGGTGCTGGCTGAGCTAGAGTCAAAAATCCACTGCTAGACACTTTGCAAAAAACAGCTCTGTTTTCTTTCGGAACATGTGATGTGTCTACGTTGTTTTTTGGGACATTTCCTGTTGGCAGCACAAGGCCTACCAACAGAAGTGAGGTATAATTTATTAGCGGAAGACTTGGTGGAATGGTGGATGGAAGGAAATTTGTGGCTCCTCTCAGATTCCAGAACTTTCTGTCACCGAAATGTGAGGGAAAAGTGTTTTTTTGGCAGATTTTGAGGATTGCACAGGATTCTAGGAAACAGAACCTGGTGAGAGCCCAACAAGTCACCCCATCTTGGATTCCCCTAGGTGTCTACTTTTGAAAAATGCGAAGGTTTCCGTAGCTGCCGGCTGAGCTAGGGGCCAAAATCCATAGCTAGGCACTTTGCAAAAGACTGTTCTTTTTTCTTTGGGAAAATGTGATGTGCCCACGTTGTGTTTTGGGGCATATCCTGTCGCGGGCACTAGACCTACCCACACAAGCGACATACCATTTTTATTGGGAGACTTAGGGGAACACTGGGTGGAAGTCAATTTGTGGCTCCTCTCAGATTCCAGAACTTTCTATCACTGAAATGTGAGGGAAAAGTAGTTTTTTTTGCCAAACTTTGAAGTTTGCAGATGCTTCTGGGTAACATAACCTGGCGAGAGCCCCACAAGTCACCCCATCTGTGATTCCACTAGGTGTTTACTTCTAAAAAATGCACAGGTTTGGTAGGTTTCCCAGGTGCCGTCTGAGCTGGAGGCCAAAATCCACAGCTTGGCACTTTGCAAAAAACAGCTCTGTTTACTTTGGGAAAATGTTATGTGTCCACGTTGTGTTTTGGGGCATTTCCTGTTGCAGGCACTAGGCCTACCAACACAAGTGAGGTACCATTTTTATCGGAGACTTGGGAGAACGCTGGGTTGAAGGAAATTTGTAGCTCCTCTCAGACTCCAGAACTTTCTGTCACCGAAATGTGAGGAAAAGGTGTTTTTTTTGGCAGACTTTGAGGATTGCACAGGATTCTAGGAAACAGAACCTGGTGAGAGCCCAACAAGTCACCCCATCTTGGATTCCCCTAGGTGTCTACTTTTGAAAAATGCATAGGTTTGGTAGGTTTCCGTAGCTGCCGGCTGAGCTAGGGGCCAAAATCCATAGCTAGGCACTTTGCAAAAAACTGTTCTTTTCTCTTTGGGAAAATGTGATGTGCCCAAGTTGTGTATTGGGGAATATCCTGTCGCGGGCACTAGACCTACCCACACAAGCGACATACCATTTTTATTGGGAGACTTAGGGGAACACTGGGTGGAAGTCAATTTGTGGCTCCTCTCACATTCCAGAACATTCTATCACTGAAATGTGAGAGAAAAGTAGTTTTTTTTGTGCCAAATTTCGAAGTTTGCAGAGCCTTCTGGGTAACATATCCTGGCGAGAGCCCCACAAGTCACCCCATCTGGGATTCCACTAGGTGTCTACTTCTAAAAAATGCACAGGTTTGTTAGGTTTCCGAGGTGCTGTCTGAGCTAGAGGCCAAAATCCACAGCTCAGCACTTTGCAAAAAAACAGCTCTGTTTACTTTGGGAAAATGTTATGTGTTCACGTTGTGTTTTGGGGCATTTCCTGTCACAGGCACTAGGCCTACCAACACAAGTGAGGTACCAGTTTTATCGGGAGACTTGGGGGAATGCTGGGTGGAAGAAAATTTGTGGCTCCTCTCAGATTCCAGAACTTTCTGTCACCGAAATGTGAGGGAAAAGTGTTTTTTTGTCAGATTTTGAGGCTTGCACAGGATTCTATGAAACAGAACCTGGTGAGAGCCCAACAAGTCACCCCATCTTGGATTCCCCTAGGTGTCTACTTTTGAAAAATGCGTAGGTTTCCGTAGCTGCCGGCTGAGCTAGGGGCCAAAATCCATAGCTAGGCACTTTGCAAAAAACTGTTCTTTTTTCTTTGGGAAAATGTGATGTGCCCACATTGTGTTTTGGGGCATATCCTGTCGCGGGCACTAGACCTACCCACACAAGCGACATACCATTTTTATTGGGAGACTTAGGGGAACACTGGGTGGAAGTCAATTTGTGGCTCCTCTCAGATTCCAGAACTTTCTATCACTGAAATGTGAGGGAAAAGTAGTTTTTTTTGCCAAACTTTGAAGTTTGCAGATGCTTCTGGGTAACATAACCTGGCGAGAGCCCCACAAGTCACCCCATCTGTGATTCCACTAGGTGTTTACTTCTAAAAAATGCACAGGTTTGGTAGGTTTCCCAGGTGCCGTCTGAGCTGGAGGCCAAAATCCACAGCTTGGCACTTTGCAAAAAACAGCTCTGTTTACTTTGGGAAAATGTTATGTGTCCACGTTGTGTTTTGGGGCATTTCCTGTTGCAGGCACTAGGCCTACCAACACAAGTGAGGTACCATTTTTATCGGAGACTTGGGAGAACGCTGGGTTGAAGGAAATTTGTAGCTCCTCTCAGACTCCAGAACTTTCTGTCACCGAAATGTGAGGAAAAGGTGTTTTTTTTGGCAGACTTTGAGGATTGCACAGGATTCTAGGAAACAGAACCTGGTGAGAGCCCAACAAGTCACCCCATCTTGGATTCCCCTAGGTGTCTACTTTTGAAAAATGCATAGGTTTGGTAGGTTTCCGTAGCTGCCGGCTGAGCTAGGGGCCAAAATCCATAGCTAGGCACTTTGCAAAAAACTGTTCTTTTCTCTTTGGGAAAATGTGATGTGCCCAAGTTGTGTATTGGGGAATATCCTGTCGCGGGCACTAGACCTACCCACACAAGCGACATACCATTTTTATTGGGAGACTTAGGGGAACACTGGGTGGAAGTCAATTTGTGGCTCCTCTCACATTCCAGAACATTCTATCACTGAAATGTGAGAGAAAAGTAGTTTTTTTTGTGCCAAATTTCGAAGTTTGCAGAGCCTTCTGGGTAACATATCCTGGCGAGAGCCCCACAAGTCACCCCATCTGGGATTCCACTAGGTGTCTACTTCTAAAAAATGCACAGGTTTGTTAGGTTTCCGAGGTGCTGTCTGAGCTAGAGGCCAAAATCCACAGCTCAGCACTTTGCAAAAAAACAGCTCTGTTTACTTTGGGAAAATGTTATGTGTTCACGTTGTGTTTTGGGGCATTTCCTGTCACAGGCACTAGGCCTACCAACACAAGTGAGGTACCAGTTTTATCGGGAGACTTGGGGGAATGCTGGGTGGAAGAAAATTTGTGGCTCCTCTCAGATTCCAGAACTTTCTGTCACCGAAATGTGAGGGAAAAGTGTTTTTTTGTCAGATTTTGAGGCTTGCACAGGATTCTATGAAACAGAACCTGGTGAGAGCCCAACAAGTCACCCCATCTTGGATTCCCCTAGGTGTCTACTTTTGAAAAATGCGTAGGTTTCCGTAGCTGCCGGCTGAGCTAGGGGCCAAAATCCATAGCTAGGCACTTTGCAAAAAACTGTTCTTTTTTCTTTGGGAAAATGTGATGTGCCCACATTGTGTTTTGGGGCATATCCTGTCGCGGGCACTAGACCTACCCACACAAGCGACATACCATTTTTATTGGGAGACTTAGGGGAACACTGGGTGGAAGTCAATTTGTGGCTCCTCTCACATTCCAGAACTTTCTATCACTGAAATGTGAGGGAAAAGTAGTTTTTTTTTGCCAAATTTTGAAGTTTGCAGGGGCTTCTGGGTAACATAACCTGCCGAGAGCCCCACAAGTCACCCCATCTGGGATTCCACTAGGTGTTTACTTCTAAAAAATGCACAGGTTTGGTAGGTTTCCCAGGTGCCGTCTGAGCTAGAGGCCAAAATCCACAGCTTGGCACTTTGCAAAAAACAGCTCTGTTTTCTTTGGGAAAACGTTATGTGTCCACGTTGTGTTTTGGGCCATTTCCTGTCGCAGGCACTAGGCCCACCAACACAAGTGAGGTACCATTTTTATCGGAGACTTGGGAGAACGCTGGGTTGTAGGAAATTTGTAGCTCCTCTCAGAACCCAGAACTTTCTGTCACCGAAATGTGAGGGAAAACTGTTTTTTGGCAGATTTTGAGGATTGCACAGGATTCTAGGAAACAGAACCTGGTGAGAGCCCAACAAGTCACCCCATCTTGGCTTTCCCCTAGGTGTGTACTTTTGAAAAATGCATAGGTTTGGTAGGTTTCCGTAGCTGCCGGCTGAGCTACGGGCCAAAATCCATAGCTAGGCACTTTGCAAAAAACTGTTCTTTTCTCTTTGGGAAAATGTAATGTGCCCACGTTGTGTTTTGGGGCATATCCCGTCGCGGGCACTAGACCTACCCACACAAGCGACATACCATTTTTATTGGGAGACTTAGGGGAACACTGGGTGGAAGTCAATTTGTGGCTCCTCTCAGATTCCAGAACTTTCTATCACTGAAATGTGAGGGAAAAGTAGTTTTTTTTGGCCAAATTTTGAAGTTTGCAGAGGCTTCTGGGTAACATAACCTGGCGAGAGCCCCACAAGTCACCCTATCTGGGATTCCACTAGGTGTCTACTTCTAAAAAATGCACAGGTTTGATAGGTTTCCCAGGTGCTGTCTGAGCTAGAGGCCAAAATCCACAGCTCAGCACTTTGCAAACAAACAGCTCTGTTTTCTTTGGGAAAATGTTAAATGTCCACGTTGTGTTTTGGGGCATTTCCTGTCGCAGGCACTAGGCCTACCAACACAAGTGAGGTACCATTTTTATTGGGAGACTTGGGGGAACGCTGGGTTGAAGGAAGTTTGTAGCTCCTCTCAGATTCCAGAATTTTCTGTCACCGAAATGTGAGGAAAAAGTGTTTTTTTCGCAGATTTTGAGGATTACACACGATTCTAGGAATCAGAACCTGGTGAGAGCCCAACAAGTTACCCCATCTTGTATTCCCCTAGGTGTCTACTTTTTAAAAATGCACAGGATTGGTAGGTTTCCCTAGGTGCCGGCTGAGCTCGAGGCCAAAATCCAAAGCTAGGCACATTGAAAAAAAGAGCTCTGTTTTCTTTGGGAAAATGTAATGTGTCCACGTTGTGTTTTGGGGCATTTCCTGTCACAGGCACTAAGCCTACCAACACAAGTGAAGTACCATTTTTTTCAGGAGACTTGGGGGAATGCTGGGTGGAAGGAAATTTGTGGCTCCCCTCAGATTCCAGAACTTTCTGTCACCGAAATGCAAGGGAAAAGGTTTTTTTTGCCAAATTTTGAAGTTTGAACAGGATTCTAAGTAACAGAACTATGTGAGAGCCCCACAAATCACACCATTGTGGATTACGCTAGGTGTCTACTTTACAAAAATGCACAGGATTGTAAGCTTTCCCTAGGTGCTGGCTGAGCTAGAGTCAAAAATCCACTGCTAGACACTTTGCAAAAAACAGCTCTGTTTTCTTTCGGAACATGTGATGTGTCTACGTTGTTTTTTGGGACCTTTCCTGTTGGCAGCACAAGGCCTACCAACAGAAGTGAGGTATAATTTATTAGCGGAAGACTTGGTGGAATGGTGGATGGAAGGAAATTTGTGGCTCCTCTCAGATTCCAGAACTTTCTGTCACCGAAATGTGAGGGGAAAGTGTTTTTTTGGCAGATTTTGAGGATTGCACAGGATTCTAGGAAACAGAACCTGGTGAGAGCCCAACAAGTCACCCCATCTTGGATTCCCCTAGGTGTCTACTTTTGAAAAATGCGTAGGTTTCCGTAGCTGCCGGCTGAGCTAGGGGCCAAAATCCATAGCTAGGCACTTTGCAAAAAACTGTTCTTTTTTCTTTGGGAAAATGTGATGTGCCCACGTTGTGTTTTGGGGCATATCCTGTCGCGGGCACTAGACCTACCCACACAAGCGACATACCATTTTTATTGGAAGACTTAGGGGAACACTGGGTGGAAGTCAATTTGTGGCTCCTCTCAGATTCCAGAACTTTCTATCACTGAAATGTGAGGGAAAAGTAGGTTTTTTTGCCAAATTTTGAAGTTTGCAGATGCTTCTGGGTAACATAACCTGGCGAGAGCCCCACAAGTCACCCCATCTGGGATTCCACTAGGTGTTTACTTCTAAAAAATGCACAGTTTTGGTAGGTTTCCCAGGTGCCATCTGAGCTGGAGGCCCAAATCCACAGCTTGGCACTTTGCAAAAAACAGCTCTGTTTTCTTTGGGAAAATGTTATGTGTCCACGTTGTGTTTTGGGGCATTTCCTGTCGCAGGCACTAGGCCTACCAACACATGTGAGGTACCATTTTTATCGGAGACTTGGGAGAACGCTGGGTTGAAGGAAATTTGTAGCTCCTCTCAGATTCCAGAACTTTCTGTCACCGAAATGTGAGGGAAAAGTGTTTTTTTGGCAGATTTTGAGGATTGCACAGGATTCTAGGAAACAGAACCTGGTGAGAGCCCAACAAGTCACCCCATCTTGAATTCCCCTAGGTGTCTACTTTTGAAAAATGCATAGGTTTGGTAGGTTTCCGTAGCTGCCGGCTGAGCTACGGGCCAAAATCCATAGCTCGGCACTTTGCAAAAAACTGATCTTTTCTCTTTGGGAAAATGTGATATTCCCAAGTTGTGTATTGGGGGATATCCTGTCGCGGGCACTAGACCTACCCACACAAGCGACATACCATTTTTATTGGGAGACTTAGGGGAACACTGGGTGGAAGTCAATTTGTGGCTCCTCTCAGATTCCAGAACTTTCTATCACTGAAATGTGAGGGAAAAGTAGTTGTTTTTGTGCCAAATTTTGAAGTTTGCAGAGCCTTCTGGGTAACATAACCTGGTGAGAGCCCCACAAGTCACCCCAACTGGGATTCCACTAGGTGTCTACTTCTAAAAAATGCACAGGTTTGGTAGGTTTCCCAGGTGCTGTCTGAGCTAGAGACCAAAATCCACAGCTCAGCACTTTGCAAAAAAAAGCTCTGTTTTCTTTGGGAAAATTTTATGTGTCCACGTTGTGTTTTGGGGCATTTCCTGTCGCAGGCACTAGGCCTACCAACACAAGTGAGGTACCATTTTTATCGGAGACTTGGGGGAACGCTGGGTTGAAGGAAGTTTGTAGCTCCTCTCAGATTCCAAAATTTTCTGTCACCGAAATGTGAGGAAAAAGTGTTTTTTTTCACAGATTTTGAGGATTACACAGGATTCTAGGAATCAGAACCTGGTGAGAGCCCAACAAGTTACCCCATCTTGTATTCCCCTAGGTGTCTACTTTTTAAAAATGCACAGGATTGGTAGGTTTCCCTAGGTGCCGGCTGAGCTCGAGGCCAAAATCCAAAGCTAGGCACATTGAAAAAAAGAGCTCTGTTTTCTTTGGGAAAATGTAATGTGTCCACGTTGTGTTTTGGGGCATTTCCTGTCACAGGCACTAGGCCTACCAACACAAGTGAAGTACCATTTTTTTCAGGAGACTTGGGGGAATGCTGGGTGGAAGGAAATTTGTGGCTCCCCTCAGATTCCAGAACTTTCTGTCACCGAAATGCAAGGGAAAAGGTTTTTTTTGCCAAATTTTGAAGTTTGAACAGGATTCTAAGTAACAGAACTATGTGAGAGCCCCACAAATCACACCATTGTGGATTACGCTAGGTGTCTACTTTACAAAAATGCACAGGATTGTAAGCTTTCCCTAGGTGCTGGCTGAGCTAGAGTCAAAAATCCACTGCTAGACACTTTGCAAAAAACAGCTCTGTTTTCTTTCGGAACATGTGATGTGTCTACGTTGTTTTTTGGGACCTTTCCTGTTGGCAGCACAAGGCCTACCAACAGAAGTGAGGTATAATTTATTATCGGAAGACTTGGTGGAATGGTGGATGGAAGGAAATTTGTGGCTCCTCTCAGATTCCAGAACTTTCTGTCACCGAAATGTGAGAGGAAAGTGTTTTTTTGGCAGATTTTGAGGATTGCACAGGATTCTAGGAAACAGAACCTGGTGAGAGCCCAACAAGTCACCCCATCTTGGATTCCCCTAGGTGTCTACTTTTGAAAAATGCGTAGGTTTCCGTAGCTGCCGGCTGAGCTAGGGGCCAAAATCCATAGCTAGGCACTTTGCAAAAAACTGTTCTTTTTTCTTTGGGAAAATGTGATGTGCCCACGTTGTGTTTTGGGGCATATCCTGTCGCGGGCACTAGACCTACCCACACAAGCGACATACCATTTTTATTGGAAGACTTAGGGGAACACTGGGTGGAAGTCAATTTGTGGCTCCTCTCAGATTCCAGAACTTTCTATCACTGAAATGTGAGGGAAAAGTAGGTTTTTTTGCCAAATTTTGAAGTTTGCAGATGCTTCTGGGTAACATAACCTGGCGAGAGCCCCACAAGTCACCCCATCTGGGATTCCACTAGGTGTTTACTTCTAAAAAATGCACAGTTTTGGTAGGTTTCCCAGGTGCCGTCTGAGCTGGAGGCCCAAATCCACAGCTTGGCACTTTGCAAAAAACAGCTCTGTTTTCTTTGGGAAAATGTTATGTGTCCACGTTGTGTTTTGGGGCATTTCCTGTCGCAGGCACTAGGCCTACCAACACAAGTGAGGTACCATTTTTATCGGAGACTTGGGAGAACGCTGGGTTGAAGGAAATTTGTAGCTCCTCTCAGATTCCAGAACTTTCTGTCACCGAAATGTGAGGGAAAAGTGTTTTTTTGGCAGATTTTGAGGATTGCACAGGATTCTAGGAAACAGAACCTGGTGAGAGCCCAACAAGTCACCCCATCTTGGATTCCCCTAGGTGTCTACTTTTGAAAAATGCATAGGTTTGGTAGGTTTCCGTAGCTGCCGGCTGAGCTACGGGCCAAAATCCATAGCTAGGCACTTTGCAAAAAACTGATCTTTTCTCTTTGGGAAAATGTGATGTTCCCAAGTTGTGTATTGGGGGATATCCTGTCGCGGGCACTAGACCTACCGACACAAGCGACATACCATTTTTATTGGGAGACTTAGGGGAACACTGGGTGGAAGTCAATTTGTGGCTCCTCTCAGATTCCAGAACTTTCTATCACTGAAATGTGAGGGAAAAGTAGTTGTTTTTGTGCCAAATTTTGAAGTTTGCAGAGCCTTCTGGGTAACATAACCTGGTGAGAGCCCCACAAGTCACCCCAACTGGGATTCCACTAGGTGTCTACTTCTAAAAAATGCACAGGTTTGGTAGGTTTCCCAGGTGCTGTCTGAGCTAGAGACCAAAATCCACAGCTCAGCACTTTGCAAAAAAAAGCTCTGTTTTCTTTGGGAAAATGTTATGTGTCCACGTTGTGTTTTGGGGCATTTCCTGTCGCAGGCACTAGGCCTACCAACACAAGTGAGGTACCATTTTTATCGGAGACTTGGGGGAACGCTGGGTTGAAGGAAATTTGTAGCTCCTCTCAGATTCCAGAATTTTCTGTCACCGAAATGTGAGGAAAAAGTGTTTTTTTTTCACAGATTTTGAGGATTACACAGGATTCTAGGAATCAGAACCTGGTGAGAGCCCAACAAGTTACCCCATCTTGTATTCCCCTAGGTGTCTACTTTTAAAAAATGCACAGGATTGGTAGGTTTCCCTAGGTGCCGGCTGAGCTAGAGGCCAAAATCCAAAGCTAGGCACATTGAAAAAAAGAGCTCTGTTTTCTTTGGGAAAATGTAATGTGTCCACGTTGTGTTTTGGGGCATTTCCTGTCACAGGCACTAGGCCTACCAACACAAGTGAGGTACCATTTTTTTCAGGAGACTTGGGGGAATGCTGGGTGGAAGGAAATTTGTGGCTCCACTCAGATTCCAGAACTTTCTGTCACCGAAATGCAAGGGAAAAGGTTTTTTTTTGCCAAATTTTGAAGTTTGAACAGGATTCTAAGTAACAGAACTATGTGAGAGCCCCACAAATCACACCATTGTGGATTACCCTAGGTGTCTACTTTACAAAAATGCACAGGATTGTAAGCTTTCCCTAGGTGCTGGCTGAGCTAGAGTCAAAAATCCACTGCTAGACACTTTGCAAAAAACAGCTCTGTTTTCTTTCGGAACATGTGATGTGTCTACGTTGTTTTTTGGGACATTTCCTGTTGGCAGCACAAGGCCTACCAACAGAAGTGAGGTATAATTTATTAGCGGAAGACTTGGTGGAATGGTGGATGGAAGGAAATTTGTGGCTCCTCTCAGATTCCAGAACTTTCTGTCACCGAAATGTGAGGGAAAAGTGTTTTTTTGGCAGATTTTGAGGATTGCACAGGATTCTAGGAAACAGAACCTGGTGAGAGCCCAACAAGTCACCCCATCTTGGATTCCCCTAGGTGTCTACTTTTGAAAAATGCGAAGGTTTCCGTAGCTGCCGGCTGAGCTAGGGGCCAAAATCCATAGCTAGGCACTTTGCAAAAAACTGTTCTTTTTTCTTTGGGAAAATGTGATGTGCCCACGTTGTGTTTTGGGGCATATCCTGTCGCGGGCACTAGACCTACCCACACAAGCGACATACCATTTTTATTGGGAGACTTAGGGGAACACTGGGTGGAAGTCAATTTGTGGCTCCTCTCAGATTCCAGAACTTTCTATCACTGAAATGTGAGGGAAAAGTAGGTTTTTTTGGCAAATTTTGAAGTTTGCAGATGCTTCTGGGTAACATAACCTGGCGAGAGCCCCACAAGTCACCCCATCTGGGATTCCACTAGGTGTTTACTTCTAAAAAATGCACAGGTTTGGTAGGTTTCCCAGGTGCCGTCTGAGCTGGAGGCCAAAATCCACAGCTTGGCACTTTGCAAAAAACAGCTCTGTTTACTTTGGGAAAATGTTATGTGTCCACGTTGTGTTTTGGGGCATTTCCTGTTGCAGGCACTAGGCCTACCAACACAAGTGAGGTACCATTTTTATCGGAGACTTGGGAGAACGCTGGGTTGAAGGAAATTTGTAGCTCCTCTCAGACTCCAGAACTTTCTGTCACCGAAATGTGAGGAAAAGGTGTTTTTTTTGGCAGACTTTGAGGATTGCACAGGATTCTAGGAAACAGAACCTGGTGAGAGCCCAACAAGTCACCCCATCTTGGATTCCCCTAGGTGTCTACTTTTGAAAAATGCATAGGTTTGGTAGGTTTCCGTAGCTGCCGGCTGAGCTAGGGGCCAAAATCCATAGCTAGGCACTTTGCAAAAAACTGTTCTTTTCTCTTTGGGAAAATGTGATGTGCCCAAGTTGTGTATTGGGGAATATCCTGTCGCGGGCACTAGACCTACCCACACAAGCGACATACCATTTTTATTGGGAGACTTAGGGGAACACTGGGTGGAAGTCAATTTGTGGCTCCTCTCACATTCCAGAACATTCTATCACTGAAATGTGAGAGAAAAGTAGTTTTTTTTGTGCCAAATTTCGAAGTTTGCAGAGCCTTCTGGGTAACATATCCTGGCGAGAGCCCCACAAGTCACCCCATCTGGGATTCCACTAGGTGTCTACTTCTAAAAAATGCACAGGTTTGCTAGGTTTCCCAGGTGCTGTCTGAGCTAGAGACCAAATTCCACAGCTCAGCACTTTGCAAAAAAACAGCTCTGTTTTCTTTGGGAAAATGTTATGTGTCCACGTTGTGTTTTGGGGCATTTCCTGTCGCAGGCACTAGGCCTACCAACACAAGTGTGGTACCATTTTTATCGGAGACTTGGGGGAACGCTGGGTTGAAGGAAATTTGTAGCTCCTCTCAGATTCCAGAATTTTCTGTCACCGAAATGTGAGGAAAAAGTGTTTTTTTTCGCAGATTTTGAGGATTACACAGGATTCTAGGAATCAGAACCTGGTGAGAGCCCAACAAGTTACCCCATCTTGTATTCCCCTAGGTGTCTACTTTTTAAAAATGCACAGGATTGGTAGGTTTCCCTAGGTGCCGGCTGAGCTAGAGGCCAAAATCCACAGCTAGGCACATTGAAAAAAAGAGCTTTGTTTTCTTTGGGAAAATGTAATGTGTCCACGTTGTGTTTTGGGGCATTTCCTGTCACAGGCACTAGGCCTACCAACATAAGTGAGGTACCATTTTTTTCAGGAGACTTGGGGGAATGCTGGGTGGAAGGAAATTTGTGGCTCCGCTCAGATTCCAGAACTTTCTGTCACCGAAATGCAAGGAAAAAGTTTTTTTTTGCCAAATTTTGAAGTTTGAACAGGATTCTAAGTAACAGAACTATGTGAGAGCCCCACAAATCACACCATTGTGGATTACCCTAGGTGTCTACTTTAAAAAAATGCACAGGATTGTAAGCTTTCCCTAGGTGCTGGCTGAGCTAGAGTCAAACATCCACTGCTAGACACTTTGCAAAAAACAGCTCTGTTTTCTTTCGGAACATGTGATGTGTCTACGTTGTTTTTTGGGAAATTTCCTGTTGGCAGCACAAGGCCTACCAACAGAAGTGAGGTATAATTTATTAGCGGAAGACTTGGTGGAATGGTGAATGGAAGGAAATGTGTGGCTCCTCTCAGATTTCAGAACTTTCTGTCACCGAATTGTGAGGTAAAAGTGTTTTTTTGGCAGATTTTGAGGATTGCACAGGATTCTAGGAAACAGAACCTGGTGAGAGCCCAACAAGTCACCCCATCTTGGATTCCCCTAGGTGTCTACTTTTGAAAAATGCATAGGTTTGGTAGGTTTCCGTAGCTGCTGGCTGAGCTACGGGCCAAAATCCATAGCTAGGCACTTTGCAAAAAACTGATCTTTTCTCTTTGGGAAAATGTGATGTGCCCAGGTTGTGTTTTCGGGCATGTCCTGTCGCGGGCCTTGGCACTTTGCAAAAAACAGCTCTGTTTTCTTTGTTAAAATGTTATGTGTCCACGTTGTGTTTTGGGGCATTTCCTGTCGCAGGCACTAGGCCTACCAACACAAGTGAGGTACCATTTTTATCGGAGACTTGGGAGAACGCTGGGTTGAAGGAAATTTGTAGCTCTCTCAGATTCCAGAACTTTCTGTCACCGAAATGTGAGGGAAAAGTGTTTTTTTGGCAGATTTTGAGGATTGCACAGGATTCTAGGAAACAGAACCTGGTGAGAGCCCAACAAGTCACCCCATCTTGGATTCCCCTAGGTGTCTACTTTTGAAAAATGCATAGGTTTGGTAGGTTTCCGTAGCTGCCGGCTGAGCTAGGGGCCAAAATCCATAGCTTGGCACTTTGCAAAAAACTGTTCTTTTCTCTTTGGGAAAAGGTGATGTGCCCAAGTTGTGTATTGGGGCATATCCTGTCGCGGGCACTAGACCTACCCACACAAGCGACATACCATTTTTATTGGGAGACTTAGGGGAACACTGGGTGGAAGTCAATTTGTGGCTCCTATCAGATTCCAGAACTTTCTATCACTGAAATGTGAGGGAAAATTAGTTTTTTTGTGCCAAATTTTGAAGTTTGCAGAGCCTTCTGGGTAACATAACCTGGCGAGAGCCCCACAAGTCACCCAATCTGGTATTCCACTAGGTGTCTACTTCTAAAAAATGCACAGGTTTGGTAGGTTTCCCAGGTGCTGTCTGAGCTAGAGACCAAAATCCACAGCTCAGCACTTTGCAAAAAAACAGCTCTGTTTTCTTTGGGAAAGTGTTATGTGTCCACGTTGTGTTTTGGGGCATTTCCTGTTGCAGGCACTAGGCCTACCAACACAAGTGAGGTACCATTTTTATCGGAGACTTGGGGGAACGCTGGGTTGAAGGAAGTTTGTAGCTCCTCTCAGATTCCAGAATTTTCTGTCACCGAAATGTGAGGAAAAAGTGTTTTTTTTCGCAGATTTTGAGGATTACACACGATTCTAGGAATCAGAACCTGGTGAGAGCCCAACAAGTTACCCCATCTTGTATTCCCCTAGGTGTCTACTTTTTAAAAATGCACAGGATTGGTAGGTTTCCCTAGGTGCCGGCTGAGCTCGAGGCCAAAATCCAAAGCTAGGCACATTGAAAAAAAGAGCTCTGTTTTCTTTGGGAAAATGTAATGTGTCCACGTTGTGTTTTGGGGCATTTCCTGTCACAGGCACTAGGCCTACCAACACAAGTGAAGTACCATTTTTTTCAGGAGACTTGGGGGAATGCTGGGTGGAAGGAAATTTGTGGCTCCCCTCAGATTCCAGAACTTTCTGTCACCGAAATGCAAGGGAAAAGGTTTTTTTTGCCAAATTTTGAAGTTTGAACAGTATTCTAAGTAACAGAACTATGTGAGAGCCCCACAAATCACACCATTGTGGATTACGCTAGGTGTCTACTTTACAAAAATGCACAGGATTGTAAGCTTTCCCTAGGTGCTGGCTGAGCTAGAGTCAAAAATCCACTGCTAGACACTTTGCAAAAACAGCTCTGTTTTCTTTCGGAACATGTGATGTGTCTACGTTGTTTTTTGGGACCTTTCCTGTTGGCAGCACAAGGCCTACCAACAGAAGTGAGGTATAATTTATTAGCGGAAGACTTGGTGGAATGGTGGATGGAAGGAAATTTGTGGCTCCTCTCAGATTCCAGAACTTTCTGTCACCGAAATGTGAGGGAAAAGTGTTTTTTTGGCAGATTTTGAGGATTGCACAGGATTCTAGGAAACAGAACCTGGTGAGAGCCCAACAAGTCACCCCATCTTGGATTCCCCTAGGTGTCTACTTTTGAAAAATGCGTAGGTTTCCGTAGCTGCCGGCTGAGCTAGGGGCCAAAATCCATAGCTAGGCACTTTGCAAAAAACTGTTCTTTTTTCTTTGGGAAAATGTGATGTGCCCACGTTGTGTTTTGGGGCATATCCTGTCGCGGGCACTAGACCTACCCACACAAGCGACATACCATTTTTATTGGAAGACTTAGGGGAACACTGGGTGGAAGTCAATTTGTGGCTCCTCTCAGATTCCAGAACTTTCTATCACTGAAATGTGAGGGAAAAGTAGGTTTTTTTGCCAAATTTTGAAGTTTGCAGATGCTTCTGGGTAACATAACCTGGCGAGAGCCCCACAAGTCACCCCATCTGGGATTCCACTAGGTGTTTACTTCTAAAAAATGCACAGGTTTGGTAGGTTTCCCAGGTGCCGTCTGAGCTGGAGGCCCAAATCCACAGCTTGGCACTTTGCAAAAAACAGCTCTGTTTTCTTTGGGAAAATGTTATGTGTCCACGTTGTGTTTTGGGGCATTTCCTGTCGCAGGCACTAGGCCTACCAATACAAGTGAGGTACCATTTTTATCAGAGACTTGGGAGAACGCTGGGTTGAAGGAAATTTGTAGCTCCTCTCAGATTCCAGAACTTTCTGTCACCGAAATGTGAGGGAAAAGTGTTTTTTTGGCAGATTTTGAGGATTGCACAGGATTCTAGGAAACAGAACCTGGTGAGAGCCCAACAAGTCACCCCATCTTGGATTCCCCTAGGTGTCTACTTTTGAAAAATGCATAGGTTTGGTAGGTTTCCGTAGCTGCTGGCTGAGCTACGGGCCAAAATCCATAGCTAGGCACTTTGCAAAAAACTGTTCTTTTTTCTTTGGGAAAATGTGATGTGCCCACGTTGTGTTTTGGGGCATATCCTGTCGCGGGCACTAGACCTACCCACACAAGCGACATACCATTTTTATTGGAAGACTTAGGGGAACACTGGGTGGAAGTCAATTTGTGGCTCCTCTCAGATTCCAGAACTTTCTATCACTGAAATGTGAGGGAAAAGTAGGTTTTTTTGCCAAATTTTGAAGTTTGCAGATGCTTCTGGGTAACATATCCTGGCGAGAGCCCCACAAGTCACCCCATCTGGGATTCCACTAGGTGTCTACTTCTAAAAAATGCACAGGTTTGCTAGGTTTCCCAGGTGCTGTCTGAGCTAGAGACCAAATTCCACAGCTCAGCACTTTGCAAAAAAACAGCTCTGTTTTCTTTGGGAAAATGTTATGTGTCCACGTTGTGTTTTGGGGCATTTCCTGTCGCAGGCACTAGGCCTACCAACACAAGTGAGGTACCATTTTTATCGGAGACTTGGGGGAACGCTGGGTTGAAGGAAATTTGTAGCTCCTCTCAGATTCCAGAATTTTCTGTCACCGAAATGTGAGGAAAAAGTGTTTTTTTTCGCAGATTTTGAGGATTACACAGGATTCTAGGAATCAGAACCTGGTGAGAGCCCAACAAGTTACCCCATCTTGTATTCCCCTAGGTGTCTACTTTTTAAAAATGCACAGGATTGGTAGGTTTCCCTAGGTGCCGGCTGAGCTAGAGGCCAAAATCCACAGCTAGGCACATTGAAAAAAAGAGCTTTGTTTTCTTTGGGAAAATGTAATGTGTCCACGTTGTGTTTTGGGGCATTTCCTGTCACAGGCACTAGGCCTACCAACATAAGTGAGGTACCATTTTTTTCAGGAGACTTGGGGGAATGCTGGGTGGAAGGAAATTTGTGGCTCCGCTCAGATTCCAGAACTTTCTGTCACCGAAATGCAAGGAAAAAGTTTTTTTTTGCCAAATTTTGAAGTTTGAACAGGATTCTAAGTAACAGAACTATGTGAGAGCCCCACAAATCACACCATTGTGGATTACCCTAGGTGTCTACTTTAAAAAAATGCACAGGATTGTAAGCTTTCCCTAGGTGCTGGCTGAGCTAGAGTCAAACATCCACTGCTAGACACTTTGCAAAAAACAGCTCTGTTTTCTTTCGGAACATGTGATGTGTCTACGTTGTTTTTTGGGAAATTTCCTGTTGGCAGCACAAGGCCTACCAACAGAAGTGAGGTATAATTTATTAGCGGAAGACTTGGTGGAATGGTGAATGGAAGGAAATGTGTGGCTCCTCTCAGATTTCAGAACTTTCTGTCACCGAATTGTGAGGTAAAAGTGTTTTTTTGGCAGATTTTGAGGATTGCACAGGATTCTAGGAAACAGAACCTGGTGAGAGCCCAACAAGTCACCCCATCTTGGATTCCCCTAGGTGTCTATTTTTGAAAAATGCATAGGTTTGGTAGGTTTCCGTAGCTGCTGGCTGAGCTACGGGCCAAAATCCATAGCTAGGCACTTTGCAAAAAACTGATCTTTTCTCTTTGGGAAAATGTGATGTGCCCAGGTTGTGTTTTCGGGCATGTCCTGTCGCGGGCCTTGGCACTTTGCAAAAAACAGCTCTGTTTTCTTTGTTAAAATGTTATGTGTCCACGTTGTGTTTTGGGGCATTTCCTGTCGCAGGCACTAGGCCTACCAACACAAGTGAGGTACCATTTTTATCGGAGACTTGGGAGAACGCTGGGTTGAAGGAAATTTGTAGCTCTCTCAGATTCCAGAACTTTCTGTCACCGAAATGTGAGGGAAAAGTGTTTTTTTGGCAGATTTTGAGGATTGCACAGGATTCTAGGAAACAGAACCTGGTGAGAGCCCAACAAGTCACCCCATCTTGGATTCCCCTAGGTGTCTACTTTTGAAAAATGCATAGGTTTGGTAGGTTTCCGTAGCTGCCGGCTGAGCTAGGGGCCAAAATCCATAGCTTGGCACTTTGCAAAAAACTGTTCTTTTCTCTTTGGGAAAAGGTGATGTGCCCAAGTTGTGTATTGGGGCATATCCTGTCGCGGGCACTAGACCTACCCACACAAGCGACATACCATTTTTATTGGGAGACTTAGGGGAACACTGGGTGGAAGTCAATTTGTGGCTCCTATCAGATTCCAGAACTTTCTATCACTGAAATGTGAGGGAAAATTAGTTTTTTTGTGCCAAATTTTGAAGTTTGCAGAGCCTTCTGGGTAACATAACCTGGCGAGAGCCCCACAAGTCACCCAATCTGGTATTCCACTAGGTGTCTACTTCTAAAAAATGCACAGGTTTGGTAGGTTTCCCAGGTGCTGTCTGAGCTAGAGACCAAAATCCACAGCTCAGCACTTTGCAAAAAAACAGCTCTGTTTTCTTTGGGAAAGTGTTATGTGTCCACGTTGTGTTTTGGGGCATTTCCTGTTGCAGGCACTAGGCCTACCAACACAAGTGAGGTACCATTTTTATCGGAGACTTGGGGGAACGCTGGGTTGAAGGAAGTTTGTAGCTCCTCTCAGATTCCAGAATTTTCTGTCACCGAAATGTGAGGAAAAAGTGTTTTTTTTCGCAGATTTTGAGGATTACACACGATTCTAGGAATCAGAACCTGGTGAGAGCCCAACAAGTTACCCCATCTTGTATTCCCCTAGGTGTCTACTTTTTAAAAATGCACAGGATTGGTAGGTTTCCCTAGGTGCCGGCTGAGCTCGAGGCCAAAATCCAAAGCTAAGCACATTGAAAAAAAGAGCTCTGTTTTCTTTGGGAAAATGTAATGTGTCCACGTTGTGTTTTGGGGCATTTCCTGTCACAGGCACTAGGCCTACCAACACAAGTGAAGTACCATTTTTTTCAGGAGACTTGGGGGAATGCTGGGTGGAAGGAAATTTGTGGCTCCCCTCAGATTCCAGAACTTTCTGTCACCGAAATGCAAGGGAAAAGGTTTTTTTTGCCAAATTTTGAAGTTTGAACAGTATTCTAAGTAACAGAACTATGTGAGAGCCCCACAAATCACACCATTGTGGATTACGCTAGGTGTCTACTTTACAAAAATGCACAGGATTGTAAGCTTTCCCTAGGTGCTGGCTGAGCTAGAGTCAAAAATCCACTGCTAGACACTTTGCAAAAAACAGCTCTGTTTTCTTTCGGAACATGTGATGTGTCTACGTTGTTTTTTGGGACCTTTCCTGTTGGCAGCACAAGGCCTACCAACAGAAGTGAGGTATAATTTATTAGCGGAAGACTTGGTGGAATGGTGGATGGAAGGAAATTTGTGGCTCCTCTCAGATTCCAGAACTTTCTGTCACCGAAATGTGAGGGAAAAGTGTTTTTTTGGCAGATTTTGAGGATTGCACAGGATTCTAGGAAACAGAACCTGGTGAGAGCCCAACAAGTCACCCCATCTTGGATTCCCCTAGGTGTCTACTTTTGAAAAATGCGAAGGTTTCCGTAGCTGCCGGCTGAGCTAGGGGCCAAAATCCATAGCTAGGCACTTTGCAAAAAACTGTTCTTTTTTCTTTGGGAAAATGTGATGTGCCCACGTTGTGTTTTGGGGCATATCCTGTTGCGGGCACTAGACCTACCCACACAAGCGACATACCATTTTTATTGGGAGACTTAGGGGAACACTGGGTGGAAGTCAATTTGTGGCTCCTCTCAGATTCCAGAACTTTCTATCACTGAAATGTGAGGGAAAAGTAGGTTTTTTTGCCAAATTTTGAAGTTTGCAGATGCTTCTGGGTAACATAACCTGGCGAGAGCCCCACAAGTCACCCCATCTGGGATTCCACTAGGTGTTTACTTCTAAAAAATGCACAGGTTTGGTAGGTTTCCCAGGTGCCGTCTGAGCTGGAGGCCAAAATCCACAGCTTGGCACTTTGCAAAAAACAGCTCTGTTTTCTTTGGGAAAATGTTATGTGTCCACGTTGTGTTTTGGGGCATTTCCTGTTGCAGGCACTAGGCCTACCAACACAAGTGAGGTACCATTTTTATCGGAGACTTGGGAGAACGCTGGGTTGAAGGAAATTTGTAGCTCCTCTCAGATTCCAGAACATTCTGTCACCGAAATGTGAGGAAAAGGTGTTTTTTTTGGCAGACTTTGAGGATTGCACAGGATTCTAGGAAACAGAACCTGGTGAGAGCCCAACAAGTCACCCCATCTTGGATTCCCCTAGGTGTCTACTTTTGAAAAATTCATAGGTTTGGTAGGTTTCCGTAGCTGCCGGCTGAGCTAGGGGCCAAAATCCATAGCTAGGCACTTTGCAAAAAACTGTTCTTTTCTCTTTGGGAAAATGTGATGTGCCCAAGTTGTGTATTGGGGAATATCCTGTCACGGGCACTAGACCTACCCACACAAGCGACATACCATTTTTATTGGGAGACTTAGGGGAACACTGGGTGGAAGTCAATTTGTGGCTCCTCTCACATTCCAGAACATTCTATCACTGAAATGTGAGAGAAAAGTAGTTTTTTTTGTGCCAAATTTCGACGTTTGCAGAGCCTTCTGGGTAACATATCCTGGCGAGAGCCCCACAAGTCACCCCATCTGGGATTCCACTAGGTGTCTACTTCTAAAAAATGCACAGGTTTGCTAGGTTTCCCAGGTGCTGTCTGAGCTAGAGACCAAATTCCACAGCTCAGCACTTTGCAAAAAAACAGCTCTGTTTTCTTTGGGAAAATGTTATGTGTCCACGTTGTGTTTTGGGGCATTTCCTGTCGCAGGCACTAGGCCTACCAACACAAGTGAGGTACCATTTTTATCGGAGACTTGGGGGAACGCTGGGTTGAAGGAAATTTGTAGCTCCTCTCAGATTTCAGAATTTTCTGTCACCGAAATGTGAGGAAAAAGTGTTTTTTTTCGCAGATTTTGAGGATTACACAGGATTCTAGGAATCAGAACCTGGTGAGAGCCCAACAAGTTACCCCATCTTGTATTCCCCTAGGTGTCTACTTTTTAAAAATGCACAGGATTGGTAGGTTTCCCTAGGTGCCGGCTGAGCTAGAGGCCAAAATCCACAGCTAGGCACATTGAAAAAAAGAGCTTTGTTTTCTTTGGGAAAATGTAATGTGTCCACGTTGTGTTTTGGGGCATTTCCTGTCACAGGCACTAGGCCTACCAACATAAGTGAGGTACCATTTTTTTCAGGAGACTTGGGGGAATGCTGGGTGGAAGGAAATTTGTGGCTCCGCTCAGATTCCAGAACTTTCTGTCACCGAAATGCAAGGAAAACGTTTTTTTTTGCCAAATTTTGAAGTTTGAACAGGATTCTAAGTAACAGAACTATGTGAGAGCCCCACAAATCACACCATTGTGGATTACCCTAGGTGTCTACTTTAAAAAAATGCACAGGATTGTAAGCTTTCCCTAGGTGCTGGCTGAGCTAGAGTCAAACATCCACTGCTAGACACTTTGCAAAAAACAGCTCTGTTTTCTTTCGGAACATGTGATGTGTCTACGTTGTTTTTTGGGAAATTTCCTGTTGGCAGCACAAGGCCTACCAACAGAAGTGAGGTATAATTTATTAGCGGAAGACTTGGTGGAATGGTGAATGGAAGGAAATTTGTGGCTCCTCTCAGATTTCAGAACTTTCTGTCACCGAATTGTGAGGGAAAAGTGTTTTTTTGGCAGATTTTGAGGATTGCACAGGATTCTAGGAAACAGAACCTGGTGAGAGCCCAACAAGTCACCCCATCTTGGATTCCCCTAGGTGTCTACTTTTGAAAAATGCATAGGTTTGGTAGGTTTCCGTAGCTGCTGGCTGAGCTACGGGCCAAAATCCATAGCTAGGCACTTTGCAAAAAACTGATCTTTTCTCTTTGGGAAAATGTGATGTGCCCAGGTTGTGTTTTCGGGCATGTCCTGTCGCGGGCCTTGGCACTTTGCAAAAAACAGCTCTGTTTTCTTTGTTAAAATGTTATGTGTCCACGTTATGTTTTGGGGCATTTCCTGTCGCAGGCACTAGGCCTACCAACACAAGTGAGGTACCATTTTTATCGGAGACTTGGGAGAACGCTGGGTTGAAGGAAATTTGTAGCTCTCTCAGATTCCAGAACTTTCTGTCACCGAAATGTGAGGGAAAAGTGTTTTTTTGGCAGATTTTGAGGATTGCACAGGATTCTAGGAAACAGAACCTGGTGAGAGCCCAACAAGTCACCCCATCTTGGATTCCCCTAGGTGTCTACTTTTGAAAAATGCATAGGTTTGGTAGGTTTCCGTAGCTGCCGGCTGAGCTAGGGGCCAAAATCCATAGCTTGGCACTTTGCAAAAAACTGTTCTTTTCTCTTTGGGAAAAGGTGATGTGCCCAAGTTGTGTATTGGGGCATATCCTGTCGCGGGCACTAGACCTACCCACACAAGCGACATACCATTTTTATTGGGAGACTTAGGGGAACACTGGGTGGAAGTCAATTTGTGGCTCCTATCAGATTCCAGAACTTTCTATCACTGAAATGTGAGGGAAAATTAGTTTTTTTGTGCCAAATTTTGAAGTTTGCAGAGCCTTCTGGGTAACATAACCTGGCGAGAGCCCCACAAGTCACCCCATCTGGTATTCCACTAGGTGTCTACTTCTAAAAAATGCACAGGTTTGGTAGGTTTCCCAGGTGCTGTCTGAGCTAGAGACCAAAATCCATAGCTAGGCACTTTGCAAAAAACTGTTCTTTTTTCTTTGGGAAAATGTGATGTGCCCACGTTGTGTTTTGGGGCATATCCTGTCGCGGGCACTAGACCTACCCACACAAGCGACATACCATTTTTATTGGAAGACTTAGGGGAACACTGGGTGGAAGTCAATTTGTGGCTCCTCTCAGATTCCAGAACTTTCTATCACTGAAATGTGAGGGAAAAGTAGGTTTTTTTGCCAAATTTTGAAGTTTGCAGATGCTTCTGGGTAACATAACCTGGCGAGAGCCCCACAAGTCACCCCATCTGGGATTCCACTAGGTGTTTACTTCTAAAAAATGCACAGGTTTGGTAGGTTTCCCAGGTGCCGTCTGAGCTGGAGGCCCAAATCCACAGCTTGGCACTTTGCAAAAAACAGCTCTGTTTTCTTTGGGAAAATGTTATGTGTCCACGTTGTGTTTTGGGGCATTTCCTGTCGCAGGCACTAGGCCTACCAATACAAGTGAGGTACCATTTTTATCAGAGACTTGGGAGAACGCTGGGTTGAAGGAAATTTGTAGCTCCTCTCAGATTCCAGAACTTTCTGTCACCGAAATGTGAGGGAAAAGTGTTTTTTTGGCAGATTTTGAGGATTGCACAGGATTCTAGGAAACAGAACCTGGTGAGAGCCCAACAAGTCACCCCATCTTGGATTCCCCTAGGTGTCTACTTTTGAAAAATGCATAGGTTTGGTAGGTTTCCGTAGCTGCTGGCTGAGCTACGGGCCAAAATCCATAGCTAGGCACTTTGCAAAAAACTGATCTTTTCTCTTTGGGAAAATGTGATGTTCCCAAGTTGTGTATTGGGGCATATCCTGTCGCGGGCACTAGACCTACCCACACAAGCGACATACCATTTTTATTGGGAGACTTAGGGGAACACTGGGTGGAAGTCAATTTGTGGCTCCTCTCAGATTCCAGAACTTTCTATCACTGAAATGTGAGGGAAAAGTAGTTTTTTTTGTGCCAAATTTTGACGTTTGCAGAGCCTTCTGGGTAACATAACCTGGTGAGAGCCCCACAAGTCACCCCAACTGGGATTCCACTAGGTGTCTACTTCTAAAAAATGCACAGGTTTGGTAGGTTTCCCAGGTGCTGTCTGAGCTAGAGACCAAAATCCACAGCTCAGCACTTTGCAAAAAAACAGCTCTGTTTTCTTTGGGAAAATGTTATGTGTCCACGTTGTGTTTTGGGGCATTTCCTGTCGCAGGCACTAGGCCTACCAACACAAGTGAGGTACCATTTTTATCGGAGACTTGGGGGAACGCTGGGTTGAAGGAAATTTTTTAGCTCCTCTCAGATTCCACAATTTTCTGTCACCGAAATGTGAGGAAAAAGTGTTTTTTTGGCAGATTTTGAGGATTACACAGGATTCTAGGAATCAGAACCTGGTGAGAGCCCAACAAGTTACCCCATCTTGTATTCCCCTAGGTGTCTACTTTTAAAAAATGCACAGGATTGGTAGGTTTCCCTAGGTGCCGGCTGAGCTAGAGGCCAAAATCCAAAGCTAGGCACATTGAAAAAAAGAGCTCTGTTTTCTTTGGGAAAATGTAATGTGTCCACGTTGTGTTTTGGGGCATTTCCTGTCACAGGCACTAGGCCTACCAACACAAGTGAGGTACCATTTTTTTCAGGAGACTTGGGGGAATGCTGGGTGGAAGGAAATTTGTGGCTCCACTCAGATTCCAGAACTTTCTGTCACCGAAATGCAAGGGAAAAGGGTTTTTTTTGCCAAATTTTGAAGTTTGAACAGGATTCTAAGTAACAGAACTATGTGAGAGCCCCACAAATCACACCATTGTGGATTACCCTAGGTGTCTACTTTACAAAAATGCACAGGATTGTAAGCTTTCCCTAGGTGCTGGCTGAGCTAGAGTCAAAAATCCACTGCTAGACACTTTGCAAAAAACAGCTCTGTTTTCTTTCGGAACATGTGATGTGTCTACGTTGTTTTTTGGGACATTTCCTGTTGGCAGCACAAGGCCTAACAACAGAAGTGAGGTATAATTTATTAGCGGAAGACTTGGTGGAATGGTGGATGGAAGGAAATTTGTGGCTCCTCTCAGATTCCAGAACTTTCTGTCACCGAAATGTGAGGGAAAAGTGTTTTTTTGGCAGATTTTGAGGATTGCACAGGATTCTAGGAAACAGAACCTGGTGAGAGCCCAACAAGTCACCCCATCTTGGATTCCCCTAGGTGTCTACTTTTGAAAAATGCGAAGGTTTCCGTAGCTGCCGGCTGAGCTAGGGGCCAAAATCCATAGCTAGGCACTTTGCAAAAAACTGTTCTTTTTTCTTTGGGAAAATGTGATGTGCCCACGTTGTGTTTTGGGGCATATCCTGTTGCGGGCACTAGACCTACCCACACAAGCGACATACCATTTTTATTGGGAGACTTAGGGGAACACTGGGTGGAAGTCAATTTGTGGCTCCTCTCAGATTCCAGAACTTTCTATCACTGAAATGTGAGGGAAAAGTAGGTTTTTTTGCCAAATTTTGAAGTTTGCAGATGCTTCTGGGTAACATAACCTGGCGAGAGCCCCACAAGTCACCCCATCTGGGATTCCACTAGGTGTTTACTTCTAAAAAATGCACAGGTTTGGTAGGTTTCCCAGGTGCCGTCTGAGCTGGAGGCCAAAATCCACAGCTTGGCACTTTGCAAAAAACAGCTCTGTTTTCTTTGGGAAAATGTTATGTGTCCACGTTGTGTTTTGGGGCATTTCCTGTTGCAGGCACTAGGCCTACCAACACAAGTGAGGTACCATTTTTATCGGAGACTTGGGAGAACGCTGGGTTGAAGGAAATTTGTAGCTCCTCTCAGATTCCAGAACTTTCTGTCACCGAAATGTGAGGAAAAGGTGTTTTTTTTGGCAGACTTTGAGGATTGCACAGGATTCTAGGAAACAGAACCTGGTGAGAGCCCAACAAGTCACCCCATCTTGGATTCCCCTAGGTGTCTACTTTTGAAAAATTCATAGGTTTGGTAGGTTTCCGTAGCTGCCGGCTGAGCTAGGGGCCAAAATCCATAGCTAGGCACTTTGCAAAAAACTGTTCTTTTCTCTTTGGGAAAATGTGATGTGCCCAAGTTGTGTATTGGGGAATATCCTGTCACGGGCACTAGACCTACCCACACAAGCGACATACCATTTTTATTGGGAGACTTAGGGGTACACTGGGTGGAAGTCAATTTGTGGCTCCTCTCACATTCCAGAACATTCTATCACTGAAATGTGAGAGAAAAGTAGTTTTTTTTGTGCCAAATTTTGAAGTTTGCAGAGCCTTCTGGGTAACATATCCTGGCGAGAGCCCCACAAGTCACCCCATCTGGGATTCCACTAGGTGTCTACTTCTAAAAAATGCACAGGTTTGGTAGGTTTCCCAGGTGCTGTTTGAGCTAGAGACCAAAATCCACAGCTCAGCACTTTGCAAAAAAACAGCTCTGTTTTCTTTGGGAAAATGTTATGTGCCCACGTTGTGTTTTGGGGCATTTCCTGTCGCAGGCACTAGGCCTACCAACACAAGTGAGGTACCATTTTTATCGGAGACTTGGGGGAACGCTGGGTTGAAGGAAATTTGTAGCTCCTCTCAGATTCCAGAATTTTCTGTCACCGAAATGTGAGGAAAAAGTGTTTTTTTTCGCAGATTTTGAGGATTACACAGGATTCTAGGAATCAGAACCTGGTGAGAGCCCAACAAGTTACCCCATCTTGTATTCCCCTAGGTGTCTTCTTTTTAAAAATGCACAGGATTGGTAGGTTTCCCTAGGTGCCGGCTGAGCTAGAGGCCAAAATCCACAGCTAGGCACATTGAAAAAAAGAGCTTTGTTTTCTTTGGGAAAATGTAATGTGTCCACGTTGTGTTTTGGGGCATTTCCTGTCACAGGCACTAGGCCTACCAACACAAGTGAGGTACCATTTTTTTCAGGAGACTTGGGGGAATGCTGGGTGGAAGGAAATTTGTGGCTCCGCTCAGATTCCAGAACTTTCTGTCACCGAAATACAAGGGAAAAGGTTTTTTTTGCCAAATTTTGAAGTTTGAACAGGATTCTAAGTAACAGAACTATGTGAGAGCCCCACAAATCACACCATTGTGGATTACCCTAGGTGTCTACTTTAAAAAAATGCACAGGATTGTAAGCTTTCCCTAGGTGCTGGCTGAGCTAGAGTCAAAAATCCACTGCTAGACACTTTGCAAAAAACAGCTCTGTTTTCTTTCGGAACATGTGATGTGTCTACGTTGTTTTTTGGGACATTTCCTGTTGGCAGCACAAGGCCTACCAACAGAAGTGAGGTATAATTTATTAGCGGAAGACTTGGTGGAATGGTGGATGGAAGGAAATTTGTGGCTCCTCTCAGATTTCAGAACTTTCTGTCACCGAAATGTGAGGGAAAAGTGTTTTTTTGGCAGATTTTGAGGATTGCACAGGATTCTAGGAAACAGAACCTGGTGAGAGCCCAACAAGTCACCCCATCTTGGATTCCCCTAGGTGTCTACTTTTGAAAAATGCGTCGGTTTCCGTTGCTGCCGGCTGAGCTAGGGGCCAAAATCCATAGCTAGGCACTTTGCAAAAAACTGTTCTTTTTTCTTTGGGAAAATGTGATGTGCCCACGTTGTGTTTTGGGGCATATCCTGTCGCGGGCACTAGACCTACCCACACAAGCGATATACCATTTTTATTGGGAGACTTAGGGGAACACTGGGTGGAAGTCAATTTGTGGCTCCTCTCAGATTCCAGAACTTTCTATCACTGAAATGTGAGGGAAAAGTATTTTTTTTGCCAAATTTTGAAGTTTGCAGATGCTTCTGGGTAACATAACCTGGCGAGAGCCCCACAAGTCACCCCATCTGGGATTCCACTAGGTGTTTACTTCTAAAAAATGCACAGGTTTGGTAGGTTTCCCAGGTGCCGTCTGAGCTAGAGTCCAAAATCCACAGCTTGGCACTTTGCAAAAAACAGCTCTGTTTTCTTTGGGCAAGTTTTATGTGTCCACGTTGTGTTTTGGGGCATTTCCTGTCGCAGGCACTAGGCCTACCAACACAAGTGAGGTACCATTTTTATCGGAGACTTGGGAGAACGCTGGGTTGAAGGAAATTTGTAGCTCTCTAAGATTCCAGAAATGTGAGGGAAAAGTGTTTTTTTGGCAGATTTTGAGGATTGCACAGGATTCTAGGAAACAGAACCTGGTGAGAGCCCAACAAGTCACCCCATCTTGGATTCCCCTAGGTGTCTACTTTTGAAAAATGCATAGGTTTGGTAGGTTTCCGTAGCTGCCGGCTGAGCTACGGGCCAAAATCCATAGCTAGGCACTTTGCAAAAAACTGTTCTTTTCTCTTTGGGAAAATGTGATGTGCCCAAGTTGTGTTTTGGGGCATATCCTGTCGCGGGCACTAGACCTACCCACACAAGCGACATACCATTTTTATTGGGAGACTTAGGGGAACACTGGGTAGAAGTCAATTTGTGGCTCCTCTCAGACTCCAGAAATTTCTATCACTGAAATGTGAGGGAAAAGTAGTTTTTTTGTGCCAAATTTTGAAGTTTGCAGAGCCTTCTGGGTAACATAACCTGGCGAGAGCCCCACAAGTGACCCAATCTGGGATTCCACTAGGTGTCTACTTCTAAAAAATGCACAGGTTTGGTAGGTTTCCCAGGTGCTGTCTGAGCTAGAGACCAAAATCCACAGCTCGGCACTTTGCAAAAAAACAGCTCTGTTTTCTTTGGGAAAATGTTATGTGTCCACGTTGTGTTTTGGGGCATTTCCTGTCGCAAGCACTAGGCCTACCAACACAAGTGACATACCATTTTTATTGGGAGACTTAGGGGAACACTGGGTGGAAGTCAATTTGTGGCTCCTCTCAGATTCCAGAAACTTTCTATCACTGAAATGTAAGGGAAAAGTAGTTTTTTTGCCAAATTTTGAAGTTTGCAGAGCCTTCTGGGTAACATAACCTGGCGAGAGCCCCACAAGTCACCCCATCTGGGATTCCACTAGGTGTTTACTTCTAAAAAATGCACAGGTTTGCTAGGTTTCCCAGGTGCCGTCTGAGCTAGAGGCCAAAATCCACAGCTTGGCACTTTGCAAAAAACAGCTCCGTTTTCTTTGGGCAAATGTTATGTGTCCACGTTGTGTTTTGGGGCATTTCCTGTCACAGGCACTAGGCCTACCAACACAAGTGAGGTACCATTTTTATCGGAGACTTGGGAGAACACTGGGTTGAAGGAAATTTGTAGCGCTCTCAGATTCCAGAACTTTCTGTCACCGAAATGTGAGGGAAAAGTATTTTTTGGGGCAGATTTTGAGGATTACACAGGATTCTAGGAATCAGAACCTGGTGAGAGCCCAACAAGTTAACCCATCTTGTATTCCCCTAGGTGTCTACTTTTTAAAAATGCACAGGATTGGTAGGTTTCCCTAGGTGCCGGCTGAGCTAGAGGCCAAAATCCACAGCTAGGCACATTGAAAAAAAGAGCTCTGTTTTCTTTGGGAAAATGTAATGTGTCCACGTTGTGTTTTGGGGCATTTCCTGTCACAGGCACTAGGCCTACCAACACAAGTGAGGTACCATTTCTTTCAGGAGACTTGGGGGAATGCTGGGTGGAAGGAAATTTGTGGTTCCGCTCAGATTCCAGAACTTTCTGTCACCGAAATGCAAGGGAAAAGGTTTTTTTTGCCAAATGTTGAAGTTTGAACAGGATTCTAAGTAACAGAACTATGTGAGAGCCCCACAAATCACACCATTGTGGATTACCCTAGTTGTCTACTTTACAAAAATGTACAGGATTGTAAGCTTTCCCTAGGTGCTGGCTGAGCTAGAGTCAAAAATCCACTGCTAGACACTTTGCAAAAAACAGCTCTGTTTTCTTTGGGAACATGTGATGTGTCTACGTTGTTTTTTGGGACATTTCCTGTTGGCAGCACAAGGCCTACCAACAGAAGTGAGGTATCGTTTATTAGCGGAAGACTTGGAGGAATGGTGGATGGAAGACAATTTGTGGCTCCTCTCAGATTCCAGAAGTTTCTGTCACCAAAATGTGAGGAAAAAGTGTTTTGGTTTGCCAGATTTTGAGGATTGCACAGGATTCTAAGTAACACAACCTGGTGAGAGCCCCACAAGTCACCCAATCTTGGATTCCACTAGGTGTCTACATTTTAAAAATGCACAGGTCTGGTAGGTTTCCCTAGCAGCCGGCTGAGCTAGGGGTCAAAATCCATAGCTAGGCAGTTTGCAAAAAACACTTGTTTTTCCTTTGGGAAAATGTGATGTGTCAATGTTGTCTTTTGGGGCATTTCCTGTCACGGGCACTAGTCCTACCCACACAAGCGAGGTACCATTTGTATCGGGTGTCCTAGTGAAACACTGGATGGAAGGAAATTTGTGGCTCCTCTCAGATTCCAGAACTTTCTGTCACCAAAATGTGAGGAAAAAGTGTTTTGGTTTGCCAGATTTTGCGGATTGCACAGGATTCTGAGTAACAGAACTATGTGAGAACCCTACTAGTCACCCCATCATGGATTCCCCTAGGTGTCTATTTTTAAAAAATGCACAGGTTTGGTAGGATTCCATAGGTGGCGGCTGAGCTACAGACCAAAATCCACAGCTAGGCACTTTACAAAAAACAGCTCTGTTTTCTTTGGGAAAGTGTGATGTGTCGACGTTGTGTTTTGGGGCATTTCCTGTCACGGGCACTAGGCCTACCAACACAAGTGAGGTACCAGTTTTATCGGGAGACTTGGGGGAACGCTGGGTGGAAGGAAATTTGTGGCTCCTCTCAGATTCCAGAACTTTCTATCACTGAAATGTGAGGGAAAAGTAGTTTTTTTTGCTAAATTTTGAAGTTTGCAGAGGCTTCTGGGTAACATAACCAGGCGAGAGCCCCACAAGTCACCCCATCTGGGATTCCACTAGGTGTTTACTTCTAAAAAATGCACATGTTTGGTAGGTTTCCCAGGTGCCGTCTGAGCTAGGGGCCAAAATCCATAGCTAGGCACTTTGCAAAAAACTGTTCTTTTCTCTTTGGGAAAATGTAATGTGCCCACGTTGTGTTTTGGGGCATATCCTGTCGCGGGCACTAGACCTACCCACACAAGCGACATACCATTTTTATTGGGAGACTTAGGGGAACACTGGGTGGAAGTCAATTTGTGGCTCCTCTCAGATTCCAGAACTTTCTATCACTGAAATGTGAGGGAAAAGTAGTTTTTTTTGGCCAAATTTTGAAGTTTGCAGAGGCTTCTGGGTAACATAACCTGGCCAGAGCCCCAGAAGTCACCCCATCTGGGATTCCACTAGGTGTCTACTTCTAAAAAATGCACAGGTTTGGTCGGTTTCCCAGGTGCCGTCTGAGCTATAGGCCAAAATCCACAGCTTGGCACTTTGCAAAAAACAGCTCTGTTTTCTTTGGGAAAATGTTATGTGTCCACGTTGTGTTTTGGGGCATTTCCTGTCGCAGGCACTAGGCCTACCAACACAAGTGAGGTACCATTTTTATCGGAGACTTGGGAGAACGCTGGGTTGAAGGAAATTTGTAGCTCCTCTCAGAACCCAGAACTTTCTGTCACCGAAATGTGAGGGAAAAGTGTTTTTTGGCAGATTTTGAGGATTGCACAGGATTCTAGGAAACAGAACCTGGTGAGAGCCCAACAAGTCACCCCATCTTGGAATTCCCCTAGGTGTCTACTTTTGAAAAATGCATTGGTTTGGTAGGTTTCCGTAGCTGCCGGCTGAGCTACGGGCCAAAATCCATAGCTAGGCACTTTGCAAAAAACTGTTCTTTTCTCTTTGGGAAAATGTAATGTGCCCACGTTGTGTTTTGGGGCATATCCTGTCGCGGGCACTAGACCTACCCACACAAGCGACATACCATTTTTATTGGGAGACTTAGGGGAACACTGGGTGGAAGTCAATTTGTGGCTCCTCTCAGATTCCAGAACTTTCTATCACTGAAATGTAAGGGAAAAGTAGTTTTTTTTGGCCAAATTTTGAAGTTTGCAGAGGCTTCTGGGTAACATAACCTGGCCAGAGCCCCACAAGTCACCCCATCTGGGATTCCACTAGGTGTCTACTTCTAAAAAATGCACAGGTTTGATAGGTTTCCCAGGTGCTATCTGAGCTAGAGGCCAAAATCCACAGCTCAGCACTTTGCAAAAAAACAGCTCTGTTTTCTTTGGGAAAATGTTATGTGTTCACGTTCTGTTTTGGGGCATTTCCTGTCACAGGCACTAGGCCTACCAACACAAGTGAGGTACCAGTTTTATCGGGAGACTTGGGGGAACGCTGAGTGGAAGGAAATTTGTGGCTCCTCTCAGATTCCAGAACTTTCTGTCACCGAAATGTGAGGGAAAAGTGTTTTTTTTGGCAGATTTTGAGGATTGCACAGGATTCTATGAAACAGAACCTGGTGAGCCCAACAAGTCACCCCATCTTGGATTCCCCTAGGTGTCTACTTTTGAAAAATGCGTAGGTTTCCGTAGCTGCCGGCTGAGCTAGGGGCCAAAATCCATAGCTAGGCACTTTGCAAAAAACTGTTCTTTTCTCTTTGGGAAAATGTAATGTGCCCACGTTGTGTTTTGGGGCATATCCCGTCGCGGGCACTAGACCTACCCACACAAGCGACATACCATTTTTATTGGGAGACTTAGCAGAACACTGGGTGGAAGTCAATTTGTGGCTCCTCTCAGATTCCAGAACTTTCTATCACTGAAATGTGAGGGAAAAGTATTTTTTTTTGGCCAAATTTTGAAGTTTGCAGAGGCTTCTGGGTAACATAACCTGGCCAGAGCCCCACAAGTCACCCCATCTGGGATTCCACTAGGTGTCTACTTCTAAAAAATGCACAGGTTTGATAGGTTTCCCAGGTGCTGTCTGAGCTAGAGGCCAAAATCCACAGCTCAGCACTTTGCAAACAAACAGCTCTGTTTTCTTTGGGAAAATGTTATGTGTCCACGTTGTGTTTTGGGGCATTTCCTGTCACAGGCACTAGGCCTACCAACACAAGTGAGGTACCAGTTTTATCGGGAGACTTGGGGGAACGCTGGGTGGAAGGAAATTTGTGGCTCCTCTCAGATTCCAGAACCTTCTGTCACCGAAATGTGAGGGAAAAGTGTTTTTTTTTGCAGATTTTGAGGATTGCACAGGATTCTATGAAACAGAACCTGGTGAGAGCCCAACAAGTCACCCCATCTTGGATTCCCCTAGGTGTCTACTTTTGAAAAATGCGTAGGTTTCGGTAGCTGCCGGCTGAGCTAGGGGCCAAAATCCATAGCTAGGCACTTTGCAAAAAACTGTTCTTTTTTCTTTGGGAAAATGTGATGTGCCCACGTTGTGTTTTGGGGCATATCCTGTCGCGGGCACTAGACCTACCCACACAAGCGACGTACCATTTTTATTGGGAGACTTAGGGGAACACTGGGTGGAAGTCAATTTGTGGCTCCTCTCAGATTCCAGAACTTTCTATCACTGAAATGTGACGGAAAAGTAGTTTTTTTTGCCAAATTTTGAAGTTTGCAGGGGCTTCTGGGTAACATAACCTGGCGAGAGCCCCACAAGTCACCCCATCTGGGATTCCACTAGGTGTTTACTTCTAAAAAATGCACAGGTTTGGTAGGTTTCCCAGGTGCCGTCTGAGCTAGAGGCCAAAATCCACAGCTTGGCACTTTGCAAAAAACAGCTCTGTTTTCTTTGGGAAAATGTTATGTGTCCACGTTCTGTTTTGGGGCATTTCCTGTCGCAGGCACTAGGCCTACCAACACAAGTGAGGTACCATTTTTATCGGAGACTTGGGAGAACGCTGGGTTGAAGGAAATTTGTAGCTCCTCTCAGAACCCAGAACTTTCTGTCACCGAAATGTGAGGGAAAAGTGTTTTTTGGCAGATTTTGAGGATTGCACAGGATTCTAGGAAACAGAACCTGGTCAGAGCCCAACAAGTCACTCCATCTTGGAATTCCCCTAGGTGTCTACTTTTGAAAAATGCATAGGTTTGGTAGGTTTCCGTAGCTGCCGGCTGAGCTAGGGGCCAAAATCCATAGCTAGGCACTTTGCAAAAAACTGTTCTTTTCTCTTTGGGAAAATTTAATGTGCCCACGTTGTGTTTTGGGGCATATCCTGTCGCGGGCACTAGACCTACCCACACAAGCGACATACCATTTTTATTGGGAGACTTAGGGGAACACTGGGTGGAAGTCAATTTGTGGCTCCTCTCAGATTCCAGAACTTTCTATCACTGAAATGTAAGGGAAAAGTAGTTTTTTTTGGCCAAATTTTGAAGTTTGCAGAGGCTTCTGGGTAACATAACCTGGCCAGAGCCCCACAAGTCACCCCATCTGGGATTCCACTAGGTGTCTACTTCTAAAAAATGCACAGGTTTGATAGGTTTCCCAGGTGCTATCTGAGCTAGAGGCCAAAATCCACAGCTTGGCACTTTGCAAAAAACAGCTCTGTTTTCTTTAGGAAAATGTTATGTGTCCACGTTGTGTTTTGGGGCATTTCCTGTCGCAGGCACTAGGCCTACAAACACAAGTGAGGTACCATTTTTATCGGAGACTTGGGAGAACGCTGGGTTGAAGGAAATTTGTACCTCCTCTCAGATTCCAGATCTTTCTGTCACCGAAATGTGAGAGAAAAGTGTTTTTTTGGCAGATTTTGAGGATTGCACAAGATTCTAGGAAACAGAACCTGGTGAGAGCCCAACAAGTCACCCCATCTTGGCTTTCCCCTAGGTGTCTACTTTTGAAAAATGCATAGGTTTGGTAGGTTTCCGTAGCTGCCGGCTGAGCTAGGGGCCAAAATCCATAGCTAGGCACTTTGCAAAAAACTGTTCTTTTCTCTTTGGGAAAATGTAATGTGCCCACGTTGTGTTTTGGGGCATATCCCGTCGCGGGCACTAGACCTACCCACACAAGCGACATACCATTTTTATTGGGAGACTTAGGGGAACACTGGGAGGAAGTCAATTCGTGGCTCCTCTCAGATTCCAGAACTTTCTATCACTGAAATGTGAGGGAAAAGTATTTTTTTTGGCCAAATTTTGAAGTTTGCAGAGGCTTCTGGGTAACATAACCTGGCCAGAGCCCCACAAGTCACACCATCTGGGATTCCACTAGGTGTCTACTTCTAAAACATGCACAGGTTTGATAGGTTTCCCAGGTGCTGTCTGAGCTAGAGGCCAAAATCCACAGCTCAGCACTTTGCAAACAAACAGCTCTGTTTTCTTTGGGAAAATGTTATGTGTCCACGTTGTGTTTTGGGGCATTTCCTGTCACAGGCACTAGGCCTACCAACACAAGTGAGGTACCAGTTTTATCGGGAGACTTGGGGGAACGCTGGGTGGAAGGAAATTTGTGGCTCCTCTCAGATTCCAGAACCTTCTGTCACCGAAATGTGAGGGAAAAGTGTTTTTTTTGCAGATTTTGTGGATTGCACAGGATTCTATGAAACAGAACCTGGTGAGAGCCCAACAAGTCACCCCATCTTGGATTCCCCTAGGTGTCTACTTTTGAAAAATGCGTAGGTTTCCGTAGCTGCCGGCTGAGCTAGGGGCCAAAATCCATAGCTAGGCACTTTGCAAAAAACTGTTCTTTTCTCTTTGGGAAAATGTGATGTGCCCACGTTGTGTTTTGGGGCATATCCTGTCGTGGGCACTAGACCTACTCACACAAGCGACATACCATTTTTATTGGGAGACTTAGGTGAACAATGGGTGGAAGTCAATTTGTGGCTCCTCTCAGATTCCAGAACTTTCTATCACTGAAATGTGAGGGAAAAGTGGTTTTTTTGGCCAAATTTTGAAGTTTGCAGAGGCTTCTGGGCAACATAACCTGGCCAGAGCCCCACAAGTCACCCCATCTGGGATTCCACTAGGTGTCTACTTCTAAAAAATGCACAGGTTTGCTAGGTTTCCGAGGTGCTGTCTGAGCTAGAGGCCAAAATCCACAGCTCAGCACTTTGCAAAAAAACAGCTCTGTTTTCTTTGGGAAAATGTTATGTGTCCACGTTGTGTTTTGGGGCATTTCCTGTCACAGGCACTAGGCCTACCAACACAAGTGAGGTACCAGTTTTATCGGGAGAATTGGGGGAACGCTGGTTAGAAGGAAATTTGTGGCTCCGCTCAGATTCCAGAACGTTCTGTCACCAAAATGTGAGGAAAAAGTGTTTTGGTTTGCCAGATTTTGCGGATTGGACAGGATTCTGAGTAACAGAACTATGTGAGAACCCCACTAGTCACCCCATCATGGATTCCCCTAGGTGTCTATTTTTAAAAAATGCACAGGTTTGGTAGGATTCCATAAGTGACGGCTAAGCTACAGACCAAAATCCACAGCTAGGCACTTTGCAAAAAACAGCTCTGTTTTCTTTGGTAAAGTGTGATGTGTCCACGTTGTGTTTTTGGGGCATTTCCTGTCACGGGCACTAGGCCTACCAACACAAGTGAGGTACCAGTTTTATCAGGAGACTTGGGGGAACGCTGGTTGGAAGTCAATTTGTGGCTCCTCTCAGATTCCAGAAGTTTCTATCACTGAAATGTGAGGGAAAAGTAGTTTTTTTTTGCCAAATTTTGAAGTTTGCTGAGGCTTCTGGGTAACATAACCTGGCGAGAGCCCCACAAGTCACCCCATCTGGGATTCCACTAGGTGTCTACTTCTAAAAAATGCACAGGTTTGCTAGGTTTCCGAGGTGCTGTCTGAGCTAGAGGCCAAAATCCACAGCTCAGCAATTTACAAAAAAACAGCTCTGTTTTCTTTGGGAAAATGTTACGTGTCCACGTTGTGTTTTGGGGCATATCCTGTCGCGGGCACTAGACCTACCCACACAAGCGACATAACATTTTTATTGGGACACTTAGAGGAACACTGGGTGGAAATCAATTTGTGGCCCCTCTCAGATTCCAAAGCTTTCTATCATTGAAATGTGAGGGAAAAGTAGTTTTTTTTTGCCAAATTGTGAGGTTTGCACAGGATTCTGAGTGACAGAACCTGGTGAGAGCCCAACAAGTCACCCCATCTTGGATTCCTCTAGGTGTCTACTTTTTAAAAATGAACAGGTTTGGTAGGTTTTCCTAGGTGCCGGCTGAGATAGAAGCCAAAATCCACAGCTAGGCACTTTACATAAAACAGCTCTGTTCCCTTTGGGAAAATGTGATGTGTCAATGTTGTGTTTTGGGGCATTTCCTGTCGTGGGCACTACACCTACCCACACAAGCGACATACCATTTTTATCGGAAGACCTGGGGGAATGCTGGATGGAAGTAAATTTGTGTCTCCTCTCAGGGTCCAGAACTTTCTGTCACCAAAATGTGAGAAAACAAAGTGTTTTTTTTTTTGTCAAATTTTGAAGTTTGCACAGGCTTCTGCGTAACAGAACCTGGTGAGAACCTCACAAGTCACCCCATCTGGGATTCCACTAGGTGTCTACTTCTAAAAAATACACAGGTTTGGTAGGTTTCCTAGGTGCCGTCTGAACTAGAGGCCAAAATCCACAGCTCAGCACTTTGCAAAAAATAGCTCTGTTTTCTTTGGGAAAATGTTATGTGTCCACGTTGTGTTTTGGGGCATTTCCTGTCGCAGGATTAGGGCTACCAACACAAGTGAGGTACCGTTTTTATCGGAGACTTGGGGGAATGCTGGATTGAGGGAAATTTGTAGCTCCTCTTAGATTCCAGAATTTTCTGTCACCGAAATGTGAGGAAAAGGTTGTTTTTTTGACAGATTTTGAGGACTGCACAGGATTCGAGGAAACACAACCTGCTGAGAGCCCAACAAGTCACCACATCTTGTATTCTCCTAGGTGTCTACTTTTTAAAAATGCACAGGTGAGGTACCATTTTTATCGTGAGACTTGGGGGAACGCTGGGTGAAAGGAAATTTGTGGCTCCTCTCAGATTCCAGAACCTTCTGTCACCGAAATGTGAGGGAAAAGTGTTTTTTTGGCAGATTTTGAGGATTGCACAGGATTCTAGGAAACAGAACCTGGTGAGAGCCCAACAAGTCACCCCATCTTGGATTCCCCTAGGTGTCTACGTTTGAAAAATGCATAGGTTTGGTAGGTTTCCGTAGCTGCCGGCTAAGCTAGGGGCCAAAATCCATAGCTAGGTACTTTGCAAAAAACTGTTCTTTTTTCTTTGGGAAAATGTGATGTGCCCACGTTGTGTTTTGGGGCATATCCTGTTGCGGGCACTAGACCTACCCACAAAAGTGACATACCATTTTTATTGGGAGACTTAGGGGAAAAACTGGGTGGAAGTAAATTTGTGTCTCCTCTCAGGGTCCAGAACTTTCTGTCACCGAAATGTGAGAAAAAAAGTGTTTATTTTGCCAAATTTTGAAGTTTGCACAGGCTTCTGGGTAACAGAACCTGGTGAGAACCCCAAAAGTCACACCATCTGGGATTCCCCTAGGTGTCTACTTCTAAAAAATACACAGGTTTGGTAGGTTTCCCTAGGAGCCGGCTGAGGTAGAGGGCAAAATCCACAGCTCGGAAGTTTGTAAAAAAGAGCTCTGCTTTCTTTGGGAAAATGTGATGAGTCCAAGTTGTGCTTTGGGGCATTTCCTATTGGCGGCACTCGGCCTACCCACACAAGAGAGGAATCATTTTTGTCGCAAGACTTGAGGGAACGCTGGGTGGAAGGAAATCTGTGGCTCCTGTCAGATTGCAGAATTTTCTGTCACCGAAATGTGAGGAAAAATTTTCTTTTTTGCCCGATTTTGAGGATTGCACAGGATTCTAGGGAACAGAACCTGGTGAGAGCCCCACAAGTCACCCATCTTGGATTCCCCTAGGTGTTGGGAGACCTGCGGGGAACGCTGGATGCAAGTACATTTGTGGCTCCTCTCAGATTCCAGAACTTTCTATCACCAAAATGTGACAAAAAGGGTATTTGTTTGCCAGATTTTTAGGATTGCACAGGATTCTAAGTAAGAGAACCTGGTGAGAGCCCCACAAGTCATCCCATTCTGGGATTCCCCTAGGTGTCTACCTTTCAAAAATACACAGGTTTGGTAGGTATCCCTAGCTGCCGGCTGAGCCAGAGGCCAAAATCTATAGCTAGGCGCTTTGCAAAAAACAGTTTTTTGGGGGGAAAATGTGGTGTGTCAATGCTGTGTTTTGGGGCATTTCCTGTCACGGGCACTAGACCTACCCACACAAGAGAGGTATCATTTTTATTGGGAGACTTGGGGGAATGCTGGGTGGAAGTAAATGTGTGGCTCCTCTCACACTGCAGAACTTTCTGTCACCAAACTGTGAGGGAAAAGTGTTTTTTTGTCAAATTGTGAGATTTGCACAGGATCCTGGGTAACAGAACCTGGTGAGAGCCCCACAAGTCACCCCATTGTGTATTCCCCTAGGTGTCTACTTTTAAAAAATGCACAGGTTTGGTAGGTATCACTAGGTGCCGGCTGAACTGAAGGCCAAAATCCACAGCTAGGCACTTTGCAAAAAACAGCTCTGTTTTCTTTGGGAAAATGTGATGTGTCCTTGTTGTGTTTTGCGGCATTTCCTGTCGCGGACACTAGGCTCACCCACACAAGTGAGGTATGATTTTTATCGGGAGACCTGGGGGAACACTGGATGGAAGTAAGTTTGTGGCTCCTCTCAGATTGTAGAATTTTCTGTCACCGAAATGTGAGGAAAAAGTGTTTTTTTGTCTTTTGAGGATTGCACTGGATTCTAGGAAGCAGAACCTGGGGCCAGATGTAGCAAAGGGTTTTTCCTATTCTTTGTCAATGGGAAAATGTGTTCGTACATATGGCCCCTAGTGAGAGCCTCACAAGTCACCCCATCTGGGATTCTCCTAGGTGTCTACTGCTAAAAATTGCACAGGTTTGGTAGGTTTCCCTAGGCGTCGGCTGAGCTAGAGGCCAAAATCCACAGCTGGGCACTTTGCAAAAAAACAGCTCTGTTTTCTTTGGGAAAATGTTATGTGTCCACGTTGTGTTTTGGGGCATTTCCTGTCGCAGGCACTAGGCTTCCCAACACAAGTGAGGTACCATTTTTATCGGAGACTTGGGGGAACGCTGGGTTGAAGGAAATTTCTGTCTCCTCTCAGATTCCAGAACTTTCTGTCGCCGAAATGTGAGAAAAAAGTTTTTTTCTATTGCCAAATTTTGAGGTGTGCACAGGATTCTGGGTATTAGAACCTGGTGACAACCCCACAAATCACCCTATCTTGGATTCCCCTAGGTGTCTTCTTTTAAAAAATTCACAGGTTTGGTAGGTTTCCCTAGGAGCCGGACGAGGTAGAGGCCAAAATCCACAGCTAGGCACTTTGCAAAAAACAGCTTTGTTTTCTTTGGGAAAATGTCCTGTGCCCACGTTGTGTTTTGCAGCATTTCCTGTCATGGACACTAGGCCCACCCACACACGTGAGGTACGATTTTTATCGGGTGGCCTGGGGGAACGCTGGATGGAAGTATATTTGTGGCTCCTCTCAGATTCAAGAACTTTCTGTCTCCGAAATGAGAGAAAAAAAGTGTTTTTTTTGCCAAATATTGAAGTTTGCACAGGATTCTGAGTAACAGAACCTGGTGAGAGCTCCACAAGTCACCCCATCTGGGATTCCCCTAGGTGTGTACTTCTAAAAAATGCAAAGATTTGGTAGGTTTCCCTAGGTGCCGGCTGAGCTAGAGGCCAAAATCCACAGCTAGGCACTTTGCAAAAAAACAGCTCTGTTTTCTTTGGGAAAATGTGATATATCCACGTTGTATTTTGGGGCATTTCCTGTCGCAGGCACTAGGCCTACCAACACAAGTGAGGTATCATTTATTATCGGAAGACTTGGGGGAACTCTGGATGGAATTAGTGGCTCCTCTCAGATTCCAGAACTTTCTGTCACCAAAATGTGAAGAAAAAGTGTTTTTATTTGCCAGATTTTGAGGATTGCACAGGATTCTAAGTGACAGAACCTGATGAGAGCCCCACAAGTCACCCCATCTTGGATTCCCCTAGGTGTCTACTTTTTACAAATACACAGGTTTGGTAGTTTTCCCTTGCTGCTGGCTGAGCTAGAGGCAAAAATCCATAGCTAGGCACTTTGCAAAAAACAGCCCTGTTTCCTTTCAGAAAATGTGATGTGTCAATGTTGTGTTTTGGGGCAGAACTATGTGAGAGCCCCACAAGTCACCCCATTGTGGATTACTCTAGGTGTCTACTTTTCAAAAATGTACAGGTTTGGGAAGATTCCCTAGGTGCCGGCTGAGCTACAGGCCAAAATCCACAGCTATGCACTTTGCAAAAAACTGCTCTGTTTTCTTTGGGAAAGTGTGATGTGTCCACGTTGTGTTTTCAGGCATTTCCTGTTGCGCACACTAGGCCTCCCACACAAGCGAGGTACTACTTTTATTGGGAGACTTAGGGGAACGCTGGGTGAAAGTAAATTTTGGTCTCCTCTCAGATTCCAGAACTTTCTGTCATGCAAATGTGAGGAAATAGGTTTTTTTCACAAATTGTGAGGTTTGCACAGGATTCTGGGCAACAGAACCTGGTGAGAGCCCCACAAGTCACCCAATCTTGGATTCCCCTAGGTGTCTACTTTTAAAAAAATGCACCGGTTTGGTAGGTTTCCCTAGGTGCCGGCTGAGCTAGAGGCCAAAATCCACAGCTAGTCACTTTGCAAAATACAGCTCTGTTTCTTTTGGGAAAATGTGATGTGTCAATGTTGTGTTTTGGGGCATTTCCTGTTGTGGGCACTAGACCTACCCACACAAGCGACATACCATTTTTATCGGGAGACCTGGGGGAATGCTGGGTGGAAGTCAATTTGTGGCTCCTCTCAGATTCCAGAACGTTCTGTCACCGAAATGTCAGAAAAAATGTGTTTTTTTTGCCAAATTGTGAGGTTTGCACAGGATTCTGAGAAACAGAACCTGGTGAGGGCCCCACAAGTCACCCCATTGTGGATTAACCTAGGTGTCTAATTTTAAAAAATGCACAGGTTTGTAAGGTTTCCGTAGGTGCTGGCTGAGCTAGAGGACAAAATCCACCGATAGGCACTTTGCAAAAAAGAGCTCTATTTTCTATGGGAAAATATGATGTGTCCACGTTGTGTTTTGGGGCATTTCCTGTCGCGGGCACTAGACCTACCCACACCAGCGACGTACCATTTTTATTGGGAGACTTAGGGGAACGCTGGGTGGAAGTCAATTTGTGGCTCCTCTCAGATTCCAGAACTTTCTATCTCTGAAATGTGAGGGAAGGTGTTTTTGTCTGCCAGATTTTGAGGATTTCACAGGATTCTAAGCAACAGAATCTGGTGTGAGCCACACAAGTCACCCCATCATGGATTCCCCCAGGTGTCTACTTTTTGAAAATGCACAGGTTTGGAAGGTTTATCTAGGTGCCGGCTGAGCTAGAGGCGAAAATCCACAGCTAGGCACTTTGCATAAAACCGCTATGTTTCTTTTGGGAAAATGTGATGTGTCAACGTTGTGTTTTGGGGCATTTCCTGTCGTGGGCACTAGACCTACCCACACAAGCGGCGTACCATTTTTATCGGGAGACCTGGGGGAATGCTGGATGGAAGGAAATATGTGTCTCCTCTCAGAGTCCAGAACTTTCTTTCACCGAAATGTGAGAAAAAAAGTGGTTTTTTTTTGCCACATTTTGAGGATTGCACAGGCTTCTGGGTAACAGAACCTGGTGAGAGCCCCACAAGTCACCCCATCTGGGATTCCCCTAGGTGTCTACTTCTAAAAAATGCACAGGTTTGGTAGGTTTCCCAGGTGCCATCTGAGCTAGAGGCCAAAATCCACAGCTCAGCACTTTGCAAAAAACAGCTCTGTTTTCTTTGGGAAAATGTGATGTGTCCACGTTGTGTTTGTGGCATTTCCTGTCGCAGGCACTAGGCCTACCAACACAAGTGATATACTATTTTTATCGGGAGACTTGGGGGAACGCTGGGTGGAAGGAAATATGTGGCTCCGCTCAGATTCCAGAACTTTCTGTCACCGAAATGTGAGGGAAAAGTATTTTTTTTGCCAAATTTTGAAGTTTGAACAGGATTCTGAGTAACAAAATTATGTGAGAGCCCCACAAGTCAACCCATTGTGGATTACCCTAGGTGTCTACTTTTCCAAAATGCACAGGATTGTAAGGTTTCCCTAGGTGCTGGGTGAGCTAGAGTCCAAAATCCACTGCTAGACACTTTGCAAAAAACAGCTCTGTTTTCTTTCGGAACATGTGATGTGTCTACGTTGTGTTTTGGGACATTTCCTGTTGGCGGCACTAGGCCTACTAACACAAGTGAGGTGTCATTTATTATCGGAAGACTTGGTGGAACGGTGGATGGAAGGACATTTGTTGCTCCTCTCAGATTCCAGAACCTTCTGTCACCAAAATGTGAGGAAAAAGTGTTTTTGTTTGCCAGATTTTGAGGATTGCACAGGATTCTAAGTAACAGAACCTGGTGAGAGCCCCACAAGTCACCCTATCTTGGATTCCCCTAGGTGTCTACATTTTAAAAATGCACAGGTTTGGTAGGTTTCCTTAGCTGCCGGCTGAGGGTGCAAAGTCCATAGCTAGGCAGTTTGCAAAAAACACTTGTTTTTCCTTTGGGAAAATGTGATGTGTCAATGTTATGATTTGGGGCATTTCCTGTCGTGGGCACTAGACCTACCCACACAAGCGACGTAGCATTTTTATCGGGAGACCTGGGAGAGTGCTGGATGGAAGTAAATTTTGGTTCTCCTCTCAGAGTCCAGAACTTTCTGTCACTGAAATGTGAGAAAAAAAGTGTTTTTTTGCCAAATTTTGAGGTTTGAACAGGACTCTGAGTACCAGAACTATGTGGGAGCACCACAAGTCACCCCTTTGTGGATTAACCTAGGTGTCTACTCTTCAAAAATGTACAGGTTTGTAAGGTTTCCGTAGGTGCTGGCTGAGCTAGAGGCCAACATCCACAGATAGGCACTTTGCAAAAAAGAGCTCTGTTTTCTTTGGGAAAATAAGATGTTTCCAAGTTGTGCTTTGGGGCATTTCCTGTCGCGGGCACTTGACCTACCCACACAAGCAACGTACGATTTTTATTGGGAGACTTCGGGGAACGCTGGGTGGAAGTGAATTTATGGCTCCTCTCAGATTCCAGAACTTTCTATCTCTGAAATGTGAGGGAAAGGTGCTTTTTTTTGCCAAATTTTGAGGTTTGCACAGGCTTCTGGGTAACAGAACCTGGTGAGAGCCCCACAAGTCACCCCTTCTGGGATTCCCCTAGTTGTCTACTTTTAAAAAATACACAGGTTTGGTAGGTTTCCCAGGTGCCATCTGAGCTAGAGGCCAAAATCCATAGCTCGGCACTTTGCAAAAAACAGCTCTGTTTTCTTTGGGAAAATGGGATTTGTCCACGTTATGTTTTGGGGCATTTGCTGTCGTGGGCACTAGACCTACCCACACAAGCGGCGTACCATTTTTATCGGGAGACTTGGGGGAACACTGGGTGGAAGTTAATTTGTGGCTCCTCTCAGATTGCAGAATTTTCTGTAACCGAAATGTGAGGGAAAAGTGTTTTTTGCCAAATTTTGAGGTTTGAACAGGATTCTGAGTAAAATAACTATGTGAGAGCCCCACTAGTCACCCCATCGTGAATTACCCTAGGTGTCTATCTTAAAAAAATGCACAGGTTTGTAAGGTTTCCCTAGGTACTGGCTGAGCTAGAGGCTAAAATTCACAGCTAGGCACTTTGCAAAAAACAGCTCTGTTTTCTTTGGGAACATGTGATGTGTCCACGTTTTGTTTTGGAGCATTTCCTGTCGCAAGCACTAGGCCTACCAACACAAGTGAGGTATCATTTATTATCGTAAGACTTGGTAGAACGCTGGATGAAAGTACATTTGTCGCTCCTCTCAGACTCCAGAACTTTCTGTCACCAAAATGTGAGGAAAAAGTGTTTTTCTTTGCCAGATCTTGAGGATTGCACAGGATTCTAAGTAACAGAACCTGGTGAGAGCCCCACAAGTCACCCCATCTTGGATTCCTCTAGGTGTCTACTTTTAAAAAATGCACAGGTTTGGCAGGTTTCCCTAGCTGCCGGCTGAGCAAGGGGCCAAAATCCATAGCTAGGCACTTTGCAAAAAACTGTTGTTTTTCCTTTGGGAAAATGTGATGTGTCAATGTTGTATTTTGGGGCATTTCCTGTCGCGGTTACTAGACCTACCCACACAAGCGAGGTACCATTTGTATCGAGTGACCTTAAGGAATACTGGGCGGAAGTAAATTTGTGGCTCCTCTCAGAATCCAGAACTTTCTATCACCAAAATGTGAGGGGAAAGTGTTTTTTTGCCAACTTTTGAGGTTTGCCCAGGATTCTGAGTAACAGAACCTGTTGAGAGCCACATAAGTCACCCCACCGTGGATTCCCCTACGTGTCTACTTTTTAAAAATGCACAGGTTTGGTAGGTTTCCCTAGATGCCAGCTGAGCTAGAGGACAAAATCCATAGCTAGGCACTTTGCAAAAAACAGCTCTGTTTCCTTGGGGAAAATGTGATGTGTCAATGTTGTGGTTTGGGGCATTTCCTGTCGCGGGCACTAGACCTACCGACACAAGTGACGTACCATTTTTATTGGGAGACTTAGGGTAACGCTAGGTGGAAGTCAATTTGTGGCTTCTCTCAGATTCCAGAACTTTCTGTCATGCAAATGTGAGAATAAAAGTATTTTTTTTGCCACATTTTGAAGTTTGCACAGGCTTCTGGGTGACAGAACCTGGTGAGAGCCCCACAACCCACCCCATCTGGGATTACCCTAGGTGTCTACTTCAAAAAAATGCACCGGTTTGGCAGGTTTCCCTAGGTGCTGGCTGAGCAAGAGGCCAAAATCCACCGCTTGGCACTTTCCAGGAAACAGCTCTGTTTTCTTTGGGAACACGTAATGTGTCCACGTTGTGTTTTGGGGCATTTCCTGTTGCAGGCACAAGGCCTACCAACACAAGTGAGGTATCATTTATTATCGGAAGACTTGGGGGAACGCTGGATGGAAGGAAATTTGTGGCTCCTCTCAGATTCCAGAACTTTCTGACACCAAAATGTGAGGAAAAAGTGTTCTTGTTTGCCAGATTTTGAGGAGTACACAGGATTCTAAGTAACAGAACCTGGAGAGCGAACCACAAGTCACCCCATCTTGGATTCCTCTGGGTGTCTACTTTTAAAAAATGCACAGGTTTGGTAGGTTTCCCTAGCTGCCGGCTGAGCTAGGGGCCAAAATCCATAGCTAGGTAGTTTGCAAAAAACACTTGTTTTTCCTTTTGTAAAATGTGATGTGTCAATGTTTTGTTTTGGGTCATTTCCTGTCACATCCACTAGACCTACCCACACAATCGAGGTACCATTTGTATTGGGTGACCTTTTGGAACGCTGGATGGAAGGAAATTTGTGGCTCCTCTCGGATTCCAGAACTTTCTGTCACGAAAATGTGAGGAAAAAGTGTTTTGGTTTGCCAGATTTTGCGGATTGCACAGGATTCTGAGTAACAGAACTAAGTGAGAGCCCAACAAGCCACCCCATTGTGGATTACCCTAGGTGTCTACTTTTCAAAAATGCACAGGATTGTAAGCTTTCCCTAGGTGCTGGCTGAGCTAGATTCAAAAATCCACTGCTAGACACTTTGCAAAAAACAGCTCTGTTTTCTTTCGGAACATGTGATGTGACAACCTTGTGTTTTGGGACATTTCCTGTTGGCGGCACAAGGCCTACCAACAGAAGTAAGGTATAATTTATTAGCGGAAGACTTGGTGGAATGGTGGATGGAAGGAAATTTGTGGCTCCTCTCAGATTCCAGAACTTTCTGTCACCAAAATGTGAGGAAAAAGTGTTTTTGTTTGCCAGATTTTGAGGATTGCACAGGATTCTAAGTAACAGAACCTGGTGAGAGCCCCACAGGTCACCCCATCTTGGATTCCACTAGGTGTCTACTTTTTAAAAATGCAGAGGTTTGGTAGGTTTCCAAGGTGCCGTCTGAACTAGAGACCAAAATCCACAGCTCAGCACTTTGCAAAAAATAGCTCTGTTTTCTTTGGGAAAATGTTATGTGTCCACGTTGTGTTTTGGGGCATTTCCTGTCGCAGGCACTAGGCCTACCAACACAAGCGAGGTACCGTTTTTATCGGAGACTTGGGGGAATGCTGGGTTGAAGGAAATTTGTAGCTCCTCTTAGATTACAGAATTTTCTGTCACCGAAATGTGAGGAAAAGGTGTTTTTTTTGGCAGACTTTGAGGATTGCACAGGATTCTAGGAAACACATCCTGGTGAGAGCCCAACAAGTCACCCCATCTTGTATTCCCCTAGGTGTCTACTTTTTAAAAATGCACAGGTGAGGTACCATTTTTATCGTGAGACTTGGGGGAACATTGGGTGGAAGGAAATTTGTGGCTCCGCTCAGATTCCAGAACCTTCTGTCACCGAAATGTGAGGGAAAAGTGTTTTTTGCCAAATTTTGAGGTTTGAACAGGATTCTGAGTAACAGAACTATGTGAGAGCCCCACAAGTCACCCCATTGTGGATTAACCTAGCTGTTTACTTTTCAAAAATGCACAGGTTTGTAAGGTTTCCCTAGGTGCTGGCTGAGCTAGAGGCCAAAATCCACTGCTAGACACTTTGCAAAAAACAGCTCTGTTTTCTTTGGGAACCTGTGATGTGTCCACGTTGTGTTTTGGGACATTTCCTGTTGGCGGCACTAGCCCAACCAACACAAGTGAGGTATCGTTTATGATCGGAAGACTTGGTGGAACGCTGCATGGAAGGAAATTGGTGGCTCCTCTCAGATTCAAGAAGTTTCTGTCACCAAAATGTGAGGAAAAAGTGTTTTGGAATGCCAGATTTTGAGGATTGCACAGGATTCTAAGTAACACAACCTGGTGAGAGCCCCACAAGTCACCCAATCTTGGATTCCACTAGGTGTCTACTTTTTAAAAATGCACAGGTTTGGTAGGTTTCCCTAGCTGCCGGCTGAGCTAGGGGCCAAAATCCATAGCTAGGCAGTTTGCAAAAAACACTTGTTTTTTATTTGGGAAAATGTGATGTGTCAATGTTGTGTTTTGGGGCATTTCCTGTCACGGGCACTAGACATACCCACACAAGCGAGGTACCATTTGTATTGGGTGTCCTTGTGGAACGCTGGATGGAAGGAAATTTGTGGCTCCTCTCAGATTCCAGAACTTTCTGTCACCAAAATGTGAGGAAAAAGTGTTTTGGTTTGCCAGATTTTGCAGATTGCACAGGATTCTGAGTAACAGAACTATGTGAGAGCCCCACTCGTCACCCCATCATGGATTCCCCTAGGTGTCTATTTTTAAAAAATGCACAGGTTTGGTAGGATTCCATAGGTGCCGGCTGAGCTACAGACCAAAATCCACAGCTAGGCACTTTGCAAAAAACAGCTCTGTTTTCTTTGGGGAAATGTTATGTGTCCACGTTGTGTTTTGGGGCATTTCCAACACGGGCACTAGGCCTACCAACACAAGTGAGATACCAGTTTTATCGGGAGACTTGGGGGAATGCTGGGTGGAAGGAAATTTGTGGCTCCTCTCAGATTCCAGAACTTTCTGTCACCGAAATGTGAGGGAAAAGTGTTTTTTTGGCAGATTTTGAGGATTGCACAGGATTCTAGGAAACAGAACCTGGTGAGAGACCAACAAGTCACCCCATCTTGGATTCCCCTAGGTGTCTACTTTTGAAAAATGCGTAGGTTTCCCTAGCTGCCGGCTGAGCTAGGGGCCAAAATCCATAGCTAGGCACTTTGCAAAAAACGTTTCTTTTCTCTTTGGGAAAATGTAATGTGCCCACGTTGTGTTTTGGGGCATATCCTGTCGCGGGCACTAGACCTACCCACACAAGCGACATACCATTTTTATTGGGAGACTTAGGGGAACACTGGGTGGAAGTCAATTTGTGGCTCCTCTCAGATTCCAGAACTTTCTATCACTGAAATGTGAGGGAAAAGTCGTTTTTTTTGGCCAAATTTTGAAGTTTGCAGAGGCTTCTGGGTAACATAACCTGGCCAGAGCCCCACAAGTCACCCCATCTGGGATTCCACTAGGTGTCTACTTCTAAAAAATGCACAGGTTTGGTAGATTTCCCAGGAGCTGTCTGAGCTAGAGGCCAAAATCCACAGCTCAGCACTTTGCAAAAAAACAGCTCTTTTTTCTTTGGGAAAATGTTATGTGTCCACGTTGTGTTTTGGGGCATTTGCTGTTGCAGGCACTAGGCCTACCAACACAAGTGAGGTACCATTTTTATCGGAGACTTGGGAAAACGCTGGGTGGAAGGAAATTTGTAGCTCCTGTCAGATTCCAGAACTTTCTGTCACCGAAATGTGAGGGAAATTGTTTTTTTGGCAGATTTTGAGGATTGCACAGGATTCTAGGAAACAGAACCTGGTGAGAGCCCAACAAGTCACCCCATCTTGGATTCCCCTAGGTGTCTACTTTTGAAAAATGCATAGGTTTGGTAGGTTCCGTAGCTGCCGGCTGAGCTAGGAGCCAAAATCCATAGCTAGGCACTTTGCAAAAAACTGTTCTTTTCTCTTTGGGAAAATGTGATGTGCCCACGTTGTGTTTTGGGCATATCCTGTTGCGGGCACTAGACCTACCCACACAAGCGACATACCATTTTTATTGGGAGACTTAGGGGACCACTGGGTGGAAGTCAATTTGTGGCTTCTCTCAGATTCCACAACTTTCTATCAATGAAATGTGAGGGAAAAGTAGTTTTTTTGTGCCAAATTTTGAAGTTTGCAGAGGCTTCTGGGTAACATAACCTGGCGAGAGCCCCACAAGTCACCCCATCTGGGATTCCACTAGGTGTCTACTTCTAAAAAATGCACAGGTTTGGTAGGTTTCCCTAGGTGCCGGCTGAGCTAGAGGCCAAAATCCACAGCTAGGCACATTGAAAAAAAGAGCTCTGTTTTCTTTGGGAAAATGTAATGTGTCCACGTTGTGTTTTGGGGCATTTCCTGTCACAGGCACTAGGCCTACCAACACAAGTGAGGTACCATTTGTATCGGGAGACTTGGGGGAGTGCTGGGTGGAAGGAAATTTGTGGCTCCGCTCAGATTCCAGAACTTTCTGTCACCGAAATGCAAGGGAAAAGGTTTTTTTTGCCAAATTTTGAAGTTTGAACAGGATTCTAAGTAACAGAACTATGTGAGAGCCCCACAAATCACACCATTGTGGATTACCCTAGGTGTCTACTTTTCAAAAATGCACAGGATTGTAAGCTTTCCCTAGGTGCTGGCTGATCTACAGTCAAAAATCCACTGCTAGACACTTTGCAAAAAACAGCTCTGTTTTCTTTCGGAACATGTGATGTGTCAACGTTGTTTTTTGGGACATTTCCTGTTGGCGGCACAAGGCCTACCAACAGAAGTGAGGTATAATTTATTAGCGGAAGACTTGGTGGAATGGTGGATGGAAGGAAATTTGTGGCTCCTCTCAGATTCCAGAACTTTCTTTCACCAAAATGTGAGGAAACAGTGTTTTGCTTTGCCAGATTTTGAGGATTGCACAGGATTCTAAGTAACACAGCCTGGTGAGAGCCCCACAAGTCACCCCATCTTGGATTCCACTAGGTGTCTACTTTTTAAAAATGTAGAGGTTTGGTAGGTTTCCCTAGCTGCCGGCTGAGCTAGGGCCAAATCCATAGATAGGCACTTTGCAAAAAACACTTGTTTTTCCTTTGGGAAAATGTGATGTGTCAATGTTGTATTTTGGGGCATTTCCTGTCACGGGCACTAGAACTACCCACACCAGAGAGGCATCATTTATTATCGGAAGACTTGGGGGAACGCTGGATGGAAGGAAATTTGTGGCTCCTCTCAGATTCCAGAACTTTCTGTCACCGAAATGTGAGGGAAAAGTGATTTTTTGCCACATTTTGAGGTTTGAACAGGATTCTGAGAAACAGAACTATGTGTGAGCCCCACAAGTTACCCCATCGTGGATTACCCTAGGTGCCTCCTTTTAAAAAATGCACAGGTTTCTAAGTTTTCCCTAGGTGCTGGCTGAGCTAGAGGTCAAAATCCACAGCTAAGCACATTGAAAAAAAGAGCTCTGTTTTCTTTGGGAACATGTGATGTGTCCACGATGTGTTTTGGGGCATTTCCTGTCGCCGGCACTAGGCCTACCCACACAAGCGAGGTACCATTTTTATCAGGATACTTGAGGGAACGCTGGGTGGAAGGAAATTTGTGGCTCTTCTCAGATTCCAGAACTTTCTGTCACCGAAATATGGGAAAAAGTGTTTTTTTTGGTCAAATTTTGAGGTTTGCACAGGATTCTGGGTAACAGAACATTGCGAGAGCCCCGCACGTCACCCGATCTTAGATTCCCCTATGTGTCTACTTTTAAAAAATGCACAGGTTTGGTAGGTTTCCCTAGGTGCCGGCTGAGCTAGAGGCCACAATCCACGACTAGGCACTTTGCAAAAAAACAGGTGTGTTTTCTTTGGGAAAATGTGATGTGTCCACGTTGTGTTTTGGGGCATTTCCTGTCGCAGGCACTAGGCCTACCAACACAAGAGAGGTATTGTTTATTATTAGAAGACTTGGGGGAACGCCGCATTGAAGGAAATTTGTTGCTCGTCTCAGATTCCAAAAATTTCTGTCACCAAAATGTGAGGAAAAAGTGTTTTGCTTTGCCAGATTTTGAGGATTGCACAGGATTCTAAGTAACACAGCCTGGTGAGAGCCCCACAAGTCACCCCATCTTGGATTCCACTAGGTGTCTACTTTTTAAAAATGTAGAGGTTTGGTAGGTTTCCCTGGCTGCCGGCTGAGCTAGGGCCAAAATCCATAGATAGGCACTTTGCAAAAAACACTTGTTTTTCCTTTGGGAAAATGTGATGTGTCAATGTTGTATTTTGGGGCATTTCCTGTCACGGGCACTAGACCTACCCACACCAGAGAGGCATCATTTATTATCGGAAGACTTGGGGGAACGCTGGATGGAAGGAAATTTGTGGCTCCTCTCAGATTCCAGAACTTTCTGTCACCGAAATGTGAGGGAAAAGTGATTTTTTGCCACATTTTGAGGTTTGAACAGGATTCTGAGAAACAGAACTATGTGTGAGCCCCACAAGTTACCCCATTGTGGATTACCCTAGGTGCCTCCTTTTAAAAAATGCACAGGTTTCTAAGTTTTCCCTAGGTGCTGGCTGAGCTAGAGGTCAAAATCCACAGCTAAGCACATTGAAAAAAAGAGCTCTGTTTTCTTTGGGAACATGTTTTGGGGCATTTCCTGTCGTGGGCACTAGACCTACTCACACAAGCGACATACCATTTTTATCAGGAGACCTGGGGGGATGCTAGATGGAAGTAAATGTGTGTCTCCCCTCAGATTCCAGAACTTTCGGTCACCAAAATGTGAGAAAAAAATGTTTTTTTTTGCCAAATTTTGAAGTTTGCTGAGGCTTCTGGGTAACATAACCTGGTGAGAGTCCCACCAGTCACCCCATCTGGGATTCCACTAGGTGTCTACTTCTAAAAAATACACAGGTTTGGTAGGTTTCCCAGGTGCCGTCTGAACTAGAGGCCAAAATCCACAGCTCAGCACTTTGCAAAAAATAGCTCTGTTTTCTTTGGGAAAATGTTATGTGTCCACGTTGTGTTTTGGGGCATTTCCTGTCGCAGGCACTAGGCCTACCAACACAAGCGAGGTACCGTTTTTATCGGAGACTTGGGGGAATGCTGGTGAAGGAAATTTGTAGCTCCTCTTAGATTACAGAATTTTCTGTCACCGAAATGTGAGGAAAAGGTGTTTTTTTTGGCAGACTTTGAGGATTGCACAGGATTCTAGGAAACACATCCTGGTGAGAGCCCAACACGTCCCCCCATCTTGTATTCCCCTAGGTGTCTACTTTTTAAAAATGCACAGGTGAGGTACCATTTTTATCGTGAGACTTGGGGGAACGTTGGGTGGAAGGAAATTTGTGGCTCCGCTCAGATTCCAGAACCTTCTGTCACTGAAATGTGAGGGAAAAGTGTTTTTTGCCAAATTTTTAGGTTTGGACAGGATTCTGAGTAACAGAACTATGTGAGAGCCCCACAAGTCACCCCATTGTGGATTAACCTAGCTGTCTACTTTTCAAAAATGCACAGGTTTGTAAGGTTTCCCTAGGTGCTGGCTGAGCTAGAGGCCAAAATCCACTGCTAGACACTTTGCAAAAAACAGCTCTGTTTTCTTTGGGAACCTGTGATGTGTCCACGTTGTGTTTTGGGACATTTCCTGTTGGCGGCACTAGGCCAACCAACACAAGTGAGGTATCGTTCATGATCGGAAGACTTGGTGGAATGCTGGATGGAAGGAAATTGGTGGCTCCTCTCAGATTCCAGAACTTTCTGTCACCAAAATGTGAGGAAAAAGTGTTTTGGTTTGCCAGATTTTGAGGATTGCACAGGATTCTAAGTAACACAACTTGGTGAGAGCCCCACAAGTCACCCAATCTTGGATTCCACTAGGTGTCTACTTTTTAAAAATGCACAGGTTTGGTAGGTTTCCCTAGCTGCCGGCTGAGCTAGGGGCCAAAATCCATAGCTAGGCAGTTTGCAAAAAACACTTGTTTTTCCTTTGGGGAAATGTGATGTGTCAATGTTGTGTTTTGGGGCATTTCCTGTCACGGGCACTAGACCTACCCACACAAGCGAGGTACCATTTGTATCGGGTGTCCTTGTGGAACGCTGGATGGAAGGAAATTTGTGGCTCCTCTCAGATTCCAGAACTTTCTGTCACCAAAATGTGAGGAAAAAGTGTTTTGGTTTGCCAGATTTTGCGGATTGCACAGGATTCTGAGTAACAGAACTATGTGAGAGCCCCATTAGTCACCCCATCATGGATTCCCCTAGGTGTCTATTTTAAAAAAATGCACAGGTTTGGTAGGATTCCATAGGTGCCGTCTGAGCTTCAGACCAAAATCCACAGCTAGGCACTTTGCAAAAAACAGCTCTGTTTTCTTTGGGAAAATGTTATGTGTCCACGTTGTGTTTTGGGGCATTTCCTATCACGGGCACTAGGCCTACCAACACAAGTGAGGTACCAGTTTTATCGGGAGACTTGGGGGAATGCTGGGTGGAAGGAAATTTGTGGCTCCTCTCAGATTCCAGAACTTTCTGTCACCGAAATGTGAGGGAAAAGTGTTTTTTTGGCAGATTTTGAGGATTGCACAAGATTCTAGGAAACAGAACCTGGTGAGAGCCCAACAAGTCACCCCATCTTGGATTCCCCTAGGTGTCTACTTTTGAAAAATGCGTAGGTTTCCGTAGCTGCCGGCTGAGCTAGGGGCTAAAATCCATAGCTAGGCACTTTGCAAAAAACGTTTCTTTTCTCTTTGGGAAAATGTAATGTGCCCACGTTGTGTTTTGGGGCATATCCTGTCGCGGGCACTAGACCTACCCACACAAGCGACATACCATTTTTATTGGGAGACATAGGGGAACACTGGGTGGAAGTCAATTTGTGGCTCCTCTCAGATTCCAGAACTTTCTATCACTGAAATGTGAGGGAAAAGTAGGTTTTTTTTGCCAAATTTTGAAGTTTGCAGAGGCTTCTGGGTAACATAACCTGGCCAGAGACCCACAAGTCACCCCATCTGGGATTCCACTAGGTGTCTACTTCTAAAAAATGCACAGGTTTGGTAGGTTTCCCAGGTGCTGTCTGAGCTAGAGGCCAAAATCCACAGCTCAGCACTTTGCAAAAAAACAGCTCTGTTTTCTTTGGGAAAATGTAATGTGTCCACGTTGTGTTTTGGGGCATTTCCTGTCACAGGCACTAGGCCTACCAACACAAGTGAGGTACCATTTGTATCGGGAGACTTGGGGGAGTGCTGGGTGGAAGGAAATTTGTGGCTCCGCTCAGATTCCAGAACTTTCTGTCACCGAAATGCAAGGGAAAAGGTTTTTTTTGCCAAATTTTGAAGTTTGAACAGGATTCTAAGTAACAGAACTATGTGAGAGCCCCACAAATCACACCATTGTGGATTACCCTTGGTGTCTACTTTTCAAAAATGCACAGGATTGTAAGCTTTCCCTAGGTGCTGGCTGAGCTACAGTCAAAAATCCACTGCTAGACACTTTGCAAAAAACAGCTCTGTTTTCTTTCGGAACATGTGATGTGTCAACGTTGTTTTTTGGGACATTTCCTGTTGGCGGCACAAGGCCTACCAACAGAAGTGAGGTATAATTTATTAGCGGAAGACTTGGTGGAATGGTGGATGGAAGGAAATTTGTGGCTCCTCTCAGATTCCAGAACTTTCTTTCACCAAAATGTGAGGAAACAGTGTTTTGCTTTGCCAGATTTTGAGGATTGCACAGGATTCTAAGTAACACAGCCTGGTGAGAGCCCCACAAGTCACCCCATCTTGGATTCCACTAGGTGTCTACTTTTTAAAAATGTAGAGGTTTGGTAGGTTTCCCTAGCTGCCGGCTGAGCTAGGGCCAAATCCATAGATAGGCACTTTGCAAAAAACACTTGTTTTTCCTTTGGGAAAATGTGATGTGTCAATGTTGTATTTTGGGGCATTTCCTGTCACGGGCACTAGAACTACCCACACCAGAGAGGCATCATTTATTATCGGAAGACTTGGGGGAACGCTGGATGGAAGGAAATTTGTGGCTCCTCTCAGATTCCAGAACTTTCTGTCACCGAAATGTGAGGGAAAAGTGATTTTTTGCCACATTTTGAGGTTTGAACAGGATTCTGAGAAACAGAACTATGTGTGAGCCCCACAAGTTACCCCATCGTGGATTACCCTAGGTGCCTCCTTTTAAAAAATGCACAGGTTTCTAAGTTTTCCCTAGGTGCTGGCTGAGCTAGAGGTCAAAATCCACAGCTAAGCACATTAAAAAAAAGAGCTCTGTTTTCTTTGGGAACATGTGATGTGTCCACGATGTGTTTTGGGGCATTTCCTGTCGCGGGCACTAGGCCTACCCACACAAGCGAGGTACCATTTTTATCAGGATACTTGAGGGAACGCTGGGTGGAAGGACATTTGTGGCTCTTCTCAGATTCCAGAACTTTCTGTCACCGAAATATGGGAAAAAGTGTTTTTTTTGGTCAAATTTTGAGGTTTGCACAGGATTCTGGGTAACAGAACATTGCGAGAGCCCCGCACGTCACCCGATCTTAGATTCCCCTATGTGTCTACTTTTAAAAAATGCACAGGTTTGGTAGGTTTCCCTAGGTGCCGGCTGAGCTAGAGGCCACAATCCACGACTAGGCACTTTGCAAAAAAACAGGTGTGTTTTCTTTGGGAAAATGTGATGTGTCCACGTTGTGTTTTGGGGCATTTCCTGTCGCAGGCACTAGGCCTACCAACACAAGAGAGGTATTGTTTATTATTAGAAGACTTGGGGGAACGCCGCATTGAAGGAAATTTGTTGCTCGTCTCAGATTCCAAAAATTTCTGTCACCAAAATGTGAGGAAAAAGTGTTTTGCTTTGCCAGATTTTGAGGATTGCACAGGATTCTAAGTAACACAGCCTGGTGAGAGCCCCACAAGTCACCCCATCTTGGATTCCACTAGGTGTCTACTTTTTAAAAATGTAGAGGTTTGGTAGGTTTCCCTGGCTGCCGGCTGAGCTAGGGCCAAATCCATAGATAGGCACTTTGCAAAAAACACTTGTTTTTCCTTTGGGAAAATGTGATGTGTCAATGTTGTATTTTGGGGCATTTCCTGTCACGGGCACTAGACCTACCCACACCAGAGAGGCATCATTTATTATCGGAAGACTTGGGGGAACGCTGGATGGAAGGAAATTTGTGGCTCCTCTCAGATTCCAGAACTTTCTGTCACCGAAATGTGAGGGAAAAGTGATTTTTTGCCACATTTTGAGGTTTGAACAGGATTCTGAGAAACAGAACTATGTGTGAGCCCCACAAGTTACCCCATTGTGGATTACCCTAGGTGCCTCCTTTTAAAAAATGCACAGGTTTCTAAGTTTTCCCTAGGTGCTGGCTGAGCTAGAGGTCAAAATCCACAGCTAAGCACATTGAAAAAAAGAGCTCTGTTTTCTTTGGGAACATGTGATGTGTCCACGATGTGTTTTGGGGCATTTCCTGTCGTGGGCACTAGACCTACTCACACAAGCGACATACCATTTTTATCAGGAGACCTGGGGGGATGCTAGATGGAAGTAAATGTGTGTCTCCCCTCAGATTCCAGAACTTTCGGTCACCAAAATGTGAGAAAAAAATGTTTTTTTTTGCCAAATTTTGAAGTTTGCTGAGGCTTCTGGGTAACATAACCTGGTGAGAGTCCCACCAGTCACCCCATCTGGGATTCCACTAGGTGTCTACTTCTAAAAAATACACAGGTTTGGTAGGTTTCCCAGGTGCCGTCTGAACTAGAGGCCAAAATCCACAGCTCAGCACTTTGCAAAAAATAGCTCTGTTTTCTTTGGGAAAATGTTATGTGTCCACGTTGTGTTTTGGGGCATTTCCTGTCGCAGGCACTAGGCCTACCAACACAAGCGAGGTACCGTTTTTATCGGAGACTTGGGGGAATGCTGGTGAAGGAAATTTGTAGCTCCTCTTAGATTACAGAATTTTCTGTCACCGAAATGTGAGGAAAAGGTGTTTTTTTTGGCAGACTTTGAGGATTGCACAGGATTCTAGGAAACACATCCTGGTGAGAGCCCAACACGTCCCCCCATCTTGTATTCCCCTAGGTGTCTACTTTTTAAAAATGCACAGGTGAGGTACCATTTTTATCGTGAGACTTGGGGGAACGTTGGGTGGAAGGAAATTTGTGGCTCCGCTCAGATTCCAGAACCTTCTGTCACCGAAATGTGAGGGAAAAGTGTTTTTTGCCAAATTTTTAGGTTTGGACAGGATTCTGAGTAACAGAACTATGTGAGAGCCCCACAAGTCACCCCATTGTGGATTAACCTAGCTGTCTACTTTTCAAAAATGCACAGGTTTGTAAGGTTTCCCTAGGTGCTGGCTGAGCTAGAGGCCAAAATCCACTGCTAGACACTTTGCAAAAAACAGCTCTGTTTTCTTTGGGAACCTGTGATGTGTCCACGTTGTGTTTTGGGACATTTCCTGTTGGCGGCACTAGGCCAACCAACACAAGTGAGGTATCGTTCATGATCGGAAGACTTGGTGGAATGCTGGATGGAAGGAAATTGGTGGCTCCTCTCAGATTCCAGAACTTTCTGTCACCAAAATGTGAGGAAAAAGTGTTTTGGTTTGCCAGATTTTGAGGATTGCACAGGATTCTAAGTAACACAACTTGGTGAGAGCCCCACAAGTCACCCAATCTTGGATTCCACTAGGTGTCTACTTTTTAAAAATGCACAGGTTTGGTAGGTTTCCCTAGCTGCCGGCTGAGCTAGGGGCCAAAATCCATAGCTAGGCAGTTTGCAAAAAACACTTGTTTTTCCTTTGGGGAAATGTGATGTGTCAATGTTGTGTTTTGGGGCATTTCCTGTCACGGGCACTAGACCTACCCACACAAGCGAGGTACCATTTGTATCGGGTGTCCTTGTGGAACGCTGGATGGAAGGAAATTTGTGGCTCCTCTCAGATTCCAGAACTTTCTGTCACCAAAATGTGAGGAAAAAGTGTTTTGGTTTGCCAGATTTTGCGGATTGCACAGGATTCTGAGTAACAGAACTATGTGAGAGCCCCACTAGTCACCCCATCATGGATTCCCCTAGGTGTCTATTTTAAAAAAATGCACAGGTTTGGTAGGATTCCATAGGTGCCGGCTGAGCTTCAGACCAAAATCCACAGCTAGGCACTTTGCAAAAAACAGTTCTGTTTTCTTTGGGAAAATGTTATGTGTCCACGTTGTGTTTTGGGGCATTTCCTATCACGGGCACTAGGCCTACCAACACAAGTGAGGTACCAGTTTTATCGGGAGACTTGGGGGAATGCTGGGTGGAAGGAAATTTGTGGCTCCTCTCAGATTCCAGAACTTTCTGTCACCGAAATGTGAGGGAAAAGTGTTTTTTTGGCAGATTTTGAGGATTGCACAAGATTCTAGGAAACAGAACCTGGTGAGAGCCCAACAAGTCACCCCATCTTGGATTCCCCTAGGTGTCTACTTTTGAAAAATGCGTAGGTTTCCGTAGCTGCCGGCTGAGCTAGGGGCTAAAATCCATAGCTAGGCACTTTGCAAAAAACGTTTCTTTTCTCTTTGGGAAAATGTAATGTGCCCACGTTGTGTTTTGGGGCATATCCTGTCGCGGGCACTAGACCTACCCACACAAGCGACATACCATTTTTATTGGGAGACATAGGGGAACACTGGGTGGAAGTCAATTTGTGGCTCCTCTCAGATTCCAGAACTTTCTATCACTGAAATGTGAGGGAAAAGTAGTTTTTTTTTGCCAAATTTTGAAGTTTGCAGAGGCTTCTGGGTAACATAACCTGGCCAGAGACCCACAAGTCACCCCATCTGGGATTCCACTAGGTGTCTACTTCTAAAAAATGCACAGGTTTGGTAGGTTTCCCAGGTGCTGTCTGAGCTAGAGGCCAAAATCCACAGCTCAGCACTTTGCAAAAAAACAGCTCTGTTTTCTTTGGGAAAATGTTATGTGTCCACGTTGTGTTTTGGGGCATTTCCTGTCGCAGGCACTAGGCCTCCCAACACAAGTGAGGTACCATTTTTATCGGAGACTTGGGGGAACGCTGGGTTGAAGGAAATTTGTAGCTCCTCTCAGATTCCAGAATTTTCTGTCACCGAAATGTGAGGAAAAAGTGGGTTTTTTGGCAGATTTTGAGGATTGCACAGGATTCTAGGAATCAGAACCTGGTGAGAGCCCAACAAGTTACCCCATCTTGTATTCCCCTTGGTGTCTACTTTCTAAAAATGCACAGGATTGGTAGGTTTCCCTAGGTGCTGAGCTAGAGGCCAAAATCCACAGCTAGGCACATTGAAAAAAAGAGCTCTGTTTTCTTTGGGAAAATGTAATGTGTCCACGTTGTGTTTTAGGGCATTTCCTGTCGCAGGCACTAGGCCTCCCAACACAAGTGAGGTACCATTTTTATCGGAGACTTGGGGGAACGCTGGGTTGAAGGAAATTTGTAGCTCCTCTCAGATTCCAGAATTTTCTGTCACCGAAATGTGAGGAAAAAGTGTTTTTTTGGCAGATTTTGAGGATTACACAGGATTCTAGGAACCAGAACCTGGTGAGAGCCCAACAAGTTACCCCATCTTGTATTCCCCTAGGTGTCTACTTTCTAAAAATGCACAGGATTGGTAGGTTTCCCTAGGTGCTGAGCTAGAGGCCAAAATCCACAGCTAGGCACATTGAAAAAAAGATCTCTGTTTTCTTTGGGAAAATGTAAAGTGTCCACTTTGTGTTTTAGAGCATTTCCTGTCACAGGCACTAGGCCTACCAACACAATTGAGGTACCATTTTTATTGGGAGACTTGGGGGAACGCTGGGTGAAAGGAAATTTGTGGCTCCACTCAGATTCCAGAACCTTCTGTCACCGAAATGTGAGGGAAAAGTGTTTTTTGCCAAATTTTGAGGTTTGAACAGGATTCTGAGTAACAGAACTATGTGAGAGCCCCACAAGACACCCCATTGTGGATTAACCTAGCTGTCTACTTTTCAAAAATGCACAGGTTTGTAAGGTTTCCCTAGGTGCTGGCTGAGTTAGAGGCCAAAATCCACTGCTAGACAATTTGCAAAAAACAGCTCTGTTTTCTTTGGGAACCTGTGATGTGTCCATGTTGTGTTTTGGGACATTTCCTGTTGGCGGCACTAGGCCAACCAGCAAAAGTGAGGTATGGTTTATGATCGGAAGACTTGGTGGAACACTGGATGGAAGGAAATTGGTGGCTCCTATCAGATTCCAGAACTTTCTGTCACCAAAATGTGAGGAAAAAGTGTTTTGGTTTGCCAGATTTTGAGGATTGCACAGGATTCTAAGTAACACAACCTGGTGAGAGCCCCACAAGTCACCCAATCCTGGATTCCACTAGGTGTCTACTTTTTAAAAATGCACAGGTTTGGTAGGTTTCCCTAGCTGCCGGCTGAGCTAGGGGCCAAAATCCATAGCTAGGCAGTTTGCAAAAAACACTTGTTTTTCCTTTGGGAAAATGTGATGTGTCAATGTTGTGTTTTGGGGCATTTTCTGTCACGGGCACTAGACCTACCCACACAAGCGAGGTACCATTTGTATCGGGTGACCTTGTGGAACGCTGGATGGAAGGAAATTTGTGGCTCCTCTCAGATTCCAGAACTTTCTGTCACCAAAATATGAGGAAAAAGTGTTTTGGTTTGCCAGATTTTGCGGATTGCACAGGATTCTGAGTAACAGAACTATGTGAGAGCCCCACTAGTCACACCATCATGGATTCCCCAAGGTGTCTATTTTAAAAAAATGCACAGGTTTGGTAGGATTCCATAGGTGCCGGCTGAGCTACAGACCAAAATCCACAGCTTGGCACTTTGCAAAAAACAGCTCTGTTTTCTTTGTGAAAGTGTGATGTGTCCACGTTGTGTTTTGGGGCATTTCCTGTCATGGGCACTAGGCCTACCAACCCAAGTGAGGTACCAGTTTTATCGGGAGACTTGGGGGGACGCTGGGTGGAAGGAAAGTTGTGGCTCCGCTCAGATTCCAGAACTTTCTCTCACCGAAATGTGAGGGAAAAGTGTTTTTTTGGCAGATTTTGAGGACTGCACAGGATTCTAGGAAACAGAACCTGGTGAGAGCCCAACAAGTCACCCCATCTTGGATTCCCCTAGGTGACACTTTTGAAAAATGCATAGGTTTGGTAGGTTTCCATAGGTGCCGGCTGATCTAGGGGCCAAAATCCATAGCTAGGCACTTTGCAGAAAACTGTTCTTTTTTCTTTGGGAAAATGTGATGTGCCCACGTTGTGTTTTGGGGCATATCCTGTCGCGGGCACTAGACCTACCCACACAAGCGACATACCATTTTTATTGGGACACTTAGGGGAACACTGGGTGGAAATCAATTTGTGGCCCCTCTCAGATTCCAGAACTTTCTATCATTGAAATGTGAGGGAAAAGTAGTTTTTTGCCAAATTTTTAGGTTTGCACAGGATTCTGAGTGACAGAACCTGGTGAGAGCCCAACAAGTCACCCCATCTTGGATTCCTCTAGGTGTCTACTTTCTAAAAATGAACAGGTTTGGTAGGTTTCCCTAGGTGCCGGCTGAGATAGAAGCCAAAATCCACAGCTAGGCACTTTGCATAAAACAGCTCTGTTCCCTTCGGGAAAATGTGATGTGTCGATGTTATGTTTTGGGGCATTTCCTGTCATGGGCACTAGACCTACCCACACAAGCGGCGTACCATTTTTATCGGGAGACCTGGGGGAATGCTGGATGGAAGTAAATTTGTGTCTCCTCTCAGAATCCAGAACTTTCTTTCACCGAAATGTGAGAAAAAAAGTGTTTTTTTTTTGCCACATTTTGAGGATTGCACAGGCTTCTGGGTAACAGAACCTGGTGAGAGCCCCACAAGTCACCCCATCTGGGATTCCCCTAGGTGTCTACTTCTAAAAAATGCACAGGTTTGGTAGGTTTCCCAGGTGCCATCTGAGCTAGAGGCCAAAATCCACAGCTCAGCACTTTGCAAAAAACAGCTCTGTTTTCTTTGGGAAAATGTGATGTGTCCACGTTGTGTTTTGGGGCATTTCCTGTCGCAGGCACTAGGCCTACCAACACAAGTGATATACTATTTTTATCGGGAGACTTGGGGGAATGCTGGGTGGAAGGAAATATGTGGCTCCGCTCAGATTCCAGAACTTTCTGTCACCGAAATGTGAGGGAAAAGTTTTTTTGGGCCAAATTTTGAAGTTTGAACAGGATTCTGAGTAACAGAATTATGTGAGAGCCCCACAAGTCAACCCATTGTGGATTACCCTAGGTGTCTACTTTTCAAAAATGCACAGGATTGTAAGGTTTCCCTAGGTGTTGGGTGAGCTAGAGTCCAAAATCCACTGCTAGACACTTTGCAAAAAACAGCTCTGTTTTCTTTCGGAACATGTGATGTGTCTACGTTGTGTTTTGGGACATTTCCTGTTGGCGGCACTAGGCCTACCATCACAAGTGAGGTGTCATTTATTATCGGGAGACTTGGTGGAATGGTGGATGGAAGGACATTTGTGGCTCCTCTCAGATTCCAGAACTTTCTGTCACCAAAATGTGAGGAAAAAGTGTTTTTGTTTGCCAGATTTTGAGGATTGCACAGGATTCTAAGTAACAGAACCTGGTGAGAGCCCCACAAGTCACCCTATCTTGGATTCCCCTAGGTGTCTACATTTTAAAAATGCACAGGTTTGGTAGGTTTCCCTAGCTGCCGGCTGAGCTAGGGTGCAAAGTCCATAGCTAGGCAGTTTGCAAAAAACACTTGTTTTTCCTTTGGGAAAATGTGATGTGTCAATGTTCTGATTTGGTGCATTTCCTGTCGTGGGCACTAGACCTACCCACACAAGCGACGTAGCATTTTTATCGGGAGACCTGGGAGAGTGCTGGATGGAAGTAAATTTGTGTCTCCTCTCAGAGTCCAGAACTTTCTGTCACTGAAATGTGAGAAAAAAAAGTGTTTTTTTGCCAAATTTTGAGGTTTGAAGAGGATTCTGAGTACCAGAACTATGTGGGAGCACCACAAGTCACCCCTTTGTGGATTAACCTAGGTGTCTACTCTTCAAAAATGCACAGGTTTGTAAGGTTTCCGTAGGTGCTGGCTGAGCTAGAGGCCAACATCCACCGATAGGCACTTTGCAAAAAAGAGCTCTGTTTTCTTTGGGAAAATAAGATGTGTCCACGTTGTGTTTTGGGGCATTTCCTGTCGCGGGCACTAGACCTACCCACACAAGCGACGTACGACTTTTATTGGGAGACTTCGGGGAACGCTGGGTGGAAGTGAATTTATGGCTCCTCTCAGATTCCAGAACTTTCTATCTCTGAAATGTGAGGGAAAGGTGCTTTTTTTTGCCAAATTTTGAGGTTTGCACAGGCTTCTGGGTAACAGAACCTGGTGAGAGCCCCACAAGTCACCCCATCTGGGATTCCCCTAGGTGTCTACTTTTACAAAATACACAGGTTTGGTAGGTTTCCCAGGTGCCATCTGAGCTAGAGGCCAAAATCCACAGCTCGGCACTTTGCAAAAAACAGCTCTGTTTTCTTTGGGAAAATGGGATTTGTCCATGTTATGTTTTGGGACATTTGCTGTCGTGGGCACTAGACCTACCTACACAAGCGGTGTACCATTTTTATCAGGAGACTTGGGGGAACGCTGGGTTGAAGGAAATTTGTGGCTCCTCTCAGATTGCAGAATTTTCTGTCACCGAAATGTGAAGAAAATGTGGTTTTTTTGGCAGATTTTGAGGATTGCACAGGATTCTAGGAAACTGAACCTGGTGAGAGACCAACAAGTCACCCCATCTTGAATTCCTCTAGGTGTCTACTTCTTAAAAATGCACAGGTTTGGTAGGTTTCCCTAGGTGCCAGCTGAGCTAGAGGCCAAAATCCACAGATAAGCACTTTGCAAAAAAGAGCTCTGTTTTCTGTGGGAGAATGTGATGTATCCACGTTGTGTTTTGTGGCATTTCCTGTCGCAGGCACTAGGCCTACCGACAAAAGTGAGGTACTATTGTTATCGGGAGACTTGGGGGAGCGCTGGGTGGAAGGAAATTTGTGGCTTCTCTCAGATTCCAGAACTTTCTGTCACCGAAATGTGAGGGAAAAGTGTTTTTTGCCAAATTTTGAGGTTTGAACAGGATTCTGAGTAAAATAACTATGTGAGAAACCCACTAGTCACCCCATCGTGAATTACCCTAGGTGTCTATTTTAAAATAATGCACAGGTTTGTAAGGTTTCCCTAGGTACTGGCTGAGCTAGAGACTAAAATTCACAGCTAGGCACTTTGCAAAAAACAGCTCTGTTTTCTTTGGGAACATGTGATGTGTCCACGTTTTGTTTTGGAGCATTTCCTGTCGCAAGCACTAGGCCTACCAACACAAGTGAGGTATCATTTATTATCGTAAGACTTCGTAGAACGCTGGGTTGAAGGAAATTTATGGCTCCTCTCAGATTGCAGAATTTTCTGTCACCAAAATGTGAGGAAAAAGTGTTTTTGTTTGCCAGATTTTGAGGATTGCACAGGATTCTAAGTAACAGAACCTGGTGAGAGCCCCACAAGTCACCCAATCTTGGATTCCTCTAGGTGTCTACTTTTTAAAAATGCACAGGTTTGGCAGGTTTCCCTAGCTGCCGGCTGAGCAAGGGGCCAAAATCCATAGCTAGGCACTTTGCAAAAAACAGTTGTTTTTCCTTTGGGAAAATGTGATGTGTCAATGTTGTATTTTGGGGCATTTCCTATCGAGGTTACTAGACCTACCCACACAAGCGAGGTACCATTTGTATCGAGTGACCTGGAGGAATAATGGGCGGAAGTAAATTTGTGGCTCCTCTCAGAATCCAGAACTTTCTGTCACCAAAATGTGAGGGAAAACTGTTTTTTTGCCAAATCTTGAGGTTTGCCCAGGATTCTGAGTAACAGAACCTGTTGAGAGCCCCATAAGTCACCCCACCGTGGATTCCCCTACGTGTCTACTTTTTAAAAATGCATAGGTTGGGTAGGTTTCCCTAGCTGCCAGCTGAGCTAGAGGACAAAATCCATAGCTAGGCACTTTGCAAAAAACAGCTCTGTTTCCTTTGGGAAAATGTGATGTGTCAATGTTGTGTTTTGGGGCATTTCCTGTCGCGGGCACTAGACCTACCGACACAAGTGACGTACCATTTTTATTGGGAGACTTAGGGTAACGCTAGGTGGAAGTCAATTTGTGGCTTCTCTCAGATTCCACAACTTTCTGTCATGCAAATGTGAGAATAAAAGTATTTTTTTGCCACATTTTGAAGTTTGCACAGGCTTCTGGGTGACAGAACCTGGTGAGAGCCCCACAAGCCACCCCATCTGGGATTACCCTAGGTGTCTACTTCAAAAAAATGCACCGGTTTGGTAGGTTTCCCTAGGTGCTGGCTGAGCAAGAGGCCACAATCCACCGCTTGGCACTTTCCAGGAAACAGCTCTATTTTCTTTGGGAACATGTAATGTGTCCACGTTGTGTTTTGGGGCATTTCCTGTTGCAGGCACTAGGCCTACCAACACAAGTGAGGTATCATTTATTTTCGGAAGACTTGGGGGAACGCTGGATGGAAGGACATTTGTGGCTCCTCTCAGATTCCAGAACTTTCTGTCACCAAAATGTGAGGAAAAAGTGTTCTTGTTTGCCAGATTTTGAGGAGTGCACAGAATTCTAAGTAACAGAACCTGGAGAGCGAACCACAAGTCACCCCATCTTGGATTCCCCTGGGTGTCTACTTTAAAAAAATGCACAGGTTTGGTAGGTTTCCCTACTTGCCGGCTGAGCTATGGGCCAAAATCCATAGCTAGGCAGTTTGCAAAAAACACTTGTTTTTCCATTTGGAAAATGTGATGTGTCAATGTTGTGTTTTGGGGCATTTCCTGTCACGGGCACTAGACCTACCCACACAATCGAGGTACCATTTGTATCGGGTGACCTGGTGGAACGCTGGATGGAAGGAAATTTGTGGCTCCTCTCGGATTCCAGAACTTTCTGTCACCAAAATGTGAGGAAAAAGTGTTTTGGTTTACCAGATTTTGCGGATTGCACAGGATTCTGAGTAACAGACCTATGTGAGAGCCCCACTAGTCACCCCATCATGGATTCCCCTAGGTGTCTATTTTTAAAAAATGCACAGGTTTGGTAGTATTCCATAGGTGCCGGCTGAGCTAGAGACCAAAATCCACAGCTAGGCACTTCACAAAAAACAGCTCTTTTTTCTTTGGGAAAGTGTGATGTGTCCGCATTATGTTTTGGGGCATTTCCTGTCACGTGCACTAGGCCTACCCACACAAGCGACGTACGATTTTTATTGGGAGACTTCGGGGAACGCTGGGTGGAAGTGAATTTATGGCTCCTCTCAGATTCCAGAACTTTCTATCTCTGAAATGTGAGGGAAAGGTGCTTTTTTTTGCCAAATTTTGAGGTTTGCACAGGCTTCTGGGTAACAGAACCTGGTGAGAGCCCCACAAGTCACCCCATCTGGGATTCCCCTAGGTGTCTACCTTTACAAAATACACAGGTTTGGTAGGTTTCCCAGGTGCCATCTGAGGTAGAGGCCAAAATCCACAGCTCGGCACTTTGCAAAAAACAGCTCTGTTTTCTTTGGGAAAATGGGATTTGTCCATGTTATGTTTTGGGACATTTGCTGTCGTGGGCACTAGACCTACCCACACAAGCGGCGTACCATTTTTATCAGGAGACTTGGGGGGAACGCTGGGTTGAAGGAAATTTGTGGCTCCTCTCAGATTGCAGAATTTTCTGTCACCAAAATGTGAGGAAAAAGTGTTTTTGTTTGCCAGATTTTGAGGATTGCACAGGATTCTAAGTAACAGACCTGGTGAGAGCCCCACAAGTCACCCCATCTTGGATTCCTCTAGGTGTCTACTTTTTAAAAATGCACAGGTTTGGCAGGTTTCCCTAGCTGCCGGCTGAGCAACGGGCCAAAATCCATAGCTAGGCACTTTGCCAAAAACAGTTATTTTTCCTTTGGGAAAATGTGATGTGTCAATGTTGTATTTTGGGGCATTTCCTGTCGCGGTTACTAGACCTACCCACACAAGCGAGGTACCATTTGTATCGAGTGACCTGGAGGAATACTGGGCGGAAGTAAATTTGTGGCTCCTCTCAGAATCCAGAACTTTCTGTCACCAAAATGTGAGGGAAAAGTGTTTTTTTGCCAAATTTTGAGGTTTGCCCAGGAGTCTGAGTAACAGAACCTGTTGAGAGCCCCATAAGTCACCCCACCGTGGATTCCCCTACGTGTCTACTTTTAAAAAATGCACAGGTTGGGTAGGTTTCCCTAGCTGCCAGCTGAGCTAGAGGACAAAATCCATAGCTAGGCACTTTGCAAAAAACAGCTCTGTTTCCTTTGGGAAAATGTGATGTGTCAATGTTGTATTTTGGGGCATTTCCTGTCACGGGCACTAGACCTACCCACACCAGAGAGGCATCATTTATTATCGGAAGACTTGGGGGAACGCTGGATGGAAGGAAATTTGTGGCTCCTCTCAGATTCCAGAACTTTCTGTCACCGAAATGTGAGGGAAAAGTGATTTTTTGCCACATTTTGAGGTTTGAACAGGATTCTGAGAAACAGAACTATGTGTGAGCCCCACAAGTTACCCCATTGTGGATTACCCTAGGTGCCTCCTTTTAAAAAATGCACAGGTTTCTAAGTTTTCCCTAGGTGCTGGCTGAGCTAGAGGTCAAAATCCACAGCTAAGCACATTGAAAAAAAGAGCTCTGTTTTCTTTGGGAACATGTGATGTGTCCACGATGTGTTTTGGGGCATTTCCTGTCGTGGGCACTAGACCTACTCACACAAGCGACATACCATTTTTATCAGGAGACCTGGGGGGATGCTAGATGGAAGTAAATGTGTGTCTCCCCTCAGATTCCAGAACTTTCGGTCACCAAAATGTGAGAAAAAAATGTTTTTTTTTGCCAAATTTTGAAGTTTGCTGAGGCTTCTGGGTAACATAACCTGGTGAGAGTCCCACCAGTCACCCCATCTGGGATTCCACTAGGTGTCTACTTCTAAAAAATACACAGGTTTGGTAGGTTTCCCAGGTGCCGTCTGAACTAGAGGCCAAAATCCACAGCTCAGCACTTTGCAAAAAATAGCTCTGTTTTCTTTGGGAAAATGTTATGTGTCCACGTTGTGTTTTGGGGCATTTCCTGTCGCAGGCACTAGGCCTACCAACACAAGCGAGGTACCGTTTTTATCGGAGACTTGGGGGAATGCTGGTGAAGGAAATTTGTAGCTCCTCTTAGATTACAGAATTTTCTGTCACCGAAATGTGAGGAAAAGGTGTTTTTTTTGGCAGACTTTGAGGATTGCACAGGATTCTAGGAAACACATCCTGGTGAGAGCCCAACACGTCCCCCCATCTTGTATTCCCCTAGGTGTCTACTTTTTAAAAATGCACAGGTGAGGTACCATTTTTATCGTGAGACTTGGGGGAACGTTGGGTGGAAGGAAATTTGTGGCTCTGCTCAGATTCCAGAACCTTCTGTCACCGAAATGTGAGGGAAAAGTGTTTTTTGCCAAATTTTTAGGTTTGGACAGGATTCTGAGTAACAGAACTATGTGAGAGCCCCACAAGTCACCCCATTGTGGATTAACCTAGCTGTCTACTTTTCAAAAATGCACAGGTTTGTAAGGTTTCCCTAGGTGCTGGCTGAGCTAGAGGCCAAAATCCACTGCTAGACACTTTGCAAAAAACAGCTCTGTTTTCTTTGGGAACCTGTGATGTGTCCACGTTGTGTTTTGGGACATTTCCTGTTGGCGGCACTAGGCCAACCAACACAAGTGAGGTATCGTTCATGATCGGAAGACTTGGTGGAATGCTGGATGGAAGGAAATTGGTGGCTCCTCTCAGATTCCAGAACTTTCTGTCACCAAAATGTGAGGAAAAAGTGTTTTGGTTTGCCAGATTTTGAGGATTGCACAGGATTCTAAGTAACACAACTTGGTGAGAGCCCCACAAGTCACCCAATCTTGGATTCCACTAGGTGTCTACTTTTTAAAAATGCACAGGTTTGGTAGGTTTCCCTAGCTGCCGGCTGAGCTAGGGGCCAAAATCCATAGCTAGGCAGTTTGCAAAAAACACTTGTTTTTCCTTTGGGGAAATGTGATGTGTCAATGTTGTGTTTTGGGGCATTTCCTGTCACGGGCACTAGACCTACCCACACAAGCGAGGTACCATTTGTATCGGGTGTCCTTGTGGAACGCTGGATGGAAGGAAATTTGTGGCTCCTCTCAGATTCCAGAACTTTCTGTCACCAAAATGTGAGGAAAAAGTGTTTTGGTTTGCCAGATTTTGCGGATTGCACAGGATTCTGAGTAACAGAACTATGTGAGAGCCCCACTAGTCACCCCATCATGGATTCCCCTAGGTGTCTATTTTAAAAAAATGCACAGGTTTGGTAGGATTCCATAGGTGCCGGCTGAGCTTCAGACCAAAATCCACAGCTAGGCACTTTGCAAAAAACAGCTCTGTTTTCTTTGGGAAAATGTTATGTGTCCACGTTGTGTTTTGGGGCATTTCCTATCACGGGCACTAGGCCTACCAACACAAGTGAGGTACCAGTTTTATCGGGAGACTTGGGGGAATGCTGGGTGGAAGGAAATTTGTGGCTCCTCTCAGATTCCAGAACTTTCTGTCACCGAAATGTGAGGGAAAAGTGTTTTTTTGGCAGATTTTGAGGATTGCACAAGATTCTAGGAAACAGAACCTGGTGAGAGCCCAACAAGTCACCCCATCTTGGATTCCCCTAGGTGTCTACTTTTGAAAAATGCGTAGGTTTCCGTAGCTGCCGGCTGAGCTAGGGGCTAAAATCCATAGCTAGGCACTTTGCAAAAAACGTTTCTTTTCTCTTTGGGAAAATGTAATGTGCCCACGTTGTGTTTTGGGGCATATCCTGTCGCGGGCACTAGACCTACCCACACAAGCGACATACCATTTTTATTGGGAGACATAGGGGAACACTGGGTGGAAGTCAATTTGTGGCTCCTCTCAGATTCCAGAACTTTCTATCACTGAAATGTGAGGGAAAAGTAGTTTTTTTTTGCCAAATTTTGAAGTTTGCAGAGGCTTCTGGGTAACATAACCTGGCCAGAGACCCACAAGTCACCCCATCTGGGATTCCACTAGGTGTCTACTTCTAAAAAATGCACAGGTTTGGTAGGTTTCCCAGGTGCTGTCTGAGCTAGAGGCCAAAATCCACAGCTCAGCACTTTGCAAAAAAACAGCTCTGTTTTCTTTGGGAAAATGTTATGTGTCCACGTTGTGTTTTGGGGCATTTCCTGTCGCAGGCACTAGGCCTCCCAACACAAGTGAGGTACCATTTTTATCGGAGACTTGGGGGAACGCTGGGTTGAAGGAAATTTGTAGCTCCTCTCAGATTCCAGAATTTTCTGTCACCGAAATGTGAGGAAAAAGTGGGTTTTTTGGCAGATTTTGAGGATTGCACAGGATTCTAGGAATCAGAACCTGGTGAGAGCCCAACAAGTTACCCCATCTTGTATTCCCCTTGGTGTCTACTTTCTAAAAATGCACAGGATTGGTAGGTTTCCCTAGGTGCTGAGCTAGAGGCCAAAATCCACAGCTAGGCACATTGAAAAAAAGAGCTCTGTTTTCTTTGGGAAAATGTAATGTGTCCACGTTGTGTTTTAGGGCATTTCCTGTCGCAGGCACTAGGCCTCCCAACACAAGTGAGGTACCATTTTTATCGGAGACTTGGGGGAACGCTGGGTTGAAGGAAATTTGTAGCTCCTCTCAGATTCCAGAATTTTCTGTCACCGAAATGTGAGGAAAAAGTGTTTTTTTGGCAGATTTTGAGGATTACACAGGATTCTAGGAACCAGAACCTGGTGAGAGCCCAACAAGTTACCCCATCTTGTATTCCCCTAGGTGTCTACTTTCTAAAAATGCACAGGATTGGTAGGTTTCCCTAGGTGCTGAGCTAGAGGCCAAAATCCACAGCTAGGCACATTGAAAAAAAGAGCTCTGTTTTCTTTGGGAAAATGTAAAGTGTCCACTTTGTGTTTTAGAGCATTTCCTGTCACAGGCACTAGGCCTACCAACACAATTGAGGTACCATTTTTATTGGGAGACTTGGGGGAACGCTGGGTGAAAGGAAATTTGTGGCTCCACTCAGATTCCAGAACCTTCTGTCACCGAAATGTGAGGGAAAAGTGTTTTTTGCCAAATTTTGAGGTTTGAACAGGATTCTGAGTAACAGAACTATGTGAGAGCCCCACAAGACACCCCATTGTGGATTAACCTAGCTGTCTACTTTTCAAAAATGCACAGGTTTGTAAGGTTTCCCTAGGTGCTGGCTGAGTTAGAGGCCAAAATCCACTGCTAGACAATTTGCAAAAAACAGCTCTGTTTTCTTTGGGAACCTGTGATGTGTCCATGTTGTGTTTTGGGACATTTCCTGTTGGCGGCACTAGGCCAACCAGCAAAAGTGAGGTATGGTTTATGATCGGAAGACTTGGTGGAACACTGGATGGAAGGAAATTGGTGGCTCCTATCAGATTCCAGAACTTTCTGTCACCAAAATGTGAGGAAAAAGTGTTTTGGTTTGCCAGATTTTGAGGATTGCACAGGATTCTAAGTAACACAACCTGGTGAGAGCCCCACAAGTCACCCAATCCTGGATTCCACTAGGTGTCTACTTTTTAAAAATGCACAGGTTTGGTAGGTTTCCCTAGCTGCCGGCTGAGCTAGGGGCCAAAATCCATAGCTAGGCAGTTTGCAAAAAACACTTGTTTTTCCTTTGGGAAAATGTGATGTGTCAATGTTGTGTTTTGGGGCATTTTCTGTCACGGGCACTAGACCTACCCACACAAGCGAGGTACCATTTGTATCGGGTGACCTTGTGGAACGCTGGATGGAAGGAAATTTGTGGCTCCTCTCAGATTCCAGAACTTTCTGTCACCAAAATATGAGGAAAAAGTGTTTTGGTTTGCCAGATTTTGCGGATTGCACAGGATTCTGAGTAACAGAACTATGTGAGAGCCCCACTAGTCACACCATCATGGATTCCCCAAGGTGTCTATTTTAAAAAAATGCACAGGTTTGGTAGGATTCCATAGGTGCCGGCTGAGCTACAGACCAAAATCCACAGCTTGGCACTTTGCAAAAAACAGCTCTGTTTTCTTTGTGAAAGTGTGATGTGTCCACGTTGTGTTTTGGGGCATTTCCTGTCATGGGCACTAGGCCTACCAACCCAAGTGAGGTACCAGTTTTATCGGGAGACTTGGGGGGACGCTGGGTGGAAGGAAAGTTGTGGCTCCGCTCAGATTCCAGAACTTTCTCTCACCGAAATGTGAGGGAAAAGTGTTTTTTTGGCAGATTTTGAGGACTGCACAGGATTCTAGGAAACAGAACCTGGTGAGAGCCCAACAAGTCACCCCATCTTGGATTCCCCTAGGTGACACTTTTGAAAAATGCATAGGTTTGGTAGGTTTCCATAGGTGCCGGCTGATCTAGGGGCCAAAATCCATAGCTAGGCACTTTGCAGAAAACTGTTCTTTTTTCTTTGGGAAAATGTGATGTGCCCACGTTGTGTTTTGGGGCATATCCTGTCGCGGGCACTAGACCTACCCACACAAGCGACATACCATTTTTATTGGGACACTTAGGGGAACACTGGGTGGAAATCAATTTGTGGCCCCTCTCAGATTCCAGAACTTTCTATCATTGAAATGTGAGGGAAAAGTAGTTTTTTGCCAAATTTTTAGGTTTGCACAGGATTCTGAGTGACAGAACCTGGTGAGAGCCCAACAAGTCACCCCATCTTGGATTCCTCTAGGTGTCTACTTTCTAAAAATGAACAGGTTTGGTAGGTTTCCCTAGGTGCCGGCTGAGATAGAAGCCAAAATCCACAGCTAGGCACTTTGCATAAAACAGCTCTGTTCCCTTCGGGAAAATGTGATGTGTCGATGTTATGTTTTGGGGCATTTCCTGTCATGGGCACTAGACCTACCCACACAAGCGGCGTACCATTTTTATCGGGAGACCTGGGGGAATGCTGGATGGAAGTAAATTTGTGTCTCCTCTCAGAATCCAGAACTTTCTTTCACCGAAATGTGAGAAAAAAAGTGTTTTTTTTTTGCCACATTTTGAGGATTGCACAGGCTTCTGGGTAACAGAACCTGGTGAGAGCCCCACAAGTCACCCCATCTGGGATTCCCCTAGGTGTCTACTTCTAAAAAATGCACAGGTTTGGTAGGTTTCCCAGGTGCCATCTGAGCTAGAGGCCAAAATCCACAGCTCAGCACTTTGCAAAAAACAGCTCTGTTTTCTTTGGGAAAATGTGATGTGTCCACGTTGTGTTTTGGGGCATTTCCTGTCGCAGGCACTAGGCCTACCAACACAAGTGATATACTATTTTTATCGGGAGACTTGGGGGAATGCTGGGTGGAAGGAAATATGTGGCTCCGCTCAGATTCCAGAACTTTCTGTCACCGAAATGTGAGGGAAAAGTTTTTTTGGGCCAAATTTTGAAGTTTGAACAGGATTCTGAGTAACAGAATTATGTGAGAGCCCCACAAGTCAACCCATTGTGGATTACCCTAGGTGTCTACTTTTCAAAAATGCACAGGATTGTAAGGTTTCCCTAGGTGTTGGGTGAGCTAGAGTCCAAAATCCACTGCTAGACACTTTGCAAAAAACAGCTCTGTTTTCTTTCGGAACATGTGATGTGTCTACGTTGTGTTTTGGGACATTTCCTGTTGGCGGCACTAGGCCTACCATCACAAGTGAGGTGTCATTTATTATCGGGAGACTTGGTGGAATGGTGGATGGAAGGACATTTGTGGCTCCTCTCAGATTCCAGAACTTTCTGTCACCAAAATGTGAGGAAAAAGTGTTTTTGTTTGCCAGATTTTGAGGATTGCACAGGATTCTAAGTAACAGAACCTGGTGAGAGCCCCACAAGTCACCCTATCTTGGATTCCCCTAGGTGTCTACATTTTAAAAATGCACAGGTTTGGTAGGTTTCCCTAGCTGCCGGCTGAGCTAGGGTGCAAAGTCCATAGCTAGGCAGTTTGCAAAAAACACTTGTTTTTCCTTTGGGAAAATGTGATGTGTCAATGTTCTGATTTGGTGCATTTCCTGTCGTGGGCACTAGACCTACCCACACAAGCGACGTAGCATTTTTATCGGGAGACCTGGGAGAGTGCTGGATGGAAGTAAATTTGTGTCTCCTCTCAGAGTCCAGAACTTTCTGTCACTGAAATGTGAGAAAAAAAAGTGTTTTTTTGCCAAATTTTGAGGTTTGAAGAGGATTCTGAGTACCAGAACTATGTGGGAGCACCACAAGTCACCCCTTTGTGGATTAACCTAGGTGTCTACTCTTCAAAAATGCACAGGTTTGTAAGGTTTCCGTAGGTGCTGGCTGAGCTAGAGGCCAACATCCACCGATAGGCACTTTGCAAAAAAGAGCTCTGTTTTCTTTGGGAAAATAAGATGTGTCCACGTTGTGTTTTGGGGCATTTCCTGTCGCGGGCACTAGACCTACCCACACAAGCGACGTACGACTTTTATTGGGAGACTTCGGGGAACGCTGGGTGGAAGTGAATTTATGGCTCCTCTCAGATTCCAGAACTTTCTATCTCTGAAATGTGAGGGAAAGGTGCTTTTTTTTGCCAAATTTTGAGGTTTGCACAGGCTTCTGGGTAACAGAACCTGGTGAGAGCCCCACAAGTCACCCCATCTGGGATTCCCCTAGGTGTCTACTTTTACAAAATACACAGGTTTGGTAGGTTTCCCAGGTGCCATCTGAGCTAGAGGCCAAAATCCACAGCTCGGCACTTTGCAAAAAACAGCTCTGTTTTCTTTGGGAAAATGGGATTTGTCCATGTTATGTTTTGGGACATTTGCTGTCGTGGGCACTAGACCTACCTACACAAGCGGTGTACCATTTTTATCAGGAGACTTGGGGGAACGCTGGGTTGAAGGAAATTTGTGGCTCCTCTCAGATTGCAGAATTTTCTGTCACCGAAATGTGAAGAAAATGTGTTTTTTTTGGCAGATTTTGAGGATTGCACAGGATTCTAGGAAACTGAACCTGGTGAGAGACCAACAAGTCACCCCATCTTGAATTCCTCTAGGTGTCTACTTCTTAAAAATGCACAGGTTTGGTAGGTTTCCCTAGGTGCCAGCTGAGCTAGAGGCCAAAATCCACAGATAAGCACTTTGCAAAAAAGAGCTCTGTTTTCTGTGGGAGAATGTGATGTATCCACGTTGTGTTTTGTGGCATTTCCTGTCGCAGGCACTAGGCCTACCGACAAAAGTGAGGTACTATTGTTATCGGGAGACTTGGGGGAGCGCTGGGTGGAAGGAAATTTGTGGCTTCTCTCAGATTCCAGAACTTTCTGTCACCGAAATGTGAGGGAAAAGTGTTTTTTGCCAAATTTTGAGGTTTGAACAGGATTCTGAGTAAAATAACTATGTGAGAAACCCACTAGTCACCCCATCGTGAATTACCCTAGGTGTCTATTTTAAAATAATGCACAGGTTTGTAAGGTTTCCCTAGGTACTGGCTGAGCTAGAGACTAAAATTCACAGCTAGGCACTTTGCAAAAAACAGCTCTGTTTTCTTTGGGAACATGTGATGTGTCCACGTTTTGTTTTGGAGCATTTCCTGTCGCAAGCACTAGGCCTACCAACACAAGTGAGGTATCATTTATTATCGTAAGACTTCGTAGAACGCTGGGTTGAAGGAAATTTATGGCTCCTCTCAGATTGCAGAATTTTCTGTCACCAAAATGTGAGGAAAAAGTGTTTTTGTTTGCCAGATTTTGAGGATTGCACAGGATTCTAAGTAACAGAACCTGGTGAGAGCCCCACAAGTCACCCAATCTTGGATTCCTCTAGGTGTCTACTTTTTAAAAATGCACAGGTTTGGCAGGTTTCCCTAGCTGCCGGCTGAGCAAGGGGCCAAAATCCATAGCTAGGCACTTTGCAAAAAACAGTTGTTTTTCCTTTGGGAAAATGTGATGTGTCAATGTTGTATTTTGGGGCATTTCCTATCGAGGTTACTAGACCTACCCACACAAGCGAGGTACCATTTGTATCGAGTGACCTGGAGGAATAATGGGCGGAAGTAAATTTGTGGCTCCTCTCAGAATCCAGAACTTTCTGTCACCAAAATGTGAGGGAAAACTGTTTTTTTGCCAAATCTTGAGGTTTGCCCAGGATTCTGAGTAACAGAACCTGTTGAGAGCCCCATAAGTCACCCCACCGTGGATTCCCCTACGTGTCTACTTTTTAAAAATGCATAGGTTGGGTAGGTTTCCCTAGCTGCCAGCTGAGCTAGAGGACAAAATCCATAGCTAGGCACTTTGCAAAAAACAGCTCTGTTTCCTTTGGGAAAATGTGATGTGTCAATGTTGTGTTTTGGGGCATTTCCTGTCGCGGGCACTAGACCTACCGACACAAGTGACGTACCATTTTTATTGGGAGACTTAGGGTAACGCTAGGTGGAAGTCAATTTGTGGCTTCTCTCAGATTCCACAACTTTCTGTCATGCAAATGTGAGAATAAAAGTATTTTTTTGCCACATTTTGAAGTTTGCACAGGCTTCTGGGTGACAGAACCTGGTGAGAGCCCCACAAGCCACCCCATCTGGGATTACCCTAGGTGTCTACTTAAAAAAAATGCACCGGTTTGGTAGGTTTCCCTAGGTGCTGGCTGAGCAAGAGGCCACAATCCACCGCTTGGCACTTTCCAGGAAACAGCTCTATTTTCTTTGGGAACATGTAATGTGTCCACGTTGTGTTTTGGGGCATTTCCTGTTGCAGGCACTAGGCCTACCAACACAAGTGAGGTATCATTTATTTTCGGAAGACTTGGGGGAACGCTGGATGGAAGGACATTTGTGGCTCCTCTCAGATTCCAGAACTTTCTGTCACCAAAATGTGAGGAAAAAGTGTTCTTGTTTGCCAGATTTTGAGGAGTGCACAGAATTCTAAGTAACAGAACCTGGAGAGCGAACCACAAGTCACCCCATCTTGGATTCCCCTGGGTGTCTACTTTAAAAAAATGCACAGGTTTGGTAGGTTTCCCTACTTGCCGGCTGAGCTATGGGCCAAAATCCATAGCTAGGCAGTTTGCAAAAAACACTTGTTTTTCCATTTGGAAAATGTGATGTGTCAATGTTGTGTTTTGGGGCATTTCCTGTCACGGGCACTAGACCTACCCACACAATCGAGGTACCATTTGTATCGGGTGACCTGGTGGAACGCTGGATGGAAGGAAATTTGTGGCTCCTCTCGGATTCCAGAACTTTCTGTCACCAAAATGTGAGGAAAAAGTGTTTTGGTTTACCAGATTTTGCGGATTGCACAGGATTCTGAGTAACAGACCTATGTGAGAGCCCCACTAGTCACCCCATCATGGATTCCCCTAGGTGTCTATTTTTAAAAAATGCACAGGTTTGGTAGTATTCCATAGGTGCCGGCTGAGCTAGAGACCAAAATCCACAGCTAGGCACTTCACAAAAAACAGCTCTTTTTTCTTTGGGAAAGTGTGATGTGTCCGCATTATGTTTTGGGGCATTTCCTGTCACGTGCACTAGGCCTACCCACACAAGCGACGTACGATTTTTATTGGGAGACTTCGGGGAACGCTGGGTGGAAGTGAATTTATGGCTCCTCTCAGATTCCAGAACTTTCTATCTCTGAAATGTGAGGGAAAGGTGCTTTTTTTTGCCAAATTTTGAGGTTTGCACAGGCTTCTGGGTAACAGAACCTGGTGAGAGCCCCACAAGTCACCCCATCTGGGATTCCCCTAGGTGTCTACCTTTACAAAATACACAGGTTTGGTAGGTTTCCCAGGTGCCATCTGAGGTAGAGGCCAAAATCCACAGCTCGGCACTTTGCAAAAAACAGCTCTGTTTTCTTTGGGAAAATGGGATTTGTCCATGTTATGTTTTGGGACATTTGCTGTCGTGGGCACTAGACCTACCCACACAAGCGGCGTACCATTTTTATCAGGAGACTTGGGGGGAACGCTGGGTTGAAGGAAATTTGTGGCTCCTCTCAGATTGCAGAATTTTCTGTCACCAAAATGTGAGGAAAAAGTGTTTTTGTTTGCCAGATTTTGAGGATTGCACAGGATTCTAAGTAACAGACCTGGTGAGAGCCCCACAAGTCACCCCATCTTGGATTCCTCTAGGTGTCTACTTTTTAAAAATGCACAGGTTTGGCAGGTTTCCCTAGCTGCCGGCTGAGCAACGGGCCAAAATCCATAGCTAGGCACTTTGCAAAAAACAGTTATTTTTCCTTTGGGAAAATGTGATGTGTCAATGTTGTATTTTGGGGCATTTCCTGTCGCGGTTACTAGACCTACCCACACAAGCGAGGTACCATTTGTATCGAGTGACCTGGAGGAATACTGGGCGGAAGTAAATTTGTGGCTCCTCTCAGAATCCAGAACTTTCTGTCACCAAAATGTGAGGGAAAAGTGTTTTTTTGCCAAATTTTGAGGTTTGCCCAGGAGTCTGAGTAACAGAACCTGTTGAGAGCCCCATAAGTCACCCCACCGTGGATTCCCCTACGTGTCTACTTTTAAAAAATGCACAGGTTGGGTAGGTTTCCCTAGCTGCCAGCTGAGCTAGAGGACAAAATCCATAGCTAGGCACTTTGCAAAAAACAGCTCTGTTTCCTTTGGGAAAATGTGATGTGTCAATGTCGTGTTTTGGGGCATTTCCTGTCGCGGGCACTAGACCTACCGACACAAGTGACGTACCATTTTTATTGGGATACTTAGGGTAACGCTAGGTGGAAGTCAATTTGTGGCTTCTCTCAGATTCCACAACTTTCTGTCATGCAAATGTGAGAATAAAAGTATTTTTTTTGCCACATTTTGAAGTTTGCACAGGCTTCTGGGTGACAGAACCTGGTGAGAGCCCCACAAGCCACCCCATCTGGGATTACCCTAGGTGTCTACTTCAAATAAATGCACCGGTTTGGTAGGTTTCCCTAGGTGCTGGCTGAGAAAGAGGCCAAAATCCACTGCTTGGCACTTTCCAGGAAACAGCTCTGTTTTCTTTGGGAACATGTAATGTGTCCACGTTGTGTTTTGGGGCATTTCCTGTTGCAGGCACTAGGCCTACCAACACAAGTGAGGTATCATTTATTATCGGAAGTCTTGGGGGAAAGCTGGATGGAAGGAAATTTGTGGCTCCTCTCAGATTCCAGAACTTTCAGTCACCAAAATGTGAAGAAAAAGTGTTCTTGTTTGCCAGATTTTAAGGAGTGCACAGGATTCTAAGTAACAGAACCTGGAGAGCGAACCACAAGTCACCCCATCTTGGATTCCCCTGGGTGTCTACTTTTAAAAAATGCACAGGTTTGGTAGGTTTCCCTAGCTGCCGGCTGAGCTAGGGGCCAAAATCCATAGCTAGGCAGTTTGCAAAAAACACTTGGTTTTCCTTTTGGAAAATGTGATGTGTCAATGTTGTGTTTTGGGGCATTTCCTGTCACGGGCACTAGACCTACCCACACAATCGAGGTACCATTTGTATCGGGTGACCTGGTGGAACGCTGGATGGAAGGAAATTTGTGGCTCCTCTCGGATTCCAGAACTTTCTTTCACCAAAATGTGAGGAAAAAGTGTTTTGGTTTGCCAGATTTTGCAGATTGCACAGGATTCTGAGTAACAGAACTATGTGAGAGCCCCACTAGTCACCCCATCATGGGTTCCCCTAGGTGTCTATTTTTTAAAAATGCACAGGTTTGGTAGTATTACATAGGTGCCGGCTGAGCTAGAGACCAAAATCCACAGCTAGGCACTTCGCAAAAAACAGCTCTGTTTTCTTTGGGAAAGTGTGATGTGTCCGCATTATGTTTTGGGACATTTCCTGTCACGTGCACTAGGCCTACCCACACAAGCGACGCACGATTTTTATTGGGAGACTTCGGGGAACGCTGGGTGGAAGTGAATTTATGGCTCCTCTCAGATTCCAGAACTTTCTATCTCTGAAATGTGAGGGAAAGGTGCTTTTTTTTGCCAAATTTTGAGGTTTGCACAGGCTTCTGGGTAACAGAACCTGGTGAGAGCCCCACAAGTCACCCCATCTGGGATTCCCCTAGGTGTCTACTTTTACAAAATACACAGGTTTGGTAGGTTTCCCAGGTGCCATCTGAGCTAGAGGCCAAAATCCACAGCTCGGCACTTTGCAAAAAACAGCTCTGTTTTCTTTGGGAAAATGGGATTTGTCCATGTTATGTTTTGGGACATTTGCTGTCGTGGGCACTAGACCTACCCACACAAGCGGCGTACCATTTTTATCAGGAGACTTGGGGGAACGCTGGGTTGAAGGAAATTTGTGGCTCCTCTCAGATTACAGAATTTTCTGTCACCGAAATGTGGGGAAAATGTGTTTTTTTTGGCAGATTTTGAGGATTGCACAGGATTCTAGGAAACTGAACCTGGTGAGAGACCAACAAGTCACCCCATCTTGAATTCCTGTAGGTGTCTACTTCTTAAAAATGCACAGGTTTGGTAGGTTTCCCTAGGTGCCAGCTGAGCTAGAGGCCAAAATCCACAGATAAGCACTTTGCAAAAAAGAGCTCTGTTTTCTGTGGGAGAATGTGATGTATCCACGTTGTGTTTTGTGGCATTTCCTGTCGCAGGCACTAGGCCTACCGACAAAAGTGAGGTACTATTGTTATCGGGAGACTTGGGGGAGCGCTGGGTGGAAGGAAATTTGTGGCTTCTCTCAGGTTCCAGAACTTTCTGTCACCGAAATGTGAGGGAAAAGTGTTTTTTGCCAAATTTTGAGGTTTGAACAGGATTCTGAGTAAAATAACTATGTGAGAGCCCCACTAGTCACCCCATCGTGAATTACCCTAGGTGTCTATTTTAAAATAATGCACAGGTTTGTAAGGTTTCCCTAGGTACTGGCTGAGCTAGAGACTAAAATTCACAGCTAGGCACTTTGCAAAAAACAGCTCTGTTTTCTTTGGGAAGATGTGATGTGTCCATGTTTTGTTTTGGAGCATTTCCTGTCGCAAGCACTAGGCCTACCAACACAAGTGAGGTATCATTTATTATCGTAAGACTTCGTAGAACGCTGGATGGAAGTACATTTGTCGCTCCTCTCAGATTAAAGAACTTTCTGTCACCAAAATGTGAGGGAAAAGTGTTTTTTTGCCAAATCTTGAGGTTTGCCCAGCATTCTGAGTAACAGAACCTGTTGAGAGCCCCATAAGTCACCCCACCGTGGATTCCCCTACGTTTCTACTTTTAAAAAATGCACAGGTTGGGTAGGTTTCCCTAGCTGCCAACTGAGCTAGAGGACAAAATCCATAGCTAGGCACTTTGCAAAAAACAGCTCTGTTTCCTTTGGGAAAATGTGATGTGTCAATGTTGTGTTTTGGGGCATTTCCTGTCATGGGCACTAGACCTACCAACACAAGTGACGTATCATTTTTATTGGGAAATTTAGGGTAACGCTAGGTGGAAGTCAATTTGTGGCTTCTCTCAGATTCCACAACTTTCTGTCATGCAAATGTGAGAATAAAAGTATTTTTTTTGCCACGTTTTGAAGTTTGCACAGGCTTCTGGGTGACAGAACCTGGTGAGAGCCCCACAAGCCACCCCATCTGGGATTACCCTAGGTGTCTACTTCAAAAAAATGCACCGGTTTGGTAGGTTTCCCTAGGTGCTGGCTGAGCAAGAGGCCAAAATCCACCGCTTGGCACTTTCCAGGAAACAGCTCTGTTTTCTTTGGGAACATGTAATGTCTCCACGTTGTGTTTTGGGGCATTTCCTGTTGCAGGCACTAGGCCTACCAACACAAGTGAGGTATCATTTATTATCGGAAGACTTGGGGGAACGATGGATGGAAGGAAATTTGTGGCTCCTCTCAGATTCCAGAACTTTCTGTCACCAAAATGTAAGGAAAAAGTGTTCTTGTTTGCCAGATTTTGAGGAGTGCACAGGATTCTAAGTAACAGAACCTGGAGAGCGAACCACAAGTCACCCCAACTTGGATTCCCCTGGGTGTCTACTTTTAAAAAATGGACAGGTTTGGTAGGTTTCCCTAGCTGCCGGCTGAGCTAGGGGCCAAAATCCATAGCTAGGCAGTTTGCAAAAAACACTTGTTTTTCCTTTTGGAAAATGTGATGTGTCAATGTTGTGTTTTGGGGCATTTCCTTTCACGGGCACTAGACCTACCCACACAATCGAGGTACCATTTGTATCGGGTGACCTTGTGGAACGCTGGGTGGAAGTGAATTTATGGCTCCTCTCAGATTCCAGAACTTTCTATCTCTGAAATGTGAGGGAAAGGTGCTTTTTTTTGCCAAATTTTGAGGTTTGCACAGGCTTCTGGGTAACAGAACCTGGTGAGAGCCCCACAAGGCCCCCCATCTGGGATTCCCCTAGGTGTCTACTTTTACAAAATACACAGGTTTGGTAGGTTTCCCAGGTGCCATCTGAGCTAGAGACCAAAATCCACAGCTCAGCACTTTGCAAAAAACAGCTCTGTTTTCTTTGGGAAAATGGGATTTGTCCATGTTATGTCTTGGGACATTTGCTGTCGTGGGCACTGGACCTACCCACACAAGCGGCGTACCATTTTTATCAGGAGACTTGGGGGAACGCTGGGTTGAAGGAAATTTGTGGCTCCTCTCAGATTGCAGAATTTTCTGTCACCGAAATGTGAGGAAAATGTGTTTTTTTTGGCAGCTTTTGAGGATTGCACAGGATTCTAGGAAACTGAACCTGGTGAGAGACCAACAAGTCACCCCATCTTGAATTCCCCTAGGTGTCTACTTTTTAAAAATGCACAGGTTTGGTAGGTTTCCCTAGGTGCCAGCAGAGCTAGAGGCCAAAATCCACAGATAAGCACTTTGCAAAAAAGAGCTCTGTTTTCTGTGGGAGAATGTGATGTATCCACGTTGTGTTTTGTGGCATTTCCTGTCGCAGGCACTAGGCCTACCGACAAAAGTGAGGTACTATTGTTATCGGGAGACTTGGGGGAGCGCTGGGTGGAAGGAAATTTGTGGCTTCTCTCAGATTCCAGAACTTTCTGTCACCGAAATGGGAGGGAAAAGTGTTTTTTGCCACATTTTGAGGTTTGAACAGGATTCTGAGTAAAATAACTATGAGAGAGCCCCACTAGTCACCCCATCGTGAATTACCCTAGGTGTCTATTTTAAAATAATGCACAGGTTTGTAAGGTTTCCCTAGGTACTGGCTGAGCTAGAGACTGAAATTCACAGCTAGGCACTTTGCAAAAAACAGCTCTGTTTTCTTTGGGAAGATGTGATGTGTCCATGTTTTGTTTTGGAGCATTTCCTGTCGCAAGCACTAGGCCTACCAACACAAGTGAGGTATCATTTATTATCGTAAGACTTGGTAGAACGCTGGATGGAAGTACATTTGTCGCTCCTCTCAGATTCAAGAACTTTCTGTCACCAAAATGTGAGGAAAAAGTGTTTTTGTTTGCCAGATTTTGAGGATTGCACAGGATTCTAAGTAACAGAACCTGTTGAGAGCCCCACAAGTCGCCCCATCTTGGATTCCTCTAGGTGTCTACTTTTTAAAAATGCACAGGTTTGGCACGTTTCCCTAGCTGCCGGCTGAGCAAGGGGCCAAAATCCATAGCTAGGCACTTTGCAAAAAACAGTTGTTTTTCCTTTGGGAAAATGTGATGTGTCAATGTTGTATTTTGGGGCATTTCCTGTCGCGGTTACTAGACCTACCGACACAAGTGACGTACCATTTTTATTGGGAGACTTAGGGTAACGCTAGGTGGAAGTCAATTTGTGGCTTCTCTCAGATTCCACAACTTTCTGTCATGCAAATGTGAGAATAAAAGTATTTTTTTTGCCACATTTTGAAGTTTGCACAGGCTTCTGGGTGACAGAACCTGGTGAGAGCCCCAAAAGACACCCCATCTGGGATTACCCTAGGTGTCTACTTCACAAAAATGCACCGGTTTGGTAGGTTTCCCTAGGTGCTGGCTGAGCAAGAGGCCAAAATCCACTGCTTGGCACTTTCCAGGAAACAGCTCTGTTTTCTTTGGGAACATGTAATGTGTCCACGTTGTGTTTTGGGGCATTTCCTGATGCAGGCACTAGGCCTACCAACACAAGTGAGGTATCATTTATTATCGGAAGACTTGGGGGAACGCTGGATGGAAGGAAATTGGTGGCTCCTCTCAGATTCCTGAACTTTCTGTCACCAAAATGTGAGGAAAAAGTGTTCTTGTTTGCCAGATTTTGAGGAGTGCACAGGATTCGAAGTAACAGAACCTGGAGAGCGAACCACAAGTCACCCCATCATGGATTCCCCTGGGTGTCTACTTTTAAAAAATGCACATGTTTGGTAGGTTTCCCTAGCTGCCGGCTGAGCTAGGGGCCAAAATCCATAGCTAGGCAGTTTGCAAAAAACACTTGTTTTTCCTTTTGGAAAATGTGATGTGTCAATGTTGTGTTTTGGGGCATTTCCTGTCACGGGCACTAGACCTACCCACACAATCGAGGTACCATTTGTATCGGGTGACCTTGTGGAACGCTGGATGGAAGGAAATTTGTGGCTCCTCTCGGATTCCAGAACTTTCTGTCACCAAAATGTGAGGAAAAAGTGTTTTGGTTTGCCAGATTTTGCGGATTGCACAGGATTCTGAGTAACAGAACTGTGTGAGAGCCCCACTAGTCACCCCATCATGGATTCCCCTAGGTGTCTATTTTTTAAAAATGCACAGGTTTGGTAGTATTCCATAGGTGCCGGCTGAGCTAGAGACCAAAATCCACAGCTAGGCACTTCGCAAAAAACAGCTCTGTTTTCTTTGGGAAAGTGTGATGTGTCCACATTATGTTTTGGGGCATTTCCTGTCACGTGCACTAGGCCTACCAACACAAGTGATGTACCATTTTTATCGGGAGACTTGGGGGAACGCTGGGTGGAAGAAAATTTGTGGCTCCTTTCAGATTCCAGAACTTTCTGTTACCGAAATGTGAGGGAAAAGTGTTTTTTTGGCAGATTTTGAGGATTGCACAGGATTCTAGGAAACAGAACCTGGTGAGAGCCCAACAAGTTACCCCATCTTGGATTCCCCTTGGTGTCTACTTTTGAAAAATGCATAGGTTTGGTAGGTTTCCGTAGCTGCCGGCTGAGCTAGGGGCCAAAATCCATAGCTAGGCACTTTGCAAAAAACTGTTCTTTTCTCTTTGGGAAAATGTGATGTGCCCACGTTGTGTTTTGGGGCATATCCTGTCGCGGGCACTAGACCTACCCACACAAGCGACATACCATTTTTACTGGGAGACTTAGGGGAACACTGGGTGGAAGTCAATTTGTGGCTCCTCTCAGATTCCAGAACTTTCTATCACTGAAATATGAGGGAAAAGTAGTTTTGTTTGCCAAATTTGAAGTTTGCAGAGGCTTCTGGGTAACATAACCTGGCGAGAGCCCCACAAGTCACCCCATCTGGGATTCCACTAGGTGTCTACTTCTAAAAAATGCACAGATTTGGTAGGTTTGCCAGGTGCTGTCTGAGCTAGAGGCCAAAATCCACAGCTCGGCACTTTGCAAAAAAACAGCTCTGTTTTCTTTGGGAAAATGTTATGTGTCCACGTTGTGTTTTGGGGCATTTCCTGTCGCAGGCACTAGGCCTACCAACACAAGTGAGGTACCATTTTTATCGGACACTTGGGGGAACGCTAGGTTGAAGGAAATTTGTAGCTCCTCTCAGATTCCAGAATTTGCTGTCACCGAAATGTGAGGAAAAAATGTTTTTTTTGGCAGATTTTGAGGATTGCACAGGATTCTAGGAATCAGAACCTGGTGAGAGCCCAACAAGTCACCCCATCTTGTATTCCCCTAGGTGTCTACTTTTAAAAAATGCACAGGATTGGTAGGTTTCACTAGGTGCCGGCTGAGCTAGAGGCCAAAATCCACAGCTAGGCACATTGCAAAAAAGAGCTCTGTTTTCTTTGGGAAAATGTAATGTGTCCACGTTGTGTTTTGGGGCATTTCCTGTCACAGGCACTAGGCCTACCAACACAAGTGAGGTACCATTTTTATCGGGAGACTTGGGGGAATGCTGGGTGGAAGGAAATTTGTGGCTCCGCTCAGATTCCAGAACTTTCTGTCACCGAAATGCAAGGGAAAAGGTTTTTTTTGCCAAATTTTGAAGTTTGAACAGGATTCTAAGTAACAGAACTATGTGAAAGCCCCACAAATCACACCATTGTGGATCTCCCTTGGTGTCTACTTTTCAAAAATGCACAGGATTGTAAGCTTTCCCTAGGTGCTGGCTGAGCTAGAGTCAAAAATCCACTGCTAGACACTTTGCAAAAAACAGCTCTGTTTTCTTTCGGAACATGTGATGTGTCTACTTTGTTTTTTGGGACATTTCCTCTTGACGGCACAAGGCCTACCAACAGAAGTGAGGTATAATTTATTAGCGGAAGACTTGGTGGAATGGTGGATGGAAGGAAATGTGTGGCTCCTCTCAGATTCCAGAACTTTCTGTCACCAAAATGTGAGGAAAAAGTGTTTTGGTTTGCCACATTTTGAGGATTGCACAGGATTCTAAGTAACACAACCTGGTGAGAGCCCCACAAGTCACCCCATCTTGGATTCCACTAGGTGTCTACTTTTTAAAAATGCAGAGGTTTGGTAGGTTTCCCTAGCTGCCGGCTGAGCTAGGGCCAAAATCCATAGATAGGCAGTTTGCAAAAAACACTTGTTTTTCCTTTGGGAAAATGTGATATGTCAATGTTGTATTTTGGGGCATTTCCTGTCACAGGCACTAGACCTACCCACACAAGCGAGGTACCATTTGTATCGGGTGACCTTGTGGAACGCTGGATGGAAGAAAATGTGTGGCTCCTCTCAGATTCCAGAACTTTCTGTCACCGAAATGTGAGGGAAAAGTGTTTTTTTGCAACATTTTGAGGTTTCAACAGGATTCTGAGTAACAGAACTATGTGCAAGCCCCACAAGTTACCCCATCGTGGATTACCCTATGTGCCTCCTTTTAAAAAATGCGCAGGTTTCTAAGTTTTCCCTAGGTGCTGGCGGAGCTAGAGGTCAAAATCCACTGCTAGGCACTTTGCAAAAAAAAGCTCTGTTTTCTTTGGGAACATGTGATGTGTCCACGATGTGTTTTGGGGCATTTCCTGTCACGGGCACTAGGCCTACCCACACAAGCGAGGTACCATTTTTATCAGGATACTTGAGGGAACGCTGGGTGGAAGGACATTTGTGGCTCCTCTCAGATTCCAGAACTTTCTGTCACCGAAATATGGGAAAAAGTATTTTTTTGGGCAAATTTTGAGGTTTACACAGGATTCTGGGTAACAGAACCTGGCGAGAGCCCCACACGTCATCCGATCTTAGATTCCCCTATGTGTCTACTTTTAAAAAATGCACAGGTTTGGTAGGTTTCCCTAGGTGCCGGCTGAGCTAGAGGCCAAAATCCACGACTAGGCACTTTGCAAAAAAACAGGTGTGTTTTCTTTGGGAAAATGTGATGTGTCCACGTTGTGTTTTGGGGCATTTCCTGTCACAGGCACTAGGCCTACCAACACAAGAGAGGTATTGTTTATTATTGGAAGACTTGGGGGAACGCCGCATGGAAGGAAATGTGTTGCTCCTCTCAGATTCCAAAAATTTCTGTCACCAAAATGTGAGGAAAAAGTGTTTTTGTTTGCCAGATTTTGAGGATTGCACAGGATTCTAAGTAACAGAATCTGGTGTGAGCCACACAAGTCACCCCATCTTGGATTCCCCCAGGTTTCTACTTTTAAAAAATGCACAGGTTTGGTAGGTTTCACTAGCTGCCGGATGAGCTGGAGCCCAAAATCCATAGATAGGCACTTTGCAAAAAACAGCTCTGTTTCCTTTGGGAAAATGTGATGTGTCAATGTTGTGTTTTGGGGCATTTCCTGTCGTGGGCACTAGACCTACTCACACAAGCGACATACCATTTTTATCAGGAGACCTGGGGGGATGCTAGACGGAAGTAAATGTGTGTTTCCCCTCAGATTCCAGAACTTTCGGTCACCAAAACGTGAGAAAAAAATGTTTTTTTTGCCAAATTTTGAAGTTTGCTGAGGCTTCTGGGTAACATAACCTGGCGAGAGCCCCACAAGTCACTCCATCTGGGATTCCACTAGGTGTCTACTTCTAAAAAATACACAGGTTTGGTAGGTTTCCCAGGTGCTGTCTGAACTAGAGGCCAAAATCCACAGCTCAGCACTTTGCAAAAAATAGCTCTGTTTTCTTTGGGAAAATGTTATCTGTCCACGTTGTGTTTTGGGGCATTTCCTGTCGCAGGCACTAGGCCTACCAACACAAGCGAGGTACCGTTTTTATCGGAGACTTGGGGGAATGCTGGGTTGAAGGAAATTTGTAGCTCCTCTTAGATTCCACAATTTTCTCTCACCGAAATGTGAGGAAAAGGTGTTCCTTTTGGCAGACTTTGAGGATTGCACAGGATTCTAAGTAACACAACCTGGTGAGAGCCCCACAAGTCACCCAATCCTGGATTCCACTAGGTGTCTACTTTTTAAAAATGCACAGGTTTGGTAGGTTTCCCTAGCTGCCGGCTGAGCTAGGGGCCAAAATCCATAGCTAGGCAGTTTGCTAAAAACACTTGTTTTTCCTTTGGGAAAATGTGATGTGTCAATGTTGTGTTTTGGGGCATTTTCTGTCACGAGCACTAGACCTACCCACACAAGCGAGGTACCATTTGTATCGGGTGACCTTGTGGAACGCTGGATGGAAGGAAATTTGTGGCTCTGCTCAGATTCCAGAACTTTATGTCACCAAAATGTGAGGGAAAAGTGTTTTTTTGCTAAATTTTGAAGATTCAACAGGATTCTGAGTAACAGAACTATGTGAGAGCCCCACAAGTCACCCCACTGTGGATTACCCTAGGTGTCTACTTTTTAAAAATGCACAGGATTGTAAGGTTTCCCTAGGTGCTGGCTGAGCTAGAGTCCAAAATCCACTGCTAAGCACTTTGCAAAAAACAGCTCTGTTTTGTTTTGGAACATTTGATGTGTCTACGTTGTGTTTTGGGACATTTCCTGTTGGCGGCACTAGGCCTACCAACAAAAGTGAGGTATCATTTATTATCGGAAGACCTGGTGGAACGGTGGATGGTAGGAAATTTGTGGCTCCTCTCAGATTCCAGAACTTTCTGTCACCAAAATGTGAGGAAAAACTGTTTTTGTTTGCCAGATTTTGAGGAGTGCACAGAATTCTAAGTAACAGAACCTGGAGAGCGAACCACAAGTCACCCCATCTTGGATTCCCCTGGGTGTCTACTTTAAAAAAATGCATAGGTTTGGTAGGTTTCCCTACTTGCCGGCTGAGCTAGGGGCCAAAATCCATAGCTAGGCAGTTTGCAAAAAACACTTGTTTTTCCTTTTGGAAAATGTGATGTGTCAATGTTGTGTTTTGGGGCATTTCCTGTCACGGGCACCAGACATACCCACACAAGCGACATACCATTTTTATCGGGAGACCTGGGGGAATTCTGGATGGAAGTAAATTTGTGTCTCCTCTCAGAATCCAGAACTTTCTGTCACCGAAATGTGAGAAAAAATGTTTTGTTTTTGCCAAATTTTGAGGTTTGCATAGTCTTCTGGGTAACATAACCTGGCGAGAGCCCCACAAGTCACCCCATCTGGGATTCAACTAGGTGTCTACTTCTAAAAAATGCACAGGTTTGGTAGGTTTCCCAGGTGCCGTCTGAGCTAGAGGCCAAAATCCACAGCTCAGCACTTTGCAAATAACAGCTCTGTTTTCTTTGGGAAAATGTTGTGTGTCCACGTTCTGTTTTGGGGCATTTCCTGTTGCAGGCACTAGGCCTACCAACACAAGCGAGGTACCGTTTTTATCGGAGACTTGGGAGAATGCTGGGTTGAAGGAAATTTGTAGCTCCTCTTAGATTCCAGAATTTTCTGTCACCGAAATGTGAGGGAAATGTGTTTTTTTGGCATATTTTGAGGATTGCACACGATTCTAGGAAACACAACCTGGTGAGAGCCCAACAAGTCACCCCATCTTGTATTCCCCTAGGTGTCTATTTTTAAAAAATGCACAGGTTTGGTAGGATTCCATAGGTGCCGGCTGAGCTACAGACCAGAATCCACAGCTAGGCACTTTGCAAAAAACAGCTCTGTTTTCTTTGGGAAAATGTTATGTGTCCACGTTGTGTTTTGGGGCATTTCCTGTCACGGGCACTAGGCCTACCAACAAAAGTGAGGTACCAGTTTTATCGGGAGACTTGGGGGAACGCTGGGTGGAAGGAAATTTGTGGCTCCTCTCAGATTCCAGAACTTTCTGTCACCGAAATGTGAGGGAAAAGTGTTTTTTTGGCAGATTTGGAGGATTGCACAGGATTCTAGGAAACACAACCTGGTGAGAGCCCAACAAGTCACCCCATCTTGGATTCCCCTGGGTGTCTACTTTAAAAAAATGCATAGGTTTGGTAGGTTTCCCTACTTGCCGGCTGAGCTAGGGGCCAAAATCCATAGCTAGGCACTTTGCAAAAAACTGTTCTTTTTTCTTTGGGAAAATGTGATGTGCCCACGTTGTGTTTTGGGGCATATCCTGTCGCGGGCACTAGACCTACCCACACAAGCGACATACCATTTTTATCGGGAGACCTGGGGGAATTCTGGATGGAAGTAAATTTGTGTCTCCTCTCAGAATCCAGAACTTTCTGTCACCGAAATGTGAGAAAAAATTTGTTTTTTTTGCCAAATTTTGAGGTTTGCACAGGCTTCTAGGTAACATAACCTGGCGAGAGCCCCACAAGTCACCCCATCTGGGATTCAACTAGGTGTCTACTTCTAAAAAATGCACAGGTTTGGTAGGTTTCCCAGGTGCCGTCTGAGCTAGAGGCCAAAATCCACAGCTCAGCACTTTACAAATAACAGCTCTGTTTTCTTTGGGAAAATGTTGTGTGTCCATGTTGTGTTTTGGGGCATTTCCTGTTGCAGGCACTAGGCCTACCAACACAAGCGAGGTACCGTTTTTATCGGAGACTTGTGAGAATGCTGGGTTGAACGAAATTTGTAGCTCCTCTTAGATTCCAGAATTTTCTGTCACCGAAATGTGAGGAAAAAGTGTTTTTTTGGCATATTTTGAGGATTGCACAGGATTCTAGGAAACACAACCTGGTGAGAGCCCAACAAGTCACCCCATCTTGTGTTCCCCTAGGTGTCTATTTTTAAAAAATGCACAGGTTTGGTAGGATTCCATAGGTGCCGGCTGAGTTACAGACCAAAATCCACAGCTAGGCACTTTGCAAAAAACAGCTCTGTTTTCTTTGGGAAAATGTTATGTGTCCACGTTGTGTTTTGGGGCATTTCCTGTCACGGGCACTAGGCCTACCAACAAAAGTGAGGTACCAGATTTATCGGGAGACTTGGGGAACGCTGGGTGGAAGGAAATTTGTGGCTCCTCTCAGATTCCAGTACTTTCTGTCACCGAAATGTGAGGGAAAAGTGTTTTTTTGGCAGATTTGGAGGATTGCACAGGATTCTAGGAAACACAACCTGGTGAGAGCCCAACAAGTCACCCCATCTTGGATTCCTCTAGGTGTCTACTTTTGAAAAATGCGTAGGTTTCCGTAGCTGCCGGCTGAGCTAGGGGCCAAAATCCATAGCTAGGCACTTTGCAAAAAACTGTTCTTTTTTCTTTGGGAAAATGTGATGTGCCCACGTTGTGTTTTGGGGCATATCCTGTCGCGGGCACTAGACCTACCCACACAAGCGACATACCATTTTTATTGGGAGACTTAGGGAAACACTGGGTGGAAGTCAATTTGTGGCTCCTCTCAGATTCCAGAACTTTCTATCACTGAAATGTGAGGGAAAAGTAGGTATTTTTGCCAAATTTTGAAGTTTGCAGAAGCTTCTGGGTAACATAACCTGGCGAGAGCCCCACAAGTCACCCCATCTGGGATTCCACTAGGTGTTTACTTCTGAAAATTGCACAGGTTTGGTAGGTTTCCCAGGTGCCGTCAGAGCTAGAGGCCAAAATCCACAGCTTGGCACTTTGCAAAAAACAGCTCTGTTTTCTTTGGGAAAATGTTATGTGTCCACGTTGTGTTTTGGGGCATTTCCTGTCGCAGGCACTAGGCCTACCAACACAAGTGAGGTACCATTTTTATCGGAGACTTGGGAGAACACTGGATTGAAGGAAATTTGTAGCTCCTCTCAGAACCCAGAACTTTCTGTCACCGAAATGTGAGGGAAAAGTGTTTTTTTGGCAGATTTGGAGGATTGCACAGGATTCTAGGAAACACAACCTGGTGAGAGCCCAACAAGTCACCCCATTTTGGATTCCCCTAGGTGTCTACTTTTGAAAAATGCATAGGTTTGGTAGGTTTACGTAGCTGCCGGCTGAGCTAGGGGCCAAAATCCATAGCTAGGCACTTTGCAAAAAACTGTTCTTTTCTCTTTGGGAAAATGTAATGTGCCCACGTTGTGTTTTGGGGCATATCCTGTCGCGGGCACTAGACCTACCCACACAAGCGACATACCATTTTTATTGGGAGACTTAGGGGAACAATGGGTGGAAGTCAATTTGTGGCTCCTCTCAGATTCCAGAACTTTCTATCACTGAAAAGTGAGGGAAAAGTAGTTTTTTTTGCCAAATTTTGAAGTTTGCAGAGGCTTCTGGGTAAAATAACCTGGCCAGAGCCCCACAAGTCACCCCATCTGGGATTCCACTAGTTGTCTACTTCTAAAAAATGCACAGGTTTGGTAGGTTTCCCAGGTGCTGTCTGAGCTAGAGGCCAAAATCCACAGCTCGGCACTTTGCAAAAAAACAGCTCTGTTTTCTTTGGGAAAATGTTATGTGTCCACGTTGTGTTTTGGCACATTTCCTGTTGGCGGCACTAGGCCAACCAACACAAGTGAGGTATCGTTTATGATCGGAAGACTTGGTGGAACGCTGGATGGAAGGAAATTTGTGGCTCCTCTCAGATTCCAGAACATTCTGTCACCAAAATGTGAAGAAAAAGTGTTTTGGTTTGCCAGATTTTGAGGATTGCACAGGATTCGAAGTAACAGAACCTGGTGAGAGCCCCACATGTCACCCTATGTTGGATTCCCCTAGGTGTCTACTTTTTTAAAATGCACAGGTTTGGTAGATTTCCGTAGCTGCCGGCTGAGGTAGGGGCTGAAATCCATAGCTAGGCAGTTTGCAAAAAGCAGTTGTTTTTCCTTTGGGAAAATGTGATGTGTCAATGTTGTGTTTTGGGGCATTTCCTGTCACGGGCACTAGACCTACCCACACTAGCGAGGTACCATTTGTATCGGGTGACCTGGGGGAACACTGGGTGGGAGTACATTTTTGGCTCCTCTCAGATTCCAGAACTTTCTGTCACTGAAATGTGCGGGAAAAGTGTTTCTTTTGCCAAATTTTGAGATTTGCCCAGGATTCCGAGTAACAGAACCTGTTGAGAGCCCCACAAGTCACCCCATCATGGATTCATCTAGGTGTCTACTTTTAAAAAATGCACAGGTTTGGTAGGATTCCATAGGTGCCGGTCGAGCTAGAGACCAAAATCCACAGCTCGGCACTTTGCAAAAAACAGCTCTGTTTTCTTTGGGAAAATGTTATGTGTCCACGTTGTGTTTTGGGGCATTTCCTGTCGCAGGCACTGGGCCTACCGACACAAGTGAGGTACCGTTTTTATCGGAGACTTGGGGGAATGCTGTGTTGATGGAAATTTGTAGCTCCTCTTAGATTCCAGAATTTTCTGTCACCGAAATGTGAGGAAAAAGTGTTTTTTTTGGCAGATTTGGAGGATTTCACAGGATTCTAGGAAACACAACTTGGTGAGAGCCCAACAAGTCACCCCATCTTGTATTCCCCTAGGTGTCTACATTTTAAAAATGTACAGGTTTGGTAGGCTTCCCTAGGCGCCGGTTGAGCTAGAGGCTAAAATCCACAGCTAGGCAATTTGCGAAAAAGAGCTCTGTTTTCTTTGGGAAAATGTGATGTGTCCACGTTGTGTTTTGGGGCATTTCCTGTTGCAGGCACTAGGCCTACCAACACAAGTGAGGTACCATTTTTATTGTGATACTTGGGTGAAAGCTGAGTGGAAGGAAATTTGTAGCTCCGCTCAGATTCCAGAACTTTCTGTCACCGAAATGTGAGGGGAAAGTGTTTTTTTGCCAAATTTTGAGGTTTGAACAGGATTCTGAGTAACCGAACTATGTGAGAGCCCCACAAGTCACCCCATCGTGAATTAACCTAGGTGTCTACTTTAAAAAAATGCACAGGTTTGTAAGGTTTCCCTAGGTGCTGGCTGAGCTAGAGGCCAAAATCCACCGCTAGGCACGTTGCAAAAAAGAGCTCTGTTTTTTTTGGGAACATGTGATGTGTCCACGTTGTGTTTTGGGACATTTTCTGTTGGCGGCACTAGGCCTACCAACACAAGTGAGGTATCATTTATTATCGGAAGACTTGGTGGAACGCTGGATGGAAGGAAATTTGTGGCTCCTCTCAGATTCCAGAACTTTCTGTCACCAAAATGTGAAGAAAAAGTGTTTTGGTTTGCCAGATTTTGAGGATTGCACAGGATTCGAAGTAACAGAACCTGGTGAGAGTCCCACATGTCACCCTATGTTGGATTCCCCTAGGTGTCTACTTTCTAAAAATGCACAGGTTTGGTAGATTTCCGTAGCTGCCGGCTGAGCTAGGGGCCGAAATCCATAGCTAGGCAGTTTGCAAAAAGCAGTTGTTTTTCCTTTGGGAAAATGTGATGTGTCAATGTTGTGTTTTGGGGCATTTCCTGTCACGGGCACTAGACCTACCCACACAAGCGAGGTACCATTTGTATCGGGTGACCTGGGGTAACACTGGGTGGGAGTACATTTTTGGCTCCTCTCAGATTCCAGAACTTTCTGTCACTGAAATGTGCGGGAAAAGTGTTTCTTTTGCCAAATTTGGAGATTTGCCCAGGATTCCAAGTAACAGAACCTGTTGAGAGCCCCACAAGTCACCCAATCATGGATTCATCTAGGTGTCTACTTTAAAAAAATGCACAGGTTTGGTAGGATTCCATAGGTGCCGGTCGAGCTGGAGACGAAAATCCACAGCCCGGCACTTTGCAAAAAACAGCTCTGTTTTCTTTGGGAAAATGTTATGTGTCCACGTTGTGTTTTGGGGCATTTCCTGTCGCAGGCACTGGGCCTACTGACACAAGTGAGGTACCGTTTTTATCGGAGACTTGGGGGAATGCTGGGTTGAAGGAAATTTGTAGCTCCTCTTAGATTCCAGAATTTTCTGTCACCGAAATGTGAGGAAAAAGTGTTTTTTTTGGCAGATTTTGAGGATTTCACAGGATTCTAGGAAACACAACCTGGTGAGAGCCCCACAAGTCACCCCATCTTGTATTCCCCTAGGTGTCTACATTTTAAAAATGCACAGGTTTGGTAGGCTTCCCTAGGCGCCGGCTGAGCTAGAGGCCAAAATCCACAGCTAGGCAATTTGCGAAAAAGAGCTCTGTTTTCTTTGGGAAAATGTGATGTGTCCACGTTGTGTTTTGGGGCATTTCCTGTTGCAGGCACTAGGCCTACCAACACAAGTGAGGTACCATTTTTATCGTGATACTTGGGTGAAAGCTGGGTGGAAGGAAATGTGTGGTTCCGCTCAGATTCCAGAACTTTCTGTCACCGAAATGTGAGGGTAAAGTGTTTTTTTTGGCAGATTTGGAGGATTTAACAGGATTCTAGGAAACACAACCTGGTGAGAGCCCCACAAGTCACCCCATCTTGTATTCCCCTAGGTGTCTACATTTTAAAAATGCACAGGTTTGGTAGGCTTCCCTAGGCGCCGGCTGAGCTAGAGGCCAAAATCCACAGCTAGGCAATTTGCGAAAAAGAGCTCTGTTTTCTTTGGGAAAATGTGATGTGTCCACGTTGTGTTTTGGGGCATTTCCTGTTGCAGGCACTAGGCCTACCAACACAAGTGAGGTACCATTTTTATCGTGATACTTGGGTGAAAGCTGGGTGGAAGGAAATGTGTGGTTCCGCTCAGATTCCAGAACTTTCTAACACTGAAATGTGAGGGGAAAGTGTTTTTTTGCCAAATTTTGAGGTTTGAACAGGATTCTGAGTAACCGAACTATGTGAGAACCCCACAAGTCACCCCATCGTGGATTAACCTAGGTGTCTACTTTTCAAAAATGCACAGGTTTGTAAGGTTTCCCTAGGTGCTGGCTGAGCTAGAGGCCAAAATCCACCGCTAGGCACGTTGCAAAAAAGAGCTCTGTTTTCTTTGGGAACATGTGATGTGTCCACGTTGTGTTTTGGGACATTTCCTGTTGGCGGCACTAGGCCTACCAACACAAGTGAGGTATCATTTATTATCGGAAGACTTGGTGGAACGCTGGATGGAAGGAAATTTGTGGCTCCTCTCAGATTCCAGAACTTTCTGTCACCAAAATGTGAAGAAAAAGTGTTTTGGTTTGCCAGATTTTGAGGATTGCACAGGATTCGAAGTAACAGAACCTGGTGAGAGCCCCACATGTCACCCTATGTTGGATTCCCCTAGGTGTCTACTTTTTTAAAATGCACAGGTTTGGTAGATTTCCGTAGCTGCCGGCTGAGGTAGGGGCTGAAATCCATAGCTAGGCAGTTTGCAAAAAGCAGTTGTTTTTCCTTTGGGAAAATGTGATGTGTCAATGTTGTGTTTTGGGGCATTTCCTGTCACGGGCACTAGACCTACCCACACTAGCGAGGTACCATTTGTATCGGGTGACCTGGGGGAACACTGGGTGGGAGTACATTTTTGGCTCCTCTCAGATTCCAGAACTTTCTGTCACTGAAATGTGCGGGAAAAGTGTTTCTTTTGCCAAATTTTGAGATTTGCCCAGGATTCCGAGTAACAGAACCTGTTGAGAGCCCCACAAGACACCCCATCATGGATTCATCTAGGTGTCTACTTTTAAAAAATGCACAGGTTTGGTAGGATTCCATAGGTGCCGGTCGAGCTGGAGACCAAAATCCACATCTCGGCACTTTGCAAAAAACAGCTCTGTTTTCTTTGGGAAAATGTTATGTGTCCACGTTGTGTTTTGGGGCATTTCCTGTCGCAGGCACTGGGCCTACCGACACAAGTGAGGTACCGTTTTTATCGGAGACTTGGGGGAATGCTGTGTTGATGGAAATTTGTAGCTCCTCTTAGATTCCAGAATTTTCTGTCACCGAAATGTGAGGAAAAAGTGTTTTTTTTTGGCAGATTTGGAGGATTTCACAGGATTCTAGGAAACACAACCTGGTGAGAGCCCAACAAGTCACCCCATCTTGTATTCCCCTAGGTGTCTACATTTTAAAAATGTACAGGTTTGGTAGGCTTCCCTAGGCGCCGGTTGAGCTAGAGGCTAAAATCCACAACTAGGCAATTTGCGAAAAAGAGCTCTGTTTTCTTTGGGAAAATGTGATGTGTCCACGTTGTGTTTTGGGGCATTTCCTGTTGCAGGCACTAGGCCTACCAACACAAGTGAGGTACCATTTTTATCGTGATACTTGGGTGAAAGCTGGGTGGAAGGAAATTTGTGGCTCCGCTCAGATTCAGAACTTTCTGTCACCGAAATGTGAGGGGAAAGTGTTTTTTTGCCAAATTTTGAGGTTTGAACAGGATTCTGAGTAACCGAACTATGTGAGAGCCCCACAAGTCACCCCATCGTGGATTAACCTAGGTGTCTACTTTTAAAAAATGCACAGGTTTGTAAGGTTTCCCTAGGTGCTGGCTGAGCTAGAGGCCAAAATCCACCGCTAGGCACGTTGCAAAAAAGAGCTCTGTTTTTTTTGGGAACATGTGATGTGTCCACGTTGTGTTTTGGGACATTTTCTGTTGGCGGCACTAGGCATACCAACACAAGTGAGGTATCATTTATTATCGGACGACTTGATGGAACGCTGGATGGAAGGAAATTTGTGGCTCCTCTCAGATTCCAGAACTTTCTGTCACCAAAATGTGAAGAAAAAGTGTTTTGGTTTGCCAGATTTTGAGGATTGCACAGGATTCGAAGTAACAGAACCTGGTGAGAGCCCCACATGTCACCCTATGTTGGATTCCCCTAGGTGTCTACTTTCTAAAAATGCACAGGTTTGGTAGATTTCCGTAGCTGCCGGCTGAGCTAGGGGCCGAAATCCATAGCTAGGCAGTTTGCAAAAAGCAGTTGTTTTTTCTTTGGGAAAATGTGATGTGTCAATGTTGTGTTTTGGGGCATTTCCTGTCACGGGCACTAGACCTACCCACACAAGCGAGGTACCATTTGTATCGGGTGACCTGGGGTAACACTGGGTGGGAGTACATTTTTGGCTCCTCTCAGATTCCAGAACTTTCTGTCACTGAAATGTGCGGGAAAAGTGTTTCTTTTGCCAAATTTGGAGATTTGCCCAGGATTCCAAGTAACAGAACCTGTTGAGAGCCCCACAAGTCACCCAATCATGGATTCATCTAGGTGTCTACTTTAAAAAAATGCACAGGTTTGGTAGGATTCCATAGGTGCCGGTCGAGCTGGAGACGAAAATCCACAGCCCGGCACTTTGCAAAAAACAGCTCTGTTTTCTTTGGGAAAATGTTATGTGTCCACGTTGTGTTTTGGGGCATTTCCTGTCGCAGGCACTGGGCCTACTGACACAAGTGAGGTACCGTTTTTATCGGAGACTTGGGGGAATGCTGGGTTGAAGGAAATTTGTAGCTCCTCTTAGATTCCAGAATTTTCTGTCACCGAAATGTGAGGAAAAAGTGTTTTTTTTGGCAGATTTTGAGGATTTCACAGGATTCTAGGAAACACAACCTGGTGAGAGCCCCACAAGTCACCCCATCTTGTATTCCCCTAGGTGTCTACATTTTAAAAATGCACAGGTTTGGTAGGCTTCCCTAGGCGCCGGCTGAGCTAGAGGCCAAAATCCACAGCTAGGCAATTTGCGAAAAAGAGCTCTGTTTTCTTTGGGAAAATGTGATGTGTCCACGTTGTGTTTTGGGGCATTTCCTGTTGCAGGCACTAGGCCTACCAACACAAGTGAGGTACCATTTTTATCGTGATACTTGGGTGAAAGCTGGGTGGAAGGAAATGTGTGGTTCCGCTCAGATTCCAGAACTTTCTGTCACCGAAATGTGAGGGGAAAGTGTTTTTTTTGGCAGATTTGGAGGATTTAACAGGATTCTAGGAAACACAACCTGGTGAGAGCCCCACAAGTCACCCCATCTTGTATTCCCCTAGGTGTCTACATTTTAAAAATGCACAGGTTTGGTAGGCTTCCCTAGGCGCCGGCTGAGCTAGAGGCCAAAATCCACAGCTAGGCAATTTGCGAAAAAGAGCTCTGTTTTCTTTGGGAAAATGTGATGTGTCCACGTTGTGTTTTGGGGCATTTCCTGTTGCAGGCACTAGGCCTACCAACACAAGTGAGGTACCATTTTTATCGTGATACTTGGGTGAAAGGTGGGTGGAAGGAAATGTGTGGTTCCGCTCAGATTCCAGAACTTTCTGTCACTGAAATGTGAGGGGAAAGTGTTTTTTTGCCAAATTTTGAGGTTTGAACAGGATTCTGAGTAACCGAACTATGTGAGAACCCCACAAGTCACCCCATCGTGGATTAACCTAGGTGTCTACTTTTAAAAAATGCACAGGTTTGTAAGGTTTCCCTAGGTGCTGGCTGAGCTAGAGGCCAAAATCCACCGCTAGGCACGTTGCAAAAAAGAGCTCTGTTTTCTTTGGGAACATGTGATGTGTCCACGTTGTGTTTTGGGACATTTCCTGTTGGCGGCACTAGGCCTACCAACACAAGTGAGGTATCATTTATTATCGGAAGACTTGGTGGAACGCTGGATGGAAGGAAATTTGTGGCTCCTCTCAGATTCCAGAACTTTCTGTCACCAAAATGTGAAGAAAAAGTGTTTTGGTTTGCCAGATTTTGAGGATTGCACAGGATTCGAAGTAACAGAACCTGGTGAGAGCCCCACATGTCACCCTATGTTGGATTCCCCTAGGTGTCTACTTTCTAAAAATGCACAGGTTTGGTAGATTTCCGTAGCTGCCGGCTGAGCTAGGGGCCGAAATCCATAGCTAGGCAGTTTGCAAAAAGCAGTTGTTTTTCCTTTGGGAAAATGTGATGTGTCAATGTTGTGTTTTGGGGCATTTCCTGTCACGGGCACTAGACCTACCCACACAAGCGAGGTACCATTTGTATCGGGTGACCTGGGGTAACACTGGGTGGGAGTACATTTTTGGCTCCTCTCAGATTCCAGAACTTTCTGTCACTGAAATGTGCGGGAAAAGTGTTTCTTTTGCCAAATTTGGAGATTTGCCCAGGATTCCAAGTAACAGAACCTGTTGAGAGCCCCACAAGTCACCCAATCATGGATTCATCTAGGTGTCTACTTTAAAAAAATGCACAGGTTTGGTAGGATTCCATAGGTGCCGGTCGAGCTGGAGACGAAAATCCACAGCCCGGCACTTTGCAAAAAACAGCTCTGTTTTCTTTGGGAAAATGTTATGTGTCCACGTTGTGTTTTGGGGCATTTCCTGTCGCAGGCACTGGGCCTACTGACACAAGTGAGGTACCGTTTTTATCGGAGACTTGGGGGAATGCTGGGTTGAAGGAAATTTGTAGCTCCTCTTAGATTCCAGAATTTTCTGTCACCGAAATGTGAGGAAAAAGTGTTTTTTTTGGCAGATTTTGAGGATTTCACAGGATTCTAGGAAACACAACCTGGTGAGAGCCCCACAAGTCACCCCATCTTGTATTCCCCTAGGTGTCTACATTTTAAAAATGCACAGGTTTGGTAGGCTTCCCTAGGCGCCGGCTGAGCTAGAGGCCAAAATCCACAGCTAGGCAATTTGCGAAAAAGAGCTCTGTTTTCTTTGGGAAAATGTGATGTGTCCACGTTGTGTTTTGGGGCATTTCCTGTTGCAGGCACTAGGCCTACCAACACAAGTGAGGTACCATTTTTATCGTGATACTTGGGTGAAAGCTGGGTGGAAGGAAATGTGTGGTTCCGCTCAGATTCCAGAACTTTCTGTCACCGAAATGTGAGGGGAAAGTGTTTTTTTTGGCAGATTTGGAGGATTTAACAGGATTCTAGGAAACACAACCTGGTGAGAGCCCCACAAGTCACCCCATCTTGTATTCCCCTAGGTGTCTACATTTTAAAAATGCACAGGTTTGGTAGGCTTCCCTAGGCGCCGGCTGAGCTAGAGGCCAAAATCCACAGCTAGGCAATTTGCGAAAAAGAGCTCTGTTTTCTTTGGGAAAATGTGATGTGTCCACGTTGTGTTTTGGGGCATTTCCTGTTGCAGGCACTAGGCCTACCAACACAAGTGAGGTACCATTTTTATCGTGATACTTGGGTGAAAGCTGGGTGGAAGGAAATGTGTGGTTCCGCTCAGATTCCAGAACTTTCTAACACTGAAATGTGAGGGGAAAGTGTTTTTTTGCCAAATTTTGAGGTTTGAACAGGATTCTGAGTAACCGAACTATGTGAGAACCCCACAAGTCACCCCATCGTGGATTAACCTAGGTGTCTACTTTTCAAAAATGCACAGGTTTGTAAGGTTTCCCTAGGTGCTGGCAGAGCTAGAGGCCAAAATCCACCGCTAGGCACGTTGCAAAAAAGAGCTCTGTTTTCTTTGGGAACATGTGATGTGTCCACGTTGTGTTTTGGGACATTTCCTGTTGGCGGCACTAGGCCTACCAACACAAGTGAGGTATCATTTATTATCGGAAGACTTGGTGGAACGCTGGATGGAAGGAAATTTGTGGCTCCTCTCAGATTCCAGAACTTTCTGTCACCAAAATGTGAAGAAAAAGTGTTTTGGTTTGCCAGATTTTGAGGATTGCACAGGATTCGAAGTAACAGAACCTGGTGAGAGCCCCACATGTCACCCTATGTTGGATTCCCCTAGGTGTCTACTTTTTTAAAATGCACAGGTTTGGTAGATTTCCGTAGCTGCCGGCTGAGGTAGGGGCTGAAATCCATAGCTAGGCAGTTTGCAAAAAGCAGTTGTTTTTCCTTTGGGAAAATGTGATGTGTCAATGTTGTGTTTTGGGGCATTTCCTGTCACGGGCACTAGACCTACCCACACTAGCGAGGTACCATTTGTATCGGGTGACCTGGGGGAACACTGGGTGGGAGTACATTTTTGGCTCCTCTCAGATTCCAGAACTTTCTGTCACTGAAATGTGCGGGAAAAGTGTTTCTTTTGCCAAATTTTGAGATTTGCCCAGGATTCCGAGTAACAGAACCTGTTGAGAGCCCCACAAGACACCCCATCATGGATTCATCTAGGTGTCTACTTTTAAAAAATGCACAGGTTTGGTAGGATTCCATAGGTGCCGGTCGAGCTGGAGACCAAAATCCACATCTCGGCACTTTGCAAAAAACAGCTCTGTTTTCTTTGGGAAAATGTTATGTGTCCACGTTGTGTTTTGGGGCATTTCCTGTCGCAGGCACTGGGCCTACCGACACAAGTGAGGTACCGTTTTTATCGGAGACTTGGGGGAATGCTGTGTTGATGGAAATTTGTAGCTCCTCTTAGATTCCAGAATTTTCTGTCACCGAAATGTGAGGAAAAAATGTTTTTTTTGGCAGATTTGGAGGATTTCACAGGATTCTAGGAAACACAACCTGGTGAGAGCCCAACAAGTCACCCCATCTTGTATTCCCCTAGGTGTCTACATTTTAAAAATGTACAGGTTTGGTAGGCTTCCCTAGGCGCCGGTTGAGCTAGAGGCTAAAATCCACAGCTAGGCAATTTGCGAAAAAGAGCTCTGTTTTCTTTGGGAAAATGTGATGTGTCCACGTTGTGTTTTGGGGCATTTCCTGTTGCAGGCACTAGGCCTACCAACACAAGTGAGGTACCATTTTTATCGTGATACTTGGGTGAAAGCTGGGTGGAAGGAAATTTGTGGCTCCGCTCAGATTCAGAACTTTCTGTCACCGAAATGTGAGGGGAAAGTGTTTTTTTTGCCAAATTTTGAGGTTTGAACAGGATTCTGAGTAACCGAACTATGTGAGAGCCCCACAAGTCACCCCATCGTGGATTAACCTAGGTGTCTACTTTTAAAAAATGCACAGGTTTGTAAGGTTTCCCTAGGTGCTGGCTGAGCTAGAGGCCAAAATCCACCGCTAGGCACGTTGCAAAAAAGAGCTCTGTTTTTTTTGGGAACATGTGATGTGTCCACGTTGTGTTTTGGGACATTTTCTGTTGGCGGCACTAGGCCTACCAACACAAGTGAGGTATCATTTATTATCGGACGACTTGATGGAACGCTGGATGGAAGGAAATTTGTGGCTCCTCTCAGATTCCAGAACTTTCTGTCACCAAAATGTGAAGAAAAAGTGTTTTGGTTTGCCAGATTTTGAGGATTGCACAGTATTCGAAGTAACAGAACCTGGTGAGAGCCCCACATGTCACCCTATGTTGGATTCCCCTAGGTGTCTACTTTCTAAAAATGCACAGGTTTGGTAGATTTCCGTAGCTGCCGGCTGAGCTAGGGGCCGAAATCCATAGCTAGGCAGTTTGCAAAAAGCAGTTGTTTTTCCTTTGGGAAAATGTGATGTGTCAATGTTGTGTTTTGGGGCATTTCCTGTCACGGGCACTAGACCTACCCACACAAGTGAGGTACCATTTGTATCGGGTGACCTGGGGTAACACTGGGTGGGAGTACATTTTTGGCTCCTCTCAGATTCCAGAACTTTCTGTCACTGAAATGTGCGGGAAAAGTGTTTCTTTTGCCAAATTTGGAGATTTGCCCAGGATTCCAAGTAACAGAACCTGTTGAGAGCCCCACAAGTCACCCAATCATGGATTCATCTAGGTGTCTACTTTAAAAAAATGCACAGGTTTGGTAGGATTCCATAGGTGCCGGTCGAGCTGGAGACGAAAATCCACAGCCCGGCACTTTGCAAAAAACAGCTCTGTTTTCTTTGGGAAAATGTTATGTGTCCACGTTGTGTTTTGGGGCATTTCCTGTCGCAGGCACTGGGCCTACTGACACAAGTGAGGTACCGTTTTTATCGGAGACTTGGGGGAATGCTGGGTTGAAGGAAATTTGTAGCTCCTCTTAGATTCCAGAATTTTCTGTCACCGAAATGTGAGGAAAAAGTGTTTTTTTTGGCAGATTTTGAGGATTTCACAGGATTCTAGGAAACACAACCTGGTGAGAGCCCCACAAGTCACCCCATCTTGTATTCCCCTAGGTGTCTACATTTTAAAAATGCACAGGTTTGGTAGGCTTCCCTAGGCGCCGGCTGAGCTAGAGGCCAAAATCCACAGCTAGGCAATTTGCGAAAAAGAGCTCTGTTTTCTTTGGGAAAATGTGATGTGTCCACGTTGTGTTTTGGGGCATTTCCTGTTGCAGGCACTAGGCCTACCAACACAAGTGAGGTACCATTTTTATCGTGATACTTGGGTGAAAGCTGGGTGGAAGGAAATGTGTGGTTCCGCTCAGATTCCAGAACTTTCTGTCACCGAAATGTGAGGGGAAAGTGTTTTTTTGCCAAATTTTGAGGTTTGAACAGGATTCTGAGTAACCGAACTATGTGAGAACCCCACAAGTCACCCCATCGTGGATTAACCTAGGTGTCTACTTTTCAAAAATGCACAGGTTTGTAAGGTTTCCCTAGGTGCTGGCTGAGCTAGAGGCCAAAATCCACCGCTAGGCACGTTGCAAAAAAGAGCTCTGTTTTTTTTGGGAACATGTGATGTGTCCACGTTTTGTTTTGGGACATTTTCTGTTGGCGGCACTAGGCCTACCAACACAAGTGAGGTATCATTTATTATCGGACGACTTGATGGAACGCTGGATGGAAGGAAATTTGTGGCTCCTCTCAGATTCCAGAACTTTCTGTCACCAAAATGTGAAGAAAAAGTGTTTTGGTTTGCCAGATTTTGAGGATTGCACAGGATTCGAAGTAACAGAACCTGGTGAGAGCCCCACATGTCACCCTATGTTGGATTCCCCTAGGTGTCTACTTTTTAAAAATGCACAGGTTTGGTAGATTTCCGTAGCTGCCGGCTGAGCTAGGGGCCGAAATCCATAGCTAGGCAGTTTGCAAAAAGCAGTTTTTTTTCCTTTGGGAAAATGTGATGTGTCAATGTTGTGTTTTGGGGCATTTACTGTCACGGGCACTAGACCTACCCACACAAGCGAGGTACCATTTGTATCGGGTGACCTGGGGGAACACTGGGTGGGAGTACATTTTTGGCTCCTCTCAGATTCCAGAACTTTCTGTCACTGAAATGTGCGCGAAAAGTGTTTCTTTTGCCAAATTTTGAGATTTGCCCAGGATTCCAAGTAACAGAACCTGTTGAGAGCCCCACAAGTCACCCCATCATGGATTCATCTAGGTGTCTACTTTAAAAAAATGCACAGGTTTGGTAGGATTCCATAGGTGCCGGTCGAGCTGGAGACGAAAATCCACAGCCCGGCACTTTGCAAAAAACAGCTCTGTTTTCTTTGGGAAAATGTTGTGTGTCCACGTTGTGTTTTGGGGCATTTCCTGTTGCAGGCACTGGGCCTACTGACACAAGTGAGGTACCGTTTTTATCGGAGACTTGGGGGAATGCTGGGTTGAAGGAAATTTGTAGCTCCTCTTAGATTCCAGAATTTTCTGTCACCGAAATGTGAGGAAAAAGTGTTTTTTTTGGCAGATTTGGAGGATTTCACAGGATTCTAGGAAACACAACCTGGTGAGAGCACCACAAGTCACCCCATCTTGTATTCCCCTAGGTGTCAACATTTTAAAAATGCACAGGTTTGGTAGGCTTCCCTAGGCGCCGGCTGAGCTAGAGGCCAAAATCCACAGCTAGGCAATTTGCGAAAAAGAGCTCTGTTTTCTTTGGAAAAATGTGATGTGTCCACGTTGTGTTTTGGGGCATTTCCTGTTGCAGGCACTAGGCCTACCAACACAAGTGAGGTACCATTTTTATCGTGATACTTGGGTGAAAGCTGGGTGGAAGGAAATGTGTGGTTCCGCTCAGATTCCAGAACTTTCTGTCACCGAAATATGAGGGGAAAGTGTTTTTTTTGGCAGATTTGGAGGATTTCACAGGATTCTAGGAAACACAACCTGGTGAGAGCCCCACAAGTCACCCCATCTTGTATTCCCCTAGGTGTCTACATTTTAAAAATGCACAGGTTTGGTAGGCTTCCCTAGGCGCCGGCTGAGCTAGAGGCCAAAATCCACAGCTAGGCAATTTGCGAAAAAGAGCTCTGTTTTCTTTGGGAAAATGTGATGTGTCCACGTTGTGTTTTGGGGCATTTCCTGTTGCAGGCACTAGGCCTACCAACACAAGTGAGGTACCATTTTTATCGTGATACTTGGGTGAAAGCTGGGTGGAAGGAAATGTGTGGTTCCGCTCAGATTCCAGAACTTTCTGTCACCGAAATGTGAGGGGAAAGTGTTTTTTTGCCAAATTTTGAGGTTTGAACAGGATTCTGAGTAACCGAACTATGTGAGAACCCCACAAGTCACCCCATCGTGGATTAACCTAGGTGTCTACTTTTCAAAAATGCACAGGTTTGTAAGGTTTCCCTAGGTGCTGGCTGAGCTAGAGGCCAAAATCCACCGCTAGGCACGTTGCAAAAAAGAGCTCTGTTTTCTTTGGGAACATGTGATGTGTCCACGTTGTGTTTTGGGACATTTCCTGTTGGCGGCACTAGGCCTACCAACACAAGTGAGGTATCATTTATTATCGGAAGACTTGGTGGAACGCTGGATGGAAGGAAATTTGTGGCTCCTCTCAGATTCCAGAACTTTCTGTCACCAAAATGTGAAGAAAAAGTGTTTTGGTTTGCCAGATTTTGAGGATTGCACAGGATTCGAAGTAACAGAACCTGGTGAGAGCCCCACATGTCCCCCTATGTTGGATTCCCCTAGGTGTCTACTTTTTAAAAATGCACAGGTTTGGTAGATTTCCGTAGCTGCCGGCTGAGCTAGGGGCCGAAATCCATAGCTAGGCAGTTTGCAAAAAGCAGTTGTTTTTCCTTTGGGAAAATGTGATGTGTCAATGTTGTGTTTTGGGGCATTTCCTGTCACGGGCACTAGACCTACCCACACAAGCAAGGTACCATTTGTATCGGGTGACCTGGGGGAACACTGGGTGGGAGTACATTTTTGGCTCCTCTCAGATTCCAGAACTTTCTGTCACTGAAATGTGCGGGAAAAGTGTTTCTTTTGCCAAATTTTGAGATTTGCCCAGGATTCCGAGTAACAGAACCTGTTGAGAGCCCCACAAGTCACCCCATCATGGATTCATCTAGGTGTCTACTTTAAAAAAATGCACAGGTTTGGTAGGATTCCATAGGTGCCGGTCGAGCTGGAGACCAAAATCCACAGATCGGCACTTTGCAAAAAACAGCTCTGTTTTCTTTGGGAAAATGTTATGTGTCCACGTTGTGTTTTGGGGCATTTCCTGTCGCAAGCACTGGGCCTACCGACACAAGTGAGGTACCGTTTTTATCGGAGACTTGGGGGAATGCTGGGTTGAAGGAAATTTGTAGCTCCTCTTAGATTCCAGAATTTTCTGTCACCGAAATATGAGGAAAAAGTGTTTTTTTTGGCAGATTTGGAGGATTTCACAGGATTCTAGGAAACACAACCTGGTGAGAGCCCCACAAGTCACCCCATCTTGTATTCCCCTAGGTGTCTACATTTGAAAAATGCACAGGTTTGGTAGGCTTCCCTAGGCGTCGGCTGAGCTAGAGGCCAAAATCCACAGCTAGGCAATTTGCGAAAAAGAGCTCTGTTTTCTTTGGGAAAATGTGATGTGTCCACGTTGTGTTTTGGGGCATTTCCTGTTGCAGGCACTAGGCCTACCAACACAAGTGAGGTACCATTTTTATCGTGATACTTGGGTGAAAGCTGGGTGGAAGGAAATTTGTGGCTCCGCTCAGATTCCAGAACTTTCTGTCACCGAAATGTGAGGGGAAAGTGTTTTTTTGCCAAATTTTGAGGTTTGAATAGGATTCTGAGTAACCGAACTATGTGAGAGCCCCACAAGTCACCCCATCGTGGATTAACCTAGGTGTCTACTTTTCAAAAATGCACAGGTTTGCAAGGTTTCCCTAGGTGCTGGCTGAGCTAGAGGCCAAAATCCACCGCTAGGCACGTTGCAAAAAAGAGCTCTGTTTTCTTTGGGAACATGCGATGCGTCCTCGTTGTCTTTTGGGACATTTCCTGTTGGCGGCACTAGGCCTACCAACACAAGTGAGGTATCATTTATTATCGGAAGACTTGGTGGAACGCTGGATGGAAGGAAATTTGTGGCTCCTCTCAGATTCCAGAACTTTCTGTCACCAAAATGTGAAGAAAAAGTGTTTTGGTTTGCCAGATTTTGAGGATTGCACAGGATTCGAAGTAACAGAACCTGGTGAGAGCCCCACATGTCACCCTATGTTGGATTCCCGTAGGTGTCTACTTTTTAAAAATGCACAGGTTAGGTAGATTTCTGTAGCTGCCGGCTGAGCTAGGGGCCGAAATCCATAGCTAGGCAGTTTGCAAAAAGCAGTTGTTTTTCATTTGGGAAAATGTGATGTGTCAATGTTGTGTTTTGGGGCATTTCCTATCACGGGCACTAGACCTACCCACACAAGCGAGGTACCATTTGTATCAGGTGACCTGGGGGAACACTGGGTGGGAGTACATTTTTGGCTCCTCCCAGATTCCAGAACTTTCTGTCACTGAAATGTGCGGGAAAAGTGTTTCTTTTGCCAAATTTTGAGATTTGCCCAGGATTCCGAGTAACAGAACCTGTTGAGAGCCCCACAAGTCACCCCATCATGGATTCATCTAGGTGTCTACTTTTAAAAAATGCACAGGTTTGGTAGGATTCCATAGGTGCTGGTCGAGCTGGAGACCAAAATCCACAGATCGGCACTTTGCAAAAAACAGCTCTGTTTTCTTTGGGAAAATGTTATGTGTCCACGTTGTGTTTTGGGGCATTTCCTGTCGCAGGCACTGGGCCTACCGACACAAGTGAGGTACCGTTTTTATCGGAGACTTGGGGGAATGCTGGGATGATGGAAATTTGTAGCTCCTCTTAGAATCCAGAATTTTCTGTCACCGAAATGTGAGGAAAAAGTGTTTTTTTTGGCAGATTTTGAGGATTTCACAGGATTCTAGGAAACACAACCTGGTGAGAGCCCAACAAGTCACCCCATCTTGTATTCCCCTAGGTGTCTACATTTTAAAAATGCACAGGTTTGGTAGGCTTCCCTAGGCGCCGGCTGAGCTAGAGGCCAAAATCCACAGCTAGGCAATTTGCGAAAAAGAGCTCTGTTTTCTTTGGGAAAATGTGATGTGTCCACGTTGTGTTTTGGGGCATTTCCTGTTGCAGGCACTAGGCCTACCAACACAAGTGAGGTACCATTTTTATCGTGATACTTGGGTGAAAGCTGGGTGGAAGGAAATTTGTGGCTCAGCTCAGATTCCAGAACTTTCTGTCACCGAAATGTGAGGGGAAAGTGTTTTTTTGCCAAATTTTGAGGTTTGAATAGGATTCTGAGTAACCGAACTATGTGAGAGCCCCACAAGTCACCCCATCGTGGATTAACCTAGGTGTCTACTTTTCAAAAATGCACAGGTTTGTAAGGTTTCCCTAGGTGCTGGCTGAGCTAGAGGCCAAAATCCACCGCTAGGCACGTTGCAAAAAAGAGCTCTGTTTTCTTTGGGAACATGTGATGTGTCCACGTTGTGTTTTGGGACATTTCCTGTTGGCGGCACTAGGCCTACCAACACAAGTGAGGTATCATTTATTATCGGAAGACTTGGTGGAACGCTGGATGGAAGGAAATTTGTGGCTCCTCTCAGATTCCAGAACTTTCTGTCACCAAAATGTGAAGAAAAAGTGTTTTGGTTTGCCAGATTTTGAGGATTGCACAGGATTCGAAGTAACAGAACCTGGTGAGAGCCCCACATGTCACCCTATGTTGGATTCCCCTAGGTGTCTACTTTTTAAAAATGCACAGGTTTGGTAGATTTCCGTAGCTGCCGGCTGAGCTAGGGGCCGAAATCCATAGCTAGGCAGTTTGCAAAAAGCAGTTGTTTTTCCTTTGGGAAAATGTGATGTGTCAATGTTGTGTTTTGGGGCATTTCCTGTCAAGGGCACTAGACCTACCCACACAAGCGAGGTACCATTTGTATCGGGTGACCTGGGGGAACACTGGGTGGGAGTTCATTTTTGGCTCCTCTCAGATTCCAGAACTTGCTGTCACTGAAATGTGCGGGAAAAGTGTTTCTTTTGCCAAATTTTGAGATTTGCCCAGGATTCCGAGTAACAGAACCTGTTGAGAGCCCCACAAGTCATCCCATCATGGATTCATCTAGGTGTCTACTTTTAAAAAATGCACAGGTTTGGTAGGATTCCATAAGTGCCGGTCGAGCTGGAGACCAAAATCCACAGATCGGCACTTTGAAAAAAACAGCTCTGTTTTCTTTGGGAAAATGTTATGTGTCCACGTTGTGTTTTGGGGCATATCCTGTCGCAGGCACTGGGCCTACCGACACAAGTGAGGTACAGTTTTTATCGGAGACTTGGGGGAATGCTGGTTTGAAGGAAATTTGTAGCTCCTCTTAGATTCCAGAATTTTCTGTCACCGAAATGTGAGGAAAAAGTGTTTTTTTTGGCAGATTTTGAGGATTTCACAGGATTCTAGGAAACACAACCTGGTGGGAGCCCAACAAGTCACCCCATCTTGTATTCCCCTAGGTGTCTACATTTTAAAAATGCACAGGTTTGGTAGGCTTCCCTAGGCGCCGGCTGAGCTAGAGGCCAAAATCCACAGCTAGGCAATTTGCGAAAAAGAGCTCTGTTTTCTTTGGGAAAATGTGATGTGTCCACATTGTGTTTGGGGCATTTCCTGTTGCAGGCACTAGGCCTACCAACACAAGTGAGGTACCATTTTTATCGTGATACTTGGGTGAAAGCTGGGTGGAAGGAAATTTGTGGCTCCGCTCAGATTCCAGAACTTTCTGTCACCGAAATGTGAGGGGAAAGTGTTGTTTTGCCAAATTTTGAGGTTTGAACAGGATTCTGAATAACCGAACTATGTGAGAGCCCAACAAGTCACCCCATTGAGGATTAACCTAGGTGTCTACTTTTCAAAAATGCACAGGTTTGTAAAGTTTCCCTAGGTGCTGGCTGAGCTAGAGGCCAAAATCCACTGCTAGGCACGTTGCAAAAAAGAGCTCTGTTTTCTTTGGGAACATGTGATGTGTCCACGTTGTGTTTTGGGACATTTCCTGTTGGCGGCACTAGGCCTACCAACACAAGTGAGGTATCATTTATTATCGGAAGACTTGGTGGAACGCTGGATGGAAGGAAATTTGTGGCTCCTCTCAGATTCCAGAACTTTCTGTCACCAAAATGTGAAGAAAAAGTGTTTTGGTTTGCCAGATTTTGAGGATTGCACAGGATTCGAAGTAACAGAACCTGGTGAGAGCCCCACATGTCACCCTATGTTGGATTCCCCTAGGTGTCTACTTTTTAAAAATGCACAGGTTTGGTAGATTTCCGTAGCTGCCGGCTGAGCTAGGGGCCGAAATCCATAGCTAGGCAGTTTGCAAAAAGCAGTTGTTTTTCCTTTGGGAAAATGTGATGTGTCAATGTTGTGTTTTGGGGCATTTCCTGTCACGGGCACTAGACCTACCCACACAAGCGAGGTACCATTTGTATCGGGTGACCTGGGGGAACACTGGGTGGGAGTACATTTTTGTCTCCTCTCAGATTCCAGAACTTTCTGTCACTGACATGTGCGGGAAAAGTGTTTCTTTTGCCAAATTTTGAGATTTGCCCAGGATTCCGAGTAACAGAACCTGTTGAGAGCCCCACAAGTCACCCCATAATGGATTCATCTAGGTGTCTACTTTTAAAAAATGCACAGGTTTGGTAGGATTCCATAGGTGCCGGTCGAGCTGGAGACCAAAATCCACAGATCGGCACTTTGCAAAAAACAGCTCTGTTTTCTTTGGGAAAATGTTATGTGTCCACGTTGTGTTTTGGGGCATTTCCTGTCACAGGCACTGGGCCTACCGACACAAGTGAGGTACCGTTTTTATCGGAGACTTTTGGGAATGCTGGGTTGAAGGAAATTTGTAGCTCCTCTTAGATTCCAGAATTTTCTGTCACCGAAATGTGTGGAAAAAGTGTTTTTTTTGGCAGATTTTGAGGATTTCACAGGATTCTAGGAAACACAACCTGGTGAGAGCCCAATAAGTCACCCCATCTTGTATTCCCCTAGGTGTCTACATTTTAAAAATGCACAGGTTTGGTAGGCTTCCCTAGGTGCCGGCTGAGCTAGAGGCCAAAATCCACAGCTAGGCAATTTGCGAAAAAGAGCTCTGTTTTCTTTGGGAAAATGTGATGTGTCCACGTTGTGTTTTGGGGCATTTCCTGTTGCAGGCACTAGGCCTACCAAAACAAGTGAGGTACAATTTTTATCGTGAGACTTGGGTGAAAGCTGGGTGGAAGGAAATTTGTGGCTCCGCTCAGATTCCAGAACTTTCTGTCACCGAAATGTGAGGGGAAAGTGTTTTTTTGCCAAATTTTGAGGTTTGAACAGGATTCTGAGTAACTGAACTATGTGAGAGCCCCACAAGTCACCCCATCGTGGATTAACCTAGGTGTCTACTTTTCAAAAATGCACAGGTTTGTAAGGTTTCCCTAGGTGCTGGCTGAGCTAGAGGCCAAAATCCACCGCTAGGCACGTTGCAAAAAAGAGCTCTGTTTTCTTTGGGAACATGTGATGTGTCCACGTTGTGTTTTGGGACATTTACTGTTGGCGGCACTAGGCCTACCAACACAAGTGAGGTATCATTTATTATCGGAAGACTTGGTGGAACGCTGGATGGAAGGAAATTTGTGGCTTCTCTCAGATTCCAGAACTTTCTGTCACCAAAATGTGAAGAAAAAGTGTTTTGGTTTGCCAGATTTTGAGGATTGCACAGGATTCGAAGTAACAGAACCTGGTGAGAGCCCCACATGTCACCCTATGTTGGATTCCCCTAGGTGTCTACTTTTTAAAAATGCACAGGTTTGGTAGATTTCCGTAGCTGCCGGCTGAGCTAGGGGCTGAAATCCATAGCTAGGCAGTTTGCAAAAAGCAGTTGTTTTTCCTTTGGGAAAATGTGATGTATCAATGTTGTGTTTTGGGGCATTTCCTGTCACGGGCACTAGACCTACCCACACAAGCGAGGTACCATTTGTATCGGGTGACCTGGGGGAACACTGGGTGGGAGTACATTTTTGGCTCCTCTCAGATTCCAGAACTTTCTGTCACTGAAATGTGCGGGAAAAGTGTTTCTTTTGCCAAATTTTGAGATTTGCCCAGGATTCCGAGTAACAGAACCTGTTGAGAGCCCCACAAGTCACCCCATCATGGATTCATCTAGGTGTCTACTTTTAAAAAATGCACAGGTTTGGTAGGATTCCATAGGTGCCGGTCGAGCTGGAGACCAAAATCCACAGATCGGCACTTTGCAAAAAACAGCTCTGTTTTCTTTGGGAAAATGTTATGTGTCCACGTTGTGTTTTGGGGCATATCCTGTCGCAGGCACTGGGCCTACCGACACAAGTGAGGTACCGTTTTTATCGGAGACTTGGGGGAATGCTGGGTTGAAGGAAATTTGTAGCTCCTCTTAGATTCCAGAATTTTCTGTCACCGAAAAGTGAGGAAAAAGTGTTTTTTTTTTGGCAGATTTGGAGGATTTCACAGGATTCTAGGAAACACAACCTGGTGAGAGCCCAACACGTCACCCCATCTTGTATTCCCCTAGGTGTCTACATTTTAAAAATGCACAGGTTTGGTAGGCTTCCCTAGGCGCCGGCTGAGCTAGAGGCCAAAATCCGCAGCTAGGCAATTTGCGAAAAAGAGCTCTGTTTTCTTTGGGAAAATGTGATGTGTCCACGTTGTGTTTTGGGGCATTTCCTGTTGCAGGCACTAGGCCTACCAACACAAGTGAGGTACCATTTTTATCGTGATACTTGGGTGAAAGCTGGGTGGAAGGAAATTTGTGGCTCCGCTCAGATTCCAGAACTTTCTGTCACCGAAATGTGAGGGGAAAGTGTTTTTTTGCCAAATTTTGAGGTTTGAACAGGATTCTGAGTAACCGAACTATGTGAGAGCCCCACATGTCACCCCATTGTGGATTAACCTAGGTGTCTACTTTTCAAAAATGCACAGGTTTGTAAGGTTTCCCTAGGTGCTGGCTGAGCTAGAGGCCAAAATCCACCGCTAGGCACGTTGCAAAAAAGAGCTCTGTTTTCTTTGGGAACATGTGATGTGTCCACGTTGTGTTTTGGGGCATTTCCTGTTGGCGGCACTAGGCCTACCAACACAAGTGAGGTATCATTTATTATCGGAAGACTTGGTGGAACGCTGGATGGAAGGAAATTTGTGGCTCCTCTCAGATTCCAGAACTTTCTGTCACCAAAATGTGAAGAAAAAGTGTCTTGGTTTGCCAGATTTTGAGGATTGCACAGGATTCGAAGTAACAGAACCTGGTGAGAGCCCCACATGTCACCCTATGTTGGATTCCCCTAGGTGTCTACTTTTTAAAAATGCACAGGTTTGGTAGATTTCCGTAGCTGCCGGCTGAGCTAGGGGCCGAAATCCATAGCTAGGCAGTTTGCAAAAAGCAGTTGTTTTTCCTTTGGGAAAATGTGATGTGTCAATGTTGTGTTTTGGGGAATTTACTGTCACGGGCACTAGACCTACCCACACAAGCGAGGTACCATTTGTATCAGGTGACCTGGGGGAACACTGGGTGGGAGTACATTTTTGGCTCCTCTCAGATTCCAGAACTTTCTGTCACTGAAATGTGCGGGAAAAGTGTTTCTTTTGCCAAATTTTGAGATTTGCCCAGGATTCCGAGTAACAGAACCTATTGAGGGCCCCACAAGTCACCCCATCATGGATTCATCTAGGTGTCTACTTTTAAAAAATGCACAGGTTTGGTAGGATTCCATAGGTGCCGGTCGAGCTGGAGACCAAAATCCACAGATCGGCACTTTGCAAAAAACAGCTCTGTTTTCTGTGGGAAAATGTTATGTGTCCACGTTGTGTTTTGGGGCATTTCCTGTCGCAGGCACTGGGCCTACCGACACAAGTGAGGTACAGTTTTTATCGGAGACTTGGGGGAATGCTGGGTTGATGGAAATTTGTAGCTCCTCTTAGATTCCAGAATTTTCTGTCACCGAAATGTGAGGAAAAAGTGTTTTTTTTGGCAGATTTTGAGGATTTCACAGGATTCTAGGAAACACAACCTGGTGAGAGCCCAACAAGTCACCCCATCTTGTATTCCCGTAGGTGTCTACATTTTAAAAATGCAGAGGTTTGGTAGGCTTCCCTAGGCGCCGGGTGAGCTAGTGGGCAAAATCCACAGCTAGGCAATTTGCGAAAAAGAGCTCTGTTTTCTTTGGGAAAATGTGATGTGTCCACGTTGTGTTTTGGGGCATTTCCTGTTGCAGGCACTAGGCCTACCAACACAAGTGAGGTACCATTTTTATCGTGATACTTGGGTGAAAGCTGGGTGGAAGGAAATTTGTGGCTCCGCTCAGATTCCAGAACTTTCTGTCACTGAAATGTGAGGGGAAAGTGTTTTTTTGCCAAATTTTGAGGTTTGAACAGGATTCTGAGTAACCGAACTATGTGAGAGCCCCACAAGTCACCCCATCGTGGATTAACCTAGGTGTCTACTTTTTAAAAATGCACAGGTTTGGTAGATTTCCGTAGCTGCCGGCTGAGCTAGGGGCCGAAATCCATAGCTAGGCAGTTTGCAAAAAGCAGTTGTTTTTCCTTTGGGAAAATGTGATGTGTCAATGTTGTGTTTTGGGACATTTCCTGTCACGGGCACTAGACCTACCCACACAAGCGAGGTACCATTTGTATCGGGTGACCTGGGGGAACACTGGGTGGGAGTACATTTTTGGCTCCTCTCAGATTCCAGAACTTTCTGTCACTGAAATGTGCGGGAAAAGTGTTTCTTTTGCCAAATTTTGAGATTTGCCCAGGATTCCGAGTAACAGAACCTGTTGAGAGCCCCACAAGTCACCCCATCATGGATTCATCTAGGTGTCTACTTTTAAAAAATGCACAGGTTTGGTACGATTCCATAGGTGCCGGTCGAGCTGGAGACCAAAATCCACAGATTGGCACTTTGCAAAAAACAGCTCTGTTTTCTTTGGGAAAATGTTATGTGTCCACGTTGTGTTTTGGGGCATATCCTGTCGCAGGCACTGGGCCTACCGACACAAGTGAGGTACCGTTTTTATCGGAGACTTGGGGGAATGCTGGGTTGAAGGAAATTTGTAGCTCCTCTTAGATTCCAGAATTTTCTGTCACCGAAATGTGTGGAAAAAGTGGTTTTTTTGGCAGATTTTGAGGATTTCACAGGATTCTAGGAAACACAACCTGGTGAGAGCCCAACAAGTCACCCCATCTTGTATTCCCCTAGGTGTCTACATTTTAAAAATGCACAGGTTTGGTAGGCTTCCCTAGGCGCCGGCTGAGCTAGAGGCCAAAATCCACAGCTAGGCAATTTGCGAAAAAGAGCTCTGTTTTCTTTGGGAAAATGTGATGTGTCCACGTTGTGTTTTGGGGCATTTCCTGTTGCAGGCACTAGGCCTACCAACACAAGTGAGGTACCATTTTTATCGTGATACTTGGGTGAAAGCTGGGTGGAAGGAAATTTGTGGCTCCACTCAGATTCCAGAACTTTCTGTCACCGAAATGTGAGGGGAAAGTGTTTTTTTGCCAAATTTTGAGGTTTGAACAGGATTCTGAGTAACCGAACTATGTGAGAGCCCCACAAGTCACCCCATCGTGGATTAACCTAGGTGTCTACTTTTAAAAAATGCACAGGTTTGTAAGGTTTCCCTAGGTGCTGGCTGAGCTAGAGGCCAAAATCCACCGCAAGGCACGTTGCAAAAAAGAGCTCTGTTTTCTTTGGGAACATGTGATGTGTCCACGTTGTGTTTTGGGACATTTCCTGTTGGCGGCACTAGGCCTACCAACACAAGTGAGGTATAATTTATTATAGGAAGACTTGGTGGAATGCTGGATAGAAGGACATTTGTGGCTCCTCTCAGATTCCAGAACTTTCTGTCACCAAAATGTGAAGAAAAAGTGTTTTGGTTTGCCAGATTTTGAGGATTGCACAGGATTCGAAGTAACAGAACCTGGTGAGAGCCCCACATGTCACCCTATGTTGGATTCCCCTAGGTGTCTACTTTTTAAAAATGCACAGGTTTGGTAGATGTCCGTAGCTGCCGGCTGAGCTAGGGGCCAAAATCCATAGCTAGGCAGTTTGCAAAAAGCAGTTGTTTTTCCTTTGGGAAAATGTGATGTGTCAATGTTGTGTTTTGGGGCATTTCCTGTCACGGGCACTAGACCTACCCACACAAGCGAGGTACCATTTGTATCGGGTGACCTGGGGGAACACTGGGTGGGAGTACATTTTTGGCTCCTCTCAGATTCCAGAACTTTCTGTCACTGAAATGTGCGGGAAAAGTGTTTCTTTTGCCAAATTTTGAGATTTGCCCAGGATTCCGAGTAACAGAACCTGTTGAGAGCCCCACAAGTCACCCCATCATGGATTCATCTAGGTGTCTACTTTAAAAAAATGCACAGGTTTGGTAGGATTCCATAGATGCCGGTCGAGCTGGAGACCAAAATCCACAGCTCGGCACTTTGCAAAAAACAGCTCTGTTTTCTTTGGGAAAATGTTATGTGTCCACGTTGTGTTTTGGGGCATTTCCTGTCGCAAGCACTGGGCCTACCGACACAAGTGAGGTACCGTTTTTTTCGGAGACTTGGGGGAATGCTGGGTTGAAGGAAATTTGTAGCTCCTCTTAGATTCCAGAATTTTCTGTCACCGAAATATGAGGAAAAAGTGTTTTTTTTGGCAGATTTGGAGGATTTCACAGGATTCTAGGAAACACAACCTGGTGAGAGCCCCACAAGTCACCCCATCTTGTATTCCCCTAGGTGTCTACATTTTAAAAATGCACAGGTTTGGTAGGCTTCCCTAGGCGTCGGCTGAGCTAGAGGCCAAAATCCACAGCTAGGCAATTTGCGAAAAAGAGCTCTGTTTTCTTTGGGAAAATGTGATGTGTCCACGTTGTGTTTTGGGGCATTTCCTGTTGCAGGCACTAGGCCTACCAACACAAGTGAGGTACCATTTTTATTGTGATACTTGGGTGAAACCTGGGTGGAAGGAAATTTGTGGCTCCGCTCAGATTCCAGAACTTTCTGTCACCGAAATGTGAGGGGAAAGTGTTTTTTTGCCAAATTTTGAGGTTTGAACAGGATTCTGAGTAACCGAACTATGTGAGAACCCCACAAGTCACCCCATCGTGGATTAACCTAGGTGTCTACTTTTCAAAAATGCACAGGTTTGTAAGGTTTCCCTAGGTGCTGGCTGAGCTAGAGGCCAAAACCCACCGCTAGGCACGTTGCAAAAAAGAGCTCTGTTTTCTTTGGGAACATGCGATGCGTCCTCGTTGTCTTTTGGGACATTTCCTGTTGGCGGCACTAGGCCTACCAACACAAGTGAGGTATCATTTATTATCGGAAGACTTGGTGGAACGCTGGATGGAAGGAAATTTGTGGCTCCTCTCAGATTCCAGAACTTCCTGTCACCAAAATGTGAAGAAAAAGTGTTTTGGTTTGCCAGATTTTGAGGATTGCACAGGATTCGAAGTAACAGAACCTGGTGAGAGCCCCACATGTCACCCTATGTTGGATTCCCGTAGGTGTCTACTTTTTAAAAATGCACAGGTTAGGTAGATTTCTGTAGCTGCCGGCTGAGCTAGGGGCCGAAATCCATAGCTAGGCAGTTTGCAAAAAGCAGTTGTTTTTCATTTGGGAAAATGTGATGTGTCAATGTTGTGTTTTGGGGCATTTCCTATCACGGGCACTAGACCTACCCACACAAGCGAGGTACCATTTGTATCAGGTGACCTGGGGGAACACTGGGTGGGAGTACATTTTTGGCTCCTCCCAGATTCCAGAACTTTCTGTCACTGAAATGTGCGGGAAAAGTGTTTCTTTTGCCAAATTTTGAGATTTGCCCAGGATTCCAAGTAACAGAACCTGTTGAGAGCCCCACAAGTCACCCCATCATGGATTCATCTAGGTGTCTACTTTTAAAAAATGCACAGGTTTGGTAGGATTCCATAGGTGCTGGTCGAGCTGGAGACCAAAATCCACAGATCGGCACTTTGCAAAAAACAGCTCTGTTTTCTTTGGGAAAATGTTATGTGTCCACGTTGTGTTTTGGGGCATTTCCTGTCGCAGGCACTGGGCCTACCGACACAAGTGAGGTACCGTTTTTATCGGAGACTTGGGGGAATGCTGGGATGATGGAAATTTGTAGCTCCTTTTAGAATCCAGAATTTTCTGTCACCGAAATGTGAGGAAAAAGTGTTTTTTTTGGCAGATTTTGAGGATTTCACAGGATTCTAGGAAACACAACCTGGTGAGAGCCCAACAAGTCACCCCATCTTGTATTCCCCTAGGTGTCTACATTTTAAAAATGCACAGGTTTGGTAGGCTTCCCTAGGCGCCGGCTGAGCTAGAGGCCAAAATCCACAGCTAGGCAATTTGCGAAAAAGAGCTCTGTTTTCTTTGGGAAAATGTGATGTGTCCACGTTGTGTTTTGGGGCATTTCCTGTTGCAGGCACTAGGCCTACCAACACAAGTGAGGTACCATTTTTATCGTGATACTTGGGTGAAAGCTGGGTGGAAGGAAATTTGTGGCTCCGCTCAGATTCCAGAACTTTCTGTCACCGAAATGTGAGGGGAAAGTGTTTTTTTGCCAAATTTTGAGGTTTGAATAGGATTCTGAGTAACCGAACTATGTGAGAGCCCCACAAGTCACCCCATTGTGGATTAACCTAGGTGTCTACTTTTCAAAAATGCACAGGTTTGCAAGGTTTCCCTAGGTGCTGGCTGAGCTAGAGGCCAAAATCCACCGCTAGGCACGTTGCAAAAAAGAGCTCTGTTTTCTTTGGGAACATGTGATGTGTCCACGTTGTGTTTTGGGACATTTCCTGTTGGCGGCACTAGGCCTACCAACACAAGTGAGGTATCATTTATTATCGGAAGACTTGGTGGAACGCTGGATGGAAGGAAATTTGTGGCTCCTCTCAGATTCCAGAACTTTCTGTCACCAAAATGTGAAGAAAAAGTGTTTTGGTTTGCCAGATTTTGAGGATTGCACAGGATTCGAAGTAACAGAACCTGGTGAGAGCCCCACATGTCACCCTATGTTGGATTCCCCTAGGTGTCTACTTTTTAAAAATGCACAGGTTTGGTAGATTTCCGTAGCTGCCGGCTGAGCTAGGGGCCGAAATCCATAGCTAGGCAGTTTGCAAAAAGCAGTTGTTTTTCCTTTGGGAAAATGTGATGTGTCAATGTTGTGTTTTGGGGCATTTCCTGTCAAGGGCACTAGACCTACCCACACAAGCGAGGTACCATTTGTATCGGGTGACCTGGGGGAACACTGGGTGGGAGTACATTTTTGGCTCCTCTCAGATTCCAGAACTTGCTGTCACTGAAATGTGCTGGAAAAGTGTTTCTTTTGCCAAATTTTGAGATTTGCCCAGGATTCCGAGTAACAGAACCTGTTGAGAGCCCCACAAGTCACCCCATCATGGATTCATCTAGGTGTCTACTTTTAAAAAATGCACAGGTTTGGTAGGATCACATAAGTGCCGGTCGAGCTGGAGACCAAAATCCACAGATCGGCACTTTGCAAAAAACAGCTCTGTTTTCTTTGGGAAAATGTTATGTGTCCACGTTGTGTTTTGGGGCATATCCTGTCGCAGGCACTGGGCCTACCGACACAAGTGAGGTACAGTTTTTATCGGAGACTTGGGGGAATGCTGGTTTGAAGGAAATTTGTAGCTCCTCTTAGATTCCAGAATTTTCTGTCACCGAAATGTGAGGAAAAAGTGTTTTTTTTGGCAGATTTTGAGGATTTCACAGGATTCTAGGAAACACAACCTGGTGGGAGCCCAACAAGTCACCCCATCTTGTATTCCCCTAGGTGTCTACATTTTAAAAATGCACAGGTTTGGTAGGCTTCCCTAGGCGCCGGCTGAGCTAGAGGCCAAAATCCACAGCTAGGCAATTTGCGAAAAAGAGCTCTGTTTTCTTTGGGAAAATGTGATGTGTCCACATTGTGTTTTGGGGCATTTCCTGTTGCAGGCACTAGGCCTACCAACACAAGTGAGGTACCATTTTTATCGTGATACTTGGGTGAAAGCTGGGTGGAAAGAAATTTGTGGCTCCGCTCAGATTCCAGAACTTTCTGTCACCGAAATGTGAGGGGAAAGTGTTGTTTTGCCAAATTTTGAGGTTTGAACAGGATTCTGAATAACCGAACTATGTGAGAGCCCAACAAGTCACCCCATTGAGGATTAACCTAGGTGTCTACTTTTCAAAAATGCACAGGTTTGTAAAGTTTCCCTAGGTGCTGGCTGAGCTAGAGGCCAAAATCCACTGCTAGGCACGTTGCAAAAAAGAGCTCTGTTTTCTTTGGGAACATGTGATGTGTCCACGTTGTGTTTTGGGACATTTCCTGTTGGCGGCACTAGGCCTACCAACACAAGTGAGGTATCATTTATTATCGGAAGACTTGGTGGAACGCTGGATGGAAGGAAATTTGTGGCTCCTCTCAGATTCCAGAACTTTCTGTCACCAAAATGTGAAGAAAAAGTGTTTTGGTTTGCCAGATTTTGAGGATTGCACAGGATTCGAAGTAACAGAACCTGGTGAGAGCCCCACATGTCACCCTATGTTGGATTCCCCTAGGTGTCTACTTTTTAAAAATGCACAGGTTTGGTAGATTTCCGTAGCTGCCGGCTGAGCTAGGGGCCGAAATCCATAGCTAGGCAGTTTGCAAAAAGCAGTTGTTTTTCCTTTGGGAAAATGTGATGTGTCAATGTTGTGTTTTGGGGCATTTCCTGTCACGGGCACTAGACCTACCCACACAAGCGAGGTACCATTTGTATCGGGTGACCTGGGGGAACACTGGGTGGGAGTACATTTTTGTCTCCTCTCAGATTCCAGAACTTTCTGTCACTGACATGTGCGGGAAAAGTGTTTCTTTTGCCAAATTTTGAGATTTGCCCAGGATTCCGAGTAACAGAACCTGTTGAGAGCCCCACAAGTCACCCCATAATGGATTCATCTAGGTGTCTACTTTTAAAAAATGCACAGGTTTGGTAGGATTCCATAGGTGCCGGTCGAGCTGGAGACCAAAATCCACAGATCGGCACTTTGCAAAAAACAGCTCTGTTTTCTTTGGGAAAATGTTATGTGTCCACGTTGTGTTTTGGGGCATTTCCTGTCACAGGCACTGGGCCTACCGACACAAGTGAGGTACCGTTTTTATCGGAGACTTTTGGGAATGCTGGGTTGAAGTAAATTTGTAGCTCCTCTTAGATTCCAGAATTTTCTGTCACCGAAATGTGTGGAAAAAGTGTTTTTTTTTGGCAGATTTTGAGGATTTCACAGGATTCTAGGAAACACAACCTGGTGAGAGCCCAATAAGTCACCCCATCTTGTATTCCCCTAGGTGTCTACATTTTAAAAATGCACAGGTTTGGTAGGCTTCCCTAGGTGCCGGCTGAGCTAGAGGCCAAAATCCACAGCTAGGCAATTTGCGAAAAAGAGCTCTGTTTTCTTTGGGAAAATGTGATGTGTCCACGTTGTGTTTTGGGGCATTTCCTGTTGCAGGCACTAGGCCTACCAACACAAGTGAGGTACAATTTTTATCGTGAGACTTGGGTGAAAGCTGGGTGGAAGGAAATTTGTGGCTCCGCTCAGATTCCAGAACTTTCTGTCACCGAAATGTGAGGGGAAAGTGTTTTTTTGCCAAATTTTGAGGTTTGAACAGGATTCTGAGTAACTGAACTATGTGAGAGCCCCACAAGTCACCCCATCGTGGATTAACCTAGGTGTCTACTTTTCAAAAATGCACAGGTTTGTAAGGTTTCCCTAGGTGCTGGCTGAGCTAGAGGCCAAAATCCACCGCTAGGCACGTTGCAAAAAAGAGCTCTGTTTTCTTTGGGAACATGTGATGTGTCCACGTTGTGTTTTGGGACATTTACTGTTGGCGGCACTAGGCCTACCAACACAAGTGAGGTATCATTTATTATCGGAAGACTTGGTGGAACGCTGGATGGAAGGAAATTTGTGGCTTCTCTCAGATTCCAGAACTTTCTGTCACCAAAATGTGAAGAAAAAGTGTTTTGGTTTGCCAGATTTTGAGGATTGCACAGGATTCGAAGTAACAGAACCTGGTGAGAGCCCCACATGTCACCCTATGTTGGATTTCCCTAGGTGTCTACTTTTTAAAAATGCACAGGTTTGGTAGATTTCCGTAGCTGCCGGCTGAGCTAGGGGCTGAAATCCATAGCTAGGCAGTTTGCAAAAAGCAGTTGTTTTTCCTTTGGGAAAATGTGATGTATCAATGTTGTGTTTTGGGGCATTTCCTGTCACGGGCACTAGACCTACCCACACAAGCGAGGTACCATTTGTATCGGGTGACCTGGGGGAACACTGGGTGGGAGTACATTTTTGGCTCCTCTCAGATTCCAGAACTTTCTGTCACTGAAATGTGCGGGAAAAGTGTTTCTTTTGCCAAATTTTGAGATTTGCCCAGGATTCCGAGTAACAGAACCTGTTGAGAGCCCCACAAGTCACCCCATCATGGATTCATCTAGGTGTCTACTTTTAAAAAATGCACAGGTTTGGTAGGATTCCATAGGTGCCGGTCGAGCTGGAGACCAAAATCCACAGATCGGCACTTTGCAAAAAACAGCTCTGTTTTCTTTGGGAAAATGTTATGTGTCCACGTTGTGTTTTGGGGCATATCCTGTCGCAGGCACTGGGCCTACCGACACAAGTGAGGTACCGTTTTTATCGGAGACTTGGGGGAATGCTGGGTTGAAGGAAATTTGTAGCTCCTCTTAGATTCCAGAATTTTCTGTCACCGAAAAGTGAGGAAAAAGTGTTTTTTTTTTGGCAGATTTGGAGGATTTCACAGGATTCTAGGAAACACAACCTGGTGAGAGCCCAACACGTCACCCCATCTTGTATTCCCCTAGGTGTCTACATTTTAAAAATGCACAGGTTTGGTAGGCTTCCCTAGGCGCCGGCTGAGCTAGAGGCCAAAATCCGCAGCTAGGCAATTTGCGAAAAAGAGCTCTGTTTTCTTTGGGAAAATGTGATGTGTCCACGTTGTGTTTTGGGGCATTTCCTGTTGCAGGCACTAGGCCTACCAACACAAGTGAGGTACCATTTTTATCGTGATACTTGGGTGAAAGCTGGGTGGAAGGAAATTTGTGGCTCCGCTCAGATTCCAGAACTTTCTGTCACCGAAATGTGAGGGGAAAGTGTTTTTTTGCCAAATTTTGAGGTTTGAACAGGATTCTGAGTAACCGAACTATGTGAGAGCCCCACATGTCACCCCATTGTGGATTAACCTAGGTGTCTACTTTTCAAAAATGCACAGGTTTGTAAGGTTTCCCTAGGTGCTGGCTGAGCTAGAGGCCAAAATCCACCGCTAGGCACGTTGCAAAAAAGAGCTCTGTTTTCTTTGGGAACATGTGATGTGTCCACGTTGTGTTTTGGGGCATTTCCTGTTGGCGGCACTAGGCCTACCAACACAAGTGAGGTATCATTTATTATCGGAAGACTTGGTGGAACGCTGGATGGAAGGAAATTTGTGGCTCCTCTCAGATTCCAGAACTTTCTGTCACCAAAATGTGAAGAAAAAGTGTCTTGGTTTGCCAGATTTTGAGGATTGCACAGGATTCGAAGTAACAGAACCTGGTGAGAGCCCCACATGTCACCCTATGTTGGATTCCCCTAGGTGTCTACTTTTTAAAAATGCACAGGTTTGGTAGATTTCCGTAGCTGCCGGCTGAGCTAGGGGCCGAAATCCATAGCTAGGCAGTTTGCAAAAAGCAGTTGTTTTTCCTTTGGGAAAATGTGATGTGTCAATGTTGTGTTTTGGGGAATTTACTGTCACGGGCACTAGACCTACCCACACAAGCGAGGTACCATTTGTATCAGGTGACCTGGGGGAACACTGGGTGGGAGTACATTTTTGGCTCCTCTCAGATTCCAGAACTTTCTGTCACTGAAATGTGCGGGAAAAGTGTTTCTTTTGCCAAATTTTGAGATTTGCCCAGGATTCCGAGTAACAGAACCTATTGAGGGCCCCACAAGTCACCCCATCATGGATTCATCTAGGTGTCTACTTTTAAAAAATGCACAGGTTTGGTAGGATTCCATAGGTGCCGGTCGAGCTGGAGACCAAAATCCACAGATCGGCACTTTGCAAAAAACAGCTCTGTTTTCTGTGGGAAAATGTTATGTGTCCACGTTGTGTTTTGGGGCATTTCCTGTCGCAGGCACTGGGCCTACCGACACAAGTGAGGTACAGTTTTTATCGGAGACTTGGGGGAATGCTGGGTTGATGGAAATTTGTAGCTCCTCTTAGATTCCAGAATTTTCTGTCACCGAAATGTGAGGAAAAAGTGTTTTTTTTGGCAGATTTTGAGGATTTCACAGGATTCTAGGAAACACAACCTGGTGAGAGCCCAACAAGTCACCCCATCTTGTATTCCCGTAGGTGTCTACATTTTAAAAATGCACAGGTTTGGTAGGCTTCCCTAGGCGCCGGGTGAGCTAGTGGGCAAAATCCACAGCTAGGCAATTTGCGAAAAAGAGCTCTGTTTTCTTTGGGAAAATGTGATGTGTCCACGTTGTGTTTTGGGGCATTTCCTGTTGCAGGCACTAGGCCTACCAACACAAGTGAGGTACCATTTTTATCGTGATACTTGGGTGAAAGCTGGGTGGAAGGAAATTTGTGGCTCCGCTCAGATTCCAGAACTTTCTGTCACTGAAATGTGAGGGGAAAGTGTTTTTTTGCCAAATTTTGAGGTTTGAACAGGATTCTGAGTAACCGAACTATGTGAGAGCCCCACAAGTCACCCCATCGTGGATTAACCTAGGTGTCTACTTTTAAAAAATGCACAGGTTTGGTAGATTTCCGTAGCTGCCGGCTGAGCTAGGGGCCGAAATCCATAGCTAGGCAGTTTGCAAAAAGCAGTTGTTTTTCCTTTGGGAAAATGTGATGTGTCAATGTTGTGTTTTGGGACATTTCCTGTCACGGGCACTAGACCTACCCACACAAGCGAGGTACCATTTGTATCGGGTGACCTGGGGGAACACTGGGTGGGAGTACATTTTTGGCTCCTCTCAGATTCCAGAACTTTCTGTCACTGAAATGTGCGGGAAAAGTGTTTCTTTTGCCAAATTTTGAGATTTGCCCAGGATTCCGAGTAACAGAACCTGTTGAGAGCCCCACAAGTCACCCCATCATGGATTCATCTAGGTGTCTACTTTTAAAAAATGCACAGGTTTGGTACGATTCCATAGGTGCCGGTCGAGCTGGAGACCAAAATCCACAGATTGGCACTTTGCAAAAAACAGCTCTGTTTTCTTTGGGAAAATGTTATGTGTCCACGTTGTGTTTTGGGGCATATCCTGTCGCAGGCACTGGGCCTACCGAGACAAGTGAGGTACCGTTTTTATCGGAGACTTGGGGGAATGCTGGGTTGAAGGAAATTTGTAGCTCCTCTTAGATTCCAGAATTTTCTGTCACCGAAATGTGTGGAAAAAGTGTTTTTTTTGGCAGATTTTGAGGATTTCACAGGATTCTAGGAAACACAACCTGGTGAGAGCCCAACAAGTCACCCCATCTTGTATTCCCCTAGGTGTCTACATTTTAAAAATGCACAGGTTTGGTAGGCTTCCCTAGGCGCCGGCTGAGCTAGAGGCCAAAATCCACAGCTAGGCAATTTGCGAAAAAGAGCTCTGTTTTCTTTGGGAAAATGTGATGTGTCCACGTTGTGTTTTGGGGCATTTCCTGTTGCAGGCACTAGGCCTACCAACACAAGTGAGGTACCATTTTTATCGTGATACTTGGGTGAAAGCTGGGTGGAAGGAAATTTGTGGCTCCACTCAGATTCCAGAACTTTCTGTCACCGAAATGTGAGGGGAAAGTGTTTTTTTTGCCAAATTTTGAGGTTTGAACAGGATTCTGAGTAACCGAACTATGTGAGAGCCCCACAAGTCACCCCATCGTGGATTAACCTAGGTGTCTACTTTTCAAAAATGCACAGGTTTGTAAGGTTTCCCTAGGTGCTGGCTGAGCTAGAGGCCAAAATCCACCGCAAGGCACGTTGCAAAAAAGAGCTCTGTTTTCTTTGGGAACATGTGATGTGTCCACGTTGTGTTTTGGGACATTTCCTGTTGGCGGCACTAGGCCTACCAACACAAGTGAGGTATAATTTATTATAGGAAGACTTGGTGGAACGCTGGATAGAAGGACATTTGTGGCTCCTCTCAGATTCCAGAACTTTCTGTCACCAAAATGTGAAGAAAAAGTGTTTTGGTTTGCCAGATTTTGAGGATTGCACAGGATTCGAAGTAACAGAACCTGGTGAGAGCCCCACATGTCACCCTATGTTGGATTCCCCTAGGTGTCTACTTTTTAAAAATGCACAGGTTTGGTAGATGTCCGTAGCTGCCGGCTGAGCTAGGGGCCAAAATCCATAGCTAGGCAGTTTGCAAAAAGCAGTTGTTTTTCCTTTGGGAAAATGTGATGTGTCAATGTTGTGTTTTGGGGCATTTCCTGTCACGGGCACTAGACCTACCCACACAAGCGAGGTACCATTTGTATCGGGTGACCTGGGGGAACACTGGCTGGGAGTACATTTTTGGCTCCTCTCAGATTCCAGAACTTTCTGTCACTGAAATGTGCGGGAAAAGTGTTTCTTTTGCCAAATTTTGAGATTTGCCCAGGATTCCGAGTAACAGAACCTGTTGAGAGCCCCACAAGTCACCCCATCATGGATTCATCTAGGTGTCTACTTTAAAAAAATGCACAGGTTTGGTAGGATTCCATAGATGCCGGTCGAGCTGGAGACCAAAATCCACAGCTCGGCACTTTGCAAAAAACAGCTCTGTTTTCTTTGGGAAAATGTTATGTGTCCACGTTGTGTTTTGGGGCATTTCCTGTCGCAAGCACTGGGCCTACCGACACAAGTGAGGTACCGTTTTTTTCGGAGACTTGGGGGAATGCTGGGTTGAAGGAAATTTGTAGCTCCTCTTAGATTCCAGAATTTTCTGTCACCGAAATATGAGGAAAAAGTGTTTTTTTTGGCAGATTTGGAGGATTTCACAGGATTCTAGGAAACACAACCTGGTGAGAGCCCAACAAGTCACCCCATCTTGTATTCCCGTAGGTGTCTACATTTTAAAAATGCACAGGTTTGGTAGGCTTCCCTAGGCGCCGGGTGAGCTAGTGGGCAAAATCCACAGCTAGGCAATTTGCGAAAAAGAGCTCTGTTTTCTTTGGGAAAATGTGATGTGTCCACGTTGTGTTTTGGGGCATTTCCTGTTGCAGGCACTAGGCCTACCAACACAAGTGAGGTACCATTTTTATCGTGATACTTGGGTGAAAGCTGGGTGGAAGGAAATTTGTGGCTCCGCTCAGATTCCAGAACTTTCTGTCACTGAAATGTGAGGGGAAAGTGTTTTTTTGCCAAATTTTGAGGTTTGAACAGGATTCTGAGTAACCGAACTATGTGAGAGCCCCACAAGTCACCCCATCGTGGATTAACCTAGGTGTCTACTTTTTAAAAATGCACAGGTTTGGTAGATTTCCGTAGCTGCCGGCTGAGCTAGGGGCCGAAATCCATAGCTAGGCAGTTTGCAAAAAGCAGTTGTTTTTCCTTTGGGAAAATGTGATGTGTCAATGTTGTGTTTTGGGACATTTCCTGTCACGGGCACTAGACCTACCCACACAAGCGAGGTACCATTTGTATCGGGTGACCTGGGGGAACACTGGGTGGGAGTACATTTTTGGCTCCTCTCAGATTCCAGAACTTTCTGTCACTGAAATGTGCGGGAAAAGTGTTTCTTTTGCCAAATTTTGAGATTTGCCCAGGATTCCGAGTAACAGAACCTGTTGAGAGCCCCACAAGTCACCCCATCATGGATTCATCTAGGTGTCTACTTTTAAAAAATGCACAGGTTTGGTACGATTCCATAGGTGCCGGTCGAGCTGGAGACCAAAATCCACAGATTGGCACTTTGCAAAAAACAGCTCTGTTTTCTTTGGGAAAATGTTATGTGTCCACGTTGTGTTTTGGGGCATATCCTGTCGCAGGCACTGGGCCTACCGAGACAAGTGAGGTACCGTTTTTATCGGAGACTTGGGGGAATGCTGGGTTGAAGGAAATTTGTAGCTCCTCTTAGATTCCAGAATTTTCTGTCACCGAAATGTGTGGAAAAAGTGTTTTTTTTGGCAGATTTTGAGGATTTCACAGGATTCTAGGAAACACAACCTGGTGAGAGCCCAACAAGTCACCCCATCTTGTATTCCCCTAGGTGTCTACATTTTAAAAATGCACAGGTTTGGTAGGCTTCCCTAGGCGCCGGCTGAGCTAGAGGCCAAAATCCACAGCTAGGCAATTTGCGAAAAAGAGCTCTGTTTTCTTTGGGAAAATGTGATGTGTCCACGTTGTGTTTTGGGGCATTTCCTGTTGCAGGCACTAGGCCTACCAACACAAGTGAGGTACCATTTTTATCGTGATACTTGGGTGAAAGCTGGGTGGAAGGAAATTTGTGGCTCCACTCAGATTCCAGAACTTTCTGTCACCGAAATGTGAGGGGAAAGTGTTTTTTTGCCAAATTTTGAGGTTTGAACAGGATTCTGAGTAACCGAACTATGTGAGAGCCCCACAAGTCACCCCATCGTGGATTAACCTAGGTGTCTACTTTTCAAAAATGCACAGGTTTGTAAGGTTTCCCTAGGTGCTGGCTGAGCTAGAGGCCAAAATCCACCGCAAGGCACGTTGCAAAAAAGAGCTCTGTTTTCTTTGGGAACATGTGATGTGTCCACGTTGTGTTTTGGGACATTTCCTGTTGGCGGCACTAGGCCTACCAACACAAGTGAGGTATAATTTATTATAGGAAGACTTGGTGGAACGCTGGATAGAAGGACATTTGTGGCTCCTCTCAGATTCCAGAACTTTCTGTCACCAAAATGTGAAGAAAAAGTGTTTTGGTTTGCCAGATTTTGAGGATTGCACAGGATTCGAAGTAACAGAACCTGGTGAGAGCCCCACATGTCACCCTATGTTGGATTCCCCTAGGTGTCTACTTTTTAAAAATGCACAGGTTTGGTAGATGTCCGTAGCTGCCGGCTGAGCTAGGGGCCAAAATCCATAGCTAGGCAGTTTGCAAAAAGCAGTTGTTTTTCCTTTGGGAAAATGTGATGTGTCAATGTTGTGTTTTGGGGCATTTCCTGTCACGGGCACTAGACCTACCCACACAAGCGAGGTACCATTTGTATCGGGTGACCTGGGGGAACACTGGCTGGGAGTACATTTTTGGCTCCTCTCAGATTCCAGAACTTTCTGTCACTGAAATGTGCGGGAAAAGTGTTTCTTTTGCCAAATTTTGAGATTTGCCCAGGATTCCGAGTAACAGAACCTGTTGAGAGCCCCACAAGTCACCCCATCATGGATTCATCTAGGTGTCTACTTTAAAAAAATGCACAGGTTTGGTAGGATTCCATAGATGCCGGTCGAGCTGGAGACCAAAATCCACAGCTCGGCACTTTGCAAAAAACAGCTCTGTTTTCTTTGGGAAAATGTTATGTGTCCACGTTGTGTTTTGGGGCATTTCCTGTCGCAAGCACTGGGCCTACCGACACAAGTGAGGTACCGTTTTTTTCGGAGACTTGGGGGAATGCTGGGTTGAAGGAAATTTGTAGCTCCTCTTAGATTCCAGAATTTTCTGTCACCGAAATATGAGGAAAAAGTGTTTTTTTTGGCAGATTTGGAGGATTTCACAGGATTCTAGGAAACACAACCTGGTGAGAGCCCCACAAGTCACCCCATCTTGTATTCCCCTAGGTGTCTACATTTTAAAAATGCACAGGTTTGGTAGGCTTCCCTAGGCGTCGGCTGAGCTAGAGGCCAAAATCCACAGCTAGGCAATTTGCGAAAAAGAGCTCTGTTTTCTTTGGGAAAATGTGATGTGTCCACGTTGTGTTTTGGGGCATTTCCTGTTGCAGGCACTAGGCCTACCAACACAAGTGAGGTACCATTTTTATTGTGATACTTGGGTGAAACCTGGGTGGAAGGAAATTTGTGGCTCCGCTCAGATTCCAGAACTTTCTGTCACCGAAATGTGAGGGGAAAGTGTTTTTTTGCCAAATTTTGAGGTTTGAACAGGATTCTGAGTAACCGAACTATGTGAGAACCCCACAAGTCACCCCATCGTGGATTAACCTAGGTGTCTACTTTTCAAAAATGCACAGGTTTGTAAGGTTTCCCTAGGTGCTGGCTGAGCTAGAGGCCAAAACCCACCGCTAGGCACGTTGCAAAAAAGAGCTCTGTTTTCTTTGGGAACATGCGATGCGTCCTCGTTGTCTTTTGGGACATTTCCTGTTGGCGGCACTAGGCCTACCAACACAAGTGAGGTATCATTTATTATCGGAAGACTTGGTGGAACGCTGGATGGAAGGAAATTTGTGGCTCCTCTCAGATTCCAGAACTTCCTGTCACCAAAATGTGAAGAAAAAGTGTTTTGGTTTGCCAGATTTTGAGGATTGCACAGGATTCGAAGTAACAGAACCTGGTGAGAGCCCCACATGTCACCCTATGTTGGATTCCCGTAGGTGTCTACTTTTTAAAAATGCACAGGTTAGGTAGATTTCTGTAGCTGCCGGCTGAGCTAGGGGCCGAAATCCATAGCTAGGCAGTTTGCAAAAAGCAGTTGTTTTTCATTTGGGAAAATGTGATGTGTCAATGTTGTGTTTTGGGGCATTTCCTATCACGGGCACTAGACCTACCCACACAAGCGAGGTACCATTTGTATCAGGTGACCTGGGGGAACACTGGGTGGGAGTACATTTTTGGCTCCTCCCAGATTCCAGAACTTTCTGTCACTGAAATGTGCGGGAAAAGTGTTTCTTTTGCCAAATTTTGAGATTTGCCCAGGATTCCGAGTAACAGAACCTGTTGAGAGCCCCACAAGTCACCCCATCATGGATTCATCTAGGTGTCTACTTTTAAAAAATGCACAGGTTTGGTAGGATTCCATAGGTGCTGGTCGAGCTGGAGACCAAAATCCACAGATCGGCACTTTGCAAAAAACAGCTCTGTTTTCTTTGGGAAAATGTTATGTGTCCACGTTGTGTTTTGGGGCATTTCCTGTCGCAGGCACTGGGCCTACCGACACAAGTGAGGTACCGTTTTTATCGGAGACTTGGGGGAATGCTGGGATGATGGAAATTTGTAGCTCCTCTTAGAATCCAGAATTTTCTGTCACCGAAATGTGAGGAAAAAGTGTTTTTTTTGGCAGATTTTGAGGATTTCACAGGATTCTAGGAAACACAACCTGGTGAGAGCCCAACAAGTCACCCCATCTTGTATTCCCCTAGGTGTCTACATTTTAAAAATGCACAGGTTTGGTAGGCTTCCCTAGGCGCCGGCTGAGCTAGAGGCTAAAATCCACAGCTAGGCAATTTGCGAAAAAGAGCTCTGTTTTCTTTGGGAAAATGTGATGTGTCCACGTTGTGTTTTGGGGCATTTCCTGTTGCAGGCACTAGGCCTACCAACACAAGTGAGGTACCATTTTTATCGTGATACTTGGGTGAAAGCTGGGTGGAAGGAAATTTGTGGCTCCGCTCAGATTCTAGAACTTTCTGTCACCGAAATGTGAGGGGAAAGTGTTTTTTTGCCAAATTTTGAGGTTTGAATAGGATTCTGAGTAACCGAACTATGTGAGAGCCCCACAAGTCACCCCATTGTGGATTAACCTAGGTGTCTACTTTTCAAAAATGCACAGGTTTGCAAGGTTTCCCTAGGTGCTGGCTGAGCTAGAGGCCAAAATCCACCGCTAGGCACGTTGCAAAAAAGAGCTCTGTTTTCTTTGGGAACATGTGATGTGTCCACGTTGTGTTTTGGGACATTTCCTGTTGGCGGCACTAGGCCTACCAACACAAGTGAGGTATCATTTATTATCGGAAGACTTGGTGGAACGCTGGATGGAAGGAAATTTGTGGCTCCTCTCAGATTCCAGAACTTTCTGTCACCAAAATGTGAAGAAAAAGTGTTTTGGTTTGTCAGATTTTGAGGATTGCACAGGATTCGAAGTAACAGAACCTGGTGAGAGCCCCACATGTCACCCTATGTTGGATTCCCCTAGGTGTCTACTTTTTAAAAATGCACAGGTTTGGTAGATTTCCGTAGCTGCCGGCTGAGCTAGGGGCCGAAATCCATAGCTAGGCAGTTTGCAAAAAGCAGTTGTTTTTCCTTTGGGAAAATGTGATGTGTCAATGTTGTGTTTTGGGGCATTTCCTGTCAAGGGCACTAGACCTACCCACACAAGCGAGGTACCATTTGTATCGGGTGACCTGGGGGAACACTGGGTGGGAGTACATTTTTGGCTCCTCTCAGATTCCAGAACTTGCTGTCACTGAAATGTGCTGGAAAAGTGTTTCTTTTGCCAAATTTTGAGATTTGCCCAGGATTCCGAGTAACAGAACCTGTTGAGAGCCCCACAAGTCACCCCATCATGGATTCATCTAGGTGTCTACTTTTAAAAAATGCACAGGTTTGGTAGGATCACATAAGTGCCGGTCGAGCTGGAGACCAAAATCCACAGATCGGCACTTTGCAAAAAAACAGCTCTGTTTTCTTTGGGAAAATGTTATGTGTCCACGTTGTGTTTTGGGGCATATCCTGTCGCAGGCACTGGGCCTACCGACACAAGTGAGGTACAGTTTTTATCGGAGACTTGGGGGAATGCTGGTTTGAAGGAAATTTGTAGCTCCTCTTAGATTCCAGAATTTTCTGTCACCGAAATGTGAGGAAAAAGTGTTTTTTTTGGCAGATTTTGAGGATTTCACAGGATTCTAGGAAACACAACCTGGTGGGAGCCCAACAAGTCACCCCATCTTGTATTCCCCTAGGTGTCTACATTTTAAAAATGCACAGGTTTAGTAGGCTTCCCTAGGCGCCGGCTGAGCTAGAGGCCAAAATCCACAGCTAGGCAATTTGCGAAAAAGAGCTCTGTTTTCTTTGGGAAAATGTGATGTGTCCACATTGTGTTTTGGGGCATTTCCTGTTGCAGGCACTAGGCCTACCAACACAAGTGAGGTACCATTTTTATCGTGATACTTGGGTGAAAGCTGGGTGGAAGGAAATTTGTGGCTCCGCTCAGATTCCAGAACTTTCTGTCACCGAAATGTGAGGGGAAAGTGTTGTTTTGCCAAATTTTGAGGTTTGAACAGGATTCTGAATAACCGAACTATGTGAGAGCCCAACAAGTCACCCCATTGAGGATTAACCTAGGTGTCTACTTTTCAAAAATGCACAGGTTTGTAAGGTTTCCCTAGGTGCTGGCTGAGCTAGAGGCCAAAATCCACTGCTAGGCACGTTGCAAAAAAGAGCTCTGTTTTCTTTGGGAACATGTGATGTGTCCACGTTGTGTTTTGGGACATTTCCTGTTGGCGGCACTAGGCCTACCAACACAAGTGAGGTATCATTTATTATCGGAAGACTTGGTGGAACGCTGGATGGAAGGAAATTTGTGGCTCCTCTCAGATTCCAGAACTTTCTGTCACCAAAATGTGAAGAAAAAGTGTTTTGGTTTGCCAGATTTTGAGGATTGCACAGGATTCGAAGTAACAGAACCTGGTGAGAGCCCCACATGTCACCCTATGTTGGATTCCCCTAGGTGTCTACTTTTAAAAAATGCACAGGTTTGGTAGATTTCCGTAGCTGCCGGCTGAGCTAGGGGCCGAAATCCATAGCTAGGCAGTTTGCAAAAAGCAGTTGTTTTTCCTTTGGGAAAATGTGATGTGTCAATGTTGTGTTTTGGGGCATTTCCTGTCACGGGCACTAGACCTACCCACACAAGCGAGGTACCATTTGTATCGGGTGACCTGGGGGAACACTGGGTGGGAGTACATTTTTGTCTCCTCTCAGATTCCAGAACTTTCTGTCACTGACATGTGCGGGAAAAGTGTTTCTTTTGCCAAATTTTGAGATTTGCCCAGGATTCCGAGTAACAGAACCTGTTGAGAGCCCCACAAGTCACCCCATAATGGATTCATCTAGGTGTCTACTTTTAAAAAATGCACAGGTTTGGTAGGATTCCATAGGTGCCGGTCGAGCTGGAGACCAAAATCCACAGATCGGCACTTTGCAAAAAACAGCTCTGTTTTCTTTGGGAAAATGTTATGTGTCCACGTTGTGTTTTGGGGCATTTCCTGTCACAGGCACTGGGCCTACCGACACAAGTGAGGTACCGTTTTTATCGGAGACTTTTGGGAATGCTGGGTTGAAGGAAATTTGTAGCTCCTCTTAGATTCCAGAATTTTCTGTCACCGAAATGTGTGGAAAAAGTGTTTTTTTTGGCAGATTTTGAGGATTTCACAGGATTCTAGGAAACACAACCTGGTGAGAGCCCAATAAGTCACCCCATCTTGTATTCCCCTAGGTGTCTACATTTTAAAAATGCACAGGTTTGGTAGGCTTCCCTAGGTGCCGGCTGAGCTAGAGGCCAAAATCCACAGCTAGGCAATTTGCGAAAAAGAGCTCTGTTTTCTTTGGGAAAATGTGATGTGTCCACGTTGTGTTTTGGGGTATTTCCTGTTGCAGGCACTAGGCCTACCAACACAAGTGAGGTACAATTTTTATCGTGAGACTTGGGTGAAAGCTGGGTGGAAGGAAATTTGTGGCTCCGCTCAGATTCCAGAACTTTCTGTCACCGAAATGTGAGGGGAAAGTGTTTTTTTGCCAAATTTTGAGGTTTGAACAGGATTCTGAGTAACTGAACTATGTGAGAGCCCCACAAGTCACCCCATCGTGGATTAACCTAGGTGTCTACTTTTCAAAAATGCACAGGTTTGTAAGGTTTCCCTAGGTGCTGGCTGAGCTAGAGGCCAAAATCCACCGCTAGGCACGTTGCAAAAAAGAGCTCTGTTTTCTTTGGGAACATGTGATGTGTCCACGTTGTGTTTTGGGACATTTACTGTTGGCGGCACTAGGCCTACCAACACAAGTGAGGTATCATTTATTATCGGAAGACTTGGTGGAACGCTGGATGGAAGGAAATTTGTGGCTTCTCTCAGATTCCAGAACTTTCTGTCACCAAAATGTGAAGAAAAAGTGTTTTGGTTTGCCAGATTTTGAGGATTGCACAGGATTCGAAGTAACAGAACCTGGTGAGAGCCCCACATGTCACCCTATGTTGGATTTCCCTAGGTGTCTACTTTTTAAAAATGCACAGGTTTGGTAGATTTCCGTAGCTGCCGGCTGAGCTAGGGGCTGAAATCCATAGCTAGGCAGTTTGCAAAAAGCAGTTGTTTTTCCTTTGGGAAAATGTGATGTATCAATGTTGTGTTTTGGGGCATTTCCTGTCACGGGCACTAGACCTACCCACACAAGCGAGGTACCATTTGTATCGGGTGACCTGGGGGAACACTGGGTGGGAGTACATTTTTGGCTCCTCTCAGATTCCAGAACTTTCTGTCACTGAAATGTGCGGGAAAAGTGTTTCTTTTGCCAAATTTTGAGATTTGCCCAGGATTCCGAGTAACAGAACCTGTTGAGAGCCCCACAAGTCACCCCATCATGGATTCATCTAGGTGTCTACTTTTAAAAAATGCACAGGTTTGGTAGGATTCCATAGGTGCCGGTCGAGCTGGAGACCAAAATCCACAGATCGGCACTTTGCAAAAAACAGCTCTGTTTTCTTTGGGAAAATGTTATGTGTCCACGTTGTGTTTTGGGGCATATCCTGTCGCAGGCACTGGGCCTACCGACACAAGTGAGGTACCGTTTTTATCGGAGACTTGGGGGAATGCTGGGTTGAAGGAAATTTGTAGCTCCTCTTAGATTCCAGAATTTTCTGTCACCGAAAAGTGAGGAAAAAGTGTTTTTTTTTTGGCAGATTTGGAGGATTTCACAGGATTCTAGGAAACACAACCTGGTGAGAGCCCAACACGTCACCCCATCTTGTATTCCCCTAGGTGTCTACATTTTAAAAATGCACAGGTTTGGTAGGCTTCCCTAGGCGCCGGCTGAGCTAGAGGCCAAAATCCGCAGCTAGGCAATTTGCGAAAAAGAGCTCTGTTTTCTTTGGGAAAATGTGATGTGTCCACGTTGTGTTTTGGGGCATTTCCTGTTGCAGGCACTAGGCCTACCAACACAAGTGAGGTACCATTTTTATCGTGATACTTGGGTGAAAGCTGGGTGGAAGGAAATTTGTGGCTCCGCTCAGATTCCAGAACTTTCTGTCACCGAAATGTGAGGGGAAAGTGTTTTTTTGCCAAATTTTGAGGTTTGAACAGGATTCTGAGTAACCGAACTATGTGAGAGCCCCACATGTCACCCCATTGTGGATTAACCTAGGTGTCTACTTTTCAAAAATGCACAGGTTTGTAAGGTTTCCCTAGGTGCTGGCTGAGCTAGAGGCCAAAATCCACCGCTAGGCACGTTGCAAAAAAGAGCTCTGTTTTCTTTGGGAACATGTGATGTGTCCACGTTGTGTTTTGGGGCATTTCCTGTTGGCGGCACTAGGCCTACCAACACAAGTGAGGTATCATTTATTATCGGAAGACTTGGTGGAACGCTGGATGGAAGGAAATTTGTGGCTCCTCTCAGATTCCAGAACTTTCTGTCACCAAAATGTGAAGAAAAAGTGTCTTGGTTTGCCAGATTTTGAGGATTGCACAGGATTCGAAGTAACAGAACCTGGTGAGAGCCCCACATGTCACCCTATGTTGGATTCCCCTAGGTGTCTACTTTTTAAAAATGCACAGGTTTGGTAGATTTCCGTAGCTGCCGGCTGAGCTAGGGGCCGAAATCCATAGCTAGGCAGTTTGCAAAAAGCAGTTGTTTTTCCTTTGGGAAAATGTGATGTGTCAATGTTGTGTTTTGGGGAATTTACTGTCACGGGCACTAGACCTACCCACACAAGCGAGGTACCATTTGTATCAGGTGACCTGGGGGAACACTGGGTGGGAGTACATTTTTGGCTCCTCTCAGATTCCAGAACTTTCTGTCACTGAAATGTGCGGGAAAAGTGTTTCTTTTGCCAAATTTTGAGATTTGCCCAGGATTCAGAGTAACAGAACCTGTTGAGGGCCCCACAAGTCACCCCATCATGGATTCATCTAGGTGTCTACTTTTAAAAAATGCACAGGTTTGGTAGGATTCCATAGGTGCCGGTCGAGCTGGAGACCAAAATCCACAGATCGGCACTTTGCAAAAAACAGCTCTGTTTTCTGTGGGAAAATGTTATGTGTCCACGTTGTGTTTTGGGGCATTTCCTGTCGCAGGCACTGGGCCTACCGACACAAGTGAGGTACAGTTTTTATCGGAGACTTGGGGGAATGCTGGGTTGATGGAAATTTGTAGCTCCTCTTAGATTCCAGAATTTTCTGTCACCGAAATGTGAGGAAAAAGTGTTTTTTTTGGCAGATTTTGAGGATTTCACAGGATTCTAGGAAACACAACCTGGTGAGAGCCCAACAAGTCACCCCATCTTGTATTCCCGTAGGTGTCTACATTTTAAAAATGCACAGGTTTGGTAGGCTTCCCTAGGCGCCGGGTGAGCTAGTGGGCAAAATCCACAGCTAGGCAATTTGCGAAAAAGAGCTCTGTTTTCTTTGGGAAAATGTGATGTGTCCACGTTGTGTTTTGGGGCATTTCCTGTTGCAGGCACTAGGCCTACCAACACAAGTGAGGTACCATTTTTATCGTGATACTTGGGTGAAAGCTGGGTGGAAGGAAATTTGTGGCTCCGCTCAGATTCCAGAACTTTCTGTCACTGAAATGTGAGGGGAAAGTGTTTTTTTGCCAAATTTTGAGGTTTGAACAGGATTCTGAGTAACCGAACTATGTGAGAGCCCCACAAGTCACCCCATCGTGGATTAACCTAGGTGTCTACTTTTAAAAAATGCACAGGTTTGTAAGGTTTCCCTAGGTGCTGGCTGAGCTAGAGGCGAAAATCCACCGCTAGGCACGTTGAAAAAAAGAGCTCTGTTTTCTTTGGGAACATGTGATGTGTCCACGTTGTGTTTTGGGACATTTACTGTTGGCGGCACTAGGCCTACCAACACAAGTGAGGTATCATTTATTATCGGAAGACTTTGTGGAACGCTGGATGGAAGGAAATTTGTGGCTCCTCTCAGATTCCAGAACTTTCTGTCACCAAAATGTGAAGAAAAAGTGTTTTGGTTTGCCAGATTTTGAGGATTGCACAGGATTCGAAGTAACAGAACCTGGTGAGAGCCCCACATGTCACCCTATGTTGGATTCCCCTAGGTGTCTACTTTTTAAAAATGCACAGGTTTGGTAGATTTCCGTAGCTGCCGGCTGAGCTAGGGGCCGAAATCCATAGCTAGGCAGTTTGCAAAAAGCAGTTGTTTTTCCTTTGGGAAAATGTGATGTGTCAATGTTGTGTTTTGGGACATTTCCTGTCACGGGCACTAGACCTACCCACACAAGCGAGGTACCATTTGTATCGGGTGACCTGGGGGAACACTGGGTGGGAGTACATTTTTGGCTCCTCTCAGATTCCAGAACTTTCTGTCACTGAAATGTGCGGGAAAAGTGTTTCTTTTGCCAAATTGTGAGATTTGCCCAGGATTCCGAGTAACAGAACCTGTTCAGAGCCCCACAAGTCACCCCATCATGGATTCATCTAGGTGTCTACTTTTAAACAATGCACAGGTTTGGTAGGATTCCATAGGTGCCGGTCGAGCTGGAGACCAAAATCCACAGCTCGGCACTTTGCAAAAAACAGCTCTGTTTTCTTTGGGAAAATGTTATGTGTCCAAGTTGTGTTTTGGGGCATTTCCTGTCGCAGGCACTGGGCCTACTGACACAAGTGAGGTACCATTTTTATCGTGATACTTGGGTGAAAGCTGGGTGGAAGGAAATTTGTGGCTCCACTAAAATTCCAGAACTTTCTGTCACCGAAATGTGAGGGGAAAGTGTTTTTTTGCCAAATTTTGAGGTTTGAACAGGATTCTGAGTAACCGAACTATGTGAGAGCCCCACAAGTCACCCCATCGTGGATTAACCTAGGTGTCTACTTTTAAAAAATGCACAGGTTTGTAAGGTTTCCCTAGGTGCTGGCTGAGCTAGAGGCCAAAATCCACCGCTAGGCACGTTGCAAAAAAGAGCTCTGTTTTCTTTGGGAACATGTGATGTGTCCACGTTGTGTTTTGGGACATTTCCTGTTGGCGGCACTGGGCCTACCAACACAAGTGAGGTATCATTTATTATCGGAAGACTTGGTGGAACGCTGGATGGAAGGAAATTTGTGGCTCCTCTCAGATTCCAGAACTTTCTGTCACCAAAATGTGAAGAAAAAGTGTTTTGGTTTGCCAGATTTTGAGGATTGCACAGGATTCGAAGTAACAGAACCTGGTGAGACCCCCACATGTCACCCTATGTTGGATTCCCCTAGGTGTCTACTTTTTAAAAATGCACAGGTTTGGTAGATTTCCATAGCTGCCGGCTGAGATAGGGGCCGAAATCCATAGCTAGGCAGTTTGCAAAAAGCAGTTGTTTTTCCTTTGGGAAAATGTGATGTGTCAATGTTGTGTTTTGGGACATTTCCTGTCACGGGCACTAGACCTACCCACACAAGCGAGGTACCATTTGTATCGGGTGACCTGGGGGAACACTGGGTGGGAGTACATTTTTGGCTCCTCTCAGATTCCAGAACTTTCTGTCACTGAAATGTGCGGGAAAAGTGTTTCTTTTGCCAAATTTTGAGATTTGCCCAGGATTCCGAGTAACAGAACCTGTTGAGAGCCCCACAAGTCACCCCATCATGGATTCATCTAGGTGTCTACTTTTAAAAAATGCACAGGTTTGGTAGGATTCCATAGGTGCCGGTCGAGCTGGAGACCAAAATCCACAGATTGGCACTTTGCAAAAAACAGCTCTGTTTTCTTTGGGAAAATGTTATGTGTCCACGTTGTGTTTTGGGGCATATCCTGTCGCAGGCACTGGGCCTACCGACACAAGTGAGGTACCGTTTTTATCGGAGACTTGGGGGAATGCTGGGTTGAAGGAAATTTGTAGCTCCTCTTAGATTCCAGAATTTTCTGTCACCGAAATGTGTGGAAAAAGTGGTTTTTTTGGCAGATTTTGAGGATTTCACAGGATTCTAGGAAACACAACCTGGTGAGAGCCCAACAAGTCACCCCATCTTGTATTCCCCTAGGTGTCTACATTTTAAAAATGCACAGGTTTGGTAGGCTTCCCTAGGCGCCGGCTGAGCTAGAGGCCAAAATCCACAGCTAGGCAATTTGCGAAAAAGAGCTCTGTTTTCTTTGGGAAAATGTGATGTGTCCACGTTGTGTTTTGGGGCATTTCCTGTTGAGGGCACTAGGCCTACCAACACAAGTGAGGTACCATTTTTATCGTGATACTTGGGTGAAAGCTGGGTGGAAGGAAATTTGTGGCTCCACTCAGATTCCAGAACTTTCTGTCACCGAAATGTGAGGGGAAAGTGTTTTTTTGCCAAATTTTGAGGTTTGAACAGGATTCTGAGTAACCGAACTATGTGAGAGCCCCACAAGTCACCCCATCGTGGATTAACCTAGGTGTCTACTTTTAAAAAATGCACAGGTTTGTAAGGTTTCCCTAGGTGCTGGCTGAGCTAGAGGCCAAAATCCACCGCAAGGCACGTTGCAAAAAAGAGCTCTGTTTTCTTTGGGAACATGTGATGTGTCCACGTTGTGTTTTGGGACATTTCCTGTTGGCGGCACTAGGCCTACCAACACAAGTGAGGTATAATTTATTATAGGAAGACTTGGTGGAACGCTGGATAGAAGGACATTTGTGGCTCCTCTCAGATTCCAGAACTTTCTGTCACCAAAATGTGAAGAAAAAGTGTTTTGGTTTGCCAGATTTTGAGGATTGCACAGGATTCGAAGTAACAGAACCTGGTGAGAGCCCCACATGTCACCCTATGTTGGATTCCCCTAGGTGTCTACTTTTTAAAAATGCACAGGTTTGGTAGATGTCCGTAGCTGCCGGCTGAGCTAGGGGCCAAAATCCATAGCTAGGCAGTTTGCAAAAAGCAGTTGTTTTTCCTTTGGGAAAATGTGATGTGTCAATGTTGTGTTTTGGGGCATTTCCTGTCACGGGCACTAGACCTACCCACACAAGCGAGGTACCATTTGTATCGGGTGACCTGGGGGAACACTGGGTGGGAGTACATTTTTGGCTCCTCTCAGATTCCAGAACTTTCTGTCACTGAAATGTGCGGGAAAAGTGTTTCTTTTGCCAAATTTTTAGATTTGCCCAGGATTCCGAGTAACAGAACCTGTTGAGAGCCCCACAAGTCACCCCATCATGGATTCATCTAGGTGTCTACTTTTAAAAAATGCACAGGTTTGGTAGGATTCCATAGGTGCCGGTCGAGCTGGAGACCAAAATCCACAGATCGGCACTTTGCAAAAAACAGCTCTGTTTGCTTTGGGAAAATGTTATGTGTCCACGTTGTGTTTTGGGGCATATCCTGTCGCAGGCACTGGGCCTACCGACACAAGTGAGGTACCGTTTTTATCGGAGACTTGGGGGAATGCTGGGTTGAAGGAAATTTGTAGGTCCTCTTAGATTCCAGAATTTTCTGTCACCGAAATGTGAGGAAAAAGTGTTTTTTTTTGGCAGATTTGGAGGATTTCACAGGATTCTAGGAAACACAACCTGGTGAGAGCCCAACAAGTCACCCCATCTTGTATTCCCCCAGGTGTCTACATTTTAAAAATGCACAGGTTTGGTAGGCTTCCCTAGGCGCCGGCTGAGCTAGAGGCCAAAATCCACAGCTAGGCAATTTGCGAAAAAGAGCTCTGTTTTCTTTGGGAAAATGTGATGTGTCCACGTTGTGTTTTGGGGCATTTCCTGTTGCAGGCACTAGGCCTACCAACACAAGTGAGGTACCATTTGTATCGGGTGACCTGGGGGAACACTGGGTGGGAGTACATTTTTGGCTCCTCTCAGATTCCAGAACTTTCTGTCACTGAAATGTGTGGGAAAAGTGTTTCTTTTGCCAAATTTTGAGATTTGCCCAGGATTCCGAGTAACAGAACCTGTTGAGAGCCCCACAAGTCAACCCATCATGGATTCATCTATGTGTCTACTTTTAAAAAATGCACAGGTTTGGTAGGATTCCATAGGTGCCGGTCGAGCTGGAGACCAAAATCCACAGCTAGGCAATTTGCGAAAAAGAGCTCTGTTTTCTTTGGGAAAATGTGATGTGTCCACGTTGTGTTTTGGGGCATTTCCTGTTGCAGGCACTAGGCCTACCAACACAAGTGAGGTACCATTTTTATCGTGATACTTGGGTGAAAGCTGGGTGGAAGGAAATTTGTGGCTCCGCTCAGATTCCAGAACTTTCTGTCACCGAAATGTGAGGGGAAAGTGTTTTTTTGCCAAATTTTGAGGTTTGAACAGGATTCTGAGTAACCGCACTATGTGAGAGCCCCACAAGTCACCCCATCGTGGATTAACCTAGGTGTCTACTTTTAAAAAATGCACAGGTTTGTAAGGTTTCCCTAGGTGCTGGCTGAGCTAGAGGCCAAAATCCACCGCTAGGCACGTTGAAAAAAAGAGCTCTGTTTTCTTTGGGAACATGTGATGTGTCCACGTTGTGTTTTGGGACATTTACTGTTGGCGGCACTAGGCCTACCAACACAAGTGAGGTATCATTTATTATCGGAAGACTTTGTGGAACGCTGGATGGAAGGAAATTTGTGGCTCCTCTCAGATTCCAGAACTTTCTGTCACCAAAATGTGAAGAAAAAGTGTTTTGGTTTGCCAGATTTTGAGGATTGCACAGGATTCGAAGTAACAGAACCTGGTGAGAGCCCCACATGTCACCCTATGTTGGATTCCCCTAGGTGTCTACTTTTTAAAAATGCACAGGTTTGGTAGATTTCCGTAGCTGCCGGCTGAGCTAGGGGCCGAAATCCATAGCTAGGCAGTTTGCAAAAAGCAGTTGTTTTTCCTTTGGGAAAATGTGATGTGTCAATGTTGTGTTTTGGGACATTTCCTGTCACGGGCACTAGACCTACCCACACAAGCGAGGTACCATTTGTATCGGGTGACCTGGGGGAACACTGGGTGGGAGTACATTTTTGGCTCCTCTCAGATTCCAGAACTTTCTGTCACTGAAATGTGCGGGAAAAGTGTTTCTTTTGCCAAATTGTGAGATTTGCCCAGGATTCCGAGTAACAGAACCTGTTCAGAGCCCCACAAGTCACCCCATCATGGATTCATCTAGGTGTCTACTTTTAAACAATGCACAGGTTTGGTAGGATTCCATAGGTGCCGGTCGAGCTGGAGACCAAAATCCACAGCTCGGCACTTTGCAAAAAACAGCTCTGTTTTCTTTGGGAAAATGTTATGTGTCCAAGTTGTGTTTTGGGGCATTTCCTGTCGCAGGCACTGGGCCTACTGACACAAGTGAGGTACCATTTTTATCGTGATACTTGGGTGAAAGCTGGGTGGAAGGAAATGTGTGGCTCCACTAAAATTCCAGAACTTTCTGTCACCGAAATGTGAGGGGAAAGTGTTTTTTTGCCAAATTTTGAGGTTTGAACAGGATTCTGAGTAACCGAACTATGTGAGAGCCCCACAAGTCACCCCATCGTGGATTAACCTAGGTGTCTACTTTTAAAAAATGCACAGGTTTGTAAGGTTTCCCTAGGTGCTGGCTGAGCTAGAGGCCAAAATCCACCGCTAGGCACGTTGCAAAAAAGAGCTCTGTTTTCTTTGGGAACATGTGATGTGTCCACGTTGTGTTTTGGGACATTTCCTGTTGGCGGCACTGGGCCTACCAACACAAGTGAGGTATCATTTATTATCGGAAGACTTGGTGGAACGCTGGATGGAAGGAAATTTGTGGCTCCTCTCAGATTCCAGAACTTTCTGTCACCAAAATGTGAAGAAAAAGTGTTTTGGTTTGCCAGATTTTGAGGATTGCACAGGATTCGAAGTAACAGAACCTGGTGAGACCCCCACATGTCACCCTATGTTGGATTCCCCTAGGTGTCTACTTTTTAAAAATGCACAGGTTTGGTAGATTTCCATAGCTGCCGGCTGAGATAGGGGCCGAAATCCATAGCTAGGCAGTTTGCAAAAAGCAGTTGTTTTTCCTTTGGGAAAATGTGATGTGTCAATGTTGTGTTTTGGGACATTTCCTGTCACGGGCACTAGACCTACCCACACAAGCGAGGTACCATTTGTATCGGGTGACCTGGGGGAACACTGGGTGGGAGTACATTTTTGGCTCCTCTCAGATTCCAGAACTTTCTGTCACTGAAATGTGCGGGAAAAGTGTTTCTTTTGCCAAATTTTGAGATTTGCCCAGGATTCCGAGTAACAGAACCTGTTGAGAGCCCCACAAGTCACCCCATCATGGATTCATCTAGGTGTCTACTTTTAAAAAATGCACAGGTTTGGTAGGATTCCATAGGTGCCGGTCGAGCTGGAGACCAAAATCCACAGATTGGCACTTTGCAAAAAACAGCTCTGTTTTCTTTGGGAAAATGTTATGTGTCCACGTTGTGTTTTGGGGCATATCCTGTCGCAGGCACTGGGCCTACCGACACAAGTGAGGTACCGTTTTTATCGGAGACTTGGGGGAATGCTGGGTTGAAGGAAATTTGTAGCTCCTCTTAGATTCCAGAATTTTCTGTCACCGAAATGTGAGGAAAAAGTGTTTTTTTGGGCAGATTTGGAGGATTTCACAGGATTCTAGGAAACACAACCTGGTGAGAGCCCAACAAGTCACCCCATCTTGTATTCCCCTAGGTGTCTACATTTTAAAAATGCACAGGTTTGGTAGGCTACCCTAGGCGCCGGCTGAGCTAGAGGCCAAAATCCACACTAGGCAATTTGTGAAAAAGAGCTCTGTTTTCTTTGGGAAAATGTGATGTGTCCACGTTGTGTTTTGGGGCATTTCCTGTTACAGGCACTAGGCCTACCAACACAAGTGAGGTACCATTTTTATCGTGATACTAGGGTGAAAGCTGGGTGGAAGGAAATTTGTGGCTCCACTAAGATTCCAGAACTTTCTGTCACCGAAATGTGAGGGGAAAGTGTTTTTTTGCCAAATTTTGAGGTTTGAACAGGATTCTGAGTAACCGCACTATGTGAGAGCCCCACAAGTCACCCCATCGTGGATTAACCTAGGTGTCTACTTTTAAAAAATGCACAGGTTTGTAAGGTTTCCCTAGGTGCTGGCTGAGCTAGAGGCCAAAATCCACCGCTAGGCACGTTGAAAAAAAGAGCTCTGTTTTCTTTGGGAACATGTGATGTGTCCACGTTGTGTTTTGGGACATTTACTGTTGGCGGCACTAGGCCTACCAACACAAGTGAGGTATCATTTATTATCGGAAGACTTTGTGGAACGCTGGATGGAAGGAAATTTGTGGCTCCTCTCAGATTCCAGAACTTTCTGTCACCAAAATGTGAAGAAAAAGTGTTTTGGTTTGCCAGATTTTGAGGATTGCACAGGATTCGAAGTAACAGAACCTGGTGAGAGCCCCACATGTCACCCTATGTTGGATTCCCCTAGGTGTCTACTTTTTAAAAATGCACAGGTTTGGTAGATTTCCGTAGCTGCCGGCTGAGCTAGGGGCCGAAATCCATAGCTAGGCAGTTTGCAAAAAGCAGTTGTTTTTCCTTTGGGAAAATGTGATGTGTCAATGTTGTGTTTTGGGACATTTCCTGTCACGGGCACTAGACCTACCCACACAAGCGAGGTACCATTTGTATCGGGTGACCTGGGGGAACACTGGGTGGGAGTACATTTTTGGCTCCTCTCAGATTCCAGAACTTTCTGTCACTGAAATGTGCGGGAAAAGTGTTTCTTTTGCCAAATTGTGAGATTTGCCCAGGATTCCGAGTAACAGAACCTGTTCAGAGCCCCACAAGTCACCCCATCATGGATTCATCTAGGTGTCTACTTTTAAACAATGCACAGGTTTGGTAGGATTCCATAGGTGCCGGTCGAGCTGGAGACCAAAATCCACAGCTCGGCACTTTGCAAAAAACAGCTCTGTTTTCTTTGGGAAAATGTTATGTGTCCAAGTTGTGTTTTGGGGCATTTCCTGTCGCAGGCACTGGGCCTACTGACACAAGTGAGGTACCATTTTTATCGTGATACTTGGGTGAAAGCTGGGTGGAAGGAAATGTGTGGCTCCACTAAAATTCCAGAACTTTCTGTCACCGAAATGTGAGGGGAAAGTGTTTTTTTGCCAAATTTTGAGGTTTGAACAGGATTCTGAGTAACCGAACTATGTGAGAGCCCCACAAGTCACCCCATCGTGGATTAACCTAGGTGTCTACTTTTAAAAAATGCACAGGTTTGTAAGGTTTCCCTAGGTGCTGGCTGAGCTAGAGGCCAAAATCCACCGCTAGGCACGTTGCAAAAAAGAGCTCTGTTTTCTTTGGGAACATGTGATGTGTCCACGTTGTGTTTTGGGACATTTCCTGTTGGCGGCACTGGGCCTACCAACACAAGTGAGGTATCATTTATTATCGGAAGACTTGGTGGAACGCTGGATGGAAGGAAATTTGTGGCTCCTCTCAGATTCCAGAACTTTCTGTCACCAAAATGTGAAGAAAAAGTGTTTTGGTTTGCCAGATTTTGAGGATTGCACAGGATTCGAAGTAACAGAACCTGGTGAGACCCCCACATGTCACCCTATGTTGGATTCCCCTAGGTGTCTACTTTTTAAAAATGCACAGGTTTGGTAGATTTCCATAGCTGCCGGCTGAGATAGGGGCCGAAATCCATAGCTAGGCAGTTTGCAAAAAGCAGTTGTTTTTCCTTTGGGAAAATGTGATGTGTCAATGTTGTGTTTTGGGACATTTCCTGTCACGGGCACTAGACCTACCCACACAAGCGAGGTACCATTTGTATCGGGTGACCTGGGGGAACACTGGGTGGGAGTACATTTTTGGCTCCTCTCAGATTCCAGAACTTTCTGTCACTGAAATGTGCGGGAAAAGTGTTTCTTTTGCCAAATTTTGAGATTTGCCCAGGATTCCGAGTAACAGAACCTGTTGAGAGCCCCACAAGTCACCCCATCATGGATTCATCTAGGTGTCTACTTTTAAAAAATGCACAGGTTTGGTAGGATTCCATAGGTGCCGGTCGAGCTGGAGACCAAAATCCACAGATTGGCACTTTGCAAAAAACAGCTCTGTTTTCTTTGGGAAAATGTTATGTGTCCACGTTGTGTTTTGGGGCATATCCTGTCGCAGGCACTGGGCCTACCGACACAAGTGAGGTACCGTTTTTATCGGAGACTTGGGGGAATGCTGGGTTGAAGGAAATTTGTAGCTCCTCTTAGATTCCAGAATTTTCTGTCACCGAAATGTGAGGAAAAAGTGTTTTTTTGGGCAGATTTGGAGGATTTCACAGGATTCTAGGAAACACAACCTGGTGAGAGCCCAACAAGTCACCCCATCTTGTATTCCCCTAGGTGTCTACATTTTAAAAATGCACAGGTTTGGTAGGCTACCCTAGGCGCCGGCTGAGCTAGAGGCCAAAATCCACACTAGGCAATTTGTGAAAAAGAGCTCTGTTTTCTTTGGGAAAATGTGATGTGTCCACGTTGTGTTTTGGGGCATTTCCTGTTACAGGCACTAGGCCTACCAACACAAGTGAGGTACCATTTTTATCGTGATACTAGGGTGAAAGCTGGGTGGAAGGAAATTTGTGGCTCCACTAAGATTCCAGAACTTTCTGTCACCGAAATGTGAGGGGAAAGTGTTTTTTTGCCAAATTTTGAGGTTTGAACAGGATTCTGAGTAAACGAACTATGTGAGAGCCCCACAAGTCACCCCATCGTGGATTAACCTAGGTGTCTACTTTTAAAAAATGCACAGGTTTGTAAGGTTTCCCTAGGTGCTGGCTGAGCTAGAGGCCAAAATCCACTGCTAGGCACGTTGCAAAAAAGAGCTCTGTTTTCTTTGGGAACATGTGATGTGTCCACGTTGTGTTTTGGGACATTTCCTGTTGGCGGCACTAGGCCTACCAACACAAGTGAGGTATCATTTATTATCGGAAGACTTGGTGGAACGCTGGATGGAAGGAAATTTGTGGCTCCTCTCAGATTCCAGAACTTTCTGTCACCAAAATGTGAAGAAAAAGTGTTTTGGTTTTCCAGATTTTGAGGATTGCACAGGATTCGAAGTAACAGAACCTGGTGAGAGCCCCACATGTCACCCTATGTTGGATTCCCCTAGGTGTCTACTTTTTAAAAATGCACAGGTTTGGTAGATGTCCGTAGCTGCCGGCTGAGCTAGGGGCCGAAATCCATAGCTAGGCAGTTTGCAAAAAGCAGTTGTTTTTCCTTAGGGAAAATGTGATGTGTCAATGTTGTGTTTTGGGGCATTTCTTGTCACGGGCACTAGACCTACCCACACAAGCGAGGTACCATTTGTATCGGGTGACCTGGGGGAACACTGGGTGGGAGTACATTTTTGGCTCCTCTCAGATTCCAGAACTTTCTGTCACTGAAATGTGCGGGAAAAGTGTTTCTTTTGCCAAATTTTGAGATTTGCCCAGGATTCCGAGTAACAGAACCTGTTGAGAGCCCCACAAGTCACCCCATCATGGATTCATCTAGGTGTCTACTTTTAAAAAATGCACAGGTTTGGTAGGATTCCATAGGTGCCGGTCGAGCTGGAGACCAAAATCCACAGATCGGCACTTTGCAAAAAACAGCTCTGTTTTCTTTGGGAAAATGTTATGTGTCCACGTTGTGTTTTGGGGCATATCCTGTCGCAGGCACTGGGCCTACCGACACAAGTGAGGTACCGTTTTTATCGGAGACTTGGGGGAATGCTGGGTTGAAGGAAATTTGTAGCTCCTCTTAGATTCCAGAATTTTCTGTCACCGAAATGTGAGGAAAAAGTGTTTTTTTTTGGCAGATTTGGAGGATTTCACAGGATTCTAGGAAACAGAACCTGGTGAGAGCCCAACAAGTCACCCCATCTTGTATTCCCCTAGGTGTCTACATTTTAAAAATGCACAGGTTTGGTAGGCTTCCCTAGGCGCCGGCTGAGCTAGAGGCCAAAATCCACAGCTAGGCAATTTGCGAAAAAGAGCTCTGTTTTCTTTGGGAAAATGTGATGTGTCCACGTTGTGTTTTGGGGCATTTCCTGTTGCAGGCACTAGGCCTACCAACACAAGTGAGGTACCATTTTTATCGTGATACTTGGGTGAAAGCTGGGTGGAAGGAAATTTGTGGCTCCGCTCAGATTCCAGAACTTTCTGTCACCGAAATGTGAGGGGAAAGTGTTTTTTTGCCAAATTTTGAGGTTTGAACAGGATTCTGAGTAACCGAACGATGTGAGAGCCCCACAAGTCACCCCATTGTGGATTAACCTAGGTGTCTACTTTTCAAAAATGCACAGGTTTGTAAGGTTTCCCTAGGTGCTGGCTGAGCTAGAGGCCAAAATCCACCGCTAGGCACGTTGCAAAAAGGAGCTCTGTTTTCTTTGGGAACATGTGATGTGTCCACGTTGTGTTTTGGGACATTTCCTGTTGGCGGCACTAGGCCTACCAACACAAGTGAGGTATCATTTATTATCGGAAGACTTGGTGAAACGCTGGATGGAAGGAAATTTGTGGCTCCTCTCAGATTCCAGAACTTTCTGTCACCAAAATGTGAAGAAAAAGTGTTTTGGTTTGCCAGATTTTGAGGATTGCACAGGATTCGAAGTAACAGAACCTGGTGAGAGCCCCACATGTCACCCTATGTTGGATTACCCTAGGTGTCTACTTTTTAAAAATGCACAGGTTTGGTAGATTTCCGTAGCTGCCGGCTGAGCTAGGGGCCGAAATCCATAGCTAGGCAGTTTGCAAAAAGCAGTTGTTTTTCCTTTGGGAAAATGTGATGTGTCAATGTTGTGTTTTGGGGAATTTCCTGTCACGGGCACAAGACCTACCCACACAAGCGAGGTACCATTTGTATCGGGTGACCTGGGGGAACACTGGGTGGGAGTACATTTTTGGCTCCTCTCAGATTCCAGAACTTTCTGTCACTGAAATGTGCGGGAAAAGTGTTTCTTTTGCCAAATTTTGAGATTTGCCCAGGATTCCGATTAACAGAACCTGTTGAGAGCCCCACAAGTCACCCCATCATGGATTCATCTAGGTGTCTACTTTTAAAAAATGCACAGGTTTGGTAGGATTCCATAGGTGCCGGTCGAGCTGGAGACCAAAATCCACAGATCGGCACTTTGCAAAAAACAGCTCTGTTTTCTTTGGGAAAATGTTATGTGTCCACGTTGTGTTTTGGGGCATTTCCTGTCGCAGGCACTGGGCCTACCGACACAAGTGAGGTACCGTTTTTATCGGAGACTTGGGGGAATGCTGGGTTGATGGAAATTTGTAGCTCCTCTTAGATTCCAGAATTTTCTGTCACCGAAATGTGAGGAAAAAGTGTTTTTTTTTGGCAGATTTTGAGGATTTCACAGGATTCTAGGAAACACAACCTGGTGAGAGCCCAACAAGTCACCCCATCTTGTATTCCCCTAGGTGTCTACATTTTAAAAATGCACAGGTTTGGTAGGCTTCCCTAGGCGCCGGCTGAGCTAGAGGCCAAAATCCACAGCTAGGCAATTTGCGAAAAAGAGCTCTGTTTTCTTTGGGAAAATGTGATGTGTCCACGTTGTGTTTTGGGGCATTTCCTGTTGCAGGCACTAGGCCTACCAACACAAGTGAGGTACCATTTTTATCGTGATACTTGGGTGAAAGCTGGGTGGAAGGAAATTTGTGGCTCCGCTCAGATTCCAGAACTTTCTGTCACCGAAATGTGAGGGGAAAGTGTTTTTTTGCCAAATTTTGAGGTTTGAACAGGATTCTGAGTAACCGCACTATGTGAGAGCCCAACAAGTCACCCCATCGTGGATTAACCTAGGTGTCTACTTTTAAAAAATGCACAGGTTTGTAAGGTTTCCCTAGGTGCTGGCTGAGCTAGAGGCCAAAATCCACCGCTAGGCACGTTGCAAAAAGGAGCTCTGTTTTCTTTGGGAACATGTGATGTGTCCACGTTGTGTTTTGGGACATTTCCTGTTGGCGGCACTAGGCCTACCAACACAAGTGAGGTATCATTTATTATCGGAAGACTTGGTGAAACGCTGGATGGAAGGAAATTTGTGGCTCCTCTCAGATTCCAGAACTTTCTGTCACCAAAATGTGAAGAAAAAGTGTTTTGGTTTGCCAGATTTTGAGGATTGCACAGGATTCAAAGTAACAGAACCTGGTGAGAGCCCCACATGTCACCCTATGTTGGATTACCCTAGGTGTCTACTTTTTAAAAATGCACAGGTTTGGTAGATTTCCGTAGCTGCCGGCTGAGCTAGGGGCCGAAATCCATAGCTAGGCAGTTTGCAAAAAGCAGTTGTTTTTCCTTTGGGAAAATGTGATGTGTCAATGTTGTGTTTTGGGGAATTTCCTGTCACGGGCACAAGACCTACCCACACAAGCGAGGTACCATTTGTATCGGGTGACCTGGGGGAACACTGGGTGGGAGTACATTTTTGGCTCCTCTCAGATTCCAGAACTTTCTGTCACTGAAATGTGCGGGAAAAGTGTTTCTTTTGCCAAATTTTGAGATTTGCCCAGGATTCCGATTAACAGAACCTGTTGAGAGCCCCACAAGTCACCCCATCATGGATTCATCTAGGTGTCTACTTTTAAAAAATGCACAGGTTTGGTAGGATTCGATAGGTGCCGGTCGAGCTGGAGACCAAAATCCACAGATCGGCACTTTGCAAAAAACAGCTCTGTTTTCTTTGGGAAAATGTTATGTGTCCACGTTGTGTTTTGGGGCATTTCCTGTCGCAGGCACTGGGCCTACCGACACAAGTGAGGTACCGTTTTTATCGGAGACTTGGGGGAATGCTGGGTTGATGGAAATTTGTAGCTCCTCTTAGATTCCAGAATTTTCTGTCACCGAAATGTGAGGAAAAAGTGTTTTTTTTTGGCAGATTTTGAGGATTTCACAGGATTCTAGGAAACACAACCTGGTGAGAGCCCAACAAGTCACCCCATCTTGTATTCCCCTAGGTGTCTACATTTTAAAAATGCACAGGTTTGGTAGGCTTCCCTAGGCGCCGGCTGAGCTAGAGGCCAAAATCCACAGCTAGGCAATTTGCGAAAAAGAGCTCTGTTTTCTTTGGGAAAATGTGATGTGTCCACGTTGTGTTTTGGGGCATTTCCTGTTGCAGGCACTAGGCCTACCAACACAAGTGAGGTACGATTTTTATCGTGATACTTGGGTGAAAGCTGGGTGGAAGGAAATTTGTGGCTCCGCTCAGATTCCAGAACTTTCTGTCACCGAAATGTGAGGGGAAAGTGTTTTTTTGCCAAATTTTGAGGTTTGAACAGGATTCTGAGTAACCGCACTATGTGAGAGCCCAACAAGTCACCCCATCGTGGATTAACCTAGGTGTCTACTTTTAAAAAATGCACAGGTTTGTAAGGTTTCCCTAGGTGCTGGCTGAGCTAGAGGCCAAAATCCACCGCTAGGCACCTTGAAAAAAAGAGCTCTGTTTTCTTTGGGAACATGTGATGTGTCCACGTTGTGTTTTGGGACATTTACTGTTGGCGGCACTAGGCCTACCAACACAAGTGAGGCATCATTTATTATCGGAAGACTTTGTGGAACGCTGGATGGAAGGAAATTTGTGGCTCCTCTCAGATTCCAGAACTTTCTGTCACCAAAATGTGAAGAAAAAGTGTTTTGGTTTGCCAGATTTTGAGGATTGCACAGGATTCGAAGTAACAGAACCTGGTGAGAGCCCCACATGTCACCCTATGTTGGATTCCCCTAGGTGTCTACTTTTTAAAAATGCACAGGTTTGGTAGATTTCCGTAGCTGCCGGCTGAGCTAGGGGCCGAAATCCATAGCTAGGCAGTTTGCAAAAAGCAGTTGTTTTTCCTTTGGGAAAATGTGATGTGTCAATGTTGTGTTTTGGGACATTTCCTGTCACGGGCACTAGACCTACCCACACAAGCGAGGTACCATTTGTATCGGGTGACCTGGGGGAACACTGGGTGGGAGTACATTTTTGGCTCCTCTCAGATTCCAGAACTTTCTGTCACTGAAATGTGCGGGAAAAGTGTTTCTTTTGCCAAATTTTGAGATTTGCCCAGGATTCCGAGTAACAGAACCTGTTGAGAGCCCCACAAGTCACCCCATCATGGATTCATCTAGGTGTCTACTTTTAAAAAATGCACAGGTTTGGTAGGATTCCATAGGTGCCGGTCGAGCTGGAGACCAAAATCCACAGATCGGCACTTTGCAAAAAACAGCTCTGTTTTCTTTTGGAAAATGTTATGTGTCCACGTTGTGTTTTGGGGCATATCCTGTCGCAGGCACTGGGCCTACCGACACAAGTGAGGTACCGTTTTTATCGGAGACTTGGGGGAATGCTGGGTTGAAGGAAATTTGTAGCTCCTCTTAGATTCCAGAATTTTCTGTCACCGAAATGTGAGGAAAAAGTGTTTTTTTTTGGCAGATTTGGAGGATTTCACAGGATTCTAGGAAACACAACCTGGTGAGAGCCCAACAAGTCACCCCATCTTGTATTCCCCTAGGTGTCTACATTTTAAAAATGCACAGGTTTGGTAGGCTTCCCTAGGCGCCGGCTGAGCTAGAGGCCAAAATCCACAGCTAGGCAATTTGCGAAAAAGAGCTCTGTTTTCTTTGGGAAAATGTGATGTGTCCACGTTGTGTTTTGGGGCATTTCCTGTTGCAGGCACTAGGCCTACCAACACAAGTGAGGTACCATTTTTATCGTGATACTTGGGTGAAAGCTGGGTGGAAGGAAATTTGTGGCTCCACTAAGATTCCAGAACTTTCTGTCACCGAAATGTGAGGGGAAAGTGTTTTTTTGCCAAATTTTGAGGTTTGAACAGAATTCTGAGTAACCGAACTATGTGAGAGCCCCACAAGTCACCCCATCGTGGATTAACCTAGGTGTCTACTTTTAAAAAATGCACAGGTTTGTAAGTTTCCCTAGGTGCTGGCTGAGCTAGAGGCCAAAATCCACCGCTAGGCACGTTGCAAAAAAGAGCTCTGTTTTCTTTGGGAACATGTGATGTGTCCACGTTGTGTTTTGGGACATTTCCTGTTGGCGGCACTAGGCCTACCAACACAAGTGAGGTATCATTTATTATCGGAAGACTTGGTGGAACGCTGGATGGAAGGAAATTTGTGGCTCCTCTCAGATTCCAGAACTTTCTGTCACCAAAATGTGAAGAAAAAGTGTTTTGGTTTGCCAGATTTTGAGGATTGCACAGGATTCGAAGTAACAGAACCTGGTGAGAGCCCCACATGTCACCCTATGTTGGATTCCCCTAGGTGTCTACTTTTTAAAAATGCACAGGTTTGGTAGATTTCCGTAGCTGCCGGCTGAGCTAGGGGCCGAAATCCATAGCTAGGCAGTTTGCAAAAAGCAGTTGTTTTTCCTTTGGGAAAATGTGATGTGTCAATGTTGTGTTTTGGGGCATTTCCTGTCACGGGCACTAGACCTACCCACACAAGCGAGGTACCATTTGTATCGGGTGACCTGGGGGAACACTGGGTGGGAGTACATTTTTGGCTCCTCTCAGATTCCAGAACTTTCTGTCACTGAAATGTGCGGGAAAAGTGTTTCTTTTGCCAAATTTTGAGATTTCCCCAGGATTCCGAGTAACAGAACCTGTTGAGAGCCCCACAAGTCACCCCATCATGGATTCATCTAGGTGTCTACTTTTAAAAAATGCACAGGTTTGGTAGGATTCCATAGGTGCCGGTCGAGCTGGAGACCAAAATCCACAGATCGGCACTTTGCAAAAAACAGCTCTGTTTTCTTTGGGAAAATGTTATGTGTCCACGTTGTGTTTTGGGGCATATCCTGTCGCAGGCACTGGGCCTACCGACACAAGTGAGGTACCGTTTTTATCGGAGACTTGGGGGAATGCTGGGTTGAAGGAAATTTGTAGCTCCTCTTAGATTCCAGAATTTTCTGTCACCGAAATGTGAGGAAAAAGTGTTTTTTTTTGGCAGATTTGGAGGATTTCACAGGATTCTAGGAAACACAACCTGGTGAGAGCCCAACAAGTCACCCCATCTTGTATTCCCCTAGGTGTCTACATTTTAAAAATGCACAGGTTTGGTAGGCTTCCCTAGGCGCCGGCTGAGCTAGAGGCCAAAATCCACAGCTAGGCAATTTGCGAAAAAGAGCTTTGTTTTCTTTGGGAAAATGTGATGTGTCCACGTTGTGTTTTGGGGCATTTCCTGTTGCAGGCACTAGGCCTACCAACACAAGTGAGGTACCATTTTTATCGTGATACTTGGGTGAAAGCTGGGTGGAAGGAAATTTGTGGCTCAGCTCAGATTCCAGAACTTTCTGTCACCGAAATGTGAGGGGAAAGTGTTTTTTTGCCAAATTTTGAGGTTTGAACAGGATTCTGAGTAACCGAAATATGTGAGAGCCCCACAAGTCACCCCATTGTGGATTAACCTAGGTGTCTACTTTTCAAAAATGCACAGGTTTGTAAGGTTTCCCTAGGTGCTGGCTGACCTAGAGGCCAAAATCCACTGCTAGGCACGTTGCAAAAAAGAGCTCTGTTTTCTTTGGGAACATGTGATGTGTCCACGTTGTGTTTTGGGACATTTCCTGTTGGCGGCACTAGGCCTACCAACACAAGTGAGGTATCATTTATTATCGGAAGACTTGGTGGAACGCTGGATGGAAGGAAATTTGTGGCTCCTCTCAGATTCCAGAACTTTCTGTCACCAAAATGTGAAGAAAAAGTGTTTTGGTTTGCCAGATTTTGAGGATTGCACAGGATTCGAAGTAACAGAACCTGGTGAGAGCCCCACATGTCACCCTATGTTGGATTCCCCTAGGTGTCTACTTTTTAAAAATGCACAGGTTTGGTAGATTTCCGTAGCTGCCGGCTGAGCTAGGGGCCGAAATCCATAGCTAGGCAGTTTGCAAAAACCAGTTGTTTTTCCTTTGGGAAAATGTGATGTGTCAATGTTGTGTTTTGGGGAATTTCCTGTCACGGGCACAAGACCTACCCACACAAGCGAGGTACCATTTGTATCGGGTGACCTGGGGGAACACTGGGTGGGAGTACATTTTTGGCTCCTCTCAGATTCCAGAACTTTCTGTCACTGAAATGTGCGGGAAAAGTGTTTCTTTTGCCAAATTTTGAGATTTGCCCAGGATTCCGAGTAACAGAACCTGTTGAGAGCCCCACAAGTCACCCCATCATGGATTCATCTAGGTGTCTACTTTTAAAAAATGCACAGGTTTGGTAGGATTCCATAGGTGCCGGTCGAGCTGGAGACCAAAATCCACAGATCGGCACTTTGCAAAAAACAGCTCTGTTTTCTTTGGGAAAATGTTATGTGTCCACGTTGTGTTTTGGGGCATTTCCTGTCGCAGGCACTGGGCCTACCGACACAAGTGAGGTACCATTTTTATCGGAGACTTGGGGGAATGCTGGGTTGATGGAAATTTGTAGCTCCTCTTAGATTCCAGAATTTTCTGTCACCGAAATGTGAGGAAAAAGTGTTTTTTTTGGCAGATTTGGAGGATTTCACAGGATTCTAGGAAACACAACCTGGTGAGAGCCCAACAAGTCACCCCATCTTGTATTCCCCTAGGTGTCTACATTTTAAAAATGCACAGGTTTGGTAGGCTTCCCTAGGCGCCGGCTGAGCTAGAGGCCAAAATCCACAGCTAGGCAATTTGCGAAAAAGAGCTCTGTTTTCTTTGGGAAAATGTGATGTGTCCACGTTGTGTTTTGGGGCATTTCCTGTTGCAGGCACTAGGCCTACCAACACAAGTGAGGTACCATTTTTATCGTGATACTTGGGTGAAAGCTGGGTGGAAGGAAATTTGTGGCTCCGCTCAGATTCCAGAACTTTCTGTCACCGAAATGTGAGGGGAAAGTGTTTTTTTGCCAAATTTTGAGGTTTGAACAGGATTCTGAGTAACCGAACTATGTGAGAGCCCCACAAGTCACCCCATCGTGGATTAACCTAGGTGTCTACTTTTCAAAAATGCACAGGTTTGTAAGGTTTCCCTAGGTGCTAGCTGAGCTAGAGGCCAAAATCCACCGCTAGGCACGTTGCAAAAAAGAGCTCTGTTTTCTTTGGGAACATGTGATGTGTCCACGTTGTGTTACTGTTGGCGGCACTAGGCCTACCAACACAAGTGAGGTATCATTTATTATCGGAAGACTTGGTGGAACGCTGGATGGAAGGAAATTTGTGGCTCCTCTCAGATTCCAGAACTTTCTGTCACCAAAATGTGAAGAAAAAGTGTTTTGGTTTGCCAGATTTTGAGGATTGCACAGGATTCGAAGTAACAGAACCTGGTGAGAGCCCCACATGTCACCCTATGTTGGATTCCCCTAGGTGTCTACTTTTTAAAAATGCACAGGTTTGGTAGATTTCCGTAGCTGCCGGCTGATTTAGGGCCCGAAATCCATAGCTAGGCAGTTTGCAAAAAGCAGTTGTTTTTCCTTTGGGAAAATGTGATGTGTCAATGTTGTGTTTTGGGGCATTTCCTTTCACGGGCACTAGACCTACCCACACAAGCGAGGTACCATTTGTATCGGGTGACCTGGGGGAACACTGGGTGGGAGTACATTTTTGGCTCCTCTCAGATTCCAGAACTTTCTGTCACTGACATGTGCGGGAAAAGTGTTTCTTTTGCCAAATTTTGAGATTTGCCCAGGATTCCGAGTAACAGAACCTGTTGAGAGCCCCACAAGTCACCCCATCATGGATTCATCTAGGTGTCTACTTTTAAACAATGCACAGGTTTGGTAGGATTCCATAGGTGCCGGTCGAGCTGGAGACCAAAATCCACAGATCGGCACTTTGCAAAAAACAGCTCTGTTTTCTTTGGGAAAATGTTATGTGTCCACGTTGTGTTTTGGGGCATTTCCTGTCACAGGCACTGGGCCTACCGACACAAGTGAGGTACCGTTTTTATCGGAGACTTTTGGGAATGCTGGGTTGAAGGAAATTTGTAGCTCCTCTTAGATTCCAGAATTTTCTGTCACCGAAATGTGTGGAAAAAGTGTTTTTTTTGGCAGATTTTGAGGATTTCACAGGATTCTAGGAAACACAACCTGGTGAGAGCCCAACAAGTCACCCCATCTTGTATTCCCCTAGGTGTCTACATTTTAAAAATGCACAGGTTTGGTAGGCTTCCCTAGGCGCCGGCTGAGCTAGAGGCCAAAATCCACAGCTAGGCAATTTGCGAAAAAGAGCTCTGTTTTCTTTGGGAAAATGTGATGTGTCCACGTTGTGTTTTGGGGCATTTCCTGTTGCAGACACTAGGCCTACCAACACAAGTGAGGTACCATTTTTATCGTGAGACTTGGGTGAAAGCTGGGTGGAAGGAAATTTGTGGCTCCGCTCAGATTCCAGAACTTTCTGTCACCGAAATGTGAGGGGAAAGTGTTTTTTTGCCAAATTTTGAGGTTTGAACAGGATTCTGAGTAACCGAACTATGTGAGAGCCCCACAAGTCACCCCATCGTGGATTAACCTAGGTGTCTACTTTTCAAAAATGCACAGGTTTGTAAGGTTTCCCTAGGTGCTGGCTGAGCTAGAGGCCAAAATCCACCGCTAGGCACGTTGCAAAAAAGAGCTCTGTTTTCTTTGGGAACATGTGATGTGTCCACGTTGTGTTTTGGGACATTTACTGTTGGCGGCACTAGGCCTACCAACACAAGTGAGGTATCATTTATTATCGGAAGACTTTGTGGAACGCTGGATGGAAGGAAATTTGTGGCTCCTCTCAGATTCCAGAACTTTCTGTCACCAAAATGTGAAGAAAAAGTGTTTTGGTTTGCCAGATTTTGAGGATTGCACAGGATTCGAAGTAACAGAACCTGGTGAGAGCCCCACATGTCACCCTATGTTGGATTCCCCTAGGTGTCTACTTTTTAAAAATGCACAGGTTTGGTAGATTTCCGTAGCTGCCGGCTGAGCTAGGGGCCGAAATCCATAGCTAGGCAGTTTGCAAAAAGCAGTTGTTTTTCCTTTGGGAAAATGTGATGTGTCAATGTTGTGTTTTGGGACATTTCCTGTCACGGGCACTAGACCTACCCACACAAGCGAGGTACCATTTGTATCGGGTGACCTGGGGGAACACTGGGTGGGAGTACATTTTTGGCTCCTCTCAGATTCCAGAACTTTCTGTCACTGAAATGTGCGGGAAAAGTGTTTCTTTTGCCAAATTTTGAGATTTGCCCAGGATTCCGAGTAACAGAACCTGTTCAGAGCCCCACAAGTCACCCCATCATGGATTCATCTAGGTGTCTACTTTTAAACAATGCACAGGTTTGGTAGGATTCCATAGGTGCCGGTCGAGCTGGAGACCAAAATCCACAGCTCGGCACTTTGCAAAAAACAGCTCTGTTTTCTTTGGGAAAATGTTATGTGTCCAAGTTGTGTTTTGGGGCATATCCTGTCGCAGGCACTGGGCCTACCGACACAAGTGAGGTACCGTTTTTATCGGAGACTTGGAGGAATGCTGGGTTGAAGGAAATTTGTAGCTCCTCTTACATTCCAGAATTTTCTGTCACCGAAATGTGAGGAAAAAGTGTTTTTTTTTGGCAGATTTGGAGGATTTCCCAGGATTCTAGGAAACACAACCTGGTGAGAGCCCAACAAGTCACCCCATCTTGTATTCCCCTAGGTGTCTACATTTTAAAAATGCACAGGTTTGGTAGGCTTCCCTAGGCGCCGGCTGAGCTAGAGGCCAAAATCCACAGCTAGGCAATTTGCGAAAAAGAGCTCTGTTTTCTTTGGGAAAATGTGATGTGTCCACGTTGTGTTTTGGGGCATTTCCTGTTGCAGGCACTAGGCCTACCAACACAAGTGAGGTACCATTTTTATCGTGATACTTGGGTGAAAGCTGGGTGGAAGGAAATTTGTGGCTCCGCTCAGATTCCAGAACTTTCTGTCACCGAAATGTGAGGGGAAAGTGTTTTTTTGCCAAATTTTGAGGTTTGAACAGGATTCTGAGTAACCGAACGATGTGAGAGCCCCACAAGTCACCCCATTGTGGATTAACCTAGGTGTCTACTTTTCAAAAATGCACAGGTTTGTAAGGTTTCCCTAGGTGCTGGCTGAGCTAGAGGCCAAAATCCACCGCTAGGCACGTTGCAAAAAAGAGCTCTGTTTTCTTTGGGAACATGTGATGTGTCCACGTTGTGTTTTGGGACATTTCCTGTTGGCGGCACTAGGCCTACCAACACAAGTGAGGTATCATTTATTATCGGAAGACTTGGTGAAACGCTGGATGGAAGGAAATTTGTGGCTCCTCTCAGATTCCAGAACTTTCTGTCACCAAAATGTGAAGAAAAAGTGTTTTGGTTTGCCAGATTTTGAGGATTGCACAGGATTCGAAGTAACAGAACCTGGTGAGAGCCCCACATGTCACCCTATGTTGGATTACCCTAGGTGTCTACTTTTTAAAAATGCACAGGTTTGGTAGATTTCCGTAGCTGCCGGCTGAGCTAGGGGCCGAAATCCATAGCTAGGCAGTTTGCAAAAAGCAGTTGTTTTTCCTTTGGGAAAATGTGATGTGTCAATGTTGTGTTTTGGGGAATTTCCTGTCACGGGCACAAGACCTACCCACACAAGCGAGGTACCATTTGTATCGGGTGACCTGGGGGAACACTGGGTGGGAGTACATTTTTGGCTCCTCTCAGATTCCAGAACTTTCTGTCACTGAAATGTGCGGGAAAAGTGTTTCTTTTGCCAAATTTTGAGATTTGCCCAGGATTCCGATTAACAGAACCTGTTGAGAGCCCCACAAGTCACCCCATCATGGATTCATCTAGGTGTCTACTTTTAAAAAATGCACAGGTTTGGTAGGATTCCATAGGTGCCGGTCGAGCTGGAGACCAAAATCCACAGATCGGCACTTTGCAAAAAACAGCTCTGTTTTCTTTGGGAAAATGTTATGTGTCCACGTTGTGTTTTGGGGCATTTCCTGTCGCAGGCACTGGGCCTACCGACACAAGTGAGGTACCGTTTTTATCGGAGACTTGGGGGAATGCTGGGTTGATGGAAATTTGTAGCTCCTCTTAGATTCCAGAATTTTCTGTCACCGAAATGTGAGGAAAAAGTGTTTTTTTTGGCAGATTTTGAGGATTTCACAGGATTCTAGGAAACACAACCTGGTGAGAGCCCAACAAGTCACCCCATCTTGTATTCCCCTAGGTGTCTACATTTTAAAAATGCACAGGTTTGGTAGGCTTCCCTAGGCGCCGGCTGAGCTAGAGGCCAAAATCCACAGCTAGGCAATTTGCGAAAAAGAGCTCTGTTTTCTTTGGGAAAATGTGATGTGTCCACGTTGTGTTTTGGGGCATTTCCTGTTGCAGGCACTAGGCCTACCAACACAAGTGAGGTACCATTTTTATCGTGATACTTGGGTGAAAGCTGGGTGGAAGGAAATTTGTGGCTCCGCTCAGATTCCAGAACTTTCTGTCACCGAAATGTGAGGGGAAAGTGTTTTTTTGCCAAATTTTGAGGTTTGAACAGGATTCTGAGTAACCGCACTATGTGAGAGCCCCACAAGTCACCCCATCGTGGATTAACCTAGGTGTCTACTTTTAAAAAATGCACAGGTTTGTAAGGTTTCCCTAGGTGCTGGCTGAGCTAGAGGCCAAAATCCACCGCTAGGCACGTTGAAAAAAAGAGCTCTGTTTTCTTTGGGAACATGTGATGTGTCCACGTTGTGTTTTGGGACATATACTGTTGGCGGCACTAGGCCTACCAACACAAGTGAGGTATCATTTATTATCGGAAGACTTTGTGGAACGCTGGATGGAAGGAAATTTGTGGCTCCTCTCAGATTCCAGAACTTTCTGTCACCAAAATGTGAAGAAAAAGTGTTTTGGTTTGCCAGATTTTGAGGATTGCACAGGATTCGAAGAAACAGAACCTGGTGAGAGCCGCACATGTCACCCTATGTTGGATTCCCCTAGGTGTCTACTTTTTAAAAATGCACAGGTTTGGTAGATTTCCATAGCTGCCGGCTGAGCTAGGGGCCGAAATCCATAGCTAGGCAGTTTGCAAAAAGCAGTTGTTTTTCCTTTGGGAAAATGTGATGTGTCAATGTTGTGTTTTGGGACATTTCCTGTCACGGGCACTAGACCTACCCACACAAGCGAGGTACCATTTGTATCGGGTGACCTGGGGGAACACTGGGTGGGAGTACATTTTTGGCTCCTCTCAGATTCCAGAACTTTCTGTCACTGAAATGTGCGGGAAAAGTGTTTCTTTTGCCAAATTTTGAGATTTGCCCAGGATTCCGAGTAACAGAACCTGTTGAGAGCCCCACAAGTCACCCCATCATGGATTCATCTAGGTGTCTACTTTAAAAAAATGCACAGGTTTGGTAGGATTCCATTGGTGCCGGTCGAGCTGGAGACCAAAATCCACAGCTCGGCACTTTGCAAAAAACAGCTCTGTTTTCTTTGGGAAAATGTTATGTGTCCAAGTTGTGTTTTGGGGCATTTCCTGTCGCAGGCACTGGGCCTACCGACACAAGTGAGGTACCGTTTTTATCGGAGACTTGGGGGAATGCTGGGTTGAAGGAAATTTGTAGCTCCTCTTACATTCCAGAATTTTCTGTCACCGAAATGTGAGGAAAAAGTGTTTTTTTTTGGCAGATTTGGAGGATTTCACAGGATTCTAGGAAACACAACCTGGTGAGAGCCCAACAAGTCACCCCATCTTGTATTCCCCTAGGTGTCTACATTTTAAAAATGCACAGGTTTGGTAGGCTTCCCTAGGCGCCGGCTGAGCTAGAGGCCAAAATCCACAGCTAGGCAATTTGCGAAAAAGAGCTCTGTTTTCTTTGGGAAAATGTGATGTGTCCACGTTGTGTTTTGGGGCATTTCCTGTTGCAGGCACTAGGCCTACCAACACAAGTGAGGTACCATTTTTATCGTGATACTTGGGTGAAAGCTGGGTGGAAGGAAATTTGTGGCTCCACTCAGATTCCAGAACTTTCTGTCACCGAAATGTGAGGGGAAAGTGTTTTTTTGCCAAATTTTGAGGTTTGAACAGGATTCTGAGTAACCGAACTATGTGAGAGCCCCACAAGTCACCCCATCGTGGATTAACCTAGGTGTCTACTTTTCAAAAATGCACAGGTTTGTAAGGTTTCCCTAGGTGCTGGCTGAGCTAGAGGCCAAAATCCACTGCAAGGCACGTTGCAAAAAAGAGCTCTGTTTTCTTTGGGAACATGTGATGTGTCCACGTTGTGTTTTGGGACATTTCCTGTTGGCGGCACTAGGCCTACCAACACAAGTGAGGTATCATTTATTATCGGAAGACTTGGTGGAACGCTGGATGGAAGGAAATTTGTGGCTCCTCTCAGATTCCAGAACTTTCTGTCACCAAAATGTGAAGAAAAAGTGTTTTGGTTTGCCAGATTTTGAGGATTGCACAGGATTCGAAGTAACAGAACCTGGTGAGAGCCCCACATGTCACCGTATGTTGGATTCCCCTAGGTGTCTACTTTTTAAAAATGCACAGGTTTGGTAGATGTCCGTAGCTGCCGGCTGAGCTAGGGGCCGAAATCCATAGCTAGGCAGTTTGCAAAAAGCAGTTGTTTTTCCTTTGGGAAAATGTGATGTGTCAATGTTGTGTTTTGGGGCATTTCCTGTCACGGGCACTAGACCTACCCACACAAGCGAGGTACCATTTGTATCGGGTGACCTGGGGGAACACTGGGTGGGAGTACATTTTTGGCTCCTCTCAGATTCCAGAACTTTCTGTCACTGAAATGTGCGGGAAAAGTGTTTCTTTTGCCAAATTTTGAGATTTGCCCAGGATTCCGAGTAACAGAACTTGTTGAGAGCCCCACAAGTCACCCCATCATGGATTCATCTAGGTGTCTACTTTTAAAAAATGCACAGGTTTGGTAGGATTCCATAGGTGCCGGTCGAGCTGGAGACCAAAATCCACAGATCGGCACTTTCCAAAAAACAGCTCTGTTTTCTTTGGGAAAATGTTATGTGTCCACGTTGTGTTTTGGGGCATATCCTGTCGCAGGCACTGGGCCTACCGACACAAGTGAGGTACCGTTTTTATCGGAGACTTGGGGGAATGCTGGGTTGAAGGAAATTTGTAGCTCCTCTTAGATTCCAGAATTTTCTGTCACCGAAATGTGAGGAAAAAGTGTTTTTTTTTAGCAGATTTGGAGGATTTCACAGGATTCTAGGAAACACAACCTGGTGAGAGCCCAACAAGTCACCCCATCTTGTATTCCCCTAGGTGTCTACATTTTAAAAATGCACAGGTTTGGTAGGCTTCCCTAGGCGCCGGCTGAGCTAGAGGCCAAAATCCACAGCTAGGCAATTTGCGAAAAAGAGCTCTGTTTTCTTTGGGAAAATGTGATGTGTCCACGTTGTGTTTTGGGGCATTTCCTGTTGCAGGCACTAGGCCTACCAACACAAGTGAGGTACCATTTTTATCGTGATACTTGGGTGAAAGCTGGGTGGAAGGAAATTTGTGGCTCCGCTCAGATTCCAGATCTTTCTGTCACCGAAATGTGAGGGGAAAGTGTTTTTTTGCCAAATTTTGAGGTTTGAACAGGATTCTGAGTAACCGAACTATGTGAGAGCCCCACAAGTCACCCCATCGTGGATTACCTAGGTGTCTACTTTTCAAAAATGCACAGGTTTGTAAGGTTTCCCTAGGTGCTGGCTGAGCTAGAGGCCAAACTCCACCGCTAGGCACGTTGCAAAAAAGAGCTCTGTTTTCTTTGGGAACATGTGATGTGTCCACGTTGTGTTTTGGGACATTTACTGTTGGCGGCACTAGGCCTACCAACACAAGTGAGGTATCATTTATTATCGGAAGACTTGGTGGAACGCTGGATGGAAGGAAATTTGTGGCTCCTCTCAGATTCCAGAACTTTCTGTCACCAAAATGTGAAGAAAAAGTGTTTTGGTTTGCCAGATTTTGAGGATTGCACAGGATTCGAAGTAACAGAACCTGGTGAGAGCCCCACATGTCACCCTATGTTGGATTCCCCTAGGTGTCTACTTTTTAAAAATGCACAGGTTTGGTAGATTTCCGTAGCTGCCGGCTGATTTAGGGGCCGAAATCCATAGCTAGGCAGTTTGCAAAAAGCAGTTGTTTTTCCTTTGGGAAAATGTGATGTGTCAATGTTGTGTTTTGGGGCATTTCCTGTCACGGGCACTAGACCTACCCACACAAGCGAGGTACCATTTGTATCGGGTGACCTGGGGGAACACTGGGTGGGAGTACATTTTTGGCTCCTCTCAGATTCCAGAACTTTCTGTCACTGAAATGTGCGGGAAAAGTGTTTCTTTTGCCAAATTTTGAGATTTGCCCAGGATTCCGATTAACAGAACCTGTTGAGAGCCCCACAAGTCACCCCATCATGGATTCATCTAGGTGTCTACTTTTAAAAAATGCACAGGTTTGGTAGGATTCCATAGGTGCCGGTCGAGCTGGAGACCAAAATCCACAGATCGGCACTTTGCAAAAAACAGCTCTGTTTTCTTTGGGAAAATGTTATGTGTCCACGTTGTGTTTTGGGGCATATCCTGTCGCAGGCACTGGGCCTACCGACACAAGTGAGGTACCGTTTTTATCGGAGACTTGGGGGAATGCTGGGTTGAACGAAATTTGTAGCTCCTCTTAGATTCCAGAATTTTCTGTCACCGAAATGTGAGGAAAAAGTGTTTTTTTTTGGCAGATTTGGAGGATTTCACAGGATTCTAGGAAACACAACCTGGTGAGAGCCCAACAAGTCACCCCATCTTGTATTCCCCTAGGTGTCTACATTTTAAAAATGCACAGGTTTGGTAGGCTTCCCTAGGCGCCGGCTGAGCTAGAGGCCAAAATCCACAGCTAGGCAATTTGCGAAAAAGAGCTTTGTTTTCTTTGGGAAAATGTGATGTGTCCACGTTGTGTTTTGGGGCATTTCCTGTTGCAGGCACTAGGCCTACCAACACAAGTGAGGTACCATTTTTATCGTGATACTTGGGTGAAAGCTGGGTGGAAGGAAATTTGTGGCTCAGCTCAGATTCCAGAACTTTCTGTCACCGAAATGTGAGGGGAAAGTGTTTTTTTGCCAAATTTTGAGGTTTGAACAGGATTCTGAGTAACCGAAATATGTGAGAGCCCCACAAGTCACCCCATTGTGGATTAACCTAGGTGTCTACTTTTCAAAAATGCACAGGTTTGTAAGGTTTCCCTAGGTGCTGGCTGACCTAGAGGCCAAAATCCACTGCTAGGCACGTTGCAAAAAAGAGCTCTGTTTTCTTTGGGAACATGTGATGTGTCCACGTTGTGTTTTGGGACATTTCCTGTTGGCGGCACTAGGCCTACCAACACAAGTGAGGTATCATTTATTATCGGAAGACTTGGTGGAACGCTGGATGGAAGGAAATTTGTGGCTCCTCTCAGATTCCAGAACTTTCTGTCACCAAAATGTGAAGAAAAAGTGTTTTGGTTTGCCAGATTTTGAGGATTGCACAGGATTCGAAGTAACAGAACCTGGTGAGAGCCCCACATGTCACCCTATGTTGGATTCCCCTAGGTGTCTACTTTTTAAAAATGCACAGGTTTGGTAGATTTCCGTAGCTGCCGGCTGAGCTAGGGGCCGAAATCCATAGCTAGGCAGTTTGCAAAAACCAGTTGTTTTTCCTTTGGGAAAATGTGATGTGTCAATGTTGTGTTTTGGGGAATTTCCTGTCACGGGCACAAGACCTACCCACACAAGCGAGGTACCATTTGTATCGGGTGACCTGGGGGAACACTGGGTGGGAGTACATTTTTGGCTCCTCTCAGATTCCAGAACTTTCTGTCACTGAAATGTGCGGGAAAAGTGTTTCTTTTGCCAAATTTTGAGATTTGCCCAGGATTCCGAGTAACAGAACCTGTTGAGAGCCCCACAAGTCACCCCATCATGGATTCATCTAGGTGTCTACTTTTAAAAAATGCACAGGTTTGGTAGGATTCCATAGGTGCCGGTCGAGCTGGAGACCAAAATCCACAGATCGGCACTTTGCAAAAAACAGCTCTGTTTTCTTTGGGAAAATGTTATGTGTCCACGTTGTGTTTTGGGGCATTTCCTGTCGCAGGCACTGGGCCTACCGACACAAGTGAGGTACCATTTTTATCGGAGACTTGGGGGAATGCTGGGTTGATGGAAATTTGTAGCTCCTCTTAGATTCCAGAATTTTCTGTCACCGAAATGTGAGGAAAAAGTGTTTTTTTTGGCAGATTTGGAGGATTTCACAGGATTCTAGGAAACACAACCTGGTGAGAGCCCAACAAGTCACCCCATCTTGTATTCCCCTAGGTGTCTACATTTTAAAAATGCACAGGTTTGGTAGGCTTCCCTAGGCGCCGGCTGAGCTAGAGGCCAAAATCCACAGCTAGGCAATTTGCGAAAAAGAGCTCTGTTTTCTTTGGGAAAATGTGATGTGTCCACGTTGTGTTTTGGGGCATTTCCTGTTGCAGGCACTAGGCCTACCAACACAAGTGAGGTACCATTTTTATCGTGATACTTGGGTGAAAGCTGGGTGGAAGGAAATTTGTGGCTCCGCTGAGATTCCAGAACTTTCTGTCACCGAAATGTGAGGGGAAAGTGTTTTTTTTGCCAAATTTTGAGGTTTGAACAGGATTCTGAGTAACCGAACTATGTGAGAGCCCCACAAGTCACCCCATCGTGGATTAACCTAGGTGTCTACTTTTCAAAAATGCACAGGTTTGTAAGGTTTCCCTAGGTGCTAGCTGAGCTAGAGGCCAAAATCCACCGCTAGGCACGTTGCAAAAAAGAGCTCTGTTTTCTTTGGGAACATGTGATGTGTCCACGTTGTGTTACTGTTGGCGGCACTAGGCCTACCAACACAAGTGAGGTATCATTTATTATCGGAAGACTTGGTGGAACGCTGGATGGAAGGAAATTTGTGGCTCCTCTCAGATTCCAGAACTTTCTGTCACCAAAATGTGAAGAAAAAGTGTTTTGGTTTGCCAGATTTTGAGGATTGCACAGGATTCGAAGTAACAGAACCTGGTGAGAGCCCCACATGTCACCCTATGTTGGATTCCCCTAGGTGTCTACTTTTTAAAAATGCACAGGTTTGGTAGATTTCCGTAGCTGCCGGCTGATTTAGGGGCCGAAATCCATAGCTAGGCAGTTTGCAAAAAGCAGTTGTTTTTCCTTTGGGAAAATGTGATGTGTCAATGTTGTGTTTTGGGGCATTTCCTTTCACGGGCACTAGACCTACCCACACAAGCGAGGTACCATTTGTATCGGGTGACCTGGGGGAACACTGGGTGGGAGTACATTTTTGGCTCCTCTCAGATTCCAGAACTTTCTGTCACTGACATGTGCGGGAAAAGTGTTTCTTTTGCCAAATTTTGAGATTTGCCCAGGATTCCGAGTAACAGAACCTGTTGAGAGCCCCACAAGTCACCCCATCATGGATTCATCTAGGTGTCTACTTTTAAACAATGCACAGGTTTGGTAGGATTCCATAGGTGCCGGTCGAGCTGGAGACCAAAATCCACAGATCGGCACTTTGCAAAAAACAGCTCTGTTTTCTTTGGGAAAATGTTATGTGTCCACGTTGTGTTTTGGGGCATTTCCTGTCACAGGCACTGGGCCTACCGACACAAGTGAGGTACCGTTTTTATCGGAGACTTTTGGGAATGCTGGGTTGAAGGAAATTTGTAGCTCCTCTTAGATTCCAGAATTTTCTGTCACCGAAATGTGTGGAAAAAGTGTTTTTTTTGGCAGATTTTGAGGATTTCACAGGATTCTAGGAAACACAACCTGGTGAGAGCCCAACAAGTCACCCCATCTTGTATTCCCCTAGGTGTCTACATTTTAAAAATGCACAGGTTTGGTAGGCTTCCCTAGGCGCCGGCTGAGCTAGAGGCCAAAATCCACAGCTAGGCAATTTGCGAAAAAGAGCTCTGTTTTCTTTGGGAAAATGTGATGTGTCCACGTTGTGTTTTGGGGCATTTCCTGTTGCAGACACTAGGCCTACCAACACAAGTGAGGTACCATTTTTATCGTGAGACTTGGGTGAAAGCTGGGTGGAAGGAAATTTGTGGCTCCGCTCAGATTCCAGAACTTTCTGTCACCGAAATGTGAGGGGAAAGTGTTTTTTTTGCCAAATTTTGAGGTTTGAACAGGATTCTGAGTAACCGAACTATGTGAGAGCCCCACAAGTCACCCCATCGTGGATTAACCTAGGTGTCTACTTTTCAAAAATGCACAGGTTTGTAAGGTTTCCCTAGGTGCTGGCTGAGCTAGAGGCCAAAATCCACCGCTAGGCACGTTGCAAAAAAGAGCTCTGTTTTCTTTGGGAACATGTGATGTGTCCACGTTGTGTTTTGGGACATTTACTGTTGGCGGCACTAGGCCTACCAACACAAGTGAGGTATCATTTATTATCGGAAGACTTTGTGGAACGCTGGATGGAAGGAAATTTGTGGCTCCTCTCAGATTCCAGAACTTTCTGTCACCAAAATGTGAAGAAAAAGTGTTTTGGTTTGCCAGATTTTGAGGATTGCACAGGATTCGAAGTAACAGAACCTGGTGAGAGCCCCACATGTCACCCTATGTTGGATTCCCCTAGGTGTCTACTTTTTAAAAATGCACAGGTTTGGTAGATTTCCGTAGCTGCCGGCTGAGCTAGGGGCCGAAATCCATAGCTAGGCAGTTTGCAAAAAGCAGTTGTTTTTCCTTTGGGAAAATGTGATGTGTCAATGTTGTGTTTTGGGGCATTTCCTTTCACGGGCACTAGACCTACCCACACAAGCGAGGTACCATTTGTATCGGGTGACCTGGGGGAACACTGGGTGGGAGTACATTTTTGGCTCCTCTCAGATTCCAGAACTTTCTGTCACTGACATGTGCGGGAAAAGTGTTTCTTTTGCCAAATTTTGAGATTTGCCCAGGATTCCGAGTAACAGAACCTGTTGAGAGCCCCACAAGTCACCCCATCATGGATTCATCTAGGTGTCTACTTTTAAACAATGCACAGGTTTGGTAGGATTCCATAGGTGCCGGTCGAGCTGGAGACCAAAATCCACAGATCGGCACTTTGCAAAAAACAGCTCTGTTTTCTTTGGGAAAATGTTATGTGTCCACGTTGTGTTTTGGGGCATTTCCTGTCACAGGCACTGGGCCTACCGACACAAGTGAGGTACCGTTTTTATCGGAGACTTTTGGGAATGCTGGGTTGAAGGAAATTTGTAGCTCCTCTTAGATTCCAGAATTTTCTGTCACCGAAATGTGTGGAAAAAGTGTTTTTTTTGGCAGATTTTGAGGATTTCACAGGATTCTAGGAAACACAACCTGGTGAGAGCCCAACAAGTCACCCCATCTTGTATTCCCCTAGGTGTCTACATTTTAAAAATGCACAGGTTTGGTAGGCTTCCCTAGGCGCCGGCTGAGCTAGAGGCCAAAATCCACAGCTAGGCAATTTGTGAAAAAGAGCTCTGTTTTCTTTGGGAAAATGTGATGTGTCCACGTTGTGTTTTGGGGCATTTCCTGTTGCAGACACTAGGCCTACCAACACAAGTGAGGTACCATTTTTATCGTGAGACTTGGGTGAAAGCTGGGTGGAAGGAAATTTGTGGCTCAGCTCAGATTCCAGAACTTTCTGTCACCGAAATGTGAGGGGAAAGTGTTTTTTTGCCAAATTTTGAGGTTTGAACAGGATTCTGAGTAACCGAAATATGTGAGAGCCCCACAAGTCACCCCATTGTGGATTAACCTAGGTGTCTACTTTTCAAAAATGCACAGGTTTGTAAGGTTTCCCTAGGTGCTGGCTGACCTAGAGGCCAAAATCCACTGCTAGGCACGTTGCAAAAAAGAGCTCTGTTTTCTTTGGGAACATGTGATGTGTCCACGTTGTGTTTTGGGACATTTCCTGTTGGCGGCACTAGGCCTACCAACACAAGTGAGGTATCATTTATTATCGGAAGACTTGGTGGAACGCTGGATGGAAGGAAATTTGTGGCTCCTCTCAGATTCCAGAACTTTCTGTCACCAAAATGTGAAGAAAAAGTGTTTTGGTTTGCCAGATTTTGAGGATTGCACAGGATTCGAAGTAACAGAACCTGGTGAGAGCCCCACATGTCACCCTATGTTGGATTCCCCTAGGTGTCTACTTTTTAAAAATGCACAGGTTTGGTAGATTTCCGTAGCTGCCGGCTGAGCTAGGGGCCGAAATCCATAGCTAGGCAGTTTGCAAAAACCAGTTGTTTTTCCTTTGGGAAAATGTGATGTGTCAATGTTGTGTTTTGGGGAATTTCCTGTCACGGGCACAAGACCTACCCACACAAGCGAGGTACCATTTGTATCGGGTGACCTGGGGGAACACTGGGTGGGAGTACATTTTTGGCTCCTCTCAGATTCCAGAACTTTCTGTCACTGAAATGTGCGGGAAAAGTGTTTCTTTTGCCAAATTTTGAGATTTGCCCAGGATTCCGAGTAACAGAACCTGTTGAGAGCCCCACAAGTCACCCCATCATGGATTCATCTAGGTGTCTACTTTTAAAAAATGCACAGGTTTGGTAGGATTCCATAGGTGCCGGTCGAGCTGGAGACCAAAATCCACAGATCGGCACTTTGCAAAAAACAGCTCTGTTTTCTTTGGGAAAATGTTATGTGTCCACGTTGTGTTTTGGGGCATTTCCTGTCGCAGGCACTGGGCCTACCGACACAAGTGAGGTACCATTTTTATCGGAGACTTGGGGGAATGCTGGGTTGATGGAAATTTGTAGCTCCTCTTAGATTCCAGAATTTTCTGTCACCGAAATGTGAGGAAAAAGTGTTTTTTTTGGCAGATTTGGAGGATTTCACAGGATTCTAGGAAACACAACCTGGTGAGAGCCCAACAAGTCACCCCATCTTGTATTCCCCTAGGTGTCTACATTTTAAAAATGCACAGGTTTGGTAGGCTTCCCTAGGCGCCGGCTGAGCTAGAGGCCAAAATCCACAGCTAGGCAATTTGCGAAAAAGAGCTCTGTTTTCTTTGGGAAAATGTGATGTGTCCACGTTGTGTTTTGGGGCATTTCCTGTTGCAGGCACTAGGCCTACCAACACAAGTGAGGTACCATTTTTATCGTGATACTTGGGTGAAAGCTGGGTGGAAGGAAATTTGTGGCTCCGCTGAGATTCCAGAACTTTCTGTCAGCGAAATGTGAGGGGAAAGTGTTTTTTTGCCAAATTTTGAGGTTTGAACAGGATTCTGAGTAACCGAACTATGTGAGAGCCCCACAAGTCACCCCATCGTGGATTAACCTAGGTGTCTACTTTTCAAAAATGCACAGGTTTGTAAGGTTTCCCTAGGTGCTAGCTGAGCTAGAGGCCAAAATCCACCGCTAGGCACGTTGCAAAAAAGAGCTCTGTTTTCTTTGGGAACATGTGATGTGTCCACGTTGTGTTACTGTTGGCGGCACTAGGCCTACCAACACAAGTGAGGTATCATTTATTATCGGAAGACTTGGTGGAACGCTGGATGGAAGGAAATTTGTGGCTCCTCTCAGATTCCAGAACTTTCTGTCACCAAAATGTGAAGAAAAAGTGTTTTGGTTTGCCAGATTTTGAGGATTGCACAGGATTCGAAGTAACAGAACCTGGTGAGAGCCCCACATGTCACCCTATGTTGGATTCCCCTAGGTGTCTACTTTTTAAAAATGCACAGGTTTGGTAGATTTCCGTAGCTGCCGGCTGATTTAGGGGCCGAAATCCATAGCTAGGCAGTTTGCAAAAAGCAGTTGTTTTTCCTTTGGGAAAATGTGATGTGTCAATGTTGTGTTTTGGGGCATTTCCTTTCACGGGCACTAGACCTACCCACACAAGCGAGGTACCATTTGTATCGGGTGACCTGGGGGAACACTGGGTGGGAGTACATTTTTGGCTCCTCTCAGATTCCAGAACTTTCTGTCACTGACATGTGCGGGAAAAGTGTTTCTTTTGCCAAATTTTGAGATTTGCCCAGGATTCCGAGTAACAGAACCTGTTGAGAGCCCCACAAGTCACCCCATCATGGATTCATCTAGGTGTCTACTTTTAAACAATGCACAGGTTTGGTAGGATTCCATAGGTGCCGGTCGAGCTGGAGACCAAAATCCACAGATCGGCACTTTGCAAAAAACAGCTCTGTTTTCTTTGGGAAAATGTTATGTGTCCACGTTGTGTTTTGGGGCATTTCCTGTCACAGGCACTGGGCCTACCGACACAAGTGAGGTACCGTTTTTATCGGAGACTTTTGGGAATGCTGGGTTGAAGGAAATTTGTAGCTCCTCTTAGATTCCAGAATTTTCTGTCACCGAAATGTGTGGAAAAAGTGTTTTTTTTGGCAGATTTTGAGGATTTCACAGGATTCTAGGAAACACAACCTGGTGAGAGCCCAACAAGTCACCCCATCTTGTATTCCCCTAGGTGTCTACATTTTAAAAATGCACAGGTTTGGTAGGCTTCCCTAGGCGCCGGCTGAGCTAGAGGCCAAAATCCACAGCTAGGCAATTTGCGAAAAAGAGCTCTGTTTTCTTTGGGAAAATGTGATGTGTCCACGTTGTGTTTTGGGGCATTTCCTGTTGCAGACACTAGGCCTACCAACACAAGTGAGGTACCATTTTTATCGTGAGACTTGGGTGAAAGCTGGGTGGAAGGAAATTTGTGGCTCCGCTCAGATTCCAGAACTTTCTGTCACCGAAATGTGAGGGGAAAGTGTTTTTTTGCCAAATTTTGAGGTTTGAACAGGATTCTGAGTAACCGAACTATGTGAGAGCCCCACAAGTCACCCCATCGTGGATTAACCTAGGTGTCTACTTTTCAAAAATGCACAGGTTTGTAAGGTTTCCCTAGGTGCTGGCTGAGCTAGAGGCCAAAATCCACCGCTAGGCACGTTGCAAAAAAGAGCTCTGTTTTCTTTGGGAACATGTGATGTGTCCACGTTGTGTTTTGGGACATTTACTGTTGGCGGCACTAGGCCTACCAACACAAGTGAGGTATCATTTATTATCGGAAGACTTTGTGGAACGCTGGATGGAAGGAAATTTGTGGCTCCTCTCAGATTCCAGAACTTTCTGTCACCAAAATGTGAAGAAAAAGTGTTTTGGTTTGCCAGATTTTGAGGATTGCACAGGATTCGAAGTAACAGAACCTGGTGAGAGCCCCACATGTCACCCTATGTTGGATTCCCCTAGGTGTCTACTTTTTAAAAATGCACAGGTTTGGTAGATTTCCGTAGCTGCCGGCTGAGCTAGGGGCCGAAATCCATAGCTAGGCAGTTTGCAAAAAGCAGTTGTTTTTCCTTTGGGAAAATGTGATGTGTCAATGTTGTGTTTTGGGGCATTTCCTTTCACGGGCACTAGACCTACCCACACAAGCGAGGTACCATTTGTATCGGGTGACCTGGGGGAACACTGGGTGGGAGTACATTTTTGGCTCCTCTCAGATTCCAGAACTTTCTGTCACTGACATGTGCGGGAAAAGTGTTTCTTTTGCCAAATTTTGAGATTTGCCCAGGATTCCGAGTAACAGAACCTGTTGAGAGCCCCACAAGTCACCCCATCATGGATTCATCTAGGTGTCTACTTTTAAACAATGCACAGGTTTGGTAGGATTCCATAGGTGCCGGTCGAGCTGGAGACCAAAATCCACAGATCGGCACTTTGCAAAAAACAGCTCTGTTTTCTTTGGGAAAATGTTATGTGTCCACGTTGTGTTTTGGGGCATTTCCTGTCACAGGCACTGGGCCTACCGACACAAGTGAGGTACCGTTTTTATCGGAGACTTTTGGGAATGCTGGGTTGAAGGAAATTTGTAGCTCCTCTTAGATTCCAGAATTTTCTGTCACCGAAATGTGTGGAAAAAGTGTTTTTTTTGGCAGATTTTGAGGATTTCACAGGATTCTAGGAAACACAACCTGGTGAGAGCCCAACAAGTCACCCCATCTTGTATTCCCCTAGGTGTCTACATTTTAAAAATGCACAGGTTTGGTAGGCTTCCCTAGGCGCCGGCTGAGCTAGAGGCCAAAATCCACAGCTAGGCAATTTGTGAAAAAGAGCTCTGTTTTCTTTGGGAAAATGTGATGTGTCCACGTTGTGTTTTGGGGCATTTCCTGTTGCAGACACTAGGCCTACCAACACAAGTGAGGTACCATTTTTATCGTGAGACTTGGGTGAAAGCTGGGTGGAAGGAAATTTGTGGCTCCGCTCAGATTCCAGAACTTTCTGTCACCGAAATGTGAGGGGAAAGTGTTTTTTTGCCAAATTTTGAGGTTTGAACAGGATTCTGAGTAACCGAACTATGTGAGAGCCCCACAAGTCACCCCATCGTGGATTAACCTAGGTGTCTACTTTTCAAAAATGCACAGGTTTGTAAGGTTTCCCTAGGTGCTGGCTGAGCTAGAGGCCAAAATCCACCGCTAGGCACGTTGCAAAAAAGAGCTCTGTTTTCTTTGGGAACATGTGATGTGTCCACGTTGTGTTTTGGGACATTTACTGTTGGCGGCACTAGGCCTACCAACACAAGTGAGGTATCATTTATTATCGGAAGACTTTGTGGAACGCTGGATGGAAGGAAATTTGTGGCTCCTCTCAGATTCCAGAACTTTCTGTCACCAAAATGTGAAGAAAAAGTGTTTTGGTTTGCCAGATTTTGAGGATTGCACAGGATTCGAAGTAACAGAACCTGGTGAGAGCCCCACATGTCACCCTATGTTGGATTCCCCTAGGTGTCTACTTTTTAAAAATGCACAGGTTTGGTAGATTTCCGTAGCTGCCGGCTGAGCTAGGGGCCGAAATCCATAGCTAGGCAGTTTGCAAAAAGCAGTTGTTTTTCCTTTGGGAAAATGTGATGTGTCAATGTTGTGTTTTGGGACATTTCCTGTCACGGGCACTAGACCTACCCACACAAGCGAGGTACCATTTGTATCGGGTGACCTGGGGGAACACTGGGTGGGAGTACATTTTTGGCTCCTCTCAGATTCCAGAACTTTCTGTCACTGAAATGTGCGGGAAAAGTGTTTCTTTTGCCAAATTTTGAGATTTGCCCAGGATTCCGATTAACAGAACCTGTTGAGAGCCCCACAAGTCACCCCATCATGGATTCATCTAGGTGTCTATTTTTAAAAAATGCACAGGTTTGGTAGGATTCCATAGGTGCCGGTCGAGCTGGAGACCAAAATCCACAGATCGGCACTTTGCAAAAAACAGCTCTGTTTTCTTTGGGAAAATGTTATGTGTCCACGTTGTGTTTTGGGGCATTTCCTGTCGCAGGCACTGGGCCTACCGACACAAGTGAGGTACCGTTTTTATCGGAGACTTGGGGGAATGCTGGGTTGATGGAAATTTGTAGCTCCTCTTAGATTCCAGAATTTTCTGTCACCGAAATGTGAGGAAAAAGTGTTTTTTTTTGGCAGATTTGGAGGATTTCACAGGATTCTAGGAAACACAACCTGGTGAGAGCCCAACAAGTCACCCCATCTTGTATTCCCCTAGGTGTCTACATTTTAAAAATGCACAGGTTTGGTAGGCTTCCCTAGGCGCCGGCTGAGCTAGAGGCCAAAATCCACAGCTAGGCAATTTGCGAAAAAGAGCTCTGTTTTCTTTGGGAAAATGTGATGTGTCCACGTTGTGTTTTGGGGCATTTCCTGTTGCAGGCACTAGGCCTACCAACACAAGTGAGGTACCATTTTTATCGTGATACTTGGGTGAAAGCTGGGTGGAAGGAAATTTGTGGCTCCGCTCAGATTCCAGAACTTTCTGTCACCGAAATGTGAGGGGAAAGTGTTTTTTTGCCAAATTTTGAGGTTTGAACAGGATTCTGAGTAACCGAACGATGTGAGAGCCCCACAAGTCACCCCATTGTGGATTAACCTAGGTGTCTACTTTTAAAAAATGCACAGGTTTGTAAGGTTTCCCTAGGTGCTGGCTGAGCTAGAGGCCAAAATCCACCGCTAGGCACGTTGCAAAAAAGAGCTCTGTTTTCTTTGGGAACATGTGATGTGTCCACGTTGTGTTTTGGGACATTTCCTGTTGGCGGCACTAGGCCTACCAACACAAGTGAGGTATCATTTATTATCGGAAGACTTGGTGAAACGCTGGATGGAAGGAAATTTGTGGCTCCTCTCAGATTCCAGAACTTTCTGTCACCAAAATGTGAAGAAAAAGTGTTTTGGTTTGCCAGATTTTGAGGATTGCACAGGATTCGAAGTAACAGAACCTGGTGAGAGCCCCACATGTCACCCTATGTTGGATTACCCTAGGTGTCTACTTTTTAAAAATGCACAGGTTTGGTAGATTTCCGTAGCTGCCGGCTGAGCTAGGGGCCGAAATCCATAGCTAGGCAGTTTGCAAAAAGCAGTTGTTTTTCCTTTGGGAAAATGTGATGTGTCAATGTTGTGTTTTGGGGAATTTCCTGTCACGGGCACAAGACCTACCCACACAAGCGAGGTACCATTTGTATCGGGTGACCTGGGGGAACACTGGGTGGGAGTACATTTGTGGCTCCTCTCAGATTCCAGAACTTTCTGTCACTGAAATGTGCGGGAAAAGTGTTTCTTTTGCCAAATTTTGAGATTTGCCCAGGATTCCGATTAACAGAACCTGTTGAGAGCCCCACAAGTCACCCCATCATGGATTCATCTAGGTGTCTACTTTTAAAAAATGCACAGGTTTGGTAGGATTCCATAGGTGCCGGTCGAGCTGGAGACCAAAATCCACAGATCGGCACTTTGCAAAAAACAGCTCTGTTTTCTTTGGGAAAATGTTATGTGTCCACGTTGTGTTTTGGGGCATTTCCTGTCGCAGGCACTGGGCCTACCGACACAAGTGAGGTACCATTTTTATCGGAGACTTGGGGGAATGCTGGGTTGATGGAAATTTGTAGCTCCTCTTAGATTCCAGAATTTTCTGTCACCGAAATGTGAGGAAAAAGTGTTTTTTTTGGCAGATTTGGAGGATTTCACAGGATTCTAGGAAACACAACCTGGTGAGAGCCCAACAAGTCACCCCATCTTGTATTCCCCTAGGTGTCTACATTTTAAAAATGCACAGGTTTGGTAGGCTTCCCTAGGCGCCGGCTGAGCTAGAGGCCAAAATCCACAGCTAGGCAATTTGCGAAAAAGAGCTCTGTTTTCTTTGGGAAAATGTGATGTGTCCACGTTGTGTTTTGGGGCATTTCCTGTTGCAGGCACTAGGCCTACCAACACAAGTGAGGTACCATTTTTATCGTGATACTTGGGTGAAAGCTGGGTGGAAGGAAATTTGTGGCTCCGCTGAGATTCCAGAACTTTCTGTCACCGAAATGTGAGGGGAAAGTGTTTTTTTGCCAAATTTTGAGGTTTGAACAGGATTCTGAGTAACCGAACTATGTGAGAGCCCCACAAGTCACCCCATCGTGGATTAACCTAGGTGTCTACTTTTCAAAAATGCACAGGTTTGTAAGGTTTCCCTAGGTGCTAGCTGAGCTAGAGGCCAAAATCCACCGCTAGGCACGTTGCAAAAAAGAGCTCTGTTTTCTTTGGGAACATGTGATGTGTCCACGTTGTGTTACTGTTGGCGGCACTAGGCCTACCAACACAAGTGAGGTATCATTTATTATCGGAAGACTTGGTGGAACGCTGGATGGAAGGAAATTTGTGGCTCCTCTCAGATTCCAGAACTTTCTGTCACCAAAATGTGAAGAAAAAGTGTTTTGGTTTGCCAGATTTTGAGGATTGCACAGGATTCGAAGTAACAGAACCTGGTGAGAGCCCCACATGTCACCCTATGTTGGATTCCCCTAGGTGTCTACTTTTTAAAAATGCACAGGTTTGGTAGATTTCCGTAGCTGCCGGCTGATTTAGGGGCCGAAATCCATAGCTAGGCAGTTTGCAAAAAGCAGTTGTTTTTCCTTTGGGAAAATGTGATGTGTCAATGTTGTGTTTTGGGGCATTTCCTTTCACGGGCACTAGACCTACCCACACAAGCGAGGTACCATTTGTATCGGGTGACCTGGGGGAACACTGGGTGGGAGTACATTTTTGGCTCCTCTCAGATTCCAGAACTTTCTGTCACTGACATGTGCGGGAAAAGTGTTTCTTTTGCCAAATTTTGAGATTTGCCCAGGATTCCGAGTAACAGAACCTGTTGAGAGCCCCACAAGTCACCCCATCATGGATTCATCTAGGTGTCTACTTTTAAACAATGCACAGGTTTGGTAGGATTCCATAGGTGCCGGTCGAGCTGGAGACCAAAATCCACAGATCGGCACTTTGCAAAAAACAGCTCTGTTTTCTTTGGGAAAATGTTATGTGTCCACGTTGTGTTTTGGGGCATTTCCTGTCACAGGCACTGGGCCTACCGACACAAGTGAGGTACCGTTTTTATCGGAGACTTTTGGGAATGCTGGGTTGAAGGAAATTTGTAGCTCCTCTTAGATTCCAGAATTTTCTGTCACCGAAATGTGTGGAAAAAGTGTTTTTTTTGGCAGATTTTGAGGATTTCACAGGATTCTAGGAAACACAACCTGGTGAGAGCCCAACAAGTCACCCCATCTTGTATTCCCCTAGGTGTCTACATTTTAAAAATGCACAGGTTTGGTAGGCTTCCCTAGGCGCCGGCTGAGCTAGAGGCCAAAATCCACAGCTAGGCAATTTGCGAAAAAGAGCTCTGTTTTCTTTGGGAAAATGTGATGTGTCCACGTTGTGTTTTGGGGCATTTCCTGTTGCAGACACTAGGCCTACCAACACAAGTGAGGTACCATTTTTATCGTGAGACTTGGGTGAAAGCTGGGTGGAAGGAAATTTGTGGCTCCGCTCAGATTCCAGAACTTTCTGTCACCGAAATGTGAGGGGAAAGTGTTTTTTTGCCAAATTTTGAGGTTTGAACAGGATTCTGAGTAACCGAACTATGTGAGAGCCCCACAAGTCACCCCATCGTGGATTAACCTAGGTGTCTACTTTTCAAAAATGCACAGGTTTGTAAGGTTTCCCTAGGTGCTGGCTGAGCTAGAGGCCAAAATCCACCGCTAGGCACGTTGCAAAAAAGAGCTCTGTTTTCTTTGGGAACATGTGATGTGTCCACGTTGTGTTTTGGGACATTTACTGTTGGCGGCACTAGGCCTACCAACACAAGTGAGGTATCATTTATTATCGGAAGACTTTGTGGAACGCTGGATGGAAGGAAATTTGTGGCTCCTCTCAGATTCCAGAACTTTCTGTCACCAAAATGTGAAGAAAAAGTGTTTTGGTTTGCCAGATTTTGAGGATTGCACAGGATTCGAAGTAACAGAACCTGGTGAGAGCCCCACATGTCACCCTATGTTGGATTCCCCTAGGTGTCTACTTTTTAAAAATGCACAGGTTTGGTAGATTTCCGTAGCTGCCGGCTGAGCTAGGGGCCGAAATCCATAGCTAGGCAGTTTGCAAAAAGCAGTTGTTTTTCCTTTGGGAAAATGTGATGTGTCAATGTTGTGTTTTGGGGCATTTCCTTTCACGGGCACTAGACCTACCCACACAAGCGAGGTACCATTTGTATCGGGTGACCTGGGGGAACACTGGGTGGGAGTACATTTTTGGCTCCTCTCAGATTCCAGAACTTTCTGTCACTGACATGTGCGGGAAAAGTGTTTCTTTTGCCAAATTTTGAGATTTGCCCAGGATTCCGAGTAACAGAACCTGTTGAGAGCCCCACAAGTCACCCCATCATGGATTCATCTAGGTGTCTACTTTTAAACAATGCACAGGTTTGGTAGGATTCCATAGGTGCCGGTCGAGCTGGAGACCAAAATCCACAGATCGGCACTTTGCAAAAAACAGCTCTGTTTTCTTTGGGAAAATGTTATGTGTCCACGTTGTGTTTTGGGGCATTTCCTGTCACAGGCACTGGGCCTACCGACACAAGTGAGGTACCGTTTTTATCGGAGACTTTTGGGAATGCTGGGTTGAAGGAAATTTGTAGCTCCTCTTAGATTCCAGAATTTTCTGTCACCGAAATGTGTGGAAAAAGTGTTTTTTTTGGCAGATTTTGAGGATTTCACAGGATTCTAGGAAACACAACCTGGTGAGAGCCCAACAAGTCACCCCATCTTGTATTCCCCTAGGTGTCTACATTTTAAAAATGCACAGGTTTGGTAGGCTTCCCTAGGCGCCGGCTGAGCTAGAGGCCAAAATCCACAGCTAGGCAATTTGTGAAAAAGAGCTCTGTTTTCTTTGGGAAAATGTGATGTGTCCACGTTGTGTTTTGGGGCATTTCCTGTTGCAGACACTAGGCCTACCAACACAAGTGAGGTACCATTTTTATCGTGAGACTTGGGTGAAAGCTGGGTGGAAGGAAATTTGTGGCTCCGCTCAGATTCCAGAACTTTCTGTCACCGAAATGTGAGGGGAAAGTGTTTTTTTGCCAAATTTTGAGGTTTGAACAGGATTCTGAGTAACCGAACTATGTGAGAGCCCCACAAGTCACCCCATCGTGGATTAACCTAGGTGTCTACTTTTCAAAAATGCACAGGTTTGTAAGGTTTCCCTAGGTGCTGGCTGAGCTAGAGGCCAAAATCCACCGCTAGGCACGTTGCAAAAAAGAGCTCTGTTTTCTTTGGGAACATGTGATGTGTCCACGTTGTGTTTTGGGACATTTACTGTTGGCGGCACTAGGCCTACCAACACAAGTGAGGTATCATTTATTATCGGAAGACTTTGTGGAACGCTGGATGGAAGGAAATTTGTGGCTCCTCTCAGATTCCAGAACTTTCTGTCACCAAAATGTGAAGAAAAAGTGTTTTGGTTTGCCAGATTTTGAGGATTGCACAGGATTCGAAGTAACAGAACCTGGTGAGAGCCCCACATGTCACCCTATGTTGGATTCCCCTAGGTGTCTACTTTTTAAAAATGCACAGGTTTGGTAGATTTCCGTAGCTGCCGGCTGAGCTAGGGGCCGAAATCCATAGCTAGGCAGTTTGCAAAAAGCAGTTGTTTTTCCTTTGGGAAAATGTGATGTGTCAATGTTGTGTTTTGGGACATTTCCTGTCACGGGCACTAGACCTACCCACACAAGCGAGGTACCATTTGTATCGGGTGACCTGGGGGAACACTGGGTGGGAGTACATTTTTGGCTCCTCTCAGATTCCAGAACTTTCTGTCACTGAAATGTGCGGGAAAAGTGTTTCTTTTGCCAAATTTTGAGATTTGCCCAGGATTCCGATTAACAGAACCTGTTGAGAGCCCCACAAGTCACCCCATCATGGATTCATCTAGGTGTCTATTTTTAAAAAATGCACAGGTTTGGTAGGATTCCATAGGTGCCGGTCGAGCTGGAGACCAAAATCCACAGATCGGCACTTTGCAAAAAACAGCTCTGTTTTCTTTGGGAAAATGTTATGTGTCCACGTTGTGTTTTGGGGCATTTCCTGTCGCAGGCACTGGGCCTACCGACACAAGTGAGGTACCGTTTTTATCGGAGACTTGGGGGAATGCTGGGTTGATGGAAATTTGTAGCTCCTCTTAGATTCCAGAATTTTCTGTCACCGAAATGTGAGGAAAAAGTGTTTTTTTTTGGCAGATTTGGAGGATTTCACAGGATTCTAGGAAACACAACCTGGTGAGAGCCCAACAAGTCACCCCATCTTGTATTCCCCTAGGTGTCTACATTTTAAAAATGCACAGGTTTGGTAGGCTTCCCTAGGCGCCGGCTGAGCTAGAGGCCAAAATCCACAGCTAGGCAATTTGCGAAAAAGAGCTCTGTTTTCTTTGGGAAAATGTGATGTGTCCACGTTGTGTTTTGGGGCATTTCCTGTTGCAGGCACTAGGCCTACCAACACAAGTGAGGTACCATTTTTATCGTGATACTTGGGTGAAAGCTGGGTGGAAGGAAATTTGTGGCTCCGCTCAGATTCCAGAACTTTCTGTCACCGAAATGTGAGGGGAAAGTGTTTTTTTTGCCAAATTTTGAGGTTTGAACAGGATTCTGAGTAACCGAACGATGTGAGAGCCCCACAAGTCACCCCATTGTGGATTAACCTAGGTGTCTACTTTTAAAAAATGCACAGGTTTGTAAGGTTTCCCTAGGTGCTGGCTGAGCTAGAGGCCAAAATCCACCGCTAGGCACGTTGCAAAAAAGAGCTCTGTTTTCTTTGGGAACATGTGATGTGTCCACGTTGTGTTTTGGGACATTTCCTGTTGGCGGCACTAGGCCTACCAACACAAGTGAGGTATCATTTATTATCGGAAGACTTGGTGAAACGCTGGATGGAAGGAAATTTGTGGCTCCTCTCAGATTCCAGAACTTTCTGTCACCAAAATGTGAAGAAAAAGTGTTTTGGTTTGCCAGATTTTGAGGATTGCACAGGATTCGAAGTAACAGAACCTGGTGAGAGCCCCACATGTCACCCTATGTTGGATTACCCTAGGTGTCTACTTTTTAAAAATGCACAGGTTTGGTAGATTTCCGTAGCTGCCGGCTGAGCTAGGGGCCGAAATCCATAGCTAGGCAGTTTGCAAAAAGCAGTTGTTTTTCCTTTGGGAAAATGTGATGTGTCAATGTTGTGTTTTGGGGAATTTCCTGTCACGGGCACAAGACCTACCCACACAAGCGAGGTACCATTTGTATCGGGTGACCTGGGGGAACACTGGGTGGGAGTACATTTGTGGCTCCTCTCAGATTCCAGAACTTTCTGTCACTGAAATGTGCGGGAAAAGTGTTTCTTTTGCCAAATTTTGAGATTTGCCCAGGATTCCGATTAACAGAACCTGTTGAGAGCCCCACAAGTCACCCCATCATGGATTCATCTAGGTGTCTACTTTTAAAAAATGCACAGGTTTGGTAGGATTCCATAGGTGCCGGTCGAGCTGGAGACCAAAATCCACAGATCGGCACTTTGCAAAAAACAGCTCTGTTTTCTTTGGGAAAATGTTATGTGTCCACGTTGTGTTTTGGGGCATTTCCTGTCGCAGGCACTGGGCCTACCGACACAAGTGAGGTACCGTTTTTATCGGAGACTTGGGGGAATGCTGGGTTGATGGAAATTTGTAGCTCCTCTTAGATTCCAGAATTTTCTGTCACCGAAATGTGAGGAAAAAGTGTTTTTTTTGGCAGATTTTGAGGATTTCACAGGATTCTAGGAAACACAACCTGGTGAGAGCCCAACAAGTCACCCCATCTTGTATTCCCCTAGGTGTCTACATTTTAAAAATGCACAGGTTTGGTAGGCTTCCCTAGGCGCCGGCTGAGCTAGAGGCCAAAATCCACAGCTAGGCAATTTGCGAAAAAGAGCTCTGTTTTCTTTGGGAAAATGTGATGTGTCCACGTTGTGTTTTGGGGCATTTCCTGTTGCAGGCACTAGGCCTACCAACACAAGTGAGGTACCATTTTTATTGTGATACTTGGGTGAAAGCTGGGTGGAAGGAAATTTGTGGCTCCGCTCAGATTCCAGAACTTTCTGTCACCGAAATGTGAGGGGAAAGTGTTTTTTTTGCCAAATTTTGAGGTTTGAACAGGATTCTGAGTAACCGCACTATGTGAGAGCCCCACAAGTCACCCCATCGTGGATTAACCTAGGTGTCTACTTTTAAAAAATGCACAGGTTTGTAAGGTTTCCCTAGGTGCTGGCTGAGCTAGAGGCCAAAATCCACCACTAGGCACGTTGAAAAAAAGAGCTCTGTTTTCTTTGGGAACATGTGATGTGTCCACGTTGTGTTTTGGGACATATACTGTTGGCGGCACTAGGCCTACCAACACAAGTGAGGTATCATTTATTATCGGAAGACTTTGTGGAACGCTGGATGGAAGGAAATTTGTGGCTCCTCTCAGATTCCAGAACTTTCTGTCACCAAAATGTGAAGAAAAAGTGTTTTGGTTTGCCAGATTTTGAGGATTGCACAGGATTCGAAGTAACAGAACCTGGTGAGAGCCGCACATGTCACCCTATGTTGGATTCCCCTAGGTGTCTACTTTTTAAAAATGCACAGGTTTGGTAGATTTCCGTAGCTGCCGGCTGAGCTAGGGGCCGAAATCCATAGCTAGGCAGTTTGCAAAAAGCAGTTGTTTTTCCTTTGGGAAAATGTGATGTGTCAATGTTGTGTTTTGGGACATTTCCTGTCACGGGCACTAGACCTACCCACACAAGCGAGGTACCATTTGTATCGGGTGACCTGGGGGAACACTGGGTGGGAGTACATTTTTGGCTCCTCTCAGATTCCAGAACTTTCTGTCACTGAAATGTGCGGGAAAAGTGTTTCTTTTGCCAAATTTTGAGATTTGCCCAGGATTCCGAGTAACAGAACCTGTTGAGAGCCCCACAAGTCACCCCATCATGGATTCATCTAGGTGTCTACTTTAAAAAAATGCACAGGTTTGGTAGGATTCCATTGGTGCCGGTCGAGCTGGAGACCAAAATCCACAGCTCGGCACTTTGCAAAAAACAGCTCTGTTTTCTTTGGGAAAATGTTATGTGTCCAAGTTGTGTTTTGGGGCATTTCCTGTCGCAGGCACTGGGCCTACCGACACAAGTGAGGTACCGTTTTTATCGGAGACTTGGGGGAATGCTGGGTTGAAGGAAATTTGTAGCTCCTCTTACATTCCAGAATTTTCTGTCACCGAAATGTGAGGAAAAAGTGTTTTTTTTTTGGCAGATTTGGAGGATTTCACAGGATTCTAGGAAACACAACCTGGTGAGAGCCCAACAAGTCACCCCATCTTGTATTCCCCTAGGTGTCTACATTTTAAAAATGCACAGGTTTGGTAGGCTTCCCTAGGCGCCGGCTGAGCTAGAGGCCAAAATCCACAGCTAGGCAATTTGCGAAAAAGAGCTCTGTTTTCTTTGGGAAAATGTGATGTGTCCACGTTGTGTTTTGGGGCATTTCCTGTTGCAGGCACTAGGCCTACCAACACAAGTGAGGTACCATTTTTATCGTGATACTTGGGTGAAAGCTGGGTGGAAGGAAATTTGTGGCTCCACTCAGATTCCAGAACTTTCTGTCACCGAAATGTGAGGGGAAAGTGTTTTTTTGCCAAATTTTGAGGTTTGAACAGGATTCTGAGTAACCGAACTATGTGAGAGCCCCACAAGTCACCCCATCGTGGATTAACCTAGGTGTCTACTTTTCAAAAATGCACAGGTTTGTAAGGTTTCCCTAGGTGCTGGCTGAGCTAGAGGCCAAAATCCACTGCAAGGCACGTTGCAAAAAAGAGCTCTGTTTTCTTTGGGAACATGTGATGTGTCCACGTTGTGTTTTGGGACATTTCCTGTTGGCGGCACTAGGCCTACCAACACAAGTGAGGTATCATTTATTATCGGAAGACTTGGTGGAACGCTGGATGGAAGGAAATTTGTGGCTCCTCTCAGATTCCAGAACTTTCTGTCACCAAAATGTGAAGAAAAAGTGTTTTGGTTTGCCAGATTTTGAGGATTGCACAGGATTCGAAGTAACAGAACCTGGTGAGAGCCCCACATGTCACCGTATGTTGGATTCCCCTAGGTGTCTACTTTTTAAAAATGCACAGGTTTGGTAGATGTCCGTAGCTGCCGGCTGAGCTAGGGGCCGAAATCCATAGCTAGGCAGTTTGCAAAAAGCAGTTGTTTTTCCTTTGGGAAAATGTGATGTGTCAATGTTGTGTTTTGGGGCATTTCCTGTCACGGGCACTAGACCTACCCACACAAGCGAGGTACCATTTGTATCGGGTGACCTGGGGGAACACTGGGTGGGAGTACATTTTTGGCTCCTCTCAGATTCCAGAACTTTCTGTCACTGAAATGTGCGGGAAAAGTGTTTCTTTTGCCAAATTTTGAGATTTGCCCAGGATTCCGAGTAACAGAACCTGTTGAGAGCCCCACAAGTCACCCCATCATGGATTCATCTAGGTGTCTACTTTTAAAAAATGCACAGGTTTGGTAGGATTCCATAGGTGCCGGTAGAGCTGGAGACCAAAATCCACAGATCGGCACTTTCCAAAAAACAGCTCTGTTTTCTTTGGGAAAATGTTATGTGTCCACGTTGTGTTTTGGGGCATATCCTGTCGCAGGCACTGGGCCTACCGACACAAGTGAGGTACCGTTTTTATCGGAGACTTGGGGGAATGCTGGGTTGAAGGAAATTTGTAGCTCCTCTTAGATTCCAGAATTTTCTGTCACCGAAATGTGAGGAAAAAGTGTTTTTTTTTGGCAGATTTGGAGGATTTCACAGGATTCTAGGAAACACAACCTGGTGAGAGCCCAACAAGTCACCCCATCTTGTATTCCCCTAGGTGTCTACATTTTAAAAATGCACAGGTTTGGTAGGCTTCCCTAGGCGCCGGCTGAGCTAGAGGCCAAAATCCACAGCTAGGCAATTTGCGAAAAAGAGCTCTGTTTTCTTTGGGAAAATGTGATGTGTCCACGTTGTGTTTTGGGGCATTTCCTGTTGCAGGCACTAGGCCTACCAACACAAGTGAGGTACCATTTTTATCGTGATACTTGGGTGAAAGCTGGGTGGAAGGAAATTTGTGGCTCCGCTCAGATTCCAGATCTTTCTGTCACCGAAATGTGAGGGGAAAGTGTTTTTTTTGCCAAATTTTGAGGTTTGAACAGGATTCTGAGTAACCGAACTATGTGAGAGCCCCACAAGTCACCCCATCGTGGATTACCTAGGTGTCTACCTTTCAAAAATGCACAGGTTTGTAAGGTTTCCCTAGGTGCTGGCTGAGCTAGAGGCCAAACTCCACCGCTAGGCACGTTGCAAAAAAGAGCTCTGTTTTCTTTGGGAACATGTGATGTGTCCACGTTGTGTTTTGGGACATTTACTGTTGGCGGCACTAGGCCTACCAACACAAGTGAGGTATCATTTATTATCGGAAGACTTGGTGGAACGCTGGATGGAAGGAAATTTGTGGCTCCTCTCAGATTCCAGAACTTTCTGTCACCAAAATGTGAAGAAAAAGTGTTTTGGTTTGCCAGATTTTGAGGATTGCACAGGATTCGAAGTAACAGAACCTGGTGAGAGCCCCACATGTCACCCTATGTTGGATTCCCCTAGGTGTCTACTTTTTAAAAATGCACAGGTTTGGTAGATTTCCGTAGCTGCCGGCTGAGCTAGGGGCCGAAATCCATAGCTAGGCAGTTTGCAAAAAGCAGTTGTTTTTCCTTTGGGAAAATGTGATGTGTCAATGTTGTGTTTTGGGGCATTTCCTGTCACGGGCACTAGACCTACCCACACAAGCGAGGTACCATTTGTATCGGGTGACCTGGGGGAACACTGGGTGGGAGTACATTTTTGGCTCCTCTCAGATTCCAGAACTTTCTGTCACTGACATGTGCGGGAAAAGTGTTTCTTTTGCCAAATTTTGAGATTTGCCCAGGATTCCGAGTAACAGAACCTGTTGAGAGCCCCACAAGTCACCCCATCATGGATTCATCTAGGTGTCTACTTTTAAACAATGCACAGGTTTGGTAGGATTCCATAGGTGCCGGTCGAGCTGGAGACCAAAATCCACAGCTCGGCACTTTGCAAAAAACAGCTCTGTTTTCTTTGGGAAAATGTTATGTGTCCAAGTTGTGTTTTGGGGCATTTCCTGTCGCAGTCACTGGGCCTACCGACACAAGTGAGGTACCGTTTTTATCGGAGACTTGGGGGAATGCTGGGTTGAAGGAAATTTGTAGCTCCTCTTAGATTCCAGAATTTTCTGTCACCGAAATGTGAGGAAAAAGTGTTTTTTTTGGGCAGATTTGGAGGATTTCACAGGATTCTAGGAAACACAACCTGGTGAGAGCCCAACAAGTCACCCCATCTTGTATTCCCCTAGGTGTCTACATTTTAAAAATGCACAGGTTTGGTAGGCTTCCCTAGGCGCCGGCTGAGCTAGAGGCCAAAATCCGCAGCTAGGCAATTTGCGAAAAAGAGCTCTGTTTTCTTTGGGAAAATGTGATGTGTCCACGTTGTGTTTTGGGGCATTTCCTATTGCAGGCACTAGGCCTACCAACACAAGTGAGGTACCATGTTTATCGTGATACTTGGGTGAAAGCTGGGTGGAAGGAAATTTGTGGCTCCACTCAGATTCCAGAACTTTCTGTCACCGAAATGTGAGGGGAAAGTGTTTTTTTGCCAAATTTTGAGGTTTGAACAGGATTCTGAGTAACCGAACTATGTGAGAGCCCCACAAGTCACCCCATCGTGGATTAACCTAGGTGTCTACTTTTCAAAAATGCACAGGTTTGTAAGGTTTCCCTAGGTGCTGGCTGAGCTAGAGGCCAAAATCCACCGCTAGGCACGTTGCAAAAAAGAGCTCTGTTTTCTTTGGGAACATGTGATGTGTCCACGTTGTGTTTTGGGACATTTCCTGTTGGCGGCACTAGGCCTACCAACACAAGTGAGGTATCATTTATTATCGGAAGACTTGGTGGAACGCTGGATGGAAGGAAATTTGTGGCTCCTCTCAGATTCCAGAACTTTCTGTCACCAAAATGTGAAGAAAAAGTGTTTTGGTTTGCCAGATTTTGAGGATTGCACAGGATTCGAAGTAACAGAACCTGGTGAGAGCCCCACATGTCACCCTATGTTGGATTCCCCTAGGTGTCTACTTTTTAAAAATGCACAGGTTTGGTAGATTTCCGTAGCTGCCGGCTGAGCTAGGGGCCGAAATCCATAGCTAGGCAGTTTGCAAAAAGCAGTTGTTTTTCCTTTGGGAAAATGTGATGTGTCAATGTTGTGTTTTGGGGCATTTCCTGTCACGGGCACTAGACCTACCCACACAAGCGAGGTACCATTTGTATCGGGTGACCTGGGGGAACACTGGGTGGGAGTACATTTTTGGCTCCTCTCAGATTCCAGAACTTTCTGTCACTGACATGTGCGGGAAAAGTGTTTCTTTTGCCAAATTTTGAGATTTGCCCAGGATTCCGAGTAACAGAACCTGTTGAGAGCCCCACAAGTCACCCCATCATGGATTCATCTAGGTGTCTACTTTTAAACAATGCACAGGTTTGGTAGGATTCCATAGGTGCCGGTCGAGCTGGAGACCAAAATCCACAGATCGGCACTTTGCAAAAAACAGCTCTGTTTTCTTTGGGAAAATGTTATGTGTCCACGTTGTGTTTTGGGGCATTTCCTGTCACAGGCACTGGGCCTACCGACACAAGTGAGGTACCGTTTTTATCGGAGACTTTTGGGAATGCTGGGTTGAAGGAAATTTGTAGCTCCTCTTAGATTCCAGAATTTTCTGTCACCGAAATGTGTGGAAAAAGTGTTTTTTTTGGCAGATTTTGAGGATTTCACAGGATTCTAGGAAACACAACCTGGTGAGAGCCCAACAAGTCACCCCATCTTGTATTCCCCTAGGTGTCTACATTTTAAAAATGCACAGGTTTGGTAGGCTTCCCTAGGCGCCGGCTGAGCTAGAGGCCAAAATCCACAGCTAGGCAATTTGCGAAAAAGAGCTCTGTTTTCTTTGGGAAAATGTGATGTGTCCACGTTGTGTTTTGGGGCATTTCCTGTTGCAGACACTAGGCCTACCAACACAAGTGAGGTACCATTTTTATCGTGAGACTTGGGTGAAAGCTGGGTGGAAGGAAATTTGTGGCTCCGCTCAGATTCCAGAACTTTCTGTCACCGAAATGTGAGGGGAAAGTGTTTTTTTGCCAAATTTTGAGGTTTGAACAGGATTCTGAGTAACCGAACTATGTGAGAGCCCCACAAGTCACCCCATCGTGGATTAACCTAGGTGTCTACTTTTCAAAAATGCACAGGTTTGTAAGGTTTCCCTAGGTGCTGGCTGAGCTAGAGGCCAAAATCCACCGCTAGGCACGTTGCAAAAAAGAGCTCTGTTTTCTTTGGGAACATGTGATGTGTCCACGTTGTGTTTTGGGACATTTACTGTTGGCGGCACTAGGCCTACCAACACAAGTGAGGTATCATTTATTATCGGAAGACTTTGTGGAACGCTGGATGGAAGGAAATTTGTGGCTCCTCTCAGATTCCAGAACTTTCTGTCACCAAAATGTGAAGAAAAAGTGTTTTGGTTTGCCAGATTTTGAGGATTGCACAGGATTCGAAGTAACAGAACCTGGTGAGAGCCCCACATGTCACCCTATGTTGGATTCCCCTAGGTGTCTACTTTTTAAAAATGCACAGGTTTGGTAGATTTCCGTAGCTGCCGGCTGAGCTAGGGGCCGAAATCCATAGCTAGGCAGTTTGCAAAAAGCAGTTGTTTTTCCTTTGGGAAAATGTGATGTGTCAATGTTGTGTTTTGGGACATTTCCTGTCACGGGCACTAGACCTACCCACACAAGCGAGGTACCATTTGTATCGGGTGACCTGGGGGAACACTGGGTGGGAGTACATTTTTGGCTCCTCTCAGATTCCAGAACTTTCTGTCACTGAAATGTGCGGGAAAAGTGTTTCTTTTGCCAAATTTTGAGATTTGCCCAGGATTCCGAGTAACAGAACCTGTTCAGAGCCCCACAAGTCACCCCATCATGGATTCATCTAGGTGTCTACTTTTAAACAATGCACAGGTTTGGTAGGATTCCATAGGTGCCGGTCGAGCTGGAGACCAAAATCCACAGCTCGGCACTTTGCAAAAAACAGCTCTGTTTTCTTTGGGAAAATGTTATGTGTCCAAGTTGTGTTTTGGGGCATATCCTGTCGCAGGCACTGGGCCTACCGACACAAGTGAGGTACCGTTTTTATCGGAGACTTGGAGGAATGCTGGGTTGAAGGAAATTTGTAGCTCCTCTTAGATTCCAGAATTTTCTGTCACCGAAATGTGAGGAAAAAGTGTTTTTTTTTGGCAGATTTGGAGGATTTCACAGGATTCTAGGAAACACAACCTGGTGAGAGCCCAACAAGTCACCCCATCTTGTATTCCCCTAGGTGTCTACATTTTAAAAATGCACAGGTTTGGTAGGCTTCCCTAGGCGCCGGCTGAGCTAGAGGCCAAAATCCACAGCTAGGCAATTTGCGAAAAAGAGCTCTGTTTTCTTTGGGAAAATGTGATGTGTCCACGTTGTGTTTTGGGGCATTTCCTGTTGCAGGCACTAGGCCTACCAACACAAGTGAGGTACCATTTTTATCGTGATACTTGGGTGAAAGCTGGGTGGAAGGAAATTTGTGGCTCTGCTCAGATTCCAGAACTTTCTGTCACCGAAATGTGAGGGGAAAGTGTTTTTTTGCCAAATTTTGAGGTTTGAACAGGATTCTGAGTAACCGAACGATGTGAGAGCCCCACAAGTCACCCCATCGTGGATTAACCTAGGTGTCTACTTTTCAAAAATGCACAGGTTTGTAAGGTTTCCCTAGGTGCTGGCTGAGCTAGAGGCCAAAATCCACCGCTAGGCACGTTGCAAAAAAGAGCTCTGTTTTCTTTGGGAACATGTGATGTGTCCACGTTGTGTTTTGGGACATTTACTGTTGGCGGCACTAGGCCTACCAACACAAGTGAGGTATCATTTATTATCGGAAGACTTTGTGGAACGCTGGATGGAAGGAAATTTGTGGCTCCTCTCAGATTCCAGAACTTTCTGTCACCAAAATGTGAAGAAAAAGTGTTGTGGTTTGCCAGATTTTGAGGATTGCACAGGATTCGAAGTAACAGAACCTGGTGAGAGCCGCACATATCACCCTATGTTGGATTCCCCTAGGTGTCTACTTTTTAAAAATGCACAGGTTTGGTAGATTTCCGTAGCTGCCGGCTGAGCTAGGGGCCGAAATCCATAGCTAGGCAGTTTGCAAAAAGCAGTTGTTTTTCCTTTGGGAAAATGTGATGTGTCAATGTTGTGTTTTGGGACATTTCCTGTCACGGGCACTAGACCTACCCACACAAGCGAGGTACCATTTGTATCGGGTGACCTGGGGGAACACTGGGTGGGAGTACATTTTTGGCTCCTCTCAGATTCCAGAACTTTCTGTCACTGAAATGTGCGGGAAAAGTGTTTCTTTTGCCAAATTTCGAGATTTGCCCAGGATTCCGAGTAACAGAACCTGTTGAGAGCCCCACAAGTCACCCCATCATGGATTCATCTAGGTGTCTACTTTAAAAAAATGCACAGGTTTGGTAGGATTCCATTAGTGCCGGTCGAGCTGGAGACCAAAATCCACAGCTCGGCACTTTGCAAAAAACAGCTCTGTTTTCTTTGGGAAAATGTTATGTGTCCAAGTTGTGTTTTGGGGCATTTCCTGTCGCAGGCACTGGGCCTACCGACACAAGTGAGGTACCGTTTTTATCGGAGACTTGGGGGAATGCTGGGTTGAAGGAAATTTGTAGCTCCTCTTACATTCCAGAATTTTCTGTCACCGAAATGTGAGGAAAAAGTGTTTTTTTTGGCAGATTTGGAGGATTTCACAGGATTCTAGGAAAAACAACCTGGTGAGAGCCCAACAAGTCACCCCATCTTGTATTCCCCTAGGTGTCTACATTTTAAAAATGCACAGGTTTGGTAGGCTTCCCTAGGCGCCGGCTGAGCTAGAGGCCAAAATCCACAGCTAGGCAATTTGCGAAAAAGAGCTCTGTTTTCTTTGGGAAAATGTGATGTGTACACGTTGTGTTTTGGGGCATTTCCTGTTGCAGGCACTAGGCCTACCAACACAAGTGAGGTACCATTTTTATCGTGATACTTGGGTGAAAGCTGGGTGGAAGGAAATTTGTGGCTCCACTCAGATTCCAGAACTTTCTGTCACCGAAATGTGAGGGGAAAGTGTTTTTTTGCCAAATTTTGAGGTTTGAACAGGATTCTGAGTAACCGAACTATGTGAGAGCCCCACAAGTCACCCCATCGTGGATTAACCTAGGTGTCTACTTTTAAAAAATGCACAGGTTTGTAAGGTTTCCCTAGGTGCTGGCTGAGCTAGAGGCCAAAATCCACCGCAAGGCACGTTGCAAAAAAGAGCTCTGTTTTCTTTGGGAACATGTGATGTGTCCACGTTGTGTTTTGGGACATTTCCTGTTGGCGGCACTAGGCCTACCAACACAAGTGAGGTATCATTTATTATCGGAAGACTTGGTGGAACGCTGGATGGAAGGAAATTTGTGGCTCCTCTCAGATTCCAGAACTTTCTGTCACCAAAATGTGAAGAAAAAGTGTTTTGGTTTGCCAGATTTTGAGGATTGCACAGGATTCGAAGTAACAGAACCTGGTGAGAGCCCCACATGTCACCGTATGTTGGATTCCCCTAGGTGTCTACTTTTAAAAAATGCACAGGTTTGGTAGATGTCCGTAGCTGCCGGCTGAGCTAGGGGCCGAAATCCATAGCTAGGCAGTTTGCAAAAAGCAGTTGTTTTTCCTTTGGGAAAATGTGATGTGTCAATGTTGTGTTTTGGGGCATTTCCTGTCACGGGCACTAGACCTACCCACACAAGCGAGGTACCATTTGTATCGGGTGACCTGGGGGAACACTGGGTGGGAGTACATTTTTGGCTCCTCTCAGATTCCAGAACTTTCTGTCACTGAAATGTGCGGGAAAAGTGTTTCTTTTGCCAAATTTTGAGATTTGCCCAGGATTCCGAGTAACAGAACCTGTTGAGAGCCCCACAAGTCACCCCATCATGGATTCATCTAGGTGTCTACTTTTAAACAATGCACAGGTTTGGTAGGATTCCATAGGTGCCGGTCGAGCTGGAGACCAAAATCCACAGCTCGGCACTTTGCAAAAAACAGCTCTGTTTTCTTTGGGAAAATGTTATGTGTCCAAGTTGTGTTTTGGGGCATTTCCTGTCGCAGTCACTGGGCCTACCGACACAAGTGAGGTACCGTTTTTATCGGAGACTTGGGGGAATGCTGGGTTGAAGGAAATTTGTAGCTCCTCTTAGATTCCAGAATTTTCTGTCACCGAAATGTGAGGAAAAAGTGTTTTTTTTGGGCAGATTTGGAGGATTTCACAGGATTCTAGGAAACACAACCTGGTGAGAGCCCAACAAGTCACCCCATCTTGTATTCCCCTAGGTGTCTACATTTTAAAAATGCACAGGTTTGGTAGGCTTCCCTAGGCGCCGGCTGAGCTAGAGGCCAAAATCCGCAGCTAGGCAATTTGCGAAAAAGAGCTCTGTTTTCTTTGGGAAAATGTGATGTGTCCACGTTGTGTTTTGGGGCATTTCCTATTGCAGGCACTAGGCCTACCAACACAAGTGAGGTACCATGTTTATCGTGATACTTGGGTGAAAGCTGGGTGGAAGGAAATTTGTGGCTCCACTCAGATTCCAGAACTTTCTGTCACCGAAATGTGAGGGGAAAGTGTTTTTTTGCCAAATTTTGAGGTTTGAACAGGATTCTGAGTAACCGAACTATGTGAGAGCCCCACAAGTCACCCCATCGTGGATTAACCTAGGTGTCTACTTTTCAAAAATGCACAGGTTTGTAAGGTTTCCCTAGGTGCTGGCTGAGCTAGAGGCCAAAATCCACCGCTAGGCACGTTGCAAAAAAGAGCTCTGTTTTCTTTGGGAACATGTGATGTGTCCACGTTGTGTTTTGGGACATTTCCTGTTGGCGGCACTAGGCCTACCAACACAAGTGAGGTATCATTTATTATCGGAAGACTTGGTGGAACGCTGGATGGAAGGAAATTTGTGGCTCCTCTCAGATTCCAGAACTTTCTGTCACCAAAATGTGAAGAAAAAGTGTTTTGGTTTGCCAGATTTTGAGGATTGCACAGGATTCGAAGTAACAGAACCTGGTGAGAGCCCCACATGTCACCCTATGTTGGATTCCCCTAGGTGTCTACTTTTTAAAAATGCACAGGTTTGGTAGATTTCCGTAGCTGCCGGCTGAGCTAGGGGCCGAAATCCATAGCTAGGCAGTTTGCAAAAAGCAGTTGTTTTTCCTTTGGGAAAATGTGATGTGTCAATGTTGTGTTTTGGGGCATTTCCTGTCACGGGCACTAGACCTACCCACACAAGCGAGGTACCATTTGTATCGGGTGACCTGGGGGAACACTGGGTGGGAGTACATTTTTGGCTCCTCTCAGATTCCAGAACTTTCTGTCACTGACATGTGCGGGAAGAGTGTTTCTTTTGCCAAATTTTGAGATTTGCCCAGGATTCCGAGTAACAGAACCTGTTGAGAGCCCCACAAGTCACCCCATCATGGATTCATCTAGGTGTCTACTTTTAAACAATGCACAGGTTTGGTAGGATTCCATAGGTGCCGGTCGAGCTGGAGACCAAAATCCACAGATCGGCACTTTGCAAAAAACAGCTCTGTTTTCTTTGGGAAAATGTTATGTGTCCACGTTGTGTTTTGGGGCATTTCCTGTCACAGGCACTGGGCCTACCGACACAAGTGAGGTACCGTTTTTATCGGAGACTTTTGGGAATGCTGGGTTGAAGGAAATTTGTAGCTCCTCTTAGATTCCAGAATTTTCTGTCACCGAAATGTGTGGAAAAAGTGTTTTTTTTGGCAGATTTTGAGGATTTCACAGGATTCTAGGAAACACAACCTGGTGAGAGCCCAACAAGTCACCCCATCTTGTATTCCCCTAGGTGTCTACATTTTAAAAATGCACAGGTTTGGTAGGCTTCCCTAGGCGCCGGCTGAGCTAGAGGCCAAAATCCACAGCTAGGCAATTTGCGAAAAAGAGCTCTGTTTTCTTTGGGAAAATGTGATGTGTCCACGTTGTGTTTTGGGGCATTTCCTGTTGCAGGCACTAGGCCTACCAACACAAGTGAGGTACCATTTTTATCGTGATACTTGGGTGAAAGCTGGGTGGAAGGAAATTTGTGGCTCCGCTCAGATTCCAGAACTTTCTGTCACCAAAATGTGAGGGGAAAGTGTTTTTTTTGCCAAATTTTGAGGTTTGAACAGGATTCTGAGTAACCGAACTATGTGAGAGCCCCACAAGTCACCCCATCGTGGATTAACCTAGGTGTCTACTTTTCAAAAATGCACAGGTTTGTAAGGTTTCCCTAGGTGCTGGCTGAGCTAGAAGCCAAAATCCACCGCTAGGCACGTTGCAAAAAAGAGCTCTGTTTTCTTTGGGAACATGTGATGTGTCCACGTTGTGTTTTGGGACATTTACTGTTGGCGGCACTAGGCCTACCAACACAAGTGAGGTATCATTTATTATCGGAAGACTTGGTGGAACGCTGGATGGAAGGAAATTTGTGGCTCCTCTCAGATTCCAGAACTTTCTGTCACCAAAATGTGAAGAAAAAGTGTTTTGGTTTGCCAGATTTTGAGGATTGCACAGGATTCGAAGTAACAGAACCTGGTGAGAGCCCCACATGTCACCCTATTTTGGATTCCCCTAGGTGTCTACTTTTTAAAAATGCACAGGTTTGGTAGATTTCCGTAGCTGCCGGCTGATTTAGGGGCCGAAATCCATAGCTAGGCAGTTTGCAAAAAGCAGTTGTTTTTCCTTTGGGAAAATGTGATGTGTCAATGTTGTGTTTTGGGGCATTTCCTGTCACGGGCACTAGACCTACCCACACAAGCGAGGTACCATTTGTATCGGGTGACCTGGGGGAACACTGGGTGGGAGTACATTTTTGGCTCCTCTCAGATTCCAGAACTTTCTGTCACTGAAATGTGCGGGAAAAGTGTTTCTTTTGCCAAATTTTGAGATTTGCCCAGGATTCCGAGTAACAGAACCTGTTGAGAGCCCCACAAGTCACCCCATCATGGATTCATCTAGGTGTCTACTTTTAAACAATGCACAGGTTTGGTAGGATTCCATTGGTGCCGGTCGAGCTGGAGACCAAAATCCACAGCTCGGCACTTTGCAAAAAACAGCTCTGTTTTCTTTGGGAAAATGTTATGTGTCCAAGTTGTGTTTTGGGGCATTTCCTGTCGCAGGCACTGGGCCTACCGACACAAGTGAGGTACCGTTTTTATCGGAGACTTGGGGGAATGCTGGGTTGAAGGAAATTTGTAGCTCCTCTTACATTCCAGAATTTTCTGTCACCGAAATGTGAGGAAAAAGTGTTTTTTTTGGCAGATTTGGAGGATTTCACAGGATTCTAGGAAACACAACCTGGTGAGAGCCCAACATGTCACCCCATCTTGTATTCCCCTAGGTGTCTACATTTTAAAAATGCACAGGTTTGGTAGGCTTCCCTAGGCGCCGGCTGAGCTAGAGGCCAAAATCCACAGCTAGGCAATTTGCGAAAAAGAGCTCTGTTTTCTTTGGGAAAATGTGATGTGTCCACGTTGTGTTTTGGGGCATTTCCTGTTGCAGGCACTAGGCCTACCAACACAAGTGAGGTACCATTTTTATCGTGATACTTGGGTGAAAGCTGGGTGGAAGGAAATTTGTGGCTCCACTCAGATTCCAGAACTTTCTGTCACCGAAATGTGAGGGGAAAGTGTTTTTTTGCCAAATTTTGAGGTTTGAACAGGATTCTGAGTAACCGAACTATGTGAGAGCCCCACATGTCACCCCATCGTGGATTAACCTAGGTGTCTACTTTTAAAAAATGCACAGGTTTGTAAGGTTTCCCTAGGTGCTGGCTGAGCTAGAGGCCAAAATCCACCGCAAGGCACGTTGCAAAAAAGAGCTCTGTTTTCTTTGGGAACATGTGATGTGTCCACGTTGTGTTTTGGGACATTTCCTGTTGGCGGCACTAGGCCTACCAACACAAGTGAGGTATCATTTATTATCGGAAGACTTGGTGGAACGCTGGATGGAAGGAAATTTGTGGCTCCTCTCAGATTCCAGAACTTTCTGTCACCAAAATGTGAAGAAAAAGTGTTTTGGTTTGCCAGATTTTGAGGATTGCACAGGATTCGAAGTAACAGAACCTGGTGAGAGCCCCACATGTCACCGTATGTTGGATTCCCCTAGGTGTCTACTTTTAAAAAATGCACAGGTTTGGTAGATGTCCGTAGCTGCCGGCTGAGCTAGGGGCCGAAATCCATAGCTAGGCAGTTTGCAAAAAGCAGTTGTTTTTCCTTTGGGAAAATGTGATGTGTCAATGTTGTGTTTTGGGGCATTTCCTGTCACGGGCACTAGACCTACCCACACAAGCGAGGTACCATTTGTATCGGGTGACCTGGGGGAACACTGGGTGGGAGTACATTTTTGGCTCCTCTCAGATTCCAGAACTTTCTGTCACTGAAATGTGCGGGAAAAGTGTTTCTTTTGCCAAATTTTGAGATTTGCCCAGGATTCCGAGTAACAGAACCTGTTGAGAGCCCCACAAGTCACCCCATCATGGATTCATCTAGGTGTCTACTTTTAAAAAATGCACAGGTTTGGTAGGATTCCATAGGTGCCGGTCGAGCTGGAGACCAAAATCCACAGATCGGCACTTTCCAAAAAACAGCTCTGTTTTCTTTGGGAAAATGTTATGTGTCCACGTTGTGTTTTGGGGCATATCCTGTCGCAGGCACTGGGCCTACCGACACAAGTGAGGTACCGTTTTTATCGGAGACTTGGGGGAATGCTGGGTTGAAGGAAATTTGTAGCTCCTCTTAGATTCCAGAATTTTCTGTCACCGAAATGTGAGGAAAAAGTGTTTTTTTTTGGCAGATTTGGAGGATTTCACAGGATTCTAGGAAACACAACCTGGTGAGAGCCCAACAAGTCACCCCATCTTGTATTCCCCTAGGTGTCTACATTTTAAAAATGCACAGGTTTGGTAGGCTTCCCTAGGCGCCGGCTGAGCTAGAGGCCAAAATCCACATCTAGGCAATTTGCGAAAAAGAGCTCTGTTTTCTTTGGGAAAATGTGATGTGTCCACGTTGTGTTTTGGGGCATGTCCTGTTGCAGGCACTAGGCCTACCAACACAAGTGAGGTACCATTTTTATCGTGATACTTGGGTGAAAGCTGGGTGGAAGGAAATTTGTGGCTCCGCTCAGATTCCAGAACTTTCTGTCACCAAAATGTGAGGGGAAAGTGTTTTTTTGCCAAATTTTGAGGTTTGAACAGGATTCTGAGTAACCGAACTATGTGAGAGCCCCACAAGTCACCCCATCGTGGATTAACCTAGGTGTCTACTTTTCAAAAATGCACAGGTTTGTAAGGTTTCCCTAGGTGCTGGCTGAGCTAGAAGCCAAAATCCACCGCTAGGCACGTTGCAAAAAAGAGCTCTGTTTTCTTTGGGAACATGTGATGTGTCCACGTTGTGTTTTGGGACATTTACTGTTGGCGGCACTAGGCCTACCAACACAAGTGAGGTATCATTTATTATCGGAAGACTTGGTGGAACGCTGGATGGAAGGAAATTTGTGGCTCCTCTCAGATTCCAGAACTTTCTGTCACCAAAATGTGAAGAAAAAGTGTTTTGGTTTGCCAGATTTTGAGGATTGCACAGGATTCGAAGTAACAGAACCTGGTGAGAGCCCCACATGTCACCCTATGTTGGATTCCCCTAGGTGTCTACTTTTTAAAAATGCACAGGTTTGGTAGATTTCCGTAGCTGCCGGCTGATTTAGGGGCCGAAATCCATAGCTAGGCAGTTTGCAAAAAGCAGTTGTTTTTCCTTTGGGAAAATGTGATGTGTCAATGTTGTGTTTTGGGGCATTTCCTGTCACGGGCACTAGACCTACCCACACAAGCGAGGTACCATTTGTATCGGGTGACCTGGGGGAACACTGGATGGGAGTACATTTTTGGCTCCTCTCAGATTCCAGAACTTTCTGTCACTGAAATGTGCGGGAAAAGTGTTTCTTTTGCCAAATTTTGAGATTTGCCCAGGATTCCGAGTAACAGAACCTGTTGAGAGCCCCACAAGTCACCCCATCATGGATTCATCTAGGTGTCTACTTTTAAACAATGCACAGGTTTGGTAGGATTCCATAGGTGCCGGTCGAGCTGGAGACCAAAATCCACAGCTCGGCACTTTGCAAAAAACAGCTCTGTTTTCTTTGGGAAAATGTTATGTGTCCAAGTTGTGTTTTGGGGCATTTCCTGTCGCAGTCACTGGGCCTACCGACACAAGTGAGGTACCGTTTTTATCGGAGACTTGGGGGAATGCTGGGTTGAAGGAAATTTGTAGCTCCTCTTAGATTCCAGAATTTTCTGTCACCGAAATGTGAGGAAAAAGTGTTTTTTTTGGGCAGATTTGGAGGATTTCACAGGATTCTAGGAAACACAACCTGGTGAGAGCCCAACAAGTCACCCCATCTTGTATTCCCCTAGGTGTCTACATTTTAAAAATGCACAGGTTTGGTAGGCTTCCCTAGGCGCCGGCTGAGCTAGAGGCCAAAATCCGCAGCTAGGCAATTTGCGAAAAAGAGCTCTGTTTTCTTTGGGAAAATGTGATGTGTCCACGTTGTGTTTTGGGGCATTTCCTATTGCAGGCACTAGGCCTACCAACACAAGTGAGGTACCATGTTTATCGTGATACTTGGGTGAAAGCTGGGTGGAAGGAAATTTGTGGCTCCACTCAGATTCCAGAACTTTCTGTCACCGAAATGTGAGGGGAAAGTGTTTTTTTGCCAAATTTTGAGGTTTGAACAGGATTCTGAGTAACCGAACTATGTGAGAGCCCCACAAGTCACCCCATCGTGGATTAACCTAGGTGTCTACTTTTCAAAAATGCACAGGTTTGTAAGGTTTCCCTAGGTGCTGGCTGAGCTAGAGGACAAAATCCACCGCTAGGCACGTTGCAAAAAAGAGCTCTGTTTTCTTTGGGAACATGTGATGTGTCCACGTTGTGTTTTGGGACATTTCCTGTTGGAGGCACTAGGCCTACCAACACAAGTGAGGTATCATTTATTATCGGAAGACTTGGTGGAACGCTGGATGGAAGGAAATTTGTGGCTCCTCTCAGATTCCAGAACTTTCTGTCACCAAAATGTGAAGAAAAAGTGTTTTGGTTTGCCAGATTTTGAGGATTGCACAGGATTCGAAGTAACAGAACCTGGTGAGAGCCCCACATGTCACCCTATGTTGGATTCCCCTAGGTGTCTACTTTTTAAAAATGCACAGGTTTGGTAGATTTCCGTAGCTGATGGCTGAGCTAGGGGCCGAAATCCATAGCTAGGCAGTTTGCAAAAAGCAGTTGTTTTTCCTTTGGGAAAATGTGATGTGTCAATGTTGTGTTTTGGGGCATTTCCTGTCACGGGCACTAGACCTACCCACACAAGCGAGGTACCATTTGTATCGGGTGACCTGGGGGAACACTGGGTGGGAGTACATTTTTGGCTCCTCTCAGATTCCATAACTTTCTGTCACTGAAATGTGCGGGAAAAGTGTTTCTTTTGCCAAATTTTGAGATTTGCCCAGGATTCCGAGTAACAGAACCTGTTGAGAGCCCCACAAGTCACCCCATCATGGATTCATCTAGGTGTCTACTTTTAAACAATGCACAGGTTTGGTAGGATTCCATAGGTGCCGGTCGAGCTGGAGACCAAAATCCACAGCTCGGCACTTTGCAAAAAACAGCTCTGTTTTCTTTGGGAAAATGTTATGTGTCCAAGTTGTGTTTTGGGGCATTTCCTGTCGCAGGCACTGGGCCTACCGACACAAGTGAGGTACCGTTTTTATCGGAGACTTGGGGGAATGCTGGGTTGAAGGAAATTTGTAGCTCCTCTTAGATTCCAGAATTTTCTGTCACCGAAATGTGTGGAAAAAGTGTTTTTTTTGGCAGATTTTGAGGATTTCACAGGATTCTAGGAAACACAACCTGGTGAGAGCCCAACAAGTCACCCCATCTTGTATTCCCGTAGGTGTCTACATTTTAAAAATGCACAGGTTTGGTAGGCTTCCCTAGGCGCCGGCTGAGCTAGTGGCCAAAATCCACAGCTAGGCAATTTGTGAAAAAGAGCTCTGTTTTCTTTGGGAAAATGTGATGTGTCCACGTTGTGTTTTGGGGCATTTCCTGTTGCAGGCACTAGGCCTACCAACACAAGTGAGGTACCATTTTTATCGTGATACTTGGGTGAAATCTGGGTGGAAGGAAATTTGTGGCTCCACTAAGATTCCAGAACTTTCTGTCACCGAAATGTGAGGGGAAAGTGTTTTTTTGCCAAATTTTGAGGTTTGAACAGGATTCTGAGTAACCGAACTATGTGAGAGCCCCACAAGTCACCCCATCGTGGATTAACCTAGGTGTCTACTTTTAAAAAATGCACAGGTTTGTAAGGTTTCCCTAGGTGCTGGCTGAGCTAGAGGCCAAAATCCACCGCTAGGCACGTTGCAAAAAAGAGCTCTGTTTTCTTTGGGAACATGTGATGTGTCCACGTTGTGTTTTGGGACATTTCCTGTTGGCGGCACTAGGCCTACCAACACAAGTGAGGTATCATTTATTATCGGAAGACTTGGTGGAACGCTGGATGGAAGGAAATTTGTGGCTCCTCTCAGATTCCAGAACTTTCTGTCACCAAAATGTGAAGAAAAAGTGTTTTGGTTTGCCAGATTTTGAGGATTGCACAGGATTCGAAGTAACAGAACCTGGTGAGAGCCCCACATGTCACCCTATGTTGGATTCCCCTAGGTGTCTACTTTTTAAAAATGCACAGGTTTGGTAGATTTCCGTAGCTGCCGGCTGAGCTAGGGTCCGAAATCCATAGCTAGGCAGTTTGCAAAAAGCAATTGTTTTTCCTTTGGGAAAATCTGATGTGTCAATGTTGTGTTTTGGGACATTTCCTGTCACGGGCACTAGACCTACCCACACAAGCGAGGTACCATTTGTATCGGGTGACCTGGGGGAACACTGGGTGGGAGTACATTTTTGGCTCCTCTCAGATTCCAGAACTTTCTGTCACTGAAATGTGCGGGAAAAGTGTTTCTTTTGCCAAATTTTGAGATTTGCCCAGGATTCCGAGTAACAGAACCTGTTGAGAGCCCCACAAGTCACCCCATCATGGATTCATCTAGGTGTCTACTTTTAAAAAATGCACAGGTTTGGTAGGATTCCATAGGTGCCGGTCGAGCTGGAGACCAAAATCCACAGATTGGCACTTTGCAAAAAACAGCTCTGTTTTCTTTGGGAAAATGTTATGTGTCCACGTTGTGTTTTGGGGCATTTCCTGTCGCAGGCACTGGGCCTACCGACACAAGTGAGGTACCGTTTTTATCGGAGACTTGGGGGAATGCTGGGTTGAAGGAAATTTGTAGCTCCTCTTAGATTCCAGAATTTTCTGTCACCGAAATGTGTGGAAAAAGTGTTTTTTTTGGCAGATTTTGAGGATTTCACAGGATTCTAGGAAACACAACCTGGTGAGAGCCCAACAAGTCACCCCATCTTGTATTCCCCTAGGTGTCTACATTTTAAAAATGCACAGGTTTGGTAGGCTTCCCTAGGCGCCGGCTGAGCTAGAGGCCAAAATCCACAGCTAGGCAATTTGCGAAAAAGAGCTCTGTTTTCTTTGGGAAAATGTGATGTGTCCACGTTGTGTTTTGGGGCATTTCCTGTTGCAGGCACTAGGCCTACCAACACAAGTGAGGTACCATTTTTATCGTGAGACTTGGGTGAAAGCTGGGTGGAAGGAAATTTGTGGCTCCGCTCAGATTCCAGAACTTTCTGTCACCGAAATGTGAGGGGAAAGTGTTTTTTTGCCAAATTTTGAGGTTTGAACAGGATTCTGAGTAACCGAACTATGTGAGAGCCCCACAAGTCACCCCATCGTGGATTAACCTAGGTGTCTACTTTTCAAAAATGCACAGGTTTGTAAGGTTTCCCTAGGTGCTGGCTGAGCTAGAGGCCAAAATCCACCGCTAGGCACGTTGCAAAAAAGAGCTCTGTTTTCTTTGGGAACATGTGATGTGTCCACGTTGTGTTTTGGGACATTTCCTGTTGGCGGCACTAGGCCTACCAACACAAGTGAGGTATCATTTATTATCGGAAGACTTGGTGGAACGCTGGATGGAAGGAAATTTGTGGCTCCTCTCAGATTCCAGAACTTTCTGTCACCAAAATGTGAAGAAAAAGTGTTTTGGTTTGCCAGATTTTGAGGATTGCACAGGATTCGAAGTAACAGAACCTGGTGAGAGCCCCACATGTCACCCTATGTTGGATTCCCCTAGGTGTCTACTTTTTAAAAATGCACAGGTTTGGTAGATTTCCGTAGCTGCCGGCTGAGCTAGGGGCCGAAATCCATAGCGAGGCAGTTTGCAAAAAGCAGTTGTTTTTCCTTTGGGAAAATGTGATGTGTCAATGTTGTGTTTTGGGGAATTTCCTGTCACGGGCACAAGACCTACCCACACAAGCGAGGTACCATTTGTATCGGGTGACCTGGGGGAACACTGGGTGGGAGTACATTTTTGGCTCCTCTCAGATTCCAGAACTTTCTGTCACTGAAATGTGCGGGAAAAGTGTTTCTTTTGCCAAATTTTGAGATTTGCCCAGGATTCCGAGTAACAGAACCTGTTGAGAGCCCCACAAGTCACCCCATCATGGATTCATCTAGGTGTCTACTTTTAAAAAATGCACAGGTTCGGTAGGATTCCATAGGTGCCGGTCGAGCTGGAGACCAAAATCCACAGATCGGCACTTTGCAAAAAACAGCTCTGTTTTCTTTGGGAAAATGTTATGTGTCCACGTTGTGTTTTGGGGCATTTCCTGTCGCAGGCACTGGGCCTACCGACACAAGTGAGGTACCGTTTTTATCGGAGACTTGGGGGAATGCTGGGTTGATGGAAATTTGTAGCTCCTCTTAGATTCCAGAATTTTCTGTCACCGAAATGTGAGGAAAAAGTGTTTTTTTTGGCAGATTTTGAGGATTTCACAGGATTCTAGGAAACACAACCTGGTGAGAGCCCAACAAGTCACCCCATCTTGTATTCCCCTAGGTGTCTACATTTTAAAAATGCACAGGTTTGGTAGGCTTCCCTAGGTGCCGGCTGAGCTAGAGGCCAAAATCCACAGCTAGGCAATTTGCGAAAAAGAGCTCTGTTTTCTTTGGGAAAATGTGATGTGTCCACGTTGTGTTTTGGGGCATTTCCTGTTGCAGGCACTAGGCCTACCAACACAAGTGAGGTACCATTTTTATCGTGATACTTGGGTGAAATCTGGGTGGAAGGAAATTTGTGGCTCCGCTCAGATTCCAGAACTTTCTGTCACCGAAATGTGAGGGGAAAGTGTTTTTTTGCCAAATTTTGAGGTTTGAACAGGATTCTGAGTAACCGAACTATGTGAGAGCCCCACAAGTCACCCCATCGTGGATTAACCTAGGTGTCTACTTTTAAAAAATGCACAGGTTTGTAAGGTTTCCCTAGGTGCTGGCTGAGCTAGAGGCCAAAATCCACCGCTAGGCACGTTGCAAAAAAGAGCTCTGTTTTCTTTGGGAACATGTGATGTGTCCACGTTGTGTTTTGGGACATTTACTGTTGGCGGCACTAGGCCTACCAACACAAGTGAGGTATCATTTATTATCGGAAGACTTGGTGGAACGCTGGATGGAAGGAAATTTGTGGCTCCTCTCAGATTCCAGAACTTTCTGTCACCAAAATGTGAAGAAAAAGTGTTTTGGTTTGCCAGATTTTGAGGATTGCACAGGATTCGAAGTAACAGAACCTGGTGAGAGCCCCACATGTCACCCTATGTTGGATTCCCCTAGGTGTCTACTTTTTAAAAATGCACAGGTTTGGTAGATTTCCGTAGCTGCCGGCTGAGCTAGGGGCCGAAATCCATAGCTAGGCAGTTTGCAAAAAGCAGTTGTTTTTCCTTTGGGAAAATGTGATGTGTCAATGTTGTGTTTTGGGGAATTTCCTGTCATGGGCACAAGACCTACCCACACAAGCGAGGTACCATTTGTATCGGGTGACCTGGGGGAACACTGGGTGGGAGTACATTTTTGGCTCCTCTCAGATTCCAGAACTTTCTGTCACTGAAATGTGCGGGAAAAGTGTTTCTTTTGCCAAATTTTGAGATTTGCCCAGGATTCCGAGTAACAGAACCTGTTGAGAGCCCCACAAGTCACCCCATCATGGATTCATCTAGGTGTCTACTTTTAAAAAATGCACAGGTTTGGTAGGATTCCATAGGTGCCGGTCGAGCTGGAGACGAAAAACCAAAGCTCGGCACTTTGCAAAAAACAGCTCTGTTTCCTTTGGGAAAATGTTAAGTGTCCAAGTTGTGTTTTGGGGCATTTCCTGTCGTAGGCACTGGGCCTACCGACACAAGTGAGGTACCGTTTTTATCGGAGACTTGGGGGAATGCTGGGTTGAAGGAAATTTGTAGCTCCTCTTAGATTCCAGAATTTTCTGTCACCGAAATGTGAGGAAAAAGTGTTTTTTTTTTGCAGATTTGGAGGATTTCACAGGATTCTAGGAAACACAACCTGGTGAGAGCCCAACAAGTCATCCCATCTTGTATTCCCCTAGGTGTCTACATTTTAAAAATGCACAGGTTTGGTAGGCTTCCCTAGGCGCCGGCTGAGCTAGAGGCCAAAATCCGCAGCTAGGCAATTTGCGAAAAAGAGCTCTGTTTTCTTTGGGAAAATGTGATGTGTCCACGTTGTGTTTTGGGGCATTTCCTTTTGCAGGCACTAGGCCTACCAACACAAGTGAGGTACCATTTGTATTGTGATACTTGGGTGAAAGCTGGGTGGAAAGAAATTTGTGGCTCCACTCAGATTCCAGAACTTTGTGTCACCGAAATGTGAGGGGAAAGTGTTTTTTTGCCAAATTTTGAGGTTTGAACAGGATTCTGAGTAACCGAACTATGTGAGAGCCCCACAAGTCACCCCATCGTGGATTAACCTAGGTGTCTACTTTTCAAAAATGCACAGGTTTGTAAGGTTTCCCTAGGTGCTGGCTGAGCTAGAGGCCAAAATCCACCGCTAGGCACGTTGCAAAAAAGAGCTCTGTTTTCTTTGGGAACATGTGATGTGTCCACGTTGTGTTTTGGGACATTTACTGTTGGCGGCACTAGGCCTACCAACACAAGTGAGGTATCATTTATTATCGGAAGACTTGGTGGAACGCTGGATGGAAGGAAATTTGTGGCTCCTCTCAGATTCCAGAACTTTCTGTCACCAAAATGTGAAGAAAAAGTGTTTTGGTTTGCCAGATTTTGAGGATTGCACAGGATTCGAAGTAACAGAACCTGGTGAGAGCCCCACATGTCACCCTATGTTGGATTCCCCTAGGTGTCTACTTTTTAAAAATGCACAGGTTTGGTAGATTTCCGTAGCTGCCAGCTGATTTAGGGGCCGAAATCCATAGCTAGGCAGTTTGCAAAAAGCAGTTGTTTTTCCTTTGGGAAAATGTGATGTGTCAATGTTGTGTTTTGGGGCATTTCCTGTCACGGGCACTAGACCTACCCACACAAGCGAGGTACCATTTGTATCGGGTGACCTGGGGGAACACTGGGTGGGAGTACATTTTTGGCTCCTCTCAGATTCCAGAACTTTCTGTCACTGAAATGTGCGGGAAAAGTGTTTCTTTTGCCAAATTTTGAGATTTGCCCAGGATTCCGAGTAACAGAACCTGTTGAGAGCCCCACAAGTCACCCCATCATGGATTCATCTAGGTGTCTACTTTTAAAAAATGCACAGGTTTGGTAGGATTCCATAGGTGCCGGTCGAGCTGGAGACCAAAATCCACAGATCGGCACTTTGCAAAAAACAGCTCTGTTTTCTTTGGGAAAATGTTATGTGTCCACGTTGTGTTTTGCGGCATATCCTATCGCAGGCACTGGGCCTACCGACACAAGTGAGGTACCGTTTTTATCGGAGACTTGGGGGAATGCTGGGTTGAAGGAAATTTGTAGCTCCTCTTAGATTCCAGAATTTTCTGTCACCGAAATGTGAGGAAAAAGTGTTTTTTTTTGGCAGATTTGGAGGATTTCACAGGATTCTAGGAAACACAACCTGGTGAGAGCCCAACAAGTCACCCCATCTTGTATTCCCCTAGGTGTCTACATTTTAAAAATGCACAGGTTTGGTAGGCTTCCCTAGGTGCCGGCTGAGCTAGAGGCCAAAATCCACAGCTAGGCAATTTGCGAAAAAGAGCTCTGTTTTCTTTGGGAAAATGTGATGTGTCCACGTTGTGTTTTGGGGCATTTCCTGTTGCAGGCACTAGGCCTACCAACACAAGTGAGGTACCATTTTTATCGTGATACTTGGGTGAAAGCTGGGTGGAAGGAAATTTGTGGCTCCGCTCAGATTCCAGAACTTTCTGTCACCGAAATGTGAGGGGAAAGTGTTTTTTTGCCAAATTTTGAGGTTTGAACAGGATTCTGAGTAACCGAACTATGTGAGAGCCCCACAAGTCACCCCATTGTGGATTAACCTAGGTGTCTACTTTTCAAAAATGCACAGGTTTGTAAGGTTTCCCTAGGTGCTGGCTGAGCTAGAGGCCAAAATCCACCGCTAGGCACGTTGCAAAAAAGAGCTCTGTTTTCTTTGGGAACATGTGATGTGTCCACGTTGTGTTTTGGGACATTTCCTGTTGGCGGCACTAGGCCTACCAACACAAGTGAGGTATCATTTATTATCGGAAGACTTGGTGGAACGCTGGATGGAAGGAAATTTGTGGCTCCTCTCAGATTCCAGAACTTTCTGTGACCAAAATTTGAAGAAAAAGTGTTTTGGTTTGCCAGATTTTGAGGATTGCACAGGATTCGAAGTAACAGAACCTGGTGAGAGCCCCACATGTCACCCTATGTTGGATTCCCCTAGGTGTCTACTTTTTAAAAATGCACAGGTTTGGTAGATTTCCGTAGCTGCCGGCTGAGCTAGGGGCCGAAATCCATAGCGAGGCAGTTTGCAAAAAGCAGTTGTTTTTCCTTTGGGAAAATGTGATGTGTCAATGTTGTGTTTTGGGGAATTTCCTGTCACGGGCACAAGACCTACCCACACAAGCGAGGTACCATTTGTATCGGGTGACCTGGGGAAACACTGGGTGGGAGTACATTTTTGGCTCCTCTCAGATTCCAGAACTTTCTGTCACTGAAATGTGCGGGAAAAGTGTTTCTTTTGCCAAATTTTGAGATTTGCCCAGGATTCAGAGTAACAGAACCTGTTGAGAGCCCCACAAGTCACCCCATCATGGATTCATCTAGGTGTCTACTTTTAAAAAATGCACAGGTTCGGTAGGATTCCATAGGTGCCGGTCGTGCTGGAGACCAAAATCCACAGATCGGCACTTTGCAAAAAACAGATCTGTTTTCTTTGGGAAAATGTTATGTGTCCACGTTGTGTTTTGGGGCATTTCCTGTCGCAGGCACTGGGCCTACCGACACAAGTGAGGTACCGTTTTTATCGGAGACTTGGGGGAATGCTGGGTTGATGGAAATTTGTAGCTCCTCTTAGATTCCAGAATTTTCTGTCACCGAAATGTGAGGAAAAAGTGTTTTTTTTGGCAGATTTTGAGGATTTCACAGGATTCTAGGAAACACAACCTGGTGAGAGCCCAACAAGTCACCCCATCTTGTATTCCCCTAGGTGTCTACATTTTAAAAATGCACAGGTTTGGTAGGCTTCCCTAGGTGCCGGCTGAGCTAGAGGCCAAAATCCACAGCTAGGCAATTTGCGAAAAAGAGCTCTGTTTTCTTTGGGAAAATGTGATGTGTCCACGTTGTGTTTTGGGGCATTTCCTGTTGCAGGCACTAGGCCTACCAACACAAGTGAGGTACAATTTTTATCGTGATACTTGGGTGAAAGCTGGGTGGAAGGAAATTTGTGGCTCCGCTCAGATTCCAGAACTTTCTGTCACCGAAATGTGAGGGGAAAGTGTTTTTTTGCCAAATTTTGAGGTTTGAACAGGATTCTGAGTAACCGAACTATGTGAGAGCCCCACAAGTCACCCCATCGTGGATTAACCTAGGTGTCTACTTTTAAAAAATGCACAGGTTTGTAAGGTTTCCCTAGGTGCTGGCTGAGCTAGAGGCCAAAATCCACCGCTAGGCACGTTGCAAAAAAGAGCTCTGTTTTCTTTGGGAACATGTGATGTGTCCACGTTGTGTTTTGGGACATTTACTGTTGGCGGCACTAGGCCTACCAACACAAGTGAGGTATCATTTATTATCGGAAGACTTGGTGGAACGCTGGATGGAAGGAAATTTGTGGCTCCTCTCAGATTCCAGAACTTTCTGTCACCAAAATGTGAAGAAAAAGTGTTTTGGTTTGCCAGATTTTGAGGATTGCACAGGATTCGAAGTAACAGAACCTGGTGAGAGCCCCACATGTCACCCTATGTTGGATTCCCCTAGGTGTCTACTTTTTAAAAATGCACAGTTTTGGTAGATTTCCGTAGCTGCCGGCTGATTTAGGGGCCGAAATCCATAGCTAGGCAGTTTGCAAAAAGCAGTTGTTTTTCCTTTGGGAAAATGTGATGTGTCAATGTTGTGTTTTGGGGCATTTCCTGTCACGGGCACTAGACCTACCCACACAAGCGAGGTACCATTTGTATCGGGTGACCTGGGGGAACACTGGGTGGGAGTACATTTTTGGCTCCTCTCAGATTCCAGAACTTTCTGTCACTGAAATGTGCGGGAAAAGTGTTTCTTTTGCCAAATTTTGAGATTTGCCCAGGATTCCGAGTAACAGAACCTGTTGAGAGCCCCACAAGTCACCCCATCATGGATTCATCTAGGTGTCTACTTTTAAACAATGCACAGGTTTGGTAGGATTCCATAGGTGCCGGTCGAGCTGGAGACCAAAATCCACAGCTCGGCACTTTGCAAAAAACAGCTCTGTTTTCTTTGGGAAAATGTTATGTGTCCAAGTTGTGTTTTGGGGCATTTCCTGTCGCAGTCACTGGGCCTACCGACACAAGTGAGGTACCGTTTTTATCGGAGACTTGGGGGAATGCTGGGTTGAAGGAAATTTGTAGCTCCTCTTAGATTCCAGAATTTTCTGTCACCGAAATGTGAGGAAAAAGTGTTTTTTTTTTTGGCAGATTTGGAGGATTTCACAGGATTCTAGGAAACACAACCTGGTGAGAGCCCAACAAGTCACCCCATCTTGTATTCCCCTAGGTGTCTACATTTTAAAAATGCACAGGTTTGGTAGCCTTCCCTAGGCGCCGGCTGAGCTAGAGGCCAAAATCCGCAGCTAGGCAATTTGCGAAAAAGAGCTCTGTTTTCTTTGGGAAAATGTGATGTGTCCACGTTGTGTTTTGGGGCATTTCCAGTTGCAGGCACTAGGCCTACCAACACAAGTGAGGTACCATTTTTATCGTGATACTTGGGTGAAAGCTGGGTGGAAGGAAATTTGTGGCTCCGCTCAGATTCCAGAACTTTCTGTCACCGAAATGTGAGGGGAAAGTGTTTTTTTGCCAAATTTGGAGGTTTGAACAGGATTCTGAGTAACCGAACTATGTGAGAGCCCCACAAGTCACCCCATTGTGGATTAACCTAGGTGTCTACTTTTCAAAAATGCACAGGTTTGTAAGGTTTCCCTAGGTGCTGGCTGAGCTAGAGGCCAAAATCCACCGCTAGGCACGTTGCAAAAAAGAGCTCTGTTTTCTTTGGGAACATGTGATGTGTCCACGTTGTGTTTTGGGAAATTTCCTGTTGGCGGCACTAGGCCTACCAACACAAGTGAGGTATCATTTATTATCGGAAGACTTGGTGGAACGCTGGATGGAAGGAAATTTGTGGCTCCTCTCAGATTCCAGAACTTTCTGTCACCAAAATGTGAAGAAAAAGTGTTTTGGTTTGCCAGATTTTGAGGATTGCACAGGATTCGAAGTAACAGAACCTGGTGAGAGCCCCACATGTCACCCTATGTTGGATTCCCCTAGGTGTCTACTTTTTAAAAATGCACAGGTTTGGTAGATTTCCGTAGCTGCCGGCTGATTTAGGGGCCGAAATCCATAGCTAGGCAGTTTGCAAAAAGCAGTTGTTTTTCCTTTGGGAAAATGTGATGTGTCAATGTTGTGTTTTGGGGCATTTCCTGTCACGGGCACTAGACCTACCCACACAAGCGAGGTACCATTTGTATCGGGTGACCTGGGGGAACACTGGGTGGGAGTACATTTTTGGCTCCTCTCAGATTCCAGAACTTTCTGTCACTGAAATGTGCGGGAAAAGTGTTTCTTTTGCCAAATTTTGAGATTTGCCCAGGATTCCGAGTAACAGAACCTGTTGAGAGCCCCACAAGTCACCCCATCATGGATTCATCTAGGTGTCTACTTTTAAAAAATGCACAGGTTTGGTAGGATTCCATAGGTGCCGGTCGAGCTGGAGACCAAAATCCACAGATCGGCACTTTGCAAAAAACAGCTCTGTTTTCTTTGGGAAAATGTTATGTGTCCACGTTGTGTTTTGCGGCATATCCTATCGCAGGCACTGGGCCTACCGACACAAGTGAGGTACCGTTTTTATCGGAGACTTGGGGGAATGCTGGGTTGAAGGAAATTTGTAGCTCCTCTTAGATTCCAGAATTTTCTGTCACCGAAATGTGAGGAAAAAGTGTTTTTTTTTGGCAGATTTGGAGGATTTCACAGGATTCTAGGAAACACAACCTGGTGAGAGCCCAACAAGTCACCCCATCTTGTATTCCCCTAGGTGTCTACATTTTAAAAATGCACAGGTTTGGTAGGCTTCCCTAGGCGCCGGCTGAGCTAGAGGCCAAAATCCACAGCTAGGCAATTTGCGAAAAAGAGCTCTGTTTTCTTTGGGAAAATGTGATGTGTCCACGTTGTGTTTTGGGGCATTTCCTGTTGCAGGCACTAGGCCTACCAACACAAGTGAGGTACCATTTTTATCGTGATACTTGGGTGAAAGCTGGGTGGAAGGAAATTTGTGGCTCCGCTCAGATTCCAGAACTTTCTGTCACCGAAATGTGAGGGGAAAGTGTTTTTTTGCCAAATTTTGAGGTTTGAACAGGATTCTGAGTAACCGAACTATGTGAGAGCCCCACAAGTCACCCCATTGTGGATTAACCTAGGTGTCTACTTTTCAAAAATGCACAGGTTTGTAAGGTTTCCCTAGGTGCTGGCTGAGCTAGAGGCCAAAATCCACCGCTAGGCACGTTGCAAAAAAGAGCTCTGTTTTCTTTGGGAACATGTGATGTGTCCACGTTGTGTTTTGGGACATTTCCTGTTGGCGGCACTAGGCCTACCAACACAAGTGAGGTATCATTTATTATCGGAAGACTTGGTGGAACGCTGGATGGAAGGAAATTTGTGGCTCCTCTCAGATTCCAGAACTTTCTGTCACCAAAATTTGAAGAAAAAGTGTTTTGGTTTGCCAGATTTTGAGGATTGCACAGGATTCGAAGTAACAGAACCTGGTGAGAGCCCCACATGTCACCCTATGTTGGATTCCCCTAGGTGTCTACTTTTTAAAAATGCACAGGTTTGGTAGATTTCCGTAGCTGCCGGCTGAGCTAGGGGCCGAAATCCATAGCGAGGCAGTTTGCAAAAAGCAGTTGTTTTTCCTTTGGGAAAATGTGATGTGTCAATGTTGTGTTTTGGGGAATTTCCTGTCACGGGCACAAGACCTACCCACACAAGCGAGGTACCATTTGTATCGGGTGACCTGGGGAAACACTGGGTGGGAGTACATTTTTGGCTCCTCTCAGATTCCAGAACTTTCTGTCACTGAAATGTGCGGGAAAAGTGTTTCTTTTGCCAAATTTTGAGATTTGCCCAGGATTCAGAGTAACAGAACCTGTTGAGAGCCCCACAAGTCACCCCATCATGGATTCATCTAGGTGTCTACTTTTAAAAAATGCACAGGTTCGGTAGGATTCCATAGGTGCCGGTCGTGCTGGAGACCAAAATCCACAGATCGGCACTTTGCAAAAAACAGATCTGTTTTCTTTGGGAAAATGTTATGTGTCCACGTTGTGTTTTGGGGCATTTCCTGTCGCAGGCACTGGGCCTACCGACACAAGTGAGGTACCGTTTTTATCGGAGACTTGGGGGAATGCTGGGTTGATGGAAATTTGTAGCTCCTCTTAGATTCCAGAATTTTCTGTCACCGAAATGTGAGGAAAAAGTGTTTTTTTTGGCAGATTTTGAGGATTTCACAGGATTCTAGGAAACACAACCTGGTGAGAGCCCAACAAGTCACCCCATCTTGTATTCCCCTAGGTGTCTACATTTTAAAAATGCACAGGTTTGGTAGGCTTCCCTAGGTGCCGGCTGAGCTAGAGGCCAAAATCCACAGCTAGGCAATTTGCGAAAAAGAGCTCTGTTTTCTTTGGGAAAATGTGATGTGTCCACGTTGTGTTTTGGGGCATTTCCTGTTGCAGGCACTAGGCCTACCAACACAAGTGAGGTACAATTTTTATCGTGATACTTGGGTGAAAGCTGGGTGGAAGGAAATTTGTGGCTCCGCTCAGATTCCAGAACTTTCTGTCACCGAAATGTGAGGGGAAAGTGTTTTTTTGCCAAATTTTGAGGTTTGAACAGGATTCTGAGTAACCGAACTATGTGAGAGCCCCACAAGTCACCCCATCGTGGATTAACCTAGGTGTCTACTTTTAAAAAATGCACAGGTTTGTAAGGTTTCCCTAGGTGCTGGCTGAGCTAGAGGCCAAAATCCACCGCTAGGCACGTTGCAAAAAAGAGCTCTGTTTTCTTTGGGAACATGTGATGTGTCCACGTTGTGTTTTGGGACATTTACTGTTGGCGGCACTAGGCCTACCAACACAAGTGAGGTATCATTTATTATCGGAAGACTTGGTGGAACGCTGGATGGAAGGAAATTTGTGGCTCCTCTCAGATTCCAGAACTTTCTGTCACCAAAATGTGAAGAAAAAGTGTTTTGGTTTGCCAGATTTTGAGGATTGCACAGGATTCGAAGTAACAGAACCTGGTGAGAGCCCCACATGTCACCCTATGTTGGATTCCCCTAGGTGTCTACTTTTTAAAAATGCACAGTTTTGGTAGATTTCCGTAGCTGCCGGCTGATTTAGGGGCCGAAATCCATAGCTAGGCAGTTTGCAAAAAGCAGTTGTTTTTCCTTTGGGAAAATGTGATGTGTCAATGTTGTGTTTTGGGGCATTTCCTGTCACGGGCACTAGACCTACCCACACAAGCGAGGTACCATTTGTATCGGGTGACCTGGGGGAACACTGGGTGGGAGTACATTTTTGGCTCCTCTCAGATTCCAGAACTTTCTGTCACTGAAATGTGCGGGAAAAGTGTTTCTTTTGCCAAATTTTGAGATTTGCCCAGGATTCCGAGTAACAGAACCTGTTGAGAGCCCCACAAGTCACCCCATCATGGATTCATCTAGGTGTCTACTTTTAAACAATGCACAGGTTTGGTAGGATTCCATAGGTGCCGGTCGAGCTGGAGACCAAAATCCACAGCTCGGCACTTTGCAAAAAACAGCTCTGTTTTCTTTGGGAAAATGTTATGTGTCCAAGTTGTGTTTTGGGGCATTTCCTGTCGCAGTCACTGGGCCTACCGACACAAGTGAGGTACCGTTTTTATCGGAGACTTGGGGGAATGCTGGGTTGAAGGAAATTTGTAGCTCCTCTTAGATTCCAGAATTTTCTGTCACCGAAATGTGAGGAAAAAGTGTTTTTTTTTTTGGCAGATTTGGAGGATTTCACAGGATTCTAGGAAACACAACCTGGTGAGAGCCCAACAAGTCACCCCATCTTGTATTCCCCTAGGTGTCTACATTTTAAAAATGCACAGGTTTGGTAGCCTTCCCTAGGCGCCGGCTGAGCTAGAGGCCAAAATCCGCAGCTAGGCAATTTGCGAAAAAGAGCTCTGTTTTCTTTGGGAAAATGTGATGTGTCCACGTTGTGTTTTGGGGCATTTCCAGTTGCAGGCACTAGGCCTACCAACACAAGTGAGGTACCATTTTTATCGTGATACTTGGGTGAAAGCTGGGTGGAAGGAAATTTGTGGCTCCGCTCAGATTCCAGAACTTTCTGTCACCGAAATGTGAGGGGAAAGTGTTTTTTTGCCAAATTTGGAGGTTTGAACAGGATTCTGAGTAACCGAACTATGTGAGAGCCCCACAAGTCACCCCATTGTGGATTAACCTAGGTGTCTACTTTTCAAAAATGCACAGGTTTGTAAGGTTTCCCTAGGTGCTGGCTGAGCTAGAGGCCAAAATCCACCGCTAGGCACGTTGCAAAAAAGAGCTCTGTTTTCTTTGGGAACATGTGATGTGTCCACGTTGTGTTTTGGGAAATTTCCTGTTGGCGGCACTAGGCCTACCAACACAAGTGAGGTATCATTTATTATCGGAAGACTTGGTGGAACGCTGGATGGAAGGAAATTTGTGGCTCCTCTCAGATTCCAGAACTTTCTGTCACCAAAATGTGAAGAAAAAGTGTTTTGGTTTGCCAGATTTTGAGGATTGCACAGGATTCGAAGTAACAGAACCTGGTGAGAGCCCCACATGTCACCCTATGTTGGATTCCCCTAGGTGTCTACTTTTTAAAAATGCACAGGTTTGGTAGATTTCCGTAGCTGCCGGCTGAGCTAGGGGCCGAAATCCATAGCTAGGCAGTTTGCAAAAAGCAGTTGTTTTTCCTTTGGGAAAATGTGATGTGTCAATGTTGTGTTTTGGGGAATTTCCTGTCACAGGCACAAGACCTACCCACACAAGCGAGGTACCATTTGTATCGGGTGACCTGGGGGAACACTGGGTGGGAGTACATTTTTGGCTCCTCTCAGATTCCAGAACTTTCTGTCACTGAAATGTGCGGGAAAAGTGTTTCTTTTGCCAAATTTTGAGATTTGCCCAGGATTCCGAGTAACAGAACCTGTTGAGAGCCCCACAAGTCACCCCATCATGGATTCATCTAGGTGTCTACTTTTAAAAAATGCACAGGTTTGGTAGGATTCAATAGGTGCCGGTCGAGCTGGAGACCAAAATCCACAGCTCGGCACTTTGCAAAAAACAGCTCTGTTTTCTTTGGGAAAATGTTATGTGTCCAAGTTGTGTTTTGGGGCATTTCCTGTCGTAGGCACTGGGCCTACCGACACAAGTGAGGTACCGTTTTTATCGGAGACTTGGGGGAATGCTGGGTTGAAGGAAATTTGTAGCTCCTCTTAGATTCCAGTATTTTCTGTCACCGAAATGTGAGGAAAAAGTGTTTTTTTTTTGCAGATTTGGAGGATTTCACAGGATTCTAGGAAACACAACCTGGTGAGAGCCCAACAAGTCACCCCATCTTGTATTTCCCTAGGTGTCTACATTTTAAAAATGCACAGGTTTGGTAGGCTTCCCTAGGCGCCGGCTGAGCTAGAGGCCAAAATCCGCAGCTAGGCAATTTGCGAAAAAGAGCTCTGTTTTCTTTGGGAAAATGTGATGTGTCCACGTTGTGTTTTGGGGCATTTCCTTTTGCAGGCACTAGGCCTACCAACACAAGTGAGGTACCATTTGTATCGTGATACTTGGGTGAAAGCTGGGTGGAAGGAAATTTGTGGCTACACTCAGATTCCAGAACTTTGTGTCACCGAAATGTGAGGGGAAAGTGTTTTTTTGCCAAATTTTGAGGTTTGAACAGGATTCTGAGTAACCGAACTATGTGAGAGCCCCACAAGTCACCCCATCGTGGATTAACCTAGGTGTCTACTTTTCAAAAATGCACAGGTTTGTAAGGTTTCCCTAGGTGCTGGCTGAGCTAGTGGCCAAAATCCACCGCTAGGCACGTTGCAAAAAAGAGCTCTGTTTTCTTTGGGAACATGTGATGTGTCCACGTTGTGTTTTGGGACATTTACTGTTGGCGGCACTAGGCCTACCAACACAAGTGAGGTATCATTTATTATCGGAAGACTTGGTGGAACGCTGGATGGAAGGAAATTTGTGGCTCCTCTCAGATTCCAGAACTTTCTGTCACCAAAATGTGAAGAAAAAGTGTTTTGGTTTGCCAGATTTTGAGGATTGCACAGGATTCGAAGTAACAGAACCTGGTGAGAGCCCCACATGTCACCCTATGTTGGATTCCCCTAGGTGTCTACTTTTTAAAAATGCACAGGTTTGGTAGATTTCCGTAGCTGCCGGCTGAGCTAGGGGCCGAAATCCATAGCTAGGCAGTTTGCAAAAAGCAGTTGTTTTTCCTTTGGGAAAATGTGATGTGTCAATGTTGTGTTTTGGGGCATTTCCTGTCACGGGCACTAGACCTACCCACACAAGCGAGGTACCATTTGTATTGGGTGACCTGGGGGAACACAGGGTGGGAGTACATTTTTGGCTCCTCTCAGATTCCAGAACTTTCTGTCACTGAAATGTGCGGGAAAAGTGTTTCTTTTGCCAAATTTTGAGATTTGCCCAGGATTCCGAGTAACAGAACCTGTTGAGAGCCCCACAAGTCACCCCATCATGGATTCATCTAGGTGTCTACTTCTAAAAAATGCACAGGTTTGGTAGGATTCCATAGGTGCCGGTCGAGCTGGAGACCAAAATCCACAGATCGGCACTTTGCAAAAACAGCTCTGTTTTCTTTGGGAAAATGTTATGTGTCCACGTTGTGTTTTGGTGCATATCCTGTCGCAGGCACTGGGCCTACCGACACAAGTGAGGTACCGTTTTTATCGGAGACTTGGGGGAATGCTGGGTTGAAGGAAATTTGTAGCTCCTCTTAGATTCCAGAATTTTCTGTCACCGAAATGTGAGGAAAAAGTGTTTTTTTTTGGCAGATTTGGAGGATTTCACAGGATTCTAGGAAACACAACCTGGTGAGAGCCCAACAAGTCACCCCATCTTGTATTCCCCTAGGTGTCTACATTTTAAAAATGCACAGGTTTGGTAGGCTTCCATAGGCGCCGGCTGAGCTAGAGGCCAAAATCCGCAGCTAGGCAATTTGCGAAAAAGAGCTCTGTTTTCTTTGGGAAAATGTGATGTGTCCACGTTGTGTTTTGGGGCATTTCCTGTTGCAGGCACTAGGCCTACCAACACAAGTGAGGTACCATTTTTATCGTGATACTTGGGTGAAAGCTGGGTGGAAGGAAATTTGTGGCTCCGCTCAGATTCCAGAACTTTCTGTCACCGAAAAGTGAGGGGAAAGTGTTTTTTTGCCAAATTTGGAGGTTTGAACAGGATTCTGAGTAACCGAACTATGTGAGAGCCCCACAAGTCACCCCATTGTGGATTAACCTAGGTGTCTACTTTTCAAAAATGCACAGGTTTGTAAGGTTTCCCTAGGTGCTGGCTGAGCTAGAGGCCAAAATCCACCGCTAGGCACGTTGCAAAAAAGAGCTCTGTTTTCTTTGGGAACATGTGATGTGTCCACGTTGTGTTTTGGGACATTTCCTGTTGGCGGCACTAGGCCTACCATCACAAGTGAGGTATCATTTATTATCAGAAGACTTGGTGGAACGCTGGATGGAAGGAAATTTGTGGCTCCTCTCAGATTCCAGAACTTTCTGTCACCAAAATGTGAAGAAAAAGTGTTTTGGTTTGCCAGATTTTGAGGATTGCACAGGATTCGAAGTAACAGAACCTGGTGAGAGCCCCACATGTCACCCTATGTTGGATTCCCCTAGGTGTCTACTTTTTAAAAATGCACAGGTTTGGTAGATTTCCGTAGCTGCCGGCTGAGCTAGGGGCCGAAATCCATAGCTAGGCAGTTTGCAAAAAGCAGTTGTTTTTCCTTTGGGAAAATGTGATGTGTCAATGTTGTGTTTTGGGGAATTTCCTGTCACGGGCACAAGACCTACCCACACAAGCGAGGTACCATTTGTATCGGGTGACCTGGGGGAACACTGGGTGGGAGTACATTTTTGGCTCCTCTCAGATTCCAGAACTTTCTGTCACTGAAATGTGCGGGAAAAGTGTTTCTTTTGCCAAATTTTGAGATTTGCCCAGGATTCCGAGTAACAGAACCTGTTGAGAGCCCCACAAGTCACCCCATCATGGATTCATCTAGGTGTCTACTTTAAAAAAATGCACAGGTTTGGTAGGATTCCATAGGTGCCGGTCGAGCTGGAGACCAAAATCCACAGCTCGGTACTTTGCAAAAAACAGCTCTGTTTTCTTTGGGAAAATGTTATGTGTCCACGTTGTGTTTTGGGGCATTTCCTGTCGCAGGCACTGGGCCTACCGACACAAGTGAGGTACCGTTTTAATCGGAGACTTGGGGGAATGCTGGGTTGATGGAAATTTGTAGCTCCTCTTAGATTCCAGAATTTTCTGTCACCGAAATGTGAGGAAAAAGTGTTTTTTTTGGCAGATTTTGAGGATTTCACAGGATTCTAGGAAACACAACCTGGTGAGAGCCCAACAAGTCACCCCATCTTGTATTCCCCTAGGTGTCTACATTTTAAAAATGCACAGGTTTGGTAGGCTTCCCTAGGCACCGGCTGAGCTAGAGGCCAAAATCCACAGCTAGGCAATTTGCGAAAAAGAGCTCTGTTTTCTTTGGGAAAATGTGATGTGTCCACGTTGTGTTTTGGGGCATTTCCTGTTGCAGGCACTAGGCCTACCAACACAAGTGAGGTACCATTTTTATCGTGATACTTGGGTGAAATCTGGGTGGAAGGAAATTTGTGGCTCCGCTCAGATTCCAGAACTTTCTGTCACCGAAATGTGAGGGGAAAGTGTTTTTTTGCCAAATTTTGAGGTTTGAACAGGATTCTGAGTAACCGAACTATGTGAGAGCCCCACAAGTCACCCCATCGTGGATTAACCTAGGTGTCTACTTTTAAAAAATGCACAGGTTTGTAAGGTTTCCCTAGGTGCTGGCTGAGCTAGAGGCCAAAATCCACCGCTAGGCACGTTGCAAAAAAGAGCTCTGTTTTCTTTGGGAACATGTGATGTGTCCACGTTGTGTTTTGGGACATTTACTGTTGGCGGCACTAGGCCTACCAACACAAGTGAGGTATCATTTATTATCGGAAGACTTGGTGGAACGCTGGATGGAAGGAAATTTGTGGCTCCTCTCAGATTCCAGAACTTTCTGTCACCAAAATGTGAAGAAAAAGTGTTTTGGTTTGCCAGATTTTGAGGATTGCACAGGATTCGAAGTAACAGAACCTGGTGAGAGCCCCACATGTCACCCTATGTTGGATTCCCCTAGGTGTCTACTTTTTAAAAATGCACAGGTTTGGTAGATTTCCGTAGCTGCCGGCTGAGCTAGGGGCCGAAATCCATAGCTAGGCAGTTTGCAAAAAGCAGTTGTTTTTCCTTTGGGAAAATGTGATGTGTCAATGTTGTGTTTTGGGGAATTTCCTGTCATGGGCACAAGACCTACCCACACAAGCGAGGTACCATTTGTATCGGGTGACCTGGGGGAACACTGGGTGGGAGTACATTTTTGGCTCCTCTCAGATTCCAGAACTTTCTGTCACTGAAATGTGCGGGAAAAGTGTTTCTTTTGCCAAATTTTGAGATTTGCCCAGGATTCCGAGTAACAGAACCTGTTGAGAGCCCCACAAGTCACCCCATCATGGATTCATCTAGGTGTCTACTTTTAAAAAATGCACAGGTTTGGTAGGATTCCATAGGTGCCGGTCGAGCTGGAGACGAAAAACCAAAGCTCGGCACTTTGCAAAAAACAGCTCTGTTTCCTTTGGGAAAATGTTATGTGTCCAAGTTGTGTTTTGGGGCATTTCCTGTCGTAGGCACTGGGCCTACCGACACAAGTGAGGTACCGTTTTTATCGGAGACTTGGGGGAATGCTGGGTTGAAGGAAATTTGTAGCTCCTCTTAGATTCCAGAATTTTCTGTCACCGAAATGTGAGGAAAAAGTGTTTTTTTTTTGCAGATTTGGAGGATTTCACAGGATTCTAGGAAACACAACCTGGTGAGAGCCCAACAAGTCATCCCATCTTGTATTCCCCTAGGTGTCTACATTTTAAAAATGCACAGGTTTGGTAGGCTTCCCTAGGCGCCGGCTGAGCTAGAGGCCAAAATCCGCAGCTAGGCAATTTGCGAAAAAGAGCTCTGTTTTCTTTGGGAAAATGTGATGTGTCCACGTTGTGTTTTGGGGCATTTCCTTTTGCAGGCACTAGGCCTACCAACACAAGTGAGGTACCATTTGTATTGTGATACTTGGGTGAAAGCTGGGTGGAAAGAAATTTGTGGCTCCACTCAGATTCCAGAACTTTGTGTCACCGAAATGTGAGGGGAAAGTGTTTTTTTGCCAAATTTTGAGGTTTGAACAGGATTCTGAGTAACCGAACTATGTGAGAGCCCCACAAGTCACCCCATCGTGGATTAACCTAGGTGTCTACTTTTCAAAAATGCACAGGTTTGTAAGGTTTCCCTAGGTGCTGGCTGAGCTAGAGGCCAAAATCCACCGCTAGGCACGTTGCAAAAAAGAGCTCTGTTTTCTTTGGGAACATGTGATGTGTCCACGTTGTGTTTTGGGACATTTACTGTTGGCGGCACTAGGCCTACCAACACAAGTGAGGTATCATTTATTATCGGAAGACTTGGTGGAACGCTGGATGGAAGGAAATTTGTGGCTCCTCTCAGATTCCAGAACTTTCTGTCACCAAAATGTGAAGAAAAAGTGTTTTGGTTTGCCAGATTTTGAGGATTGCACAGGATTCGAAGTAACAGAACCTGGTGAGAGCCCCACATGTCACCCTATGTTGGATTCCCCTAGGTGTCTACTTTTTAAAAATGCACAGGTTTGGTAGATTTCCGTAGCTGCCAGCTGATTTAGGGGCCGAAATCCATAGCTAGGCAGTTTGCAAAAAGCAGTTGTTTTTCCTTTGGGAAAATGTGATGTGTCAATGTTGTGTTTTGGGGCATTTCCTGTCACGGGCACTAGACCTACCCACACAAGCGAGGTACCATTTGTATCGGGTGACCTGGGGGAACACTGGGTGGGAGTACATTTTTGGCTCCTCTCAGATTCCAGAACTTTCTGTCACTGAAATGTGCGGGAAAAGTGTTTCTTTTGCCAAATTTTGAGATTTGCCCAGGATTCCGAGTAACAGAACCTGTTGAGAGCCCCACAAGTCACCCCATCATGGATTCATCTAGGTGTCTACTTTTAAAAAATGCACAGGTTTGGTAGGATTCCATAGGTGCCGGTCGAGCTGGAGACCAAAATCCACAGATCGGCACTTTGCAAAAAACAGCTCTGTTTTCTTTGGGAAAATGTTATATGTCCACGTTGTGTTTTGCGGCATATCCTATCGCAGGCACTGGGCCTACCGACACAAGTGAGGTACCGTTTTTATCGGAGACTTGGGGGAATGCTGGGTTGAAGGAAATTTGTAGCTCCTCTTAGATTCCAGAATTTTCTGTCACCGAAATGTGAGGAAAAAGTGTTTTTTTTTGGCAGATTTGGAGGATTTCACAGGATTCTAGGAAACACAACCTGGTGAGAGCCCAACAAGTCACCCCATCTTGTATTCCCCTAGGTGTCTACATTTTAAAAATGCACAGGTTTGGTAGGCTTCCCTAGGCGCCGGCTGAGCTAGAGGCCAAAATCCACAGCTAGGCAATTTGCGAAAAAGAGCTCTGTTTTCTTTGGGAAAATGTGATGTGTCCACGTTGTGTTTTGGGGCATTTCCTGTTGCAGGCACTAGGCCTACCAACACAAGTGAGGTACCATTTTTATCGTGATACTTGGGTGAAAGCTGGGTGGAAGGAAATTTGTGGCTCCGCTCAGATTCCAGAACTTTCTGTCACCGAAATGTGAGGGGAAAGTGTTTTTTTGCCAAATTTTGAGGTTTGAACAGGATTCTGAGTAACCGAACTATGTGAGAGCCCCACAAGTCACCCCATTGTGGATTAACCTAGGTGTCTACTTTTCAAAAATGCACAGGTTTGTAAGGTTTCCCTAGGTGCTGGCTGAGCTAGAGGCCAAAATCCACCGCTAGGCACGTTGCAAAAAAGAGCTCTGTTTTCTTTGGGAACATGTGATGTGTCCACGTTGTGTTTTGGGACATTTCCTGTTGGCGGCACTAGGCCTACCAACACAAGTGAGGTATCATTTATTATCGGAAGACTTGGTGGAACGCTGGATGGAAGGAAATTTGTGGCTCCTCTCAGATTCCAGAACTTTCTGTCACCAAAATGTGAAGAAAAAGTGTTTTGGTTTGCCAGATTTTGAGGATTGCACAGGATTCGAAGTAACAGAACCTGGTGAGAGCCCCACATGTCACCCTATGTTGGATTCCCCTAGGTGTCTACTTTTTAAAAATGCACAGGTTTGGTAGATTTCCGTAGCTGCCGGCTGAGCTAGGGGCCGAAATCCATAGCGAGGCAGTTTGCAAAAAGCAGTTGTTTTTCCTTTGGGAAAATGTGATGTGTCAATGTTGTGTTTTGGGGAATTTCCTGTCACGGGCACAAGACCTACCCACACAAGCGAGGTACCATTTGTATCGGGTGACCTGGGGGAACACTGGGTGGGAGTACATTTTTGGCTCCTCTCAGATTCCAGAACTTTCTGTCACTGAAATGTGCGGGAAAAGTGTTTCTTTTGCCAAATTTTGAGATTTGCCCAGGATTCAGAGTAACAGAACCTGTTGAGAGCCCCACAAGTCACCCCATCATGGATTCATCTAGGTGTCTACTTTTAAAAAATGCACAGGTTCGGTAGGATTCCATAGGTGCCGGTCGAGCTGGAGACCAAAATCCACAGATCGGCACTTTGCAAAAAACAGCTCTGTTTTCTTTGGGAAAATGTTATGTGTCCACGTTGTGTTTTGGGGCATTTCCTGTCGCAGGCACTGGGCCTACCGACACAAGTGAGGTACCGTTTTTATCGGAGACTTGGGGGAATGCTGGGTTGATGGAAATTTGTAGCTCCTCTTAGATTCCAGAATTTTCTGTCACCGAAATGTGAGGAAAAAGTGTTTTTTTTGGCAGATTTTGAGGATTTCACAGGATTCTAGGAAACACAACCTGGTGAGAGCCCAACAAGTCACCCCATCTTGTATTCCCCTAGGTGTCTACATTTTAAAAATGCACAGGTTTGGTAGGCTTCCCTAGGTGCCGGCTGAGCTAGAGGCCAAAATCCACAGCTAGGCAATTTGCGAAAAAGAGCTCTGTTTTCTTTGGGAAAATGTGATGTGTCCACGTTGTGTTTTGGGGCATTTCCTGTTGCAGGCACTAGGCCTACCAACACAAGTGAGGTACAATTTTTATCGTGATACTTGGGTGAAAGCTGGGTGGAAGGAAATGTGTGGCTCCGCTCAGATTCCAGAACTTTCTGTCACCGAAATGTGAGGGGAAAGTGTTTTTTTTGCCAAATTTTGAGGTTTGAACAGGATTCTGAGTAACCGAACTATGTGAGAGCCCCACAAGTCACCCCATCGTGGATTAACCTAGGTGTCTACTTTTAAAAAATGCACAGGTTTGTAAGGTTTCCCTAGGTGCTGGCTGAGCTAGAGGCCAAAATCCACCGCTAGGCACGTTGCAAAAAAGAGCTCTGTTTTCTTTGGGAACATGTGATGTGTCCACGTTGTGTTTTGGGACATTTACTGTTGGCGGCACTAGGCCTACCAACACAAGTGAGGTATCATTTATTATCGGAAGACTTGGTGGAACGCTGGATGGAAGGAAATTTGTGGCTCCTCTCAGATTCCAGAACTTTCTGTCACCAAAATGTGAAGAAAAAGTGTTTTGGTTTGCCAGATTTTGAGGATTGCACAGGATTCGAAGTAACAGAACCTGGTGAGAGCCCCACATGTCACCCTATGTTGGATTCCCCTAGGTGTCTACTTTTTAAAAATGCACAGTTTTGGTAGATTTCCGTAGCTGCCGGCTGATTTAGGGGCCGAAATCCATAGCTAGGCAGTTTGCAAAAAGCAGTTGTTTTTCCTTTGGGAAAATGTGATGTGTCAATGTTGTGTTTTGGGGCATTTCCTGTCACGGGCACTAGACCTACCCACACAAGCGAGGTACCATTTGTATCGGGTGACCTGGGGGAACACTGGGTGGGAGTACATTTTTGGCTCCTCTCAGATTCCAGAACTTTCTGTCACTGAAATGTGCGGGAAAAGTGTTTCTTTTGCCAAATTTTGAGATTTGCCCAGGATTCCGAGTAACAGAACCTGTTGAGAGCCCCACAAGTCACCCCATCATGGATTCATCTAGGTGTCTACTTTTAAACAATGCACAGGTTTGGTAGGATTCCATAGGTGCCGGTCGAGCTGGAGACCAAAATCCACAGCTCGGCACTTTGCAAAAAACAGCTCTGTTTTCTTTGGGAAAATGTTATGTGTCCAAGTTGTGTTTTGGGGCATTTCCTGTCGCAGTCACTGGGCCTACCGACACAAGTGAGGTACCGTTTTTATCGGAGACTTGGGGGAATGCTGGGTTGAAGGAAATTTGTAGCTCCTCTTAGATTCCAGAATTTTCTGTCACCGAAATGTGAGGAAAAAGTGTTTTTTTTTTTGGCAGATTTGGAGGATTTCACAGGATTCTAGGAAACACAACCTGGTGAGAGCCCAACAAGTCACCCCATCTTGTATTCCCCTAGGTGTCTACATTTTAAAAATGCACAGGTTTGGTAGCCTTCCCTAGGCGCCGGCTGAGCTAGAGGCCAAAATCCGCAGCTAGGCAATTTGCGAAAAAGAGCTCTGTTTTCTTTGGGAAAATGTGATGTGTCCACGTTGTGTTTTGGGGCATTTCCAGTTGCAGGCACTAGGCCTACCAACACAAGTGAGGTACCATTTTTATCGTGATACTTGGGTGAAAGCTGGGTGGAAGGAAATTTGTGGCTCCGCTCAGATTCCAGAACTTTCTGTCACCGAAATGTGAGGGGAAAGTGTTTTTTTGCCAAATTTGGAGGTTTGAACAGGATTCTGAGTAACCGAACTATGTGAGAGCCCCACAAGTCACCCCATTGTGGATTAACCTAGGTGTCTACTTTTCAAAAATGCACAGGTTTGTAAGGTTTCCCTAGGTGCTGGCTGAGCTAGAGGCCAAAATCCACCGCTAGGCACGTTGCAAAAAAGAGCTCTGTTTTCTTTGGGAACATGTGATGTGTCCACGTTGTGTTTTGGGAAATTTCCTGTTGGCGGCACTAGGCCTACCAACACAAGTGAGGTATCATTTATTATCGGAAGACTTGGTGGAACGCTGGATGGAAGGAAATTTGTGGCTCCTCTCAGATTCCAGAACTTTCTGTCACCAAAATGTGAAGAAAAAGTGTTTTGGTTTGCCAGATTTTGAGGATTGCACAGGATTCGAAGTAACAGAACCTGGTGAGAGCCCCACATGTCACCCTATGTTGGATTCCCCTAGGTGTCTACTTTTTAAAAATGCACAGGTTTGGTAGATTTCCGTAGCTGCCGGCTGAGCTAGGGGCCGAAATCCATAGCTAGGCAGTTTGCAAAAAGCAGTTGTTTTTCCTTTGGGAAAATGTGATGTGTCAATGTTGTGTTTTGGGGAATTTCCTGTCACAGGCACAAGACCTACCCACACAAGCGAGGTACCATTTGTATCGGGTGACCTGGGGGAACACTGGGTGGGAGTACATTTTTGGCTCCTCTCAGATTCCAGAACTTTCTGTCACTGAAATGTGCGGGAAAAGTGTTTCTTTTGCCAAATTTTGAGATTTGCCCAGGATTCCGAGTAACAGAACCTGTTGAGAGCCCCACAAGTCACCCCATCATGGATTCATCTAGGTGTCTACTTTTAAAAAATGCACAGGTTTGGTAGGATTCCATAGGTGCCGGTCGAGCTGGAGACCAAAATCCACAGCTCGGCACTTTGCAAAAAACAGCTCTGTTTTCTTTGGGAAAATGTTATGTGTCCAAGTTGTGTTTTGGGGCATTTCCTGTCGTAGGCACTGGGCCTACCGACACAAGTGAGGTACCGTTTTTATCGGAGACTTGGGGGAATGCTGGGTTGAAGGAAATTTGTAGCTCCTCTTAGATTCCAGTATTTTCTGTCACCGAAATGTGAGGAAAAAGTGTTTTTTTTTTGCAGATTTGGAGGATTTCACAGGATTCTAGGAAACACAACCTGGTGAGAGCCCAACAAGTCACCCCATCTTGTATTTCCCTAGGTGTCTACATTTTAAAAATGCACAGGTTTGGTAGGCTTCCCTAGGCGCCGGCTGAGCTAGAGGCCAAAATCCGCAGCTAGGCAATTTGCGAAAAAGAGCTCTGTTTTCTTTGGGAAAATGTGATGTGTCCACGTTGTGTTTTGGGGCATTTCCTTTTGCAGGCACTAGGCCTACCAACACAAGTGAGGTACCATTTGTATCGTGATACTTGGGTGAAAGCTGGGTGGAAGGAAATTTGTGGCTCCACTCAGATTCCAGAACTTTGTGTCACCGAAATGTGAGGGGAAAGTGTTTTTTTGCCAAATTTTGAGGTTTGAACAGGATTCTGAGTAACCGAACTATGTGAGAGCCCCACAAGTCACCCCATCGTGGATTAACCTAGGTGTCTACTTTTCAAAAATGCACAGGTTTGTAAGGTTTCCCTAGGTGCTGGCTGAGCTAGTGGCCAAAATCCACCGCTAGGCACGTTGCAAAAAAGAGCTCTGTTTTCTTTGGGAACATGTGATGTGTCCACGTTGTGTTTTGGGACATTTACTGTTGGCGGCACTAGGCCTACCAACACAAGTGAGGTATCATTTATTATCGGAAGACTTGGTGGAACGCTGGATGGAAGGAAATTTGTGGCTCCTCTCAGATTCCAGAACTTTCTGTCACCAAAATGTGAAGAAAAAGTGTTTTGGTTTGCCAGATTTTGAGGATTGCACAGGATTCGAAGTAACAGAACCTGGTGAGAGCCCCACATGTCACCCTATGTTGGATTCCCCTAGGTGTCTACTTTTTAAAAATGCACAGGTTTGGTAGATTTCCGTAGCTGCCGGCTGAGCTAGGGGCCGAAATCCATAGCTAGGCAGTTTGCAAAAAGCAGTTGTTTTTCCTTTGGGAAAATGTGATGTGTCAATGTTGTGTTTTGGGGCATTTCCTGTCACGGGCACTAGACCTACCCACACAAGCGAGGTACCATTTGTATTGGGTGACCTGGGGGAACACAGGGTGGGAGTACATTTTTGGCTCCTCTCAGATTCCAGAACTTTCTGTCACTGAAATGTGCAGGAAAAGTGTTTCTTTTGCCAAATTTTGAGATTTGCCCAGGATTCCGAGTAACAGAACCTGTTGAGAGCCCCACAAGTCACCCCATCATGGATTCATCTAGGTGTCTACTTTTAAAAAATGCACAGGTTTGGTAGGATTCCATAGGTGCCGGTCGAGCTGGAGACCAAAATCCACAGATCGGCACTTTGCAAAAACAGCTCTGTTTTCTTTGGGAAAATGTTATGTGTCCACGTTGTGTTTTGGTGCATATCCTGTCGCAGGCACTGGGCCTACCGACACAAGTGAGGTACCGTTTTTATCGGAGACTTGGGGGAATGCTGGGTTGAAGGAAATTTGTAGCTCCTCTTAGATTCCAGAATTTTCTGTCACCGAAATGTGAGGAAAAAGTGTTTTTTTTTGGCAGATTTGGAGGATTTCACAGGATTCTAGGAAACACAACCTGGTGAGAGCCCAACAAGTCACCCCATCTTGTATTCCCCTAGGTGTCTACATTTTAAAAATGCACAGGTTTGGTAGGCTTCCATAGGCGCCGGCTGAGCTAGAGGCCAAAATCCGCAGCTAGGCAATTTGCGAAAAAGAGCTCTGTTTTCTTTGGGAAAATGTGATGTGTCCACGTTGTGTTTTGGGGCATTTCCTGTTGCAGGCACTAGGCCTACCAACACAAGTGAGGTACCATTTTTATCGTGATACTTGGGTGAAAGCTGGGTGGAAGGAAATTTGTGGCTCCGCTCAGATTCCAGAACTTTCTGTCACCGAAAAGTGAGGGGAAAGTGTTTTTTTGCCAAATTTGGAGGTTTGAACAGGATTCTGAGTAACCGAACTATGTGAGAGCCCCACAAGTCACCCCATTGTGGATTAACCTAGGTGTCTACTTTTCAAAAATGCACAGGTTTGTAAGGTTTCCCTAGGTGCTGGCTGAGCTAGAGGCCAAAATCCACCGCTAGGCACGTTGCAAAAAAGAGCTCTGTTTTCTTTGGGAACATGTGATGTGTCCACGTTGTGTTTTGGGACATTTCCTGTTGGCGGCACTAGGCCTACCAACACAAGTGAGGTATCATTTATTATCAGAAGACTTGGTGGAACGCTGGATGGAAGGAAATTTGTGGCTCCTCTCAGATTCCAGAACTTTCTGTCACCAAAATGTGAAGAAAAAGTGTTTTGGTTTGCCAGATTTTGAGGATTGCACAGGATTCGAAGTAACAGAACCTGGTGAGAGCCCCACATGTCACCCTATGTTGGATTCCCCTAGGTGTCTACTTTTTAAAAATGCACAGGTTTGGTAGATTTCCGTAGCTGCCGGCTGAGCTAGGGGCCGAAATCCATAGCTAGGCAGTTTGCAAAAAGCAGTTGTTTTTCCTTTGGGAAAATGTGATGTGTCAATGTTGTGTTTTGGGGAATTTCCTGTCACGGGCACAAGACCTACCCACACAAGCGAGGTACCATTTGTATCGGGTGACCTGGGGGAACACTGGGTGGGAGTACATTTTTGGCTCCTCTCAGATTCCAGAACTTTCTGTCACTGAAATGTGCGGGAAAAGTGTTTCTTTTGCCAAATTTTGAGATTTGCCCAGGATTCCGAGTAACAGAACCTGTTGAGAGCCCCACAAGTCACCCCATCATGGATTCATCTAGGTGTCTACTTTAAAAAAATGCACAGGTTTGGTAGGATTCCATAGGTGCCGGTCGAGCTGGAGACCAAAATCCACAGCTCGGCACTTTGCAAAAAACAGCTCTGTTTTCTTTGGGAAAATGTTATGTGTCCACGTTGTGTTTTGGGGCATTTCCTGTCGCAGGCACTGGGCCTACCGACACAAGTGAGGTACCGTTTTAATCGGAGACTTGGGGGAATGCTGGGTTGATGGAAATTTGTAGCTCCTCTTAGATTCCAGAATTTTCTGTCACCGAAATGTGAGGAAAAAGTGTTTTTTTTGGCAGATTTTGAGGATTTCACAGGATTCTAGGAAACACAACCTGGTGAGAGCCCAACAAGTCACCCCATCTTGTATTCCCCTAGGTGTCTACATTTTAAAAATGCACAGGTTTGGTAGGCTTCCCTAGGCACCGGCTGAGCTAGAGGCCAAAATCCACAGCTAGGCAATTTGCGAAAAAGAGCTCTGTTTTCTTTGGGAAAATGTGATGTGTCCACGTTGTGTTTTGGGGCATTTCCTGTTGCAGGCACTAGGCCTACCAACACAAGTGAGGTACCATTTTTATCGTGATACTTGGGTGAAAGCTGGGTGGAAGGAAATTTGTGGCTCCGCTCAGATTCCAGAACTTTCAGTCACCGAAATGTGAGGGGAAAGTGTTTTTTTGCCAAATTTTGAGGTTTGAACAGAATTCTGAGTAACCGAACTATGTGAGAGCCCCACAAGTCACCCCATCGTGGATTAACCTAGGTGTCTACTTTTAAAAAATGCACAGGTTTGTAAGGTTTCCCTAGGTGCTGGCTGAGCTCGAGGCCAAAATCCACCGCTAGGCACGTTGAAAAAAAGAGCTCTGTTTTCTTTGGGAACATGTGATGTGTCCACGTTGTGTTTTGGGACATTTACTGTTGGCGGCACTAGGCCTACCAACACAAGTGAGGTATCATTTATTATCGGAAGACTTTGTGGAACGCTGGATGGAAGGAAATTTGTGGCTCCTCTCAGATTCCAGAACTTTCTGTCACCAAAATGTGAAGAAAAAGTGTTTTGGTTTGCCAGATTTTGAGGATTGCACAGGATTCGAAGTAACAGAACCTGGTGAGAGCCCCACATGTCAACCTATGTTGGATTCCCCTAGGTGTCTACTTTTTAAAAATGCACAGGTTTGGTAGATTTCCGTAGCTGCCGGCTGAGCTAGGGGCCGAAATCCATAGCTAGGCAGTTTGCAAAAAGCAGTTGTTTTTCCTTTGGGAAAATGTGATGTGTCAATGTTGTGTTTTGGGACATTTCCTGTCACGGGCACTAGACCTACCCACACAAGCGAGGTACCATTTGTATCGGGTGACCTGGGGGAACACTGGGTGGGAGTACATTTTTGGCTCCTCTCAGATTCCAGAACTTTCTGTCACTGAAATGTGCGGGAAAAGTGTTTCTTTTGCCAAATTTTGAGATTTGCCCAGGATTCCGAGTAACAGAACCTGTTGAGAGCCCCACAAGTCACCCCATCATGGATTCATCTAGGTGTCTACTTTTAAAAAATGCACAGGTTTGGTAGGATTCCATAGGTGCTGGTCGAGCTGGAGACCAAAATCCACAGCTCGGCACTTTGCAAAAAACAGCTCTGTTTTCTTTGGGAAAATGTTATGTGTCCAAGTTGTGTTTTGGGGCATTTCCTGTTGCAGGCACTGGGCCTACCGACACAAGTGAGGTACCGTTTTTATCGGCGACTTGGGGGAATGCTGGGTTGAAGGAAATTTGTAGCTCCTCTTAGATTCCAGAATTTTCTGTCACCAAAATGTGAGGTAAAAGTGTTTTTTTTGGCAGATTTAGAGGATTTCACAGGATTCTAGGAAACACAACCTGGTGAGAGCCCAACAAGTCACCCCATCTTGTATTCCCCTAGGTGTCTACATTTTAAAAATGCACAGGTTTGGTAGGCTTCCCTAGGCGCCGGCTGAGCTAGAGGCCAAAATCCACAGCTAGGCAATTTGTGAAAAAGAGCTCTGTTTTCTTTGGGAAAATGTGATGTGTCCACGTTGTGTTTTGGGGCATTTCCTGTTGCAGGCACTAGGCCTACCAACACAAGTGAGGTACCATTTTTATCGTGATACTTGGGTGAAAGCTGGGTGGAAGGAAATTTGTGGCTCCACTAAGATTCCAGAACTTTCTGTCACCGAAATGTGAGGGGAAAGTGTTTTTTTGCCAAATTTTGAGGTTTGAACAGGATTCTGAGTAACCGAACTATGTGAGAGCCCCACAAGTCACCCCATCGTGGATTAACCTAGGTGTCTACTTTTAAAAAATGCACAGGTTTGTAAGGTTTCCCTAGGTGCTGGCTGAGCTAGAGGCCAAAATCCACCGCTAGGCACGTTACAAAAAAGAGCTCTGTTTTCTTTGGGAACATGTGATGTGTCCACGTTGTGTTTTGGGACATTTCCTGTTGGCGGCACTAGGCCTACCAACACAAGTGAGGTATCATTTATTATCGGAAGACTTGGTGGAACGCTGGATGGAAGGAAATTTGTGGCTCCTCTCAGATTCCAGAACTTTCTGTCACCAAAATGTGAAGAAAAAGTGTTTTGGTTTGCCAGATTTTGAGGATTGCACAGGATTCGAAGTAACAGAACCTGGTGAGAGCCCCACATGTCACCCTATGTTGGATTCCCCTAGGTGTCTACTTTTTAAAAATGCACAGGTTTGGTAGATTTCCGTAGCTGCCGGCTGAGCTAGGGGCCGAAATCCATAGCTAGGCAGTTTGCAAAAAGCAGTTGTTTTTCCTTTGGGAAAATGTGATGTGTCAATGTTGTGTTTTGGGACATTTCCTGTCACGGGCACTAGACCTACCCACACAAGCGAGGTACCATTTGTATCGGGTGACCTGGGGGAACACTGGGTGGGAGTACATTTTTGGCTCCTCTCAGATTCCAGAACTTTCTGTCACTGAAATGTGCGGGAAAAGTGTTTCTTTTGCCAAATTTTGAGATTTGCCCAGGATTCCGAGTAACAGAACCTGTTGAGAGCCCCACAAGTCACCCCATCATGGATTCATCTAGGTGTCTACTTTTAAACAATGCACAGGTTTGGTAGGATTCCATAGGTGCCGGTCGAGCTGGAGACCAAAATCCACAGCTCGGCACTTTGCAAAAAACAGCTCTGTTTTCTTTGGGAAAATGTTATGTGTCCACGTTGTGTTTTGGGGCATTTCCTGTCGCAGGCACTGGGCCTACCGACACAAGTGAGGTACCGTTTTTATCGGAGACTTGGGGGAATGCTGGGTTGAAGGAAATTTGTAGCTCCTCTTAGATTCCAGAATTTTCTGTCACCGAAATGTGTGGAAAAAGTGTTTTTTTTGCCAGATTTTGAGATTTGCCCAGGATTCCGAGTAACAGAACCTGTTGAGAGCCCCACAAGTCACCCCATCATGGATTCATCTATGTGTCTACTTTTAAAAAATGCACAGGTTTGGTAGGCTTCCCTAGGTGCCGGCTGAGCTAGAGGCCAAAATCCACAGCTAGGCAATTTGCGAAAAAGAGCTCTGTTTTCTTTGGGAAAATGTGATGTGTCCACGTTGTGTTTTGGGGCATTTCCTGTTGCAGGCACTAGGCCTACCAACACAAGTGAGGTACCATTTTTATCGTGATACTTGGGTGAAAGCTGGGTGGAAGGAAATTTGTGGCTCCGCTCAGATTCCAGAACTTTCAGTCACCGAAATGTGAGGGGAAAGTGTTTTTTTGCCAAATTTTGAGGTTTGAACAGAATTCTGAGTAACCGAACTATGTGAGAGCCCCACAAGTCACCCCATCGTGGATTAACCTAGGTGTCTACTTTTAAAAAATGCACAGGTTTGTAAGGTTTCCCTAGGTGCTGGCTGAGCTCGAGGCCAAAATCCACCGCTAGGCACGTTGAAAAAAAGAGCTCTGTTTTCTTTGGGAACATGTGATGTGTCCACGTTGTGTTTTGGGACATTTACTGTTGGCGGCACTAGGCCTACCAACACAAGTGAGGTATCATTTATTATCGGAAGACTTTGTGGAACGCTGGATGGAAGGAAATTTGTGGCTCCTCTCAGATTCCAGAACTTTCTGTCACCAAAATGTGAAGAAAAAGTGTTTTGGTTTGCCAGATTTTGAGGATTGCACAGGATTCGAAGTAACAGAACCTGGTGAGAGCCCCACATGTCAACCTATGTTGGATTCCCCTAGGTGTCTACTTTTTAAAAATGCACAGGTTTGGTAGATTTCCGTAGCTGCCGGCTGAGCTAGGGGCCGAAATCCATAGCTAGGCAGTTTGCAAAAAGCAGTTGTTTTTCCTTTGGGAAAATGTGATGTGTCAATGTTGTGTTTTGGGACATTTCCTGTCACGGGCACTAGACCTACCCACACAAGCGAGGTACCATTTGTATCGGGTGACCTGGGGGAACACTGGGTGGGAGTACATTTTTGGCTCCTCTCAGATTCCAGAACTTTCTGTCACTGAAATGTGCGGGAAAAGTGTTTCTTTTGCCAAATTTTGAGATTTGCCCAGGATTCCGAGTAACAGAACCTGTTGAGAGCCCCACAAGTCACCCCATCATGGATTCATCTAGGTGTCTACTTTTAAAAAATGCACAGGTTTGGTAGGATTCCATAGGTGCTGGTCGAGCTGGAGACCAAAATCCACAGCTCGGCACTTTGCAAAAAACAGCTCTGTTTTCTTTGGGAAAATGTTATGTGTCCAAGTTGTGTTTTGGGGCATTTCCTGTTGCAGGCACTGGGCCTACCGACACAAGTGAGGTACCGTTTTTATCGGCGACTTGGGGGAATGCTGGGTTGAAGGAAATTTGTAGCTCCTCTTAGATTCCAGAATTTTCTGTCACCAAAATGTGAGGTAAAAGTGTTTTTTTTGGCAGATTTAGAGGATTTCACAGGATTCTAGGAAACACAACCTGGTGAGAGCCCAACAAGTCACCCCATCTTGTATTCCCCTAGGTGTCTACATTTTAAAAATGCACAGGTTTGGTAGGCTTCCCTAGGCGCCGGCTGAGCTAGAGGCCAAAATCCACAGCTAGGCAATTTGTGAAAAAGAGCTCTGTTTTCTTTGGGAAAATGTGATGTGTCCACGTTGTGTTTTGGGGCATTTCCTGTTGCAGGCACTAGGCCTACCAACACAAGTGAGGTACCATTTTTATCGTGATACTTGGGTGAAAGCTGGGTGGAAGGAAATTTGTGGCTCCACTAAGATTCCAGAACTTTCTGTCACCGAAATGTGAGGGGAAAGTGTTTTTTTGCCAAATTTTGAGGTTTGAACAGGATTCTGAGTAACCGAACTATGTGAGAGCCCCACAAGTCACCCCATCGTGGATTAACCTAGGTGTCTACTTTTAAAAAATGCACAGGTTTGTAAGGTTTCCCTAGGTGCTGGCTGAGCTAGAGGCCAAAATCCACCGCTAGGCACGTTACAAAAAAGAGCTCTGTTTTCTTTGGGAACATGTGATGTGTCCACGTTGTGTTTTGGGACATTTCCTGTTGGCGGCACTAGGCCTACCAACACAAGTGAGGTATCATTTATTATCGGAAGACTTGGTGGAACGCTGGATGGAAGGAAATTTGTGGCTCCTCTCAGATTCCAGAACTTTCTGTCACCAAAATGTGAAGAAAAAGTGTTTTGGTTTGCCAGATTTTGAGGATTGCACAGGATTCGAAGTAACAGAACCTGGTGAGAGCCCCACATGTCACCCTATGTTGGATTCCCCTAGGTGTCTACTTTTTAAAAATGCACAGGTTTGGTAGATTTCCGTAGCTGCCGGCTGAGCTAGGGGCCGAAATCCATAGCTAGGCAGTTTGCAAAAAGCAGTTGTTTTTCCTTTGGGAAAATGTGATGTGTCAATGTTGTGTTTTGGGACATTTCCTGTCACGGGCACTAGACCTACCCACACAAGCGAGGTACCATTTGTATCGGGTGACCTGGGGGAACACTGGGTGGGAGTACATTTTTGGCTCCTCTCAGATTCCAGAACTTTCTGTCACTGAAATGTGCGGGAAAAGTGTTTCTTTTGCCAAATTTTGAGATTTGCCCAGGATTCCGAGTAACAGAACCTGTTGAGAGCCCCACAAGTCACCCCATCATGGATTCATCTAGGTGTCTACTTTTAAACAATGCACAGGTTTGGTAGGATTCCATAGGTGCCGGTCGAGCTGGAGACCAAAATCCACAGCTCGGCACTTTGCAAAAAACAGCTCTGTTTTCTTTGGGAAAATGTTATGTGTCCACGTTGTGTTTTGGGGCATTTCCTGTCGCAGGCACTGGGCCTACCGACACAAGTGAGGTACCGTTTTTATCGGAGACTTGGGGGAATGCTGGGTTGAAGGAAATTTGTAGCTCCTCTTAGATTCCAGAATTTTCTGTCACCGAAATGTGTGGAAAAAGTGTTTTTTTTGCCAGATTTTGAGATTTGCCCAGGATTCCGAGTAACAGAACCTGTTGAGAGCCCCACAAGTCACCCCATCATGGATTCATCTATGTGTCTACTTTTAAAAAATGCACAGGTTTGGTAGGCTTCCCTAGGTGCCGGCTGAGCTAGAGGCCAAAATCCACAGCTAGGCAATTTGCGAAAAAGAGCTCTGTTTTCTTTGGGAAAATGTGATGTGTCCACGTTGTGTTTTGGGGCATTTCCTGTTGCAGGCACTAGGCCTACCAACACAAGTGAGGTACCATTTTTATCGTGATACTTGGGTGAAAGCTGGGTGGAAGGAAATTTGTGGCTCCGCTCAGATTCCAGAACTTTCAGTCACCGAAATGTGAGGGGAAAGTGTTTTTTTGCCAAATTTTGAGGTTTGAACAGAATTCTGAGTAACCGAACTATGTGAGAGCCCCACAAGTCACCCCATCGTGGATTAACCTAGGTGTCTACTTTTAAAAAATGCACAGGTTTGTAAGGTTTCCCTAGGTGCTGGCTGAGCTCGAGGCCAAAATCCACCGCTAGGCACGTTGAAAAAAAGAGCTCTGTTTTCTTTGGGAACATGTGATGTGTCCACGTTGTGTTTTGGGACATTTACTGTTGGCGGCACTAGGCCTACCAACACAAGTGAGGTATCATTTATTATCGGAAGACTTTGTGGAACGCTGGATGGAAGGAAATTTGTGGCTCCTCTCAGATTCCAGAACTTTCTGTCACCAAAATGTGAAGAAAAAGTGTTTTGGTTTGCCAGATTTTGAGGATTGCACAGGATTCGAAGTAACAGAACCTGGTGAGAGCCCCACATGTCAACCTATGTTGGATTCCCCTAGGTGTCTACTTTTTAAAAATGCACAGGTTTGGTAGATTTCCGTAGCTGCCGGCTGAGCTAGGGGCCGAAATCCATAGCTAGGCAGTTTGCAAAAAGCAGTTGTTTTTCCTTTGGGAAAATGTGATGTGTCAATGTTGTGTTTTGGGACATTTCCTGTCACGGGCACTAGACCTACCCACACAAGCGAGGTACCATTTGTATCGGGTGACCTGGGGGAACACTGGGTGGGAGTACATTTTTGGCTCCTCTCAGATTCCAGAACTTTCTGTCACTGAAATGTGCGGGAAAAGTGTTTCTTTTGCCAAATTTTGAGATTTGCCCAGGATTCCGAGTAACAGAACCTGTTGAGAGCCCCACAAGTCACCCCATCATGGATTCATCTAGGTGTCTACTTTTAAAAAATGCACAGGTTTGGTAGGATTCCATAGGTGCTGGTCGAGCTGGAGACCAAAATCCACAGCTCGGCACTTTGCAAAAAACAGCTCTGTTTTCTTTGGGAAAATGTTATGTGTCCAAGTTGTGTTTTGGGGCATTTCCTGTTGCAGGCACTGGGCCTACCGACACAAGTGAGGTACCGTTTTTATCGGCGACTTGGGGGAATGCTGGGTTGAAGGAAATTTGTAGCTCCTCTTAGATTCCAGAATTTTCTGTCACCAAAATGTGAGGTAAAAGTGTTTTTTTTGGCAGATTTAGAGGATTTCACAGGATTCTAGGAAACACAACCTGGTGAGAACCCAACAAGTCACCCCATCTTGTATTCCCCTAGGTGTCTACATTTTAAAAATGCACAGGTTTGGTAGGCTTCCCTAGGCGCCGGCTGAGCTAGAGGCCAAAATCCACAGCTAGGCAATTTGTGAAAAAGAGCTCTGTTTTCTTTGGGAAAATGTGATGTGTCCACGTTGTGTTTTGGGGCATTTCCTGTTGCAGGCACTAGGCCTACCAACACAAGTGAGGTACCATTTTTATCGTGATACTTGGGTGAAAGCTGGGTGGAAGGAAATTTGTGGCTCCACTAAGATTCCAGAACTTTCTGTCACCGAAATGTGAGGGGAAAGTGTTTTTTTGCCAAATTTTGAGGTTTGAACAGGATTCTGAGTAACCGAACTATGTGAGAGCCCCACAAGTCACCCCATCGTGGATTAACCTAGGTGTCTACTTTTAAAAAATGCACAGGTTTGTAAGGTTTCCCTAGGTGCTGGCTGAGCTAGAGGCCAAAATCCACCGCTAGGCACGTTACAAAAAAGAGCTCTGTTTTCTTTGGGAACATGTGATGTGTCCACGTTGTGTTTTGGGACATTTCCTGTTGGCGGCACTAGGCCTACCAACACAAGTGAGGTATCATTTATTATCGGAAGACTTGGTGGAACGCTGGATGGAAGGAAATTTGTGGCTCCTCTCAGATTCCAGAACTTTCTGTCACCAAAATGTGAAGAAAAAGTGTTTTGGTTTGCCAGATTTTGAGGATTGCACAGGATTCGAAGTAACAGAACCTGGTGAGAGCCCCACATGTCACCCTATGTTGGATTCCCCTAGGTGTCTACTTTTTAAAAATGCACAGGTTTGGTAGATTTCCGTAGCTGCCGGCTGAGCTAGGGGCCGAAATCCATAGCTAGGCAGTTTGCAAAAAGCAGTTGTTTTTCCTTTGGGAAAATGTGATGTGTCAATGTTGTGTTTTGGGACATTTCCTGTCACGGGCACTAGACCTACCCACACAAGCGAGGTACCATTTGTATCGGGTGACCTGGGGGAACACTGGGTGGGAGTACATTTTTGGCTCCTCTCAGATTCCAGAACTTTCTGTCACTGAAATGTGCGGGAAAAGTGTTTCTTTTGCCAAATTTTGAGATTTGCCCAGGATTCCGAGTAACAGAACCTGTTGAGAGCCCCACAAGTCACCCCATCATGGATTCATCTAGGTGTCTACTTTTAAACAATGCACAGGTTTGGTAGGATTCCATAGGTGCCGGTCGAGCTGGAGACCAAAATCCACAGCTCGGCACTTTGCAAAAAACAGCTCTGTTTTCTTTGGGAAAATGTTATGTGTCCACGTTGTGTTTTGGGGCATTTCCTGTCGCAGGCACTGGGCCTACCGACACAAGTGAGGTACCGTTTTTATCGGAGACTTGGGGGAATGCTGGGTTGAAGGAAATTTGTAGCTCCTCTTAGATTCCAGAATTTTCTGTCACCGAAATGTGTGGAAAAAGTGTTTTTTTTGCCAAATTTTGAGATTTGCCCAGGATTCCGAGTAACAGAACCTGTTGAGAGCCCCACAAGTCACCCCATCATGGATTCATCTATGTGTCTACTTTTAAAAAATGCACAGGTTTGGTAGGCTTCCCTAGGTGCCGGCTGAGCTAGAGGCCAAAATCCACAGCTAGGCAATTTGCGAAAAAGAGCTCTGTTTTCTTTGGGAAAATGTGATGTGTCCACGTTGTGTTTTGGGGCATTTCCTGTTGCTGGCACTGGGCCTACCGACACAAGTGAGGTACCGTTTTTATCGGAGACTTGGGGGAATGCTGGGTTGATGGAAATTTGTAGCTCCTCTTAGATTCCAGAATTTTCTGTCACCGAAATGTGAGGAAAAAGTGTTTTTTTTGGCAGATTTTGAGGATTTCACAGGATTCTAGGAAACACAACCTGGTGAGAGCCCAACAAGTCACCCCATCTTGTATTCCCCTAGGTGTCTACATTTTAAAAATGCACAGGTTTGGTAGGCTTCCCTAGGTGCCGGCTGAGCTAGAGGCCAAAATCCACAGCTAGGCAATTTGCGAAAAAGAGCTCTGTTTTCTTTGGGAAAATGTGATGTGTCCACGTTGTGTTTTGGGGCATTTCCTGTTGCAGGCACTAGGCCTACCAACACAAGTGAGGTACCATTTTTATCGTGCTACTTGGGTGAAAGCTGGGTGGAAGGAAATTTGTGGCTCCGCTCAGATTCCAGAACTTTCTGTCACCGAAATGTGAGGGGAAAGTGTTTTTTTGCCAAATTTTGAGGTTTGAACAGGATTCTGAGTAACCGAACTATGTGAGAGCCCCACAAGTCACCCCATCGTGGATTAACCTAGGTGTCTACTTTTAAAAAATGCACAGGTTTGTAAGGTTTCCCTAGGTGCTGGCTGAGCTAGAGGCCAAAATCCACCGCTAGGCACGTTGCAAAAAAGAGCTCTGTTTTCTTTCGGAACATGTGATGTGTCCACGTTGTGTTTTGGGACATTTACTGTTGGCGGCACTAGGCCTACCAACACAAGTGAGGTATCATTTATTATCGGAAGACTTGGTGGAACGCTGGATGGAAGGAAATTTGTGGCTCCTCTCAGATTCCAGAACTTTCTGTCACCAAAATGTGAAGAAAAAGTGTTTTGGTTTGCCAGATTTTGAGGATTGCACAGGATTCGAAGTAACAGAACCTGGTGAGAGCCCCACATGTCACCCTATGTTGGATTCCCCTAGGTGTCTACTTTTTAAAAATGCACAGGTTTGGTAGATTTCCGTAGCTGCCGGCTGATTTAGGGGCCGAAATCCATAGCTAGGCAGTTTGCAAAAAGCAGTTGTTTTTCCTTTGGGAAAATGTGATGTGTCAATGTTGTGTTTTGGGGCATTTCCTGTCAAGGGCACTAGACCTACCCACACAAGCGAGGTACCATTTGTATCGGGTGACCTGGGGGAACACTGGGTGGGAGTACATTTTTGGCTCCTCTCAGATTCCAGAACTTTCTGTCACTGAAATGTGCGGGAAAAGTGTTTCTTTTGCCAAATTTTGAGATTTGCCCAGGATTCCGAGTAACAGAACCTGTTGAGAGCCCCACAAGTCACCCCATCATGGATTCATCTAGGTGTCTACTTTTAAACAATGCACAGGTTTGGTAGGATTCCATAGGTGCCGGTCGAGCTGGAGACCAAAATCCACAGCTCGGCACTTTGCAAAAAACAGCTCTGTTTTCTTTGGGAAAATGTTATGTGTCCAAGTTGTGTTTTGGGGCATTTCCTGTCGCAGGCACTGGGCCTACCGACACAAGTGAGGTACCGTTTTTATCGGAGACTTGGGGGAATGCTGGGTTGAAGGAAATTTGTAGCTCCTCTTAGATTCCAGAATTTTCTGTCACCGAAATGTGAGGAAAAAGTGTTTTTTTTTTGGCAGATTTGGAGGATTTCACAGGATTCTAGGAAACACAACCTGGTGAGAGCCCAACAAGTCACCCCATCTTGTATTCCCCTAGGTGTCTACATTTTAAAAATGCACAGGTTTGGTAGCCTTCCCTAGGCGCCGGCTGAGCTAGAGGCCAAAATCCGCAGCTAGGCAATTTGCGAAAAAGAGCTCTGTTTTCTTTGGGAAAATGTGATGTGTCCACGTTGTGTTTTGGGGCATTTCCTGTTGCAGGCACTAGGCCTACCAACACAAGTGAGGTACCATTTTTATCGTGATACTTGGGTGAAAGCTGGGTGGAAGGAAATTTGTGGCTCCGCTCAGATTCCAGAACTTTCTGTCACCGAAATGTGAGGGGAAAGTGTTTTTTTGCCAAATTTTGAGGTTTGAACAGGATTCTGAGTAACCGAACTATGTGAGAGCCCCACAAGTCACCCCATTGTGGATTAACCTAGGTGTCTACTTTTCAAAAATGCACAGGTTTGTAAGGTTTCCCTAGGTGCTGGCTGAGCTAGAGGCCAAAATGCACCGCTAGGCACGTTGCAAAAAAGAGCTCTGTTTTCTTTGGGAACATGTGATGTGTCCACGTTGTGTTTTGGGACATTTCCTGTTGGCGGCACTAGGCCTACCAACACAAGTGAGGTATCATTTATTATCGGAAGACTTGGTGGAACGCTGGATGGAAGGAAATTTGTGGCTCCTCTCAGATTCCAGAACTTTCTGTCACCAAAATGTGAAGAAAAAGTGTTTTGGTTTGCCAGATTTTGAGGATTGCACAGGATTCGAAGTAACAGAACCTGGTGAGAGCCCCACATGTCACCCTATGTTGGATTCCCCTAGGTGTCTACTTTTTAAAAATGCACAGGTTTGGTAGATTTCCGTAGCTGCCGGCTGAGCTAGGGGCCGAAATCCATAGCGAGGCAGTTTGCAAAAAGCAGTTGTTTTTCCTTTGGGAAAATGTGATGTGTCAATGTTGTGTTTTGGGGAATTTCCTGTCACGGGCACAAGACCTACCCACACAAGCGAGGTACCATTTGTATCGGGTGACCTGGGGGAACACTGGGTGGGAGTACATTTTTGGCTCCTCTCAGATTCCAGAACTTTCTGTCACTGAAATGTGCGGGAAAAGTGTTTCTTTTGCCAAATTTTGAGATTTGCCCAGGATTCCGAGTAACAGAACCTGTTGAGAGCCCCACAAGTCACCCCATCATGGATTCATCTAGGTGTCTACTTTTAAAAAATGCACAGGTTCGGTAGGATTCCATAGGTGCCGGTCGAGCTGGAGACCAAAATCCACAGATCGGCACTTTGCAAAAAACAGCTCTGTTTTCTTTGGGAAAATGTTATGTGTCCACGTTGTGTTTTGGGGCATTTCCTGTCGCAGGCACTGGGCCTACCGACACAAGTGAGGTACCGTTTTTATCGGAGACTTGGGGGAATGCTGGGTTGATGGAAATTTGTAGCTCCTCTTAGATTCCAGAATTTTCTGTCACCGAAATGTGAGGAAAAAGTGTTTTTTTTGGCAGATTTGGAGGATTTCACAGGATTCTAGGAAACACAACCTGGTGAGAGCCCAACAAGTCACCCCATCTTGTATTCCCCTAGGTGTCTACATTTTAAAAATGCACAGGTTTGGTAGGCTTCCCTAGGTGCCGGCTGAGCTAGAGGCCAAAATCCACAGCTAGGCAATTTGCGAAAAAGAGCTCTGTTTTCTTTGGGAAAATGTGATGTGTCCACGTTGTGTTTTGGGGCATTTCCTGTTGCAGGCACTAGGCCTACCAACACAAGTGAGGTACCATTTTTATCGTGATACTTGGGTGAAAGCTGGGTGGAAGGAAATTTGTGGCTCCGCTCAGATTCCAGAACTTTCTGTCACCGAAATGTGAGGGGAAAGTGTTTTTTTGCCAAATTTTGAGGTTTGAACAGGATTCTGAGTAACCGAACTATGTGAGAGCCCCACAAGTCACCCCATCGTGGATTAACCTAGGTGTCTACTTTTAAAAAATGCACAGGTTTGTAAGGTTTCCCTAGGTGCTGGCTGAGCTAGAGGCCAAAATCCACCGCTAGGCACGTTGCAAAAAAGAGCTCTGTTTTCTTTGGGAACATGTGATGTGTCCACGTTGTGTTTTGGGACATTTACTGTTGGCGGCACTAGGCCTACCAACACAAGTGAGGTATCATTTATTATCGGAAGACTTGGTGGAACGCTGGATGGAAGGAAATTTGTGGCTCCTCTCAGATTCCAGAACTTTCTGTCACCAAAATGTGAAGAAAAAGTGTTTTGGTTTGCCAGATTTTGAGGATTGCACAGGATTCGAAGTAACAGAACCTGGTGAGAGCCCCACATGTCACCCTATGTTGGATTCCCCTAGGTGTCTACTTTTTAAAAATGCACAGGTTTGGTAGATTTCCGTAGCTGCCGGCTGAGCTAGGGGCCGAAATCCATAGCTAGGCAGTTTGCAAAAAGCAGTTGTTTTTCCTTTGGGAAAATGTGATGTGTCAATGTTGTGTTTTGGGGAATTTCCTGTCACGGGCACAAGACCTACCCACACAAGCGAGGTACCATTTGTATCGGGTGACCTGGGGGAACACTGGGTGGGAGTACATTTTTGGCTCCTCTCAGATTCCAGAACTTTCTGTCACTGAAATGTGCGGGAAAAGTGTTTCTTTTGCCAAATTTTGAGATTTGCCCAGGATTCCGAGTAACAGAACCTGTTGAGAGCCCCACAAGTCACCCCATCATGGATTCATCTAGGTGTCTACTTTTAAAAAATGCACAGGTTTGGTAGGATTCCATAGGTGCCGGTCGAGCTGGAGACCAAAATCCACAGCTCGGCACTTTGTAAAAAACAGCTCTGTTTTCTTTGGGAAAATGTTATGTGTCCAAGTTGTGTTTTGGGGCATTTCCTGTTGTAGGCACTGGGCCTACCGACACAAGTGAGGTACCGTTTTTATCGGAGACTTGGGGGAATGCTGGGTTGAAGGAAATTTGTAGCTCCTCTTAGATTCCAGAATTTTCTGTCACCGAAATGTGAGGAAAAAGTGTTTTTTTTTTGCAGATTTGGAGGATTTCACAGGATTCTAGGAAACACAACCTGGTGAGAGCCCAACAAGTCACCCCATCTTGTATTCCCCTAGGTGTCTACATTTTAAAAATGCACAGGTTTGGTAGGCTTCCCTAGGCGCCGGCTGAGCTAGAGGCCAAAATCCACAGCTAGGCAATTTGCGAAAAAGAGCTCTGTTTTCTTTGGGAAAATGTGATGTGTCCACGTTGTGTTTTGGGGCATTTCCTGTTGCAGGCACTAGGCCTACCAACACAAGTGAGGTACCATTTTTATCGTGATACTTGGGTGAAAGCTGGGTGGAAGGAAATTTGTGGCTCCGCTCAGATTCCAGAACTTTCTGTCACCGAAATGTGAGGGGAAAGTGTTTTTTTGCCAAATTTTGAGGTTTGAACAGGATTCTGAGTAACCGAACTATGTGAGAGCCCCACAAGTCACCCCATTGTGGATTAACCTAGGTGTCTACTTTTCAAAAATGCACAGGTTTGTAAGGTTTCCCTAGGTGCTGGCTGAGCTAGAGGCCAAAATCCACCGCTAGGCACGTTGCAAAAAAGAGCTCTGTTTTCTTTGGGAACATGTGATGTGTCCACGTTGTGTTTTGGGACATTTCCTGTTGGCGGCACTAGGCCTACCAACACAAGTGAGGTATCATTTATTATCGGAAGACTTGGTGGAACGCTGGATGGAAGGAAATTTGTGGCTCCTCTCAGATTCCAGAACTTTCTGTCACCAAAATGTGAAGAAAAAGTGTTTTGGTTTGCCAGATTTTGAGGATTGCACAGGATTCGAAGTAACAGAACCTGGTGAGAGCCCCACATGTCACCCTATGTTGGATTCCCCTAGGTGTCTACTTTTTAAAAATGCACAGGTTTGGTAGATTTCCGTAGCTGCCGGCTGAGCTAGGGGCCGAAATCCATAGCGAGGCAGTTTGCAAAAAGCAGTTGTTTTTCCTTTGGGAAAATGTGATGTGTCAATGTTGTGTTTTGGGGAATTTCCTGTCACGGGCACAAGACCTACCCACACAAGCGAGGTACCATTTGTATCGGGTGACCTGGGGGAACACTGGGTGGGAGTACATTTTTGGCTCCTCTCAGATTCCAGAACTTTCTGTCACTGAAATGTGCGGGAAAAGTGTTTCTTTTGCCAAATTTTGAGATTTGCCCAGGATTCCGAGTAACAGAACCTGTTGAGAGCCCCACAAGTCACCCCATCATGGATTCATCTAGGTGTCTACTTTTAAAAAATGCACAGGTTCGGTAGGATTCCATAGGTGCCGGTCGAGCTGGAGACCAAAATCCACAGATCGGCACTTTGCAAAAAACAGCTCTGTTTTCTTTGGGAAAATGTTATGTGTCCACGTTGTGTTTTGGGGCATTTCCTGTCGCAGGCACTGGGCCTACCGACACAAGTGAGGTACCGTTTTTATCGGAGACTTGGGGGAATGCTGGGTTGATGGAAATTTGTAGCTCCTCTTAGATTCCAGAATTTTCTGTCACCGAAATGTGAGGAAAAAGTGTTTTTTTTTGGCAGATTTTGAGGATTTCACAGGATTCTAGGAAACACAACCTGGTGAGAGCCCAACAAGTCACCCCATCTTGTATTCCCCTAGGTGTCTACATTTTAAAAATGCACAGGTTTGGTAGGCTTCCCTAGGCGCCGGCTGAGCTAGAGGCCAAAATCCACAGCTAGGCAATTTGCGAAAAAGAGCTCTGTTTTCTTTGGGAAAATGTGATGTGTCCACGTTGTGTTTTGGGGCATTTCCTGTTGCAGACACTAGGCCTACCAACACAAGTGAGGTACCATTTTTATCGTGAGACTTGGGTGAAAGCTGGGTGGAAGGAAATTTGTGGCTCCGCTCAGATTCCAGAACTTTCTGTCACCGAAATGTGAGGGGAAAGTGTTTTTTTTGCCAAATTTTGAGGTTTGAACAGGATTCTGAGTAACCGAACTATGTGAGAGCCCCACAAGTCACCCCATCGTGGATTAACCTAGGTGTCTACTTTTCAAAAATGCACAGGTTTGTAAGGTTTCCCTAGGTGCTGGCTGAGCTAGAGGCCAAAATCCACCGCTAGGCACGTTGCAAAAAAGAGCTCTGTTTTCTTTGGGAACATGTGATGTGTCCACGTTGTGTTTTGGGACATTTACTGTTGGCGGCACTAGGCCTACCAACACAAGTGAGGTATCATTTATTATCGGAAGACTTTGTGGAACGCTGGATGGAAGGAAATTTGTGGCTCCTCTCAGATTCCAGAACTTTCTGTCACCAAAATGTGAAGAAAAAGTGTTTTGGTTTGCCAGATTTTGAGGATTGCACAGGATTCGAAGTAACAGAACCTGGTGAGAGCCCCACATGTCACCCTATGTTGGATTCCCCTAGGTGTCTACTTTTTAAAAATGCACAGGTTTGGTAGATTTCCGTAGCTGCCGGCTGAGCTAGGGGCCGAAATCCATAGCTAGGCAGTTTGCAAAAAGCAGTTGTTTTTCCTTTGGGAAAATGTGATGTGTCAATGTTGTGTTTTGGGGAATTTCCTGTCACGGGCACAAGACCTACCCACACAAGCGAGGTACCATTTGTATCGGGTGACCTGGGGGAACACTGGGTGGGAGTACATTTTTGGCTCCTCTCAGATTCCAGAACTTTCTGTCACTGAAATGTGCGGGAAAAGTGTTTCTTTTGCCAAATTTTGAGATTTGCCCAGGATTCCGAGTAACAGAACCTGTTGAGAGCCCCACAAGTCACCCCATCATGGATTCATCTAGGTGTCTACTTTTAAAAAATGCACAGGTTTGGTAGGATTCCATAGGTGCCGGTCGAGCTGGAGACCAAAATCCACAGCTCGGCACTTTGTAAAAAACAGCTCTGTTTTCTTTGGGAAAATGTTATGTGTCCAAGTTGTGTTTTGGGGCATTTCCTGTTGTAGGCACTGGGCCTACCGACACAAGTGAGGTACCGTTTTTATCGGAGACTTGGGGGAATGCTGGGTTGAAGGAAATTTGTAGCTCCTCTTAGATTCCAGAATTTTCTGTCACCGAAATGTGAGGAAAAAGTGTTTTTTTTTTGCAGATTTGGAGGATTTCACAGGATTCTAGGAAACACAACCTGGTGAGAGCCGAACAAGTCACCCCATCTTGTATTCCCCTAGGTGTCTACATTTTAAAAATGCACAGGTTTGGTAGGCTTCCCTAGGCGCCGGCTGAGCTAGAGGCCAAAATCCACAGCTAGGCAATTTGCGAAAAAGAGCTCTGTTTTCTTTGGGAAAATGTGATGTGTCCACGTTGTGTTTTGGGGCATTTCCTGTTGCAGGCACTAGGCCTACCAACACAAGTGAGGTACCATTTTTATCGTGATACTTGGGTGAAAGCTGGGTGGAAGGAAATTTGTGGCTCCGCTCAGATTCCAGAACTTTCTGTCACCGAAATGTGAGGGGAAAGTGTTTTTTTGCCAAATTTTGAGGTTTGAACAGGATTCTGAGTAACCGAACTATGTGAGAGCCCCACAAGTCACCCCATTGTGGATTAACCTAGGTGTCTACTTTTCAAAAATGCACAGGTTTGTAAGGTTTCCCTAGGTGCTGGCTGAGCTAGAGGCCAAAATCCACCGCTAGGCACGTTGCAAAAAAGAGCTCTGTTTTCTTTGGGAACATGTGATGTGTCCACGTTGTGTTTTGGGACATTTCCTGTTGGCGGCACTAGGCCTACCAACACAAGTGAGGTATCATTTATTATCGGAAGACTTGGTGGAACGCTGGATGGAAGGAAATTTGTGGCTCCTCTCAGATTCCAGAACTTTCTGTCACCAAAATGTGAAGAAAAAGTGTTTTGGTTTGCCAGATTTTGAGGATTGCACAGGATTCGAAGTAACAGAACCTGGTGAGAGCCCCACATGTCACCCTATGTTGGATTCCCCTAGGTGTCTACTTTTTAAAAATGCACAGGTTTGGTAGATTTCCGTAGCTGCCGGCTGAGCTAGGGGCCGAAATCCATAGCGAGGCAGTTTGCAAAAAGCAGTTGTTTTTCCTTTGGGAAAATGTGATGTGTCAATGTTGTGTTTTGGGGAATTTCCTGTCACGGGCACAAGACCTACCCACACAAGCGAGGTACCATTTGTATCGGGTGACCTGGGGGAACACTGGGTGGGAGTACATTTTTGGCTCCTCTCAGATTCCAGAACTTTCTGTCACTGAAATGTGCGGGAAAAGTGTTTCTTTTGCCAAATTTTGAGATTTGCCCAGGATTCCGAGTAACAGAACCTGTTGAGAGCCCCACAAGTCACCCCATCATGGATTCATCTAGGTGTCTACTTTTAAAAAATGCACAGGTTCGGTAGGATTCCATAGGTGCCGGTCGAGCTGGAGACCAAAATCCACAGATCGGCACTTTGCAAAAAACAGCTCTGTTTTCTTTGGGAAAATGTTATGTGTCCACGTTGTGTTTTGGGGCATTTCCTGTCGCAGGCACTGGGCCTACCGACACAAGTGAGGTACCGTTTTTATCGGAGACTTGGGGGAATGCTGGGTTGATGGAAATTTGTAGCTCCTCTTAGATTCCAGAATTTTCTGTCACCGAAATGTGAGGAAAAAGTGTTTTTTTTGGCAGATTTTGAGGATTTCACAGGATTCTAGGAAACACAACCTGGTGAGAGCCCAACAAGTCACCCCATCTTGTATTCCCCTAGGTGTCTACATTTTAAAAATGCACAGGTTTGGTAGGCTTCCCTAGGTGCCGGCTGAGCTAGAGGCCAAAATCCACAGCTAGGCAATTTGCGAAAAAGAGCTCTGTTTTCTTTGGGAAAATGTGATGTGTCCACGTTGTGTTTTGGGGCATTTCCTGTTGCAGGCACTAGGCCTACCAACACAAGTGAGGTACCATTTTTATCGTGATACTTGGGTGAAAGCTGGGTGGAAGGAAATTTGTGGCTCCGCTCAGATTCCAGAACTTTCTGTCACCGAAATGTGAGGGGAAAGTGTTTTTTTGCCAAATTTTGAGGTTTGAACAGGATTCTGAGTAACCGAACTATGTGAGAGCCCCACAAGTCACCCCATCGTGGATTAACCTAGGTGTCTACTTTTAAAAAATGCACAGGTTTGTAAGGTTTCCCTAGGTGCTGGCTGAGCTAGAGGCCAAAATCCACCGCTAGGCACGTTGCAAAAAAGAGCTCTGTTTTCTTTCGGAACATGTGATGTGTCCACGTTGTGTTTTGGGACATTTACTGTTGGCGGCACTAGGCCTACCAACACAAGTGAGGTATCATTTATTATCGGAAGACTTGGTGGAACGCTGGATGGAAGGAAATTTGTGGCTCCTCTCAGATTCCAGAACTTTCTGTCACCAAAATGTGAAGAAAAAGTGTTTTGGTTTGCCAGATTTTGAGGATTGCACAGGATTCGAAGTAACAGAACCTGGTGAGAGCCCCACATGTCACCCTATGTTGGATTCCCCTAGGTGTCTACTTTTTAAAAATGCACAGGTTTGGTAGATTTCCGTAGCTGCCGGCTGATTTAGGGGCCGAAATCCATAGCTAGGCAGTTTGCAAAAAGCAGTTGTTTTTCCTTTGGGAAAATGTGATGTGTCAATGTTGTGTTTTGGGGCATTTCCTGTCACGGGCACTAGACCTACCCACACAAGCGAGGTACCATTTGTATCGGGTGACCTGGGGGAACACTGGGTGGGAGTACATTTTTGGCTCCTCTCAGATTCCAGAACTTTCTGTCACTGAAATGTGCGGGAAAAGTGTTTCTTTTGCCAAATTTTGAGATTTGCCCAGGATTCCGAGTAACAGAACCTGTTGAGAGCCCCACAAGTCACCCCATCATGGATTCATCTAGGTGTCTACTTTTAAACAATGCACAGGTTTGGTAGGATTCCATAGGTGCCGGTCGAGCTGGAGACCAAAATCCACAGCTCGGCACTTTGCAAAAAACAGCTCTGTTTTCTTTGGGAAAATGTTATGTGTCCAAGTTGTGTTTTGGGGCATTTCCTGTCGCAGGCACTGGGCCTACCGACACAAGTGAGGTACCGTTTTTATCGGAGACTTGGGGGAATGCTGGGTTGAAGGAAATTTGTAGCTCCTCTTAGATTCCAGAATTTTCTGTCACCGAAATGTGAGGAAAAAGTGTTTTTTTTTTGGCAGATTTGGAGGATTTCACAGGATTCTAGGAAACACAACCTGGTGAGAGCCCAACAAGTCACCCCATCTTGTATTCCCCTAGGTGTCTACATTTTAAAAATGCACAGGTTTGGTAGCCTTCCCTAGGCGCCGGCTGAGCTAGAGGCCAAAATCCGCAGCTAGGCAATTTGCGAAAAAGAGCTCTGTTTTCTTTGGGAAAATGTGATGTGTCCACGTTGTGTTTTGGGGCATTTCCTGTTGCAGGCACTAGGCCTACCAACACAAGTGAGGTACCATTTTTATCGTGATACTTGGGTGAAAGCTGGGTGGAAGGAAATTTGTGGCTCCGCTCAGATTCCAGAACTTTCTGTCACCGAAATGTGAGGGGAAAGTGTTTTTTTGCCAAATTTTGAGGTTTGAACAGGATTCTGAGTAACCGAACTATGTGAGAGCCCCACAAGTCACCCCATTGTGGATTAACCTAGGTGTCTACTTTTCAAAAATGCACAGGTTTGTAAGGTTTCCCTAGGTGCTGGCTGAGCTAGAGGCCAAAATCCACCGCTAGGCACGTTGCAAAAAAGAGCTCTGTTTTCTTTGGGAACATGTGATGTGTCCACGTTGTGTTTTGGGAAATTTCCTGTTGGCGGCACTAGGCCTACCAACACAAGTGAGGTATAATTTATTATCGGAAGACTTGGTGGAACGCTGGATGGAAGGAAATTTGTGGCTCCTCTCAGATTCCAGAACTTTCTGTCACCAAAATGTGAAGAAAAAGTGTTTTGGTTTGCCAGATTTTGAGGATTGCACAGGATTCGAAGTAACAGAACCTGGTGAGAGCCCCACATGTCACCCTATGTTGGATTCCCCTAGGTGTCTACTTTTTAAAAATGCACAGGTTTGGTAGATTTCCGTAGCTGCCGGCTGAGCTAGGGGCCGAAATCCATAGCTAGGCAGTTTGCAAAAAGCAGTTGTTTTTCCTTTGGGAAAATGTGATGTGTCAATGTTGTGTTTTGGGGAATTTCCTGTCACAGGCACAAGACCTACCCACACAAGCGAGGTACCATTTGTATCGGGTGACCTGGGGGAACACTGGGTGGGAGTACATTTTTGGCTCCTCTCAGATTCCAGAACTTTCTGTCACTGAAATGTGCGGGAAAAGTGTTTCTTTTGCCAAATTTTGAGATTTGCCCAGGATTCCGAGTAACAGAACCTGTTGAGAGCCCCACAAGTCACCCCATCATGGATTCATCTAGGTGTCTACTTTTAAAAAATGCACAGGTTTGGTAGGATTCCATAGGTGCCGGTCGAGCTGGAGACCAAAATCCACAGCTCGGCACTTTGCAAAAAACAGCTCTGTTTTCTTTGGGAAAATGTTATGTGTCCAAGTTGTGTTTTGGGGCATTTCCTGTCGTAGGCACTGGGCCTACCGACACAAGTGAGGTACCGTTTTTATCGGAGACTTGGGGGAATGCTGGGTTGAAGGAAATTTGTAGCTCCTCTTAGATTCCAGTATTTTCTGTCACCAAAATGTGAGGAAAAAGTGTTTTTTTTTTGCAGATTTGGAGGATTTCACAGGATTCTAGGAAACACAACCTGGTGAGAGCCCAACAAGTCCCCCCATCTTGTATTCCCCTAGGTGTCTACATTTTAAAAATGCACAGGTTTGGTAGGCTTCCCTAGGCGCCGGCTGAGCTAGAGGCCAAAATCCGCAGCTAGGCAATTTGCGAAAAAGAGCTCTGTTTTCTTTGGGAAAATGTGATGTGTCCACGTTGTGTTTTGGGGCATTTCCTTTTGCAGGCACTAGGCCTACCAACACAAGTGAGGTACCATTTGTATCGTGATACTTGGGTGAAAGCTGGGTGGAAGGAAATTTGTGGCTCCACTCAGATTCCAGAACTTTGTGTCACCGAAATGTGAGGGGAAAGTGTTTTTTTGCCAAATTTTGAGGTTTGAACAGGATTCTGAGTAACCGAACTATGTGAGAGCCCCACAAGTCACCCCATCGTGGATTAACCTAGGTGTCTACTTTTCAAAAATGCACAGGTTTGTAAGGTTTCCCTAGGTGCTGGCTGAGCTAGAGGCCAAAATCCACCGCTAGGCACGTTGCAAAAAAGAGCTCTGTTTTCTTTGGGAACATGTGATGTGTCCACGTTGTGTTTTGGGACATTTACTGTTGGCGGCACTAGGCCTACCAACACAAGTGAGGTATCATTTATTATCGGAAGACTTGGTGGAACGCTGGATGGAAGGAAATTTGTGGCTCCTCTCAGATTCCAGAACTTTCTGTCACCAAAATGTGAAGAAAAAGTGTTTTGGTTTGCCAGATTTTGAGGATTGCACAGGATTCGAAGTAACAGAACCTGGTGAGAGCCCCACATGTCACCCTATGTTGGATTCCCCTAGGTGTCTACTTTTTAAAAATGCACAGGTTTGGTAGATTTCCGTAGCTGCCGGCTGAGCTAGGGGCCGAAATCCATAGCTAGGCAGTTTGCAAAAAGCAGTTGTTTTTCCTTTGGGAAAATGTGATGTGTCAATGTTGTGTTTTGGGGCATTTCCTGTCACGGGCACTAGACCTACCCACACAAGCGAGGTACCATTTGTATTGGGTGACCTGGGGGAACACTGGGTGGGAGTACATTTTTGGCTCCTCTCAGATTCCAGAACTTTCTGTCACTGAAATGTGCGGGAAAAGTGTTTCTTTTGCCAAATTTTGAGATTTGCCCAGGATTCCGAGTAACAGAACCTGTTGAGAGCCCCACAAGTCACCCCATCATGGATTCATCTAGGTGTCTACTTTTAAAAAATGCACAGGTTTGGTAGGATTCCATAGGTGCCGGTCGAGCTGGAGACCAAAATCCACAGATCGGCACTTTGCAAAAACAGCTCTGTTTTCTTTGGGAAAATGTTATGTGTCCACGTTGTGTTTTGGTGCATATCCTGTCGCAGGCACTGGGCCTACCGACACAAGTGAGGTACCGTTTTTATCGGAGACTTGGGGGAATGCTGGCTTGAAGGAAATTTGTAGCTCCTCTTAGATTCCAGAATTTTCTGTCACCGAAATGTGAGGAAAAAGTGTTTTTTTTTGGCAGATTTGGAGGATTTCACAGGATTCTAGGAAACACAACCTGGTGAGAGCCCAACAAGTCACCCCATCTTGTATTCCCCTAGGTGTCTACATTTTAAAAATGCACAGGTTTGGTAGGCTTCCATAGGCGCCGGCTGAGCTAGAGGCCAAAATCCGCAGCTAGGCAATTTGCGAAAAAGAGCTCTGTTTTCTTTGGGAAAATGTGATGTGTCCACGTTGTGTTTTGGGGCATTTCCTGTTGCAGGCACTAGGCCTACCAACACAAGTGAGGTACCATTTTTATCGTGATACTTGGGTGAAAGCTGGGTGGAAGGAAATTTGTGGCTCCGCTCAGATTCCAGAACTTTCTGTCACCGAAAAGTGAGGGGAAAGTGTTTTTTTGCCAAATTTTGAGGTTTGAACAGGATTCTGAGTAACCGAACTATGTGAGAGCCCCACAAGTCACCCCATTGTGGATTAACCTAGGTGTCTACTTTTCAAAAATGCACAGGTTTGTAAGGTTTCCCTAGGTGCTGGCTGAGCTAGAGGCCAAAATCCACCGCTAGGCACGTTGCAAAAAAGAGCTCTGTTTTCTTTGGGAACATGTGATGTGTCCACGTTGTGTTTTGGGACATTTCCTGTTGGCGGCACTAGGCCTACCAACACAAGTGAGGTATCATTTATTATCAGAAGACTTGGTGGAACGCTGGATGGAAGGAAATTTGTGGCTCCTCTCAGATTCCAGAACTTTCTGTCACCAAAATGTGAAGAAAAAGTGTTTTGGTTTGCCAGATTTTGAGGATTGCACAGGATTCGAAGTAACAGAACCTGGTGAGAGCCCCACATGTCACCCTATGTTGGATTCCCCTAGGTGTCTACTTTTTAAAAATGCACAGGTTTGGTAGATTTCCGTAGCTGCCGGCTGATTTAGGGGCCGAAATCCATAGCTAGGCAGTTTGCAAAAAGCAGTTGTTTTTCCTTTGGGAAAATGTGATGTGTCAATGTTGTGTTTTGGGGCATTTCCTGTCACGGGCACTAGACCTACCCACACAAGCGAGGTACCATTTGTATCGGGTGACCTGGGGGAACACTGGGTGGGAGTACATTTTTGGCTCCTCTCAGATTCCAGAACTTTCTGTCACTGAAATGTGCGGGAAAAGTGTTTCTTTTGCCAAATTTTGAGATGTGCCCAGGATTCCGAGTAACAGAACCTGTTGAGAGCCCCACAAGTCACCCCATCATGGATTCATCTAGGTGTCTACTTTTAAACAATGCACAGGTTTGGTAGGATTCCATAGGTGCCGGTCGAGCTGGAGACCAAAATCCACAGCTCGGCACTTTGCAAAAAACAGCTCTGTTTTCTTTGGGAAAATGTTATGTGTCCAAGTTGTGTTTTGGGGCATTTCCTGTCGCAGGCACTGGGCCTACCGACACAAGTGAGGTACCGTTTTTATCGGAGACTTGGGGGAATGCTGGGTTGAAGGAAATTTGTAGCTCCTCTTAGATTCCAGAATTTTCTGTCACCGAAATGTGAGGAAAAAGTGTTTTTTTTTTGGCAGATTTGGAGGATTTCACAGGATTCTAGGAAACACAACCTGGTGAGAGCCCAACAAGTCACCCCATCTTGTATTCCCCTAGGTGTCTACATTTTAAAAATGCACAGGTTTGGTAGCCTTCCCTAGGCGCCGGCTGAGCTAGAGGCCAAAATCCGCAGCTAGGCAATTTGCGAAAAAGAGCTCTGTTTTCTTTGGGAAAATGTGATGTGTCCACGTTGTGTTTTGGGGCATTTCCTGTTGCAGGCACTAGGCCTACCAACACAAGTGAGGTACCATTTTTATCGTGATACTTGGGTGAAAGCTGGGTGGAAGGAAATTTGTGGCTCCGCTCAGATTCCAGAACTTTCTGTCACCGAAATGTGAGGGGAAAGTGTTTTTTTGCCAAATTTTGAGGTTTGAACAGGATTCTGAGTAACCGAACTATGTGAGAGCCCCACAAGTCACCCCATTGTGGATTAACCTAGGTGTCTACTTTTCAAAAATGCACAGGTTTGTAAGGTTTCCCTAGGTGCTGGCTGAGCTAGAGGCCAAAATCCACCGCTAGGCACGTTGCAAAAAAGAGCTCTGTTTTCTTTGGGAACATGTGATGTGTCCACGTTGTGTTTTGGGACATTTCCTGTTGGCGGCACTAGGCCTACCAACACAAGTGAGGTATCATTTATTATCGGAAGACTTGGTGGAACGCTGGATGGAAGGAAATTTGTGGCTCCTCTCAGATTCCAGAACTTTCTGTCACCAAAATGTGAAGAAAAAGTGTTTTGGTTTGCCAGATTTTGAGGATTGCACAGGATTCGAAGTAACAGAACCTGGTGAGAGCCCCACATGTCACCCTATGTTGGATTCCCCTAGGTGTCTACTTTTTAAAAATGCACAGGTTTGGTAGATTTCCGTAGCTGCCGGCTGAGCTAGGGGCCGAAATCCATAGCTAGGCAGTTTGCAAAAAGCAGTTGTTTTTCCTTTGGGAAAATGTGATGTGTCAATGTTGTGTTTTGGGGAATTTCCTGTCACAGGCACAAGACCTACCCACACAAGCGAGGTACCATTTGTATCGGGTGACCTGGGGGAACACTGGGTGGGAGTACATTTTTGGCTCCTCTCAGATTCCAGAACTTTCTGTCACTGAAATGTGCGGGAAAAGTGTTTCTTTTGCCAAATTTTGACATTTGCCCAGGATTCCGAGTAACAGAACCTGTTGAGAGCCCCACAAGTCACCCCATCATGGATTCATCTAGGTGTCTACTTTTAAAAAATGCACAGGTTTGGTAGGATTCCATAGGTGCCGGTCGAGCTGGAGACCAAAATCCACAGCTCGGCACTTTGCAAAAAACAGCTCTGTTTTCTTTGGGAAAATGTTATGTGTCCAAGTTGTGTTTTGGGGCATTTCCTGTCGTAGGCACTGGGCCTACCGACACAAGTGAGGTACCGTTTTTATCGGAGACTTGGGGGAATGCTGGGTTGAAGGAAATTTGTAGCTCCTCTTAGATTCCAGTATTTTCTGTCACCGAAATGTGAGGAAAAAGTGTTTTTTTTTTGCAGATTTGGAGGATTTCACAGGATTCTAGGAAACACAACCTGGTGAGAGCCCAACAAGTCCCCCCATCTTGTATTCCCCTAGGTGTCTACATTTTAAAAATGCACAGGTTTGGTAGGCTTCCCTAGGCGCCGGCTGAGCTAGAGGCCAAAATCCGCAGCTAGGCAATTTGCGAAAAAGAGCTCTGTTTTCTTTGGGAAAATGTGATGTGTCCACGTTGTGTTTTGGGGCATTTCCTTTTGCAGGCACTAGGCCTACCAACACAAGTGAGGTACCATTTGTATCGTGATACTTGGGTGAAAGCTGGGTGGAAGGAAATTTGTGGCTCCACTCAGATTCCAGAACTTTGTGTCACCGAAATGTGAGGGGAAAGTGTTTTTTTGCCAAATTTTGAGGTTTGAACAGGATTCTGAGTAACCGAACTATGTGAGAGCCCCACAAGTCACCCCATCGTGGATTAACCTAGGTGTCTACTTTTCAAAAATGCACAGGTTTGTAAGGTTTCCCTAGGTGCTGGCTGAGCTAGAGGCCAAAATCCACCGCTAGGCACGTTGCAAAAAAGAGCTCTGTTTTCTTTGGGAACATGTGATGTGTCCACGTTGTGTTTTGGGACATTTACTGTTGGCGGCACTAGGCCTACCAACACAAGTGAGGTATCATTTATTATCGGAAGACTTGGTGGAACGCTGGATGGAAGGAAATTTGTGGCTCCTCTCAGATTCCAGAACTTTCTGTCACCAAAATGTGAAGAAAAAGTGTTTTGGTTTGCCAGATTTTGAGGATTGCACAGGATTCGAAGTAACAGAACCTGGTGAGAGCCCCACATGTCACCCTATGTTGGATTCCCCTAGGTGTCTACTTTTTAAAAATGCACAGGTTTGGTAGATTTCCGTAGCTGCCGGCTGAGCTAGGGGCCGAAATCCATAGCTAGGCAGTTTGCAAAAAGCAGTTGTTTTTCCTTTGGGAAAATGTGATGTGTCAATGTTGTGTTTTGGGGCATTTCCTGTCACGGGCACTAGACCTACCCACACAAGCGAGGTACCATTTGTATTGGGTGACCTGGGGGAACACTGGGTGGGAGTACATTTTTGGCTCCTCTCAGATTCCAGAACTTTCTGTCACTGAAATGTGCGGGAAAAGTGTTTCTTTTGCCAAATTTTGAGATTTGCCCAGGATTCCGAGTAACAGAACCTGTTGAGAGCCCCACAAGTCACCCCATCATGGATTCATCTAGGTGTCTACTTTTAAAAAATGCACAGGTTTGGTAGGATTCCATAGGTGCCGGTCGAGCTGGAGACCAAAATCCACAGATCGGCACTTTGCAAAAACAGCTCTGTTTTCTTTGGGAAAATGTTATGTGTCCACGTTGTGTTTTGGTGCATATCCTGTCGCAGGCACTGGGCCTACCGACACAAGTGAGGTACCGTTTTTATCGGAGACTTGGGGGAATGCTGGGTTGAAGGAAATTTGTAGCTCCTCTTAGATTCCAGAATTTTCTGTCACCGAAATGTGAGGAAAAAGTGTTTTTTTTTGGCAGATTTGGAGGATTTCACAGGATTCTAGGAAACACAACCTGGTGAGAGCCCAACAAGTCACCCCATCTTGTATTCCCCTAGGTGTCTACATTTTAAAAATGCACAGGTTTGGTAGGCTTCCATAGGCGCCGGCTGAGCTAGAGGCCAAAATCCGCAGCTAGGCAATTTGCGAAAAAGAGCTCTGTTTTCTTTGGGAAAATGTGATGTGTCCACGTTGTGTTTTGGGGCATTTCCTGTTGCAGGCACTAGGCCTACCAACACAAGTGAGGTACCATTTTTATCGTGATACTTGGGTGAAAGCTGGGTGGAAGGAAATTTGTGGCTCCGCTCAGATTCCAGAACTTTCTGTCACCGAAAAGTGAGGGGAAAGTGTTTTTTTGCCAAATTTTGAGGTTTGAACAGGATTCTGAGTAACCGAACTATGTGAGAGCCCCACAAGTCACCCCATTGTGGATTAACCTAGGTGTCTACTTTTCAAAAATGCACAGGTTTGTAAGGTTTCCCTAGGTGCTGGCTGAGCTAGAGGCCAAAATCCACCGCTAGGCACGTTGCAAAAAAGAGCTCTGTTTTCTTTGGGAACATGTGATGTGTCCACGTTGTGTTTTGGGACATTTCCTGTTGGCGGCACTAGGCCTACCAACACAAGTGAGGTATCATTTATTATCAGAAGACTTGGTGGAACGCTGGATGGAAGGAAATTTGTGGCTCCTCTCAGATTCCAGAACTTTCTGTCACCAAAATGTGAAGAAAAAGTGTTTTGGTTTGCCAGATTTTGAGGATTGCACAGGATTCGAAGTAACAGAACCTGGTGAGAGCCCCACATGTCACCCTATGTTGGATTCCCCTAGGTGTCTACTTTTTAAAAATGCACAGGTTTGGTAGATTTCCGTAGCTGCCGGCTGAGCTAGGGGCCGAAATCCATAGCTAGGCAGTTTGCAAAAAGCAGTTGTTTTTCCTTTGGGAAAATGTGATGTGTCAATGTTGTGTTTTGGGGAATTTCCTGTCACGGGCACAAGACCTACCCACACAAGCGAGGTACCATTTGTATCGGGTGACCTGGGGGAACACTGGGTGGGAGTACATTTTTGGCTCCTCTCAGATTCCAGAACTTTCTGTCACTGAAATGTGTGGGAAAAGTGTTTCTTTTGCCAAATTTTGAGATTTGCCCAGGATTCCGAGTAACAGAACCTGTTGAGAGCCCCACAAGTCACCCCATCATGGATTCATCTAGGTGTCTACTTTAAAAAAATGCACAGGTTTGGTAGGATTCCATAGGTGCCGGTCGAGCTGGAGACCAAAATCCACAGATCGGCACTTTGCAAAAAACAGCTCTCTTTTCTTTGGGAAAATGTTATGTGTCCACGTTGTGTTTTGGGGCATTTCCTGTCGCAGGCACTGGGCCTACCGACACAAGTGAGGTACCGTTTTTATCGGAGACTTGGGGGAATGCTGGGTTGATGGAAATTTGTAGCTCCTCTTAGATTCCAGAATTTTCTGTCACCGAAATGTGAGGAAAAAGTGTTTTTTTTGGCAGATTTGGAGGATTTCACAGGATTCTAGGAAAAACAACCTGGTGAGAGCCCAACAAGTCACCCCATCTTGTATTCCCCTAGGTGTCTACATTTTAAAAATGCACAGGTTTGGTAGGCTTCCCTAGGCGCCGGCTGAGCTAGAGGCCAAAATCCACAGCTAGGCAATTTGCGAAAAAGAGCTCTGTTTTCTTTGGGAAAATGTGATGTGTCCACGTTGTGTTTTGGGGCATTTCCTGTTGCAGGCACTAGGCCTACCAACACAAGTGAGGTACCATTTTTATCGTGATACTTGGGTGAAAGCTGGGTGGAAGGAAATTTGTGGCTCCGCTCAGATTCCAGAACTTTCTGTCACCGAAATGTGAGGGGAAAGTGTTTTTTTGCCAAATTTTGAGGTTTGAACAGGATTCTGAGTAACCGAACTATGTGAGAGCCCCACAAGTCACCCCATCGTGGATTAACCTAGGTGTCTACTTTTAAAAAATGCACAGGTTTGTAAGGTTTCCCTAGGTGCTGGCTGAGCTAGAGGCCAAAATCCACAGCTAGGCACGTTGCAAAAAAGAGCTCTGTTTTCTTTGGGAACATGTGATGTGTCCACGTTGTGTTTTGGGACATTTACTGTTGGCGGCACTAGGCCTACCAACACAAGTGAGGTATCATTTATTATCGGAAGACTTGGTGGAACGCTGGATGGAAGGAAATTTGTGGCTCCTCTCAGATTCCAGAACTTTCTGTCACCAAAATGTGAAGAAAAAGTGTTTTGGTTTACCAGATTTTGAGGATTGCACAGGATTCGAAGTAACAGAACCTGGTGAGAGCCCCACATGTCACCCTATGTTGGATTCCCCTAGGTGTCTAATTTTTAAAAATGCACAGGTTTGGTAGATTTCCGTAGCTGCCGGCTGAGCTAGGGGCCGAAATCCATAGCTAGGCAGTTTGCAAAAAGCAGTTGTTTTTCCTTTGGGAAAATGTGATGTGTCAATGTTGTGTTTTGGGGAATTTCCTGTCACGGGCACAAGACCTACCCACACAAGCGAGGTACCATTTGTATCGGGTGACCTGGGGGAACACTGGGTGGGAGTACATTTTTGGCTCCTCTCAGATTCCAGAACTTTCTGTCACTGAAATGTGCGGGAAAAGTGTTTCTTTTGCCAAATTTTGAGATTTGCCCAGGATTCCGAGTAACAGAACCTGTTGAGAGCCCCACAAGTCACCCCATCATGGATTCATCTAGGTGTCTACTTTTAAAAAATGCACAGGTTTGGTAGGATTCCATAGGTGCCGGTCTAGCTGGAGACCAAAATCCACAGATCGGCACTTTGCAAAAAACAGCTCTGTTTTCTTTGGGAAAATGTTATGTGTCCACGTTGTGTTTTGGGGCATTTCCTGTCGCAGGCACTGGGCCTACCGACACAAGTGAGGTACCGTTTTTATCGGAGACTTGGGGGAATGCTGGGTTGATGGAAATTTGTAGCTCCTCTTAGATTCCAGAATTTTCTGTCACCGAAATGTGAGGAAAAAGTGTTTTTTTGGGCAGATTTGGAGGATTTCACAGGATTCTAGGAAAAACAACCTGGTGAGAGCCCAACAAGTCACCCCATCTTGTATTCCCCTAGGTGTCTACATTTTAAAAATGCACAGGTTTGGTAGGCTTCCCTAGGCGCCGGCTGAGCTAGAGGCCAAAATCCACAGCTAGGCAATTTGCGAAAAAGAGCTCTGTTTTCTTTGGGAAAATGTGATGTGTCCACGTTGTGTTTTGGGGCATTTCCTGTTGCAGGCACTAGGCCTACCAACACAAGTGAGGTACCATTTTTATCGGGATACTTGGGTGAAAGCTGGGTGGAAGGAAATTTGTGGTTCCGCTCAGATTCCAGAACTTTCTGTCACCGAAATGTGAGGGGAAAGTGTTTTTTTGCCAAATTTTGAGGTTTAAACAGGATTCTGAGTAACCGAACTATGTGAGAGCCCCACAAGTCACCCCATCGTGGATTAACCTAGGTGTCTACTTTAAAAAAATGCACAGGTTTGTAAGGTTTCCCTAGGTGCTGGCTGAGCTAGAGGCCAAAATCCACCGCTAGGCACGTTGCAAAAAAGAGCTCTGTTTTCTTTGGGAACATGTGATGTGTCCACGTTGTGTTTTGGGACATTTACTGTTGGCGGCACTAGGCCTACCAACACAAGTGAGGTATCATTTATTATCGGAAGACTTGGTGGAACGCTGGATGGAAGGAAATTTGTGGCTCCTCTCAGATTCCAGAACTTTCTGTCACCAAAATGTGAAGAAAAAGTGTTTTGGTTTGCCAGATTTTGAGGATTGCACAGGATTCGAAGTAACAGAACCTGGTGAGAGCCCCACATGTCACCCTATGTTGGATTCCCCTAGGTGTCTACTTTTTAAAAATACACAGGTTTGGTAGATTTCCGTAGCTGCCGGCTGATTTAGGGGCCGAAATCCATAGCTAGGCAGTTTGCAAAAAGCAGTTGTTTTTCCTTTGGGAAAATGTGATGTGTCAATGTTGTGTTTTGGGGCATTTCCTGTCACGGGCACTAGACCTACCCACACAAGCGAGGTACCATTTGTATCGGGTGACCTGGGGGAACACTGGGTGGGAGTACATTTTTGGCTCCTCTCAGATTCCAGAACTTTCTGTCACTGAAATGTGCGGGAAAAGTGTTTCTTTTGCCAAATTTTGAGATGTGCCCAGGATTCCGAGTAACAGAACCTGTTGAGAGCCCCACAAGTCACCCCATCATGGATTCATCTAGGTGTCTACTTTTAAACAATGCACAGGTTTGGTAGGATTCCATAGGTGCCGGTCGAGCTGGAGACCAAAATCCACAGCTCGGCACTTTGCAAAAAACAGCTCTGTTTTCTTTGGGAAAATGTTATGTGTCCAAGTTGTGTTTTGGGGCATTTCCTGTCGCAGGCACTGGGCCTACCGACACAAGTGAGGTACCGTTTTTATCGGAGACTTGGGGGAATGCTGGGTTGAAGGAAATTTGTAGCTCCTCTTAGATTCCAGAATTTTCTGTCACCGAAATGTGAGGAAAAAGTGTTTTTTTTTTGGCAGATTTGGAGGATTTCACAGGATTCTAGGAAACACAACCTGGTGAGAGCCCAACAAGTCACCCCATCTTGTATTCCCCTAGGTGTCTACATTTTAAAAATGCACAGGTTTGGTAGCCTTCCCTAGGCGCCGGCTGAGCTAGAGGCCAAAATCCGCAGCTAGGCAATTTGCGAAAAAGAGCTCTGTTTTCTTTGGGAAAATGTGATGTGTCCACGTTGTGTTTTGGGGCATTTCCTGTTGCAGGCACTAGGCCTACCAACACAAGTGAGGTACCATTTTTATCGTGATACTTGGGTGAAAGCTGGGTGGAAGGAAATTTGTGGCTCCGCTCAGATTCCAGAACTTTCTGTCACCGAAATGTGAGGGGAAAGTGTTTTTTTGCCAAATTTTGAGGTTTGAACAGGATTCTGAGTAACCGAACTATGTGAGAGCCCCACAAGTCACCCCATTGTGGATTAACCTAGGTGTCTACTTTTCAAAAATGCACAGGTTTGTAAGGTTTCCCTAGGTGCTGGCTGAGCTAGAGGCCAAAATCCACCGCTAGGCACGTTGCAAAAAAGAGCTCTGTTTTCTTTGGGAACATGTGATGTGTCCACGTTGTGTTTTGGGACATTTCCTGTTGGCGGCACTAGGCCTACCAACACAAGTGAGGTATCATTTATTATCGGAAGACTTGGTGGAACGCTGGATGGAAGGAAATTTGTGGCTCCTCTCAGATTCCAGAACTTTCTGTCACCAAAATGTGAAGAAAAAGTGTTTTGGTTTGCCAGATTTTGAGGATTGCACAGGATTCGAAGTAACAGAACCTGGTGAGAGCCCCACATGTCACCCTATGTTGGATTCCCCTAGGTGTCTACTTTTTAAAAATGCACAGGTTTGGTAGATTTCCGTAGCTGCCGGCTGAGCTAGGGGCCGAAATCCATAGCTAGGCAGTTTGCAAAAAGCAGTTGTTTTTCCTTTGGGAAAATGTGATGTGTCAATGTTGTGTTTTGGGGAATTTCCTGTCACAGGCACAAGACCTACCCACACAAGCGAGGTACCATTTGTATCGGGTGACCTGGGGGAACACTGGGTGGGAGTACATTTTTGGCTCCTCTCAGATTCCAGAACTTTCTGTCACTGAAATGTGCGGGAAAAGTGTTTCTTTTGCCAAATTTTGAGATTTGCCCAGGATTCCGAGTAACAGAACCTGTTGAGAGCCCCACAAGTCACCCCATCATGGATTCATCTAGGTGTCTACTTTTAAAAAATGCACAGGTTTGGTAGGATTCCATAGGTGCCGGTCGAGCTGGAGACCAAAATCCACAGCTCGGCACTTTGCAAAAAACAGCTCTGTTTTCTTTGGGAAAATGTTATGTGTCCACGTTGTGTTTTGGGGCATTTCCTGTCGCAGGCACTGGGCCTACCGACACAAGTGAGGTACCGTTTTTATCGGAGACTTGGGGGAATGCTGGGTTGATGGAAATTTGTAGCTCCTCTTAGATTCCAGAATTTTCTGTCACCGAAATGTGAGGAAAAAGTGTTTTTTTGGGCAGATTTGGAGGATTTCACAGGATTCTAGGAAAAACAACCTGGTGAGAGCCCAACAAGTCACCCCATCTTGTATTCCCCTAGGTGTCTACATTTTAAAAATGCACAGGTTTGGTAGGCTTCCCTAGGCGCCGGCTGAGCTAGAGGCCAAAATCCACAGCTAGGCAATTTGCGAAAAAGAGCTCTGTTTTCTTTGGGAAAATGTGATGTGTCCACGTTGTGTTTTGGGGCATTTCCTGTTGCAGGCACTAGGCCTACCAACACAAGTGAGGTACCATTTTTATCGGGATACTTGGGTGAAAGCTGGGTGGAAGGAAATTTGTGGTTCCGCTCAGATTCCAGAACTTTCTGTCACCGAAATGTGAGGGGAAAGTGTTTTTTTGCCAAATTTTGAGGTTTAAACAGGATTCTGAGTAACCGAACTATGTGAGAGCCCCACAAGTCACCCCATCGTGGATTAACCTAGGTGTCTACTTTAAAAAAATGCACAGGTTTGTAAGGTTTCCCTAGGTGCTGGCTGAGCTAGAGGCCAAAATCCACCGCTAGGCACGTTGCAAAAAAGAGCTCTGTTTTCTTTGGGAACATGTGATGTGTCCACGTTGTGTTTTGGGACATTTACTGTTGGCGGCACTAGGCCTACCAACACAAGTGAGGTATCATTTATTATCGGAAGACTTGGTGGAACGCTGGATGGAAGGAAATTTGTGGCTCCTCTCAGATTCCAGAACTTTCTGTCACCAAAATGTGAAGAAAAAGTGTTTTGGTTTGCCAGATTTTGAGGATTGCACAGGATTCGAAGTAACAGAACCTGGTGAGAGCCCCACATGTCACCCTATGTTGGATTCCCCTAGGTGTCTACTTTTTAAAAATACACAGGTTTGGTAGATTTCCGTAGCTGCCGGCTGATTTAGGGGCCGAAATCCATAGCTAGGCAGTTTGCAAAAAGCAGTTGTTTTTCCTTTGGGAAAATGTGATGTGTCAATGTTGTGTTTTGGGGCATTTCCTGTCACGGGCACTAGACCTACCCACACAAGCGAGGTACCATTTGTATCGGGTGACCTGGGGGAACACTGGGTGGGAGTATATTTTTGGCTCCTCTCAGATTCCAGAACTTTCTGTCACTGAAATGTGCGGGAAAAGTGTTTCGTTTGCCAAATTTTGAGATGTGCCCAGGATTCCGAGTAACAGAACCTGTTGAGAGCCCCACAAGTCACCCCATCATGGATTCATCTAGGTGTCTACTTTTAAACAATGCACAGGTTTGGTAGGATTCCATAGGTGCCGGTCGAGCTGGAGACCAAAATCCACAGCTCGGCACTTTGCAAAAAACAGCTCTGTTTTCTTTGGGAAAATGTTATGTGTCCAAGTTGTGTTTTGGGGCATTTCCTGTCGCAGGCACTGGGCCTACCGACACAAGTGAGGTACCGTTTTTATCGGAGACTTGGGGGAATGCTGGGTTGAAGGAAATTTGTAGCTCCTCTTAGATTCCAGAATTTTCTGTCACCGAAATGTGAGGAAAAAGTGTTTTTTTTTTGGCAGATTTGGAGGATTTCACAGGATTCTAGGAAACACAACCTGGTGAGAGCCCAACAAGTCATCCCATCTTGTATTCCCCTAGGTGTCTACATTTTAAAAATGCACAGGTTTGGTAGCCTTCCCTAGGCGCCGGCTGAGCTAGAGGCCAAAATCCGCAGCTAGGCAATTTGCGAAAAAGAGCTCTGTTTTCTTTGGGAAAATGTGATGTGTCCACGTTGTGTTTTGGGGCATTTCCTGTTGCAGGCACTAGGCCTACCAACACAAGTGAGGTACCATTTTTATCGTGATACTTGGGTGAAAGCTGGGTGGAAGGAAATTTGTGGCTCCGCTCAGATTCCAGAACTTTCTGTCACCGAAATGTGAGGGGAAAGTGTTTTTTTGCCAAATTTTGAGGTTTGAACAGGATTCTGAGTAACCGAACTATGTGAGAGCCCCACAAGTCACCCCATTGTGGATTAACCTAGGTGTCTACTTTTCAAAAATACACAGGTTTGTAAGGTTTCCCTAGGTGCTGGCTGAGCTAGAGGCCAAAATCCACCGCTAGGCACGTTGCAAAAAAGAGCTCTGTTTTCTTTGGGAACATGTGATGTGTCCACGTTGTGTTTTGGGACATTTCCTGTTGGCGGCACTAGGCCTACCAACACAAGTGAGGTATCATTTATTATCGGAAGACTTGGTGGAACGCTGGATGGAAGGAAATTTGTGGCTCCTCTCAGATTCCAGAACTTTCTGTCACCAAAATGTGAAGAAAAAGTGTTTTGGTTTGCCAGATTTTGAGGATTGCACAGGATTCGAAGTAACAGAACCTGGTGAGAGCCCCACATGTCACCCTATGTTGGATTCCCCTAGGTGTCTACTTTTTAAAAATGCACAGGTTTGGTAGATTTCCGTAGCTGCCGGCTGAGCTAGGGGCCGAAATCCATAGCTAGGCAGTTTGCAAAAAGCAGTTGTTTTTCCTTTGGGAAAATGTGATGTGTCAATGTTGTGTTTTGGGGAATTTCCTGTCACAGGCACAAGACCTACCCACACAAGAGAGGTACCATTTGTATCGGGTGACCTGGGGGAACACTGGGTGGGAGTACATTTTTGGCTCCTCTCAGATTCCAGAACTTTCTGTCACTGAAATGTGCGGGAAAAGTGTTTCTTTTGCCAAATTTTGAGATTTGCCCAGGATTCCGAGTAACAGAACCTGTTGAGAGCCCCACAAGTCACCCCATCATGGATTCATCTAGGTGTCTACTTTTAAAAAATGCACAGGTTTGGTAGGATTCCATAGGTGCCGGTCGAGCTGGAGACCAAAATCCACAGCTCGGCACTTTGCAAAAAACAGCTCTGTTTTCTTTGGGAAAATGTTATGTGTCCAAGTTGTGTTTTGGGGCATTTCCTGTCGTAGGCACTGGGCCTACCGACACAAGTGAGGTACCGTTTTTATCGGAGACTTGGGGGAATGCTGGGTTGAAGGAAATTTGTAGCTCCTCTTAGATTCCAGTATTTTCTGTCACCGAAATGTGAGGAAAAAGTGTTTTTTTTTTGCAGATTTGGAGGATTTCACAGGATTCTAGGAAACACAACCTGGTGAGAGCCCAACAAGTCCCCCCATCTTGTATTCCCCTAGGTGTCTACATTTTAAAAATGCACAGGTTTGGTAGGCTTCCCTAGGCGCCGGCTGAGCTAGAGGCCAAAATCCGCAGCTAGGCAATTTGCGAAAAAGAGCTCTGTTTTCTTTGGGAAAATGTGATGTGTCCACGTTGTGTTTTGGGGCATTTCCTTTTGCAGGCACTAGGCCTACCAACACAAGTGAGGTACCATTTGTATCGTGATACTTGGGTGAAAGCTGGGTGGAAGGAAATTTGTGGCTCCACTCAGATTCCAGAACTTTGTGTCACCGAAATGTGAGGGGAAAGTGTTTTTTTGCCAAATTTTGAGGTTTGAACAGGATTCTGAGTAACCGAACTATGTGAGAGCCCCACAAGTCACCCCATCGTGGATTAACCTAGGTGTCTACTTTTAAAAAATGCACAGGTTTGTAAGGTTTCCCTAGGTGCTGGCTGAGCTAGAGGCCAAAATCCACCGCTAGGCACGTTGCAAAAAAGAGCTCTGTTTTCTTTGGGAACATGTGATGTGTCCACGTTGTGTTTTGGGACATTTACTGTTGGCGGCACTAGGCCTACCAACACAAGTGAGGTATCATTTATTATCGGAAGACTTGGTGGAACGCTGGATGGAAGGAAATTTGTGGCTCCTCTCAGATTCCAGAACTTTCTGTCACCAAAATGTGAAGAAAAAGTGTTTTGGTTTGCCAGATTTTGAGGATTGCACAGGATTCGAAGTAACAGAACCTGGTGAGAGCCCCACATGTCACCCTATGTTGGATTCCCCTAGGTGTCTACTTTTTAAAAATGCACAGGTTTGGTAGATTTCCGTAGCTGCCGGCTGAGCTAGGGGCCGAAATCCATAGCTAGGCAGTTTGCAAAAAGCAGTTGTTTTTCCTTTGGGAAAATGTGATGTGTCAATGTTGTGTTTTGGGGCATTTCCTGTCACGGGCACTAGACCTACCCACACAAGCGAGGTACCATTTGTATTGGGTGACCTGGGGGAACACTGGGTGGGAGTACATTTTTGGCTCCTCTCAGATTCCAGAACTTTCTGTCACTGAAATGTGCGGGAAAAGTGTTTCTTTTGCCAAATTTTGAGATTTGCCCAGGATTCCGAGTAACAGAACCTGTTGAGAGCCCCACAAGTCACCCCATCATGGATTCATCTAGGTGTCTACTTTTAAAAAATGCACAGGTTTGGTAGGATTCCATAGGTGCCGGTCGAGCTGGAGACCAAAATCCACAGATCGGCACTTTGCAAAAACAGCTCTGTTTTCTTTGGGAAAATGTTATGTGTCCACGTTGTGTTTTGGTGCATATCCTGTCGCAGGCACTGGGCCTACCGACACAAGTGAGGTACCGTTTTTATCGGAGACTTGGGGGAATGCTGGGTTGAAGGAAATTTGTAGCTCCTCTTAGATTCCAGAATTTTCTGTCACCGAAATGTGAGGAAAAAGTGTTTTTTTTTGGCAGATTTGGAGGATTTCACAGGATTCTAGGAAACACAACCTGGTGAGAGCCCAACAAGTCACCCCATCTTGTATTCCCCTAGGTGTCTACATTTTAAAAATGCACAGGTTTGGTAGGCTTCCATAGGCGCCGGCTGAGCTAGAGGCCAAAATCCGCAGCTAGGCAATTTGCGAAAAAGAGCTCTGTTTTCTTTGGGAAAATGTGATGTGTCCACGTTGTGTTTTGGGGCATTTCCTGTTGCAGGCACTAGGCCTACCAACACAAGTGAGGTACCATTTTTATCGTGATACTTGGGTGAAAGCTGGGTGGAAGGAAATTTGTGGCTCCGCTCAGATTCCAGAACTTTCTGTCACCGAAAAGTGAGGGGAAAGTGTTTTTTTTGCCAAATTTTGAGGTTTGAACAGGATTCTGAGTAACCGAACTATGTGAGAGCCCCACAAGTCACCCCATTGTGGATTAACCTAGGTGTCTACTTTTCAAAAATGCACAGGTTTGTAAGGTTTCCCTAGGTGCTGGCTGAGCTAGAGGCCAAAATCCACCGCTAGGCACGTTGCAAAAAAGAGCTCTGTTTTCTTTGGGAACATGTGATGTGTCCACGTTGTGTTTTGGGACATTTCCTGTTGGCGGCACTAGGCCTACCAACACAAGTGAGGTATCATTTATTATCAGAAGACTTGGTGGAACGCTGGATGGAAGGAAATTTGTGGCTCCTCTCAGATTCCAGAACTTTCTGTCACCAAAATGTGAAGAAAAAGTGTTTTGGTTTGCCAGATTTTGAGGATTGCACAGGATTCGAAGTAACAGAACCTGGTGAGAGCCCCACATGTCACCCTATGTTGGATTCCCCTAGGTGTCTACTTTTTAAAAATGCACAGGTTTGGTAGATTTCCGTAGCTGCCGGCTGAGCTAGGGGCCGAAATCCATAGCTAGGCAGTTTGCAAAAAGCAGTTGTTTTTCCTTTGGGAAAATGTGATGTGTCAATGTTGTGTTTTGGGGAATTTCCTGTCACGGGCACAAGACCTACCCACACAAGCGAGGTACCATTTGTATCGGGTGACCTGGGGGAACACTGGGTGGGAGTACATTTTTGGCTCCTCTCAGATTCCAGAACTTTCTGTCACTGAAATGTGCGGGAAAAGTGTTTCTTTTGCCAAATTTTGAGATTTGCCCAGGATTCCGAGTAACAGAACCTGTTGAGAGCCCCACAAGTCACCCCATCATGGATTCATCTAGGTGTCTACTTTAAAAAAATGCACAGGTTTGGTAGGATTCCATAGGTGCCGGTCGAGCTGGAGACCAAAATCCACAGATCGGCACTTTGCAAAAAACAGCTCTCTTTTCTTTGGGAAAATGTTATGTGTCCACGTTGTGTTTTGGGGCATTTCCTGTCGCAGGCACTGGGCCTACCGACACAAGTGAGGTACCGTTTTTATCGGAGACTTGGGGGAATGCTGGGTTGATGGAAATTTGTAGCTCCTCTTAGATTCCAGAATTTTCTGTCACCGAAATGTGAGGAAAAAGTGTTTTTTTTGGCAGATTTGGAGGATTTCACAGGATTCTAGGAAAAACAACCTGGTGAGAGCCCAACAAGTCACCCCATCTTGTATTCCCCTAGGTGTCTACATTTTAAAAATGCACAGGTTTGGTAGGCTTCCCTAGGCGCCGGCTGAGCTAGAGGCCAAAATCCACAGCTAGGCAATTTGCGAAAAAGAGCTCTGTTTTCTTTGGGAAAATGTGATGTGTCCACGTTGTGTTTTGGGGCATTTCCTGTTGCAGGCACTAGGCCTACCAACACAAGTGAGGTACCATTTTTATCGTGATACTTGGGTGAAAGCTGGGTGGAAGGAAATTTGTGGCTCCGCTCAGATTCCAGAACTTTCTGTCACCGAAATGTGAGGGGAAAGTGTTTTTTTGCCAAATTTTGAGGTTTGAACAGGATTCTGAGTAACCGAACTATGTGAGAGCCCCACAAGTCACCCCATCGTGGATTAACCTAGGTGTCTACTTTTAAAAAATGCACAGGTTTGTAAGGTTTCCCTAGGTGCTGGCTGAGCTAGAGGCCAAAATCCACAGCTAGGCACGTTGCAAAAAAGAGCTCTGTTTTCTTTGGGAACATGTGATGTGTCCACGTTGTGTTTTGGGACATTTACTGTTGGCGGCACTAGGCCTACCAACACAAGTGAGGTATCATTTATTATCGGAAGACTTGGTGGAACGCTGGATGGAAGGAAATTTGTGGCTCCTCTCAGATTCCAGAACTTTCTGTCACCAAAATGTGAAGAAAAAGTGTTTTGGTTTACCAGATTTTGAGGATTGCACAGGATTCGAAGTAACAGAACCTGGTGAGAGCCCCACATGTCACCCTATGTTGGATTCCCCTAGGTGTCTAATTTTTAAAAATGCACAGGTTTGGTAGATTTCCGTAGCTGCCGGCTGAGCTAGGGGCCGAAATCCATAGCTAGGCAGTTTGCAAAAAGCAGTTGTTTTTCCTTTGGGAAAATGTGATGTGTCAATGTTGTGTTTTGGGGAATTTCCTGTCACGGGCACAAGACCTACCCACACAAGCGAGGTACCATTTGTATCGGGTGACCTGGGGGAACACTGGGTGGGAGTACATTTTTGGCTCCTCTCAGATTCCAGAACTTTCTGTCACTGAAATGTGCGGGAAAAGTGTTTCTTTTGCCAAATTTTGAGATTTGCCCAGGATTCCGAGTAACAGAACCTGTTGAGAGCCCCACAAGTCACCCCATCATGGATTCATCTAGGTGTCTACTTTTAAAAAATGCACAGGTTTGGTAGGATTCCATAGGTGCCGGTCTAGCTGGAGACCAAAATCCACAGATCGGCACTTTGCAAAAAACAGCTCTGTTTTCTTTGGGAAAATGTTATGTGTCCACGTTGTGTTTTGGGGCATTTCCTGTCGCAGGCACTGGGCCTACCGACACAAGTGAGGTACCGTTTTTATCGGAGACTTGGGGGAATGCTGGGTTGATGGAAATTTGTAGCTCCTCTTAGATTCCAGAATTTTCTGTCACCGAAATGTGAGGAAAAAGTGTTTTTTTGGGCAGATTTGGAGGATTTCACAGGATTCTAGGAAAAACAACCTGGTGAGAGCCCAACAAGTCACCCCATCTTGTATTCCCCTAGGTGTCTACATTTTAAAAATGCACAGGTTTGGTAGGCTTCCCTAGGCGCCGGCTGAGCTAGAGGCCAAAATCCACAGCTAGGCAATTTGCGAAAAAGAGCTCTGTTTTCTTTGGGAAAATGTGATGTGTCCACGTTGTGTTTTGGGGCATTTCCTGTTGCAGGCACTAGGCCTACCAACACAAGTGAGGTACCATTTTTATCGGGATACTTGGGTGAAAGCTGGGTGGAAGGAAATTTGTGGTTCCGCTCAGATTCCAGAACTTTCTGTCACCGAAATGTGAGGGGAAAGTGTTTTTTTGCCAAATTTTGAGGTTTGAACAGGATTCTGAGTAACCGAACTATGTGAGAGCCCCACAAGTCACCCCATCGTGGATTAACCTAGGTGTCTACTTTTAAAAAATGCACAGGTTTGTAAGGTTTCCCTAGGTGCTGGCTGAGCTAGAGGCCAAAATCCACCGCTAGGCACGTTGCAAAAAAGAGCTCTGTTTTCTTTGGGAACATGTGATGTGTCCACGTTGTGTTTTGGGACATTTACTGTTGGCGGCACTAGGCCTACCAACACAAGTGAGGTATCATTTATTATCGGAAGACTTGGTGGAACGCTGGATGGAAGGAAATTTGTGGCTCCTCTCAGATTCCAGAACTTTCTGTCACCAAAATGTGAAGAAAAAGTGTTTTGGTTTGCCAGATTTTGAGGATTGCACAGGATTCGAAGTAACAGAACCTGGTGAGAGCCCCACATGTCACCCTATGTTGGATTCCCCTAGGTGTCTACTTTTTAAAAATACACAGGTTTGGTAGATTTCCGTAGCTGCCGGCTGAGCTAGGGGCCGAAATCCATAGCTAGGCAGTTTGCAAAAAGCAGTTGTTTTTCCTTTGGGAAAATGTGATGTGTCAATGTTGTGTTTTGGGGAATTTCCTGTCACGGGCACAAGACCTACCCACACAAGCGAGGTACCATTTGTATCGGGTGACCTGGGGGAACACTGGGTGGGAGTACATTTTTGGCTCCTCTCAGATTCCAGAACTTTCTGTCACTGAAATGTGCGGGAAAAGTGTTTCTTTTGCCAAATTTTGAGATTTGCCCAGGATTCCGAGTAACAGAACCTGTTGAGAGCCCCACAAGTCACCCCATCATGGATTCATCTAGGTGTCTACTTTAAAAAAATGCACAGGTTTGGTAGGATTCCATAGGTGCCGGTCGAGCTGGAGACCAAAATCCACAGATCGGCACTTTGCAAAAAACAGCTCTGTTTTCTTTGGGAAAATGTTATGTGTCCACGTTGTGTTTTGGGGCATTTCCTGTTGCAGGCACTGGGCCTACCGACACAAGTGAGGTACCGTTTTTATCGGAGACTTGGGGGAATGCTGGGTTGATGGAAATTTGTAGCTCCTCTTAGATTCCAGAATTTTCTGTCACCGAAATGTGAGGAAAAAGTGTTTTTTTTTGGCAGATTTGGAGGATTTCACAGGATTCTAGGAAAAACAACCTGGTGAGAGCCCAACAAGTCACCCCATCTTGTATTCCCCTAGGTGTCTACATTTTAAAAATGCACAGGTTTGGTAGGCTTCCCTAGGCGCCGGCTGAGCTAGAGGCCAAAATCCACAGCTAGGCAATTTGCGAAAAAGAGCTCTGTTTTCTTTGGGAAAATGTGATGTGTCCACGTTGTGTTTTGGGGCATTTCCTGTTGCAGGCACTAGGCCTACCAACACAAGTGAGGTACCATTTTTATCGTGATACTTGGGTGAAAGCTGGGTGGAAGGAAATTTGTGGCTCCGCTCAGATTCCAGAACTTTCTGTCACCGAAATGTGAGGGGAAAGTGTTTTTTTTGCCAAATTTTGAGGTTTGAACAGGATTCTGAGTAACCGAACTATGTGAGAGCCCCACAAGTCACCCCATCGTGGATTAACCTAGGTGTCTACTTTTAAAAAATGCACAGGTTTGTAAGGTTTCCCTAGGTGCTGGCTGAGCTAGAGGCCAAAATCCACAGCTAGGCACGTTGCAAAAAAGAGCTCTGTTTTCTTTGGGAACATGTGATGTGTCCACGTTGTGTTTTGGGACATTTACTGTTGGCGGCACTAGGCCTACCAACACAAGTGAGGTATCATTTATTATCGGAAGACTTGGTGGAACGCTGGATGGAAGGAAATTTGTGGCTCCTCTCAGATTCCAGAACTTTCTGTCACCAAAATGTGAAGAAAAAGTGTTTTGGTTTGCCAGATTTTGAGGATTGCACAGGATTCGAAGTAACAGAACCTGGTGAGAGCCCCACATGTCACCCTATGTTGGATTCCCCTAGGTGTCTACTTTTTAAAAATGCACAGGTTTGGTAGATTTCCGTAGCTGCCGGCTGAGCTAGGGGCCGAAATCCATAGCTAGGCAGTTTGCAAAAAGCAGTTGTTTTTCCTTTGGGAAAATGTGATGTGTCAATGTTGTGTTTTGGGGAATTTCCTGTCACGGGCACAAGACCTACCCACACAAGCGAGGTACCATTTGTATCGGGTGACCTGGGGGAACACTGGGTGGGAGTACATTTTTGGCTCCTCTCAGATTCCAGAACTTTCTGTCACTGAAATGTGCGGGAAAAGTGTTTCTTTTGCCAAATTTTGAGATTTGCCCAGGATTCCGAGTAACAGAACCTGTTGAGAGCCCCACAAGTCACCCCATCATGGATTCATCTAGGTGTCTACTTTTAAAAAATGCACAGGTTTGGTAGGATTCCATAGGTGCCGGTCTAGCTGGAGACCAAAATCCACAGATCGGCACTTTGCAAAAAACAGCTCTGTTTTCTTTGGGAAAATGTTATGTGTCCACGTTGTGTTTTGGGGCATTTCCTGTCGCAGGCACTGGGCCTACCGACACAAGTGAGGTACCGTTTTTATCGGAGACTTGGGGGAATGCTGGGTTGATGGAAATTTGTAGCTCCTCTTAGATTCCAGAATTTTCTGTCACCGAAATGTGAGGAAAAAGTGTTTTTTTGGGCAGATTTGGAGGATTTCACAGGATTCTAGGAAAAACAACCTGGTGAGAGCCCAACAAGTCACCCCAACTTGTATTCCCCTAGGTGTCTACATTTTAAAAATGCACAGGTTTGGTAGGCTTCCCTAGGCGCCGGCTGAGCTAGAGGCCAAAATCCACAGCTAGGCAATTTGCGAAAAAGAGCTCTGTTTTCTTTGGGAAAATGTGATGTGTCCACGTTGTGTTTTGGGGCATTTCCTGTTGCAGGCACTAGGCCTACCAACACAAGTGAGGTACCATTTTTATCGGGATACTTGGGTGAAAGCTGGGTGGAAGGAAATTTGTGGTTCCGCTCAGATTCCAGAACTTTCTGTCACCGAAATGTGAGGGGAAAGTGTTTTTTTGCCAAATTTTGAGGTTTAAACAGGATTCTGAGTAACCGAACTATGTGAGAGCCCCACAAGTCACCCCATCGTGGATTAACCTAGGTGTCTACTTTAAAAAAATGCACAGGTTTGTAAGGTTTCCCTAGGTGCTGGCTGAGCTAGAGGCCAAAATCCACCGCTAGGCACGTTGCAAAAAAGAGCTCTGTTTTCTTTGGGAACATGTGATGTGTCCACGTTGTGTTTTGGGACATTTACTGTTGGCGGCACTAGGCCTACCAACACAAGTGAGGTATCATTTATTATCGGAAGACTTGGTGGAACGCTGGATGGAAGGAAATTTGTGGCTCCTCTCAGATTCCAGAACTTTCTGTCACCAAAATGTGAAGAAAAAGTGTTTTGGTTTGCCAGATTTTGAGGATTGCACAGGATTCGAAGTAACAGAACCTGGTGAGAGCCCCACATGTCACCCTATGTTGGATTCCCCTAGGTGTCTACTTTTTAAAAATACACAGGTTTGGTAGATTTCCGTAGCTGCCGGCTGATTTAGGGGCCGAAATCCATAGCTAGGCAGTTTGCAAAAAGCAGTTGTTTTTCCTTTGGGAAAATGTGATGTGTCAATGTTGTGTTTTGGGGCATTTCCTGTCACGGGCACTAGACCTACCCACACAAGCGAGGTACCATTTGTATCGGGTGACCTGGGGGAACACTGGGTGGGAGTACATTTTTGGCTCCTCTCAGATTCCAGAACTTTCTGTCACTGAAATGTGCGGGAAAAGTGTTTCTTTTGCCAAATTTTGAGATGTGCCCAGGATTCCGAGTAACAGAACCTGTTGAGAGCCCCACAAGTCACCCCATCATGGATTCATCTAGGTGTCTACTTTTAAACAATGCACAGGTTTGGTAGGATTCCATAGGTGCCGGTCGAGCTGGAGACCAAAATCCACAGCTCGGCACTTTGCAAAAAACAGCTCTGTTTTCTTTGGGAAAATGTTATGTGTCCAAGTTGTGTTTTGGGGCATTTCCTGTCGCAGGCACTGGGCCTACCGACACAAGTGAGGTACCGTTTTTATCGGAGACTTGGGGGAATGCTGGGTTGAAGGAAATTTGTAGCTCCTCTTAGATTCCAGAATTTTCTGTCACCGAAATGTGAGGAAAAAGTGTTTTTTTTTTGGCAGATTTGGAGGATTTCACAGGATTCTAGGAAACACAACCTGGTGAGAGCCCAACAAGTCACCCCATCTTGTATTCCCCTAGGTGTCTACATTTTAAAAATGCACAGGTTTGGTAGCCTTCCCTAGGCGCCGGCTGAGCTAGAGGCCAAAATCCGCAGCTAGGCAATTTGCGAAAAAGAGCTCTGTTTTCTTTGGGAAAATGTGATGTGTCCACGTTGTGTTTTGGGGCATTTCCTGTTGCAGGCACTAGGCCTACCAACACAAGTGAGGTACCATTTTTATCGTGATACTTGGGTGAAAGCTGGGTGGAAGGAAATTTGTGGCTCCGCTCAGATTCCAGAACTTTCTGTCACCGAAATGTGAGGGGAAAGTGTTTTTTTGCCAAATTTTGAGGTTTGAACAGGATTCTGAGTAACCGAACTATGTGAGAGCCCCACAAGTCACCCCATTGTGGATTAACCTAGGTGTCTACTTTTCAAAAATGCACAGGTTTGTAAGGTTTCCCTAGGTGCTGGCTGAGCTAGAGGCCAAAATCCACCGCTAGGCACGTTGCAAAAAAGAGCTCTGTTTTCTTTGGGAACATGTGATGTGTCCACGTTGTGTTTTGGGACATTTCCTGTTGGCGGCACTAGGCCTACCAACACAAGTGAGGTATCATTTATTATCGGAAGACTTGGTGGAACGCTGGATGGAAGGAAATTTGTGGCTCCTCTCAGATTCCAGAACTTTCTGTCACCAAAATGTGAAGAAAAAGTGTTTTGGTTTGCCAGATTTTGAGGATTGCACAGGATTCGAAGTAACAGAACCTGGTGAGAGCCCCACATGTCACCCTATGTTGGATTCCCCTAGGTGTCTACTTTTTAAAAATGCACAGGTTTGGTAGATTTCCGTAGCTGCCGGCTGAGCTAGGGGCCGAAATCCATAGCTAGGCAGTTTGCAAAAAGCAGTTGTTTTTCCTTTGGGAAAATGTGATGTGTCAATGTTGTGTTTTGGGGAATTTCCTGTCACAGGCACAAGACCTACCCACACAAGCGAGGTACCATTTGTATCGGGTGACCTGGGGGAACACTGGGTGGGAGTACATTTTTGGCTCCTCTCAGATTCCAGAACTTTCTGTCACTGAAATGTGCGGGAAAAGTGTTTCTTTTGCCAAATTTTGAGATTTGCCCAGGATTCCGAGTAACAGAACCTGTTGAGAGCCCCACAAGTCACCCCATCATGGATTCATCTAGGTGTCTACTTTTAAAAAATGCACAGGTTTGGTAGGATTCCATAGGTGCCGGTCGAGCTGGAGACCAAAATCCACAGCTCGGCACTTTGCAAAAAACAGCTCTGTTTTCTTTGGGAAAATGTTATGTGTCCACGTTGTGTTTTGGGGCATTTCCTGTCGCAGGCACTGGGCCTACCGACACAAGTGAGGTACCGTTTTTATCGGAGACTTGGGGGAATGCTGGGTTGATGGAAATTTGTAGCTCCTCTTAGATTCCAGAATTTTCTGTCACCGAAATGTGAGGAAAAAGTGTTTTTTTGGGCAGATTTGGAGGATTTCACAGGATTCTAGGAAAAACAACCTGGTGAGAGCCCAACAAGTCACCCCATCTTGTATTCCCCTAGGTGTCTACATTTTAAAAATGCACAGGTTTGGTAGGCTTCCCTAGGCGCCGGCTGAGCTAGAGGCCAAAATCCACAGCTAGGCAATTTGCGAAAAAGAGCTCTGTTTTCTTTGGGAAAATGTGATGTGTCCACGTTGTGTTTTGGGGCATTTCCTGTTGCAGGCACTAGGCCTACCAACACAAGTGAGGTACCATTTTTATCGGGATACTTGGGTGAAAGCTGGGTGGAAGGAAATTTGTGGTTCCGCTCAGATTCCAGAACTTTCTGTCACCGAAATGTGAGGGGAAAGTGTTTTTTTGCCAAATTTTGAGGTTTAAACAGGATTCTGAGTAACCGAACTATGTGAGAGCCCCACAAGTCACCCCATCGTGGATTAACCTAGGTGTCTACTTTAAAAAAATGCACAGGTTTGTAAGGTTTCCCTAGGTGCTGGCTGAGCTAGAGGCCAAAATCCACCGCTAGGCACGTTGCAAAAAAGAGCTCTGTTTTCTTTGGGAACATGTGATGTGTCCACGTTGTGTTTTGGGACATTTACTGTTGGCGGCACTAGGCCTACCAACACAAGTGAGGTATCATTTATTATCGGAAGACTTGGTGGAACGCTGGATGGAAGGAAATTTGTGGCTCCTCTCAGATTCCAGAACTTTCTGTCACCAAAATGTGAAGAAAAAGTGTTTTGGTTTGCCAGATTTTGAGGATTGCACAGGATTCGAAGTAACAGAACCTGGTGAGAGCCCCACATGTCACCCTATGTTGGATTCCCCTAGGTGTCTACTTTTTAAAAATACACAGGTTTGGTAGATTTCCGTAGCTGCCGGCTGATTTAGGGGCCGAAATCCATAGCTAGGCAGTTTGCAAAAAGCAGTTGTTTTTCCTTTGGGAAAATGTGATGTGTCAATGTTGTGTTTTGGGGCATTTCCTGTCACGGGCACTAGACCTACCCACACAAGCGAGGTACCATTTGTATCGGGTGACCTGGGGGAACACTGGGTGGGAGTATATTTTTGGCTCCTCTCAGATTCCAGAACTTTCTGTCACTGAAATGTGCGGGAAAAGTGTTTCGTTTGCCAAATTTTGAGATGTGCCCAGGATTCCGAGTAACAGAACCTGTTGAGAGCCCCACAAGTCACCCCATCATGGATTCATCTAGGTGTCTACTTTTAAACAATGCACAGGTTTGGTAGGATTCCATAGGTGCCGGTCGAGCTGGAGACCAAAATCCACAGCTCGGCACTTTGCAAAAAACAGCTCTGTTTTCTTTGGGAAAATGTTATGTGTCCAAGTTGTGTTTTGGGGCATTTCCTGTCGCAGGCACTGGGCCTACCGACACAAGTGAGGTACCGTTTTTATCGGAGACTTGGGGGAATGCTGGGTTGAAGGAAATTTGTAGCTCCTCTTAGATTCCAGAATTTTCTGTCACCGAAATGTGAGGAAAAAGTGTTTTTTTTTTGGCAGATTTGGAGGATTTCACAGGATTCTAGGAAACACAACCTGGTGAGAGCCCAACAAGTCATCCCATCTTGTATTCCCCTAGGTGTCTACATTTTAAAAATGCACAGGTTTGGTAGCCTTCCCTAGGCGCCGGCTGAGCTAGAGGCCAAAATCCGCAGCTAGGCAATTTGCGAAAAAGAGCTCTGTTTTCTTTGGGAAAATGTGATGTGTCCACGTTGTGTTTTGGGGCATTTCCTGTTGCAGGCACTAGGCCTACCAACACAAGTGAGGTACCATTTTTATCGTGATACTTGGGTGAAAGCTGGGTGGAAGGAAATTTGTGGCTCCGCTCAGATTCCAGAACTTTCTGTCACCGAAATGTGAGGGGAAAGTGTTTTTTTGCCAAATTTTGAGGTTTGAACAGGATTCTGAGTAACCGAACTATGTGAGAGCCCCACAAGTCACCCCATTGTGGATTAACCTAGGTGTCTACTTTTCAAAAATACACAGGTTTGTAAGGTTTCCCTAGGTGCTGGCTGAGCTAGAGGCCAAAATCCACCGCTAGGCACGTTGCAAAAAAGAGCTCTGTTTTCTTTGGGAACATGTGATGTGTCCACGTTGTGTTTTGGGACATTTCCTGTTGGCGGCACTAGGCCTACCAACACAAGTGAGGTATCATTTATTATCGGAAGACTTGGTGGAACGCTGGATGGAAGGAAATTTGTGGCTCCTCTCAGATTCCAGAACTTTCTGTCACCAAAATGTGAAGAAAAAGTGTTTTGGTTTGCCAGATTTTGAGGATTGCACAGGATTCGAAGTAACAGAACCTGGTGAGAGCCCCACATGTCACCCTATGTTGGATTCCCCTAGGTGTCTACTTTTTAAAAATGCACAGGTTTGGTAGATTTCCGTAGCTGCCGGCTGAGCTAGGGGCCGAAATCCATAGCTAGGCAGTTTGCAAAAAGCAGTTGTTTTTCCTTTGGGAAAATGTGATGTGTCAATGTTGTGTTTTGGGGAATTTCCTGTCACAGGCACAAGACCTACCCACACAAGCGAGGTACCATTTGTATCGGGTGACCTGGGGGAACACTGGGTGGGAGTACATTTTTGGCTCCTCTCAGATTCCAGAACTTTCTGTCACTGAAATGTGCGGGAAAAGTGTTTCTTTTGCCAAATTTTGAGATTTGCCCAGGATTCCGAGTAACAGAACCTGTTGAGAGCCCCACAAGTCACCCCATCATGGATTCATCTAGGTGTCTACTTTTAAAAAATGCACAGGTTTGGTAGGATTCCATAGGTGCCGGTCGAGCTGGAGACCAAAATCCACAGCTCGGCACTTTGCAAAAAACAGCTCTGTTTTCTTTGGGAAAATGTTATGTGTCCAAGTTGTGTTTTGGGGCATTTCCTGTCGTAGGCACTGGGCCTACCGACACAAGTGAGGTACCGTTTTTATCGGAGACTTGGGGGAATGCTGGGTTGAAGGAAATTTGTAGCTCCTCTTAGATTCCAGTATTTTCTGTCACCGAAATGTGAGGAAAAAGTGTTTTTTTTTTGCAGATTTGGAGGATTTCACAGGATTCTAGGAAACACAACCTGGTGAGAGCCCAACAAGTCCCCCCATCTTGTATTCCCCTAGGTGTCTACATTTTAAAAATGCACAGGTTTGGTAGGCTTCCCTAGGCGCCGGCTGAGCTAGAGGCCAAAATCCGCAGCTAGGCAATTTGCGAAAAAGAGCTCTGTTTTCTTTGGGAAAATGTGATGTGTCCACGTTGTGTTTTGGGGCATTTCCTTTTGCAGGCACTAGGCCTACCAACACAAGTGAGGTACCATTTGTATCGTGATACTTGGGTGAAAGCTGGGTGGAAGGAAATGTGTGGCTCCACTCAGATTCCAGAACTTTGTGTCACCGAAATGTGAGGGGAAAGTGTTTTTTTGCCAAATTTTGAGGTTTGAACAGGATTCTGAGTAACCGAACTATGTGAGAGCCCCACAAGTCACCCCATCGTGGATTAACCTAGGTGTCTACTTTTAAAAAATGCACAGGTTTGTAAGGTTTCCCTAGGTGCTGGCTGAGCTAGAGGCCAAAATCCACCGCTAGGCACGTTGCAAAAAAGAGCTCTGTTTTCTTTGGGAACATGTGATGTGTCCACGTTGTGTTTTGGGACATTTACTGTTGGCGGCACTAGGCCTACCAACACAAGTGAGGTATCATTTATTATCGGAAGACTTGGTGGAACGCTGGATGGAAGGAAATTTGTGGCTCCTCTCAGATTCCAGAACTTTCTGTCACCAAAATGTGAAGAAAAAGTGTTTTGGTTTGCCAGATTTTGAGGATTGCACAGGATTCGAAGTAACAGAACCTGGTGAGAGCCCCACATGTCACCCTATGTTGGATTCCCCTAGGTGTCTACTTTTTAAAAATGCACAGGTTTGGTAGATTTCCGTAGCTGCCGGCTGAGCTAGGGGCCGAAATCCATAGCTAGGCAGTTTGCAAAAAGCAGTTGTTTTTCCTTTGGGAAAATGTGATGTGTCAATGTTGTGTTTTGGGGCATTTCCTGTCACGGGCACTAGACCTACCCACACAAGCGAGGTACCATTTGTATTGGGTGACCTGGGGGAACACTGGGTGGGAGTACATTTTTGGCTCCTCTCAGATTCCAGAACTTTCTGTCACTGAAATGTGCGGGAAAAGTGTTTCTTTTGCCAAATTTTGAGATTTGCCCAGGATTCCGAGTAACAGAACCTGTTGAGAGCCCCACAAGTCACCCCATCATGGATTCATCTAGGTGTCTACTTTTAAAAAATGCACAGGTTTGGTAGGATTCCATAGGTGCCGGTCGAGCTGGAGACCAAAATCCACAGATCGGCACTTTGCAAAAACAGCTCTGTTTTCTTTGGGAAAATGTTATGTGTCCACGTTGTGTTTTGGTGCATATCCTGTCGCAGGCACTGGGCCTACCGACACAAGTGAGGTACCGTTTTTATCGGAGACTTGGGGGAATGCTGGGTTGAAGGAAATTTGTAGCTCCTCTTAGATTCCAGAATTTTCTGTCACCGAAATGTGAGGAAAAAGTGTTTTTTTTTGGCAGATTTGGAGGATTTCACAGGATTCTAGGAAACACAACCTGGTGAGAGCCCAACAAGTCACCCCATCTTGTATTCCCCTAGGTGTCTACATTTTAAAAATGCACAGGTTTGGTAGGCTTCCATAGGCGCCGGCTGAGCTAGAGGCCAAAATCCGCAGCTAGGCAATTTGCGAAAAAGAGCTCTGTTTTCTTTGGGAAAATGTGATGTGTCCACGTTGTGTTTTGGGGCATTTCCTGTTGCAGGCACTAGGCCTACCAACACAAGTGAGGTACCATTTTTATCGTGATACTTGGGTGAAAGCTGGGTGGAAGGAAATTTGTGGCTCCGCTCAGATTCCAGAACTTTCTGTCACCGAAAAGTGAGGGGAAAGTGTTTTTTTGCCAAATTTTGAGGTTTGAACAGGATTCTGAGTAACCGAACTATGTGAGAGCCCCACAAGTCACCCCATTGTGGATTAACCTAGGTGTCTACTTTTCAAAAATGCACAGGTTTGTAAGGTTTCCCTAGGTGCTGGCTGAGCTAGAGGCCAAAATCCACCGCTAGGCACGTTGCAAAAAAGAGCTCTGTTTTCTTTGGGAACATGTGATGTGTCCACGTTGTGTTTTGGGACATTTCCTGTTGGCGGCACTAGGCCTACCAACACAAGTGAGGTATCATTTATTATCAGAAGACTTGGTGGAACGCTGGATGGAAGGAAATTTGTGGCTCCTCTCAGATTCCAGAACTTTCTGTCACCAAAATGTGAAGAAAAAGTGTTTTGGTTTGCCAGATTTTGAGGATTGCACAGGATTCGAAGTAACAGAACCTGGTGAGAGCCCCACATGTCACCCTATGTTGGATTCCCCTAGGTGTCTACTTTTTAAAAATGCACAGGTTTGGTAGATTTCCGTAGCTGCCGGCTGAGCTAGGGGCCGAAATCCATAGCTAGGCAGTTTGCAAAAAGCAGTTGTTTTTCCTTTGGGAAAATGTGATGTGTCAATGTTGTGTTTTGGGGAATTTCCTGTCACGGGCACAAGACCTACCCACACAAGCGAGGTACCATTTGTATCGGGTGACCTGGGGGAACACTGGGTGGGAGTACATTTTTGGCTCCTCTCAGATTCCAGAACTTTCTGTCACTGAAATGTGCGGGAAAAGTGTTTCTTTTGCCAAATTTTGAGATTTGCCCAGGATTCCGAGTAACAGAACCTGTTGAGAGCCCCACAAGTCACCCCATCATGGATTCATCTAGGTGTCTACTTTAAAAAAATGCACAGGTTTGGTAGGATTCCATAGGTGCCGGTCGAGCTGGAGACCAAAATCCACAGATCGGCACTTTGCAAAAAACAGCTCTCTTTTCTTTGGGAAAATGTTATGTGTCCACGTTGTGTTTTGGGGCATTTCCTGTCGCAGGCACTGGGCCTACCGACACAAGTGAGGTACCGTTTTTATCGGAGACTTGGGGGAATGCTGGGTTGATGGAAATTTGTAGCTCCTCTTAGATTCCAGAATTTTCTGTCACCGAAATGTGAGGAAAAAGTGTTTTTTTTGGCAGATTTGGAGGATTTCACAGGATTCTAGGAAAAACAACCTGGTGAGAGCCCAACAAGTCACCCCATCTTGTATTCCCCTAGGTGTCTACATTTTAAAAATGCACAGGTTTGGTAGGCTTCCCTAGGCGCCGGCTGAGCTAGAGGCCAAAATCCACAGCTAGGCAATTTGCGAAAAAGAGCTCTGTTTTCTTTGGGAAAATGTGATGTGTCCACGTTGTGTTTTGGGGCATTTCCTGTTGCAGGCACTAGGCCTACCAACACAAGTGAGGTACCATTTTTATCGTGATACTTGGGTGAAAGCTGGGTGGAAGGAAATTTGTGGCTCCGCTCAGATTCCAGAACTTTCTGTCACCGAAATGTGAGGGGAAAGTGTTTTTTTGCCAAATTTTGAGGTTTGAACAGGATTCTGAGTAACCGAACTATGTGAGAGCCCCACAAGTCACCCCATCGTGGATTAACCTAGGTGTCTACTTTTAAAAAATGCACAGGTTTGTAAGGTTTCCCTAGGTGCTGGCTGAGCTAGAGGCCAAAATCCACAGCTAGGCACGTTGCAAAAAAGAGCTCTGTTTTCTTTGGGAACATGTGATGTGTCCACGTTGTGTTTTGGGACATTTACTGTTGGCGGCACTAGGCCTACCAACACAAGTGAGGTATCATTTATTATCGGAAGACTTGGTGGAACGCTGGATGGAAGGAAATTTGTGGCTCCTCTCAGATTCCAGAACTTTCTGTCACCAAAATGTGAAGAAAAAGTGTTTTGGTTTACCAGATTTTGAGGATTGCACAGGATTCGAAGTAACAGAACCTGGTGAGAGCCCCACATGTCACCCTATGTTGGATTCCCCTAGGTGTCTAATTTTTAAAAATGCACAGGTTTGGTAGATTTCCGTAGCTGCCGGCTGAGCTAGGGGCCGAAATCCATAGCTAGGCAGTTTGCAAAAAGCAGTTGTTTTTCCTTTGGGAAAATGTGATGTGTCAATGTTGTGTTTTGGGGAATTTCCTGTCACGGGCACAAGACCTACCCACACAAGCGAGGTACCATTTGTATCGGGTGACCTGGGGGAACACTGGGTGGGAGTACATTTTTGGCTCCTCTCAGATTCCAGAACTTTCTGTCACTGAAATGTGCGGGAAAAGTGTTTCTTTTGCCAAATTTTGAGATTTGCCCAGGATTCCGAGTAACAGAACCTGTTGAGAGCCCCACAAGTCACCCCATCATGGATTCATCTAGGTGTCTACTTTTAAAAAATGCACAGGTTTGGTAGGATTCCATAGGTGCCGGTCTAGCTGGAGACCAAAATCCACAGATCGGCACTTTGCAAAAAACAGCTCTGTTTTCTTTGGGAAAATGTTATGTGTCCACGTTGTGTTTTGGGGCATTTCCTGTCGCAGGCACTGGGCCTACCGACACAAGTGAGGTACCGTTTTTATCGGAGACTTGGGGGAATGCTGGGTTGATGGAAATTTGTAGCTCCTCTTAGATTCCAGAATTTTCTGTCACCGAAATGTGAGGAAAAAGTGTTTTTTTGGGCAGATTTGGAGGATTTCACAGGATTCTAGGAAAAACAACCTGGTGAGAGCCCAACAAGTCACCCCATCTTGTATTCCCCTAGGTGTCTACATTTTAAAAATGCACAGGTTTGGTAGGCTTCCCTAGGCGCCGGCTGAGCTAGAGGCCAAAATCCACAGCTAGGCAATTTGCGAAAAAGAGCTCTGTTTTCTTTGGGAAAATGTGATGTGTCCACGTTGTGTTTTGGGGCATTTCCTGTTGCAGGCACTAGGCCTACCAACACAAGTGAGGTACCATTTTTATCGGGATACTTGGGTGAAAGCTGGGTGGAAGGAAATTTGTGGTTCCGCTCAGATTCCAGAACTTTCTGTCACCGAAATGTGAGGGGAAAGTGTTTTTTTGCCAAATTTTGAGGTTTGAACAGGATTCTGAGTAACCGAACTATGTGAGAGCCCCACAAGTCACCCCATCGTGGATTAACCTAGGTGTCTACTTTTAAAAAATGCACAGGTTTGTAAGGTTTCCCTAGGTGCTGGCTGAGCTAGAGGCCAAAATCCACCGCTAGGCACGTTGCAAAAAAGAGCTCTGTTTTCTTTGGGAACATGTGATGTGTCCACGTTGTGTTTTGGGACATTTACTGTTGGCGGCACTAGGCCTACCAACACAAGTGAGGTATCATTTATTATCGGAAGACTTGGTGGAACGCTGGATGGAAGGAAATTTGTGGCTCCTCTCAGATTCCAGAACTTTCTGTCACCAAAATGTGAAGAAAAAGTGTTTTGGTTTGCCAGATTTTGAGGATTGCACAGGATTCGAAGTAACAGAACCTGGTGAGAGCCCCACATGTCACCCTATGTTGGATTCCCCTAGGTGTCTACTTTTTAAAAATACACAGGTTTGGTAGATTTCCGTAGCTGCCGGCTGAGCTAGGGGGCGAAATCCATAGCTAGGCAGTTTGCAAAAAGCAGTTGTTTTTCCTTTGGGAAAATGTGATGTGTCAATGTTGTGTTTTGGGGAATTTCCTGTCACGGGCACAAGACCTACCCACACAAGCGAGGTACCATTTGTATCGGGTGACCTGGGGGAACACTGGGTGGGAGTACATTTTTGGCTCCTCTCAGATTCCAGAACTTTCTGTCACTGAAATGTGCGGGAAAAGTGTTTCTTTTGCCAAATTTTGAGATTTGCCCAGGATTCCGAGTAACAGAACCTGTTGAGAGCCCCACAAGTCACCCCATCATGGATTCATCTAGGTGTCTACTTTAAAAAAATGCACAGGTTTAGTAGGATTCCATAGGTGCCGGTCGAGCTGGAGACCAAAATCCACAGATCGGCACTTTGCAAAAAACAGCTCTGTTTTCTTTGGGAAAATGTTATGTGTCCACGTTGTGTTTTGGGGCATTTCCTGTTGCAGGCACTGGGCCTACCGACACAAGTGAGGTACCGTTTTTATCGGAGACTTGGGGGAATGCTGGGTTGATGGAAATTTGTAGCTCCATTTAGATTCCAGAATTTTCTGTCACCGAAATGTGAGGAAAAAGTGTTTTTTTTTGGCAGATTTGGAGGATTTCACAGGATTCTAGGAAAAACAACCTGGTGAGAGCCCAACAAGTCACCCCATCTTGTATTCCCCTAGGTGTCTACATTTTAAAAATGCACAGGTTTGGTAGGCTTCCCTAGGCGCCGGCTGAGCTAGAGGCCAAAATCCACAGCTAGGCAATTTGCGAAAAAGAGCTCTGTTTTCTTTGGGAAAATGTGATGTGTCCACGTTGTGTTTTGGGGCATTTCCTGTTGCAGGCACTAGGCCTACCAACACAAGTGAGGTACCATTTTTATCGTGATACTTGGGTGAAAGCTGGGTGGAAGGAAATTTGTGGCTCCGCTCAGATTCCAGAACTTTCTGTCACCGAAATGTGAGGGGAAAGTGTTTTTTTGCCAAATTTTGAGGTTTGAACAGGATTCTGAGTAACCGAACTATGTGAGAGCCCCACAAGTCACCCCATCGTGGATTAACCTAGGTGTCTACTTTTAAAAAATGCACAGGTTTGTAAGGTTTCCCTAGGTGCTGGCTGAGCTAGAGGCCAAAATCCACAGCTAGGCACGTTGCAAAAAAGAGCTCTGTTTTCTTTGGGAACATGTGATGTGTCCACGTTGTGTTTTGGGACATTTACTGTTGGCGGCACTAGGCCTACCAACACAAGTGAGGTATCATTTATTATCGGAAGACTTGGTGGAACGCTGGATGGAAGGAAATTTGTGGCTCCTCTCAGATTCCAGAACTTTCTGTCACCAAAATGTGAAGAAAAAGTGTTTTGGTTTGCCAGATTTTGAGGATTGCACAGGATTCGAAGTAACAGGACCTGGTGAGAGCCCCACATGTCACCCTATGTTGGATTCCCCTAGGTGTCTACTTTTTAAAAATGCACAGGTTTGGTAGATTTCCGTAGCTGCCGGCTGAGCTAGGGGCCGAAATCCATAGCTAGGCAGTTTGCAAAAAGCAGTTGTTTTTCCTTTGGGAAAATGTGATGTGTCAATGTTGTGTTTTGGGGAATTTCCTGTCACGGGCACAAGACCTACCCACACAAGCGAGGTACCATTTGTATCGGGTGACCTGGGGGAACACTGGGTGGGAGTACATTTTTGGCTCCTCTCAGATTCCAGAACTTTCTGTCACTGAAATGTGCGGGAAAAGTGTTTCTTTTGCCAAATTTTGAGATTTGCCCAGGATTCCGAGTAACAGAACCTGTTGAGAGCCCCACAAGTCACCCCATCATGGATTCATCTAGGTGTCTACTTTTAAAAAATGCACAGGTTTGGTAGGATTCCATAGGTGCCGGTCTAGCTGGAGACCAAAATCCACAGATCGGCACTTTGCAAAAAACAGCTCTGTTTTCTTTGGGAAAATGTTATGTGTCCACGTTGTGTTTTGGGGCATTTCCTGTCGCAGGCACTGGGCCTACCGACACAAGTGAGGTACCGTTTTTATCGGAGACTTGGGGGAATGCTGGGTTGATGGAAATTTGTAGCTCCTCTTAGATTCCAGAATTTTCTGTCACCGAAATGTGAGGAAAAAGTGTTTTTTTGGGCAGATTTGGAGGATTTCACAGGATTCTAGGAAAAACAACCTGGTGAGAGCCCAACAAGTCACCCCAACTTGTATTCCCCTAGGTGTCTACATTTTAAAAATGCACAGGTTTGGTAGGCTTCCCTAGGCGCCGGCTGAGCTAGAGGCCAAAATCCACAGCTAGGCAATTTGCGAAAAAGAGCTCTGTTTTCTTTGGGAAAATGTGATGTGTCCACGTTGTGTTTTGGGGCATTTCCTGTTGCAGGCACTAGGCCTACCAACACAAGTGAGGTACCATTTTTATCGGGATACTTGGGTGAAAGCTGGGTGGAAGGAAATTTGTGGCTCCGCTGAGATTCCAGAACTTTCTGTCACCGAAATGTGAGGGGAAAGTGTTTTTTTGCCAAATTTTGAGGTTTGAACAGGATTCTGAGTAACCGAACTATGTGAGAGCCCCACAAGTCACCCCATCGTGGATTAACCTAGGTGTCTACTTTTAAAAAATGCACAGGTTTGTAATGTTTCCCTAGGTGCTGGCTGAGCTAGAGGCCAAAATCCACCGCTAGGCACGTTGCAAAAAAGAGCTCTGTTTTCTTTGGGAACATGTGATGTGTCCACGTTGTGTTTTGGGACATTTACTGTTGGCGGCACTAGGCCTACCAACACAAGTGAGGTATCATTTATTATCGGAAGACTTGGTGGAACGCTGGATGGAAGGAAATTTGTGGCTCCTCTCAGATTCCAGAACTTTCTGTCACCAAAATGTGAAGAAAAAGTGTTTTGGTTTGCCAGATTTTGAGGATTGCACAGGATTCGAAGTAACAGAACCTGGTGAGAGCCCCACATGTCACCCTATGTTGGATTCCCCTAGGTGTCTACTTTTTAAAAATGCACAGGTTTGGTAGATTTCCGTAGCTGCCGGCTGAGCTAGGGGCCGAAATCCATAGCTAGGCAGTTTGCAAAAAGCAGTTGTTTTTCCTTTGGGAAAATGTGATGTGTCAATGTTGTGTTTTGGGACATTTCCTGTCACGGGCACTAGACCTACCCACACAAGCGAGGTACCATTTGTATCGGGTGACCTGGGGGAACACTGGGTGGGAGTACATTTTTGGCTCCTCTCAGATTCCAGAACTTTCTGTCACTGAAATGTGCGGGAAAAGTGTTTCTTTTGCCAAATTTTGAGATTTGCCCAGGATTCCGAGTAACAGAACCTGTTGAGAGCCCCACAAGTCACCCCATCATGGATTCATCTAGGTGTCTACTTTTAAACAATGCACAGGTTTGGTAGGATTCCATAGGTGCCGGTCGAGCTGGAGACCAAAATCCACAGATCGGCACTTTGCAAAAAACAGCTCTGTTTTCTTTGGGAAAATGTTATGTGTCCACGTTGTGTTTTGGGGCATTTCCTGTCGCAGGCACTGGGCCTACCGACACAAGTGAGGTACCGTTTTTATCGGAGACTTGGGGGAATGCTGGGTTGAAGGAAATTTGTAGCTCCTCTTAGATTCCAGAATTTTCTGTCACCGAAATGTGTGGAAAAAGTGTTTTTTTTGGCAGATTTTGAGGATTTCACAGGATTCTAGGAAACACAACCTGGTGAGAGCCCAACAAGTCACCCCATCTTGTATTCGCCTAGGTGTCTACATTTTAAAAATGCACAGGTTTGGTAGGCTTCCCTAGGCGCCGGCTGAGCTAGAGGCCAAAATCCACAGCTAGGCAATTTGCAAAAAAGAACTCTGTTTTCTTTGGGAAAATGTGATGTGTCCACGTTGTGTTTTGGGGCATTTCCTGTTGCAGGCACTAGGCCTACCAACACAAGTGAGGTACCATTTTTATCGTGAGACTTGGGTGAAAGCTGGGTGGAAGGAAATTTGTGGCTCCGCTCAGATTCCAGAACTTTCTGTCACCGAAATGTGAGGGGAAAGTGTTTTTTTGCCAAATTTTGAGGTTTGAACAGGATTCTGAGTAACCGAACTATGTGAGAGCCCCACAAGTCACCCCATCGTGGATTAACCTAGGTGTCTACTTTTCAAAAATGCACAGGTTTGTACGGTTTCCCTAGGTGCTGGCTGAGCTAGAGGCCAAAATCCACCGCTAGGCACGTTGCAAAAAAGAGCTCTGTTTTCTTTGGGAACATGTGATGTGTCCACGTTGTGTTTTGGGACATTTACTGTTGGCGGCACTAGGCCTACCAACACAAGTGAGGTATCATTTATTATCGGAAGACTTGGTGGAACGCTGGATGGAAGGAAATTTGTGGCTCCTCTCAGATTCCAGAACTTTCTGTCACCAAAATGTGAAGAAAAAATGTTTTCGTTTGCCAGATTTTGAGGATTGCACAGGATTCGAAGTAACAGAACCTGGTGAGAGCCCCACATGTCACCCTATGTTGGATTCCCCTAGGTGTCTACTTTTTAAAAATGCACAGGTTTGGTAGATTTCCGTAGCTGCCGGCTGAGCTAGGGGCCGAAATCCATAGCTAGGCAGTTTGCAAAAAGCAGTTGTTTTTCCTTTGGGAAAATGTGATGTGTCAATGTTGTGTTTTGGGGCATTTCCTGTCACGGGCACTAGACCTACCCACACAAGCGAGGTACCATTTGTATCGGGTGACCTGGGGGAACACTGGGTGGGAGTACATTTTTGGCTCCTCTCAGATTCCAGAACTTTCTGTCACTGAAATGTGCGGGAAAAGTGTTTCATTTGCCAAATTTTGAGATTTGCCCAGGATTCCGAGTAACAGAACCTGTTGAGAGCCCCACAAGTCACCCCATCATGGATTCATCTAGGTGTCTACTTTAAAAAATGCACAGGTTTGGTAGAATTCCATAGGTGCCGGTCGAGGTGGAGACCAAAATCCACAGATCGGCACTTTGCAAAAAACAGCTCTGTTTTCTTTGGGAAAATGTTATGTGTCCACGTTGTGTTTTGCGGCATATCCTGTCGCAGGCACTGGGCCTACCGACACAAGTGAGGTACCGTTTTTATCGGAGACTTGGGGGAATGCTGGGTTGAAGGAAATTTGTAGCTCCTCTTAGATTCCAGAATTTTCTGTCACCGAAATGTGAGGAAAAAGTGTTTTTTTTTGGCAGATTTGGAGGATTTCACAGGATTCTAGGAAACACAACCTGGTGAGAGCCCAACAAGTCACCCCATCTTGTATTCCCCTAGGTGTCTACATTTTAAAAATGCACAGGTTTGGTAGGCTTCCCTAGGCGCCGGCTGAGCTAGAGGCCAAAATCCACAGCTAGGCAATTTGCGAAAAAGAGCTCTGTTTTCTTTGGGAAAATGTGATGTGTCCACGTTGTGTTTTGGGGCATTTCCTGTTGCAGGCACTAGGCCTACCAACACAAGTGAGGTACCATTTTTATCGTGATACTTGGGTGAAAGCTGGGTGGAAGGAAATTTGTGGCTCCGCTCAGATTCCAGAACTTTCTGTCACCGAAATGTGAGGGGAAAGTGTTTTTTTGCCAAATTTTGAGGTTTGAACAGGATTCTGAGTAACCAAACTATGTGAGAGCCCCAAAAGTCACCCCATTGTGGATTAACCTAGGTGTCTACTTTTCAAAAATGCACAGGTTTGTAAGGTTTCCCTAGGTGCTGGCTGAGCTAGAGGCCAAAATCCACCGCTAGGCACGTTGCAAAAAAGAGCTCTGTTTTCTTTGGGAACATGTGATGTGTCCACGTTGTGTTTTGGGACATTTCCTGTTGGCGGCACTAGGCCTACCAACACAAGTGAGGTATCATTTATTATCGGAAGACTTGGTGGAACGCTGGATGGAAGGAAATTTGTGGCTCCTCTCAGATTCCAGAACTTTCTGTCACCAAAATGTGAAGAAAAAGTGTTTTGGTTTGCCAGATTTTGAGGATTGCACAGGATTCGAAGTAACAGAACCTGGTGAGAGCCCCACATATCACCCTATGTTGGATTCCCCTAGGTGTCTACTTTTTAAAAATGCACAGGTTTGGTAGATTTCCGTAGCTGCCGGCTGAGCTAGGGGCCGAAATCCATAGCGAGGCAGTTTGCAAAAAGCAGTTGTTTTTCCTTTGGGAAAATGTGATGTGTCAATGTTGTGTTTTGGGGAATTTCCTGTCACGGGCACAAGACCTACCCACACAAGCGAGGTACCATTTGTATCGGGTGACCTGGGGGAACACTGGGTGGGAGTACATTTTTGGCTCCTCTCAGATTCCAGAACTTTCTGTCACTGAAATGTGCGGGAAAAGTGTTTCTTTTGCCAAATTTTGAGATTTGCCCAGGATTCCGAGTAACAGAACCTGTTGAGAGCCCCACAAGTCACCCCATCATGGATTCATCTAGGTGTCTACTTTTAAAAAATGCACAGGTTTGGTAGGATTCCATAGGTGCCGGTCGAGCTGGAGACCAAAATCCACAGATCGGCACTTTGCAAAAAACAGCTCTGTTTTCTTTGGGAAAATGTTATGTGTCCACGTTGTGTTTTGGGGCATTTCCTGTCGCAGGCACTGGGCCTACCGACACAAGTGAGGTACCGTTTTTATCGGAGACTTGGGGGAATGCTGGGTTGATGGAAATTTGTAGCTCCTCTTAGATTCCAGAATTTTCTGTCACCGAAATGTGAGGAAAAAGTGTTTTTTTTGGCAGATTTTGAGGATTTCACAGGATTCTAGGAAACACAACCTGGTGAGAGCCCAACAAGTCACCCCATCTTGTATTCCCCTAGGTGTCTACATTTTAAAAATGCACAGGTTTGGTAGGCTTCCCTAGGTGCCGGCTGAGCTAGAGGCCAAAATCCACAGCTAGGCAATTTGCGAAAAAGAGCCCTTTTTCTTTGGGAAAATGTGATGTGTCCACGTTGTGTTTTGGGGCATTTCCTGTTGCAGGCACTAGGCCTACCAACACAAGTGAGGTACCATTTTTATCGTGATACTTGGGTGAAAGCTGGGTGGAAGGAAATTTGTGGCTCCGCTCAGATTCCAGAACTTTCTGTCACCGAAATGTGAGGGGAAAGTGTTTTTTTGCCAAATTTTGAGGTTTGAACAGGATTCTGAGTAACCGAACTATGTGAGAGCCCCACAAGTCACCCCATCGTGGATTAACCTAGGTGTCTACTTTTAAAAAATGCACAGGTTTGTAAGGTTTCCCTAGGTGCTGGCTGAGCTAGAGGCCAAAATCCACCGCTAGGCACGTTGCAAAAAAGAGCTCTGTTTTCTTTGGGAACATGTGATGTGTCCACGTTGTGTTTTGGGACATTTACTGTTGGCGGCACTAGGCCTACCAACACAAGTGAGGTATCATTTATTATCGGAAGACTTGGTGGAACGCTGGATGGAAGGAAATTTGTGGCTCCTCTCAGATTCCAGAACTTTCTGTCACCAAAATGTGAAGAAAAAGTGTTTTGGTTTGCCAGATTTTGAGGATTGCACAGGATTCGAAGTAACAGAACCTGGTGAGAGCCCCACATGTCACCCTATGTTGGATTCCCCTAGGTGTCGTCTTTTTAAAAATGCACAGGTTTGGTAGATTTCCGTAGCTGCCGGCTGATTTAGGGGCCGAAATCCATAGCTAGGCAGTTTGCAAAAAGCAGTTGTTTTTCCTTTGGGAAAATGTGATGTGTCAATGTTGTGTTTTGGGGCATTTCCTGTCACGGGCACTAGACCTACCCACACAAGCGAGGTACCATTTGTATCGGGTGACCTGGGGGAACACTGGGTGGGAGTACATTTTTGGCTCCTCTCAGATTCCAGAACTTTCTGTCACTGAAATGTGCGGGAAAAGTGTTTCTTTTGCCAAATTTTGAGATTTGCCCAGGATTCCGAGTAACAGAACCTGTTGAGAGCCCCACAAGTCACCCCATCATGGATTCATCTAGGTGTCTACTTTTAAACAATGCACAGGTTTGGTAGGATTCCATAGGTGCCGGTCGAGCTGGAGACCAAAATCCACAGCTCGGCACTTTGCAAAAAACAGCTCTGTTTTCTTTGGGAAAATGTTATGTGTCCAAGTTGTGTTTTGGGGCATTTCCTGTCGCAGGCACTGGGCCTACCGACACAAGTGAGGTACCGTTTTTATCGGAGACTTGGGGGAATGCTGGGTTGAAGGAAATTTGTAGCTCCTCTTAGATTCCAGAATTTTCTGTCACCGAAATGTGAGGAAAAAGTGTTTTTTTTTTGGGAGATTTGGAGGATTTCACAGGATTCTAGGAAACACAACCTGGTGAGAGCCCAACAAGTCACCCCATCTTGTATTCCCCTAGGTGTCTACATTTTAAAAATGCACAGGTTTGGTAGCCTTCCCTAGGCGCCGGCTGAGCTAGAGGCCAAAATCCGCAGCTAGGCAATTTGCGAAAAAGAGCTCTGTTTTCTTTGGGAAAATGTGATGTGTCCACGTTGTGTTTTGGGGCATTTCCTGTTGCAGGCACTAGGCCTACCAACACAAGTGAGGTACCATTTTTATCGTGATACTTGGGTGAAAGCTGGGTGGAAGGAAATTTGTGGCTCCACTCAGATTCCAGAACTTTCTGTCACCGAAATGTGAGGGGAAAGTGTTTTTTTTGCCAAATTTTGAGGTTTGAACAGGATTCTGAGTAACAGAACTATGTGAGAGCCCCACAAGTCACCCCATCGTGGATTAACCTAGGTGTCTACTTTTCAAAAATCCACAGGTTTGTAAGGTTTCCCTAGCTGCTGGCTGAGCTAGAGGCCAAAATCCACCGCTAGGCACGTTGCAAAAAAGAGCTCTGTTTTCTTTGGGAAAATGTGATGTGTCCACGTTGTGTTTTGGGACATTTCCTATTGGCGGCACTAGGCCTACCAACACAAGTGAGGTATCATTTATTATCGGAAGACTTGGTGGAACGCTGGATGGAAGGAAATTTGTGGCTCCTCTCAGATTCCAGAACTTTCTGTCACCAAAATGTGAAGAAAAAGTGTTTTGGTTTGCCAGATTTTGAGGATTGCACAGGATTCGAAGTAACAGAACCTGGTGAGAGCCCCACATGTCACCCTATGTTGGATTCCCCTAGGTGTCTACTTTTAAAAAATGCACAGGTTTGGTAGATTTCCGTAGCTGCCGGCTGAGCTAGGGGCCGAAATCCATAGCTAGGCAGTTTGCAAAAAGCAGTTGTTTTTCCTTTGGGAAAATGTGATGTGTCAATGTTGTGCTTTGGGGCATTTCCTGTCACGGGCACTAGACCTACCCACACAAGCGAGGTACCATTTGTATCGGGTGACCTGGGGGAACACTGGGTGGGAGTACATTTTTGGCTCCTCTCAGATTCCAGAACTTTCTGTCACTGAAATGTGCGGGAAAAGTGTTTCTTTTGCCACATTTGGAGATTTGCCCAGGATTCCGAGTAACATAACCTGTTGAGAGCCCCACAAGTCACCCCATCATGGATTCATCTAGGTGTCTACTTTTAAAAAATGCACAGGTTTGGTAGGATTCCATAGGTGCCGGTCGAGCTGGAGACCAAAATCCACAGATCAGCACTTTGCAAAAAAACAGCTCTGTTTTCTTTGGGAAAATGTTATGTGTCCACGTTGTGTTTTGGTGCATATCCTGTCGCAGGCACTGGGCCTACCGACACAAGTGAGGTACCGTTTTTATCGGAGACTTGGGGGAATGCTGGGTTGAAGGAAATTTGTAGCTCCTCTTAGATTCCAGAATTTTCTGTCACTGAAATGTGAGGAAAAAGTGTTTTTTTTTGGCAGATTTGGAGGATTTCACAGGATTCTAGGAAACACAACCTGGTGAGAGCCCAACAAGTCACCCCATCTTGTATTCCCCTAGGTGTCTACATTTTAAAAATGCACAGGTTTGGTAGGCTTCCCTAGGCGCCGGCTGAGCTAGAGGCCAAAATCCGCAGCTAGGCAATTTGCGAAAAAGAGCTCTGTTTTCTTTGGGAAAATGTGATGTGTCCACGTTGTGTTTTGGGGCATTTCCTGTTGCAGGCACTAGGCCTACCAACACAAGTGAGGTACCATTTTTATCGTGATACTTGGGTGAAAGCTGGGTGGAAGGAAATTTGTGGCTCCGCTCAGATTCCAGAACTTTCTGTCACCGAAATGTGAGGGGAAAGTGTTTTTTTTGCCAAATTTTGAGGTTTGAACAGGATTCTGAGTAACCGAACTATGTGAGAGCCCCACAAGTCACCCCATCGTGGATTAACCTAGGTGTCTACTTTTCAAAAATGCACAGGTTTGTAAGGTTTCCCTAGGTGCTGGCTGAGCTAGAGGCCAAAATCCACCGCTAGGCACGTTGCAAAAAAGAGCTCTGTTTTCTTTGGGAACATGTGATGTGTCCACGTTGTGTTTTGGGACATTTACTGTTGGCGGCACTAGGCCTACCAACACAAGTGAGGTATCATTTATTATCGGAAGACTTGGTGGAACGCTGGATGGAAGGAAATTTGTGGCTCCTCTCAGATTCCAGAACTTTCTGTCACCAAAATGTGAAGAAAAAGTGTTTTGGTTTGCCAGATTTTGAGGATTGCACAGTATTCGAAGTAACAGAACCTGGTGAGAGCCCCACATGTCACCCTATGTTGGATTCCCCTAGGTGTCTACTTTTTAAAAATGCACAGGTTTGGTAGATTTCCGTAGCTGCCGGCTGATTTAGGGGCCGAAATCCATAGCTAGGCAGTTTGCAAAAAGCAGTTGTTTTTCCTTTGGGAAAATGTGATGTGTCAATGTTGTGTTTTGGGGCATTTCCTGTCACGGGCACTAGACCTACCCACACAAGCGAGGTACCATTTGTATCGGGTGACCTGGGGGAACACTGGGTGGGAGTACATTTTTGGCTCCTCTCAGATTCCAGAACTTTCTGTCACTGAAATGTGCGGGAAAAGTGTTTCTTTTGCCAAATTTTGAGATTTGCCCAGGATTCCGAGTAACAGAACCTGTTGAGAGCCCCACAAGTCACCCCATCATGGATTCATCTAGGTGTCTACTTTTAAACAATGCACAGGTTTGGTAGGATTCCATAGGTGCCGGTCGAGCTGGAGACCAAAATCCACAGCTCGGCACTTTGCAAAAAACAGCTCTGTTTTCTTTGGGAAAATGTTATGTGTCCAAGTTGTGTTTTGGGGCATTTCCTGTCATAGGCACTGGGCCTACCGACACAAGTGAGGTACCGTTTTTATTGGAGACTTGGGGGAATGCTGGGTTGAAGGAAATTTGTAGCTCCTCTTAGATTCCAGAATTTTCTGTCACCGAAATGTGAGGAAAAAGTGTTTTTTTTTTGCAGATTTGGAGGATTTCACAGGATTCTAGGAAACACAACCTGGTGAGAGCCCAACAAGTCACCCCATCTTGTATTCCCCTAGGTGTCTACATTTTAAAAATGCACAGGTTTGGTAGGCTTCCCTAGGCGCCGGCTGAGCTAGAGGCCAAAATCCGCAGCTAGGCAATTTGCGAAAAAGAGCTCTGTTTTCTTTGGGAAAATGTGATGTGTCCACGTTGTGTTTTGGGGCATTTCCTGTTGCAGGCACTAGGCCTACCAACACAAGTGAGGTACCATTTTTATCGTGATACTTGGGTGAAAGCTGGGTGGAAGGAAATTTGTGGCTCCACTCAGATTCCAGAACTTTGTGTCACCGAAATGTGAGGGGAAAGTGTTTTTTTGCCAAATTTTGAGGTTTGAACAGGATTCTGAGTAACCGAACTATGTGAGAGCCCCACAAGTCACCCCATCGTGGATTAACCTAGGTGTCTACTTTTCAAAAATGCACAGGTTTGTAAGGTTTCCCTAGGTGCTGGCTGAGCTAGAGGCCAAAATCCACCGCTAGGCACGTTGCAAAAAAGAGCTCTGTTTTCTTTGGGAACATGTGATGTGTCCACATTGTGTTTTGGGACATTTCCTGTTGGCGGCACTAGGCCTACCAACACAAGTGAGGTATCATTTATTATCGGAAGACTTGGTGGAACGCTGGATGGAAGGAAATTTGTGGCTCCTCTCAGATTCCAGAACTTTCTGTCACCAAAATGTGAAGAAAAAGTGTTTTGGTTTGCCAGATTTTGAGGATTGCACAGGATTCGAAGTAACAGAACCTGGTGAGAGCCCCACATGTCACCCTATGTTGGATTCCCCTAGGTGTCTACTTTTTAAAAATGCACAGGTTTGGTAGATTTCCGTAGCTGCCGGCTGAGCTAGGGGCCGAAATCCATAGCTAGGCAGTTTGCAAAAAGCAGTTGTTTTTCCTTTGGGAAAATGTGATGTGTCAATGTTGTGTTTTGGGGCATTTCCTGTCACGGGCACTAGACCTACCCACACAAGCGAGGTACCATTTGTATTGGGTGACCTGGGGGAACACTGGGTGGGAGTACATTTTTGGCTCCTCTCAGATTCCAGAACTTTCTGTCACTGAAATGTGCGGGAAAAGTGTTTCTTTTGCCAAATTTTGAGATTTGCCCAGGATTCCGAGTAACAGAACCTGTTGAGAGCCCCACAAGTCACCCCATCATGGATTCATCTAGGTGTCTACTTTTAAAAAATGCACAGGTTTGGTAGGATTCCATAGGTGCCGGTCGAGCTGGAGACCAAAATCCACAGATCGGCACTTTGCAAAAACAGCTCTGTTTTCTTTGGGAAAATGTTATGTGTCCACGTTGTGTTTTGGTGCATATCCTGTCGCAGGCACTGGGCCTACCGACACAAGTGAGGTACCGTTTTTATCGGAGACTTGGGGGAATGCTGGGTTGAAGGAAATTTGTAGCTCCTCTTAGATTCCAGAATTTTCTGTCACCGAAATGTGAGGAAAAAGTGTTTTTTTTTGGCAGATTTGGAGGATTTCACAGGATTCTAGGAAACACAACCTGGTGAGAGCCCAACAAGTCACCCCATCTTGTATTCCCCTAGGTGTCTACATTTTAAAAATGCACAGGTTTGGTAGGCTTCCCTTGGCGCCGGCTGAGCTAGAGGCCAAAATCCGCAGCTAGGCAATTTGCGAAAAAGAGCTCTGTTTTCTTTGGGAAAATGTGATGTGTCCACGTTGTGTTTTGGGGCATTTCCTGTTGCAGGCACTAGGCCTACCAACACAAGTGAGGTACCATTTTTATCGTGATACTTGGGTGAAAGCTGGGTGGAAGGAAATTTGTGGCTCCGCTCAGATTCCAGAACTTTCTGTCACCGAAATGTGAGGGGAAAGTGTTTTTTTGCCAAATTTTGAGGTTTGAACAGGATTCTGAGTCACCGAACTATGTGAGAGCCCCACAAGTCACCCCATTGTGGATTAACCTAGGTGTCTACTTTTCAAAAATGCACAGGTTTGTAAGGTTTCCCTAGGTGCTGGCTGAGCTAGAGGCCAAAATCCACCGCTAGGCACGTTGCAAAAAAGAGCTCTGTTTTCTTTGGGAACATGTGATGTGTCCACGTTGTGTTTTGGGACATTTCCTGTTGGCGGCACTAGGCCTACCAACACAAGTGAGGTATCATTTATTATCAGAAGACTTGGTGGAACGCTGGATGGAAGGAAATTTGTGGCTCCTCTCAGATTCCAGAACTTTCTGTCACCAAAATGTGAAGAAAAAGTGTTTTGGTTTGCCAGATTTTGAGGATTGCACAGGATTCGAAGTAACAGAACCTGGTGAGAGCCCCACATGTCACCCTATGTTGGATTCCCCTAGGTGTCTACTTTTAAAAAATGCACAGGTTTGGTAGATTTCCGTAGCTGCCGGCTGAGCTAGGGGCCGAAATCCATAGCTAGGCAGTTTGCAAAAAGCAGTTGTTTTTCCTTTGGGAAAATGTGATGTGTCAATGTTGTGTTTTGGGGAATTTCCTGTCACGGGCACAAGACCTACCCACACAAGCGAGGTACCATTTGTATCGGGTGACCTGGGGGAACACTGGGTGGGAGTACATTTTTGGCTCCTCTCAGATTCCAGAACTTTCTGTCACTGAAATGTGCGGGAAAAGTGTTTCTTTTGCCAAATTTTGAGATTTGCCCAGGATTCCGAGTAACAGAACCTGTTGAGAGCCCCACAAGTCACCCCATCATGGATTCATCTAGGTGTCTACTTTTAAAAAATGCACAGGTTTGGTAGGATTCCATAGGTGCCGGTCGAGCTGGAGACCAAAATCCACAGATCGGCACTTTGCAAAAAACAGCTCTGTTTTCTTTGGGAAAATGTTATGTGTCCACGTTGTGTTTTGGGGCATTTCCTGTGGCAGGCACTGGGCCTACCGACACAAGTGAGGTACCGTTTTTATCGGAGACTTGGGGGAATGCTGGGTTGATGGAAATTTGTAGCTCCTCTTAGATTCCAGAATTTTCTGTCACCGAAATGTGAGGAAAAAGTGTTTTTTTTGGCAGATTTGGAGGATTTCACAGGATTCTAGGAAAAACAACCTGGTGAGAGCCCAACAAGTCACCCCATCTTGTATTCCCCTAGGTGTCTACATTTTAAAAATGCACAGGTTTGGTAGGCTTCCCTAGGCGCCGGCTGAGCTAGAGGCCAAAATCCACAGCTAGGCAATTTGCGAAAAAGAGCTCTGTTTTCTTTGGGAAAATGTGATGTGTCCACGTTGTGTTTTGGGGCATTTCCTGTTGCAGGCACTAGGCCTACCAACACAAGTGAGGTACCATTTTTATCGTGATACTTGGGTGAAAGCTGGGTGGAAGGAAATTTGTGGCTCCGCTCAGATTCCAGAACTTTCTGTCACCGAAATGTGAGGGGAATGTGTTTTTTTGCCAAATTTTGAGGTTTGAACAGGATTCTGAGTAACCGAACTATGTGAGAGCCCCACAAGTCACCCCATCGTGGATTAACCTAGGTGTCTACTTTTAAAAAATGCACAGGTTTGTGAGGTTTCCCTAGGTGCTGGCTGAGCTAGAGGCCAAAATCCACCGCTAGGCACGTTGCAAAAAAGAGCTCTGTTTTCTTTGGGAACATGTGATGTGTCCACGTTGTGTTTTGGGACATTTACTGTTGGCGGCACTAGGCCTACCAACACAAGTGAGGTATCATTTATTATCGGAAGACTTGGTGGAACGCTGGATGGAAGGAAATTTGTGGCTCCTCTCAGATTCCAGAACTTTCTGTCACCAAAATGTGAAGAAAAAGTGTTTTGGTTTGCCAGATTTTGAGGATTGCACAGGATTCGAAGTAACAGAACCTGGTGAGAGCCCCACATGTCACCCTATGTTGGATTCCCCTAGGTGTCTACTTTTTAAAAATGCACAGGTTTGGTAGATTTCCGTAGCTGCCGGCTGAGCTATGGGCCGAAATCCATAGCTAGGCAGTTTGCAAAAAGCAGTTGTTTTTCCTTTGGGAAAATGTGATGTGTCAATGTTGTGTTTTGGGGAATATCCTATCACGGGCAAAAGACCTACCCACACAAGCGAGGTACCATTTGTATCTGGTGACCTGGGGGAACACTGGGTGGGAGTACATTTTTGGCTCCTCTCAGATTCCAGAACTTTCTGTCACTGAAATGTGCGGGAAAAGTGTTTCTTTTGCCAAATTTTGAGATTTGCCCAGGATTCCGAGTAACAGAACCTGTTGAGAGCCCCACAAGTCACCCCATCATGGATTCATCTAGGTGTCTACTTTTAAAAAATGCACAGGTTTGGTAGGATTCCATAGGTGCCGGTCGAGCTGGAGACCAAAATCCACAGATCGGCACTTTGCAAAAAACAGCTCTGTTTTCTTTGGGAAAATGTTATGTGTCCACGTTGTGTTTTGGGGCATTTCCTGTCGCAGGCACTGGGCCTACCGACACAAGTGAGGTACCGTTTTTATCGGAGACTTGGGGGAATGCTGGGTTGATGGAAATTTGTAGCTCCTCTTAGATTCCAGAATTTTCTGTAACCGAAATGTGAGGAAAAAGTGTTTTTTTTGGCAGATTTGGAGGATTTCACAGGATTCTAGGAAAAACAACCTGGTGAGAGCCCAACAAGTCACCCCATCTTGTATTCCCCTAGGTGTCTACATTTTAAAAATGCACAGGTTTGGTAGGCTTCCCTAGGCGCCGGCTGAGCTAGAGGCCAAAATCCACAGCTAGGCAATTTGCGAAAAAGAGCTCTGTTTTCTTTGGGAAAATGTGATGTGTCCACGTTGTGTTTTGGGGCATTTCCTGTTGCAGGCACTAGGCCTACCAACACAAGTGAGGTACCATTTTTAGCGGGATACTTGGGTGAAAGCTGGGTGGAAGGAAATTTGTGGCTCCGCTCAGATTCCAGAACTTTCTGTCACCGAAATGTGAGGGGAAAGTGTTTTTTTGCCAAATTTTGAGGTTTGAACAGGATTCTGAGTAACCGAACTATGTGAGAGCCCCACAAGTCACCCCATCGTGGATTAACCTAGGTGTCTACTTTTAAAAAATGCACAGGTTTGTAAGGTTTCCCTAGGTGCTGGCTGAGCTAGAGGCCAAAATCCACCGCTAGGCACGTTGCAAAAAAGAGCTCTGTTTTCTTTGGGAACATGTGATGTGTCCACGTTGTGTTTTGGGACATTTACTGTTGGCGGCACTAGGCCTACCAACACAAGTGAGGTATCATTTATTATCGGAAGACTTGGTGGAACGCTGGATGGAAGGAAATTTGTGGCTCCTCTCAGATTCCAGAACTTTCTGTCACCAAAATGTGAAGAAAAAGTGTTTTGGTTTGCCAGATTTTGAGGATTGCACAGGATTCGAAGTAACAGAACCTGGTGAGAGCCCCACATGTCACCCTATGTTGGATTCCCCTAGGTGTCTACTTTTTAAAAATGCACAGGTTTGGTAGATTTCCGTAGCTGCCGGCTGAGCTAGGGGCCGAAATCCATAGCTAGGCAGTTTGCAAAAAGCAGTTGTTTTTCCTTTGGGAAAATGTGATGTGTCAATGTTGTGTTTTGGGACATTTCCTGTCACGGGCACTAGATCTACCCACACAAGCGAGGTACCATTTGTATCGGGTGACCTGGGGGAACACTGGGTGGGAGTACATTTTTGGCTCCTCTCAGATTCCAGAACTTTCTGTCACTGAAATGTGCGGGAAAAGTGTTTCTTTTGCCAAATTTTGAGATTTGCCCAGGATTCCGAGTAACAGAACCTGTTGAGAGCCCCACAAGTCACCCCATCATGGATTCATCTAGGTGTCTACTTTTAAACAATGCACAGGTTTGGTAGGATTCCATAGGTGCCGGTCGAGCTGGAGACCAAAATCCACAGATCGGCACTTTGCAAAAAACAGCTCTGTTTTCTTTGGGAAAATGGTATGTGTCCACGTTGTGTTTTGGGGCATTTCCTGTCGCAGGCACTGGGCCTACCGACACAAGTGAGGTACCGTTTTTATCGGAGACTTGGGGGAATGCTGGGTTGAAGGAAATTTGTAGCTCCTCTTAGATTCCAGAATTTTCTGTCACCGAAATGTGTGGAAAAAGTGTTTTTTTTGGCAGATTTTGAGGATTTCACAGGATTCTAGGAAACACAACCTGGTGAGAGCCCAACAAGTCACCCTATCTTGTATTCCCCTAGGTGTCTACATTTTAAAAATGCACAGGTTTGGTAGGCTTCCCTAGGCGCCGGCTGAGCTAGAGGCCAAAATCCACAGCTAGGCAATTTGCAAAAAAGAACTCTGTTTTCTTTGGGAAAATGTGATGTGTCCACGTTGTGTTTTGGGGCATTTCCTGTTGCAGGCACTAGGCCTACCAACACAAGTGAGGTACCATTTTTATCGTGAGACTTGGGTGAAAGCTGGGTGGAAGGAAATTTGTGGCTCCGCTCAGATTCCAGAACTTTCTGTCACCAAAATGTGAGGGGAAAGTGTTTTTTTGCCAAATTTTGAGGTTTGAACAGGATTCTGAGTAACCGAACTATGTGAGAGCCCCACAAGTCACCCCATCGTGGATTAACCTAGGTGTCTACTTTTCAAAAATGCACAGGTTTGTACGGTTTCCCTAGGTGCTGGCTGAGCTAGAGGCCAAAATCCACCGCTAGGCACGTTGCAAAAAAGAGCTCTGTTTTCTTTGGGAACATGTGATGTGTCCACGTTGTGTTTTGGGACATTTACTGTTGGCGGCACTAGGCCTACCAACACAAGTGAGGTATCATTTATTATCGGAAGACTTGGTGGAACGCTGGATGGAAGGAAATTTGTGGCTCCTCTCAGATTCCAGAACTTTCTGTCACCAAAATGTGAAGAAAAAGTGTTTTGGTTTGCCAGATTTTGAGGATTGCACAGGATTCGAAGTAACAGAACCTGGTGAGAGCCCCACATGTCACCCTATGTTGGATTCCCCTGTGTGTCTACTTTTTAAAAATGCACAGGTTTGGTAGATTTCCGTAGCTGCCGGCTGATTTAGGGGCCGAAATCCATAGCTAGGCAGTTTGCAAAAAGCAGTTGTTTTTCCTTTGGGAAAATGTGATGTGTCAATGTTGTGTTTTGGGGCATTTCCTGTCACGGGCACTAGACCTACCCACACAAGCGAGGTACCATTTGTATCGGGTGACCTGGGGGAACACTGGGTGGGAGTACATTTTTGGCTCCTCTCAGATTCCAGAACTTTCGTCTCTGAAATGTGCGGGAAAAGTGTTTCTTTTGCCAAATTTTGAGATTTGCCCAGGATTCCGAGTAACAGAACCTGTTGAGAGCCCCACAAGTCACCCCATCATGGATTCATCTAGGTGTCTACTTTTAAAAAATGCACAGGTTTGGTAGGATTCCATAGGTGCCGGTCGAGCTGGACACCAAAATCCACAGCTCGGCACTTTGCAAAAAACAGCTCTGTTTTCTTTGGGAAAATGTTATGTGTCATTTCCCGTCGCAGGCACTGGGCCTACCGACACAAGTGAGGTACCGTTTTTATCGGAGACTTGGGGGAATGCTGGGTTGAAGGAAATTTGTAGCTCCTCTTAGATTCCAGAATTTTCTGTCACCGAAATGTGAGGAAAAAGTGTTTTTTTTTGGCAGATTTGGAGGATTTCACACAATTCTAGGAAACACAACCTGGTGAGAGCCCAACAAGTCACCCCATCTTGTATTCCCCTAGGTGTCTACATTTTAAAAATGCACAGGTTTGGTAGGCTTCCCTAGGCGCCGGCTGAGCTAGAGGCCAAAATCCGCAGCTAGGCAATTTGCGAAAAAGAGCTCTGTTTTCTTTGGGAAAATGTGATGTGTCCACGTTGTGTTTTGGGGCATTTCCTGTTGCAGGCACTAGGCCTACCAACACAAGTGAGGTACCATTTTTATCGTGATACTTGGGTGAAAGCTGGGTGGAAGGAAATTTGAGGCTCCACTCAGATTCCAGAACTTTGTGTCACCGAAATGTGAGGGGAAAGTGTTTTTTTGCCAAATTTTAAGGTTTGAGCAGGATTCTGAATAACCGAACTATGTGAGAGCCCCACAAGTCACCCCATCGTGGATTAACCTAGGTGTCTACTTTTCAAAAATGCACAGGTTTGTAAGGTTTCCCTAGGTGCTGGCTGAGCTAGAGGCCAAAATCCACCGCTAGGCACGTTGCAAAAAAGAGCTCTGTTTTCTTTGGGAACATGTGATGTGTCCACGTTGTGTTTTGGGACATTTCCTGTTGGCGGCACTAGGCCTACCAACACAAGTGAGGTATCATTTATTATCGGAAGACTTGGTGGAACGCTGGATGGAAGGAAATTTGTGGCTCCTCTCAGATTCCAGAACTTTCTGTCACCAAAATGTGAAGAAAAAGTGTTTTGGTTTGCCAGATTTTGAGGATTGCACAGGATTCGAAGTAACAGAACCTGGTGAGAGCCCCACATGTCACCCTATGTTGGATTCCCCTAGGTGTCTACTTTTTAAAAATGCACAGGTTTGGTAGATTTCCGTAGCTGCCGGCTGAGCTAGGGGCCGAAATCCATAGCTAGGCAGTTTGCAAAAAGCAGTTGTTTTTCCTTTGGGAAAATGTGATGTGTCAATGTTGTGTTTTGGGGAATTTCCTGTCACGGGCACTAGACCTACCCACACAAGCGAGGTACCATTTGTATTGGGTGACCTGGGGGAACACTGGGTGGGAGTACATTTTTGGCTCCTCTCAGATTCCAGAACTTTCTGTCACTGAAATGTGCGGGAAAAGTGTTTCTTTTGCCAAATTTTGAGATTTGCCCAGGATTCCGAGTAACAGAACCTGTTGAGAGCCCCACAAGTCACCCCATCATGGATTCATCTAGGTGTCTACTTTTAAAAAATGCACAGGTTTGGTAGGATTCCATAGGTGCCGGTCGAGCTGGAGACCAAAATCCACAGATCGGCACTTTGCAAAAACAGCTCTGTTTTCTTTGGGAAAATGTTATGTGTCCACGTTGTGTTTTGGTGCATATCCTGTCGCAGGCACTGGGCCTACCGACACAAGTGAGGTACCGTTTTTATCGGAGACTTTTGGGAATGCTGGGTTGAAGGAAATTTGTACCTCCTCTTAGATTCCAGAATTTTCTGTCACCGAAATGTGAGGAAAAAGTGTTTTTTTTTGGCAGATTTGGAGGATTTCACAGGATTCTAGGAAACACAACCTGGTGAGAGCCCAACAAGTCACCCCATCTTGTATTCCCCTAGGTGTCTACATTTTAAAAATGCACAGGTTTGTTAGGCTTCCCTAGGCGCCGGCTGAGCTAGAGGCCAAAATCCGCAGCTAGGCAATTTGCGAAAAAGAGCTCTGTTTTCTTTGGGAAAATGTGATGTGTCCACGTTGTGTTTTGGGGCATTTCCTGTTGCAGGCACTAGGCCTACCAACACAAGTGAGGTACCATTTTTATCGTGATACTTGGGTGAAAGCTGGGTGGAAGGAAATTTGTGGCTCCGCTCAGATTCCAGAACTTTCTGTCACCGAAATGTGAGGGGAAAGTGTTTTTTTGCCAAATTTTGAGGTTTGAACAGGATTCTGAGTAACCGAACTATGTGAGAGCCCCACAAGTCACCCCATTGTGGATTAACCTAGGTGTCTACTTTTCAAAAATGCACAGGTTTGTAAGGTTTCCCTAGGTGCTGGCTGAGCTAGAGGCCAAAATCCACCGCTAGGCACGTTGCAAAAAAGAGCTCTGTTTTCTTTGGGAACATGTGATGTGTCCACGTTGTGTTTTGGGACATTTCCTGTTGGCGGCACTAGGCCTACCAACACAAGTGAGGTATCATTTATTATCAGAAGACTTGGTGGAACGCTGGATGGAAGGAAATTTGTGGCTCCTCTCAGATTCCAGAACTTTCTGTCACCAAAATGTGAAGAAAAAGTGTTTTGGTTTGCCAGATTTTGAGGATTGCACAGGATTCGAAGTAACAGAACCTGGTGAGAGCCCCACATGTCACCCTATGTTGGATTCCCCTAGGTGTCTACTTTTTAAAAATGCACAGGTTTGGTAGATTTCCGTAGCTGCCGGCTGAGCTAGGGGCCGAAATCCATAGCTAGGCAGTTTGCAAAAAGCAGTTGTTTTTCCTTTGGGAAAATGTGATGTGTCAATGTTGTGTTTTGGGGAATTTCCTGTCACGGGCACAAGACCTACCCACACAAGCGAGGTACCATTTGTATCGGGTGACCTGGGGGAACACTGGGTGGGAGTACATTTTTGGCTCCTCTCAGATTCCAGAACTTTCTGTCACTGAAATGTGCGGGAAAAGTGTTTCTTTTGCCAAATTTTGAGATTTGCCCAGGATTCCGAGTAACAGAACCTGTTGAGAGCCCCACAAGTCACCCCATCATGGATTCATCTAGGTGTCTACTTTTAAAAAATGCACAGGTTTGGTAGGATTCCATAGGTGCCGGTCGAGCTGGAGACCAAAATCCACAGATCGGCACTTTGCAAAAAACAGCTCTGTTTTCTTTGGGAAAATGTTATGTGTCCACGTTGTGTTTTGGGGCATTTCCTGTCGCAGGCACTGGGCCTACCGACACAAGTGAGGTACCGTTTTTATCGGAGACTTGGGGGAATGCTGGGTTGATGGAAATTTGTAGCTCCTCTTAGATTCCAGAATTTTCTGTCACCGAAATGTGAGGAAAAAGTGTTTTTTTTGGCAGATTTGGAGGATTTCACAGGATTCTAGGAAAAACAACCTGGTGAGAGCCCAACAAGTCACCCCATCTTGTATTCCCCTAGGTGTCTACATTTTAAAAATGCACAGGTTTGGTAGGCTTCCCTAGGCGCCGGCTGAGCTAGAGGCCAAAATCCACAGCTAGGCAATTTGCGAAAAAGAGCTCTGTTTTCTTTGGGAAAATGTGATGTGTCCACGTTGTGTTTTGGGGCATTTCCTGTTGCAGGCACTAGGCCTACCAACACAAGTGACTTACCATTTTTATCGTGATACTTGGGTGAAAGCTGGGTGGAAGGAAATTTGTGGCTCCGCTCAGATTCCAGAACTTTCTGTCACCGAAATGTGAGGGGAAAGTGTTTTTTTGCCAAATTTTGAGGTTTGAACAGGATTCTGAGTAACCGAACTATGTGAGAGCCCCACAAGTCACCCCATCGTGGATTAACCTAGGTGTCTACTTTTAAAAAATGCACAGGTTTGTAAGGTTTCCCTAGGTGCTGGCTGAGCTAGAGGCCAAAATCCACCGCTAGGCACGTTGCAAAAAAGAGCTCTGTTTTCTTTGGCAACATGTGATGTGTCCACGTTGTGTTTTGGGACATTTACTGTTGGCGGCACTAGGCCTACCAACACAAGTGAGGTATCATTTATTATCGGAAGACTTGGTGGAACGCTGGATGGAAGGAAATTTGTGGCTCCTCTCAGATTCCAGAACTTTCTGTCACCAAATTGTGAAGAAAAAGTGTTTTGGTTTGCCAGATTTTGAGGATTGCACAGGATTCGAAGTAACAGAACCTGGTGAGAGCCCCACATGTCACACTATGTTGGATTCCCCTAGGTGTCTACTTTTTAAAAATGCACAGGTTTGGTAGATTTCCGTAGTTGCCGGCTGAGCTAGGGGCCGAAATCCATAGCTAGGCAGTTTGCAAAAAGCAGTTGTTTTTCCTTTGGGAAAATGTGATGTGTCAATGTTGTGTTTTGGGACATTTCCTGTCACGGGCACTAGACCTACCCACACAAGCGAGGTATCATTTGTATCGGGTGACCTGGGGGAAAACTGGGTGGGAGTACATTTTTGGCTCCTCTCAGATTCCAGAACTTTCTGTCACTGAAATGTGCGGGAAAAGTGTTTCTTTTGCCAAATTTTGAGATTTGCCCAAGATTCCGAGTAACAGAACCTGTTGAGAGCCCCACAAGTCACCCCATCATGGATTCATCTAGGTGTCTACTTTTAAACAATGCACAGGTTTGGTAGGATTCCATAGGTGCCGGTCGAGCTGGAGACCAAAATCCACAGATCGGCACTTTGCAAAAAACAGCTCTGTTTTCTTTGGGAAAATGTTATGTGTCCATGTTGTGTTTTGGGGCATTTCCTGTCGCAGGCACTGGGCCTACCGACACAAGTGAGGTACCGTTTTTATCGGAGACTTGGGGGAATGCTGGGTTGAAGGAAATTTGTAGCTCCTCTTAGATTCCAGAATTTTCTGTCACCGAAATGTGTGGAAAAAGTGTTTTTTTTGGCAGATTTTGAGGATTTCACAGGATTCTAGGAAACACAACCTGGTGAGAGCCCAACAAGTCACCCCATCTTGTATTCCCCTAGGTGTCTACATTTTAAAAATGCACAGGTTTGGTAGGCTTCCCTAGGCGCCGGCTGAGCTAGAGGCCAAAATCCACAGCTAGGCAATTTGCAAAAAAGAACTCTGTTTTCTTTGGGAAAATGTGATGTGTCCACGTTGTGTTTTGGGGCATTTCCTGTTGCAGGCACTAGGCCTACCAACACAAGTGAGGTACCATTTTTATCGTGAGACTTGGGTGAAAGCTGGGTGGAAGGAAATTTGTGGCTCCGCTCAGATTCCAGAACTTTCTGTCACCGAAATGTGAGGGGAAAGTGTTTTTTTGCCAAATTTTGAGGTTTGAACAGGATTCTGAGTAACCGAACTATGTGAGAGCCCCACAAGTCACTCCATCGTGGATTAACCTAGGTGTCTACTTTTCAAAAATGCACAGGTTTGTAAGGTTTCCCTAGGTGCTGGCTGAGCTAGAGGCCAAAATCCACCGCTAGGCACGTTGCAAAAAAGAGCTCTGTTTTCTTTGGGAACATGTGATGTGTCCACGTTGTGTTTTGGGACATTTACTGTTGGCGGCACTAGGCCTACCAACACAAGTGAGGTATCATTTATTATCGGAAGACTTGGTGGAACGCTGGATGGAAGGAAATTTGTGGCTCCTCTCAGATTCCAGAACTTTCTGTCACCAAAATGTGAAGAAAAAGTGTTTTGGTTTGCCAGATTTTGAGGATTGCACAGGATTCGAAGTAACAGAACCTGGTGAGAGCCCCACATGTCACCCTATGTTGGATTCCCCTGTGTGTCTACTTTTTAAAAATGCACAGGTTTGGTAGATTTCCGTAGCTGCCGGCTGATTTAGGGGCCGAAATCCATAGCTAGGCAGTTTGCAAAAAGCAGTTGTTTTTCCTTTGGGAAAATGTGATGTGTCAATGTTGTGTTTTGGGGCATTTCCTGTCACGGGCACAAGACCTACCCACACAAGCGAGGTACCATTTGTATCGGGTGACCTGGGGGAACACTGGGTGGGAGTACATTTTTGGCTCCTCTCAGATTCCAGAACTTTCGTCTCTGAAATGTGCGGGAAAAGTGTTTCTTTTGCCAAATTTTGAGATTTGCCCAGGATTCCGAGTAACAGAACCTGTTGAGAGCCCCACAAGTCACCCCATCATGGATTCATCTAGGTGTCTACTTTTAAAAAATGCACAGGTTTGGTAGGATTCCATAGGTGCCGGTCGAGCTGGACACCAAAATCCACAGCTCGGCACTTTGCAAAAAACAGCTCTGTTTTCTTTGGGAAAATGTTATGTGTCATTTCCCGTCGCAGGCACTGGGCCTACCGACACAAGTGAGGTACCGTTTTTATCGGAGACTTGGGGGAATGCTGGGTTGAAGGAAATTTGTAGCTCCTCTTAGATTCCAGAATTTTCTGTCACCGAAATGTGAGGAAAAAGTGTTTTTTTTTTGGCAGATTTGGAGGATTTCACACAATTCTAGGAAACACAACCTGGTGAGAGCCCAACAAGTCACCCCATCTTGTATTCCCCTAGGTGTCTACATTTAAAAAATGCACAGGTTTGGTAGGCTTCCCTAGGCGCCGGCTGAGCTAGAGGCCAAAATCCGCAGCTAGGCAATTTGCGAAAAAGAGCTCTGTTTTCTTTGGGAAAATGTGATGTGTCCACGTTGTGTTTTGGGGCATTTCCTGTTGCAGGCACTAGGCCTACCAACACAAGTGAGGTACCATTTTTATCGTGATACTTGGGTGAAAGCTGGGTGGAAGGAAATTTGTGGCTCCACTCAGATTCCAGAACTTTGTGTCACCGAAATGTGAGGGGAAAGTGTTTTTTTGCCAAATTTTAAGGTTTGAGCAGGATTCTGAGTACCCGAACTATGTGAGAGCCCCACAAGTCACCCCATCGTGGATTAACCTAGGTGTCTACTTTTCAAAAATGCACAGGTTTGTAAGGTTTCCCTAGGTGCTGGCTGAGCTAGAGGCCAAAATCCACCGCTAGGCACGTTGCAAAAAAGAGCTCTGTTTTCTTTGGGAACATGTGATGTGTCCACGTTGTGTTTTGGGACATTTCCTGTTGGCGGCACTAGGCCTACCAACACAAGTGAGGTATCATTTATTATCGGAAGACTTGGTGGAACGCTGGATGGAAGGAAATTTGTGGCTCCTCTCAGATTCCAGAACTTTCTGTCACCAAAATGTGAAGAAAAAGTGTTTTGGTTTGCCAGATTTTGAGGATTGCACAGGATTCGAAGTAACAGAACCTGGTGAGAGCCCCACATGTCACCCTATGTTGGATTCCCCTAGGTGTCTACTTTTTAAAAATGCACAGGTTTGGTAGATTTCCGTAGCTGCCGGCTGAGCTAGGGGCCGAAATCCATAGCTAGGCAGTTTGCAAAAAGCAGTTGTTTTTCCTTTGGGAAAATGTGATGTGTCAATGTTGTGTTTTGGGGAATTTCCTGTCACGGGCACTAGACCTACCCACACAAGCGAGGTACCATTTGTATTGGGTGACCTGGGGGAACACTGGGTGGGAGTACATTTTTGGCTCCTCTCAGATTCCAGAACTTTCTGTCACTGAAATGTGCGGGAAAAGTGTTTCTTTTGCCAAATTTTGAGATTTGCCCAGGATTCCGAGTAACAGAACCTGTTGAGAGCCCCACAAGTCACCCCATCATGGATTCATCTAGGTGTCTACTTTTAAAAAATGCACAGGTTTGGTAGGATTCCATAGGTGCCGGTCGAGCTGGAGACCAAAATCCACAGATCGGCACTTTGCAAAAACAGCTCTGTTTTCCTTGGGAAAATGTTATGTGTCCACGTTGTGTTTTGGTGCATATCCTGTCGCAGGCACTGGGCCTACCGACACAAGTGAGGTACCGTTTTTATCGGAGACTTTTGGGAATGCTGGGTTGAAGGAAATTTGTACCTCCTCTTAGATTCCAGAATTTTCTGTCACCGAAATGTGAGGAAAAAGTGGTTTTTTTTGGCAGATTTGGAGGATTTCACAGGATTCTAGGAAACACAACCTGGTGAGAGCCCAACAAGTCACCCCATCTTGTATTCCCCTAGGTGTCTACATTTTAAAAATGCACAGGTTTGTTAGGCTTCCCTAGGCGCCGGCTGAGCTAGAGGCCAAAATCCGCAGCTAGGCAATTTGCGAAAAAGAGCTCTGTTTTCTTTGGGAAAATGTGATGTGTCCACGTTGTGTTTTGGGGCATTTCCTGTTGCAGGCACTAGGCCTACCAACACAAGTGAGGTACCATTTTTATCGTGATACTTGGGTGAAAGCTGGGTGGAAGGAAATTTGTGGCTCCGCTCAGATTCCAGAACTTTCTGTCACCGAAATGTGAGGGGAAAGTGTTTTTTTGCCAAATTTTGAGGTTTGAACAGGATTCTGAGTAACCGAACTATGTGAGAGCCCCACAAGTCACCCCATTGTGGATTAACCTAGGTGTCTACTTTTCAAAAATGCACAGGTTTGTAAGGTTTCCCTAGGTGCTGGCTGAGCTAGAGGCCAAAATCCACCGCTAGGCACGTTGCAAAAAAGAGCTCTGTTTTCTTTGGGAACATGTGATGTGTCCACGTTGTGTTTTGGGACATTTCCTGTTGGCGGCACTAGGCCTACCAACACAAGTGAGGTATCATTTATTATCAGAAGACTTGGTGGAACGCTGGATGGAAGGAAATTTGTGGCTCCTCTCAGATTCCAGAACTTTCTGTCACCAAAATGTGAAGAAAAAGTGTTTTGGTTTGCCAGATTTTGAGGATTGCACAGGATTCGAAGTAACAGAACCTGGTGAGAGCCCCACATGTCACCCTATGTTGGATTCCCCTAGGTGTCTACTTTTTAAAAATGCACAGGTTTGGTAGATTTCCGTAGCTGCCGGCTGAGCTAAGGGCCGAAATCCATAGCTAGGCAGTTTGCAAAAAGCAGTTGTTTTTCCTTTGGGAAAATGTGATGTGTCAATGTTGTGTTTTGGGGAATTTCCTGTCACGGGCACAAGACCTACCCACACAAGCGAGGTACCATTTGTATCGGGTGACCTGGGGGAACACTGGGTGGGAGTACATTTTTGGCTCCTCTCAGATTCCAGAACTTTCTGTCACTGAAATGTGCGGGAAAAGTGTTTCTTTTGCCAAATTTTGAGATTTGCCCAGGATTCCGAGTAACAGAACCTGTTGAGAGCCCCACAAGTCACCCCATCATGGATTCATCTAGGTGTCTACTTTTAAAAAATGCACAGGTTTGGTAGGATTCCATAGGTGCCGGTCGAGCTGGAGACCAAAATCCACAGATCGGCACTTTGCAAAAAACAGCTCTGTTTTCTTTGGGAAAATGTTATGTGTCCACGTTGTGTTTTGGGGCATTTCCTGTCGCAGGCACTGGGCCTACCGACACAAGTGAGGTACCGTTTTTATCGGAGACTTGGGGGAATGCTGGGTTGAAGGAAATTTGTAGCTCTTCTTAGATTCCAGAATTTTCTGTCACCGAAATGTGTGGAAAAAGTGTTTTTTTTGGCAGATTTTGAGGATTTCACAGGATTCTAGGAAACACAACCTGGTGAGAGCCCAACAAGTCACCCCATCTTGTATTCCCCTAGGTGTCTACATTTTAAAAATGCACAGGTTTGGTAGGCTTCCCTAGGCGCCGGCTGAGCTAGAGGCCAAAATCCACAGCTAGGCAATTTGCAAAAAAGAACTCTGTTTTCTTTGGGAAAATGTGATGTGTCCACGTTGTGTTTTGGGGCATTTCCTGTTGCAGGCACTAGGCCTACCAACACAAGTGAGGTACCATTTTTATCGTGAGACTTGGGTGAAAGCTGGGTGGAAGGAAATTTGTGGCTCCGCTCAGATTCCAGAACTTTCTGTCACCGAAATGTGAGGGGAAAGTGTTTTTTTGCCAAATTTTGAGGTTTGAACAGGATTCTGAGTAACCGAACTATGTGAGAGCCCCACAAGTCACCCCATCGTGGATTAACCTAGGTGTCTACTTTTCAAAAATGCACAGGTTTGTACGGTTTCCCTAGGTGCTGGCTGAGCTAGAGGCCAAAATCCACCGCTAGGCACGTTGCAAAAAAGAGCTCTGTTTTCTTTGGGAACATGTGATGTGTCCACGTTGTGTTTTGGGACATTTACTGTTGGCGGCACTAGGCCTACCAACACAAGTGAGGTATCATTTATTATCGGAAGACTTGGTGGAACGCTGGATGGAAGGAAATTTGTGGCTCCTCTCAGATTCCAGAACTTTCTGTCACCAAAATGTGAAGAAAAAGTGTTTTGGTTTGCCAGATTTTGAGGATTGCACAGGATTCGAAGTAACAGAACCTGGTGAGAGCCCCACATGTCACCCTATGTTGGATTCCCCTGTGTGTCTACTTTTTAAAAATGCACAGGTTTGGTAGATTTCCGTAGCTGCCGGCTGATTTAGGGGCCGAAATCCATAGCTAGGCAGTTTGCAAAAAGCAGTTGTTTTTCCTTTGGGAAAATGTGATGTGTCAATGTTGTGTTTTGGGGCATTTCCTGTCACGGGCACTAGACCTACCCACACAAGCGAGGTACCATTTGTATCGGGTGACCTGGGGGAACACTGGGTGGGAGTACATTTTTGGCTCCTCTCAGATTCCAGAACTTTCGTCTCTGAAATGTGCGGGAAAAGTGTTTCTTTTGCCAAATTTTGAGATTTGCCCAGGATTCCGAGTAACAGAACCTGTTGAGAGCCCCACAAGTCACCCCATCATGGATTCATCTAGGTGTCTACTTTTAAAAAATGCACAGGTTTGGTAGGATTCCATAGGTGCCGGTCGAGCTGGACACCAAAATCCACAGCTCGGCACTTTGCAAAAAACAGCTCTGTTTTCTTTGGGAAAATGTTATGTGTCATTTCCCGTCGCAGGCACTGGGCCTACCGACACAAGTGAGGTACCGTTTTTATCGGAGACTTGGGGGAATGCTGGGTTGAAGGAAATTTGTAGCTCCTCTTAGATTCCAGAATTTTCTGTCACCGAAATGTGAGGAAAAAGTGTTTTTTTTTGGCAGATTTGGAGGATTTCACACAATTCTAGGAAACACAACCTGGTGAGAGCCCAACAAGTCACCCCATCTTGTATTCCCCTAGGTGTCTACATTTTAAAAATGCACAGGTTTGGTAGGCTTCCCTAGGCGCCGGCTGAGCTAGAGGCCAAAATCCGCAGCTAGGCAATTTGCGAAAAAGAGCTCTGTTTTCTTTGGGAAAATGTGATGTGTCCACGTTGTGTTTTGGGGCATTTCCTGTTGCAGGCACTAGGCCTACCAACACAAGTGAGGTACCATTTTTATCGTGATACTTGGGTGAAAGCTGGGTGGAAGGAAATTTGTGGCTCCACTCAGATTCCAGAACTTTGTGTCACCGAAATGTGAGGGGAAAGTGTTTTTTTGCCAAATTTTAAGGTTTGAGCAGGATTCTGAGTAACCGAACTATGTGAGAGCCCCACAAGTCACCCCATCGTGGATTAACCTAGGTGTCTACTTTTAAAAAATGCACAGGTTTGTAAGGTTTCCCTAGGTGCTGGCTGAGCTAGAGGCCAAAATCCACCGCTAGGCACGTTGCAAAAAAGAGCTCTGTTTTCTTTGGGAACATGTGATGTGTCCACGTTGTGTTTTGGGACATTTCCTGTTGGAGGCACTAGGCCTACCAACACAAGTGAGGTATCATTTATTATCGGAAGACTTGGTGGAACGCTGGATGGAAGGAAATTTGTGGCTCCTCTCAGATTCCAGAACTTTCTGTCACCAAAATGTGAAGAAAAAGTGTTTTGGTTTGCCAGATTTTGAGGATTGCACAGGATTCGAAGTAACAGAACCTGGTGAGAGCCCCACATGTCACCCTATGTTGGATTCCCCTAGGTGTCTACTTTTTAAAAATGCACAGGTTTGGTAGATTTCCGTAGCTGCCGGCTGAGCTAGGGGCCGAAATCCATAGCTAGGCAGTTTGCAAAAAGCAGTTGTTTTTCCTTTGGGAAAATGTGATGTGTCAATGTTGTGTTTTGGGGAATTTCCTGTCACGGGCACTAGACCTACCCACACAAGCGAGGTACCATTTGTATTGGGTGACCTGGGGGAACACTGGGTGGGAGTACATTTTTGGCTCCTCTCAGATTCCAGAACTTTCTGTCACTGAAATGTGCGGGAAAAGTGTTTCTTTTGCCAAATTTTGAGATTTGCCCAGGATTCCGAGTAACAGAACCTGTTGAGAGCCCCACAAGTCACCCCATCATGGATTCATCTAGGTGTCTACTTTTAAAAAATGCACAGATTTGGTAGGATTCCATAGGTGCCGGTCGAGCTGGAGACCAAAATCCACAGATCGGCACTTTGCAAAAACAGCTCTGTTTTCTTTGGGAAAATGTTATGTGTCCACGTTGTGTTTTGGTGCATATCCTGTCGCAGGCACTGGGCCTACCGACACAAGTGAGGTACCGTTTTTATCGGAGACTTTTGGGAATGCTGGGTTGAAGGAAATTTGTACCTCCTCTTAGATTCCAGAATTTTCTGTCACCGAAATGTGAGGAAAAAGTGTTTTTTTTTGGCAGATTTGGAGGATTTCACAGGATTCTAGGAAACACAACCTGGTGAGAGCCCAACAAGTCACCCCATCTTGTATTCCCCTAGGTGTCTACATTTTAAAAATGCACAGGTTTGTTAGGCTTCCCTAGGAGCCGGCTGAGCTAGAGGCCAAAATCCGCAGCTAGGCAATTTGCGAAAAAGAGCTCTGTTTTCTTTGGGAAAATGTGATGTGTCCACGTTGTGTTTTGGGGCATTTCCTGTTGCAGGCACTAGGCCTACCAACACAAGTGAGGTACCATTTTTATCGTGATACTTGGGTGAAAGCTGGGTGGAAGGAAATTTGTGGCTCCGCTCAGATTCCAGAACTTTCTGTCACTGAAATGTGCGGGAAAAGTGTTTTTTTGCCAAATTTTGAGGTTTGAACAGGATTCTGAGTAACCGAACTATGTGAGAGCCCCACAAGTCACCCCATTGTGGATTAACCTAGGTGTCTACTTTTCAAAAATGCACAGGTTTGTAAGGTTTCCCTAGGTGCTGGCTGAGCTAGAGGCCAAAATCCACCGCTAGGCACGTTGCAAAAAAGAGCTCTGTTTTCTTTGGGAACATGTGATGTGTCCACGTTGTGTTTTGGGACATTTCCTGTTGGCGGCACTAGGCCTACCAACACAAGTGAGGTATCATTTATTATCAGAAGACTTGGTGGAACGCTGGATGGAAGGAAATTTGTGGCTCCTCTCAGATTCCAGAACTTTCTGTCACCAAAATGTGAAGAAAAAGTGTTTTGGTTTGCCAGATTTTGAGGATTGCACAGGATTCGAAGTAACAGAACCTGGTGAGAGCCCCACACTATGTTGGATTCCCCTAGGTGTCTACTTTTTAAAAATGCACAGGTTTGGTAGATTTCCGTAGCTGCCGGCTGAGCTAAGGGCCGAAATCCATAGCTAGGCAGTTTGCAAAAAGCAGTTGTTTTTCCTTTGGGAAAATGTGATGTGTCAATGTTGTGTTTTGGGGAATTTCCTGTCACGGGCACAAGACCTACCCACACAAGCGAGGTACCATTTGTATCGGGTGACCTGGGGGAACACTGGGTGGGAGTACATTTTTGGCTCCTCTCAGATTCCAGAACTTTCTGTCACTGAAATGTGAGGGGAAAGTGTTTCTTTTGCCAAATTTTGAGATTTGCCCAGGATTCCGAGTAACAGAACCTGTTGAGAGCCCCACAAGTCACCCCATCATGGATTCATCTAGGTGTCTACTTTTAAAAAATGCACAGGTTTGGTAGGATTCCATAGGTGCCGGTCGAGCTGGAGACCAAAATCCACAGATCGGCACTTTGCAAAAAACAGCTCTGTTTTCTTTGGGAAAATGTTATGTGTCCACGTTGTGTTTTGGGGCATTTCCTGTCGCAGGCACTGGGCCTACCGACACAAGTGAGGTACCGTTTTTATCGGAGACTTGGGGGAATGCTGGGTTGATGGAAATTTGTAGCTCCTCTTAGATTCCAGAATTTTCTGTCACCGAAATGTGAGGAAAAAGTGTTTTTTTTGGCAGATTTGGAGGATTTCACAGGATTCTAGGAAAAACAACCTGGTGAGAGCCCAACAAGTCACCCCATCTTGTATTCCCCTAGGTGTCTACATTTTAAAAATGCACAGGTTTGGTAGGCTTCCCTAGGCGCCGGCTGAGCTAGAGGCCAAAATCCACAGCTAGGCAATTTGCGAAAAAGAGCTCTGTTTTCTTTGGGAAAATGTGATGTGTCCACGTTGTGTTTTGGGGCATTTCCTGTTGCAGGCACTAGGCCTACCAACACAAGTGAGGTACCATTTTTATCGTGATACTTGGGTGAAAGCTGGGTGGAAGGAAATTTGTGGCTCCGCTCAGATTCCAGAACTTTCTGTCACCGAAATGTGAGGGGAAAGTGTTTTTTTGCCAAATTTTGAGGTTTGAACAGGATTCTGAGTAACCGAACTATGTGAGAGCCCCACAAGTCACCCCATCGTGGATTAACCTAGGTGTCTACTTTTAAAAAATGCACAGGTTTGTAAGGTTTCCCTAGGTGCTGGCTGAGCTAGAGGCCAAAATCCACCGCTAGGCACGTTGCAAAAAAGAGCTCTGTTTTCTTTGGGAACATGTGATGTGTCCACGTTGTGTTTTGGGACATTTACTGTTGGCGGCACTAGGCCTACCAACACAAGTGAGGTATCATTTATTATCGGAAGACTTGGTGGAACGCTGGATGGAAGGAAATTTGTGGCTCCTCTCAGATTCCAGAACTTTCTGTCACCAAAATGTGAAGAAAAAGTGTTTTGGTTTGCCAGATTTTGAGGATTGCACAGGATTCGAAGTAACAGAACCTGGTGAGAGCCCCACATGTCACCCTATGTTGGATTCCCCTAGGTGTCTACTTTTTAAAAATGCACAGGTTTGGTAGATTTCCGTAGCTGCCGGCTGAGCTAGGGGCCGAAATCCATAGCTAGGCAGTTTGCAAAAAGCAGTTGTTTTTCCTTTGGGAAAATGTGATGTGTCAATGTTGTGTTTTGGGGAATTTCCTATCACGGGCAAAAGACCTACCCACCCAAGCGAGGTACCATTTGTATCTGGTGACCTGGGGGAACACTGGGTGGGAGTACATTTTTGGCTCCTCTCAGATTCCAGAACTTTCTGTCACTGAAATGTGCGGGAAAAGTGTTTCTTTTGCCAAATTTTGAGATTTGCCCAGGATTCCGAGTAACAGAACCTGTTGAGAGCCCCACAAGTCACCCCATCATGGATTCATCTAGGTGTCTACTTTTAAAAAATGCACAGGTTTGGTAGGATTCCATAGGTGCCGGTCGAGCTGGAGACCAAAATCCACAGATCGGCACTTTGCAAAAAACAGCTCTGTTTTCTTTGGGAAAATGTTATGTGTCCACGTTGTGTTTTGGGGCATTTCCTGTCGCAGGCACTGGGCCTACCGACACAAGTGAGGTACCGTTTTTATCGGAGACTTGGGGGAATGCTGGGTTGATGGAAATTTGTAGCTCCTCTTAGATTCCAGAATTTTCTGTCACCGAAATGTGAGGAAAAAGTGTTTTTTTTGGCAGATTTGGAGGATTTCACAGGATTCTAGGAAAAACAACCTGGTGAGAGCCCAACAAGTCACCCCATCTTGTATTCCCCTAGGTGTCTACATTTTAAAAATGCACAGGTTTGGTAGGCTTCCCTAGGCGCCGGCTGAGCTAGAGGCCAAAATCCACAGCTAGGCAATTTGCGAAAAAGAGCTCTGTTTTCTTTGGGAAAATGTGATGTGTCCACGTTGTGTTTTGGGGCATTTCCTGTTGCAGGCACTAGGCCTACCAACACAAGTGAGGTACCATTTTTATCGGGATACTTGGGTGAAAGCTGGGTGGAAGGAAATTTGTGGCTCCGCTCAGATTCCAGAACTTTCTGTCACCGAAATGTGAGGGGAAAGTGTTTTTTTGCCAAATTTTGAGGTTTGAACAGGATTCTGAGTAACCGAACTATGTGAGAGCCCCACAAGTCACCCCATCGTGGATTAACCTAGGTGTCTACTTTTAAAAAATGCACAGGTTTGTAAGGTTTCCCTAGGTGCTGGCTGAGCTAGAGGCCAAAATCCACCGCTAGGCACGTTGCAAAAAAGAGCTCTGTTTTCTTTGGGAACATGTGATGTGTCCACGTTGTGTTTTGGGACATTTACTGTTGGCGGCACTAGGCCTACCAACACAAGTGAGGTATCATTTATTATCGGAAGACTTGGTGGAACGCTGGATGGAAGGAAATTTGTGGCTCCTCTCAGATTCCAGAACTTTCTGTCACCAAAATGTGAAGAAAAAGTGTTTTGGTTTGCCAGATTTTGAGGATTGCACAGGATTCGAAGTAACAGAACCTGGTGAGAGCCCCACATGTCACCCTATGTTGGATTCCCCTAGGTGTCTACTTTTTAAAAATGCACAGGTTTGGTAGATTTCCGTAGCTGCCGGCTGAGCTAGGGGCCGAAATCCATAGCTAGGCAGTTTGCAAAAAGCAGTTGTTTTTCCTTTGGGAAAATGTGATGTGTCAATGTTGTGTTTTGGGACATTTCCTGTCACGGGCACTAGATCTACCCACACAAGCGAGGTACCATTTGTATCGGGTGACCTGGGGGAACACTGGGTGGGAGTACATTTTTGGCTCCTCTCAGATTCCAGAACTTTCTGTCACTGAAATGTGCGGGAAAAGTGTTTCTTTTGCCAAATTTTGAGATTTGCCCAGGATTCCGAGTAACAGAACCTGTTGAGAGCCCCACAAGTCACCCCATCATGGATTCATCTAGGTGTCTACTTTTAAACAATGCACAGGTTTGGTAGGATTCCATAGGTGCCGGTCGAGCTGGAGACCAAAATCCACAGATCGGCACTTTGCAAAAAACAGCTCTGTTTTCTTTGGGAAAATGTTATGTGTCCACGTTGTGTTTTGGGGCATTTCCTGTCGCAGGCACTGGGCCTACCGACACAAGTGAGGTACCGTTTTTATCGGAGACTTGGGGGAATGCTGGGTTGAAGGAAATTTGTAGCTCCTCTTAGATTCCAGAATTTTCTGTCACCGAAATGTGTGGAAAAAGTGTTTTTTTTGGCAGATTTTGAGGATTTCACAGGATTCTAGGAAACACAACCTGGTGAGAGCCCAACAAGTCACCCCATCTTGTATTCCCCTAGGTGTCTACATTTTAAAAATGCACAGGTTTGGTAGGCTTCCCTAGGCGCCGGCTGAGCTAGAGGCCAAAATCCACAGCTAGGCAATTTGCAAAAAAGAACTCTGTTTTCTTTGGGAAAATGTGATGTGTCCACGTTGTGTTTTGGGGCATTTCCTGTTGCAGGCACTAGGCCTACCAACACAAGTGAGGTACCATTTTTATCGTGAGACTTGGGTGAAAGCTGGGTGGAAGGAAATTTGTGGCTCCGCTCAGATTCCAGAACTTTCTGTCACCGAAATGTGAGGGGAAAGTGTTTTTTTGCCAAATTTTGAGGTTTGAACAGGATTCTGAGTAACCGAACTATGTGAGAGCCCCACAAGTCACCCCATCGTGGATTAACCTAGGTGTCTACTTTTCAAAAATGCACAGGTTTGTACGGTTTCCCTAGGTGCTGGCTGAGCTAGAGGCCAAAATCCACCGCTAGGCACGTTGCAAAAAAGAGCTCTGTTTTCTTTGGGAACATGTGATGTGTCCACGTTGTGTTTTGGGACATTTACTGTTGGCGGCACTAGGCCTACCAACACAAGTGAGGTATCATTTATTATCGGAAGACTTGGTGGAACGCTGGATGGAAGGAAATTTGTGGCTCCTCTCAGATTCCAGAACTTTCTGTCACCAAAATGTGAAGAAAAAGTGTTTTGGTTTGCCAGATTTTGAGGATTGCACAGGATTCGAAGTAACAGAACCTGGTGAGAGCCCCACATGTCACCCTATGTTGGATTCCCCTGTGTGTCTACTTTTTAAAAATGCACAGGTTTGGTAGATTTCCGTAGCTGCCGGCTGATTTAGGGGCCGAAATCCATAGCTAGGCAGTTTGCAAAAAGCAGTTGTTTTTCCTTTGGGAAAATGTGATGTGTCAATGTTGTGTTTTGGGGCATTTCCTGTCACGGGCACTAGACCTACCCACACAAGCGAGGTACCATTTGTATCGGGTGACCTGGGGGAACACTGGGTGGGAGTACATTTTTGGCTCCTCTCAGATTCCAGAACTTTCGTCTCTGAAATGTGCGGGAAAAGTGTTTCTTTTGCCAAATTTTGAGATTTGCCCAGGATTCCGAGTAACAGAACCTGTTGAGAGCCCCACAAGTCACCCCATCATGGATTCATCTAGGTGTCTACTTTTAAAAAATGCACAGGTTTGGTAGGATTCCATAGGTGCCGGTCGAGCTGGACACCAAAATCCACAGCTCGGCACTTTGCAAAAAACAGCTCTGTTTTCTTTGGGAAAATGTTATGTGTCATTTCCCGTCGCAGGCACTGGGCCTACCGACACAAGTGAGGTACCGTTTTTATCGGAGACTTGGGGGAATGCTGGGTTGAAGGAAATTTGTAGCTGCTCTTAGATTCCAGAATTTTCTGTCACCGAAATGTGAGGAAAAAGTGTTTTTTTTTGGCAGATTTGGAGGATTTCACACAATTCTAGGAAACACAACCTGGTGAGAGCCCAACAAGTCACCCCATCTTGTATTCCCCTAGGTGTCTACATTTTAAAAATGCACAGGTTTGGTAGGCTTCCCTAGGCGCCGGCTGAGCTAGAGGCCAAAATCCGCAGCTAGGCAATTTGCGAAAAAGAGCTCTGTTTTCTTTGGGAAAATGTGATGTGTCCACGTTGTGTTTTGGGGCATTTCCTGTTGCAGGCACTAGGCCTACCAACACAAGTGAGGTACCATTTTTATTGTGATACTTGGGTGAAAGCTGGGTGGAAGGAAATTTGTGGCTCCACTCAGATTCCAGAACTTTGTGTCACCGAAATGTGAGGGGAAAGTGTTTTTTTGCCAAATTTTAAGGTTTGAGCAGGATTCTGAGTAACCGAACTATGTGAGAGCCCCACAAGTCACCCCATCGTGGATTAACCTAGGTGTCTACTTTTCAAAAATGCACAGGTTTGTAAGGTTTCCCTAGGTGCTGGCTGAGCTAGAGGCCAAAATCCACCGCTAGGCACGTTGCAAAAAAGAGCTCTGTTTTCTTTGGGAACATGTGATGTGTCCACGTTGTGTTTTGGGACATTTCCTGTTGGCGGCACTAGGCCTACCAACACAAGTGAGGTATCATTTATTATCGGAAGACTTGGTGGAACGCTGGATGGAAGGAAATTTGTGGCTCCTCTCAGATTCCAGAACTTTCTGTCACCAAAATGTGAAGAAAAAGTGTTTTGGTTTGCCAGATTTTGAGGATTGCACAGGATTCGAAGTAACAGAACCTGGTGAGAGCCCCACATGTCACCCTATGTTGGATTCCCCTAGGTGTCTACTTTTTAAAAATGCACAGGTTTGGTAGATTTCCGTAGCTGCCGGCTGAGCTAGGGGCCGAAATCCATAGCTAGGCAGTTTGCAAAAAGCAGTTGTTTTTCCTTTGAGAAAATGTGATGTGTCAATGTTGTGTTTTGGGGAATTTCCTGTCACGGGCACTAGACCTACCCACACAAGCGAGGTACCATTTGTATTGGGTGACCTGGGGGAACACTGGGTGGGAGTACATTTTTGGCTCCTCTCAGATTCCAGAACTTTCTGTCACTGAAATGTGCGGGAAAAGTGTTTCTTTTGCCAAATTTTGAGATTTGCCCAGGATTCCGAGTAACAGAACCTGTTGAGAGCCCCACAAGTCACCCCATCATGGATTCATCTAGGTGTCTACTTTTAAAAAATGCACAGGTTTGGTAGGATTCCATAGGTGCCGGTCGAGCTGGAGACCAAAATCCACAGATCGGCACTTTGCAAAAACAGCTCTGTTTTCTTTGGGAAAATGTTATGTGTCCACGTTGTGTTTTGGTGCATATCCTGTCGCAGGCACTGGGCCTACCGACACAAGTGAGGTACCGTTTTTATCGGAGACTTTTGGGAATGCTGGGTTGAAGGAAATTTGTACCTCCTCTTAGATTCCAGAATTTTCTGTCACCGAAATGTGAGGAAAAAGTGTTTTTTTTTGGCAGATTTGGAGGATTTCACAGGATTCTAGGAAACACAACCTGGTGAGAGCCCAACAAGTCACCCCATCTTGTATTCCCCTAGGTGTCTACATTTTAAAAATGCACAGGTTTGTTAGGCTTCCCTAGGCGCCGGCTGAGCTAGAGGCCAAAATCCGCAGCTAGGCAATTTGCGAAAAAGAGCTCTGTTTTCTTTGGGAAAATGTGATGTGTCCACGTTGTGTTTTGGGGCATTTCCTGTTGCAGGCACTAGGCCTACCAACACAAGTGAGGTACCATTTTTATCGTGATACTTGGGTGAAAGCTGGGTGGAAGGAAATTTGTGGCTCCGCTCAGATTCCAGAACTTTCTGTCACCGAAATGTGAGGGGAAAGTGTTTTTTTGCCAAATTTTGAGGTTTGAACAGGATTCTGAGTAACCGAACTATGTGAGAGCCCCACAAGTCACCCCATTGTGGATTAACCTAGGTGTCTACTTTTCAAAAATGCACAGGTTTGTAAGGTTTCCCTAGGTGCTGGCTGAGCTAGAGGCCAAAATCCACCGCTAGGCACGTTGCAAAAAAGAGCTCTGTTTTCTTTGGGAACATGTGATGTGTCCACGTTGTGTTTTGGGACATTTCCTGTTGGCGGCACTAGGCCTACCAACACAAGTGAGGTATCATTTATTATCAGAAGACTTGGTGGAACGCTGGATGGAAGGAAATGTGTGGCTCCTCTCAGATTCCAGAACTTTCTGTCACCAAAATGTGAAGAAAAAGTGTTTTGGTTTGCCAGATTTTGAGGATTGCACAGGATTCGAAGTAACAGAACCTGGTGAGAGCCCCACATGTCACCCTATGTTGGATTCCCCTAGGTGTCTACTTTTTAAAAATGCACAGGTTTGGTAGATTTCCGTAGCTGCCGGCTGAGCTAGGGGCCGAAATCCATAGCTAGGCAGTTTGCAAAAAGCAGTTGTTTTTCCTTTGGGAAAATGTGATGTGTCAATGTTGTGTTTTGGGGAATTTCCTGTCACGGGCACAAGACCTACCCACACAAGCGAGGTACCATTTGTATCGGGTGACCTGGGGGAACACTGGGTGGGAGTACATTTTTGGCTCCTCTCAGATTCCAGAACTTTCTGTCACTGAAATGTGCGGGAAAAGTGTTTCTTTTGCCAAATTTTGAGATTTGCCCAGGATTCCGAGTAACAGAACCTGTTGAGAGCCCCACAAGTCACCCCATCATGGATTCATCTAGGTGTCTACTTTTAAACAATGCACAGGTTTGGTAGGATTCCATAGGTGCCGGTCGAGCTGGAGACCAAAATCCACAGATCGGCACTTTGCAAAAAACAGCTCTGTTTTCTTTGGGAAAATGTTATGTGTCCACGTTGTGTTTTGGGGCATTTCCTGTCGCAGGCACTGGGCCTACCGACACAAGTGAGGTACCGTTTTTATCGGAGACTTGGGGGAATGCTGGGTTGATGGAAATTTGTAGCTCCTCTTAGATTCCAGAATTTTCTGTCACCGAAATGTGAGGAAAAAGTGTTTTTTTTGGCAGATTTGGAGGATTTCACAGGATTCTAGGAAAAACAACCTGGTGAGAGCCCAACAAGTCACCCCATCTTGTATTCCCCTAGGTGTCTACATTTTAAAAATGCACAGGTTTGGTAGGCTTCCCTAGGCGCCGGCTGAGCTAGAGGCCAAAATCCACAGCTAGGCAATTTGCGAAAAAGAGCTCTGTTTTCTTTGGGAAAATGTGATGTGTCCACGTTGTGTTTTGGGGCATTTCCTGTTGCAGGCACTAGGCCTACCAACACAAGTGAGGTACCATTTTTATCGTGATACTTGGGTGAAAGCTGGGTGGAAGGAAATTTGTGGCTCCGCTCAGATTCCAGAACTTTCTGTCACCGAAATGTGAGGGGAAAGTGTTTTTTTGCCAAATTTTGAGGTTTGAACAGGATTCTGAGTAACCGAACTATGTGAGAGCCCCACAAGTCACCCCATCGTGGATTAACCTAGGTGTCTACTTTTCAAAAATGCACAGGTTTGTACGGTTTCCCTAGGTGCTGGCTGAGCTAGAGGCCAAAATCCACCGCTAGGCACGTTGCAAAAAAGAGCTCTGTTTTCTTTGGGAACATGTGATGTGTCCACGTTGTGTTTTGGGACATTTACTGTTGGCGGCACTAGGCCTACCAACACAAGTGAGGTATCATTTATTATCGGAAGACTTGGTGGAACGCTGGATGGAAGGAAATTTGTGGCTCCTCTCAGATTCCAGAACTTTCTGTCACCAAAATGTGAAGAAAAAGTGTTTTGGTTTGCCAGATTTTGAGGATTGCACAGGATTCGAAGTAACAGAACCTGGTGAGAGCCCCACATGTCACCCTATGTTGGATTCCCCTGTGTGTCTACTTTTTAAAAATGCACAGGTTTGGTAGATTTCCGTAGCTGCCGGCTGATTTAGGGGCCGAAATCCATAGCTAGGCAGTTTGCAAAAAGCAGTTGTTTTTCCTTTGGGAAAATGTGATGTGTCAATGTTGTGTTTTGGGGCATTTCCTGTCACGGGCACTAGACCTACCCACACAAGCGAGGTACCATTTGTATCGGGTGACCTGGGGGAACACTGGGTGGGAGTACATTTTTGGCTCCTCTCAGATTCCAGAACTTTCGTCTCTGAAATGTGCGGGAAAAGTGTTTCTTTTGCCAAATTTTGAGATTTGCCCAGGATTCCGAGTAACAGAACCTGTTGAGAGCCCCACAAGTCACCCCATCATGGATTCATCTAGGTGTCTACTTTTAAAAAATGCACAGGTTTGGTAGGATTCCATAGGTGCCGGTCGAGCTGGACACCAAAATCCACAGCTCGGCACTTTGCAAAAAACAGCTCTGTTTTCTTTGGGAAAATGTTATGTGTCATTTCCCGTCGCAGGCACTGGGCCTACCGACACAAGTGAGGTACCGTTTTTATCGGAGACTTGGGGGAATGCTGGGTTGAAGGAAATTTGTAGCTCCTCTTAGATTCCAGAATTTTCTGTCACCGAAATGTGAGGAAAAAGTGTTTTTTTTTGGCAGATTTGGAGGATTTCACACAATTCTAGGAAACACAACCTGGTGAGAGCCCAACAAGTCACCCCATCTTGTATTCCCCTAGGTGTCTACATTTTAAAAATGCACAGGTTTGGTAGGCTTCCCTAGGCGCCGGCTGAGCTAGAGGCCAAAATCCGCAGCTAGGCAATTTGCGAAAAAGAGCTCTGTTTTCTTTGGGAAAATGTGATGTGTCCACGTTGTGTTTTGGGGCATTTCCTGTTGCAGGCACTAGGCCTACCAACACAAGTGAGGTACCATTTTTATCGTGATACTTGGGTGAAAGCTGGGTGGAAGGAAATTTGTGGCTCCACTCAGATTCCAGAACTTTGTGTCACCGAAATGTGAGGGGAAAGTGTTTTTTTGCCAAATTTTAAGGTTTGAGCAGGATTCTGAGTAACCGAACTATGTGAGAGCCCCACAAGTCACCCCATCGTGGATTAACCTAGGTGTCTACTTTTCAAAAATGCACAGGTTTGTAAGGTTTCCCTAGGTGCTGGCTGAGCTAGAGGCCAAAATCCACCGCTAGGCACGTTGCAAAAAAGAGCTCTGTTTTCTTTGGGAACATGTGATGTGTCCACGTTGTGTTTTGGGACATTTCCTGTTGGCGGCACTAGGCCTACCAACACAAGTGAGGTATCATTTATTATCGGAAGACTTGGTGGAACGCTGGATGGAAGGAAATTTGTGGCTCCTCTCAGATTCCAGAACTTTCTGTCACCAAAATGTGAAGAAAAAGTGTTTTGGTTTGCCAGATTTTGAGGATTGCACAGGATTCGAAGTAACAGAACCTGGTGAGAGCCCCACATGTCACCCTATGTTGGATTCCCCTAGGTGTCTACTTTTTAAAAATGCACAGGTTTGGTAGATTTCCGTAGCTGCCGGCTGAGCTAGGGGCCGAAATCCATAGCTAGGCAGTTTGCAAAAAGCAGTTGTTTTTCCTTTGGGAAAATGTGATGTGTCAATGTTGTGTTTTGGGGAATTTCCTGTCACGGGCACTAGACCTACCCACACAAGCGAGGTACCATTTGTATTGGGTGACCTGGGGGAACACTGGGTGGGAGTACATTTTTGGCTCCTCTCAGATTCCAGAACTTTCTGTCACTGAAATGTGCGGGAAAAGTGTTTCTTTTGCCAAATTTTGAGATTTGCCCAGGATTCCGAGTAACAGAACCTGTTGAGAGCCCCACAAGTCACCCCATCATGGATTCATCTAGGTGTCTACTTTTAAAAAATGCACAGGTTTGGTAGGATTCCATAGGTGCCGGTCGAGCTGGAGACCAAAATCCACAGATCGGCACTTTGCAAAAACAGCTCTGTTTTCTTTGGGAAAATGTTATGTGTCCACGTTGTGTTTTGGTGCATATCCTGTCGCAGGCACTGGGCCTACCGACACAAGTGAGGTACCGTTTTTATCGGAGACTTTTGGGAATGCTGGGTTGAAGGAAATTTGTACCTCCTCTTAGATTCCAGAATTTTCTGTCACCGAAATGTGAGGAAAAAGTGTTTTTTTTTGGCAGATTTGGAGGATTTCACAGGATTCTAGGAAACACAACCTGGTGAGAGCCCAACAAGTCACCCCATCTTGTATTCCCCTAGGTGTCTACATTTTAAAAATGCACAGGTTTGTTAGGCTTCCCTAGGCGCCGGCTGAGCTAGAGGCCAAAATCCGCAGCTAGGCAATTTGCGAAAAAGAGCTCTGTTTTCTTTGGGAAAATGTGATGTGTCCACGTTGTGTTTTGGGGCATTTCCTGTTGCAGGCACTAGGCCTACCAACACAAGTGAGGTACCATTTTTATCGTGATACTTGGGTGAAAGCTGGGTGGAAGGAAATTTGTGGCTCCGCTCAGATTCCAGAACTTTCTGTCACCGAAATGTGAGGGGAAAGTGTTTTTTTGCCAAATTTTGAGGTTTGAACAGGATTCTGAGTAACCGAACTATGTGAGAGCCCCACAAGTCACCCCATTGGGGATTAACCTAGGTGTCTACTTTTCAAAAATGCACAGGTTTGTAAGGTTTCCCTAGGTGCTGGCTGAGCTAGAGGCCAAAATCCACCGCTAGGCACGTTGCAAAAAAGAGCTCTGTTTTCTTTGGGAACATGTGATGTGTCCACGTTGTGTTTTGGGACATTTCCTGTTGGCGGCACTAGGCCTACCAACACAAGTGAGGTATCATTTATTATCAGAAGACTTGGTGGAACGCTGGATGGAAGGAAATTTGTGGCTCCTCTCAGATTCCAGAACTTTCTGTCACCAAAATGTGAAGAAAAAGTGTTTTGGTTTGCCAGATTTTGAGGATTGCACAGGATTCGAAGTAACAGAACCTGTTGAGAGCCCCACAAGTCACCCCATCATGGATTCATCTAGGTGTCTACTTTTAAAAAATGCACAGGTTTGGTAGGATTCCATAGGTGCCGGTCGAGCTGGAGACCAAAATCCACAGATCGGCACTTTGCAAAAAACAGCTCTGTTTTCTTTGGGAAAATGTTATGTGTCCACGTTGTGTTTTGGGGCATTTCCTGTCGCAGGCACTGGGCCTACCGACACAAGTGAGGTACCGTTTTTATCGGAGACTTGGGGGAATGCTGGGTTGATGGAAATTTGTAGCTCCTCTTAGATTCCAGAATTTTCTGTCACCGAAATGTGAGGAAAAAGTGTTTTTTTTGGCAGATTTGGAGGATTTCACAGGATTCTAGGAAAAACAACCTGGTGAGAGCCCAACAAGTCACCCCATCTTGTATTCCCCTAGGTGTCTACATTTTAAAAATGCACAGGTTTGGTAGGCTTCCCTAGGCGCCGGCTGAGCTAGAGGCCAAAATCCACAGCTAGGCAATTTGCGAAAAAGAGCTCTGTTTTCTTTGGGAAAATGTGATGTGTCCACGTTGTGTTTTGGGGCATTTCCTGTTGCAGGCACTAGGCCTACCAACACAAGTGAGGTACCATTTTTATCGGGATACTTGGGTGAAAGCTGGGTGGAAGGAAATTTGTGGCTCCGCTCAGATTCCAGAACTTTCTGTCACCGAAATGTGAGGGGAAAGTGTTTTTTTGCCAAATTTTGAGGTTTGAACAGGATTCTGAGTAACCGAACTATGTGAGAGCCCCACAAGTCACCCCATCGTGGATTAACCTAGGTGTCTACTTTTAAAAAATGCACAGGTTTGTAAGGTTTCCCTAGGTGCTGGCTGAGCTAGAGGCCAAAATCCACCGCTAGGCACGTTGCAAAAAAGAGCTCTGTTTTCTTTGGGAACATGTGATGTGTCCACGTTGTGTTTTGGGACATTTCCTGTTGGCGGCACTAGGCCTACCAACACAAGTGAGGTATCATTTATTATCGGAAGACTTGGTGGAACGCTGGATGGAAGGAAATTTGTGGCTCCTCTCAGATTCCAGAACTTTCTGTCACCAAAATGTGAAGAAAAAGTGTTTTGGTTTGCCAGATTTTGAGGATTGCACAGGATTCGAAGTAACAGAACCTGGTGAGAGCCCCACATGTCACCCTATGTTGGATTCCCCTAGGTGTCTACTTTTTAAAAATGCACAGGTTTGGTAGATTTCCGTAGCTGCCGGCTGAGCTAGGGGCCGAAATCCATAGCTAGGCAGTTTGCAAAAAGCAGTTGTTTTTCCTTTGGGAAAATGTGATGTGTCAATGTTGTGTTTTGGGACATTTCCTGTCACGGGCACTAGATCTACCCACACAAGCGAGGTACCATTTGTATCGGGTGACCTGGGGGAACACTGGGTGGGAGTACATTTTTGGCTCCTCTCAGATTCCAGAACTTTCTGTCACTGAAATGTGCGGGAAAAGTGTTTCTTTTGCCAAATTTTGAGATTTGCCCAGGATTCCGAGTAACAGAACCTGTTGAGAGCCCCACAAGTCACCCCATCATGGATTCATCTAGGTGTCTACTTTTAAACAATGCACAGGTTTGGTAGGATTCCATAGGTGCCGGTCGAGCTGGAGACCAAAATCCACAGATCGGCACTTTGCAAAAAACAGCTCTGTTTTCTTTGGGAAAATGTTATGTGTCCACGTTGTGTTTTGGGGCATTTCCTGTCGCAGGCACTGGGCCTACCGACACAAGTGAGGTACCGTTTTTATCGGAGACTTGGGGGAATGCTGGGTTGAAGGAAATTTGTAGCTCCTCTTAGATTCCAGAATTTTCTGTCACCGAAATGTGTGGAAAAAGTGTTTTTTTTGGCAGATTTTGAGGATTTCACAGGATTCTAGGAAACACAACCTGGTGAGAGCCCAACAAGTCACCCCATCTTGTATTCCCCTAGGTGTCTACATTTTAAAAATGCACAGGTTTGGTAGGCTTCCCTAGGCGCCGGCTGAGCTAGAGGCCAAAATCCACAGCTAGGCAATTTGCAAAAAAGAACTCTGTTTTCTTTGGGAAAATGTGATGTGTCCACGTTGTGTTTTGGGGCATTTCCTGTTGCAGGCACTAGGCCTACCAACACAAGTGAGGTACCATTTTTATCGTGAGACTTGGGTGAAAGCTGGGTGGAAGGAAATTTGTGGCTCCGCTCAGATTCCAGAACTTTCTGTCACCGAAATGTGAGGGGAAAGTGTTTTTTTGCCAAATTTTGAGGTTTGAACAGGATTCTGAGTAACCGAACTATGTGAGAGCCCCACAAGTCACCCCATCGTGGATTAACCTAGGTGTCTACTTTTCAAAAATGCACAGGTTTGTACGGTTTCCCTAGGTGCTGGCTGAGCTAGAGGCCAAAATCCACCGCTAGGCACGTTGCAAAAAAGAGCTCTGTTTTCTTTGGGAACATGTGATGTGTCCACGTTGTGTTTTGGGACATTTACTGTTGGCGGCACTAGGCCTACCAACACAAGTGAGGTATCATTTATTATCGGAAGCCTTGGTGGAACGCTGGATGGAAGGAAATTTGTGGCTCCTCTCAGATTCCAGAACTTTCTGTCACCAAAATGTGAAGAAAAAGTGTTTTGGTTTGCCAGATTTTGAGGATTGCACAGGATTCGAAGTAACAGAACCTGGTGAGAGCCCCACATGTCACCCTATGTTGGATTCCCCTGTGTGTCTACTTTTTAAAAATGCACAGGTTTGGTAGATTTCCGTAGCTGCCGGCTGATTTAGGGGCCGAAATCCATAGCTAGGCAGTTTGCAAAAAGCAGTTGTTTTTCCTTTGGGAAAATGTGATGTGTCAATGTTGTGTTTTGGGGCATTTCCTGTCACGGGCACTAGACCTACCCACACAAGCGAGGTACCATTTGTATCGGGTGACCTGGGGGAACACTGGGTGGGAGTACATTTTTGGCTCCTCTCAGATTCCAGAACTTTCGTCTCTGAAATGTGCGGGAAAAGTGTTTCTTTTGCCAAATTTTGAGATTTGCCCAGGATTCCGAGTAACAGAACCTGTTGAGAGCCCCACAAGTCACCCCATCATGGATTCATCTAGGTGTCTACTTTTAAAAAATGCACAGGTTTGGTAGGATTCCATAGGTGCCGGTCGAGCTGGACACCAAAATCCACAGCTCGGCACTTTGCAAAAAACAGCTCTGTTTTCTTTGGGAAAATGTTATGTGTCATTTCCCGTCGCAGGCACTGGGCCTACCGACACAAGTGAGGTACCGTTTTTATCGGAGACTTGGGGGAATGCTGGGTTGAAGGAAATTTGTAGCTGCTCTTAGATTCCAGAATTTTCTGTCACCGAAATGTGAGGAAAAAGTGTTTTTTTTTGGCAGATTTGGAGGATTTCACACAATTCTAGGAAACACAACCTGGTGAGAGCCCAACAAGTCACCCCATCTTGTATTCCCCTAGGTGTCTACATTTTAAAAATGCACAGGTTTGGTAGGCTTCCCTAGGCGCCGGCTGAGCTAGAGGCCAAAATCCGCAGCTAGGCAATTTGCGAAAAAGAGCTCTGTTTTCTTTGGGAAAATGTGATGTGTCCACGTTGTGTTTTGGGGCATTTCCTGTTGCAGGCACTAGGCCTACCAACACAAGTGAGGTACCATTTTTATTGTGATACTTGGGTGAAAGCTGGGTGGAAGGAAATTTGTGGCTCCACTCAGATTCCAGAACTTTGTGTCACCGAAATGTGAGGGGAAAGTGTTTTTTTGCCAAATTTTAAGGTTTGAGCAGGATTCTGAGTAACCGAACTATGTGAGAGCCCCACAAGTCACCCCATCGTGGATTAACCTAGGTGTCTACTTTTCAAAAATGCACAGGTTTGTAAGGTTTCCCTAGGTGCTGGCTGAGCTAGAGGCCAAAATCCACCGCTAGGCACGTTGCAAAAAAGAGCTCTGTTTTCTTTGGGAACATGTGATGTGTCCACGTTGTGTTTTGGGACATTTCCTGTTGGCGGCACTAGGCCTACCAACACAAGTGAGGTATCATTTATTATCGGAAGACTTGGTGGAACGCTGGATGGAAGGAAATTTGTGGCTCCTCTCAGATTCCAGAACTTTCTGTCACCAAAATGTGAAGAAAAAGTGTTTTGGTTTGCCAGATTTTGAGGATTGCACAGGATTCGAAGTAACAGAACCTGGTGAGAGCCCCACATGTCACCCTATGTTGGATTCCCCTAGGTGTCTACTTTTTAAAAATGCACAGGTTTGGTAGATTTCCGTAGCTGCCGGCTGAGCTAGGGGCCGAAATCCATAGCTAGGCAGTTTGCAAAAAGCAGTTGTTTTTCCTTTGAGAAAATGTGATGTGTCAATGTTGTGTTTTGGGGAATTTCCTGTCACGGGCACTAGACCTACCCACACAAGCGAGGTACCATTTGTATTGGGTGACCTGGGGGAACACTGGGTGGGAGTACATTTTTGGCTCCTCTCAGATTCCAGAACTTTCTGTCACTGAAATGTGCGGGAAAAGTGTTTCTTTTGCCAAATTTTGAGATTTGCCCAGGATTCCGAGTAACAGAACCTGTTGAGAGCCCCACAAGTCACCCCATCATGGATTCATCTAGGTGTCTACTTTTAAAAAATGCACAGGTTTGGTAGGATTCCATAGGTGCCGGTCGAGCTGGAGACCAAAATCCACAGATCGGCACTTTGCAAAAACAGCTCTGTTTTCTTTGGGAAAATGTTATGTGTCCACGTTGTGTTTTGGTGCATATCCTGTCGCAGGCACTGGGCCTACCGACACAAGTGAGGTACCGTTTTTATCGGAGACTTTTGGGAATGCTGGGTTGAAGGAAATTTGTACCTCCTCTTAGATTCCAGAATTTTCTGTCACCGAAATGTGAGGAAAAAGTGTTTTTTTTTGGCAGATTTGGAGGATTTCACAGGATTCTAGGAAACACAACCTGGTGAGAGCCCAACAAGTCACCCCATCTTGTATTCCCCTAGGTGTCTACATTTTAAAAATGCACAGGTTTGTTAGGCTTCCCTAGGCGCCGGCTGAGCTAGAGGCCAAAATCCGCAGCTAGGCAATTTGCGAAAAAGAGCTCTGTTTTCTTTGGGAAAATGTGATGTGTCCACGTTGTGTTTTGGGGCATTTCCTGTTGCAGGCACTAGGCCTACCAACACAAGTGAGGTACCATTTTTATCGTGATACTTGGGTGAAAGCTGGGTGGAAGGAAATTTGTGGCTCCGCTCAGATTCCAGAACTTTCTGTCACCGAAATGTGAGGGGAAAGTGTTTTTTTGCCAAATTTTGAGGTTTGAACAGGATTCTGAGTAACCGAACTATGTGAGAGCCCCACAAGTCACCCCATTGTGGATTAACCTAGGTGTCTACTTTTCAAAAATGCACAGGTTTGTAAGGTTTCCCTAGGTGCTGGCTGAGCTAGAGGCCAAAATCCACCGCTAGGCACGTTGCAAAAAAGAGCTCTGTTTTCTTTGGGAACATGTGATGTGTCCACGTTGTGTTTTGGGACATTTCCTGTTGGCGGCACTAGGCCTACCAACACAAGTGAGGTATCATTTATTATCAGAAGACTTGGTGGAACGCTGGATGGAAGGAAATGTGTGGCTCCTCTCAGATTCCAGAACTTTCTGTCACCAAAATGTGAAGAAAAAGTGTTTTGGTTTGCCAGATTTTGAGGATTGCACAGGATTCGAAGTAACAGAACCTGGTGAGAGCCCCACATGTCACCCTATGTTGGATTCCCCTAGGTGTCTACTTTTTAAAAATGCACAGGTTTGGTAGATTTCCGTAGCTGCCGGCTGAGCTAGGGGCCGAAATCCATAGCTAGGCAGTTTGCAAAAAGCAGTTGTTTTTCCTTTGGGAAAATGTGATGTGTCAATGTTGTGTTTTGGGGAATTTCCTGTCACGGGCACAAGACCTACCCACACAAGCGAGGTACCATTTGTATCGGGTGACCTGGGGGAACACTGGGTGGGAGTACATTTTTGGCTCCTCTCAGATTCCAGAACTTTCTGTCACTGAAATGTGCGGGAAAAGTGTTTCTTTTGCCAAATTTTGAGATTTGCCCAGGATTCCGAGTAACAGAACCTGTTGAGAGCCCCACAAGTCACCCCATCATGGATTCATCTAGGTGTCTACTTTTAAACAATGCACAGGTTTGGTAGGATTCCATAGGTGCCGGTCGAGCTGGAGACCAAAATCCACAGATCGGCACTTTGCAAAAAACAGCTCTGTTTTCTTTGGGAAAATGTTATGTGTCCACGTTGTGTTTTGGGGCATTTCCTGTCGCAGGCACTGGGCCTACCGACACAAGTGAGGTACCGTTTTTATCGGAGACTTGGGGGAATGCTGGGTTGATGGAAATTTGTAGCTCCTCTTAGATTCCAGAATTTTCTGTCACCGAAATGTGAGGAAAAAGTGTTTTTTTTGGCAGATTTGGAGGATTTCACAGGATTCTAGGAAAAACAACCTGGTGAGAGCCCAACAAGTCACCCCATCTTGTATTCCCCTAGGTGTCTACATTTTAAAAATGCACAGGTTTGGTAGGCTTCCCTAGGCGCCGGCTGAGCTAGAGGCCAAAATCCACAGCTAGGCAATTTGCGAAAAAGAGCTCTGTTTTCTTTGGGAAAATGTGATGTGTCCACGTTGTGTTTTGGGGCATTTCCTGTTGCAGGCACTAGGCCTACCAACACAAGTGAGGTACCATTTTTATCGTGATACTTGGGTGAAAGCTGGGTGGAAGGAAATTTGTGGCTCCGCTCAGATTCCAGAACTTTCTGTCACCGAAATGTGAGGGGAAAGTGTTTTTTTGCCAAATTTTGAGGTTTGAACAGGATTCTGAGTAACCGAACTATGTGAGAGCCCCACAAGTCACCCCATCGTGGATTAACCTAGGTGTCTACTTTTCAAAAATGCACAGGTTTGTACGGTTTCCCTAGGTGCTGGCTGAGCTAGAGGCCAAAATCCACCGCTAGGCACGTTGCAAAAAAGAGCTCTGTTTTCTTTGGGAACATGTGATGTGTCCACGTTGTGTTTTGGGACATTTACTGTTGGCGGCACTAGGCCTACCAACACAAGTGAGGTATCATTTATTATCGGAAGACTTGGTGGAACGCTGGATGGAAGGAAATTTGTGGCTCCTCTCAGATTCCAGAACTTTCTGTCACCAAAATGTGAAGAAAAAGTGTTTTGGTTTGCCAGATTTTGAGGATTGCACAGGATTCGAAGTAACAGAACCTGGTGAGAGCCCCACATGTCACCCTATGTTGGATTCCCCTGTGTGTCTACTTTTTAAAAATGCACAGGTTTGGTAGATTTCCGTAGCTGCCGGCTGATTTAGGGGCCGAAATCCATAGCTAGGCAGTTTGCAAAAAGCAGTTGTTTTTCCTTTGGGAAAATGTGATGTGTCAATGTTGTGTTTTGGGGCATTTCCTGTCACGGGCACTAGACCTACCCACACAAGCGAGGTACCATTTGTATCGGGTGACCTGGGGGAACACTGGGTGGGAGTACATTTTTGGCTCCTCTCAGATTCCAGAACTTTCGTCTCTGAAATGTGCGGGAAAAGTGTTTCTTTTGCCAAATTTTGAGATTTGCCCAGGATTCCGAGTAACAGAACCTGTTGAGAGCCCCACAAGTCACCCCATCATGGATTCATCTAGGTGTCTACTTTTAAAAAATGCACAGGTTTGGTAGGATTCCATAGGTGCCGGTCGAGCTGGACACCAAAATCCACAGCTCGGCACTTTGCAAAAAACAGCTCTGTTTTCTTTGGGAAAATGTTATGTGTCATTTCCCGTCGCAGGCACTGGGCCTACCGACACAAGTGAGGTACCGTTTTTATCGGAGACTTGGGGGAATGCTGGGTTGAAGGAAATTTGTAGCTCCTCTTAGATTCCAGAATTTTCTGTCACCGAAATGTGAGGAAAAAGTGTTTTTTTTTGGCAGATTTGGAGGATTTCACACAATTCTAGGAAACACAACCTGGTGAGAGCCCAACAAGTCACCCCATCTTGTATTCCCCTAGGTGTCTACATTTTAAAAATGCACAGGTTTGGTAGGCTTCCCTAGGCGCCGGCTGAGCTAGAGGCCAAAATCCGCAGCTAGGCAATTTGCGAAAAAGAGCTCTGTTTTCTTTGGGAAAATGTGATGTGTCCACGTTGTGTTTTGGGGCATTTCCTGTTGCAGGCACTAGGCCTACCAACACAAGTGAGGTACCATTTTTATCGTGATACTTGGGTGAAAGCTGGGTGGAAGGAAATTTGTGGCTCCACTCAGATTCCAGAACTTTGTGTCACCGAAATGTGAGGGGAAAGTGTTTTTTTGCCAAATTTTAAGGTTTGAGCAGGATTCTGAGTAACCGAACTATGTGAGAGCCCCACAAGTCACCCCATCGTGGATTAACCTAGGTGTCTACTTTTCAAAAATGCACAGGTTTGTAAGGTTTCCCTAGGTGCTGGCTGAGCTAGAGGCCAAAATCCACCGCTAGGCACGTTGCAAAAAAGAGCTCTGTTTTCTTTGGGAACATGTGATGTGTCCACGTTGTGTTTTGGGACATTTCCTGTTGGCGGCACTAGGCCTACCAACACAAGTGAGGTATCATTTATTATCGGAAGACTTGGTGGAACGCTGGATGGAAGGAAATTTGTGGCTCCTCTCAGATTCCAGAACTTTCTGTCACCAAAATGTGAAGAAAAAGTGTTTTGGTTTGCCAGATTTTGAGGATTGCACAGGATTCGAAGTAACAGAACCTGGTGAGAGCCCCACATGTCACCCTATGTTGGATTCCCCTAGGTGTCTACTTTTTAAAAATGCACAGGTTTGGTAGATTTCCGTAGCTGCCGGCTGAGCTAGGGGCCGAAATCCATAGCTAGGCAGTTTGCAAAAAGCAGTTGTTTTTCCTTTGGGAAAATGTGATGTGTCAATGTTGTGTTTTGGGGAATTTCCTGTCACGGGCACTAGACCTACCCACACAAGCGAGGTACCATTTGTATTGGGTGACCTGGGGGAACACTGGGTGGGAGTACATTTTTGGCTCCTCTCAGATTCCAGAACTTTCTGTCACTGAAATGTGCGGGAAAAGTGTTTCTTTTGCCAAATTTTGAGATTTGCCCAGGATTCCGAGTAACAGAACCTGTTGAGAGCCCCACAAGTCACCCCATCATGGATTCATCTAGGTGTCTACTTTTAAAAAATGCACAGGTTTGGTAGGATTCCATAGGTGCCGGTCGAGCTGGAGACCAAAATCCACAGATCGGCACTTTGCAAAAACAGCTCTGTTTTCTTTGGGAAAATGTTATGTGTCCACGTTGTGTTTTGGTGCATATCCTGTCGCAGGCACTGGGCCTACCGACACAAGTGAGGTACCGTTTTTATCGGAGACTTTTGGGAATGCTGGGTTGAAGGAAATTTGTACCTCCTCTTAGATTCCAGAATTTTCTGTCACCGAAATGTGAGGAAAAAGTGTTTTTTTTTGGCAGATTTGGAGGATTTCACAGGATTCTAGGAAACACAACCTGGTGAGAGCCCAACAAGTCACCCCATCTTGTATTCCCCTAGGTGTCTACATTTTAAAAATGCACAGGTTTGTTAGGCTTCCCTAGGCGCCGGCTGAGCTAGAGGCCAAAATCCGCAGCTAGGCAATTTGCGAAAAAGAGCTCTGTTTTCTTTGGGAAAATGTGATGTGTCCACGTTGTGTTTTGGGGCATTTCCTGTTGCAGGCACTAGGCCTACCAACACAAGTGAGGTACCATTTTTATCGTGATACTTGGGTGAAAGCTGGGTGGAAGGAAATTTGTGGCTCCGCTCAGATTCCAGAACTTTCTGTCACCGAAATGTGAGGGGAAAGTGTTTTTTTGCCAAATTTTGAGGTTTGAACAGGATTCTGAGTAACCGAACTATGTGAGAGCCCCACAAGTCACCCCATTGGGGATTAACCTAGGTGTCTACTTTTCAAAAATGCACAGGTTTGTAAGGTTTCCCTAGGTGCTGGCTGAGCTAGAGGCCAAAATCCACCGCTAGGCACGTTGCAAAAAAGAGCTCTGTTTTCTTTGGGAACATGTGATGTGTCCACGTTGTGTTTTGGGACATTTCCTGTTGGCGGCACTAGGCCTACCAACACAAGTGAGGTATCATTTATTATCAGAAGACTTGGTGGAACGCTGGATGGAAGGAAATTTGTGGCTCCTCTCAGATTCCAGAACTTTCTGTCACCAAAATGTGAAGAAAAAGTGTTTTGGTTTGCCAGATTTTGAGGATTGCACAGGATTCGAAGTAACAGAACCTGTTGAGAGCCCCACAAGTCACCCCATCATGGATTCATCTAGGTGTCTACTTTTAAAAAATGCACAGGTTTGGTAGGATTCCATAGGTGCCGGTCGAGCTGGAGACCAAAATCCACAGATCGGCACTTTGCAAAAAACAGCTCTGTTTTCTTTGGGAAAATGTTATGTGTCCACGTTGTGTTTTGGGGCATTTCCTGTCGCAGGCACTGGGCCTACCGACACAAGTGAGGTACCGTTTTTATCGGAGACTTGGGGGAATGCTGGGTTGATGGAAATTTGTAGCTCCTCTTAGATTCCAGAATTTTCTGTCACCGAAATGTGAGGAAAAAGTGTTTTTTTTGGCAGATTTGGAGGATTTCACAGGATTCTAGGAAAAACAACCTGGTGAGAGCCCAACAAGTCACCCCATCTTGTATTCCCCTAGGTGTCTACATTTTAAAAATGCACAGGTTTGGTAGGCTTCCCTAGGCGCCGGCTGAGCTAGAGGCCAAAATCCACAGCTAGGCAATTTGCGAAAAAGAGCTCTGTTTTCTTTGGGAAAATGTGATGTGTCCACGTTGTGTTTTGGGGCATTTCCTGTTGCAGGCACTAGGCCTACCAACACAAGTGAGGTACCATTTTTATCGGGATACTTGGGTGAAAGCTGGGTGGAAGGAAATTTGTGGCTCCGCTCAGATTCCAGAACTTTCTGTCACCGAAATGTGAGGGGAAAGTGTTTTTTTGCCAAATTTTGAGGTTTGAACAGGATTCTGAGTAACCGAACTATGTGAGAGCCCCACAAGTCACCCCATCGTGGATTAACCTAGGTGTCTACTTTTAAAAAATGCACAGGTTTGTAAGGTTTCCCTAGGTGCTGGCTGAGCTAGAGGCCAAAATCCACCGCTAGGCACGTTGCAAAAAAGAGCTCTGTTTTCTTTGGGAACATGTGATGTGTCCACGTTGTGTTTTGGGACATTTCCTGTTGGCGGCACTAGGCCTACCAACACAAGTGAGGTATCATTTATTATCGGAAGACTTGGTGGAACGCTGGATGGAAGGAAATTTGTGGCTCCTCTCAGATTCCAGAACTTTCTGTCACCAAAATGTGAAGAAAAAGTGTTTTGGTTTGCCAGATTTTGAGGATTGCACAGGATTCGAAGTAACAGAACCTGGTGAGAGCCCCACATGTCACCCTATGTTGGATTCCCCTAGGTGTCTACTTTTTAAAAATGCACAGGTTTGGTAGATTTCCGTAGCTGCCGGCTGAGCTAGGGGCCGAAATCCATAGCTAGGCAGTTTGCAAAAAGCAGTTGTTTTTCCTTTGGGAAAATGTGATGTGTCAATGTTGTGTTTTGGGACATTTCCTGTCACGGGCACTAGATCTACCCACACAAGCAAGGTACCATTTGTATCGGGTGACCTGGGGGAACACTGGGTGGGAGTACATTTTTGGCTCCTCTCAGATTCCAGAACTTTCTGTCACTGAAATGTGCGGGAAAAGTGTTTCTTTTGCCAAATTTTGAGATTTGCCCAGGATTCCGAGTAACAGAACCTGTTGAGAGCCCCACAAGTCACCCCATCATGGATTCATCTAGGTGTCTACTTTTAAACAATGCACAGGTTTGGTAGGATTCCATAGGTGCCGGTCGAGCTGGAGACCAAAATCCACAGATCGGCACTTTGCAAAAAACAGCTCTGTTTTCTTTGGGAAAATGTTATGTGTCCACGTTGTGTTTTGGGGCATTTCCTGTCGCAGGCACTGGGCCTACCGACACAAGTGAGGTACCGTTTTTATCGGAGACTTGGGGGAATGCTGGGTTGAAGGAAATTTGTAGCTCCTCTTAGATTCCAGAATTTTCTGTCACCGAAATGTGTGGAAAAAGTGTTTTTTTTGGCAGATTTTGAGGATTTCACAGGATTCTAGGAAACACAACCTGGTGAGAGCCCAACAAGTCACCCCATCTTGTATTCCCCTAGGTGTCTACATTTTAAAAATGCACAGGTTTGGTAGGCTTCCCTAGGCGCCGGCTGAGCTAGAGGCCAAAATCCACAGCTAGGCAATTTGCAAAAAAGAACTCTGTTTTCTTTGGGAAAATGTGATGTGTCCACGTTGTGTTTTGGGGCATTTCCTGTTGCAGGCACTAGGCCTACCAACACAAGTGAGGTACCATTTTTATCGTGAGACTTGGGTGAAAGCTGGGTGGAAGGAAATTTGTGGCTCCGCTCAGATTCCAGAACTTTCTGTCACCGAAATGTGAGGGGAAAGTGTTTTTTTGCCAAATTTTGAGGTTTGAACAGGATTCTGAGTAACCGAACTATGTGAGAGCCCCACAAGTCACCCCATCGTGGATTAACCTAGGTGTCTACTTTTCAAAAATGCACAGGTTTGTACGGTTTCCCTAGGTGCTGGCTGAGCTAGAGGCCAAAATCCACCGCTAGGCACGTTGCAAAAAAGAGCTCTGTTTTCTTTGGGAACATGTGATGTGTCCACGTTGTGTTTTGGGACATTTACTGTTGGCGGCACTAGGCCTACCAACACAAGTGAGGTATCATTTATTATCGGAAGCCTTGGTGGAACGCTGGATGGAAGGAAATTTGTGGCTCCTCTCAGATTCCAGAACTTTCTGTCACCAAAATGTGAAGAAAAAGTGTTTTGGTTTGCCAGATTTTGAGGATTGCACAGGATTCGAAGTAACAGAACCTGGTGAGAGCCCCACATGTCACCCTATGTTGGATTCCCCTGTGTGTCTACTTTTTAAAAATGCACAGGTTTGGTAGATTTCCGTAGCTGCCGGCTGATTTAGGGGCCGAAATCCATAGCTAGGCAGTTTGCAAAAAGCAGTTGTTTTTCCTTTGGGAAAATGTGATGTGTCAATGTTGTGTTTTGGGGCATTTCCTGTCACGGGCACTAGACCTACCCACACAAGCGAGGTACCATTTGTATCGGGTGACCTGGGGGAACACTGGGTGGGAGTACATTTTTGGCTCCTCTCAGATTCCAGAACTTTCGTCTCTGAAATGTGCGGGAAAAGTGTTTCTTTTGCCAAATTTTGAGATTTGCCCAGGATTCCGAGTAACAGAACCTGTTGAGAGCCCCACAAGTCACCCCATCATGGATTCATCTAGGTGTCTACTTTTAAAAAATGCACAGGTTTGGTAGGATTCCATAGGTGCCGGTCGAGCTGGACACCAAAATCCACAGCTCGGCACTTTGCAAAAAACAGCTCTGTTTTCTTTGGGAAAATGTTATGTGTCATTTCCCTGTCGCAGGCACTGGGCCTACCGACACAAGTGAGGTACCGTTTTTATCGGAGACTTGGGGGAATGCTGGGTTGAAGGAAATTTGTAGCTCCTCTTAGATTCCAGAATTTTCTGTCACCGAAATGTGAGGAAAAAGTGTTTTTTTTTGGCAGATTTGGAGGATTTCACACAATTCTAGGAAACACAACCTGGTGAGAGCCCAACAAGTCACCCCATCTTGTATTCCCCTAGGTGTCTACATTTTAAAAATGCACAGGTTTGGTAGGCTTCCCTAGGCGCCGGCTGAGCTAGAGGCCAAAATCCGCAGCTAGGCAATTTGCGAAAAAGAGCTCTGTTTTCTTTGGGAAAATGTGATGTGTCCACGTTGTGTTTTGGGGCATTTCCTGTTGCAGGCACTAGGCCTACCAACACAAGTGAGGTACCATTTTTATCGTGATACTTGGGTGAAAGCTGGGTGGAAGGAAATTTGTGGCTCCACTCAGATTCCAGAACTTTGTGTCACCGAAATGTGAGGGGAAAGTGTTTTTTTGCCAAATTTTAAGGTTTGAGCAGGATTCTGAGTAACCGAACTATGTGAGAGCCCCACAAGTCACCCCATCGTGGATTAACCTAGGTGTCTACTTTTCAAAAATGCACAGGTTTGTAAGGTTTCCCTAGGTGCTGGCTGAGCTAGAGGCCAAAATCCACCGCTAGGCACGTTGCAAAAAAGAGCTCTGTTTTCTTTGGGAACATGTGATGTGTCCACGTTGTGTTTTGGGACATTTCCTGTTGGCGGCACTAGGCCTACCAACACAAGTGAGGTATCATTTATTATCGGAAGACTTGGTGGAACGCTGGATGGAAGGAAATTTGTGGCTCCTCTCAGATTCCAGAACTTTCTGTCACCAAAATGTGAAGAAAAAGTGTTTTGGTTTGCCAGATTTTGAGGATTGCACAGGATTCGAAGTAACAGAACCTGGTGAGAGCCCCACATGTCACCCTATGTTGGATTCCCCTAGGTGTCTACTTTTTAAAAATGCACAGGTTTGGTAGATTTCCGTAGCTGCCGGCTGAGCTAGGGGCCGAAATCCATAGCTAGGCAGTTTGCAAAAAGCAGTTGTTTTTCCTTTGAGAAAATGTGATGTGTCAATGTTGTGTTTTGGGGAATTTCCTGTCACGGGCACTAGACCTACCCACACAAGCGAGGTACCATTTGTATTGGGTGACCTGGGGGAACACTGGGTGGGAGTACATTTTTGGCTCCTCTCAGATTCCAGAACTTTCTGTCACTGAAATGTGCGGGAAAAGTGTTTCTTTTGCCAAATTTTGAGATTTGCCCAGGATTCCGAGTAACAGAACCTGTTGAGAGCCCCACAAGTCACCCCATCATGGATTCATCTAGGTGTCTACTTTTAAAAAATGCACAGGTTTGGTAGGATTCCATAGGTGCCGGTCGAGCTGGAGACCAAAATCCACAGATCGGCACTTTGCAAAAACAGCTCTGTTTTCTTTGGGAAAATGTTATGTGTCCACGTTGTGTTTTGGTGCATATCCTGTCGCAGGCACTGGGCCTACCGACACAAGTGAGGTACCGTTTTTATCGGAGACTTTTGGGAATGCTGGGTTGAAGGAAATTTGTACCTCCTCTTAGATTCCAGAATTTTCTGTCACCGAAATGTGAGGAAAAAGTGTTTTTTTTTGGCAGATTTGGAGGATTTCACAGGATTCTAGGAAACACAACCTGGTGAGAGCCCAACAAGTCACCCCATCTTGTATTCCCCTAGGTGTCTACATTTTAAAAATGCACAGGTTTGTTAGGCTTCCCTAGGCGCCGGCTGAGCTAGAGGCCAAAATCCGCAGCTAGGCAATTTGCGAAAAAGAGCTCTGTTTTCTTTGGGAAAATGTGATGTGTCCACGTTGTGTTTTGGGGCATTTCCTGTTGCAGGCACTAGGCCTACCAACACAAGTGAGGTACCATTTTTATCGTGATACTTGGGTGAAAGCTGGGTGGAAGGAAATTTGTGGCTCCGCTCAGATTCCAGAACTTTCTGTCACCGAAATGTGAGGGGAAAGTGTTTTTTTGCCAAATTTTGAGGTTTGAACAGGATTCTGAGTAACCGAACTATGTGAGAGCCCCACAAGTCACCCCATTGTGGATTAACCTAGGTGTCTACTTTTCAAAAATGCACAGGTTTGTAAGGTTTCCCTAGGTGCTGGCTGAGCTAGAGGCCAAAATCCACCGCTAGGCACGTTGCAAAAAAGAGCTCTGTTTTCTTTGGGAACATGTGATGTGTCCACGTTGTGTTTTGGGACATTTCCTGTTGGCGGCACTAGGCCTACCAACACAAGTGAGGTATCATTTATTATCAGAAGACTTGGTGGAACGCTGGATGGAAGGAAATGTGTGGCTCCTCTCAGATTCCAGAACTTTCTGTCACCAAAATGTGAAGAAAAAGTGTTTTGGTTTGCCAGATTTTGAGGATTGCACAGGATTCGAAGTAACAGAACCTGGTGAGAGCCCCACATGTCACCCTATGTTGGATTCCCCTAGGTGTCTACTTTTTAAAAATGCACAGGTTTGGTAGATTTCCGTAGCTGCCGGCTGAGCTAGGGGCCGAAATCCATAGCTAGGCAGTTTGCAAAAAGCAGTTGTTTTTCCTTTGGGAAAATGTGATGTGTCAATGTTGTGTTTTGGGGAATTTCCTGTCACGGGCACAAGACCTACCCACACAAGCGAGGTACCATTTGTATCGGGTGACCTGGGGGAACACTGGGTGGGAGTACATTTTTGGCTCCTCTCAGATTCCAGAACTTTCTGTCACTGAAATGTGCGGGAAAAGTGTTTCTTTTGCCAAATTTTGAGATTTGCCCAGGATTCCGAGTAACAGAACCTGTTGAGAGCCCCACAAGTCACCCCATCATGGATTCATCTAGGTGTCTACTTTTAAACAATGCACAGGTTTGGTAGGATTCCATAGGTGCCGGTCGAGCTGGAGACCAAAATCCACAGATCGGCACTTTGCAAAAAACAGCTCTGTTTTCTTTGGGAAAATGTTATGTGTCCACGTTGTGTTTTGGGGCATTTCCTGTCGCAGGCACTGGGCCTACCGACACAAGTGAGGTACCGTTTTTATCGGAGACTTGGGGGAATGCTGGGTTGATGGAAATTTGTAGCTCCTCTTAGATTCCAGAATTTTCTGTCACCGAAATGTGAGGAAAAAGTGTTTTTTTTGGCAGATTTGGAGGATTTCACAGGATTCTAGGAAAAACAACCTGGTGAGAGCCCAACAAGTCACCCCATCTTGTATTCCCCTAGGTGTCTACATTTTAAAAATGCACAGGTTTGGTAGGCTTCCCTAGGCGCCGGCTGAGCTAGAGGCCAAAATCCACAGCTAGGCAATTTGCGAAAAAGAGCTCTGTTTTCTTTGGGAAAATGTGATGTGTCCACGTTGTGTTTTGGGGCATTTCCTGTTGCAGGCACTAGGCCTACCAACACAAGTGAGGTACCATTTTTATCGGGATACTTGGGTGAAAGCTGGGTGGAAGGAAATTTGTGGCTCCGCTCAGATTCCAGAACTTTCTGTCACCGAAATGTGAGGGGAAAGTGTTTTTTTTGCCAAATTTTGAGGTTTGAACAGGATTCTGAGTAACCGAACTATGTGAGAGCCCCACAAGTCACCCCATCGTGGATTAACCTAGGTGTCTACTTTTAAAAAATGCACAGGTTTGTAAGGTTTCCCTAGGTGCTGGCTGAGCTAGAGGCCAAAATCCACCGCTAGGCACGTTGCAAAAAAGAGCTCTGTTTTCTTTGGGAACATGTGATGTGTCCACGTTGTGTTTTGGGACATTTCCTGTTGGCGGCACTAGGCCTACCAACACAAGTGAGGTATCATTTATTATCGGAAGACTTGGTGGAACGCTGGATGGAAGGAAATTTGTGGCTCCTCTCAGATTCCAGAACTTTCTGTCACCAAAATGTGAAGAAAAAGTGTTTTGGTTTGCCAGATTTTGAGGATTGCACAGGATTCGAAGTAACAGAACCTGGTGAGAGCCCCACATGTCACCCTATGTTGGATTCCCCTAGGTGTCTACTTTTTAAAAATGCACAGGTTTGGTAGATTTCCGTAGCTGCCGGCTGAGCTAGGGGCCGAAATCCATAGCTAGGCAGTTTGCAAAAAGCAGTTGTTTTTCCTTTGGGAAAATGTGATGTGTCAATGTTGTGTTTTGGGACATTTCCTGTCACGGGCACTAGATCTACCCACACAAGCGAGGTACCATTTGTATCGGGTGACCTGGGGGAACACTGGGTGGGAGTACATTTTTGGCTCCTCTCAGATTCCAGAACTTTCTGTCACTGAAATGTGCGGGAAAAGTGTTTCTTTTGCCAAATTTTGAGATTTGCCCAGGATTCCGAGTAACAGAACCTGTTGAGAGCCCCACAAGTCACCCCATCATGGATTCATCTAGGTGTCTACTTTTAAACAATGCACAGGTTTGGTAGGATTCCATAGGTGCCGGTCGAGCTGGAGACCAAAATCCACAGATCGGCACTTTGCAAAAAACAGCTCTGTTTTCTTTGGGAAAATGTTATGTGTCCACGTTGTGTTTTGGGGCATTTCCTGTCGCAGGCACTGGGCCTACCGACACAAGTGAGGTACCGTTTTTATCGGAGACTTGGGGGAATGCTGGGTTGAAGGAAATTTGTAGCTCCTCTTAGATTCCAGAATTTTCTGTCACCGAAATGTGTGGAAAAAGTGTTTTTTTTGGCAGATTTTGAGGATTTCACAGGATTCTAGGAAACACAACCTGGTGAGAGCCCAACAAGTCACCCCATCTTGTATTCCCCTAGGTGTCTACATTTTAAAAATGCACAGGTTTGGTAGGCTTCCCTAGGCGCCGGCTGAGCTAGAGGCCAAAATCCACAGCTAGGCAATTTGCAAAAAAGAACTCTGTTTTCTTTGGGAAAATGTGATGTGTCCACGTTGTGTTTTGGGGCATTTCCTGTTGCAGGCACTAGGCCTACCAACACAAGTGAGGTACCATTTTTATCGTGAGACTTGGGTGAAAGCTGGGTGGAAGGAAATTTGTGGCTCCGCTCAGATTCCAGAACTTTCTGTCACCGAAATGTGAGGGGAAAGTGTTTTTTTGCCAAATTTTGAGGTTTGAACAGGATTCTGAGTAACCGAACTATGTGAGAGCCCCACAAGTCACCCCATCGTGGATTAACCTAGGTGTCTACTTTTCAAAAATGCACAGGTTTGTACGGTTTCCCTAGGTGCTGGCTGAGCTAGAGGCCAAAATCCACCGCTAGGCACGTTGCAAAAAAGAGCTCTGTTTTCTTTGGGAACATGTGATGTGTCCACGTTGTGTTTTGGGACATTTACTGTTGGCGGCACTAGGCCTACCAACACAAGTGAGGTATCATTTATTATCGGAAGCCTTGGTGGAACGCTGGATGGAAGGAAATTTGTGGCTCCTCTCAGATTCCAGAACTTTCTGTCACCAAAATGTGAAGAAAAAGTGTTTTGGTTTGCCAGATTTTGAGGATTGCACAGGATTCGAAGTAACAGAACCTGGTGAGAGCCCCACATGTCACCCTATGTTGGATTCCCCTGTGTGTCTACTTTTTAAAAATGCACAGGTTTGGTAGATTTCCGTAGCTGCCGGCTGATTTAGGGGCCGAAATCCATAGCTAGGCAGTTTGCAAAAAGCAGTTGTTTTTCCTTTGGGAAAATGTGATGTGTCAATGTTGTGTTTTGGGGCATTTCCTGTCACGGGCACTAGACCTACCCACACAAGCGAGGTACCATTTGTATCGGGTGACCTGGGGGAACACTGGGTGGGAGTACATTTTTGGCTCCTCTCAGATTCCAGAACTTTCGTCTCTGAAATGTGCGGGAAAAGTGTTTCTTTTGCCAAATTTTGAGATTTGCCCAGGATTCCGAGTAACAGAACCTGTTGAGAGCCCCACAAGTCACCCCATCATGGATTCATCTAGGTGTCTACTTTTAAAAAATGCACAGGTTTGGTAGGATTCCATAGGTGCCGGTCGAGCTGGACACCAAAATCCACAGCTCGGCACTTTGCAAAAAACAGCTCTGTTTTCTTTGGGAAAATGTTATGTGTCATTTCCCTGTCGCAGGCACTGGGCCTACCGACACAAGTGAGGTACCGTTTTTATCGGAGACTTGGGGGAATGCTGGGTTGAAGGAAATTTGTAGCTCCTCTTAGATTCCAGAATTTTCTGTCACCGAAATGTGAGGAAAAAGTGTTTTTTTTTGGCAGATTTGGAGGATTTCACACAATTCTAGGAAACACAACCTGGTGAGAGCCCAACAAGTCACCCCATCTTGTATTCCCCTAGGTGTCTACATTTTAAAAATGCACAGGTTTGGTAGGCTTCCCTAGGCGCCGGCTGAGCTAGAGGCCAAAATCCGCAGCTAGGCAATTTGCGAAAAAGAGCTCTGTTTTCTTTGGGAAAATGTGATGTGTCCACGTTGTGTTTTGGGGCATTTCCTGTTGCAGGCACTAGGCCTACCAACACAAGTGAGGTACCATTTTTATCGTGATACTTGGGTGAAAGCTGGGTGGAAGGAAATTTGTGGCTCCACTCAGATTCCAGAACTTTGTGTCACCGAAATGTGAGGGGAAAGTGTTTTTTTGCCAAATTTTAAGGTTTGAGCAGGATTCTGAGTAACCGAACTATGTGAGAGCCCCACAAGTCACCCCATCGTGGATTAACCTAGGTGTCTACTTTTCAAAAATGCACAGGTTTGTAAGGTTTCCCTAGGTGCTGGCTGAGCTAGAGGCCAAAATCCACCGCTAGGCACGTTGCAAAAAAGAGCTCTGTTTTCTTTGGGAACATGTGATGTGTCCACGTTGTGTTTTGGGACATTTCCTGTTGGCGGCACTAGGCCTACCAACACAAGTGAGGTATCATTTATTATCGGAAGACTTGGTGGAACGCTGGATGGAAGGAAATTTGTGGCTCCTCTCAGATTCCAGAACTTTCTGTCACCAAAATGTGAAGAAAAAGTGTTTTGGTTTGCCAGATTTTGAGGATTGCACAGGATTCGAAGTAACAGAACCTGGTGAGAGCCCCACATGTCACCCTATGTTGGATTCCCCTAGGTGTCTACTTTTTAAAAATGCACAGGTTTGGTAGATTTCCGTAGCTGCCGGCTGAGCTAGGGGCCGAAATCCATAGCTAGGCAGTTTGCAAAAAGCAGTTGTTTTTCCTTTGAGAAAATGTGATGTGTCAATGTTGTGTTTTGGGGAATTTCCTGTCACGGGCACTAGACCTACCCACACAAGCGAGGTACCATTTGTATTGGGTGACCTGGGGGAACACTGGGTGGGAGTACATTTTTGGCTCCTCTCAGATTCCAGAACTTTCTGTCACTGAAATGTGCGGGAAAAGTGTTTCTTTTGCCAAATTTTGAGATTTGCCCAGGATTCCGAGTAACAGAACCTGTTGAGAGCCCCACAAGTCACCCCATCATGGATTCATCTAGGTGTCTACTTTTAAAAAATGCACAGGTTTGGTAGGATTCCATAGGTGCCGGTCGAGCTGGAGACCAAAATCCACAGATCGGCACTTTGCAAAAACAGCTCTGTTTTCTTTGGGAAAATGTTATGTGTCCACGTTGTGTTTTGGTGCATATCCTGTCGCAGGCACTGGGCCTACCGACACAAGTGAGGTACCGTTTTTATCGGAGACTTTTGGGAATGCTGGGTTGAAGGAAATTTGTACCTCCTCTTAGATTCCAGAATTTTCTGTCACCGAAATGTGAGGAAAAAGTGTTTTTTTTTGGCAGATTTGGAGGATTTCACAGGATTCTAGGAAACACAACCTGGTGAGAGCCCAACAAGTCACCCCATCTTGTATTCCCCTAGGTGTCTACATTTTAAAAATGCACAGGTTTGTTAGGCTTCCCTAGGCGCCGGCTGAGCTAGAGGCCAAAATCCGCAGCTAGGCAATTTGCGAAAAAGAGCTCTGTTTTCTTTGGGAAAATGTGATGTGTCCACGTTGTGTTTTGGGGCATTTCCTGTTGCAGGCACTAGGCCTACCAACACAAGTGAGGTACCATTTTTATCGTGATACTTGGGTGAAAGCTGGGTGGAAGGAAATTTGTGGCTCCGCTCAGATTCCAGAACTTTCTGTCACCGAAATGTGAGGGGAAAGTGTTTTTTTGCCAAATTTTGAGGTTTGAACAGGATTCTGAGTAACCGAACTATGTGAGAGCCCCACAAGTCACCCCATTGTGGATTAACCTAGGTGTCTACTTTTCAAAAATGCACAGGTTTGTAAGGTTTCCCTAGGTGCTGGCTGAGCTAGAGGCCAAAATCCACCGCTAGGCACGTTGCAAAAAAGAGCTCTGTTTTCTTTGGGAACATGTGATGTGTCCACGTTGTGTTTTGGGACATTTCCTGTTGGCGGCACTAGGCCTACCAACACAAGTGAGGTATCATTTATTATCAGAAGACTTGGTGGAACGCTGGATGGAAGGAAATGTGTGGCTCCTCTCAGATTCCAGAACTTTCTGTCACCAAAATGTGAAGAAAAAGTGTTTTGGTTTGCCAGATTTTGAGGATTGCACAGGATTCGAAGTAACAGAACCTGGTGAGAGCCCCACATGTCACCCTATGTTGGATTCCCCTAGGTGTCTACTTTTTAAAAATGCACAGGTTTGGTAGATTTCCGTAGCTGCCGGCTGAGCTAGGGGCCGAAATCCATAGCTAGGCAGTTTGCAAAAAGCAGTTGTTTTTCCTTTGGGAAAATGTGATGTGTCAATGTTGTGTTTTGGGGAATTTCCTGTCACGGGCACAAGACCTACCCACACAAGCGAGGTACCATTTGTATCGGGTGACCTGGGGGAACACTGGGTGGGAGTACATTTTTGGCTCCTCTCAGATTCCAGAACTTTCTGTCACTGAAATGTGCGGGAAAAGTGTTTCTTTTGCCAAATTTTGAGATTTGCCCAGGATTCCGAGTAACAGAACCTGTTGAGAGCCCCACAAGTCACCCCATCATGGATTCATCTAGGTGTCTACTTTTAAACAATGCACAGGTTTGGTAGGATTCCATAGGTGCCGGTCGAGCTGGAGACCAAAATCCACAGATCGGCACTTTGCAAAAAACAGCTCTGTTTTCTTTGGGAAAATGTTATGTGTCCACGTTGTGTTTTGGGGCATTTCCTGTCGCAGGCACTGGGCCTACCGACACAAGTGAGGTACCGTTTTTATCGGAGACTTGGGGGAATGCTGGGTTGATGGAAATTTGTAGCTCCTCTTAGATTCCAGAATTTTCTGTCACCGAAATGTGAGGAAAAAGTGTTTTTTTTGGCAGATTTGGAGGATTTCACAGGATTCTAGGAAAAACAACCTGGTGAGAGCCCAACAAGTCACCCCATCTTGTATTCCCCTAGGTGTCTACATTTTAAAAATGCACAGGTTTGGTAGGCTTCCCTAGGCGCCGGCTGAGCTAGAGGCCAAAATCCACAGCTAGGCAATTTGCGAAAAAGAGCTCTGTTTTCTTTGGGAAAATGTGATGTGTCCACGTTGTGTTTTGGGGCATTTCCTGTTGCAGGCACTAGGCCTACCAACACAAGTGAGGTACCATTTTTATCGTGATACTTGGGTGAAAGCTGGGTGGAAGGAAATTTGTGGCTCCGCTCAGATTCCAGAACTTTCTGTCACCGAAATGTGAGGGGAAAGTGTTTTTTTGCCAAATTTTGAGGTTTGAACAGGATTCTGAGTAACCGAACTATGTGAGAGCCCCACAAGTCACCCCATCGTGGATTAACCTAGGTGTCTACTTTTAAAAAATGCACAGGTTTGTAAGGTTTCCCTAGGTGCTGGCTGAGCTAGAGGCCAAAATCCACCGCTAGGCACGTTGCAAAAAAGAGCTCTGTTTTCTTTGGGAACATGTGATGTGTCCACGTTGTGTTTTGGGACATTTACTGTTGGCGGCACTAGGCCTACCAACACAAGTGAGGTATCATTTATTATCGGAAGACTTGGTGGAACGCTGGATGGAAGGAAATTTGTGGCTCCTCTCAGATTCCAGAACTTTCTGTCACCAAATTGTGAAGAAAAAGTGTTTTGGTTTGCCAGATTTTGAGGATTGCACAGGATTCGAAGTAACAGAACCTGGTGAGAGCCCCACATGTCACACTATGTTGGATTCCCCTAGGTGTCTACTTTTTAAAAATGCACAGGTTTGGTAGATTTCCGTAGCTGCCGGCTGAGCTAGGGGCCGAAATCCATAGCTAGGCAGTTTGCAAAAAGCAGTTGTTTTTCCTTTGGGAAAATGTGATGTGTCAATGTTGTGTTTTGGGACATTTCCTGTCACGGGCACTAGACCTACCCACACAAGCGAGGTACCATTTGTATCGGGTGACCTGGGGGAACACTGGGTGGGAGTACATTTTTGGCTCCTCTCAGATTCCAGAACTTTCTGTCACTGAAATGTGCGGGAAAAGTGTTTCTTTTGCCAAATTTTGAGATTTGCCCAAGATTCCGAGTAACAGAACCTGTTGAGAGCCCCACAAGTCACCCCATCATGGATTCATCTAGGTGTCTACTTTTAAACAATGCACAGGTTTGGTAGGATTCCATAGGTGCCGGTCGAGCTGGAGACCAAAATCCACAGATCGGCACTTTGCAAAAAACAGCTCTGTTTTCTTTGGGAAAATGTTATGTGTCCACGTTGTGTTTTGGGGCATTTCCTGTCGCAGGCACTGGGCCTACCGACACAAGTGAGGTACCGTTTTTATCGGAGACTTGGGGGAATGCTGGGTTGAAGGAAATTTGTAGCTCCTCTTAGATTCCAGAATTTTCTGTCACCGAAATGTGTGGAAAAAGTGTTTTTTTTGGCAGATTTTGAGGATTTCACAGGATTCTAGGAAACACAACCTGGTGAGAGCCCAACAAGTCACCCCATCTTGTATTCCCCTAGGTGTCTACATTTTAAAAATGCACAGGTTTGGTAGGCTTCCCTAGGCGCCGGCTGAGCTAGAGGCCAAAATCCACAGCTAGGCAATTTGCAAAAAAGAACTCTGTTTTCTTTGGGAAAATGTGATGTGTCCATGTTGTGTTTTGGGGCATTTCCTGTTGCAGGCACTAGGCCTACCAACACAAGTGAGGTACCATTTTTATCGTGAGACTTGGGTGAAAGCTGGGTGGAAGGAAATTTGTGGCTCCGCTCAGATTCCAGAACTTTCTGTCACCGAAATGTGAGGGGAAAGTGTTTTTTTGCCAAATTTTGAGGTTTGAACAGGATTCTGAGTAACCGAACTATGTGAGAGCCCCACAAGTCACCCCATCGTGGATTAACCTAGGTGTCTACTTTTCAAAAATGCACAGGTTTGTACGGTTTCCCTAGGTGCTGGCTGAGCTAGAGGCCAAAATCCACCGCTAGGCACGTTGCAAAAAAGAGCTCTGTTTTCTTTGGGAACATGTGATGTGTCCACGTTGTGTTTTGGGACATTTACTGTTGGCGGCACTAGGCCTACCAACACAAGTGAGGTATCATTTATTATCGGAAGACTTGGTGGAACGCTGGATGGAAGGAAATTTGTGGCTCCTCTCAGATTCCAGAACTTTCTGTCACCAAAATGTGAAGAAAAAGTGTTTTGGTTTGCCAGATTTTGAGGATTGCACAGGATTCGAAGTAACAGAACCTGGTGAGAGCCCCACATGTCACCCTATGTTGGATTCCCCTGTGTGTCTACTTTTTAAAAATGCACAGGTTTGGTAGATTTCCGTAGCTGCCGGCTGATTTAGGGGCCGAAATCCATAGCTAGGCAGTTTGCAAAAAGCAGTTGTTTTTCCTTTGGGAAAATGTGATGTGTCAATGTTGTGTTTTGGGGCATTTCCTGTCACGGGCACTAGACCTACCCACACAAGCGAGGTACCATTTGTATCGGGTGACCTGGGGGAACACTGGGTGGGAGTACATTTTTGGCTCCTCTCAGATTCCAGAACTTTCGTCTCTGAAATGTGCGGGAAAAGTGTTTCTTTTGCCAAATTTTGAGATTTGCCCAGGATTCCGAGTAACAGAACCTGTTGAGAGCCCCACAAGTCACCCCATCATGGATTCATCTAGGTGTCTACTTTTAAAAAATGCACAGGTTTGGTAGGATTCCATAGGTGCCGGTCGAGCTGGACACCAAAATCCACAGCTCGGCACTTTGCAAAAAACAGCTCTGTTTTCTTTGGGAAAATGTTATGTGTCATTTCCCGTCGCAGGCACTGGGCCTACCGACACAAGTGAGGTACCGTTTTTATCGGAGACTTGGGGGAATGCTGGGTTGAAGGAAATTTGTAGCTCCTCTTAGATTCCAGAATTTTCTGTCACCGAAATGTGAGGAAAAAGTGTTTTTTTTTGGCAGATTTGGAGGATTTCACACAATTCTAGGAAACACAACCTGGTGAGAGCCCAACAAGTCACCCCATCTTGTATTCCCCTAGGTGTCTACATTTTAAAAATGCACAGGTTTGGTAGGCTTCCCTAGGCGCCGGCTGAGCTAGAGGCCAAAATCCGCAGCTAGGCAATTTGCGAAAAAGAGCTCTGTTTTCTTTGGGAAAATGTGATGTGTCCACGTTGTGTTTTGGGGCATTTCCTGTTGCAGGCACTAGGCCTACCAACACAAGTGAGGTACCATTTTTATCGTGATACTTGGGTGAAAGCTGGGTGGAAGGAAATTTGTGGCTCCACTCAGATTCCAGAACTTTGTGTCACCGAAATGTGAGGGGAAAGTGTTTTTTTGCCAAATTTTAAGGTTTGAGCAGGATTCTGAGTAACCGAACTATGTGAGAGCCCCACAAGTCACCCCATCGTGGATTAACCTAGGTGTCTACTTTTCAAAAATGCACAGGTTTGTAAGGTTTCCCTAGGTGCTGGCTGAGCTAGAGGCCAAAATCCACCGCTAGGCACGTTGCAAAAAAGAGCTCTGTTTTCTTTGGGAACATGTGATGTGTCCACGTTGTGTTTTGGGACATTTCCTGTTGGCGGCACTAGGCCTACCAACACAAGTGAGGTATCATTTATTATCAGAAGACTTGGTGGAACGCTGGATGGAAGGAAATTTGTGGCTCCTCTCAGATTCCAGAACTTTCTGTCACCAAAATGTGAAGAAAAAGTGTTTTGGTTTGCCAGATTTTGAGGATTGCACAGGATTCGAAGTAACAGAACCTGGTGAGAGCCCCACATGTCACCCTATGTTGGATTCCCCTAGGTGTCTACTTTTTAAAAATGCACAGGTTTGGTAGATTTCCGTAGCTGCCGGCTGAGCTAGGGGCCGAAATCCATAGCTAGGCAGTTTGCAAAAAGCAGTTGTTTTTCCTTTGGGAAAATGTGATGTGTCAATGTTGTGTTTTGGGGAATTTCCTGTCACGGGCACTAGACCTACCCACACAAGCGAGGTACCATTTGTATTGGGTGACCTGGGGGAACACTGGGTGGGAGTACATTTTTGGCTCCTCTCAGATTCCAGAACTTTCTGTCACTGAAATGTGCGGGAAAAGTGTTTCTTTTGCCAAATTTTGAGATTTGCCCAGGATTCCGAGTAACAGAACCTGTTGAGAGCCCCACAAGTCACCCCATCATGGATTCATCTAGGTGTCTACTTTTAAAAAATGCACAGGTTTGGTAGGATTCCATAGGTGCCGGTCGAGCTGGAGACCAAAATCCACAGATCGGCACTTTGCAAAAACAGCTCTGTTTTCTTTGGGAAAATGTTATGTGTCCACGTTGTGTTTTGGTGCATATCCTGTCGCAGGCACTGGGCCTACCGACACAAGTGAGGTACCGTTTTTATCGGAGACTTTTGGGAATGCTGGGTTGAAGGAAATTTGTACCTCCTCTTAGATTCCAGAATTTTCTGTCACCGAAATGTGAGGAAAAAGTGTTTTTTTTTGGCAGATTTGGAGGATTTCACAGGATTCTAGGAAACACAACCTGGTGAGAGCCCAACAAGTCACCCCATCTTGTATTCCCCTAGGTGTCTACATTTTAAAAATGCACAGGTTTGTTAGGCTTCCCTAGGCGCCGGCTGAGCTAGAGGCCAAAATCCGCAGCTAGGCAATTTGCGAAAAAGAGCTCTGTTTTCTTTGGGAAAATGTGATGTGTCCACGTTGTGTTTTGGGGCATTTCCTGTTGCAGGCACTAGGCCTACCAACACAAGTGAGGTACCATTTTTATCGTGATACTTGGGTGAAAGCTGGGTGGAAGGAAATTTGTGGCTCCGCTCAGATTCCAGAACTTTCTGTCACCGAAATGTGAGGGGAAAGTGTTTTTTTGCCAAATTTTGAGGTTTGAACAGGATTCTGAGTAACCGAACTATGTGAGAGCCCCACAAGTCACCCCATTGTGGATTAACCTAGGTGTCTACTTTTCAAAAATGCACAGGTTTGTAAGGTTTCCCTAGGTGCTGGCTGAGCTGGAGGCCAAAATCCACCGCTAGGCACGTTGCAAAAAAGAGCTCTGTTTTCTTTGGGAACATGTGATGTGTCCACGTTGTGTTTTGGGACATTTCCTGTTGGCGGCACTAGGCCTACCAACACAAGTGAGGTATCATTTATTATCAGAAGACTTGGTGGAACGCTGGATGGAAGGAAATTTGTGGCTCCTCTCAGATTCCAGAACTTTCTGTCACCAAAATGTGAAGAAAAAGTGTTTTGGTTTGCCAGATTTTGAGGATTGCACAGGATTCGAAGTAACAGAACCTGGTGAGAGCCCCACATGTCACCCTATGTTGGATTCCCCTAGGTGTCTACTTTTTAAAAATGCACAGGTTTGGTAGATTTCCGTAGCTGCCGGCTGAGCTAGGGGCCGAAATCCATAGCTAGGCAGTTTGCAAAAAGCAGTTGTTTTTCCTTTGGGAAAATGTGATGTGTCAATGTTGTGTTTTGGGGAATTTCCTGTCACGGGCACAAGACCTACCCACACAAGCGAGGTACCATTTGTATCGGGTGACCTGGGGGAACACTGGGTGGGAGTACATTTTCGGCTCCTCTCAGATTCCAGAACTTTCTGTCACTGAAATGTGCGGGAAAAGTGTTTCTTTTGCCAAATTTTGAGATTTGCCCAGGATTCCGAGTAACAGAACCTGTTGAGAGCCCCACAAGTCACCCCATCATGGATTCATCTAGGTGTCTACTTTTAAAAAATGCACAGGTTTGGTAGGATTCCATAGGTGCCGGTCGAGCTGGAGACCAAAATCCACAGATCGGCACTTTGCAAAAAACAGCTCTGTTTTCTTTGGGAAAATGTTATGTGTCCACGTTGTGTTTTGGGGCATTTCCTGTCGCAGGCACTGGGCCTACCGACACAAGTGAGGTACCGTTTTTATCGGAGACTTGGGGGAATGCTGGGTTGATGGAAATTTGTAGCTCCTCTTAGATTCCAGAATTTTCTGTCACCGAAATGTGAGGAAAAAGTGTTTTTTTTGGCAGATTTGGAGGATTTCACAGGATTCTAGGAAAAACAACCTGGTGAGAGCCCAACAAGTCACCCCATCTTGTATTCCCCTAGGTGTCTACATTTTAAAAATGCACAGGTTTGGTAGGCTTCCCTAGGCGCCGGCTGAGCTAGAGGCCAAAATCCACAGCTAGGCAATTTGCGAAAAAGAGCTCTGTTTTCTTTGGGAAAATGTGATGTGTCCACGTTGTGTTTTGGGGCATTTCCTGTTGCAGGCACTAGGCCTACCAACACAAGTGAGGTACCATTTTTAGCGGGATACTTGGGTGAAAGCTGGGTGGAAGGAAATTTGTGGCTCCGCTCAGATTCCAGAACTTTCTGTCACCGAAATGTGAGGGGAAAGTGTTTTTTTGCCAAATTTTGAGGTTTGAACAGGATTCTGAGTAACCGAACTATGTGAGAGCCCCACAAGTCACCCCATCGTGGATTAACCTAGGTGTCTACTTTTAAAAAATGCACAGGTTTGTAAGGTTTCCCTAGGTGCTGGCTGAGCTAGAGGCCAAAATCCACCGCTAGGCACGTTGCAAAAAAGAGCTCTGTTTTCTTTGGGAACATGTGATGTGTCCACGTTGTGTTTTGGGACATTTACTGTTGGCGGCACTAGGCCTACCAACACAAGTGAGGTATCATTTATTATCGGAAGACTTGGTGGAACGCTGGATGGAAGGAAATTTGTGGCTCCTCTCAGATTCCAGAACTTTCTGTCACCAAAATGTGAAGAAAAAGTGTTTTGGTTTGCCAGATTTTGAGGATTGCACAGGATTCGAAGTAACAGAACCTGGTGAGAGCCCCACATGTCACCCTATGTTGGATTCCCCTAGGTGTCTACTTTTTAAAAATGCACAGGTTTGGTAGATTTCCGTAGCTGCCGGCTGAGCTAGGGGCCGAAATCCATAGCTAGGCAGTTTGCAAAAAGCAGTTGTTTTTCCTTTGGGAAAATGTGATGTGTCAATGTTGTGTTTTGGGACATTTCCTGTCACGGGCACTAGACCTACCCACACAAGCGAGGTACCATTTGTATCGGGTGACCTGGGGGAACACTGGGTGGGAGTACATTTTTGGCTCCTCTCAGATTCCAGAACTTTCTGTCACTGAAATGTGCGGGAAAAGTGTTTCTTTTGCCAAATTTTGAGATTTGCCCAAGATTCCGAGTAACAGAACCTGTTGAGAGCCCCACAAGTCACCCCATCATGGATTCATCTAGGTGTCTACTTTTAAACAATGCACAGGTTTGGTAGGATTCCATAGGTGCCGGTCGAGCTGGAGACCAAAATCCACAGATCGGCACTTTGCAAAAAACAGCTCTGTTTTCTTTGGGAAAATGTTATGTGTCCACGTTGTGTTTTGGGGCATTTCCTGTCGCAGGCACTGGGCCTACCGACACAAGTGAGGTACCGTTTTTATCGGAGACTTGGGGGAATGCTGGGTTGAAGGAAATTTGTAGCTCCTCTTAGATTCCAGAATTTTCTGTCACCGAAATGTGTGGAAAAAGTGTTTTTTTTGGCAGATTTTGAGGATTTCACAGGATTCTAGGAAACACAACCTGGTGAGAGCCCAACAAGTCACCCCATCTTGTATTCCCCTAGGTGTCTACATTTTAAAAATGCACAGGTTTGGTAGGCTTCCCTAGGCGCCGGCTGAGCTAGAGGCCAAAATCCACAGCTAGGCAATTTGCAAAAAAGAACTCTGTTTTCTTTGGGAAAATGTGATGTGTCCACGTTGTGTTTTGGGGCATTTCCTGTTGCAGGCACTAGGCCTACCAACACAAGTGAGGTACCATTTTTATCGTGAGACTTGGGTGAAAGCTGGGTGGAAGGAAATTTGTGGCTCCGCTCAGATTCCAGAACTTTCTGTCACCGAAATGTGAGGGGAAAGTGTTTTTTTGCCAAATTTTGAGGTTTGAACAGGATTCTGAGTAACCGAACTATGTGAGAGCCCCACAAGTCACCCCATCGTGGATTAACCTAGGTGTCTACTTTTCAAAAATGCACAGGTTTGTACGGTTTCCCTAGGTGCTGGCTGAGCTAGAGGCCAAAATCCACCGCTAGGCACGTTGCAAAAAAGAGCTCTGTTTTCTTTGGGAACATGTGATGTGTCCACGTTGTGTTTTGGGACATTTACTGTTGGCGGCACTAGGCCTACCAACACAAGTGAGGTATCATTTATTATCGGAAGACTTGGTGGAACGCTGGATGGAAGGAAATTTGTGGCTCCTCTCAGATTCCAGAACTTTCTGTCACCAAAATGTGAAGAAAAAGTGTTTTGGTTTGCCAGATTTTGAGGATTGCACAGGATTCGAAGTAACAGAACCTGGTGAGAGCCCCACATGTCACCCTATGTTGGATTCCCCTGTGTGTCTACTTTTTAAAAATGCACAGGTTTGGTAGATTTCCGTAGCTGCCGGCTGATTTAGGGGCCGAAATCCATAGCTAGGCAGTTTGCAAAAAGCAGTTGTTTTTCCTTTGGGAAAATGTGATGTGTCAATGTTGTGTTTTGGGGCATTTCCTGTCACGGGCACTAGACCTACCCACACAAGCGAGGTACCATTTGTATCGGGTGACCTGGGGGAACACTGGGTGGGAGTACATTTTTGGCTCCTCTCAGATTCCAGAACTTTCGTCTCTGAAATGTGCGGGAAAAGTGTTTCTTTTGCCAAATTTTGAGATTTGCCCAGGATTCCGAGTAACAGAACCTGTTGAGAGCCCCACAAGTCACCCCATCATGGATTCATCTAGGTGTCTACTTTAAAAAAATGCACAGGTTTGGTAGGATTCCATAGGTGCCGGTCGAGCTGGACACCAAAATCCACAGCTCGGCACTTTGCAAAAAACAGCTCTGTTTTCTTTGGGAAAATGTTATGTGTCATTTCCCGTCGCAGGCACTGGGCCTACCGACACAAGTGAGGTACCGTTTTTATCGGAGACTTGGGGGAATGCTGGGTTGAAGGAAATTTGTAGCTCCTCTTAGATTCCAGAATTTTCTGTCACCGAAATGTGAGGAAAAAGTGTTTTTTTTTGGCAGATTTGGAGGATTTCACACAATTCTAGGAAACACAACCTGGTGAGAGCTCAACAAGTCACCCCATCTTGTATTCCCCTAGGTGTCTACATTTTAAAAATGCACAGGTTTGGTAGGCTTCCCTAGGCGCCGGCTGAGCTAGAGGCCAAAATCCGCAGCTAGGCAATTTGCGAAAAAGAGCTCTGTTTTCTTTGGGAAAATGTGATGTGTCCACGTTGTGTTTTGGGGCATTTCCTGTTGCAGGCACTAGGCCTACCAACACAAGTGAGGTACCATTTTTATCGTGATACTTGGGTGAAAGCTGGGTGGAAGGAAATTTGTGGCTCCACTCAGATTCCAGAACTTTGTGTCACCGAAATGTGAGGGGAAAGTGTTTTTTTGCCAAATTTTAAGGTTTGAGCAGGATTCTGAGTAACCGAACTATGTGAGAGCCCCACAAGTCACCCCATCGTGGATTCATCTAGGTGTCTACTTTAAAAAAATGCACAGGTTTGGTAGGATTCCATAGGTGCCGGTCGAGCTGGACACCAAAATCCACAGCTCGGCACTTTGCAAAAAACAGCTCTGTTTTCTTTGGGAAAATGTTATGTGTCATTTCCCGTCGCAGGCACTGGGCCTACCGACACAAGTGAGGTACCGTTTTTATCGGAGACTTGGGGGAATGCTGGGTTGAAGGAAATTTGTAGCTCCTCTTAGATTCCAGAATTTTCTGTCACCGAAATGTGAGGAAAAAGTGTTTTTTTTTGGCAGATTTGGAGGATTTCACACAATTCTAGGAAACACAACCTGGTGAGAGCTCAACAAGTCACCCCATCTTGTATTCCCCTAGGTGTCTACATTTTAAAAATGCACAGGTTTGGTAGGCTTCCCTAGGCGCCGGCTGAGCTAGAGGCCAAAATCCGCAGCTAGGCAATTTGCGAAAAAGAGCTCTGTTTTCTTTGGGAAAATGTGATGTGTCCACGTTGTGTTTTGGGGCATTTCCTGTTGCAGGCACTAGGCCTACCAACACAAGTGAGGTACCATTTTTATCGTGATACTTGGGTGAAAGCTGGGTGGAAGGAAATTTGTGGCTCCACTCAGATTCCAGAACTTTGTGTCACCGAAATGTGAGGGGAAAGTGTTTTTTTGCCAAATTTTAAGGTTTGAGCAGGATTCTGAGTAACCGAACTATGTGAGAGCCCCACAAGTCACCCCATCGTGGATTAACCCAGGTGTCTACTTTTCAAAAATGCACAGGTTTGTAAGGTTTCCCTAGGTGCTGGCTGAGCTAGAGGCCAAAATCCACCGCTAGGCACGTTGCAAAAAAGAGCTCTGTTTTCTTTGGGAACATGTGATGTGTCCACGTTGTGTTTTGGGACATTTCCTGTTGGCGGCACTAGGCCTACCAACACAAGTGAGGTATCATTTATTATCGGAAGACTTGGTGGAACGCTGGATGGAAGGAAATTTGTGGCTCCTCTCAGATTCCAGAACTTTCTGTCACCAAAATGTGAAGAAAAAGTGTTTTGGTTTGCCAGATTTTGAGGATTGCACAGGATTCGAAGTAACAGAACCTGGTGAGAGCCCCACATGTCACCCTATGTTGGATTCCCCTAGGTGTCTACTTTTTAAAAATGCACAGGTTTGGTAGATTTCCGTAGCTGCCGGCTGAGCTAGGGGCCGAAATCCATAGCTAGGCAGTTTGCAAAAAGCAGTTGTTTTTCCTTTGGGAAAATGTGATGTGTCAATGTTGTGTTTTGGGGAATTTCCTGTCACGGGCACTAGACCTACCCACACAAGCGAGGTACCATTTGTATTGGGTGACCTGGGGGAACACTGGGTGGGAGTACATTTTTGGCTCCTCTCAGATTCCAGAACTTTCTGTCACTGAAATGTGTGGGAAAAGTGTTTCTTTTGCCAAATTTTGAGATTTGCCCAGGATTCCGAGTAACAGAACCTGTTGAGAGCCCCACAAGTCACCCCATCATGGATTCATCTAGGTGTCTACTTTTAAAAAATGCACAGGTTTGGTAGGATTCCATAGGTGCCGGTCGAGCTGGAGACCAAAATCCACAGATCGGCACTTTGCAAAAACAGCTCTGTTTTCTTTGGGAAAATGTTATGTGTCCACGTTGTGTTTTGGTGCATATCCTGTCGCAGGCACTGGGCCTACCGACACAAGTGAGGTACCGTTTTTATCGGAGACTTTTGGGAATGCTGGGTTGAAGGAAATTTGTACCTCCTCTTAGATTCCAGAATTTTCTGTCACCGAAATGTGAGGAAAAAGTGTTTTTTTTTGGCAGATTTGGAGGATTTCACAGGATTCTAGGAAACACAACCTGGTGAGAGCCCAACAAGTCACCCCATCTTGTATTCCCCTAGGTGTCTACATTTTAAAAATGCACAGGTTTGTTAGGCTTCCCTAGGCGCCGGCTGAGCTAGAGGCCAAAATCCGCAGCTAGGCAATTTGCGAAAAAGAGCTCTGTTTTCTTTGGGAAAATGTGATGTGTCCACGTTGTGTTTTGGGGCATTTCCTGTTGCAGGCACTAGGCCTACCAACACAAGTGAGGTACCATTTTTATCGTGATACTTGGGTGAAAGCTGGGTGGAAGGAAATTTGTGGCTCCGCTCAGATTCCAGAACTTTCTGTCACCGAAATGTGAGGGGAAAGTGTTTTTTTGCCAAATTTTGAGGTTTGAACAGGATTCTGAGTAACCGAACTATGTGAGAGCCCCACAAGTCACCCCATTGTGGATTAACCTAGGTGTCTACTTTTCAAAAATGCACAGGTTTGTAAGGTTTCCCTAGGTGCTGGCTGAGCTAGAGGCCAAAATCCACCGCTAGGCACGTTGCAAAAAAGAGCTCTGTTTTCTTTGGGAACATGTGATGTGTCCACGTTGTGTTTTGGGACATTTCCTGTTGGCGGCACTAGGCCTACAAACACAACAGAGGTATCATTTATTATCAGAAGACTTGGTGGAACGCTGGATGGAAGGAAATTTGTGGCTCCTCTCAGATTCCAGAACTTTCTGTCACCAAAATGTGAAGAAAAAGTGTTTTGGTTTGCCAGATTTTGAGGATTGCACAGGATTCGAAGTAACAGAACCTGGTGAGAGCCCCACATGTCACCCTATGTTGGATTCCCCTAGGTGTCTACTTTTTAAAAATGCACAGGTTTGGTAGATTTCCGTAGCTGCCGGCTGAGCTAAGGGCCGAAATCCATAGCTAGGCAGTTTGCAAAAAGCAGTTGTTTTTCCTTTGGGAAAATGTGATGTGTCAATGTTGTGTTTTGGGGAATTTCCTGTCACGGGCACAAGACCTACCCACACAAGCGAGGTACCATTTGTATCGGGTGACCTGGGGGAACACTGGGTGGGAGTACATTTTTGGCTCCTCTCAGATTCCAGAACTTTCTGTCACTGAAATGTGCGGGAAAAGTGTTTCTTTTGCCAAATTTTGAGATTTGCCCAGGATTCCGAGTAACAGAACCTGTTGAGAGCCCCACAAGTCACCCCATCATGGATTCATCTAGGTGTCTACTTTTAAAAAATGCACAGGTTTGGTAGGATTCCATAGGTGCCGGTCGAGCTGGAGACCAAAATCCACAGATCGGCACTTTGCAAAAAACAGCTCTGTTTTCTTTGGGAAAATGTTATGTGTCCACGTTGTGTTTTGGGGCATTTCCTGTCGCAGGCACTGGGCCTACCGACACAAGTGAGGTACCGTTTTTATCGTAGACTTGGGGGAATGCTGGGTTGATGGAAATTTGTAGCTCCTCTTAGATTCCAGAATTTTCTGTCACCGAAATGTGAGGAAAAAGTGTTTTTTTTGGCAGATTTGGAGGATTTCACAGGATTCTAGGAAAAACAACCTGGTGAGAGCCCAACAAGTCACCCCATCTTGTATTCCCCTAGGTGTCTACATTTTAAAAATGCACAGGTTTGGTAGGCTTCCCTAGGCGCCGGCTGAGCTAGAGGCCAAAATCCACAGCTAGGCAATTTGCGAAAAAGAGCTCTGTTTTCTTTGGGAAAATGTGATGTGTCCACGTTGTGTTTTGGGGCATTTCCTGTTGCAGGCACTAGGCCTACCAACACAAGTGAGGTACCATTTTTATCGTGATACTTGGGTGAAAGCTGGGTGGAAGGAAATTTGTGGCTCCGCTCAGATTCCAGAACTTTCTGTCACCGAAATGTGAGGGGAAAGTGTTTTTTTGCCAAATTTTGAGGTTTGAACAGGATTCTGAGTAACCGAACTATGTGAGAGCCCCACAAATCACCCCATCGTGGATTAACCTAGGTGTCTACTTTTAAAAAATGCACAGGTTTGTAAGGTTTCCCTAGGTGCTGGCTGAGCTAGAGGCCAAAATCCACCGCTAGGCACGTTGCAAAAAAGAGCTCTGTTTTCTTTGGGAACATGTGATGTGTCCACGTTGTGTTTTGGGACATTTACTGTTGGCGGCACTAGGCCTACCAACACAAGTGAGGTATCATTTATTATCGGAAGACTTGGTGGAACGCTGGATGGAAGGAAATTTGTGGCTCCTCTCAGATTCCAGAACTTTCTGTCACCAAATTGTGAAGAAAAAGTGTTTTGGTTTGCCAGATTTTGAGGATTGCACAGGATTCGAAGTAACAGAACCTGGTGAGAGCCCCACATGTCACACTATGTTGGATTCCCCTAGGTGTCTACTTTTTAAAAATGCACAGGTTTGGTAGATTTCCGTAGCTGCCGGCTGAGCTAGGGGCCGAAATCCATAGCTAGGCAGTTTGCAAAAAGCAGTTGTTTTTCCTTTGGGAAAATGTGATGTGTCAATGTTGTGTTTTGGGACATTTCCTGTCACGGGCACTAGACCTACCCACACAAGCGAGGTACCATTTGTATCGGGTGACCTGGGGGAACACTGGGTGGGAGTACATTTTTGGCTCCTCTCAGATTCCAGAACTTTCTGTCACTGAAATGTGCGGGAAAAGTGTTTCTTTTGCCAAATTTTGAGATTTGCCCAGGATTCCGAGTAACAGAACCTGTTGAGAGCCCCACAAGTCACCCCATCATGGATTCATCTAGGTGTCTACTTTTAAACAATGCACAGGTTTGGTAGGATTCCATAGGTGCCGGTCGAGCTGGAGACCAAAATCCACAGATCGGCACTTTGCAAAAAACAGCTCTGTTTTCTTTGGGAAAATGTTATGTGTCCACGTTGTGTTTTGGGGCATTTCCTGTCGCAGGCACTGGGCCTACCGACACAAGTGAGGTACCGTTTTTATCGGAGACTTGGGGGAATGCTGGGTTGAAGGAAATTTGTAGCTCCTCTTAGATTCCAGAATTTTCTGTCATCGAAATGTGTGGAAAAAGTGTTTTTTTTGGCAGATTTTGAGGATTTCACAGGATTCTAGGAAACACAACCTGGTGAGAGCCCAACAAGTCACCCCATCTTGTATTCCCCTAGGTGTCTACATTTTAAAAATGCACAGGTTTGGTAGGCTTCCCTAGGCGCCGGCTGAGCTAGAGGCCAAAATCCACAGCTAGGCAATTTGCAAAAAAGAACTCTGTTTTCTTTGGGAAAATGTGATGTGTCCACGTTGTGTTTTGGGGCATTTCCTGTTGCAGGCACTAGGCCTACCAACACAAGTGAGGTACCATTTTTATCGTGAGACTTGGGTGAAAGCTGGGTGGAAGGAAATTTGTGGCTCCGCTCAGATTCCAGAACTTTCTGTCACCGAAATGTGAGGGGAAAGTGTTTTTTTGCCAAATTTTGAGGTTTGAACAGGATTCTGAGTAACCGAACTATGTGAGAGCCCCACAAGTCACCCCATCGTGGATTAACCTAGGTGTCTACTTTTCAAAAATGCACAGGTTTGTACGGTTTCCCTAGGTGCTGGCTGAGCTAGAGGCCAAAATCCACCGCTAGGCACGTTGCAAAAAAGAGCTCTGTTTTCTTTGGGAACATGTGATGTGTCCACGTTGTGTTTTGGGACATTTACTGTTGGCGGCACTAGGCCTACCAACACAAGTGAGGTATCATTTATTATCGGAAGACTTGGTGGAACGCTGGATGGAAGGAAATTTGTGGCTCCTCTCAGATTCCAGAACTTTCTGTCACCAAAATGTGAAGAAAAAGTGTTTTGGTTTGCCAGATTTTGAGGATTGCACAGGATTCGAAGTAACAGAACCTGGTGAGAGCCCCACATGTCACCCTATGTTGGATTCCCCTAGGTGTCTACTTTTTAAAAATGCACAGGTTTGGTAGATTTCCGTAGCTGCCGGCTGATTTAGGGGCCGAAATCCATAGCTAGGCAGTTTGCAAAAAGCAGTTGTTTTTCCTTTGGGAAAATGTGATGTGTCAATGTTGTGTTTTGGGGCATTTCCTGTCACGGGCACTAGACCTACCCACACAAGCGAGGTACCATTTGTATCGGGTGACCTGGGGGAACACTGGGTGGGAGTACATTTTTGGCTCCTCTCAGATTCCAGAACTTTCGTCTCTGAAATGTGCGGGAAAAGTGTTTCTTTTGCCAAATTTTGAGATTTGCCCAGGATTCCGAGTAACAGAACCTGTTGAGAGCCCCACAAGTCACCCCATCATGGATTCATCTAGGTGTCTACTTTTAAAAAATGCACAGGTTTGGTAGGATTCCATAGGTGCCGGTCGAGCTGGACACCAAAATCCACAGCTCGGCACTTTGCAAAAAACAGCTCTGTTTTCTTTGGGAAAATGTTATGTGTCCACGTTGTGCTTTGGGGCATTTCCTGTCGCAGGCACTGGGCCTACCGACACAAGTGAGGTACCGTTTTTATCGGAGACTTGGGGGAATGCTGGGTTGAAGGAAATTTGTAGCTCCTCTTAGATTCCAGAATTTTTTGTCACCAAAATGTGAGGAAAAAGTGTTTTTTTTGGCAGATTTGGAGGATTTCACAGGATTCTAGGAAACACAACCTGGTGAGAGCCCAACAAGTCACCCCATCTTGTATTCCCCTAGGTGTCTACATTTTGAAAATGCACAGGTTTGGTAGGCTTCCCTAGGCGCCGGCTGAGCTAGAGGCCAAAATCCACAGCTAGGCAATTTGCGAAAAAGAGCTCTGTTTTCTTTGGGAAAATGTGATGTGTCCACGTTGTGTTTTGGGGTATTTCCTGTTGCAGGCACTAGGCCTACCAACACAAGTGAGGTACCATTTTTATCGTGATACTTGGGTGAAAGCTGGGTGGAAGGAAATTTGTGGCTCCACTCAGATTCCAGAACTTTCTGTCACCGAAATGTGAGGGGAAAGTGTTTTTTTGCCAAATTTTGAGGTTTGAACAGGATTCTGAGTAACCGAACTATGTGAGAGCCCCACAAGTCACCCCATTGTGGATTAACCTAGGTGTCTACTTTTCAAAAATGCACAGGTTTGTAAGGTTTCCCTAGGTGCTGGCTGAGCTAGAGGCCAAAATCCACCGCTAGGCACGTTGCAAAAAAGAGCTCTGTTTTCTTTGGGAACATGTGATGTATCCACGTTGTGTTTTGGGGCATTTCCTGTTGCAGGCACTGGGCCTACCGACACAAGTGAGGTACCATTTTTATCGGAGACTTGGGGGAATGCTGGGTTGAAGGAAATTTGTAGCTCCTCTTAGATTCCAGAATTTTCTGTCACCGAAATGTGAGGAAAAAGTGTTTTTTTTTGCAGATTTTGAGGATTTCACAGGATTCTAGGAAACACAACCTGGTGAGAGCCCAACAAGTCACCCCATCTTGTATTCCCCTAGGTGTCTACATTTTAAAAATGCACAGGTTTGGTAGGCTTCCCTAGGCGCCGGCTGAGCTAGAGGCCAAAATCCACAGCTAGGCAATTTGCGAAAAAGAGCTCTGTTTTCTTTGGGAAAATGTGATGTGTCCACGTTGTGTTTTGGGGCATTTCCTGTTGCAGGCACTAGGCCTACCAACACAAGTGAGGTACCATTTTTATCGTGATACTTGGGTGAAAGCTGGGTGGAAGGAAATTTGTGGCTCCGCTCAGATTCCAGAACTTTCTGTCACCGAAATGTGAGGGGAAAGTGTTTTTTTGCCAAATTTTGAGGTTTGAACAGGATTCTGAGTAACCGAACTAAGGGCCAGATGTAGCAAATTTAAAATTTGCGAGGTGCAAAGTGCGAGTCCATGCGACTCGCACTTTGCACCTCGCAAATTGGCATGCAGTACAGTGTCTCAGACACCGACTGCAACTCGCTATGGGGTCGCAATGACCCACCTCATGAATATTCATGAGGTGGGTCGCAAATTGCGGCCCCATAGCGAGTATAGGCACTCGCAAACATGGAGGCCTGCTGTAGTCAGCAGACCTCCGTGTTCGTGACTGCTTTAAATAAAGCAGTTTTTTTTTTTTTTAAGTGTAGCCCGTTTTCCTTAAAGGAAAACGAGCTGCACTTAAAAAAAAAACCGAAACCTTTAGTTTCGGTATTTTTTCAGGGCAGGGAGTGGTCCCTTGGACCACTCCCTGCCCTGAAAAAATATTTTTGGGTCCATTCACAATTGGAAGGGGTCCCATGGGGACCCCTTCCAATTTGCGAGTGGGTTACCATCCACTTGAAGTGGATGGTAACTGCGAGTCCATTTGCGACCGCGTACGCGGTCGCAAATGGAATTGCATCCCACTGCGAGTCGCAAATAGGAAGGGAACACCCCTTCCTATTTGCGAGTCGGAAATGCATTTTGCGAGTTGGAGCCGACTCGCAAAATGCATTTCTGAATAGCAAAGTGGCTTTTGCGCCTCGCAAACGGCGATTTTCGCCGTTTGCGAGGCGCAAACACTTTGCTACATCTGGCCCTATGTGAGAGCCCCACAAGTCACCCCATCGTGGATTAACCTAGGTGTCTACTTTTCAAAAATGCACAGGTTTGTAAGGTTTCCCTAGGTGCTGGCTGAGCTAGAGGCCAAAATCCACCGCTAGGCACGTTGCAAAAAAGAGCTCTGTTTTCTTTGGGAACATGTGATGTGTCCACGTTGTGTTTTGGGACATTTCCTGTTGGTGGCACTAGGCCTACCAACACAAGTGAGGTATCATTTATTATCGGAAGACTTGGAGGAACGCTGGATGGAAGGAAATTTGTGGCTCCTCTCAGGTTCCCGAACTTTCTGTCACCAAAATGTGAAGAAAAAGTGTTTTGGTTTGCCAGATTTTGAGGATTGCACAGGATTCGAAGTAACAGAACCTGGTGAGAGGCCTACAAGTCAGCCTATCTTGGATTCCCCAAGGTCTCTACTTTTTAAAAATGCACAGGTTTGCTAGGTTTCCCTAGCTGCCGGCTGAGCTAGGGGCCAAAATCCATAGGTATGCAGTTTGCAAAAAACAATTGTTTTTCCTTTGGGAAAATGTGATGTGTCAATGTTCTGTTTTGGGGCATTTCCTGTCACGGGCACTAGACCTACCCACACAAGCGAGGTACCATTTGTATCGGGTGACCTGGGGGAACACTGGGTGGGAGTACATTTTTGGCTCCTCTCAGATTCCAGAACTTTCTGTCACTGAAATGTGCGGGAAAAGTGTTTCTTTTGCCAAATTTTGAGATTTGCCCAGGATTCCGAGTAACAGAACCTGTTGAGAGCCCCACAAGTCACCCCATCATGGATTCCTCTAGGTGTCTACTTTTAAAAAATGCGCAGGTTTGGTAGGATTCCATAGGTGCCAGTCGAGCTGGAGACCAAAATCCACAGCTCGGCACTTTGCAAAAAACAGCTCTGTTTTCTTTGGGAAAATGTTATGTGTCCACGTTGTGTTTTGGGGCATTTCCTGTTGCAGGCACTGGGCCTACCGACACAAGTGAGGTACCATTTTTATCGGAGACTTGGGGGAATGCTGGGTTGAAGGAAATTTGTAGCTCCTCTTAGATTCCAGAATTTTCTGTCACCGAAATGTGAGGAAAAAGTGTTTTTTTTTGCAGATTTTGAGGATTTCACAGGATTCTAGGAAACACAACCTGGTGAGAGCCCAACAAGTCACCCCATCTTGTATTCCCCTAGGTGTCTACATTTTAAAAATGCACAGGTTTGGTAGGCTTCCCTAGGCGCCGGCTGAGCTAGAGGCCAAAATCCACAGCTAGGCAATTTGCGAAAAAGAGCTCTGTTTTCTTTGGGAAAATGTGATGTGTCCACGTTGTGTTTTGGGGCATTTCCTGTTGCAGGCACTAGGCCTACCAACACAAGTGAGGTACCATTTTTATCGTGATACTTGGGTGAAAGCTGGGTGGAAGGAAATTTGTGGCTCCGCTCAGATTCCAGAACTTTCTGTCACCGAAATGTGAGGGGAAAGTGTTTTTTTGCCAAATTTTGAGGTTTGAACAGGATTCTGAGTAACCGAACTAAGGGCCAGATGTAGCAAATTAAAAATTTGCGAGGTGCAAAGTGCGAGTCCATGCGACTCGCACTTTGCACCTCGCAAATTGGCATGCAGTACAGTGTCTCAGACACCGACTGCAACTCGCTATGGGGTCGCAATGACCCACCTCATGAATATTCATGAGGTGGGTCGCAAATTGCGGCCCCATAGCGAGTATAGGCACTCGCAAACATGGAGGCCTGCTGTAGTCAGCAGGCCTCCGTGTTCGTGACTGCTTTAAATAAAGCAGTTTTTTTTTTTTTAAGTGTAGCCCGTTTTCCTTAAAGGAAAACGAGCTGCACTTAAAAAAAAACCGAAACCTTTAGTTTCGGTATCTTTTCAGGGCAGGGAGTGGTCCCTTGGACCACTCCCTGCCCTGAAAAAATATTTTTGGGTCCATTCACAATTGGAAGGGGTCCCATGGGGACCCCTTCCAATTTGCGAGTGGGTTACCATCCACTTGAAGTGGATGGTAACTGCGAGTCCATTTGCGACCGCGTACGCGGTCGCAAATGGAATTGCATCCCACTGCGAGTCGCAAATAGGAAGGGAACACCCCTTCCTATTTGCGAGTCGGAAATGCATTTTGCGAGTTGGAGCCGACTCGCAAAATGCATTTCTGAATAGCAAAGTGGCTTTTGCGCCTCGCAAACGGCGATTTTCGCCGTTTGCGAGGCGCAAACACTTTGCTACATCTGGCCCTATGTGAGAGCCCCACAAGTCACCCCATCGTGGATTAACCTAGGTGTCTACTTTTCAAAAATGCACAGGTTTGTAAGGTTTCCCTAGGTGCTGGCTGAGCTAGAGGCCAAAATCCACCGCTAGGCACGTTGCAAAAAAGAGCTCTGTTTTCTTTGGGAACATGTGATGTGTCCACGTTGTGTTTTGGGACATTTCCTGTTGGTGGCACTAGGCCTACCAACACAAGTGAGGTATCATTTATTATCGGAAGACTTGGAGGAACGCTGGATGGAAGGAAATTTGTGGCTCCTCTCAGGTTCCCGAACTTTCTGTCACCAAAATGTGAAGAAAAAGTGTTTTGGTTTGCCAGATTTTGAGGATTGCACAGGATTCGAAGTAACAGAACCTGGTGAGAGGCCTACAAGTCAGCCTATCTTGGATTCCCCAAGGTCTCTACTTTTTAAAAATGCACAGGTTTGCTAGGTTTCCCTAGCTGCCGGCTGAGCTAGGGGCCAAAATCCATAGGTATGCAGTTTGCAAAAAACAATTGTTTTTCCTTTGGGAAAATGTGATGTGTCAATGTTCTGTTTTGGGGCATTTCCTGTCACGGGCACTAGACCTACCCACACAAGCGAGGTACCATTTGTATCGGGTGACCTGGGGGAACACTGGGTGGGAGTACATTTTTGGCTCCTCTCAGATTCCAGAACTTTCTGTCACTGAAATGTGCGGGAAAAGTGTTTCTTTTGCCAAATTTTGAGATTTGCCCAGGATTCCGAGTAACAGAACCTGTTGAGAGCCCCACAAGTCACCCCATCATGGATTCCTCTAGGTGTCTACTTTTAAAAAATGCGCAGGTTTGGTAGGATTCCATAGGTGCCAGTCGAGCTGGAGACCAAAATCCACAGCTCGGCACTTTGCAAAAAACAGCTCTGTTTTCTTTGGGAAAATGTTATGTGTCCACGTTGTGTTTTGGGGCATTTCCTGTTGCAGGCACTGGGCCTACCGACACAAGTGAGGTACCATTTTTATCGGAGACTTGGGGGAATGCTGGGTTGAAGGAAATTTGTAGCTCCTCTTAGATTCCAGAATTTTCTGTCACCGAAATGTGAGGAAAAAGTGTTTTTTTTGGCAGATTTTGAGGATTTCACAGGATTCTAGGAAACACAACCTGGTGAGAGCCCAACAAGTCACCCCATCTTGTATTCCCCTAGGTGTCTACATTTTAAAAATGCACAGGTTTGGTAGGCTTCCCTAGGCGCCGGCTGAGCTAGAGGCCAAAATCCACAGCTAGGCAATTTGCGAAAAAGAGCTCTGTTTTCTTTGGGAAAATGTGATGTGTCCACGTTGTGTTTTGGGGCATTTCCTGTTGCAGGCACTAGGCCTACCAACACAAGTGAGGTACCATTTTTATCGTGATACTTGGGTGAAAGCTGGGTGGAAGGAAATTTGTGGCTCCGCTCAGATTCCAGAACTTTCTGTCACCGAAATGTGAGGGGAAAGTGTTTTTTTGCCAAATTTTGAGGTTTGAACAGGATTCTGAGTAACCGAACTATGTGAGAGCCCCACAAGTCACCCCATCGTGGATTAACCTAGGTGTCTACTTTTCAAAAATGCACAGGTTTGTAAGGTTTCCCTAGGTGCTGGCTGAGCTAGAGGCCAAAATCCACCGCTAGGCACGTTGCAAAAAAGAGCTCTGTTTTCTTTGGGAACATGTGATGTGTCCACGTTGTGTTTTGGGACATTTCCTGTTGGTGGCACTAGGCCTACCAACACAAGTGAGGTATCATTTATTATCGGAAGACTTGGAGGAACGCTGGATGGAAGGAAATTTGTGGCTCCTCTCAGGTTCCCGAACTTTCTGTCACCAAAATGTGAAGAAAAAGTGTTTTGGTTTGCCAGATTTTGAGGATTGCACAGGATTCGAAGTAACAGAACCTGGTGAGAGCCCCACATGTCACCCTATGTTGGATTCCCCTAGGTGTCTACTTTTTAAAAATGCACAGGTTTGGTAGATTTCCGTAGCTGCCGGCTGAGCTAGTGGCCGAAATCCATAGCTAAGCAGTTTGCAAAAAGCAGTTGTTTTTCCTTTCGGAAAATGTGATGTGTCAATGTTGTGTTTTGGGGCATTTCCTGTCACGGGCACTAGACCTACCCACACAAGCGAGGTACCATTTGTATCGGGTGACCTGGGGGAACACTGGGTGGGAGTACATTTTTGGCTCCTCTCAGATTCCAGAACTTTCTGTCACTGAAATGTGCGGGAAAAGTGTTTCTTTTGCCAAATTTTGAGATTTGCCCAGGATTCAGAGTATCAGAACCTGTTGAGAGCCCCACAAGTCACCCCATCATGGATTCATCTAGGTGTCTACTTTAAAAAAATGCACAGGTTTGGTAGGATTCCATAGGTGCCGGTCGAGCTGGAGACCAAAATCCACAGCTCGGCACTTTGCAAAAAACAGCTCTGCTTTCTTTGGGAAAATGTTATGTGTCCACGTTGTGTTTTGGGGCATTTCCTGTCGCAGGCACTGGGCCTACCGACACAAGTGAGGTACCGTTTTTATCGGAGACTTGGGGGAATGCTGGGTTGAAGGAAATTTGTAGCTCCTCTTAGATTCCAGAATTTTCTGTCACCGAAATGTGAGGAAAAAGTGTTTTTTTTTGCAGATTTGGAGGATTTCACAGGATTCTAGGAAACACAACCTGGTGAGAGCCCAACAAGTCACCCCATCTTGTATTCCCCTAGGTCTCTACATTTTAAAAATGCACAGGTTTGGTAGGCTTCCCTAGGCGCCGGCTGAGCTAGAGGCCAAAATCCACCGCTAGGCACGTTGCAAAAAAGAGCTCTGTTTTCTTTGGGAACATGTGATGTGTCCACGTTGTGTTTTGGGACATTTACTGTTGGCGGCACTAGGCCTACCAACACAAGTGAGGTATCATTTATTATCGGAAGACTTGGTGGAACGCTGGATGGAAGGAAATTTGTGGCTCCTCTCAGATTCCAGAACTTTCTGTCACCAAAATGTGAAGAAAAAGTGTTTTGGTTTGCCAGATTTTGAGGATTGCACAGGATTCGAAGTAACAGAACCTGGTGAGAGCCCCACATGTCACCCTATGTTGGATTCCCCTAGGTGTCTACTTTTTAAAAATGCACAGGTTTGGTAGATTTCCGTAGCTGCCGGCTGAGCTAGGGGCCGAAATCCATAGCTAGGCAGTTTGCAAAAAGCAGTTGTTTTTCCTTTGGGAAAATGCGATGTGTCAATGTTGTGTTTTGGGGCATTTCCTGTCACGGGCACTAGACCTACCCACACAAGCAAGGTACCATTTGTATCGGGTGACCTGGGGGAACACTGGGTGGGAGTACATTTTTGGCTCCTCTCAGATTCCAGAACTTTCTGTCACTGAAATGTGCGGGAAAAGTGTTTCTTTTGCCAAATTTTGAGATTTGCCCAGGATTCCGAGTAACAGAACCTGTTGAGAGCCCCACAAGTCACCCCATCATGGATTCATCTTGGTGTCTACTTTAAAAAAATGCACAGGTTTGGTAGGATTCCATAGGTGCCGGTCGAGCTGGAGACCAAAATCCACAGCTCGGCACTTTGCAAAAAACAGCTCTGTTTTCTTTGGGAAAATGTAATGTGTCCACGTTGTGTTTTGGGGCATTTCCTGTCACAGGCACTGGGCCTACCGACACAAGTGAGGTACCGTTTTTATCGGAGACTTGGGGGAATGCTGGGTTGAAGGAAATTTGTAGCTCCTCTTAGATTCCAGAATTTTCTGTCACCGAAATGTGAGGAAAAAGTGTTTTTTTTAGCAGATTTTGAGGATTTCACAGGATTCTAGGAAACACAACCTGGTGAGAGCCCAACAAGTCACCCCATCTTGTATTCCCCTAGGTGTCTACATTTTAAAAATGCATAGGTTTGGTAGGCTTCCCTAGGCGCCGGCTGAGCTAGAGGCCAAAATCCACAGCTAGGCAATTTGCGAAAAAGAGCTCTGTTTTCTTTGGGAAAATGTGATGTGTCCACGTTGTGTTTTGGGGCATTTCCTGTTGCAGGCACTAGGCCTACCAACACAAGTGAGGTACCATTTTTATCGTGATACTTGGGTGAAAGCTGGGTGGAAGGAAATTTGTGGCTCCGCTCAGATTCCAGAACTTTCTGTCACCGAAATGTGAGGGGAAAGTGTTTTTTTGCCAAATTTTGAGGTTTGAACAGGATTCTGAGTAACCGAACTATGTGAGAGCCCCACAAGTCACCCCATCGTGGATTAACCTAGGTGTCTACTTTTCAAAAATGCACAGGTTTGTAAGGTTTCCCTAGGTGCTGGCTGAGCTAGAGGCCAAAATCCACCGCTAGGCACGTTGCAAAAAAGAGCTCTGTTTTCTTTGGGAACATGTGATGTGTCCACTTTGTGTTTTGGGACATTTCCTGTTGGCGGCACTAGGCCTACCAACACAAGTGAGGTATCATTTATTATCGGAAGACTTGGTGGAACGCTGGATGGAAGGAAATTTGTGGCTCCTCTCAGATTCCAGAACTTTCTGTCACCAAAATGTGAAGAAAAAGTGTTTTGGTTTGCCAGATTTAGAGGATTGCACAGGATTCGAAGTAACAGAACCTGGTGAGAGCCCCACATGTCACCGTATGTTGGATTCCCCTAGGAGTCTACTTTAAAAAAATGCACAGGTTTGGTAAATTTCCGTAGCTGCCGGCTGAGCTAGGGGCCGAAATCCATAGCTAGGCAGTTTGCAAAAAGCAGTTGTTTTTCCTTTGGGAAAATGTGATGTGTCAATGTTGTGTTTTGGGGCATTTCCTGTCACGGGCACTAGACCTACCCACACAAGCGAGGTACCATTTGTATCGGGTGACCTGGGGGAACACTGGGTGGGAGTACATTTTTGGCTCCTCTCAGATTCCAGAACTTTCTGTCACTGAAATGTGCGGGAAAAGTGTTTCTTTTGCCAAATTTTGACATTTGCCCAGGATTCCGAGTAACAGAACCTGTTGAGAGCCCCACAAGTCACCCCATCATGGATTCATCTAGGTGTCTACTTTTAAAAAATGCACAGGTTTGGTAGGATTCCATAGGTGCCGGTCGAGCTGGAGACCAAAATCCACAGATCGCCACTTTGCAAAAAACAGCTCTGTTTTCTTTGGGAAAATGTTATGTGTCCACGTTGTGTTTTTTGGCATATCCTGTCGCAGGCACTGGGCCTACCGACACAAGTGAGGTACCGTTTTTATCGGAGACTTGGGGGAATGCTGGGTTGAAGGAAATTTGTAGCTCCTCTTAGATTCCAGAATTTTCTGTCACCGAAATGTGAGGAAAAAGTGTTTTTTTTGGCAGATTTGGAGGATTTCACAGGATTCTAGGAAACACAACCTGGTGGAAGCCCAACAAGTCACCCCATCTTGTATTCCCCTAGGTGTCTACATTTTAAAAATGCACAGGTTTGGTAGGCTCCCCTAGGCGCCGGTTGAGCTAGAGGCCAAAATCCACAGCTAGGCAATTTGCGAAAAAGAGCTCTGTTTTCTTTGGGAAAATGTGATGTGTCCATGTTGTCTTTTGGGGCATTTCCTGTTGCAGGCACTAGGCCTACCAACACAAGTGAGGTACCATTTTTTATCGTGATACTTGGGGGAATGCTGGGTGGAAGGAAATTTGTGGCTCCGCTCAGATTCCAGAACTTTCTGTCACCGAAATGTGAGGGAAAAGTGTTTTTTTGCCAAATTTTGAGGTTTGAACAGGATTCTGAGTAACAGAACCTGTTGAGAGCCCCACAAGTCACCCCATCATGGATTCATCTAGGTGTCTACTTAAAAAAAATGCCCAGGTTTGGTAGGATTCCATAGGTGCCGGCTGAGCTAGAGACCAAAATCCACAGCTAGGCACTTTGCAAAAAACAGCTCTGTTTTCCTTGCGAAAGTGTGATATGTCCACATTGTGTTTTGGGGCATTTCCTGTCACAGGCACTAGGCCTACCAACACAAGTGAGGTACCATTTTTATAATGATACTTGGGGGAACGCTGGGTGGAAGGAAATTTGTGGCTCTGCTCAGATTCCAGAACTTTCTCTCACCGAAATGTGAGGGAAAAGTGGTTTTTTGCCACATTTTGAGGTTTCAACAGGATTCTGAGTAACAGAACTATGTGTGAGCCACACAAGCCACCCCATCTTGGATTCCCCCAGGTTTCTACTTTTTTTAAATGCCCAGGTTTGGTAGGTTTCCCTAGCTGCCGGCTGAGCTGGAGCCGAAAATCCATAGATAGGCACTTTGCAAAAAACAGCTGTTTCCTTTGTGAAAATGTGATGTGTCACTGTTGTGTTTTGGGGCATTTCCTGTTGCGGGCACTAGACCTACCCACACAAGCGACATACCATTTTTATTGGGAGACTTAAGGGAACGCTGGGTGGAAGTCACTTTGTGGATCAACTCAGATTCCAGAACTTTCTGTCATGCAAATGTGAGGAAAAAGGTTTTGTTTGCGCAAATTGTGAGGTTTGCACAGGATTCTGGGTAACAGAACCTCGTGAAAGCCCCACAAGTCACCCAATCTTGGATTCCCGTGGGTGTCTACTTTTAAAAAATGCACAGGTTTGGTAAGATTCCTTAGGTGCTGGCTGAGTTAGAGGCCAAAATCCACAGCTAGGCACTTTGCAAAAAAACAGCTGTTTCTTTTGGGAAAATGTGATGTGTCAATGGTGTTTTTTTGGGGCATTTCCTGTTGTGGGCACTACACCTACTCACACAAGCGACATACCATTTTTATCAGAAGACTTGGGGAAACGCTGGGTGGAAGAAAATTTGTGGCTCCTCTCAGATTTCAGAACTTTCTGTCACCGAAATGTGAGGGAAATGTGTTTTTTTTGGCAGATTTTGAGGATTGCACAGGATTCTACGAAACAGAACCTGGTGAGAGCCCAACAAGTCACCCCATCTTGGATTCCCTAGGGGTCTACTTTTTAAAAGTGCATAGGTTTGGTAGGTTTCCCTAGATGCCGGCTGACCTACAGGCCAAAATCCACAGCTAGGCACTTTGGAAAAAAGAGCCCTGTTTTCTTTGGGAAAATGTGATGTGCCCACGTTGTGTTTTGGGGCATTTCCTGTCGCAGGCACGAGGCCTACCAACACAAGTGAGGTATCATTTTTATCGGGAGACTTGGGGGAACACTGGGTAGAAGGAAATTTGTGGCTCCTCTCAGACTCCAAAACTTTCTGTCACCAAAAAGTGGGAAAAAGTGTTTTTTTTGCAAAATTTTGAGGTTTGCACAGGATTCTGGGTAACAGAACATGCCGACAGCCCCACACGTCACCCCATTTTAGATTCCCCTATGTGTCCACTTTTAAAAAATGCACAGGTTTGGTAGGTTTCCCTAGGTGGCGGCTGAGCTAGAGGCCAAAATCCAAGGCTAGGCACTATGCACTATGCACAAAAACAGGTGTGTTTTTTTTGGGAAAATGTGATGTGTCCACGTTGTGTTTTGGGGCATTTCCTGTTGCAGGCACTAGGCCTACCAACACCAGAGAGCTATCATTTATTATCGGAAGACTTGGGGGAACGCTGCATGGAAGGAAATTTGTGACTCCTCTCAGATTCCAGAACTTTCTGTCACCGAAGTGTGAGGGAAAAGTTTTTTTTTGCAACATTTTGAGGTTTCAATAGGATTCTGAGTAACAGAACTATGTGGGAGCCCCACAAGTCACCCCATTGTGAATTACGCTAGGTGCCTCCTTTTTAAAAAATGCACAGGTTTCTAAGGTTTCCCTAGGTGCTGGCTGAGCTAGAAGTCAAAATCTACCGCTAGGCACTTTGCAAAAAAGAGCTCTGTTTTCTTTGGGAAAATGTGATGTGTCCACGTTGTGTTTTGGGCATTTCCTGTCGCAGGCACTAGGCCTACCAACACAAGTGAGGTACCATTTTTATTGTGATACTTGGGGGAATGCTGGGTGGAAGGAAATTTGTGGCTCCGCTCAGATTCCAGAACTTTCTGTCACCGAAATGTGAGGGAAAAGTGTTTTTTTGCCAAATTTTGAGGTTTGAACAGGATTCTGAGTAACCAAACTATGTGAGAGCCCCACAAGTCATCCCATCGTGGATTAACCTAGGTGTCTACTTTTAAAAAATGCACAGGTTTGTAAGGTTTCCATAGGTGCTGGCTGAGCTAGAAGTCAAAATCCACCGCTAAGCACTTTGCAAAAAAATGCTCTGTTTCTTTTGGGAAAATGTGATGTGTCAATGGTGTGTTTTGGGGCATTTCCTGTCGCAGGCACTAGACCTAAAAACACAAGCGATGTACAATTTTTATTGGGAGACTTAGGGGAACGCTGGGTGGAAGTCAATTTGTGGGTCCTCTCAGATTGCAGAATTTTCTGTCACCGAAATGTGAGGAAAAAGTGTTTTGTTTGCCAAATTTTTAGATTTGCCCAGTATTCTGAGTAACAGAACCTGTTGAGAGCCCCACAAGTCACCCCATCATGGATTCATCTAGGTGTCTACTTTTAAAAAATGCACAGGTTTGGTAGGATTCCATAGGTGCCGGCTGAGCTAGAGACCAAAATCCACAGCTAGGCACTTTGCAAAAAACAGCTCTGTTTTAATTGCGAAACTGTGATGTGTCCACATTGTGTTTTGGGGCATTTCCTGTCACAAGCACTAGGCCTACCAACACAAGTGAGGTACCATTTTTATAGTGATACTTGGGGGAACGCTGGGTGGAAGGAAATTTGGGGCTCTGCTCAGATTCCAGAACTTTCTCTCACCGAAATGTGATGGAAAAGTGTTTTTTTGCCACATTTTGAGGTTTCAACAGGATTCTGAGTAAAAGAACTATGTTTGAGCCACACAAGTCACCCCATCTTGGATTCCCCCAGGGTTTCTACTTTTTTAAAATGCCCAGGTTTGGTAGGTTTCCCTAGCTGCCGGCTGAGCTGGAGCCGAAAATCCATAGATAGGCACTTTGCAAAAAACAGCTGTTTCCATTGTGAAAATGTGATGTGTCAATGTTGTGTTTTGGGGCATTTCCTGTTGCGGGCACTAGACCTACCCACACAAGCGACATACCATTTTTATTGGGAGACTTAAGGGATCGCTGGGTGGAAGTCAATTTGTGGATCAACTCAGATTCCAGAACTTTCTGTCATGCAAATGTGAGGAAAAAAGTTTTGTTTGCGCAAATTGTGAGGTTTGCACAGGATTCTGGGTAACAGAACCTGGTGAAAGCCCCACAAGTCACCCAATCTTGTATTCCCGTAGGTGTCTACTTTTAAAAAACGCACAGGTTTGTAAGGTTTCCATAGGTGCTGGCTGAGCTAGGGGCCAAAATCCACAGCTAGGCACTTTGCAAAAAAATAGCTGTTTCTTTTGGGAAAATGTGATGTGTCCACGTTGTGTTTTTGGGCATTTCCTGTCGCAGGCACTAGGCCTACCAACACCAGAGAGGTATAATTTATTATCGGAAGACTTGGGGGAATGCTGCATGGAAGGAAATTTGTGACTCCTCTCAGATTCCAGAACTTTCTGTCACCGAAGTGTGAGGGAAAAGTGTTTTTTTGCAACATTTTGAGGTTTCAACAGGATTCTGAGTAACAGAACTATGTGGGAGCCCCACAAGTCACCCCATCGTGAATTACGCTAGGTGCCTCCTTTTTAAAAAATGCACAGGTTTCTAAGGTTTCCCTAGGTGCTGCCTGAGTTAGAGGTCAAAATCTACAGCTAGGCACTTTGCAAAAAACAGCTCTGTTTTCTTTGGGAACATGTGATGTGTCCACAATGTGTTTTGGGGCATTTCCTGTCGCGGGCACTAGGCCTACCCACACAAGCGAGGTACCATTTTTATCGGGATACTTGAGTGAACGCTGGGTGGAAGGAAATTTGTGGCTCCTCTCAGATTCCAGAACTTTCTGTCACCGAAATGTAGGAAAAAGTATTTTTTTTTGCCAAATTTTGAGGTCTGCACAGGATTCTAGGTATCAGAACCTGGTGAGAGCCCCACGCGTCACCCGATCTTGAATTCCCCTATGTGTCCACTTTTAAAAAATGCACAGGTTTGGTCCCTAGGTGCCGGCTGACATAGAGGCCAAAATCCACGGCTAGGCACGTTGCAAAAAAACAGGTGTGTTTTCTTTGGGAAAATGTGATGTGTCCACGTTGTGTTTTGGGGCATTTCCTGTCGCAGGCACTAGGCCTACCAACACAAGAGAGGTATCATTTATTATCGGAAGACTTGGGGGAACGCTGCATTGAAGGAAATTTGTGGCTCCTCTCAGATTCCAGAAATTTCTGTCACCAAAATGTGAGGAAAAAGTGTTTTTGTTTGGCAGATTTTGAGGATTGCACAGGATTCTAAGTAACAGAACCTAGTGTGAGCCACACAAGTCACCCCATCTTGGATTCCTCCAGGTTTCTACTTTGTAAAAATGCACAGGTTTGGTAGGTTTCCCTAGCTGCCGGCTGAGCTGGAGCCCAAAATCCATAGATAGGCACTTTGCAAAAAACAGCTCTGTTTCCTTTGGGAAAATGTGATGTGTCAATGTTGTGTTCTGGGACATTTCCTGTCGCGGGCACTAGACCTACCCACACAAGCAACGTACAATTTTTATTGGGAGACTTAGGGGAACGCTGGGTGGAAGTAAATTTGTGGATCCACTAAGATTCCAGAACTTTCTGTCACGCAAATGTGAGGAAAATTTTTTGGGGGGGCAAATTGTGAGGTTTTTACAGGATTCTGGGTAAGAGAACCTGGTGAGAGCCACACAAGTCACCCAATCTTGGATTCCCGTGGGTGTCTACTTTTCAAAAATGCACAGGTTTGGTAAGATTCCCTAGGTGCCGGTTGAGCTAGAGGCCAAAATCCACAGCTAGGCACTTTGCAAAAAAACAGCTCTGTTTCTTTTGGGAAAATGTGATGTGTCAATGGTGTGTTTTGGGGAATTTCCTGTCGTGGGCACTATACCTACTCACACAAGCGACATACCATTTTTATCAGGAGACTTGGGGGGACGCTGGGTTGAAGGAAATTTCTGGCTCCTCTCAGATTGCAGAATTTTCTGTCACCGAAATGTGAGGAAAAAGTGTTTTTTTTGCCAGATTTTGAGGATTGCACAGGATTCTAGGAAACACAATCTGGTGAGAGCCCAACAAGTCACCCCATCTTGTATTCCCCTAGGTGTCTACTTTCTAAAAATGCACAGGTTTGGTAGGTTTCACTAGGTGCTGGCTGAGATAGAGGCCAAAATCCACAGCTAGGCACTTTGCAAAAAAGAGCTCTGTTTTCTTTCGGAAAATGTGATGTGTCCACGTTGTGTTTTGGGGCATTTCCTGTCGCAGGCACTAGGCCTACCAACACAAGTGAGGTACCATTTTTATCGTGATACTTGGGGGAATGCTGGGTGGAAGGAAATTTGTGGCTCCGCTCAGATTCCAGAACTTTCTGTCACCGAAATGTGAGGGAAAAGTGTTTTTTTTGCCAAATTTTGAGGTTTGAACAGGATTCTGAGTAACAGAACCTGTTGAGAGCCCCACAAGTCACCCCATCATGGATTCATCTAGGTGTCTACTTAAAAAAAATGCCCAGGTTTGGTAGGATTCCATAGGTGCCGGCTGAGCTAGAGACCAAAATCCACAGCTAGGCACTTTGCAAAAAACAGCTCTGTTTTCCTTGCGAAAGTGTGATATGTCCACATTGTGTTTTGGGGCATTTCCTGTCACAGGCACTAGGCCTACCAACACAAGTGAGGTACCATTTTTATAATGATACTTGGGGGAACGCTGGGTGGATGGAAATTTGTGGCTCTGCTCAGATTCCAGAACTTTCTCTCACCGAAATGTGAGGGAAAAGTGTTTTTTTGCCACATTTTGAGGTTTCAACAGGATTCTGAGTAACAGAACTATGTGTGAGCCACACAAGCCACCCCATCTTGGATTCCCCCAGGTTTCTACTTTTTTTAAATGCCCAGGTTTGGTAGGTTTCCCTAGCTGCCGGCTGAGCTGGAGCCGAAAATCCATAGATAGGCACTTTGCAAAAAACAGCTGTTTCCTTTGTGAAAATGTGATGTGTCACTGTTGTGTTTTGGGGCATTTCCTGTTGCGGGCACTAGACCTACCCACACAAGCGACATACCATTTTTATTGGGAGACTTAAGGGAACGCTGGGTGGAAGTCACTTTGTGGATCAACTCAGATTCCAGAACTTTCTGTCATGCAAATGTGAGGAAAAAGGTTTTGTTTGCGAAAATTGTGAGGTTTGCACAGGATTCTGGGTAACAGAACCTCGTGAAAGCCCCACAAGTCACCCAATCTTGGATTCCCGTGGGTGTCTACTTTTAAAAAATGCACAGGTTTGGTAAGATTCCTTTGGTGCCGGCTGAGTTAGAGGCCAAAATCCACAGCTAGGCACTTTGCAAAAAAACAGCTGTTTCTTTTGGGAAAATGTGATGTGTCAATGGTGTTTTTTTGGGGCATTTCCTGTTGTGGGCACTACACCTACTCACACAAGCGACATACCATTTTTATCAGAAGACTTGGGGAAACGCTGGGTGGAAGGAAATTTGTGGCTCCTCTCAGATTTCAGAACTTTCTGTCACCGAAATGTGAGGGAAAAGTGTTTTTTTTTGGCAGATTTTGAGGATTGCACAGGATTCTACGAAACAGAACCTGGTGAGAGCCCAACAAGTCACCCCATCTTGGATTCCCTAGGGGTCTACTTTTTAAAAGTGCATAGGTTTGGTAGGTTTCCCTAGATGCCGGCTGACCTACAGGCCAAAATCCACAGCTAGGCACTTTGGAAAAAAGAGCCCTGTTTTCTTTGGGAAAATGTGATGTGCCCACGTTGTGTTTTGGGGCATTTCCTGTCGCAGGCACGAGGCCTACCAACACAAGTGAGGTATCATTTTTATCGGGAGACTTGGGGGAACACTGGGTAGAAGGAAATTTGTGGCTCCTCTCAGACTCCAGAACTTTCTGTCACCAAAAAGTGGGAAAAAGTGTTTTTTTTGCAAAATTTTGAGGTTTGCACAGGATTCTGGGTAACAGAACATGCCGACAGCCCCACACGTCACCCCATTTTAGATTCCCCTATGTGTCCACTTTTAAAAAATGCACAGGTTTGGTAGGTTTCCCTAGGTGGCGGCTGAGCTAGAGGCCAAAATCCAAGGCTAGGCACTATGCACTATGCACAAAAACAGGTGTGTTTTTTTTGGGAAAATGTGATGTGTCCACGTTGTGTTTTGGGGCATTTCCTGTTGCAGGCACTAGGCCTACCAACACCAGAGAGCTATCATTTATTATCGGAAGACTTGGGGGAACGCTGCATGGAAGGAAATTTGTGACTCCTCTCAGATTCCAGAACTTTCTGTCACCGAAGTGTGAGGGAAAAGTTTTTTTTTGCAACATTTTGAGGTTTCAATAGGATTCTGAGTAACAGAACTATGTGGGAGCCCCACAAGTCACCCCATTGTGAATTACGCTAGGTGCCTCCTTTTTAAAAAATGCACAGGTTTCTAAGGTTTCCCTAGGTGCTGGCTGAGCTAGAGACCAAAATCTACCGCTAGGCACTTTGCAAAAAAGAGCTCTGTTTTCTTTGGGAAAATGTGATGTGTCCACGTTGTGTTTTGGGCATTTCCTGTTGCAGGCACTAGGCCTACCAACACAAGTGAGGTACCATTTTTATTGTGATACTTGGGGGAATGCTGGGTGGAAGGAAATTTGTGGCTCCGCTCAGATTCCAGAACTTTCTGTCACCGAAATGTGAGGGAAAAGTGTTTTTTTGCCAAATTTTGAGGTTTGAACAGGATTCTGAGTAACCAAACTATGTGAGAGCCCCACAAGTCATCCCATCGTGGATTAACCTAGGTGTCTACTTTTAAAAAATGCACAGGTTTGTAAGGTTTCCATAGGTGCTGGCTGAGCTAGAAGTCAAAATCCACCGCTAAGCACTTTGCAAAAAAATGCTCTGTTTCTTTTGGGAAAATGTGATGTGTCAATGGTGTGTTTTGGGGCATTTCCTGTCGCAGGCACTAGACCTAAAAACACAAGCGATGTACAATTTTTATTGGGAGACTTAGGGGAACGCTGGGTGGAAGTCAATTTGTGGGTCCTCTCAGATTGCAGAATTTTCTGTCACCGAAATGTGAGGAAAAAGTGTTTTGTTTGCCAAATTTTTAGATTTGCCCAGGATTCTGAGTAACAGAACCTGTTGAGAGCCCCACAAGTCACCCCATCATGGATTCATCTAGGTATCTACTTTTAAAAAATGCACAGGTTTGGTAGGATTCCATAGGTGCCGGCTGAGCTAGAGACCAAAATCCACAGCTAGGCACTTTGCAAAAAACAGCTCTGTTTTAATTGCGAAAGTGTGATGTGTCCACATTGTGTTTTGGGGCATTTCCTGTCACAGGCACTAGGCCTACCAACACAAGTGAGGTACCATTTTTATAGTGATACTTGGGGGAACGCTGGGTGGAAGGAAATTTGGGGCTCTGCTCAGATTCCAGAACTTTCTCTCACCGAAATGTGATGGAAAAGTGTTTTTTTGCCACATTTTGAGGTTTCAACAGGATTCTGAGTAAAAGAACTATGTTTGAGCCACACAAGTCACCCCATCTTGGATTCCCCCAGGGTTTCTACTTTTTTAAAATGCCCAGGTTTGGTAGGTTTCCCTAGCTGCCGGCTGAGCTGGAGCCGAAAATCCATAGATAGGCACTTTGCAAAAAACAGCTGTTTCCATTGTGAAAATGTGATGTGTCAATGTTGTGTTTTGGGGGATTTCCTGTTGCGGGCACTAGACCTACCCACACAAGCGACATACCATTTTTATTGGGAGACTTAAGGGATCGCTGGGTGGAAGTCAATTTGTGGATCAACTCAGATTCCAGAACTTTCTGTCATGCAAATGTGAGGAAAAAAGTTTTGTTTGCGCAAATTGTGAGGTTTGCACAGGATTCTGGGTAACAGAACCTGGTGAAAGCCCCACAAGTCACCCAATCTTGTATTCCCGTGGGTGTCTACTTTTAAAAAATGCACAGGTTTGTAAGGTTTCCATAGGTGCTGGCTGAGCTAGGGGCCAAAATCCACAGCTAGGCACTTTGCAAAAAAATAGCTGTTTCTTTTGGGAAAATGTGATGTGTCAATGGTGTGTTTTGGGGCATTTCCTGTCGTGGGCACTACACCTACTCACACAAGCGACATACCATTTTTATCAGAAGAGTTGGGGAAACGATGGGTGGAAGGAAATTTGTGGCTCCTCTCAGATTCCAGAACTTTCTGTCACCGAAATGTGAGGGAAAAGTGTTTTTTTTGGCAGATTTTGAGGATTGCACAGGATTCTACGAAACAGAACCAGGTGAGAGCCCAACAAGTCACCCCATCTTAGATTCAACTAGGTGTCTACTTTTGAAAAATGCATAGGTTTGGTAGGTTTCCCTAAATGCCGGCTGACCTACAGGCCAAAATCCACAGCTAGGCACTTTGGAAAAAAGAGCTCTGTTTTCTTTGGGAAAATGTGATGTGCCCACGTTGTGTTTTGGGGCATTTTCTGTCGCAGGCACGAGGCCTACCAACACAAGTGAGGTACCATTTTTATCTGGAGACTTGGGGGAACACTGGGTAGAAGGAAATCTGTGGCTCCTCTCAGATTCCAGAACTTTCTGTCACCGAAATGTGGGAAAAAGTGTTTTTTTTCCCAAATTTTTAGGTTTGCACAGGATTCTAGGTAACAGAACTTGCCGAGAGCCCCACACGTCACCCCATCTTAGATTCCCCTATTTGTCCACTTTTAAAAAATGCACAGGTTTGGTAGGTTTCCCTAGGTGGCGGCTGAGCTAGAGGCCAAAATCCACAGCTAGGCACTATGCACAAAAACAGGTGTGTTTTTTTTGGGAAAATGTGATGTGTCCACGTTGTGTTTTTGGGCATTTCCTGTCGCAGGCACTAGGCCTACCAACACCAGAGAGGTATAATTTATTATCGGAAGACTTGGGGGAATGCTGCATGGAAGGAAATTTGTGACTCCTCTCAGATTCCAGAACTTTCTGTCACAAAGTGTGAGGGAAAAGTGTTTTTTTGCAACATTTTGAGGTTTCAACAGGATTCTGAGTAACAGAACTATGTGGGAGCCCCACAAGTCACCCCATCGTGAATTACGCTAGGTGCCTCCTTTTAAAAAATGCTAAGGTTTCCCTAGGTGCTGGCTGAGCTAGAAGTCAAAATCCACCGCTAGGCACTTTGCAAAAAACAGCTCTGTTTCTTTTGGGAAAATGTGATGTGTCAATGGTGTGTTTTGGGGCATTTCCTGTCGTGGGCACTACACCTACTCACACAAGCGACATACCATTTTTATGAGGAGACTTGGGGGAACGCTGGGTTGAAAGAAATTTGTGGCTCCTCTCAGATTGCAGAATTTTCTGTCACCGAAATGTGAGGAAAAAGTGTTTTGTTTGGCAGATTTTGAGGATTGCACAGGATTCTAGGAAACACAACCTGGTGAGAGCCCAACAAGTCACCCATCTTGTATTCCCCTAGGCGTCTACTTTCTAAAAATGCACAGGTTTGGTAGGTTTCCCTAGGTGCCGGCTGAGCTAGAGGTCAAAATCCACAGCTAGGCACTTTGCAAAAAAGAGCTCTAATTTCTTTGGGAAAATGTGATGTGTCCACGTTGTGTTTTGGGGCATTTCCTGTTGCAGGCACTAGGCATACCAACACAAGTGAGGTACCATTTTTATCGTGATACTTGGGGGAATGCTGGGTGAAAGGAAATTTGTGGCTCTGCTCAGATTCCAGAACTTTCTGTCACCGAAATGTGAGGGAAAAGTGTTTTTTTGCGAAACTTTGAGGTTTGAACAGGATTCTGAGTAACCAAACTATGTGAAAGCCCCACAAGTCACCCCATTGTGGATTAACCTAGGTGTCTACTTTTAAAAAATGCACAGGTTTGCAAGGTTTCCATAGGTGCTGGCTGAGCTACAGGCCAAAATCCACCGCTAGGCACTTTGCAAAAAAGAGCTCTGTTTTCTTTGGGAAAATATGATGTGTTCACGTTGTGTTTTGGGGCATTTCCTGTCGCGGGCACTAGTCCTACCCAAACAAGCGATGTACGATTTTTACTGGGAGACTTAGGGGAACGCTGGGTGGAAGTCAATTTGTGGCTCCTCTCAGATTGCAGAATTTTCTGTCACCGAAATGTGAGGAAAAAGTGTTTTGTTTGCCAAATTTTCAGATTTGCCCAGGATTCTGAGTAACAGAACCTGTTGAGAGCCCCACAAGTCACCTCATCATGGATTCATCTAGGTGTCTACTTTTAAAAAATGCACAGGTTTGGTAGGATTCCACAGGTGCTGGCTGAGCTAGAGACCAAAATCCACAGCTAGGCACTTTGCAAAAAACAGCTTTCTTTTCCTTGCGAAAGTGTGATGTGTCCACATTGTGTGTTGGGGCATTTCCTGTCACAGGCACTAGGCCTACCAACACAAGTGAGGTACCATTTTTATAGTGATACTTGGGGGAACGCTGGGTGGAAGGAAATTTGTGGCTCTGCTCAGATTCCAGAACTTTCTCTCACCGAAATGAGAGGGAAAAGTGTTTTTTTTGCCACATTTTGAGGTTTCAACAGGATTCTGAGTAACAGAACTATGTGTGAGCTACACAAGTCACCCCATCTTGGATTCCCCCAGGTTTCCACTTTTTAAAAATGCCCAGGTTTGGTAGGTTTCCCTAGCTGCCGGCTGAGCTGGAGCCGAAAATCCATAGATAGGCACTTTGCAAAAAACAGCTGTTTCCTCTGTGAAAATGTGATGTGTCAATGTTGTGTTTTGGGGCATTTCCTGTTGAGGGCACTAGACCTACCCACACAAGCGATGTACCATTTTTATTGGGAGACTTAAGGGAACGCTGGGTGGAAGTCAATTTGTGGATCCACTCAGATTCCAGAACTTTCTGTCATGCAAATGTGAGGAAAAAGGTTTTGTTTGCGCAAATTGTGAGGTTTGCACAGGATTCTGGGTAACAGAACCTGGTGAAAGCCCCACAAGTCACCCAATCTTGGATTCCCATGGGTGTCTACTTTTAAAAAATGCACAGGTTTGGTAAGATTCCTTAGGTGCCGGCTGAGTTAGAAGCCAAAATCCACAGCTAGGCACTTTGCAAAAAAACAGCTGTTTCTTTTGGGAAAATGTGATGTGTCAATGGTGTGTTTTGGGGCATTTCCTGTCGTGGGCACTACACCTACTCACACAAGCGACATACCATTTTTATCAGAAGACTTGGGGAAACGCTGGGTGGAAGGAAATTTGTGGCTCCTCTCAGATTCCAGAACTTTCTGTCTCCGAAATGAGGGAAAAGTGTTTTTTTTGGCAGATTTTGAGGATTGCACAGGATTCTATGAAACAAAACCTGGTGAGAGCCCAAAAAGTCACCCCAACTTGGATTCCCCTAGGTGTCTACTTTTTAAAAATGCATAGCTTTGGTAGGTTTCCCTAGATGCCGGCTGACCTACAGGCCAAAATCCACAGCTAGGCACTTTGGAAAAAAGAGCTCTGTTTTCTTTGAGAAAATGTGATGTGCCCACGTTGTGTTTTGGGGCATTTCCTGTCGCAGGCACGAGGCCTACCAACACAAGTGAGGTACCATTTTTATCGGGAGACTTGAGGGAACACTGGGTAGAAGGAAATTTGTGGCTCCTCTCAGATTCCAGAACTTTCTGTCACCGAAATGTTGGAAAAAGTGTTTTTTTTGCAAAATGTTGAGGTTTCCACAGGATTCTGCGTAACAGAACATGCCGAGAGCCCCACACGTCACCCCATCTTAGATTCCCCTATGTGTCCACTTTTAAAAAATACACAGGTTTGGTAGGTTTCCCTAGGTGGCGGCTGAGCTAGAGGCCAAAATCCACGGCTAGGCACTATGCACAAAAACAGGTGTGTTTTTATTTGGGAAAATGTGATGTGTCCAAGTTGTGTTTTGGGGCATTTCCTGTTGCAGGCACTAGGCCTATCAACACCAGAGAGGTATCATTTATTATCGGAAGACTTGAGGGAATGCTGCATGGAAGGAAATTTGTGACTCCTCTCCGATTCCAGAACTTTCTGTCACCGAAGTGTGAGGGAAAAGTTTTTTTTGCAACATTTTGAGGTTTCAACAGGATTCTGAGTAACAGAACTATGTGGGAGCCCCACAAGTCACCCTATCGTGAATTATGCTAGGTGCCTCCTTTTTAAAAAATGCACAGGTTTCTAAGGTTTCCCTAGGTGCTGCCTGAGTTAGAGGTCAAAATCTACAGCTAGGCACTTTGCAAAAAACAGCTCTGTTTTCTTTGGGAACATGTGATGTGTCCACAATGTGTTTTGGGGCATTTCCTGTCGCGGGCACTAGGCCTACCCACACAAGCGAGATACTATTTTTATCAGGATACTTGAGTGAACGCTGGGTGGAAGGAAATTTGTGGCTCCTCTCAGATTCCAGAACTTTCTGTCACCGAAATGTAGGAAAAAGTATTTTTTTTTGCCAAATTTTGAGGTCTGCACAGGATTCTAGGTATCAGAACCTGGCGAGAGCCCCACGCGTCACCCGATCTTGAATTCCCCTATGTGTCCACTTTTAAAAAATGCACAGGTTTGGTCCCTAGGTGCCAGCTGACATAGAGGCCAAAATCCACGGCTAGGCACGTTGCAAAAAAACAGGTGTGTTTTCTTTGGGAAAATGTGATGTGTCCACGTTGTGTTTTGGGGCATTTCCTGTCGCAGGCACTAGGCCTACCAACACAAGAGAGGTATCATTTATTATCGGAAGACTTGGGGGAACGCTGCATTGAAGGAAATTTGTGGCTCCTCTCAGATTCCAGAAATTTCTGTCACCAAAATGTGAGGAAAAAGTGTTTTTGTTTGCCAGATTTTGAGGATTGCACAGGATTCTAAGTATCAGAACCTAGTGTGAGCCACACAAGTCACCCCATCTTGGATTCCTCCAGGTTTCTACTTTTTAAAAATGCACAGGTTTGGTAGGTTTCCCTAGCTGCCGGCTGAGCTGGAGCCCAAAATCCATAGATAGGCACTTTGCAAAAAACAGCTCTGTTTCCTTTGGGAAAATGTGATGTGTCAATGTTGTGTTCTGGGACATTTCCTGTCGCGGGCACTAGACCTACCCACACAAGCAACGTACAATTTTTATTGGGAGACTTAGGAGAACGGTGGGTGGAAGTAAATTTGTGGATCCACTCAGATTCCAGAACTTTCTGTCACGCAAATGTGAGGAAAAATTTTTTGGGGGGCAAATTGTGAGGTTTTTACAGGATTCTGGGTAAGAGAACCTGGTGAGAGCCCCACAAGTCACCCAATCTTGGATTCCCGTGGGTGTCTACTTTTAAAAAATGCACAGGTTTGGTAAGATTCCCTAGGTGCCGGTTGAGCTAGAGGCCAAAATCCACAGCTAGGCACTTTGCAAAAAAACAGCTCTGTTTCTTTTGGGAAAATGTGATGTGTCAATGGTGTGTTTTGGGGCATTTCCTGTCGTGGGCACTATACCTACTCACACAAGCGACATACCATTTTTATCAGGAGACTTGGGGGGACGCTGGGTTGAAGGAAATTTGTGGCTCCTCTCAGATTGCAGAATTTTCTGTCACCAAAATGTGAGGAAAAAGTGTTTTTTTTGCCAGATTTTGAGGATTGCACAGGATTCTAGGAAACACAACCTGGTGAGAGCCCAACAAGTCACCCCATCTTGTATTCCCCTAGGTGTCTACTTTCTAAAAATGCATAGGTTTGGTAGGTTTCCCTAGGTGCTGGCTGAGCTAGAGGCCAAAATCCACAGCTAGGCACTTTGCAAAAAAGAGCTCTGTTTTCTTTCGGAAAATGTGATGTGTCCACGTTGTGTTTTGGGGCATTTCCTGTCGCAGGCACTAGGCCTACCAACACAAGTGAGGTACCATTTTTATTGTGATACTTGGGGGAATGCTGGCTGGAAGGAAATTTGTGGCTCCGCTCAGATTCCAGAACTTTCTGTCACCGAAATGTGAGGGAAAAGTGTTTTTTTGCCAAATTTTAAGGTTTGAAAAGGATTCTGAGTAACAGAACCTGTTGAGAGCCCCACAAGTCACCCCATCATGGATTCATCTAGGTGTCTACTTCAAAAAAATGCCCAGGTTTGGTAGGATTCCATAGGTGCCGGCTGAGCTAGAGACCAAAATCCACAGCTAGGCACTTTGCAAAAAACAGCTCTGTTTTCCTTGCGAAAGTGTGATGTGTCCACATTGTGTTTTGGGGCATTTCATGTCACAGGCACTAGGCCTACCAACACAAGTGAGGTACCATTTTTATAATGATACTTGGGGGAACGCTGGGTGGAAGGAAATTCGTGGCTCTGCTCAGATTCCAGAACTTTCTCTCACCGAAATGTGAGGGAAAAGTGTTTTTTTGCCACATTTTGAGGTTTCAACAGGATTCTGAGTAACAGAACTATGTGTGAGCCACACAAGTCACCCCATCTTGGATTCCCCCAGGTTTCTACTTTTTTTAAATGCCCAGGTTTGGTAGGTTTCCCTAGCTGCCGGCTGAGCTGGAGCCGAAAATCCATAGATAGGCACTTTGCAAAAAACAGCTGTTTCCTTTGTGAAAATGTGATTTGTCACTGTTGTGTTTTGGGGCATTTCCTGTTGCGGGCACTAGACCTACCCACACAAGCGACATACCATTTTTATTGGGAGACTTAAGGGAACGCTGGGTGGAAGTCACTTTGTGGATCAACTCAGATTCCAGAACTTTCTGTCATGCAAATGTGAGGAAAAAGGTTTTGTTTGCGCAAATTGTGAGGTTTGCACAGGATTCTGGGTAAAAGAACCTTGTGAAAGCCCCACAAGTCACCCAATCTTGGATTCCCGTGGGTGTCTACTTTTAAAAAATGCACAGATTTGGTAAGATTCCTTAGGTGCCGGCTGAGTTAAAGGCCAAAATCTACAGCTAGGCACTTTGCAAAAAACCAGCGGTTTCTTTTGGAAAAATGTGATGTGTCAATGGTGTGTTTTGGGGCATTTCCTGTCGTGGGCACTACACCTACTCACACAAGCGACATACCATTTTTATCAGAAGACTTGGGGAAACGCTGGGTGGAAGGAAATTTGTGGCTCCTCTCAGATTCCAGAACTTTCTGTCACCGAAATGTGAGGGAAAACTGTTTTTTTTGGCAGATTTTGAGGATTGCACAGGATTCTACGAAACAGAACCTGGTGAGAGCCCAACAAGTCACCCCATCTTGGATTCCCCTAGGTGTCTACTTTTTAAAAGTGCATAGGTTTGGTAGGTTTCCCTAGATGCCGGCTGACCTACAGGCCAAAATCCACAGCTAGGCACTTTGGAAAAAAGAGCCCTGTTTTCTTTGGGAAAATGTGATGTGCCCACGTTGTGTTTTGGGGCATTTCCTGTCGCAGGCACGAGGCCTACCAACACAAGTGAGGTACCATTTTTATCTGGAGACTTGGGGGAACACTGGGTAGAAGGAAATCTGTGGCTCCTCTCAGATTCCAGAACTTTCTGTCACCGAAATGTGGGAAAAAGTGTTTTTTTCCCCAAATTTTTAGGTTTGCACAGGATTCTGGGTAACAGAACCTGCCGAGAGCCCCACACGTCACCCCATCTTAGATTCCCCTATTTGTCCACTTTTAAAAAATGCACAGGTTTGGTAGGTTTCCCTAGGTGGCGGCTGAGCTAGAGGCCAAAATCCACAGCTAGGCACTATGCACAAAAACAGGTGTGTTTTCTTTGGGAAAATGTGATGTGTCCACGTTGTGTTTTTGGGCATTTCCTGTCGCAGGCACTAGGCCTACCAACACCAGAGAGGTATAATTTATTATCGGAAGACTTGGGGGAACGCTGCATGGAAGGAAATTTGTGACTCCTCTCAGATTCCAGAACTTTCTGTCACAAAGTGTGAGGGAAAAGTGTTTTTTTGCAACATTTTGAGGTTTCAACAGGATTCTGAGTAACAGAACTATGTGGGAGCCCCACAAGTCACCCCATTGTGAATTACGCTAGGTGCCTCCTTTTAAAAAATGCTAAGGTTTCCCTAGGTGCTGGCTGAGCTAGAAGTCAAAATCCACCGCTAGGCACTTTGCAAAAAACAGCTCTGTTTCTTTTGGGAAAATGTGATGTGTCAATGGTGTGTTTTGGGGCATTTCCTGTCGTGGGCACTACACCTAATCACACAAGCGACATACCATTTTTATGAGGAGACTTGGGGGAACGCTGGGTTGAAAGAAATTTGTGGCTCCTCTCAGATTGCAGAATTTTCTGTCACCGAAATGTGAGGAAAAAGTGTTTTGTTTGGCAGATTTTGAGGATTGCACAGGATTCTAGGAAACACAACCTAGTGAGAGCCCAACAAGTCACCCCATCTTGTATTCCCCTAGGCGTCTACTTTCTAAAAATGCACAGGTTTGGTAGGTTTCCCTAGGTGCCGGCTGAGCTAGAGGTCAAAATCCACAGCTAGGCACTTTGCAAAAAAGAGCTCTAATTTCTTTGGTAAAATGTGATGTGTCCATGTTGTGTTTTGGGGCATTTCCTGTTGCAGGCACTAGGCATACCAACACAAGTGAGGTACCATTTTTATCGTGATACTTGGGGGAATGCTGGGTGAAAGGAAATTTGTGGCTCCGCTCAGATTCCAGAACTTTCTGTCACCGAAATGTGAGGGAAAAGTGTTTTTTTGCAAAACTTTGAGGTTTGAACAGGATTCTGAGTAACCAAACTATGTGAAAGCCCCACAAGTCACCCCATTGTGGATTAACCTAGGTGTCTACTTTTAAAAAATGCACAGGTTTGTAAGGTTTCCATAGGTGCTGGCTGAGCTACAGGCCAAAATCCACCGCTAGGACTTTGCAAAAAAGAGCTCTGTTTTCTTTGGGAAAATATGATGTGTCCACGTTGTGTTTTGGGGCATTTCCTGTCGCGGGCACTAGTCCTACCCACACAAGCGATGTACGATTTTTATTGGGAGACTTAGGGGAACGCTGGGTGGAAGTCAATTTGTGGCTCCTCTCAGATTGCAGAATTTTCTGTCACCGAAATGTGAGGAAAAAGTGTTTTGTTTGCCAAATTTTCAGATTTGCCCAGGATTCTGAGTAACAGAACCTGTTGAGAGCCCCACAAGTCACCCCATCATGGATTCATCTAGGTGTCTACATTTAAAAAATGCACAGGTTTGGTAGGATTCCATAGGTGCCGGCTGAGCTAGAGACCAAAATCCACAGCTAGGTACGTTGCAAAAAAAAAAAGGTGTGTTTTCTTTGGGAAAATGTGATGTGTCCACGTTGTGTTTTGGGGCATTTCCTGTCGCAGGCACTAGGCCTACCAACACAAGAGAGGTATCATTTATTATCGGAGGACTTGGGGGAACGCTGCATTGAAGGACATTTTCGGCTCCTCTCAGATTCCAGAAATTTCTGTCACCAAAGTGTGAGGAAAAAGTGTTTTTGTTTGCCAGATTTTGAGGATTGCACAGGATTCTAAGTAACAGAACCTAGTGTGAGCCACACAAGTCACCCCATCTTGGATTCCTCCAGGTTTCTACTTTTTAAAAATGCACAGGTTTGGTAGGTTTCCCTAGCTGCCGGCTGAGCTGGAACCCAAAATCCATAGATAGGCACTTTGCAAAAAACAGCTCTGTTTCCTTTGGGAAAATGTGATGTGTCAAGGTTGTGTTCTGGGACATTTCCTGTCACGGGCACTAGACCTACCCACACAAGCGACGTACAATTTTTATTGGGAGACTTAGGGGAACGCTGGGTGGAAGTCAATTTGTGGATCCACTCAGATTCCAGAACTTTCTTCATGCAAATGTGAGGAAAAAAGTTTTTGGGGCAAATTGTGAGGTTTCCACAGGATTCTGGGAAAGAGAACCTGGTGAGAGCCCCACAAGTCACCCAATCTTGGATTCCCGTGGGTGTCTACTTTAAAAAAATGCACAGGTTTGGTAAGATTCCCTAGGTGCCGGCTGATCTGGAGGCCAAAATCCACAGCTAGGCACTTTGCAAAAAAACAGCTCTGTTTCTTTTCGGAAAATGTGATGTGTCCATGGTGTGTTTTGGGGCATTTCCTGTCGTGGGCACTATACCTACTCACAGAAGCGACATACCATTTTTATCAGGAGACTTGGGGGAACGCTGGGTTTAAGGAAATTTGTGGCTCCTCTCAGATTGCAGAATTTTCTGTCACCGAAATGTGAGGAAAAAGTGTTTTTTTTTTACAGATTTTGAGGATTGCACAGGATTCTAGGAAACACAACCTGGTGAGAGCCCAACAAGTCACCCCATCTTGTATTCCCCTAGGCGTCTACTTTCTAAAAATGCACAGGTTTGGTAGGTTTCCCTAGGTGCTGGCTGAGCTAGAGGCCAAAATCCACAGCTAGGCACTTTGCAAAAAAGAGCTCTGTTTTCTTTGGGAAAATGTGATGAGTCCACGTTGTGTTTTGGGGCATTTCCTGTCGCAGGCACTAGGCCTACCAACACAAGTGAGGTACCATTTTTATCGTGATACTTGGAGGAATGCTGGGTGGAAGGAAATGTGTGGCTCCGCTCAGATTACAGAACTTTCTGTCACCGAAATGTGAGGGAAAAGTGTTTTTTTGCCAAATTTTGAGGTTTGAACAGGATTCTGAGTAACCAAACTATGTGAGAGCCCCACAAGTCACCCCATCGTGGATTAACCTAGGTGTCTACTTTTAAAAAATGCACAGGTTTGTAAGGTTTCCATAGGTGTTGGCTGAGCTAGAGGCCAAAATCCACCGCTAGGCACTTTGCAAAAAAAGAGCTCTGTTTTCTTTGGGAAAATATGATGTGTCCACGTTGTGTTTTGGGGCATTTCCTGTCGCGGGCACTAGACCTACCCACACAAGCGATGTACGATTTTTATTGGGAGACTTAGGGGAACGCTGGGTGGAAGTCAATTTGTGGCTCCTCTCAGATTGCAGAATTTTCTATCACCGAAATGTGAGGAAAAAGTGTTTTGTTTGCCAAATTTTCAGATTTGCCCAGGATTCTGAGTAACAGAACCTGTTGAGAGCCCCACAAGTCACCCCATCATGGATTCATCTAGGTGTCTACTTTTAAAAAATGCACAGGTTTGGTAGGATTCCATAGGTGCCGGCTGAGCTAGAGACCAAGATCCACAGCTAGGCACTTTGCAAAAAACAGCTCTGTTTTCCTTGCGAAAGTGTGATGTGTCCACATTGTGTTTTGGGGCATTTCCTGTCACAGGCACTAGGCCTACCAACACAAGGGAAGTACCATTTTTATAGTGATACTTGGGGGAACGCTGGATGGAAGGAAATTTGTGGCTCTGCTCAGATTCCAGAACTTTCTCTCACCGAAATGAGAGGGAAAAGTGTTTTTTTGCCACATTTTGAGGTTTCAACAGGATTCTGAGTAACAGAACTATGTGTGAGCCACACAAGTCACCCCATCTTGGATTCCCCCAGGTTTCTACTTTTTAAAAATGCCCAGGTTTGGTAGGTTTCCCTAGCTGCCGGCTGAGCTGGAGCCGAAAATCCATAGATAGGCACTTTGCAAAAAACAGCTGTTTCCCTTGTGAAAATGTGATGTGTCAATGTTGTGTTTTGGGGCATTTCCTGTTGCGGGCACTAGACCTACCCACACAAGCGACGTACCATTTTTATTGGGAGACTTAAGGGAACGCTGGGTGGAAGTCAATTTGTGGATCCACTCAGATTCCAGAACTTTCTGTCATGCAAATGTGAGAAAAAGGTTTTCTTTGCGCAAATTGTGAGGTTTGCACAGGATTCTGGGTAACAGAACCTGGTGCAAGCCCCACAAGTCACCCAATCTTGGATTCCCGTGGGTGTCTACTTTTAAAAAATGCACAGGTTTGGTAAGATTCCTTAGGTGCCGGCTGAGTTAGAAGCCAAAATCCACAGCTAGGCACTTTGCAAAAAAACTGCTGTTTCTTTTGGGAAAATGTGATGTGTCAATGGTGTGTTTTGGGGCATTTCCTGTTGTGGGCACTACACGTACTCACACAAGCGACATACCATTTTTATCAGAAGACTTGGGGAAATGCTGGGTGGAAGGAAATTTGTGACTCCTCTCAGATTCCAGAACTTTCTGTCACCGAAATGTGAGGGAAAAGTGTTTTTTTGGCAGATTTTGAGGATTGCACAGGATTCTACAAAACAGAACCTGGTGAGAGCCCAACAAGTCACCCCATCTTGGATTCCCCTAGGTGTCTACTTTTAAAAAATGCATAGGTTTGGTAGGTTTCCCTAGATGCCGGCTAACCTACAGGCCAAAATCCACAGCTAGGCACTTTGGAAAAAAGAGCTCTGTTTTCTTTGGGAAAATGTGATGTGCCCACGTTGTGTTTTGGTGCATTTCCTGTCGCAGGCACGAGGCCTACCAACACAAGTGAGGTACCATTTTTATCTGGAGACTTGGGGGAACACTGGGTAGAAGGAAATCTGTGGCTCCTCTCAGATTCCAGAACTTTCTGTCACCGAAATGTGGGAAAAAGTGTTTTTTTTGCCAAATTTTGAGGTTTGCACAGGATTCTGGGTAACAGAACCTGCCGAGAGCCCCACACGTCACCCCATCTTAGATTCCCCTATGTGTCCACTTTTAAAAAATGCACAGGTTTGGTAGGTTTCCCTAGGTGGCGGCTGAGCTAGAGGCCAAAATCCACAGCTAGGCACTTTGCACAAAAACAGGTGTGTTTTCTTTGGGAAAATGTGATGTGTCCACCTTGTGTTTTGGGGCATTTCCTGTCGTAGGCACTAGGCCTACCAACACCAGAGAGGTATCATTTATTATCGGAAGACTTGGGGTAACGCTGCATGGAAGGACATTTGTGACTCCTCTCAGATTCCAGAACTTTCTATCACGAAGTGTGAGGGAAAAGTGTTTTTTTGCAACATTTTGAGGTTTCAACAGGATTCTGAGTAACAGAACTATGTGAGATGCCCATAAGTCACCCCATTGTGAATTACGCTAGGTGCCTCCTTTTAAAAAATGCACAGGTTTCTAAGGTTTCCCTAGTTGCTGGCTGAGCTAGAAGTCAAAATCCACCGCTAGGCACTTTGCAAAAAACAGCTCTGTTTCTTTTGGGAAAATGTGATGTGTCAATGGTGTGTTTTGGGTCATTTCCTGTCGTGGGCACTACACCTACTCACACAAGCGACATACCATTTTTATCAGGAGACTTGGGGGAACGCTGGGTTGAAGGAAATTTGTGGCTCCTCTCAGATTGCAGAATTTTCTGTCACCGAAATGTGATGAAAAAGTGTTTTTTTGGCAGATTTTGAGGATTGCACAGGATTCTAGGAAACACAACCTGGTGAGAGTCCAACAAGTCACCCCATCTTGTATTCCCCTAGGCGTCTACTTTCTAAAAATGCACAGGTTTGGTAGGTTTCCCTAGGTGCCGGCTGAGCTAGAGAACAAAATCCACAGCTAGGCACTTTGCAAAAAACAGCTCTGTTTTCTTTGAGAAAATGTGATGTGTCCACGTTGTGTTTTGGGGCATTTCCTGTTGCAGGCACTAGGCCTACCAACACAAGTGAGGTACCATTTTTATCGTGATACTTGGGGGAATGCTGGGTGGAAGGAAATTTGTGGCTCCGCTCAGATTTCAGAACTTTCTGTCACCGAAATGTGAGGGAAAAGTGTTTTTTTTGCCACATTTTGAGGTTTCAACAGGATTCTGAGTAACAGAACTATGTGTGAGCCACACAAGTCACCCCACTTGGATTCCCCCAGGTTTCTACTTTTTAAAAATGCCCAGGTTTGGTAGGTTTCCCTAGCTGCCGGCTGAGCTGGAGCCGAAAATCCATAGATAGGCACTTTGCAAAAAACAGCTGTTTCCTTTGTAAAATGTGATGTGTCAATGTTGTGTTTTGGGGCATTTCCTGTTGCGGGCACTAGATCTACCCACACAAGCGACGTACCATTTTTATTGGGAGACTTAAGGGAACGCTGGGTGGAAGTCAATTTGTGGATCCACTGAGATTCCAGAACTTTCTGTCATGCAAATGTGAGAAAAAGGTTTTGTTTGCGCAAATTGTGAGGTTTGCACAGGATTCTGGGTAACAGAACCTGGTGAAAGCCCCACAAGTCACCCAATCTTGTATTCCCGTGGGTGTCTACTTTTAAAAAATGCACAGGTTTGTAAGGTTTCCATAGGTGCTGGCTGAGCTAGGGGCCAAAATCCACAGCTAGGCACTTTGCAAAAAAATAGCTGTTTCTTTTGGGAAAATGTGATGTGTCAATGGTGTGTTTTGGGTCATTTCCTGTCGTGGGCACTACACCTACTCACACAAGCGACATACCATTTTTATCAGGAGACTTGGGGGAACGCTGGGTTGAAGGAAATTTGTGGCTCCTCTCAGATTGCAGAATTTTCGGTCACCGAAATGTGAGGAAAAAGTGTTTTTTTGGCAGATTTTGAGGATTGCACAGGATTCTACAAAACAGAACCTGGTGAGAGCCCAATAAGTCACCCCATCTTGGATTCCCCTAGGTGTCTACTTTTAAAAAATGCATAGGTTTGGTAGGTTTCCCTAGATGCCGGCAGACCTACAGTCCAAAATCCACACCTAGGCACTTTGGAAAAAAGAGCTCTGTTTTCTTTGGGAAAATGTGATGTGCCCACGTTGTGTTTTGGGGCATTTCCTGTCGCAGGCACGAGGCCTACCAACACAAGTGAGGTACCATTTTTATCTGGAGACTTGGGGGAACACTGGGTAGAAGGAAATCTGTGGCTCCTCTCAGATTCCAGAAGTTTCTGTCACCGAAATGTGGGAAAAAGTGTTTTTTTTGCCAAATTTTGAGGTTTGCACAGGATTCTGGGTAACAGAACCTGCCAAGAGCCCCACACGTCACCCCATCTTAGATTCCCCTATGTGTCCACTTTTAAAAAATGCACAGGTTTGGTAGGTTTCCCTAGGTGGCGGCTGAGCTAGAGGCCAAAATCCACAGCTAGGCACTTTGCACAAAAACAGGTGTGTTTTCTTTGGGAAAATGTGATGTGTCCACCTTGTGTTTTGGGGCATTTCCTGTCGCAGGCACTAGGCCTACCAACACAAGTGAGGTATCATTTATTATCGGAAGACTTGGGGGAACGCTGCATGGAAGGAAATTTGTGACTCCTCTCAGATTCCAGAACTTTCTGTCACGAAGTGTGAGGGAAAGTGTTTTTTTGCAACATTTTGAGGTTTCAACAGGATTCTGAGTAACAGAACTATGTGGGATGCCCACAAGTCACCCCATCGTGAATTACGCTAGGTGCCTCCTTTTAAAAAATGCACAGGTTTCTAAGGTTTCCCTAGTTGCTGGCTGAGCTAGAAGTCAAAATCCACCGCTAGGCACTTTGCAAAAAACAGCTCTGTTTCTTTTGGGAAAATGTGATGTGTCAATGGTGTGTTTTGGGGCATTTCCTGTCGTGGGCACTACACCTACTCACACAAGCGACATACCATTTTAATCAGGAGACTTGGGGGAATGCTGGGTTGAAGGAAATTTGTGGCTCCTCTCAGATTGCAGAATTTTCTGTCACCGAAATGTGAGGAAAAAGTGTTTTTTTTGGCAGATTTTGAGGATTGCACAGGATTCTAGGAAACACAACCTGGTGAGAGCCCAACAAGTCACCCCATCTTGTATTCCCCTAGGCGTCTACTTTCTAAAAATGCACAGGTTTGGTAGGTTTCCCTAGGTGCCGGCTGAGCTAGAGGTCAAAATCCACAGCTAGGCACTTTGCAAAAAAGAGCTCTGTTTTCTTTGAGAAAATGTGATGTGTCCACGTTGTATTTTGGGGCATTTACTGTTGCAGGCACTAGGCCTACCAACACAAGTGAGGTACCATTTTTATCGTGATACTTGGGGGAATGCTGGGTGGAAGGAAATTTGTGGCTCCGCTCAGATTTCAGAACTTTCTGTCACCGAAATGTGAGGGAAAAGTGTTTTTTTGCCAAATTTTGAGGTTTGAACAGGATTCTAAGTAACCGAACTATGTGAGAGCCCCACAAGTCACCCCATCGTGGATTAACCTAGGTGTCTACTTTTTAAAAATGCACAGGTTTGTAAGGTTTCCATAGGTGCTGGCTGAGCTAGAGGCCAAAATTCACCACTAGGCACTTTGCAAAAAAGAGCTCTGTTTTCTTTGGGAAAATATGATGTGTCCACGTTGTGTTTTGGGGCATTTCGTGTTGTGGGCACTAGACCTACCCACACAAGCGATGTACGATTTTTATTGGGAGACTTAGGGGAACGCTGGGTGGAAGTCAATTTGTGGCTCCTCTCAGATTGCAGAATTTTCTGTCACCGAAATGTGAGGAAAAAGTGTTTTGTTTGCCAAATTTTTAGATTTGCCCAGGATTCTGAGTAACAGAACCTGTTGAGAGACCCACAAGTCACCCCATCATGGATTCATCTAGGTGTCTACTTTTAAAAAATGCACAGGTTTGGTAGGATTCCATAGGAGCCGGCTGAGCTAGAGACCAAAATCCACAGCTAGGCACTTTGCAAAAAACAGCTCTGTTTTCCTTGCGAAAGTGTGATGTGTCCACATTGTGTTTTGGGGCATTTCCTGTCACAGGCACTAGGCCTACCAACACAAGTGAGGTACCATTTTTATAGTGATACTTGGGGGAACGCTGGGTGGAAGGAAATTTGTGGCTCTGCTCAGATTCCAGAACTTTCTCTCACCGAAATGTGAGGGAAAAGTGTTTTTTTGCCACATTTTGAGGTTTCAACAGGATTCTGAGTAACAGAACTATGTGTGAGCCACACAAGTCACCCCATCTTGGATTCCCCCAGGTTTCTACTTTTTAAAAATGCCCAGGTTTGGTAGGTTTCTCTAGCTGCCGGCTGAGCTGGTGCCGAAAATCCATAGATAGGCACTTTGCAAAAAACAGCTTTTCCTTTGTGAAAATGTGATGTGTCAATGTTGTGTTTTGGGGCATTTCCTGTTGCGGGCACTAGACCTACCCACACAAGCGACGTACCATTTTTATTGGGAGACTTAAGGGAACGCTGGGTGGAAGTCAATTTGTGGATCCACTCAGATTCCAGAACTATCTGTCACCAAAAAGTGGGAAAAAGTGTTTTTGGTGCAAAATTTTGAGGTTTGCACAGGATTCTAGGTAACAGAACATGCCGACAGCCCCACACGTCACCCCATTTTAGATTCCCCTATTTGTCCACTTTTAAAAAATGCACAGGTTTGGTAGGTTTCCCCAGGTGGCGGCTGAGCTAGAGGCCAAAATCCACGGCTAGGCACTATGCACTATGCACAAAAACAGGTGTGTTTTTTTGGGAAAATGTGATGTGTCCAAGTTGTGTTTTGGGGCATTTCCTGTTGCAGGCACTAGGCCTACCAACACCAGAGAGGTATCATTTATTATCGGAAGACTTGGGGGAACGCTGCATGGAAGGAAATTTGTGACTCCTCTCAGATTCAAGAACTTTCTGTCACCGAAGTGTGAGGGAAAAGTGTTTTTTTGCAACATTTTGAGGTTTCAACAGGATTCTGAGTAACAGAACTATGTGGGAGCCCCACAAGTCATCCCATTGTGAATTACGCTAGGTGCCTCCTTTTTAAAAAATGCACAGGTTTCTAAGGTTTCCCTAGGTGCTGCCTGAGCTAGAGGTCAAAATCTACCGCTAGGCACTTTGCAAAAAACAGCTCTGCTTTCTTTGGGAACATGTGATGTGTCCACAATGTGTATTGGGGCATTTCCTGTCGCGGGCACTAGGCCTACCCACACAAGCGAGGTACCATTTTTATCGGGATACTTGAGGGAACGCTGGGTGGAAGGAAATTTGTGGCTCCTCTCAGATTCCAGAACTTTCTGTCACCGAAATAAAGGAAAAAGTATTTTTTTTGCCAAATTTTGAGGTCTGCACAGGATTCTATGTATCAGAACCTGGCGAGAGCCCCGCGCGTCACCCGGTCTTGAATTCCCCTATGAGTCCACTTTTAAAAAATGCACAGGTTTGGTCCGTAGGTGCCGGCTGAGATAGAGGCCAAAATCCACGGCTAGGCACGTTGCAAAAAAACAGGTGTGTTTTCTTTGGGAAAATGTGATGTGTCCACGTTGTGTTTTGGGGCATTTCCTGTCGCAGGCACTAGGCCTACCAACACAAGAGAGGTATAATTTATTATCGGAAGACTTGGGGGAACGCTGCATTGAAGAAATTTGTGGCTCCTCTAAGATTCCAGAAATTTCTGTCACCAAAATGTGAGGAAAAAGTGTTTTTGTTTGCCAGATTTTGAGGCTTGCACAGGATTCTAAGTAACAGAAACTAGTGTGAGCCACACAAGTCACCCCATCTTGGATTCCTCCAGGTTTCTACTTTCTAAAAATGCACAGGTTTGGTAGGTTTCCCTAGCTGCCGGCTGAGCTGGAGCCCAAAATCCATAGATAGGCACTTTGCAAAAAACAGCTCTGTTTCCTTTGGGAAAATGTGACGTGTCAATGTTGTGTTCTGGGACATTTCCTGTCGCGGGCACTAGAACTACCCACACAAGCGACGTACAATTTTTATTGGGAGACTTAGGGGAACGCTGGGTGGAAGTCAATTTTTGGATCCACTCAGATTCCAGAACTTTCTGTCATGCAAATGTGAGGAAAAAAATGTTGGGGGGCAAATTGTGAGGTTTCCACAGGATTCTGGGTAAGAGAACCAAGTGAGAGCCCCACAAGTCACCCAAGCTTGGATTCCCGTGGGTGTCTACTTTTAAAAAATGCACAGGTTTGGTAAGATTCCCTAGGTGCCGGCTGAGCTAGAGGCCAAAATCCACAGCTAGGCACTTTGCAAAAAAACAGCTCTGTTTATTTTGGGAAAATGTGATGTGTCAATGGTGTGTTTTGGGGCATTTCCTGTCGTGGGCACTATACCTACTCACACAAGCGACATACCATTTTTATCAGGAGAATTGGGGGAACGCTGGGTTTAAGGAAATTTGTGGCTCCTCTCAGATTGCAGAATTTTCTGTCATCGAAATGTGAGGAAAAAGTGTTTTTTTTGGCAGATTTTGAGGATTGCACAGGATTCTAGGAAACACAACCTGGTGAGAGCCCAACAAGTCACCTCATCTTGTATTCCCCTAGGCGTCTACTTTCTAAAAATGCACAGGTTTGGTAGGTTTCCCTAGGTGCCGGCTGAGCTAGAGGTCAAAATCCACAGCTAGGCACTTTGCAAAAAAGAGCTCTGTTTTCTTTGAGAAAATGTGATGTGTCCACGTTGTATTTTGGGGCATTTACTGTTGCAGGCACTAGGCCTACCAACACAAGTGAGGTACCATTTTTATCGTGATACTTGGGGGAATGCTGGGTGGAAGGAAATTTGTGGCTCCGCTCAGATTTCAGAACTTTCTGTCACCGAAATGTGAGGGAAAAGTGTTGTTTTGCCAAATTTTGAGGTTTGAACAGGATTCTGAGTAACCGAACTATGTGAGAGCCCCACAAGTCACCCCATCGTGGATTAACCTAGGTGTCTACTTTTTAAAAATGCACAGGTTTGTAAGGTTTCCATAGGTGCTGGCTGAGCTAGAGGCCAAAATTCACCACTAGGCACTTTGCAAAAAAGAGCTCTGTTTTCTTTGGGAAAATATGATGTGTCCACGTTGTGTTTTGGGGCATTTCGTGTTGTGGGCACTAGACCTACCCACACAAGCGATGTACGATTTTTATTGGGAGACTTAGGGGAACGCTGGGTGGAAGTCAATTTGTGGCTCCTCTCAGATTGCAGAATTTTCTGTCACCGAAATGTTAGGAAAAAGTGTTTTGTTTGCCAAATTTTTAGATTTGCCCAGGATTCTGAGTAACAGAACCTGTTGAGAGACCCACAAGTCACCCCATCATGGATTCATCTAGGTGTCTACTTTTAAAAAATGCACAGGTTTGGTAGGATTCCATAGGAGCCGGCTGAGCTAGAGACCAAAATCCACAGCTAGGCACTTTGCAAAAAACAGCTCTGTTTTCCTTGCGAAAGTGTGATGTGTCCACATTGTGTTTTGGGGCATTTCCTGTCACAGGCACTAGGCCTACCAACACAAGTGAGGTACCATTTTTATAGTGATACTTGGGGGAACGCTGGGTGGAAGGAAATTTGTGGCTCTGCTCAGATTCCAGAACTTTCTCTCACCGAAATGTGAGGGAAAAGTGTTTTTTTGCCACATTTTGAGGTTTCAACAGGATTCTGAGTAACAGAACTATGTGTGAGCCACACAAGTCACCCCATCTTGGATTCCCCCAGGTTTCTACTTTTTAAAAATGCCCAGGTTTGGTAGGTTTCTCTAGCTGCCGGCTGAGCTGGTGCCGAAAATCCATAGATAGGCACTTTGCAAAAAACAGCTTTTCCTTTGTGAAAATGTGATGTGTCAATGTTGTGTTTTGGGGCATTTCCTGTTGCGGGCACTAGACCTACCCACACAAGCGACGTACCATTTTTATTGGGAGACTTAAGGGAACGCTGGGTGGAAGTCAATTTGTGGATCCACTCAGATTCCAGAACTATCTGTCACCAAAAAGTGGGAAAAAGTGTTTTTGGTGCAAAATTTTGAGGTTTGCACAGGATTCTAGGTAACAGAACATGCCGACAGCCCCACACGTCACCCCATTTTAGATTCCCCTATTTGTCCACTTTTAAAAAATGCACAGGTTTGGTAGGTTTCCCCAGGTGGCGGCTGAGCTAGAGGCCAAAATCCATGGCTAGGCACTATGCACTATGCACAAAAACAGGTGTGTTTTTTTGGGAAAATGTGATGTGTCCAAGTTGTGTTTTGGGGCATTTCCTGTTGCAGGCACTAGGCCTACCAACACCAGAGAGGTATCATTTATTATCGGAAGACTTGGGGGAACGCTGCATGGAAGGAAATTTGTGACTCCTCTCAGATTCAAGAACTTTCTGTCACCGAAGTGTGAGGGAAAAGTGTTTTTTTGCAACATTTTGAGGTTTCAACAGGATTCTGAGTAACAGAACTATGTGGGAGCCCCACAAGTCACCCCATTGTGAATTACGCTAGGTGCCTCCTTTTTAAAAAATGCACAGGTTTCTAAGGTTTCCCTAGGTGCTGCCTGAGCTAGAGGTCAAAATCTACCGCTAGGCACTTTGCAAAAAACAGCTCTGCTTTCTTTGGGAACATGTGATGTGTCCACAATGTGTATTGGGGCATTTCCTGTCGCGGGCACTAGGCCTACCCACACAAGCGAGGTACCATTTTTATCGGGATACTTGAGGGAACGCTGGGTGGAAGGAAATTTGTGGCTCCTCTCAGATTCCAGAACTTTCTGTCACCGAAATAAAGGAAAAAGTATTTTTTTTGCCAAATTTTGAGGTCTGCACAGGATTCTATGTATCAGAACCTGGCGAGAGCCCCGCGCGTCACCCGGTCTTGAATTCCCCTATGAGTCCACTTTTAAAAAATGCACAGGTTTGGTCCGTAGGTGCCGGCTGAGATAGAGGCCAAAATCCACGGCTAGGCACGTTGCAAAAAAACAGGTGTGTTTTCTTTGGGAAAATGTGATGTGTCCACGTTGTGTTTTGGGGCATTTCCTGTCGCAGGCACTAGGCCTACCAACACAAGAGAGGTATAATTTATTATCGGAAGACTTGGGGGAACGCTGCATTGAAGAAATTTGTGGCTCCTCTAAGATTCCAGAAATTTCTGTCACCAAAATGTGAGGAAAAAGTGTTTTTGTTTGCCAGATTTTGAGGCTTGCACAGGATTCTAAGTAACAGAAACTAGTGTGAGCCACACAAGTCACCCCATCTTGGATTCCTCCAGGTTTCTACTTTCTAAAAATGCACAGGTTTGGTAGGTTTCCCTAGCTGCCGGCTGAGCTGGAGCCCAAAATCCATAGATAGGCACTTTGCAAAAAACAGCTCTGTTTCCTTTGGGAAAATGTGACGTGTCAATGTTGTGTTCTGGGACATTTCCTGTCGCGGGCACTAGAACTACCCACACAAGCGACGTACAATTTTTATTGGGAGACTTAGGGGAACGCTGGGTGGAAGTCAATTTTTGGATCCACTCAGATTCCAGAACTTTCTGTCATGCAAATGTGAGGAAAAAAATGTTGGGGGGCAAATTGTGAGGTTTCCACAGGATTCTGGGTAAGAGAACCAAGTGAGAGCCCCACAAGTCACCCAAGCTTGGATTCCCGTGGGTGTCTACTTTTAAAAAATGCACAGGTTTGGTAAGATTCCCTAGGTGCCGGCTGAGCTAGAGGCCAAAATCCACAGCTAGGCACTTTGCAAAAAAACAGCTCTGTTTATTTTGGGAAAATGTGATGTGTCAATGGTGTGTTTTGGGGCATTTCCTGTCGTGGGCACTATACCTACTCACACAAGCGACATACCATTTTTATCAGGAGAATTGGGGGAACGCTGGGTTTAAGGAAATTTGTGGCTCCTCTCAGATTGCAGAATTTTCTGTCATCGAAATGTGAGGAAAAAGTGTTTTTTTTGGCAGATTTTGAGGATTGCACAGGATTCTAGGAAACACAACCTGGTGAGAGCCCAACAAGTCACCTCATCTTGTATTCCCCTAGGCGTCTACTTTCTAAAAATGCACAGGTTTGGTAGGTTTCCCTAGGTGCCGGCTGAGCTAGAGGTCAAAATCCACAGCTAGGCACTTTGCAAAAAAGAGCTCTGTTTTCTTTGAGAAAATGTGATGTGTCCACGTTGTATTTTGGGGCATTTACTGTTGCAGGCACTAGGCCTACCAACACAAGTGAGGTACCATTTTTATCGTGATACTTGGGGGAATGCTGGGTGGAAGGAAATTTGTGGCTCCGCTCAGATTTCAGAACTTTCTGTCACCGAAATGTGAGGGAAAAGTGTTGTTTTGCCAAATTTTGAGGTTTGAACAGGATTCTGAGTAACCGAACTATGTGAGAGCCCCACAAGTCACCCCATCGTGGATTAAACTAGGTGTCTACTTTTTAAAAATGCACAGGTTTGTAAGGTTTCCATAGGTGCTGGCTGAGCTAGAGGCCAAAATTCACCACTAGGCACTTTGCAAAAAAGAGCTCTGTTTTCTTGGGGAAAATATGATGTGTCCACGTTGTGTTTTGGGGCATTTCGTGTTGTGGGCACTAGACCTACCCACACAAGCGATGTACGATTTTTATTGGGAGACTTAGGGGAACCCTGGGTGGAAGTCAATTTGTGGCTCCTCTCAGATTGCAGAATTTTCTGTCACCGAAATGTTAGGAAAAAGTGTTTTGTTTGCCAAATTTTTAGATTTGCCCAGGATTCTGAGTAACAGAACCTGTTGAGAGCCCCACAAGTCACCCCATCATGGATTCATCTAGGTGTCTACTTTTAAAAAATGCACAGGTTTGGTAGGATTCTATAGGTGCCGGCTGAGCTAGAGACCAAAATCCACAGCTAGGCACTTTGCAAAAAACAGCTCTGTTTTCCTTGCGAAAGTGTGATGTGTCCACATTGTGTTTTGGGGCATTTCCTGTTGCAGGCACTAGGCCTACCAACACAAGTGAGGTACCATTTTTATAGTGATACTTGGGGGAACGCTGGGTGGAAGGAAATTTGTGGCTCTGCTCAGATTCCAGAACTTTCTCTCACCGAAATGTGAGGGAAAAGTGTTTTTTTGCCACATTTTGAGGTTTCAACAGGATTCTGAGTAACAGAACTATGTGTGAGCCACACAAGTCACCCCATCTTGGATTCCCCCAGGTTTCTACTTTTTAAAAATGCCCAGGTTTGGTAGGTTTCTCTAGCTGCCGGCTGAGCTGGTGCCGAAAATCCATAGATAGGCACTTTGCAAAAAACAGCTGTTTCCTTTGTGAAAATGTGATGTGTCAATGTTGTGTTTTGGGGCATTTCCTGTTGCGGGCACTAGACCTACCCACACAAGCAACGTACCATTTTTATTGGGAGACTTAAGGGAACGCTGGGTGGAAGTCAATTTGTGGATCCACTCAGATTCCAGAACTTTCTGTCACCAAAAAGTGGGAAAAAGTGTTTTTTGTGCAAAATTTTGAGGTTTGCACAGGATTCTGGGTAACAGAACATGCCGACAGCCCCATACGTCACCCCATTTTAGATTCCCCTATGTGTCCACTTTTAAAAAATGCACAGGTTTGGTAGGTTTCCCTAGGTGGCGGCTGAGCTAGAGGCCAAAATCCACGGCTAGGCACTATGCACTATGCACAAAAACAGGTGTTTTTTTTGGGAAAATGTGATGTGTCCACGTTGTGTTTTGGGGCATTTCCTGTTGCAGGCACTAGGCCTACCAACACCAGAGAGGTATCATTTATTATCGGAAGACTTGGGGGAACGCTGCATGGAAGGAAATTTGTGACTCCTCTCAGATTCAAGAACTTTCTGTCACCGAAGTGTGAGGGAAAAGTGTTTTTTTGCAACATTTTGAGGTTTCAACAGGATTCTGAGTAACAGAACTATGTGGGAGCCCCACAAGTCACCCCATTGTGAATTACGCTAGGTGCCTCCTTTTTAAAAAATGCACAGGTTTCTAAGGTTTCCCTAGGTGCTGCCTGAGCTAGAGGTCAAAATCTACCGCTAGGCACTTTGCAAAAAACAGCTCTGTTTTCTTTGGGAACATGTGATGTGTCCACAATGTGTATTGGGGCATTTCCTGTCGCGGGCACTAGGCCTACCCACACAAGCGAGGTACCATTTTTATCGGGATACTTGAGGGAACGCTGGGTGGAAGGAAATTTGTGGCTCCTCTCAGATTCCAGAACTTTCTGTCACCGAAATAAAGGAAAAAGTATTTTTTTTGCCAAATTTTGAGGTCTGCACAGGATTCTATGTATCAGAACCTGGCGAGAGCCCCGCGCGTCACCCGGTCTTGAATTCCCCTATGAGTCCACTTTTAAAAAATGCACAGGTTTGGTCCGTAGGTGCCGGCTGAGATAGAGGCCAAAATCCACGGCTAGGCACGTTGCAAAAAAACAGGTGTGTTTTCTTTGGGAAAATGTGATGTGTCCACGTTGTGTTTTATGCATTTCCTGTCGCAGGCACTAGGCCTACCAACACAGGAGAGGTATAATTTATTATCGGAAGACTTGGGGGAACGCTGCATTGAAGAAATTTGTGGCTCCTCTAAGATTCCAGAAATTTCTGTCACCAAAATGTGAGGAAAAAGTGTTTTTGTTTGCCAGATTTTGAGGCTTGCACAGGATTCTAAGTAACAGAACCTAGTGTGAGCCACACAAGTCACCCCATCTTGGATTCCTCCAGGTTTCTACTTTTTTTAAAAAGGAAGGGTTTGGTAGGTTTCCCTAGCTGCCGGCTGAGCTGGAGCCCAAAATCCATAGATAGGCACTTTGCAAAAAACAGCTCTGTTTCCTTTGGGAAAATGTGATGTGTCAATGTTGTGTTCTGGGACATTTCCTGTTGCGGGCACTAGAACTACCCACACAAGCGACGTACAATTTTTATTGGGAGACTTAGGGGAACGCTGGGTGGAAGCCAATTTGTGGATCCACTCAGATTCCAGAACTTTCTGTCATGCAAATGTGAGGAAAAAACTTTTTGGGGGCAAATTGTGAGGTTTCCACAGGATTCTGGGTAAGAGAACCAAGTGAGAGCCCCACAAGTCACCCAAGCTTGGATTCCCGTGGGTGTCTACTTTTAAAAAATGCACAGGTTTGGTAAGATTCCCTAGGTGCCGGCTGAGCTAGAGGCCAAAATCCACAGCTAGGCACTTTGCAAAAAAACAGCTCTGTTTATTTTGGGAAAATGTGATGTGTCAATGGTGTGTTTTGGGGCATTTCCTGTCGTGGGCACTATACCTACTCACACAAGCGACATACCATTTTTATCAGGAGAATTGGGGGAACGCTGGGTTTAAGGAAATTTGTGGCTCCTCTCAGATTGCAGAATTTTCTGTCACCGAAATGTGAGGAAAAAGTGTTTTTTTGGACAGATTTTGAGGATTGCACAGGATTCTAGGAAACACAACCTGGTGAGAGCCCAACAAGTCACCCCATCTTGTATTCCCCTAGGCGTCTACTTTCTAAAAATGCACAGGTTTGGTAGGTTTCCCTAGGTGCTGGCTGAGCTAGAGGCCAAAATCCACAGCTAGGCACTTTGCAAAAAAAGAGCTCTGTTTTCTTTGGGAAAATATGGTGTGTCCACGTTGTGTTTTGGGGCATTTCCTGTCGCAGGCACTAGGCCTACCAACACAAGTGAGGTACCATTTTTATCGTGATACTTGGAGGAATGCTGGGTGGAAGGCAATTTGTGGCTCCGCTCAGATTACAGAACTTTCTGTCACCGAAATGTGAGGGAAAAGTGTTTTTTTGCCAAATTTTGAGGTTTGAACAGGATTCTGAGTAACCAAACTATGTGAGAGCCCCACAAGTCACCCCATTGTGGATTAACCTAGGTGTCTACTTTAAAAAAATGCACAGGTTTGTAAGGTTTCCATAGGTGCTGGCTGAGCTAGAGGCTAAAATCCACCGCTAGGCACTTTGCAAAAAAAGAGCTCTGTTTTCTTTGGGAAAATATGGTGTGTCCACGTTGTGTTTTGGTGCATTTCCTGTCGCGGGCACTAGACCTACACACACAAGCGATGTACGATTTTTATTGGGAGACTTAGGGGAACGCTGGGTGGTAGTCAATTTGTGGCTCCTCTCAGATTGCAGAATTTTCTGTCACCGAAATGTGAGGAAAAAGTGTTTTGTTTGCCAAATTTTCAGATTTGCCCAGGATTCTGAGTAACAGAACCTGTTGAGAGCCCCACAAGTCACCCCATCTTGGATTCCCCTAGGTGTCTACTTTTAAAAAATGCATAGGTTTGGTAGGATTCCATAGGTGCCGGCTGAGCTACAGGCCAAAATCCACAGCTAGGCACTTTGCAAAAAACAGCTCTGTTTTCCTTGCGAAAATGTGATGTGCCCACGTTGTGTTTTGGGGCATTTCCTGTCACAGGCACGAGGCCTACCAACACAAGTGAGGTACCATTTTTATCTGGAGACAGGGGGGAACACTGGGTAGAAGGAAATCTGTGGCTCCTCTCAGATTCCAGAACTTTCTGTCACCGAAATGTGGGAAAAAGTGTTTTTTTTGGCCAAATTTTGAGGTTTGCACAGCATTCTGGGTAACAGAACCTGCCGAGAGCCCCACACGTCACCCCATCTTAGATTCCCCTATGTGTCCACTTTTAAAAAATGCACAGGTTTGGTATGTTTCCCTAGGTGGCGGCTGAGCTAGAGGCCAAAATCCACAGCTAGGCACTTTGCACAAAAACAGGTGTGTTTTCTTTGGGAAAATGTGATGTGTCCACCTTGTGTTTTGGGGCATTTCCTGTCGCAGGCACTAGGCCTACCAACACAAGTGAGGTATCATTTATTATCGGAAGACTTGGGGGAACGCTGCATGTAAGGAAATTTGTGACTCCTCTCAGATTCCGGAACTTTCTGTCACGAAGTGTGAGGGAAAAGTGTTTTTTTGCAACATTTTGAGGTTTCAACAGGATTCTGAGTAACAGAACTATGTGGGATGCCCACAAGTCACCCCATCGTGAATTACGCTAGGTGCCTCCTTTTAAAAAATGCACAGGTTTCTAAGGTTTCCCTAGTTGCTGGCTGAGCTAGAAGTCAAAATCCACCGCTAGGCACTTTGCAAAAAACAGCTCTGTTTCTTTTGGGAAAATGTGATGTGTCAATGGTGTGTTTTGGGGCATTTCCTGTCGTGGGCACTACACCTACTCACACAAGCGACATACCATTTTTATCAGGTGACTTGGGGGAACGCTGGGTTGAAGGAAATTTGTGGCTCCTCTCAGATTGCAGAATTTTCTGTCACCGAAATGTGAGGAAAAAGTGGGTTTTTTGGCAGATTTTGAGGATTGTACAGGATTCTAGGAAACACAACCTGGTGAGAGCCCAACAAGTCACCCCATCTTGTATTCCCCTAGGCGTCTACTTTCTAAAAATGCACAGGTTTGGTAGGTTTCCCTAGGTGCCGGCTGAGATAGAGGTCAAAATCCACAGCTAGGCACTTTGCAAAAAAGAGCTCTGTTTTCTTTGAGAAAATGTGATGTGTCCACGTTGTGTTTTGGGGCATTTCCTGTTGCAGGCACTAGGCATACCAACACAAGTGAGGTACCATTTTTATCGTGATACTTGGGGGAATGCTGGGTGGAAGGAAATTTGTGGCTCCGCTCAGATTTCAGAACTTTCTGTCACCGAAATGTGAGGGAAAAGTGTTTTTTTGCCAAATTTTGAGGTTTGAACAGGATTCTGAGTAACCAAACTATGTGAGAGCCCAACAAGTCACCCCATCGTGGATTAACCTAGGTGTCTACTCTTAAAAAATGCACAGGTTTGTAAGGTTTCCATAGGTGCTGGCTGAGCTAGGGGCCAAAATCCACCGCTAGGCACTTTGCAAAAAAGAGCTATGTTTTCTTTGGGAAAATATGATGTGTCCATGTTGTGTTTTGGGGCATTTCCTGTCGCGGGCACTAGACCTAAACACACAAGCGATGTACAATTTTTATTGGGAGACTAAGGGGAATGCTGGGTGGAAGTCAATTTGTGGGTCCTCTCAGATTGCAGAATTTTCTGTCACCGAAATGTGAGGAAAAAGTGTTTTGTTTGCCAAATTTTCAGATTTGCCCAGGATTCTGAGTAACAGAACCTGTTGAGAGCCCCACAAGTCACCCCATCATGGATTCATCTAGGTGTCTACTTTTAAAAAATGCACAGGTTTGGTAGGATTCCATAGGTGCCGGCTGAGCTAGAGACCAAAATCCACAGCTAGGCACTTTGCAAAAAACAGCTCTGTTTTCATTGCGAAAGTGTGATGTGTCCACATTGTGTTTTGGGGCATTTCCTGTCACAGGCACTAGGCCTACCAACACAAGTGAGGTACCATTTTTATAGTGATACTTGGGGGAACGCTGGGTGGAAGGAAATTTGGGGATCTGCTCAGATTCCAGAACTTTCTCTCACCGAAATGTGATGGAAAAGTGTTTTTTTGCCACATTTTGAGGTTTCAACAGGATTCTGAGTAACAGAACTATGTGTGAGCCACACAAGTCACCCCATCTTGGATTCCCCCAGGGTTTCTACTTTTTTAAAATGCCCAGGTTTGGTAGGTTTCCCTAGCTGCCAGCTGAGCTGGAGCCGAAAATCCATAGATAGGCACTTTGCAAAAAACAGCTGTTTCCATTGTGAAAATGTGATGTGTCAATGTTGTGTTTTGGGGCATTTCCTGTTGCGGGCACTAGACCTACCCACACAAGGGACATACCATTTTTATTGGGAGACTTAAGGGATCGCTGGGTGGAAGTCAATTTGTGGATCAACTCAGATTCCAGAACTTTCTGTCATGCAAATGTGAGGAAAAAGGTTTTGTTTGCGCAAATTGTGAGGTTTGCACAGGATTCTGGGTAACAGAACCTGGTGAAAGCCCCACAAGTTACCCAATCTTGTATTCCAGTGGGTGTCTACTTTAAAAAAATGCACAGGTTTGTAAGGTTTCCATAGGTGCTGGCTGAGCTAGGGGCCAAAATCCACAGCTAGGCACTTTGCAAAAAACAGCTGTTTCTTTTGGGAAAATGTGATGTGTCAATGGTGTGTTTTGGGGCATTTCCTGTCGTGGGCACTACACCTAATCACACAAGCGACATACCATTTTTATCAGAAGACTTGGGGAAACAATGGGTGGAAGGAAATTTGTGGCTCCTCTCAGATTCCAGAACTTTCTGTCACCGAAATGTGAGGGAAAAGTGTTTTTTTTGGCAGATTTTGAGGATTGCACAGGATTCTACAAAACAGAACCTGGTGAGAGCCCAACAAGTCACCCCATCTTAGATTCCCCTAGGTGTCTACCTTTGAAAAATGCATAGGTTTGGTAGGTTTCCCTAGATGCCGGCTGACCTACAGGCCAAAATCCACAGCTAGGCACTTTGGAAAAAAGAGCTCTGTTTTCTTTGGGAAAATGTGATGTGCCCACGTTGTGTTTTGGGGCATTTCCTGTCGCAGGCACGAGGCCTACCAACACAAGTGAGGTACCATTTTTATCTGGAGACTTGGGGAAACACTGGGTAGAAGGAAATCTGTGGCTCCTCTCAGATTCCAGAACTTTCTGTCCCCGAAATGTGGGAAAAAGTGTTTTTTTTCCCAAATTTTTAGGTTTGCACAGGATTCTGAGTAACAGAACCTGCCGAGAGCCCCACACGTCACCCCATCTTAGATTCCCCTATTTGTCCACTTTTAAAAAATGCACAGGTTTGGTAGGTTTCCCTAGGTGGCGGCTGAGCTAGAGGCCAAAATCCACCGCTAGGCACTATGCACAAAAACAGGTGTGTTTTCTTTGGGAAAATGTGATGTGTTCACCTTGTGTTTTGGGGCATTTCCTGTCACAGGCACTAGGCCTACCAACAGCAGAGAGGTATAATTTATTATCGGAAGACTTGGGGGAACGCTGCATGGAAGGAAATTTGTGACTCCTCTCAGATTCCAGAACTTTCTGTCACAAAGTGTGAGGGAAAAGTGTTTTTTTGCAACATTTTGAGGTTTCAACAGGATTCTGAGTAACAGAACTATGTGGGAGCCCCACAAGTCACCCCATCGTGAATTGCGCTAGGTGCCTCCTTTTAAAAAATGCACAGGTTTCTAAGGTTTCCCTAGGTGCTGGCTGAGCTAGAAGTCAAAATCCACCGCTAGGCACTTTGCAAAAAACAGCTCTGTTTCTTTTGGGAAAATGTGATGTGTCAATGGTGTGTTTTGGGGCATTTCCTGTCGTGGGCACTACACCTACTCACACAAGCGACATACCATTTTTATGAGGAGACTTGGGGGAACGCTGGGTTGAAGGAAAATTGTGGCTCCTCTCAGATTGCAGAAATTTCTGTCACCGAAATGTGAGGAAAAAGTGTTTTTTTTGGCAGATTTTGAGGATTGCACAGGATTCTAGGAAACACAACCTGGTGAGAGCCCAACAAGTCACCCCATCTTGTATTCCCCTAGGCGTCTACTTTCTAAAAATGCACAGGTTTGGTAGGTTTCCCTAGGTGCCGGCTGAGCTAGAGGTCAAAATCCACAGCTAGGCACTTTGCAAAAAAGAGCTCTAATTTCTTTGGGAAAATGTGATGTGTCCACGTTGTGTTTTGGGGCATTTCCTGTTGCAGGCACTAGGCATACCAAAACAAGTGAGGTACCATTTTTATCGTGATACTTGGGGGAATGCTGGGTGAAAGGAAATTTGTGGCTCCGCTCAGATTCCAGAACATTCTGTCACCGAAATGTGAGGGAAAAGTGTTTTTTTTGCCAAATTTTGAGGTTTCAACAGGATTCTGAGTAACAGAACTATGTGTGAGCTACACAAGTCACCCCATCTTGGATTCCCCCAGGTTTCCACTTTTCAAAAATGCCCAGGTTTGGTAGGTTTCCCTAGCTGCCAGCTGAGCTGGAGCCAAAAATCCATAGATAGGCACTTTGCAAAAACAGCTGTTTCCTTTTTGAAAATGTGATGTGTCAATGTTGTGTTTTTTGGCATTTCCTGTTGAGGGCACTAGACCTACCCAACAAGCGACGTACCATTTTTATTGGGAGACTTAAGGGAACGCTGGGTGGAAGTCAATTTGTGGATCCACTTAGATTCCAGAACTTTCTGTCATGCAAATGTGAGGAAAAAGGTTTTGTTTGGGCAAATTGTGAGGTTTGCACAGGATTCTGGGTAACAGAACCTGGTGAAAGCCCCACAAGTCACCCAATCTTGGATTCCCGTGGGTGTCTACTTAAAAAAAATGCACAGGTTTGGTAAGATTCCTTAGGTGCCGGCTGAGTTAGAAGCCAAAATCCACAGCTAGGCACTTTGCAAAAAAACAGCTGTTTCTTTTGGGAAAATGTGATGTGTCAATGGTGTGTTTTGGGGCATTTCCTGTTGTGGGCACTACACCTACTCACACAAGCGACATATCATTTTTATCAGAAGACTTGGGGAAACGCTGGGTGGAAGGAAATTTGTGGCTCCTCTCACATTCCAGAACTTTCTGTCACCGAAATGTGAGGGAAAAGTGTTTTTTTTGGCAGATTTTGAGGATTGCACAGGATTCTAGAAAACAGAACCTGGTGAGAGCCCAACAAGTCACCCCATCTTGGATTCCCCTAGGTGTCTACTTTTAAAAAATGCATAGGTTTGGTAGGTTTCCCTAGATGCTGGCTGACCTACAGGCCAAAATCCACAGCTAGGCACTTTGGAAAAAAGAGCTCTGTTTTCTTTGGGAAAATGTGATGTGCCCACGTTGTGTTTTGGGGCATTTCCTGTCGCAGGCACGAGGCCTACCAACACAAGTGAGGTACCATTTTTATCTGGAGGCTTGGGGGAACACGGGGTAGAAGGAAATCTGTGGCTCCTCTCAGATTCCAGAACTTTCTGTCACCGAAATGTGGGAAAAGGTGTTTTTTTTGCAAAATTTTGAGGTTTGCACAGGATTCTGGGTAAGAGAACCTGCCGAGAGCCCCATACGTCACCCCATCTTAGATTCCCATATGTGTCCACTTTTAAAAAATGCACAGGTTTGGTAGGTTTCCCTAGGTGGCGGCTGAGCTAGAGGCCAAAATCCACAGCTAGTTACTTTGCACAAAAACAGATGTGTTTTCTTTGGGAAAATGTGATGTGTGCACGTTGTGTTTTGGGGCATTTCCTGTCGCAGGCACTAGGCCTACCAACACAAGTGAGGTATCATTTATTATCGGAAGACTTGGGGGAACGCTGCATGGAAGGAAATTTGTGGCTCCTCTCCGATTCCAGAACTTTCTGTCACCGAAGTGTGAGGGAAAAGTGTTTTTTTGCAACATTTTGAGGGTTCAACAGGATTCTGAGTAACAGAACTATGTGGGAGCCCCACAAGTCACCCCATCGTGAATTACGCTAGGTGCCTCCTTTTAAAAAATGCACAGGTTTCTAAGGTTTCCCTAGGTGCTGGCAGAGCTAGAGGTCAAAATCCACTGCTAGGCACTTTGCAAAAAACAGCTCTGTTTTCTTTGGGAAGATGTGATGTGTCCACAATGAGTTTTGGGGCATTTCCTGTCGCGGGCACTAGGCCTACACACACAAGCGAGGTACCATTTTTATCGGGATACTTGAGGGAAAGCTGGGTGGAAGGAAATTTGTGGCTCCTCTCAGATTCCAGAACTTTCTGTCACCGAAATGTAGGAAAAAGTATTTGTTTTGCCAAATTTTGAGGTCTGCACAGGATTCTAGGTATCAGAACCTGGCGAGAGCCCCACACGTCACCCGATCTTAGATTCCCCTATGTGTCTACTTTAAAAAAATGCACAGGTTTGGTAGGTTTCCCTAGGTGCCGGCTGAGATAGAGGCCAAAATCCACGGGTAGGCACGTTGCAAAAAAAAAAAGGTGTGTTTTCTTTGGGAAAATGTGATGTGTCCACGTTGTGTTTTGGGGCATTTCCTGTCGCAGGCACTAGGCCTACCAACACAAGAGAGGTATCATTTATTATCGGAGGACTTGGGGGAACGCTGCATTGAAGGAAATTTTCGGCTCCTCTCAGATTCCAGAAATTTCTGTCACCAAAGTGTGAGGAAAAAGTGTTTTTGTTTGCCAGATTTTGAGGATTGCACAGGATTCTAAGTAACAGAACCTAGTGTGAGCCACACAAGTCACCCCATCTTCGATTCCTCCACGTTTCTACTTTTAAAAAATGCACAGGTTTGGTAGGTTTCCCTAGCTGCCGGCTGAGCTGGAGCCCAAAATCCATAGATAGGCACTTTGCAAAAAACAGCTCTGTTTCCTTTGGGAAAATGTGATGTGTCAATGTTGTGTTCTGGGACATTTCCTGTCGCGGGCACTAGAACTACCCACACAAGCGACGTACAATTTTTATTGGGAGACTTAGGGGAACGCTGGGTGGATGTCAATTTGTGGATCCACTCAGATTCAAGAACTTTCTGTCATGCAAATGTGAGGAAAAAAAGTTTTTGGGGCAAATTGTGAGGTTTCCACAGGATTCTGGGAAAGAGAACCTGGTGAGAGCCCCACAAGTCACCCAATCTTGGATTCCCGTGGGTGTCTACTTTTCAAAAATGCACAGGTTTGGTAAGATTCCCTAGGTGCCGGCTGAGCTAGAGGCCAAAATCCACAGCTAGGCACTTTGCAAAAAAACAGCTGTTTTGTTTTGGGAAAATGTGATGTGTCAATCGTGTGTTTTGGGGCATTTCCTGTCGTGGGCACTACACGTACTCACACAAGCGACATATCATTTTTATCAGAAGACTTGGGGAAACGCTGGGTGGAAGGAAATTTGTGGCTCCTCTCACATTCCAGAACTTTCTGTCACCGAAATGTGAGGGAAAAGTGTTTTTTTTTGGCAGATTTTGAGGATTGCACAGGATTCTAGAAAACAGAACCTGGTGAGAGCCCAACAAGTCACCCCATCTTGGATTCCCCTAGGTGTCTACTTTTAAAAAATGCATAGGTTTGGTAGGTTTCCCTAGATGCTGGCTGACCTACAGGCCAAAATCCACAGCTAGGCACTTTGGAAAAAAGAGCTCTGTTTTCTTTGGGAAAATGTGATGTGCCCACGTTGTGTTTTGGGGCATTTCCTGTCGCAGGCACGAGGCCTACCAACACAAGTGAGGTACCATTTTTATCTGGAGGCTTGGGGGAACACGGGGTAGAAGGAAATCTGTGGCTCCTCTCAGATTCCAGAACTTTCTGTCACCGAAATGTGGGAAAAGGTGTTTTTTTTGCAAAATTTTGAGGTTTGCACAGGATTCTGGGTAAGAGAACCTGCCGAGAGCCCCATACATCACCCCATCTTAGATTCCCATATGTGTCCACTTTTAAAAAATGCACAGGTTTGGTAGGTTTCCCTAGGTGGCGGCTGAGCTAGAGGCTAAAATCCACAGCTAGTTACTTTGCACAAAAACAGATGTGTTTTCTTTGGGAAAATGTGATGTGTGCACGTTGTGTTTTGGGGCATTTCCTGTCGCAGGCACTAGGCCTACCAACACAAGTGAGGTATCATTTATTATCGGAAGACTTGGGGGAACGCTGCATGGAAGGAAATTTGTGGCTCCTCTCCGATTCCAGAACTTTCTGTCACCGAAGTGTGAGGGAAAAGTGTTTTTTTGCAACATTTTGAGGGTTCAACAGGATTCTGAGTAACAGAACTATGTGGGAGCCCCACAAGTCACCCCATCGTGAATTACGCTATGTGCCTCCTTTTAAAAAATGCACAGGTTTCTAAGGTTTCCCTAGGTGCTGGCAGAGCTAGAGGTCAAAATCCACTGCTAGGCACTTTGCAAAAAACAGCTCTGTTTTCTTTGGGAAGATGTGATGTGTCCACAATGAGTTTTGGGGCATTTCCTGTCGCGGGCACTAGGCCTACCCACACAAGCGAGGTACCATTTTTATCGGGATACTTAAGGGAAAGCTGGGTGGAAGGAAATTTGTGGCTCCTCTCAGATTCCAGAACTTTCTGTCACCGAAATGTAGGAAAAAGTATTTGTTTTGCCAAATTTTGAGGTCTGCACAGGATTCTAGGTATCAGAACCTGGCGAGAGCCCCACACGTCACCCGATCTTAGATTCCCCTATGTGTCTACTTTGAAAAAATGCACAGGTTTGGTAGGTTTCCCTAGGTGCCGGCTGAGATAGAGGCCAAAATCCACGGCTAGGCACGTTGCAAAAAAAAAAGGTGTGTTTTCTTTGGGAAAATGTGATGTGTCCACGTTGTGTTTTGGGGCATTTCCTGTCGCAGGCACTAGGCCTACCAACACAAGAGAGGTATCATTTATTATCGGAGGACTTGGGGGAACGCTGCATTGAAGGAAATTTTCGGCTCCTCTCAGATTCCAGAAATTTCTGTCACCAAAGTGTGAGGAAAAAGTGTTTTTGTTTGCCAGATTTTGAGGATTGCACAGGATTCTAAGTAACAGAACCTAGTGTGAGCCACACAAGTCACCCCATCTTGGATTCCTCCAGGTTTCTACTTTTTTTAAAAAGGAAGGGTTTGGTAGGTTTCCCTAGCTGCCGGCTGAGCTGGAGCCCAAAATCCATAGATAGGCACTTTGCAAAAAACAGCTCTGTTTCCTTTGGGAAAATGTGATGTGTCAATGTTGTGTTCTGGGACATTTCCTGTCGCGGGCACTAGACCTACCCACACAAGCAACGTACAATTTTTATTGGGAGACTTAGGGGAACGCTGGGTGGAAGTCAATTTGTGGATCCACTCAGATTCCAGAACTTTCTGTCATGCAAATGTGAGGAAAAAAAGTTTTTGGGGCAAATTGTGAGGTTTCCACAGGATTCTGGGAAAGAGAACCTGGTGAGAGCCCCACAAGTCACCCAATCTTGGATTCCCGTGGGTGTCTACTTTTCAAAAATGCACAGGTTTGGTAAGATTCCCTAGGTGCCGGCTGAGCTAGAGGCCAAAATCCACAGCTAGGCACTTTGCAAAAAAACAGCTCTGTTTCTTTTCGGAAAATGTGATGTGTCAATGGTGTGTTTTGGGGAATTTCCTGTCGTGGGCACTATACCTACTCACACAAGCGACATACCATTTTTATCAGGAGACTTGGGGGAACGCTGGGTTTAAGGAAATTTGTGGCTCCTCTTAGATTGCAGAATTTTCTGTCACCGAAATGTGAGGAAAAAGTGTTTTTTTGGACAGATTTTGAGGATTGCACAGGATTCTAGGAAACACAACCTGGTGAGAGCCCAACAAGTCACCCCATCTTGTATTCCCCTAGGCGTCTACTTTCTAAAAATGCACAGGTTTGGTAGGTTTCCCTAGGTGCTGGCTGAGCTAGAGGCCAAAATCCACAGCTAGGCACTTTGCAAAACGGAGCTCTGTTTTCTTTGGGAAAATGTGATGTGTCCACGTTGTGTTTTGGGGCATTTCCTGTCGCAGGCACTAGGCCTACCAACACAAGTGAGGTACCATTTTTATCGTGATACTTGGAGGAATGCTGGGTGGAAGGCAATTTGTGGCTCCGCTCAGATTACAGAACTTTCTGTCACCGAAATGTGAGGGAAAAGTGTTTTTTTGCCAAATTTTGAGGTTTGAACAGGATTCTGAGTAACCAAACTATGTGAGAGCCCCACAAGTCACCCCATCGTGGATTAACCTAGGTGTCTACTTTAAAAAAATGCACAGGTTTGTAAGGTTTCCATAGGTGCTGGCTGAGCTAGAGGCTAAAATCCACCGCTAGGCACTTTGCAAAAAAAGAGCTCTGTTTTCTTTGGGAAAATATGGTGTGTCCACGTTGTGTTTTGGTGCATTTCCTGTCGCGGGCACTAGACCTACACACACAAGCGATGTACGATTTTTATTGGGAGACTTAGGGGAACGCTGGGTGGTAGTCAATTTGTGGCTCCTCTCAGATTGCAGAATTTTCTGTCACCGAAATGTGAGGAAAAAGTGTTTTGTTTGCCAAATTTTCAGATTTGCCCAGGATTCTGAGTAACAGAACCTGTTGAGAGCCCCACAAGTCACCCCATCTTGGATTCCCCTAGGTGTCTACTTTTAAAAAATGCATAGGTTTGGTAGGATTCCATAGGTGCCGGCTGAGCTACAGGCCAAAATCCACAGCTAGGCACTTTGCAAAAAACAGCTCTGTTTTCCTTGCGAAAATGTGATGTGCCCACGTTGTGTTTTGGGGCATTTCCTGTCACAGGCACGAGGCCTACCAACACAAGTGAGGTACCATTTTTATCTGGAGACTTGGGGGAACACTGGGTAGAAGGAAATCTGTGGCTCCTCTCAGATTCCAGAACTTTCTGTCACCGAAATGTGGGAAAAAGTGTTTTTTTTGGCCAAATTTTGAGGTTTGCACAGCATTCTGGGTAACAGAACCTGCCGAGAGCCCCACACGTCACCCCATCTTAGATTCCCCTATGTGTCCACTTTTAAAAAATGCACAGGTTTGGTATGTTTCCCTAGGTGGCGGCTGAGCTAGAGGCCAAAATCCACAGCTAGGCACTTTGCACAAAAACAGGTGTGTTTTCTTTGGGAAAATGTGATGTGTCCACCTTGTGTTTTGGGGCATTTCCTGTCGCAGGCACTAGGCCTACCAACACAAGTGAGGTATCATTTATTATCGGAAGACTTGGGGGAACGCTGCATGTAAGGAAATTTGTGACTCCTCTCAGATTCCGGAACTTTCTGTCACGAAGTGTGAGGGAAAAGTGTTTTTTTGCAACATTTTGAGGTTTCAACAGGATTCTGAGTAACAGAACTATGTGGGATGCCCACAAGTCACCCCATCGTGAATTACGCTAGGTGCCTCCTTTTAAATAATGCACAGGTTTCTAAGGTTTCCCTAGTTGCTGGCTGAGCTAGAAGTCAAAATCCACCGCTAGGCACTTTGCAAAAAACAGCTCTGTTTCTTTTGGGAAAATGTGATGTGTCAATGGTGTGTTTTGGGGCATTTCCTGTCGTGGGCACTACACCTACTCACACAAGCGACATACCATTTTTATCAGGAGACTTGGGGGAACGCTGGGTTGAAGGAAATTTGTGGCTCCTCTCAGATTGCAGAATTTTCTGTCACCGAAATGTGAGGAAAAAGTGGGTTTTTTGGCAGATTTTGAGGATTGTACAGGATTCTAGGAAACACAACCTGGTGAGAGCCCAACAAGTCACCCCATCTTGTATTCCCCTAGGCGTCTACTTTCTAAAAATGCACAGGTTTGGTAGGTTTCCCTAGGTGCCGGCTGAGATAGAGGTCAAAATCCACAGCTAGGCACTTTGCAAAAAAGAGCTCTGTTTTCTTTGAGAAAATGTGATGTGTCCACGTTGTGTTTTGGGGCATTTCCTGTTGCAGGCACTAGGCCTACCAACACAAGTGAGGTACCATTTTTATCGTGATACTTGGGGGAATGCTGGGTGGAAGGAAATTTGTGGCTCCGCTCAGATTTCAGAACTTTCTGTCACCGAAATGTGAGGGAAAAGTGTTTTTTTTGCCAAATTTTGAGGTTTGAACAGGATTCTGAGTAACCAAACTATGTGAGAGCCCCACAAGTCACCCCATCGTGGATTAACCTAGGTGTCTACTCTTAAAAAATGCACAGGTTTGTAAGGTTTCCATAGGTGCTGGCTGAGCTAGGGGCCAAAATCCACCGCTAGGCACTTTGCAAAAAAGAGCTATGTTTTCTTTGGGAAAATATGATGTGTCCACGTTGTGTTTTGGGGCATTTCCTGTCGCGGGCACTAGACCTAAACACACAAGCGATGTACAATTTTTATTGGGAGACTAAGGGGAATGCTGGGTGGAAGTCAATTTGTGGGTCCTCTCAGATTGCAGAATTTTCTGTCACCGAAATGTGAGGAAAAAGTGTTTTGTTTGCCAAATTTTCAGATTTGCCCAGGATTCTGAGTAACAGAACCTGTTGAGAGCCCCACAAGTCACCCCATCATGGATTCATCTAGGTGTCTACTTTTAAAAAATGCACAGGTTTGGTAGGATTCCATAGGTGCCGGCTGAGCTAGAGACCAAAATCCACAGCTAGGCACTTTGCAAAAAACAGCTCTGTTTTCATTGCGAAAGTGTGATGTGTCCACATTGAGTTTTGGGGCATTTCCTGTCACAGGCACTAGGCCTACCAACACAAGTGAGGTACCATTTTTATAGTGATACTTGGGGGAACGCTGGGTGGAAGGAAATTTGGGGATCTGCTCAGATTCCAGAACTTTCTCTCACCGAAATGTGATGGAAAAGTGTTTTTTTGCCACATTTTGAGGTTTCAACAGGATTCTGAGTAACAGAACTATGTGTGAGCCACACAAGTCACCCCATCTTGGATTCCCCCAGGGTTTCTACTTTTTTAAAATGCCCAGGTTTGGTAGGTTTCCCTAGCTGCCAGCTGAGCTGGAGCCGAAAATCCATAGATAGGCACTTTGCAAAAAACAGCTGTTTCCATTGTGAAAATGTGATGTGTCAATGTTGTGTTTTGGGGCATTTCCTGTTGCGGGCACTAGACCTACCCACACAAGGGACATACCATTTTTATTGGGAGACTTAAGGGATCGCTGGGTGGAAGTCAATTTGTGGATCAACTCAGATTCCAGAACTTTCTGTCATGCAAATGTGAGGAAAAAGGTTTTCTTTGCGCAAATTGTGAGGTTTGCACAGGATTCTGGGTAACAGAACCTGGTGAAAGCCCCACAAATTACCCAATCTTGTATTCCAGTGGGTGTCTACTTTAAAAAAATGCACAGGTTTGTAAGGTTTCCATAGGTGCTGGCTGAGCTAGGGGCCAAAATCCACAGCTAGGCACTTTGCAAAAAACAGCTGTTTCTTTTGGGAAAATGTGATGTGTCAATGGTGTGTTTTGGGGCATTTCCTGTCGTGGGCACTACACCTAATCACACAAGCGACATACCATTTTTATCAGAAGACTTGGGGAAACAATGGGTGGAAGGAAATTTGTGGCTCCTCTCACATTCCAGAACTTTCTGTCACCGAAATGTGAGGGAAAAGTGTTTTTTTTTGGCAGATTTTGAGGATTGCACAGGATTCTACGAAACAGAACCTGGTGAGAGCCCAACAAGTCACCCCATCTTAGATTCCCCTAGGTGTCTACTTTTGAAAAATGCATAGGTTTGGTAGGTTTCCCTAGATGCCGGCTGACCTACAGGCCAAAATCCACAGCTAGGCACTTTGGAAAAAAGAGCTCTGTTTTCTTTGGGAAAATGTGATGTGCCCACGTTGTGTTTTGGGGCATTTCCTGTCGCAGGCACGAGGCCTACCAACACAAGTGAGGTACCATTTTTATCTGGAGACTTGGGGGAACACTGGGTAGAAGGAAATCTGTGGCTCCTCTCAGATTCCAGAACTTTCTGTCCCCGAAATGTGGGAAAAAGTGTTTTTTTTCCCAAATTTTTAGGTTTGCACAGGATTCTGGGTAACAGAACCTGCCGAGAGCCCCACACGTCACCCCATCTTAGATTCCCCTATTTGTCCACTTTTAAAAAATGCACAGGTTTGGTAGGTTTCCCTAGGTGGCGGCTGAGCTAGAGGCCAAAATCCACCGCTAGGCACTATGCACAAAAACAGGTGTGTTTTCTTTGGGAAAATGTGATGTGTTCACCTTGTGTTTTGGGGCATTTCCTGTCACAGGCACTAGGCCTACCAACAGCAGAGAGGTATAATTTATTATCGGAAGACTTGGGGGAACGCTGCATGGAAGGAAATTTGTGACTCCTCTCAGATTCCAGAACTTTCTGTCACAAAGTGTGAGGGAAAAGTGTTTTTTTGCAACATTTTGAGGTTTCAACAGGATTCTGAGTAACAGAACTATGTGGGAGCCCCACAAGTCACCCCATCGTGAATTGCGCTTGGTGCCTCCTTTTAAAAAATGCACAGGTTTCTAAGGTTTCCCTAGGTGCTGGCTGAGCTAGAAGTCAAAATCCACCGCTAGGCACTTTGCAAAAAACAGCTCTGTTTCTTTTGGGAAAATGTGATGTGTCAATGGTGTGTTTTGGGGCATTTCCTGTCGTGGGCACTACACCTACTCACACAAGCGACATACCATTTTTATGAGGAGACTTGGGGGAACGCTGGGTTGAAGGAAAATTGTGGCTCCTCTCAGATTGCAGAAAGTTCTGTCACCGAAATGTGAGGAAAAAGTGTTTTTTTTGGCAGATTTTGAGGATTGCACAGGATTCTAGGAAACACAACCTGGTGAGAGCCCAACAAGTCACCCCATCTTGTATTCCCCTAGGCGTCTACTTTCTAAAAATGCACAGGTTTGGTAGGTTTCCCTAGGTGCCGGCTGAGCTAGAGGTCAAAATCCACAGCTAGGCACTTTGCAAAAAAGAGCTCTAATTTCTTTGGGAAAATGTGATGTGTCCACGTTGTGTTTTGGGGCATTTCCTGTTGCAGGCACTAGGCATACCAAAACAAGTGAGGTACCATTTTTATCGTGATACTTGGGGGAATGCTGGGTGAAAGGAAATTTGTGGCTCCGCTCAGATTCCAGAACATTCTGTCACCGAAATGTGAGGGAAAAGTGTTTTTTTTGCGAAACTTTGAGGTTTGAACAGGATTCTGAGTAACCAAACTATGTGAAAGCCCCACAATCACCCCATTGTGGATTAACCTAGGTGTCTACTTTTAAAAAATGCACAGGTTTGTAAGGTTTCCATAGGTGCTGGCTGAGCTACAGGCCAAAATGCACCGCTAGGCACTTTGCAAAAAAGAGCTCTGTTTTCTTTGGGAAAATATGATGTGTCCACGTTGTGTTTTGGGGCATTTCCTGTCGCAGGCACTAGTCCTACCCACACAAGCGATGTACGATTTTTATTGGGAGACTTAGGGGAACGCTGGGTGGAAGTCAATTTGTGGCTCCTCTGAGATTGCAGAATTTTCTGTCACCGAAATGTGAGGAAAAAGTGTTTTGTTTGCCAAATTTTCAGATTTGCCCAGGATTCTGAGTAACAGAACCTGTTCAGAGCCCCACAAGTCACCCCATCATGGATTCATCTAGGTGTCTACTTTTAAAAAATGCACAGGTTTGGTAGGATTCCATAGGTGCCGGCTGAGCTAGAGACCAAAATCCACAGCTAGGCACTTTGCAAAAAACAGCTTTGTTTTCCTTGCGAAAGTGGGATGTGTCCACATTGTGTGTTGGGGCATTTCCTGTCACAGGCACTAGGCCTACCAACACAAGTGAGGTACCATTTTTATAGTGATACTTGGGGGAACGCTGGGTGGAAGGAAATTTGTGGCTCTGCTCAGATTCCAGAACTTTCTCTCACCGAAATGAGAGGGAAAAGTGTTTTTTTGACACATTTTGAGGTTTCAACAGGATTCTGAGTAACAGAACTATGTGTGAGCTACACAAGTCACCCCATCTTGGATTCCCCCAGGTTTCCACTTTTCAAAAATGCCCAGGTTTGGTAGGTTTCCCTAGCTGCCAGCTGAGCTGGAGCCAAAAATCCATAGATAGGCACTTTGCAAAAAACAGCTGTTTCCTTTGTGAAAATGTGATGTGTCAATGTTGTGTTTTTTGGCATTTCCTGTTGAGGGCACTAGACCTACCCAACAAGCGACGTACCATTTTTATTGGGAGACTTAAGGGAACGCTGGGTGGAAGTCAATTTGTGGATCCACTTAGATTCCAGAACTTTCTGTCATGCAAATGTGAGGAAAAAGGTTTTGTTTGGGCAAATTGTGAGGTTTGCACAGGATTCTGGGTAACAGAACCTGGTGAAAGCCCCACAAGTCACCCAATCTTGGATTCCCGTGGGTGTCTACTTTAAAAAAATGCACAGGTTTGGTAAGATTCCTTAGGTGCCGGCTGAGTTAGAAGCCAAAATCCACAGCTAGGCACTTTGCAAAAAAACAGCTGTTTCTTTTGGGAAAATGTGATGTGTCAATGGTGTGTTTTGGGGCATTTCCTGTTGTGGGCACTACACCTACTCACACAAGCGACATATCATTTTTATCAGAAGACTTGGGGAAACGCTGGGTGGAAGGAAATTTGTGGCTCCTCTCACATTCCAGAACTTTCTGTCACCGAAATGTGAGGGAAAAGTGTTTTTTTTTGGCAGATTTTGAGGATTGCACAGGATTCTAGAAAACAGAACCTGGTGAGAGCCCAACAAGTCACCCCATCTTGGATTCCCCTAGGTGTCTACTTTTAAAAAATGCATAGGTTTGGTAGGTTTCCCTAGATGCTGGCTGACCTACAGGCCAAAATCCACAGCTAGGCACTTTGGAAAAAAGAGCTCTGTTTTCTTTGGGAAAATGTGATGTGCCCACGTTGTGTTTTGGGGCATTTCCTTTCGCAGGCACGAGGCCTACCAACACAAGTGAGGTACCATTTTTATCTGGAGGCTTGGGGGAACACGGGGTAGAAGGAAATCTGTGGCTCCTCTCAGATTCCAGAACTTTCTGTCACCGAAATGTGGGAAAAGGTGTTTTTTTTGCAAAATTTTGAGGTTTGCACAGGATTCTGGGTAAGAGAACCTGCCGAGAGCCCCATACGTCACCCCATCTTAGATTCCCATATGTGTCCACTTTTAAAAAATGCACAGGTTTGGTAGGTTTCCCTAGGTGGCGGCTGAGCTAGAGGCTAAAATCCACAGCTAGTTACTTTGCACAAAAACAGATGTGTTTTCTTTGGGAAAATGTGATGTGTGCACGTTGTGTTTTGGGGCATTTCCTGTCGCAGGCACTAGGCCTACCAACACAAGTGAGGTATCATTTATTATCGGAAGACTTGGGGGAACGCTGCATGGAAGGAAATTTGTGGCTCCTCTCCGATTCCAGAACTTTCTGTCACCGAAGTGTGAGGGAAAAGTGTTTTTTTGCAACATTTTGAGGGTTCAACAGGATTCTGAGTAACAGAACTATGTGGGAGCCCCACAAGTCACCCCATCGTGAATTACGCTATGTGCCTCCTTTTAAAAAATGCACAGGTTTCTAAGGTTTCCCTAGGTGCTGGCAGAGCTAGAGGTCAAAATCCACTGCTAGGCACTTTGCAAAAAACAGCTCTGTTTTCTTTGGGAAGATGTGATGTGTCCACAATGAGTTTTGGGGCATTTCCTGTCGCGGGCACTAGGCCTACCCACACAAGCGAGGTACCATTTTTATTGGGATACTTGAGGGAAAGCTGGGTGGAAGGAAATTTGTGGCTCCTCTCAGATTCCAGAACTTTCTGTCACCGAAATGTAGGAAAAAGTATTTGTTTTGCCAAATTTTGAGGTCTGCACAGGATTCTAGGTATCAGAACCTGGCGAGAGCCCCACACGTCACCCGATCTTAGATTCCCCTATGTGTCTACTTTTAAAAAATGCACAGGTTTGGTAGGTTTCCCTAGGTGCCGGCTGAGATAGAGGCCAAAATCCACGGCTAGGCACGTTGCAAAAAAAAAAGGTGTGTTTTCTTTGGGAAAATGTGATGTGTCCACGTTGTGTTTTGGGGCATTTCCTGTCGCAGGCACTAGGCCTACCAACACAAGAGAGGTATCATTTATTATCGGAGGACTTGGGGGAACGCTGCATTGAAGGAAATTTTCGGCTCCTCTCAGATTCCAGAAATTTCTGTCACCAAAGTGTGAGGAAAAAGTGTTTTTGTTTGCCAGATTTTGAGGATTGCACAGGATTCTAAGTAACAGAACCTAGTGTGAGCCACACAAGTCACCCCATCTTGGATTCCTCCAGGTTTCTACTTTTTTTAAAAAGGAAGGGTTTGGTAGGTTTCCCTAGCTGCCGGCTGAGCTGGAGCCCAAAATCCATAGATAGGCACTTTGCAAAAAACAGCTCTGTTTCCTTTGGGAAAATGTGATGTGTCAATGTTGTGTTCTGGGACATTTCCTGTCGCGGGCACTAGACCTACCCACACAAGCAACGTACAATTTTTATTGGGAGACTTAGGGGAACGCTGGGTGGAAGTCAATTTGTGGATCCACTCAGATTCCAGAACTTTCTGTCATGCAAATGTGAGGAAAAAAAGTTTTTGGGGCAAATTGTGAGGTTTCCACAGGATTCAGGGAAAGAGAACCTGGTGAGAGCCCCACAAGTCACCCAATCTTGGATTCCCGTGGGTGTCTACTTTTCAAAAATGCACAGGTTTGGTAAGATTCCCTAGGTGCCGGCTGAGCTAGAGGCCAAAATCCACAGCTAGGCACTTTGCAAAAAAACAGCTCTGTTTCTTTTCGGAAAATGTGATGTGTCAATGGTGTGTTTTGGGGAATTTCCTGTCGTGGGCACTATACCTACTCACACAAGCGACATACCATTTTTATCAGGAGACTTGGGGGAACGCTGGGTTTAAGGAAATTTGTGGCTCCTCTTAGATTGCAGAATTTTCTGTCACCGAAATGTGAGGAAAAAGTGTTTTTTTGGACAGATTTTGAGGATTGCACAGGATTCTAGGAAACACAACCTGGTGAGAGCCCAACAAGTCACCCCATCTTGTATTCCCCTAGGCGTCTACTTTCTAAAAATGCACAGGTTTGGTAGGTTTCCCTAGGTGCTGGCTGAGCTAGAGGCCAAAATCCACAGCTAGGCACTTTGCAAAACGGAGCTCTGTTTTCTTTGGGAAAATGTGATGTGTCTACGTTGTGTTTTGGGGCATTTCCTGTCGCAGGCACTAGGCCTACCAACACAAGTGAGGTACCATTTTTATCGTGATACTTGGAGGAATGCTGGGTGGAAGGCAATTTGTGGCTCCGCTCAGATTACAGAACTTTCTGTCACCGAAATGTGAGGGAAAAGTGTTTTTTTTGCCAAATTTTGAGGTTTGAACAGGATTCGGAGTAACCAAACTATGTGAGAGCCCCACAAGTCACCCCATCGTGGATTAACCTAGGTGTCTACTTTAAAAAAATGCACAGGTTTGTAAGGTTTCCATAGGTGCTGGCTGAGCTAGAGGCTAAAATCCACCGCTAGGCACTTTGCAAAAAAAGAGCTCTGTTTTCTTTGGGAAAATATGGTGTGTCCACGTTGTGTTTTGGTGCATTTCCTGTCGCGGGCACTAGACCTACACACACAAGCGATGTACGATTTTTATTGGGAGACTTAGGGGAACGCTGGGTGGTAGTCAATTTGTGGCTCCTCTCAGATTGCAGAATTTTCTGTCACCGAAATGTGAGGAAAAAGTGTTTTGTTTGCCAAATTTTCAGATTTGCCCAGGATTCTGAGTAACAGAACCTGTTGAGAGCCCCACAAGTCACCCCATCTTGGATTCCCCTAGGTGTCTACTTTTAAAAAATGCATAGGTTTGGTAGGATTCCATAGGTGCCGGCTGAGCTACAGGCCAAAATCCACAGCTAGGCACTTTGCAAAAAACAGCTCTGTTTTCCTTGCGAAAATGTGATGTGCCCACGTTGTGTTTTGGGGCATTTCCTGTCACAGGCACGAGGCCTACCAACACAAGTGAGGTACCATTTTTATCTGGAGACTTGGGGGAACACTGGGTAGAAGGAAATCTGTGGCTCCTCTCAGATTCCAGAACTTTCTGTCACCGAAATGTGGGAAAAAGTGTTTTTTTTGGCCAAATTTTGAGGTTTGCACAGCATTCTGGGTAACAGAACCTGCCGAGAGCCCCACACGTCACCCCATCTTAGATTCCCCTATGTGTCCACTTTTAAAAAATGCACAGGTTTGGTATGTTTCCCTAGGTGGCGGCTGAGCTAGAGGCCAAAATCCACAGCTAGGCACTTTGCACAAAAACAGGTGTGTTTTCTTTGGGAAAATGTGATGTGTCCACCTTGTGTTTTGGGGCATTTCCTGTCGCAGGCACTAGGCCTACCAACACAAGTGAGGTATCATTTATTATCGGAAGACTTGGGGGAACGCTGCATGTAAGGAAATTTGTGACTCCTCTCAGATTCCGGAACTTTCTGTCACGAAGTGTGAGGGAAAAGTGTTTTTTTGCAACATTTTGAGGTTTCAACAGGATTCTGAGTAACAGAACTATGTGGGATGCCCACAAGTCACCCCATCGTGAATTACGCTAGGTGCCTCCTTTTAAAAAATGCACAGGTTTCTAAGGTTTCCCTAGTTGCTGGCTGAGCTAGAAGTCAAAATCCACCGCTAGGCACTTTGCAAAAAACAGCTCTGTTTCTTTTGGGAAAATGTGATGTGTCAATGGTGTGTTTTGGGGCATTTCCTGTCGTGGGCACTACACCTACTCACACAAACGACATACCATTTTTATCAGGAGACTTGGGGGAACGCTGGGTTGAAGGAAATTTGTGGCTCCTCTCAGATTGCAGAATTTTCTGTCACCGAAATGTGAGGAAAAAGTGGGTTTTTTGGCAGATTTTGAGGATTGTACAGGATTCTAGGAAACACAACCTGGTGAGAGCCCAACAAGTCACCCCATCTTGTATTCCCCTAGGCGTCTACTTTCTAAAAATGCACAGGTTTGGTAGGTTTCCCTAGGTGCCGGCTGAGATAGAGGTCAAAATCCACAGCTAGGCACTTTGCAAAAAAGAGCTCTGTTTTCTTTGAGAAAATGTGATGTGTCCACGTTGTGTTTTGGGGCATTTCCTGTTGCAGGCACTAGGCCTACCAACACAAGTGAGGTACCATTTTTATCGTGATACTTGGGGGAATGCTGGGTGGAAGGAAATTTGTGGCTCCGCTCAGATTTCAGAACTTTCTGTCACCGAAATGTGAGGGAAAAGTGTTTTTTTGCCAAATTTTGAGGTTTGAACAGGATTCTGAGTAACCAAACTATGTGAGAGCCCCACAAGTCACCCCATCGTGGATTAACCTAGGTGTCTACTCTTAAAAAATGCACAGGTTTGTAAGGTTTCCATAGGTGCTGGCTGAGCTAGGGGCCAAAATCCACCGCTAGGCACTTTGCAAAAAAGAGCTATGTTTTCTTTGGGAAAATATGATGTGTCCACGTTGTGTTTTGGGGCATTTCCTGTCGCGGGCACTAGACCTAAACACACAAGCGATGTACAATTTTTATTGGGAGACTAAGGGGAATGCTGGGTGGAAGTCAATTTGTGGGTCCTCTCAGATTGCAGAATTTTCTGTCACCGAAATGTGAGGAAAAAGTGTTTTGTTTGCCAAATTTTCAGATTTGCCCAGGATTCTGAGTAACAGAACCTGTTGAGAGCCCCACAAGTCACCCCATCATGGATTCATCTAGGTGTCTACTTTTAAAAAATGCACAGGTTTGGTAGGATTCCATAGGTGCCGGCTGAGCTAGAGACCAAAATCCACAGCTAGGCACTTTGCAAAAAACAGCTCTGTTTTCATTGCGAAAGTGTGATGTGTCCACATTGAGTTTTGGGGCATTTCCTGTCACAGGCACTAGGCCTACCAACACAAGTGAGGTACCATTTTTATAGTGATACTTGGGGGAACGCTGGGTGGAAGGAAATTTGGGGATCTGCTCAGATTCCAGAACTTTCTCTCACCGAAATGTGATGGAAAAGTGTTTTTTTGCCACATTTTGAGGTTTCAACAGGATTCTGAGTAACAGAACTATGTGTGAGCCACACAAGTCACCCCATCTTGGATTCCCCCAGGGTTTCTACTTTTTTAAAATGCCCAGGTTTGGTAGGTTTCCCTAGCTGCCAGCTGAGCTGGAGCCGAAAATCCATAGATAGGCACTTTGCAAAAAACAGCTGTTTCCATTGTGAAAATGTGATGTGTCAATGTTGTGTTTTGGGGCATTTCCTATTGCGGGCACTAGACCTACCCACACAAGGGACATACCATTTTTATTGGGAGACTTAAGGGATCGCTGGGTGGAAGTCAATTTGTGGATCAACTCAGATTCCAGAACTTTCTGTCATGCAAATGTGAGGAAAAAGGTTTTGTTTGCGCAAATTGTGAGGTTTGCACAGGATTCTGGGTAACAGAACCTGGTGAAAGCCCCACAAGTTACCCAATCTTGTATTCCAGTGGGTGTCTACTTTAAAAAAATGCACAGGTTTGTAAGGTTTCCATAGGTGCTGGCTGAGCTAGGGGCCAAAATCCACAGCTAGGCACTTTGCAAAAAACAGCTGTTTCTTTTGGGAAAATGTGATGTGTCAATGGTGTGTTTTGGGGCATTTCCTGTCGTGGGCACTACACCTAATCACACAAGCGACATACCATTTTTATCAGAAGACTTGGGGAAACAATGGTTGGAAGGAAATTTGTGGCTCCTCTCACATTCCAGAACTTTCTGTCACCGAAATGTGAGGGAAAAGTGTTTTTTTTGGCAGATTTTGAGGATTGCACAGGATTCTACGAAACAGAACCTGGTGAGAGCCCAACAAGTCACCCCATCTTAGATTCCCCTAGGTGTCTACTTTTGAAAAATGCATAGGTTTGGTAGGTTTCCCTAGATGCCGGCTGACCTACAGGCCAAAATCCACAGCTAGGCACTTTGGAAAAAAGAGCTCTGTTTTCTTTGGGAAAATGTGATGTGCCCACGTTGTGTTTTGGGGCATTTCCTGTCGCAGGCACGAGGCCTACCAACACAAGTGAGGTACCATTTTTATCTGGAGACTTGGGGGAACACTGGGTAGAAGGAAATCTGTGGCTCCTCTCAGATTCCAGAACTTTCTGTCCCCGAAATGTGGGAAAAAGTGTTTTTTTTCCCAAATTTTTAGGTTTGCACAGGATTCTGGGTAACAGAACCTGCCGAGAGCCCCACACGTCACCCCATCTTAGATTCCCCTATTTGTCCACTTTTAAAAAATGCACAGGTTTGGTAGGTTTCCCTAGGTGGCGGCTGAGCTAGAGGCCAAAATCCACCGCTAGGCACTATGCACAAAAACAGGTGTGTTTTCTTTGGGAAAATGTGATGTGTTCACCTTGTGTTTTGGGGCATTTCCTGTCACAGGCACTAGGCCTACCAACAGCAGAGAGGTATAATTTATTATCGGAAGACTTGGGGGAACGCTGCATGGAAGGAAATTTGTGACTCCTCTCAGATTCCAGAACTTTCTGTCACAAAGTGTGAGGGAAAAGTGTTTTTTTGCAACATTTTGAGGTTTCAACAGGATTCTGAGTAACAGAACTATGTGGGAGCCCCACAAGTCACCCCATCGTGAATTGCGCTAGGTGCCTCCTTTTAAAAAATGCACAGGTTTCTAAGGTTTCCCTAGGTGCTGGCTGAGCTAGAAGTCAAAATCCACCGCTAGGCACTTTGCAAAAAACAGCTCTGTTTCTTTTGGGAAAATGTGATGTGTCAATGGTGTGTTTTGGGGCATTTCCTGTCGTGGGCACTACACCTACTCACACAAGCGACATACCATTTTTATGAGGAGACTTGGGGGAACGCTGGGTTGAAGGAAAATTGTGGCTCCTCTCAGATTGCAGAAAGTTCTGTCACCGAAATGTGAGGAAAAAGTGTTTTTTTTGGCAGATTTTGAGGATTGCACAGGATTCTAGGAAACACAACCTGGTGAGAGCCCAACAAGTCACCCCATCTTGTATTCCCCTAGGCGTCTACTTTCTAAAAATGCACAGGTTTGGTAGGTTTCCCAAGGTGCCGGCTGAGCTAGAGGTCAAAATCCACAGCTAGGCACTTTGCAAAAAAGAGCTCTAATTTCTTTGGGAAAATGTGATGTGTCCACGTTGTGTTTTGGGGCATTTCCTGTTGCAGGCACTAGGCATACCAAAACAAGTGAGGTACCATTTTTATCGTGATACTTGGGGGAATGCTGGGTGAAAGGAAATTTGTGGCTCCGCTCAGATTCCAGAACATTCTGTCACCGAAATGTGAGGGAAAAGTGTTTTTTTTGCGAAACTTTGAGGTTTGAACAGGATTCTGAGTAACCAAACTATGTGAAAGCCCCACAATCACCCCATTGTGGATTAACCTAGGTGTCTACTTTTAAAAAATGCACAGGTTTGTAAGGTTTCCATAGGTGCTGGCTGAGCTACAGGCCAAAATGCACCGCTAGGCACTTTGCAAAAAAGAGCTCTGTTTTCTTTGGGAAAATATGATGTGTCCACGTTGTGTTTTGGGGCATTTCCTGTCGCAGGCACTAGTCCTACCCACACAAGCGATGTACGATTTTTATTGGGAGACTTAGGGGAACGCTGGGTGGAAGTCAATTTGTGGCTCCTCTCAGATTGCAGAATTTTCTGTCACCGAAATGTGAGGAAAAAGTGTTTTGTTTGCCAAATTTTCAGATTTGCCCAGGATTCTGAGTAACAGAACCTGTTCAGAGCCCCACAAGTCACCCCATCATGGATTCATCTAGGTGTCTACTTTTAAAAAATGCACAGGTTTGGTAGGATTCCATAGGTGCCGGCTGAGCTAGAGACCAAAATCCACAGCTAGGCACTTTGCAAAAAACAGCTTTGTTTTCCTTGCGAAAGTGTGATGTGTCCACATTGTGTGTTGGGGCATTTCCTGTCACAGGCACTAGGCCTACCAACACAAGTGAGGTACCATTTTTATAGTGATACTTGGGGGAACGCTGGGTGGAAGGAAATTTGTGGCTCTGCTCAGATTCCAGAACTTTCTCTCACCGAAATGAGAGGGAAAAGTGTTTTTTTGACACATTTTGAGGTTTCAACAGGATTCGGAGTAACCAAACTATGTGAGAGCCCCACAAGTCACCCCATCGTGGATTAACCTAGGTGTCTACTTTAAAAAAATGCACAGGTTTGTAAGGTTTCCATAGGTGCTGGCTGAGCTAGAGGCTAAAATCCACCGCTAGGCACTTTGCAAAAAAAGAGCTCTGTTTTCTTTGGGAAAATATGGTGTGTCCACGTTGTGTTTTGGTGCATTTCCTGTCGCGGGCACTAGACCTACACACACAAGCGATGTACGATTTTTATTGGGAGACTTAGGGGAACGCTGGGTGGTAGTCAATTTGTGGCTCCTCTCAGATTGCAGAATTTTCTGTCACCGAAATGTGAGGAAAAAGTGTTTTGTTTGCCAAATTTTGAGGTCTGCACAGGATTCTAGGTATCAGAACCTGGCGAGAGCCCCACACGTCACCCGATCTTAGATTCCCCTATGTGTCTACTTTTAAAAAATGCACAGGTTTGGTAGGTTTCCCTAGGTGCCGGCTGAGATAGAGGCCAAAATCCACGGGTAGGCACGTTGCAAAAAAAAAAAGGTGTGTTTTCTTTGGGAAAATGTGATGTGTCCACGTTGTGTTTTGGGGCATTTCCTGTCGCAGGCACTAGGCCTACCAACACAAGAGAGGTATCATTTATTATCGGAGGACTTGGGGGAACGCTGCATTGAAGGAAATTTTCGGCTCCTCTCAGATTCCAGAAATTTCTGTCACCAAAGTGTGAGGAAAAAGTGTTTTTGTTTGCCAGATTTTGAGGATTGCACAGGATTCTAAGTAACAGAACCTAGTGTGAGCCACACAAGTCACCCCATCTTGGATTCCTCCACGTTTCTACTTTTTAAAAATGCACAGGTTTGGTAGGTTTCCCTAGCTGCCGGCTGAGCTGGAGCCCAAAATCCATAGATAGGCACTTTGCAAAAAACAGCTCTGTTTCCTTTGGGAAAATGTGATGTGTCAATGTTGTGTTCTGGGACATTTCCTGTCGCGGGCACTAGAACTACCCACACAAGCGACGTACAATTTTTTTGGGAGACTTAGGGGAACGCTGGGTGGATGTCAATTTGTGGATCCACTCAGATTCAAGAACTTTCTGTCATGCAAATGTGAGGAAAAAAAGTTTTTGGGGCAAATTGTGAGGTTTCCACAGGATTCTGGGAAAGAGAACCTGGTGAGAGCCCCACAAGTCACCCAATCTTGGATTCCCGTGGGTGTCTACTTTTCAAAAATGCACAGGTTTGGTAAGATTCCCTAGGTGCCGGCTGAGCTAGAGGCCAAAATCCACAGCTAGGCACTTTGCAAAAAAACAGCTGTTTTGTTTTGGGAAAATGTGATGTGTCAATCGTGTGTTTTAGGGCATTTCCTGTCGTGGGCACTACACGTACTCACACAAGCGACATACCATTTTTATCAGAAGACTTGGGGAAACGCTGGGTGGAAGGAAATTTGTGGCTCCTCTCAGATTCCAGAACTTTCTGTCACCGAAATGTGAGGGAAAAGTGTTTTTTTTTGGCAGATTTTGAGGATTGCACAGGATTCTTCAAAACAGAACCTGGTGAGAGCCCAACAAGTCACCCCATCTTTGGATTCCCCTAGGTGTCTACTTTTAAAAAATGCATAGGTTTGGTAGGTTTCCCTAGATGCCGGCTGACCTACAGGCCAAAATCCACAGCTAGGCGCTTTGGAAAAAAGAGCTCTGTTTTCTTTGGGAAAATGTGATGTGCCCACGTTGTGTTTTGGGGCATTTCCTGTCGCAGGCACGAGGCCTACCAACACAAGTGAGGTACCATTTTTATCTGGAGACTTGGGGTAACACTGGGTAGAAGGAAATCTGTGGCTCCTCTCAGATTCCAGAACTTTCTGTCCCCGAAATGTGGGAAAAAGTGTTTTTTTTCCCAAATTTTTAGGTTTGCACAGGATTCTGGGTAACAGAACCTGCCGAGAGCCCCACACGTCACCCCATCTTAGATTCCCCTATTTGTCCACTTTTAAAAAATGCACAGGTTTGGTAGGTTTCCCTAGGTGGCGGCTGAGCTAGAGGCCAAAATCCACCGCTAGGCACTATGCACAAAAACAGGTGTGTTTTCTTTGGGAAAATGTGATGTGTTCACCTTGTGTTTTGGGGCATTTCCTGTCACAGGCACTAGGCCTACCAACAGCAGAGAGGTATAATTTATTATCGGAAGACTTGGGGGAACGCTGCATGGAAGGAAATTTGTGACTCCTCTCAGATTCCAGAACTTTCTGTCACAAAGTGTGAGGGAAAAGTGTTTTTTTGCAACATTTTGAGGTTTCAACAGGATTCTGAGTAACAGAACTATGTGGGAGCCCCACAAGTCACCCCATCGTGAATTGCGCTAGGTGCCTCCTTTTAAAAAATGCACAGGTTTCTAAGGTTTCCCTAGGTGCTGGCTGAGCTAGAAGTCAAAATCCACCGCTAGGCACTTTGCAAAAAACAGCTCTGTTTCTTTTGGGAAAATGTGATGTGTCAATGGTGTGTTTTGGGGCATTTCCTGTCGTGGGCACTACACCTACTCACACAAGCGACATACCATTTTTATGAGGAGACTTGGGGGAACGCTGGGTTGAAGGAAAATTGTGGCTCCTCTCAGATTGCAGAAATTTCTGTCACTGAAATGTGAGGAAAAAGTGTTTTTTTTGGCAGATTTTGAGGATTGCACAGGATTCTAGGAAACACAACCTGGTGAGAGCCCAACAAGTCACCCCATCTTGTATTCCCCTAGGCGTCTACTTTCTAAAAATGCACAGGTTTGGTAGGTTTCCCAAGGTGCCGGCTGAGCTAGAGGTCAAAATCCACAGCTAGGCACTTTGCAAAAAAGAGCTCTAATTTCTTTGGGAAAATGTGATGTGTCCACGTTGTGTTTTGGGGCATTTCCTGTTGCAGGCACTAGGCATACCAAAACAAGTGAGGTACCATTTTTATCGTGATACTTGGGGGAATGCTGGGTGAAAGGAAATTTGTGGCTCCGCTCAGATTCCAGAACATTCTGTCACCGAAATGTGAGGGAAAAGTGTTTTTTTTGCGAAACTTTGAGGTTTGAACAGGATTCTGAGTAACCAAACTATGTGAAAGCCCCACAATCACCCCATTGTGGATTAACCTAGGTGTCTACTTTTAAAAAATGCACAGGTTTGTAAGGTTTCCATAGGTGCTGGCTGAGCTACAGGCCAAAATGCACCGCTAGGCACTTTGCAAAAAAGAGCTCTGTTTTCTTTGGGAAAATATGATGTGTCCACGTTGTGTTTTGGGGCATTTCCTGTCGCAGGCACTAGTCCTACCCACACAAGCGATGTACGATTTTTATTGGGAGACTTAGGGGAACGCTGGGTGGAAGTCAATTTGTGGCTCCTCTCAGATTGCAGAATTTTCTGTCACCGAAATGTGAGGAAAAAGTGTTTTGTTTGCCAAATTTTCAGATTTGCCCAGGATTCTGAGTAACAGAACCTGTTCAGAGCCCCACAAGTCACCCCAACATGGATTCATCTAGGTGTCTACTTTTAAAAAATGCACAGGTTTGGTAGGATTCCATAGGTGCCGGCTGAGCTAGAGACCAAAATCCACAGCTAGGCACTTTGCAAAAAACAGCTTTGTTTTCCTTGCGAAAGTGGGATGTGTCCACATTGTGTGTTGGGGCATTTCCTGTCACAGGCACTAGGCCTACCAACACAAGTGAGGTACCATTTTTATAGTGATACTTGGGGGAACGCTGGGTGGAAGGAAATTTGTGGCTCTGCTCAGATTCCAGAACTTTCTCTCACCGAAATGAGAGGGAAAAGTGTTTTTTTGACACATTTTGAGGTTTCAACAGGATTCTGAGTAACAGAACTATGTGTGAGCTACACAAGTCACCCCATCTTGGATTCCCCCAGGTTTCCACTTTTCAAAAATGCCCAGGTTTGGTAGGTTTCCCTAGCTGCCAGCTGAGCTGGAGCCAAAAATCCATAGATAGGCACTTTGCAAAAAACAGCTGTTTCCTTTGTGAAAATGTGATGTGTCAATGTTGTGTTTTTTGGCATTTCCTGTTGAGGGCACTAGACCTACCCAACAAGCGACGTACCATTTTTATTGGGAGACTTAAGGGAACGCTGGGTGGAAGTCAATTTGTGGATCCACTTAGATTCCAGAACTTTCTGTCATGCAAATGTGAGGAAAAAGGTTTTGTTTGGGCAAATTGTGAGGTTTGCACAGGATTCTGGGTAACAGAACCTGGTGAAAGCCCCACAAGTCACCCAATCTTGGATTCCCGTGGGTGTCTACTTTTAAAAAATGCACAGGTTTGGTAAGATTCCTTAGGTGCCGGCTGAGTTAGAAGCCAAGATCCACAGCTAGGCACTTTGCAAAAAAACAGCTGTTTCTTTTGGGAAAATGTGATGTGTCAATGGTGTGTTTTGGGGCATTTCCTGTTGTGGGCACTACACCTACTCACACAAGCGACATATCATTTTTATCAGAAGACTTGGGGAAACGCTGGGTGGAAGGAAATTTGTGGCTCCTCTCACATTCCAGAACTTTCTGTCACCGAAATGTGAGGGAAAAGTGTTTTTTTTGGCAGATTTTGAGGATTGCACAGGATTCTAGAAAACAGAACCTGGTGAGAGCCCAACAAGTCACCCCATCTTGGATTCCCCTAGGTGTCTACTTTTAAAAAATGCATAGGTTTGGTAGGTTTCCCTAGATGCTGGCTGACCTACAGGCCAAAATCCACAGCTAGGCACTTTGGAAAAAAGAGCTCTGTTTTCTTTGGGAAAATGTGATGTGCCCACGTTGTGTTTTGGGGCATTTCCTGTCGCAGGCACGAGGCCTACCAACACAAGTGAGGTACCATTTTTATCTGGAGGCTTGGGGGAACACGGGGTAGAAGGAAATCTGTGGCTCCTCTCAGATTCCAGAACTTTCTGTCACCGAAATGTGGGAAAAGGTGTTTTTTTTGCAAAATTTTGAGGTTTGCACAGGATTCTGGGTAAGAGAACCTGCCCGAGAGCCCCATACGTCACCCCATCTTAGATTCCCATATGTGTCCACTTTTAAAAAATGCACAGGTTTGGTAGGTTTCCCTAGGTGGCGGCTGAGCTAGAGGCCAAAATCCACAGCTAGTTACTTTGCACAAAAACAGATGTGTTTTCTTTGGGAAAATGTGATGTGTGCACGTTGTGTTTTGGGGCATTTCCTGTCGCAGGCACTAGGCCTACCAACACAAGTGAGGTATCATTTATTATCGGAAGACTTGGGGGAACGCTGCATGGAAGGAAATTTGTGGCTCCTCTCCGATTCCAGAACTTTCTGTCACCGAAGTGTGAGGGAAAAGTGTTTTTTTTGCAACATTTTGAGGGTTCAACAGGATTCTGAGTAACAGAACTATGTGGGAGCCCCACAAGTCACCCCATCGTGAATTACGCTAGGTGCCTCCTTTTAAAAAATGCACAGGTTTCTAAGGTTTCCCTAGGTGCTGGCAGAGCTAGAGGTCAAAATCCACTGCTAGGCACTTTGCAAAAAACAGCTCTGTTTTCTTTGGGAAGATGTGATGTGTCCACAATGAGTTTTGGGGCATTTCCTGTCGCGGGCACTAGGCCTACACACACAAGCGAGGTACCATTTTTATCGGGATACTTGAGGGAAAGCTGGGTGGAAGGAAATTTGTGGCTCCTCTCAGATTCCAGAACTTTCTGTCACCGAAATGTAGGAAAAAGTATTTGTTTTGCCAAATTTTGAGGTCTGCACAGGATTCTAGGTATCAGAACCTGGCGAGAGCCCCACACGTCACCCGATCTTAGATTCCCCTATGTGTCTACTTTTAAAAAATGCACAGGTTTGGTAGGTTTCCCTAGGTGCCGGCTGAGATAGAGGCCAAAATCCACGGGTAGGCACGTTGCAACAAAAAAAAAGGTGTGTTTTCTTTGGGAAAATGTGATGTGTCCACGTTGTGTTTTGGGGCATTTCCTGTCGCAGGCACTAGGCCTACCAACACAAGAGAGGTATCATTTATTATCGGAGGACTTGGGGGAACGCTGCATTGAAGGAAATTTTCGGCTCCTCTCAGATTCCAGAAATTTCTGTCACCAAAGTGTGAGGAAAAAGTGTTTTTGTTTGCCAGATTTTGAGGATTGCACAGGATTCTAAGTAACAGAACCTAGTGTGAGCCACACAAGTCACCCCATCTTGGATTCCTCCACGTTTCTACTTTTTAAAAATGCACAGGTTTGGTAGGTTTCCCTAGCTGCCGGCTGAGCTGGAGCCCAAAATCCATAGATAGGCACTTTGCAAAAAACAGCTCTGTTTCCTTTGGGAAAATGTGATGTGTCAATGTTGTGTTCTGGGACATTTCCTGTCGCGGGCACTAGAACTACCCACACAAGCGACGTACAATTTTTTTGGGAGACTTAGGGGAACGCTGGGTGGATGTCAATTTGTGGATCCACTCAGATTCAAGAACTTTCTGTCATGCAAATGTGAGGAAAAAAAGTTTTTGGGGCAAATTGTGAGGTTTCCACAGGATTCTGGGAAAGAGAACCTGGTGAGAGCCCCACAAGTCACCCAATCTTGGATTCCCGTGGGTGTCTACTTTTCAAAAATGCACAGGTTTGGTAAGATTCCCTAGGTGCCGGCTGAGCTAGAGGCCAAAATCCACAGCTAGGCACTTTGCAAAAAAACAGCTGTTTTGTTTTGGGAAAATGTGATGTGTCAATCGTGTGTTTTGGGGCATTTCCTGTCGTGGGCACTACACGTACTCACACAAGCGACATACCATTTTTATCAGAAGACTTGGGGAAACGCTGGGTGGAAGGAAATTTGTGGCTCCTCTCAGATTCCAGAACTTTCTGTCACCGAAATGTGAGGGAAAAGTGTTTTTTTTTTGGCAGATTTTGAGGATTGCACAGGATTCTTCAAAACAGAACCTGGTGAGAGCCCAACAAGTCACCCCATCTTGGATTCCCCTAGGTGTCTACTTTTAAAAAATGCATAGGTTTGGTAGGTTTCCCTAGATGCCGGCTGACCTACAGGCCAAAATCCACAGCTAGGCGCTTTGGAAAAAAGAGCTCTGTTTTCTTTGGGAAAATGTGATGTGCCCACGTTGTGTTTTGGGGCATTTCCTGTCGCAGGCACGAGGCCTACCAACACAAGTGAGGTACCATTTTTATCTGGAGACTTGGGGTAACACTGGGTAGAAGGAAATCTGTGGCTCCTCTCAGATTCCAGAACTTTCTGTCCCCGAAATGTGGGAAAAAGTGTTTTTTTTTCCCAAATTTTGAGGTTTGCACAGGATTCTGGGTAACAGAACCTGCCGAGAGCCCCACACGTCACCCCATCTTAGATTCCCCTATTTGTCCACTTTTAAAAAATGCACAGGTTTGGTAGGTTTCCCTAGGTGGCGGCTGAGCTAGAGGCCAAAATCCACCGCTAGGCACTATGCACAAAAACAGGTGTGTTTTCTTTGGGAAAATGTGATGTGTTCACCTTGTGTTTTGGGGCATTTCCTGTCACAGGCACTAGGCCTACCAACAGCAGAGAGGTATAATTTATTATCGGAAGACTTGGGGGAACGCTGCATGGAAGGAAATTTGTGACTCCTCTCAGATTCCAGAACTTTCTGTCACAAAGTGTGAGGGAAAAGTGTTTTTTTGCAACATTTTGAGGTTTCAACAGGATTCTGAGTAACAGAACTATGTGGGAGCCCCACAAGTCACCCCATCGTGAATTGCGCTAGGTGCCTCCTTTTAAAAAATGCACAGGTTTCTAAGGTTTCCCTAGTTGCTGGCTGAGCTAGAAGTCAAAATCCACCGCTAGGCACTTTGCAAAAAACAGCTCTGTTTCTTTTGGGAAAATGTGATGTGTCAATGGTGTGTTTTGGGGCATTTCCTGTCGTGGGCACTACACCTACTCACACAAGCGACATACCATTTTTATGAGGAGACTTGGGGGAACGCTGGGTTGAAGGAAAATTGTGGCTCCTCTCAGATTGCAGAAATTTCTGTCACTGAAATGTGAGGAAAAAGTGTTTTTTTTGGCAGATTTTGAGGATTGCACAGGATTCTAGGAAACACAACCTGGTGAGAGCCCAACAAGTCACCCCATCTTGTATTCCCCTAGGCGTCTACTTTCTAAAAATGCACAGGTTTGGTAGGTTTCCCAAGGTGCCGGCTGAGCTAGAGGTCAAAATCCACAGCTAGGCACTTTGCAAAAAAGAGCTCTAATTTCTTTGGGAAAATGTGATGTGTCCACGTTGTGTTTTGGGGCATTTCCTGTTGCAGGCACTAGGCATACCAAAACAAGTGAGGTACCATTTTTATCGTGATACTTGGGGGAATGCTGGGTGAAAGGAAATTTGTGGCTCCGCTCAGATTCCAGAACATTCTGTCACCGAAATGTGAGGGAAAAGTGTTTTTTTTGCGAAACTTTGAGGTTTGAACAGGATTCTGAGTAACCAAACTATGTGAAAGCCCCACAATCACCCCATTGTGGATTAACCTAGGTGTCTACTTTTAAAAAATGCACAGGTTTGTAAGGTTTCCATAGGTGCTGGCTGAGCTACAGGCCAAAATGCACCGCTAGGCACTTTGCAAAAAAGAGCTCTGTTTTCTTTGGGAAAATATGATGTGTCCACGTTGTGTTTTGGGGCATTTCCTGTCGCAGGCACTAGTCCTACCCACACAAGCGATGTACGATTTTTATTGGGAGACTTAGGGGAACGCTGGGTGGAAGTCAATTTGTGGCTCCTCTCAGATTGCAGAATTTTCTGTCACCGAAATGTGAGGAAAAAGTGTTTTGTTTGCCAAATTTTCAGATTTGCCCAGGATTCTGAGTAACAGAACCTGTTCAGAGCCCCACAAGTCACCCCATCATGGATTCATCTAGGTGTCTACTTTTAAAAAATGCACAGGTTTGGTAGGATTCCATAGGTGCCAGCTGAGCTAGAGACCAAAATCCACAGCTAGGCACTTTGCAAAAAACAGCTTTGTTTTCCTTGCGAAAGTGGGATGTGTCCACATTGTGTGTTGGGGCATTTCCTGTCACAGGCACTAGGCCTACCAACACAAGTGAGGTACCATTTTTATAGTGATACTTGGGGGAACGCTGGGTGGAAGGAAATTTGTGGCTCTGCTCAGATTCCAGAACTTTCTCTCACCGAAATGAGAGGGAAAAGTGTTTTTTTGACACATTTTGAGGTTTCAACAGGATTCTGAGTAACAGAACTATGTGTGAGCTACACAAGTCACCCCATCTTGGATTCCCCCAGGTTTCCACTTTTCAAAAATGCCCAGGTTTGGTAGGTTTCCCTAGCTGCCAGCTGAGCTGGAGCCAAAAATCCATAGATAGGCACTTTGCAAAAAACAGCTGTTTCCTTTGTGAAAATGTGATGTGTCAATGTTGTGTTTTTTGGCATTTCCTGTTGAGGGCACTAGACCTACCCAACAAGCGACGTACCATTTTTATTGGGAGACTTAAGGGAACGCTGGGTGGAAGTCAATTTGTGGATCCACTTAGATTCCAGAACTTTCTGTCATGCAAATGTGAGGAAAAAGGTTTTGTTTGGGCAAATTGTGAGGTTTGCACAGGATTCTGGGTAACAGAACCTGGTGAAAGCCCCACAAGTCACCCAATCTTGGATTCCCGTGGGTGTCTACTTTTAAAAAATGCACAGGTTTGGTAAGATTCCTTAGGTGCCGGCTGAGTTAGAAGCCAAAATCCACAGCTAGGCACTTTGCAAAAAAACAGCTGTTTCTTTTGGGAAAATGTGATGTGTCAATGGTGTGTTTTGGGGCATTTCCTGTTGTGGGCACTACACCTACTCACACAAGCGACATATCATTTTTATCAGAAGACTTGGGGAAACGCTGGGTGGAAGGAAATTTGTGGCTCCTCTCACATTCCAGAACTTTCTGTCACCGAAATGTGAGGGAAAAGTGTTTTTTTTGGCAGATTTTGAGGATTGCACAGGATTCTAGAAAACAGAACCTGGTGAGAGCCCAACAAGTCACCCCATCTTGGATTCCCCTAGGTGTCTACTTTTAAAAAATGCATAGGTTTGGTAGGTTTCCCTAGATGCTGGCTGACCTACAGGCCAAAATCCACAGCTAGGCACTTTGGAAAAAAGAGCTCTGTTTTCTATGGGAAAATGTGATGTGCCCACGTTGTGTTTTGGGGCATTTCCTGTCGCAGGCACGAGGCCTACCAACACAAGTGAGGTACCATTTTTATCTGGAGGCTTGGGGGAACACGGGGTAGAAGGAAATCTGTGGCTCCTCTCAGATTCCAGAACTTTCTGTCACCGAAATGTGGGAAAAGGTGGTTTTTTTGCAAAATTTTGAGGTTTGCACAGGATTCTGGGTAAGAGAACCTGCCGAGAGCCCCATACGTCACCCCATCTTAGATTCCCATATGTGTCCACTTTTAAAAAATGCACAGGTTTGGTAGGTTTCCCTAGGTGGCGGCTGAGCTAGAGGCCAAAATCCACAGCTAGTTACTTTGCACAAAAACAGATGTGTTTTCTTTGGGAAAATGTGATGTGTGCACGTTGTGTTTTGGGGCATTTCCTGTCGCAGGCACTAGGCCTACCAACACAAGTGAGGTATCATTTATTATCGGAAGACTTGGGGGAACGCTGCATGGAAGGAAATTTGTGGCTCCTCTCCGATTCCAGAACTTTCTGTCACCGAAGTGTGAGGGAAAAGTGTTTTTTTGCAACATTTTGAGGGTTCAACAGGATTCTGAGTAACAGAACTATGTGGGAGCCCCACAAGTCACCCCATCGTGAATTACGCTAGGTGCCTCCTTTTAAAAAATGCACAGGTTTCTAAGGTTTCCCTAGGTGCTGGCAGAGCTAGAGGTCAAAATCCACTGCTAGGCACTTTGCAAAAAACAGCTCTGTTTTCTTTGGGAAGATGTGATGTGTCCACAATGAGTTTTGGGGCATTTCCTGTCGCGGGCACTAGGCCTACCCACACAAGCGAGGTACCATTTTTATCGGGATACTTGAGGGAAAGCTGGGTGGAAGGAAATTTGTGGCTCCTCTCAGATTCCAGAACTTTCTGTCACCGAAATGTAGGAAAAAGTATTTGTTTTGCCAAATTTTGAGGTCTGCACAGGATTCTAGGTATCAGAACCTGGCGAGAGCCCCACACGTCACCCGATCTTAGATTCCCCTATGTGTCTACTTTTAAAAAATGCACAGGTTTGGTAGGTTTCCCTAGGTGCCGGCTGAGATAGAGGCCAAAATCCACGGGTAGGCAAGTTGCAAAAAAAAAAAGGTGTGTTTTCTTTGTGAAAATGTGATGTGTCCACGTTGTGTTTTGGGGCATTTCCTGTCGCAGGCACTAGGCCTACCAACACAAGAGAGGTATCATTTATTATCGGAGGACTTGGGGGAACGCTGCATTGAAGGAAATTTTCGGCTCCTCTCAGATTCCAGAAATTTCTGTCACCAAAGTGTGAGGAAAAAGTGTTTTTGTTTGCCAGATTTTGAGGATTGCACAGGATTCTAAGTAACAGAACCTAGTGTGAGCCACACAAGTCACCCCATCATGGATTAATCTAGGTGTCTCCTTTAAAAAAATGCACAGGTTTGGTAGGATTCCATAGGTGCCGGTCGAGCTGGAGACCAAAATCCACAGCTCGGCACTTTGCAAAAAACAGCTCTGTTTTCTTTGGGAAAATGTTATGTGTCCACGTTGTGTTTTGGGGCATTTCCTGTTGCAGGCACTAGGCCTACCAACACAAGTGAGGTACCATTTTTATAGTGATACTTGGGGGAACGCTGGGTGGAAGGAAATTTGTGGCTCTGCTCAGATTCCAGAACTTTCTCTCACCGAAATGTGAGGGAAAAGTTTTTTTTTGCCACATTTTGAGGTTTCAACAGGATTCTGAATAACAGAACTGTGTGTGAGCCACACAAGTCACCCCATCTTGGATTCCCCCAGGTTTCTACTTTTTAAAAATGCACAGGTTTGATAGGTTTCCCTAGCTGCCGGCTGAGCTGGAGCCGAAAATCCATAGATAGGCACTTTTAAAAAAACAGCTGTTTTCTTTGTGAAAATGTGATGTGTCAATGTTGTGTTTTGGAGCATTTCCTGTTGCGGGCACTAGACCTACCCACACAAGCGACGTACCATTTTTATTGGGAGACTTAAGGGAACGCTAGGTGAAAGTCAATTTGTGGATCCACTCAGATTCCAGAACTTTCTGTCATGCAAATGTGAGGAAAAAGGTTTTGTTTGGGCAAATTGTGAGGTTTGCACAGGATTCTGGGTAACAGAACCTGGTGAAAGCCCCACAAGTCACCCAATCTTGGATTCCCGTGGGTGTCTACTTTTCAAAAATGCACAGGTTTGGTCAGATTCCTTAGGTGCCGGCTGAGTTAGAGGCCAAAATCCACAGCTAGGCACTTTGCAAAAAAGCAGCTCTGTTTCTTTTGGGAACATGTTATGTGTCAATGGTGTGTTTTGGGGCGTTTCCTGCCGTGGGCACTACACCTACTCACACAAGCGACATACCATTTTTATCAGAAGACTTGGGGAAACGCTGGGTGGAAGGAAATTTGTGGCTCCTCTCAGATTCCAGAACTTTCTGTCACCGAAATGTGAGGGAAAAGTATTTTTTTGGGCAGATTTTGAGGATTGCACTGGATTCTACGAAACAGAACCTGGTGAGAGCCCAACAAGTCACCCCATCTTTGATTCCCCTAGGTGTCTACTTTTGAAAAATGCATAGGTTTGGTAGGTTTCCCTAGATGCCGGCTGACCTACAGGCCAAAATCCACAGCTAGGCACTTTGGAAAAAAGAGCTCTGTTTTCTTTGGGAACATGTGATGTGTTCACGTTGTGTTTTGGGACATTTCCTGTTGGCGGCACTAGGCCTACCAACACAAGTGAGGTATCATTTATTATCGGAAGACTTGGTGGAATGCTGGAAGGAAGGACATTTGTGGCTCCTCTCAGATTCCAGAACTTTCTGTCACCAAAATGTGAAGAAAAAGTGTTTTGGTTTGCCAGATTTTGAGGATTACACAGGATTCTACGAAACAGAACCTGGTGAGAGCCCCTCATGTCACCCTATGTTGGATTCCCCTATGTGTCCACTTTTAAAAAATGCACAGGTTTGGTAGATTTCCGTAGGTGCTGGCTGAGCTAGAGGCCAAAATCCACGGCTAGGCACTTTGCCCAAAAACAGGTGTGTTTTCTTTGGGAAAATGTGATGTGTCCACGTTGTGTTTTGGGGCATTTCCTGTCGCAGGCACTAGGCCTACCAACACCAGAGAGGTATCATTTATTATCGGAAGACTTGGGGGAACACTGGGTGGAAGGAAATTTGTGGCTCTGCTCAGATTCCAGAACTTTCTCTCACCGAAATGTGAGGGAAAAGTGTTTTTTTGCCACATTTTGAGGTTTCAACAGGATTCTGAGTAACAGAACTGTGTGTGAGCCACACAAGTCACCCCATCTTGGATTCCCCCAGGTTTCTACTTTTTAAAAATGCCCAGGTTTGGTAGGTTTCCCTAGCTGCCGGCTGAGCTGGTGCCGAAAATCCATAGATAGGCACTTTGCAAAAAACAGCTGTTTCCTTTGTGAAAATGTGATGTGTCAATGTTGTGTTTTGGGGCATTTCCTGTTGCGGGCACTGGACCTACCCACACAAGCGACGTACCATTTTTATTGGGAGACTTAAGGGAACGCTGGGTGAAAGTCAATTTGTGGATCCACTCAGATTCCAGAACTTTCTGTCATGCAAATGTGAGGGAAAAGGTTTTGTTTGGGCAAATTGTGAGGTTTGCACAGGATTCTGGGTAACAGAACCTGGTGAAAGCCCCACAAGTCACCCAATCTTGGATTCCCGTGGGTGTCTACTTTTCAAAAATGCACAGGTTTGGTCAGATTCCTTAGGTGCCGGCTGAGTTAGAGGCCAAAATCCACAGCTAGGCACTTTGCAAAAAAGCAGCTCTGTTTCTTTTGGGAACATGTGATGTGTCAATGGTGTGTTTTGGGGCGTTTCCTGCCGTGGGCACTACACCTACTCACACAAGCGACATACCATTTTTATCAGAAGACTTGGGGAAACGCTGGGTGGAAGGAAATTTGTGGCTCCTCTCAGATTCCAGAACTTTCTGTCACCGAAATGTGAGGGAAAAGTATTTTTTTGGGCAGATTTTGAGGATTGCACTGGATTCTACGAAACAGAACCTGGTGAGAGCCCAACAAGTCACCCCATCTTTGATTCCCCTAGGCGTCTACTTTCTAAAAATGCACAGGTTTGGTAGGTTTCCCTAGGTGCCGGCTGAGCTAGAGGTCAAAATCCACAGCTAGGCACTTTGCAAAAAAGAGCTCCGTTTTCTTTGAGAAAATGTGATGTGTTCACGTTGTGTTTTGGGACATTTCCTGTTAGCGGCACTAGGCCTACCAACACAAGTGAGGTATCATTTATTATCGGAAGACTTGGTGGAATGCTGGAAGGAAGGAAATTTGTGGCTCCTCTCAGATTCCAGAACTTTCTGTCACCAAACTGTGAAGAAAAAGTGTTTTGGTTTGCCAGATTTTGAGGATTACACAGGATTCTACGAAACAGAACCTGGTGAGAGCCCCTCATGTCACCCTATGTTGGATTCCCCTATGTGTCCACTTTTAAAAAATGCACAGGTTTGGTAGATTTCCGTAGGTGGTGGCTGAGCTAGAGGCCAAAATCCACGGCTAGGCACTTTGCACAAAAACAGGTGTGTTTTCTTTGGGAAAATGTGATGTGTCCACGTTGTGTTTTGGGGCATTTCCTGTCGCAGGCACTAGGCCTACCAACACCAGAGAGGTATCATTTATTATCGGAAGACTTGGGGGAACGCTGCATGGAATGTAATTTGTGGCTCCTCTCAGATTCCAGAACTTTCTCTCACCGAAATGTGAGGGAAAAGTGTTTTTTTGCCACATTTTGAGGTTTCAACAGGATTCTGAGTAACAGAACTATGAGTGAGCCACACAAGTCACCCCATCTTGGATTCCCCCAGGTTTCTACTTTAAAAAAATGCCCAGGTTTGGTAGGTTTCCCTAGATGCCGGCTGAGCTGGTGCTGAGAAATCCATAGATAGGCACTTTTCAAAAAACAGCTGTTTCCTTTGTGAAAATGTGATGTGTCAATGTTGTGTTTTGGGGCATTTCCTGTTGCGGGCACTGGACCTACCCACACAAGCGACGTACCATTTTTATTGGGAGACTTAAGGGAACGCTGGGTGGAAGTGAATTTGTGGATCCACTCAGATTCCAGAACTTTCTGTCATGCAAATGTGAGGAAAAAGGTTTTGTTTGGGCAAATTGTGAGGTTTGCACAGAATTCTGGGTAACAGAACCTGGTGAAAGCCCCGCAAGTCACCAAATCTTGGATTCCTGTGGGTGTCTACTTTTAAAAAATGCACAGGTTTGGTAAGATTCCTTAGGTGCCGGCTGAGTTAGAGGCCAAAATCCACAGCTAGGCACTTTGCAAAAAAGCATCTCTGTTTCTTTTGGGAACATGTGATGTGTCAATGGTGTGTTTTGGGGCATTTCCTGTCGTGGGCACTACACCTACTCACACAAGCGACATACCATTTTTATCAGAAGACTTGGGGAAACGCTGGGTGGAAGGAAATTTGTGGCTCCTCTCAGATTCCAGAACTTTCTGTCACCGAAATGTGAGGGAAAAGTGTTTTTTTTGGCAGATTTTGAGGATGGCACAGGATTCTACAAAACAGAACCTGGTGAGAGCCCAACAAGTCACCCCATCTTGGATTCCCCTAGGTGTCTACTTTTGAAAAATGCATAGGTTTGGTAGATTTCCCTAGATGCCGGCTGACCTACAGGCCAAAATCCACAGCTAGGCACTTTGGAAAAAAGAGATCTGTTTTCTTTGGGAAAATGTGATGTGCCCACGTTGTGTTTTGGTGCATCTCCTGTCGCAGGCACAAGGCCTACCAACACAAGTGAGGTATCATTTATTATCGGAAGACTTGGGGGAACGCTGCATGGAAGGAAATTTGTGGCTCCTCTCCGATTCCAGAACTTTCTGTCACCGAAGTGTGAGGGAAAAGTGTTTTTTTGCAACATTTTGAGGGTTCAACAGGATTCTGAGTAACAGAACTATGTGGGAGCCCCACAAGTCACCCCATCGTGAATTACGCTAGGTGCTGCCTTTTAAAAAATGCTCAGGTTTCTAAGGTTTCCCTAGGTGCTGGCAGAGCTAGAGGTCAAAATCCACCGCTAGGCACTTTGCAAAAAACAGCTCTGTTTTCTTTGGGAAAATGTGATGTGTCCACAATGAGTTTTGGGGCATTTCCTGTCGCGGGCACTAGGCCTACCCCCACAAGCGAGGTACCATTTTTATCAGGATACTTGAGGGAACGCTGGGTGGAAGGAAATTTGTGGCTCCTCTCAGATTCCAGAACTTTCTGTCACCGAAATGTAGGAAAAAGTATTTGTTTTGCCAAATTTTGACGTCTGCACAGGATTCTAGGTATCAGAACCTGGCGAGAGCCCCACACGTCACCCGATCTTAGATTCCCCTATGTGTCTACTTTAAAAAAATGCACAGGTCTGGTAGGTTTCCCTAGGTGCCGGCTGAGATAGAGGCCAAAATCCACGGCTAGGCACGTTGCAAAAAAAAAGGTGTGTTTTGTTTGGTAAAATGTGATGTGTCCACGTTGTGTTTTGGGGCATTTCCTGTCGCAGGCACTAGGCCTACCAACACAAGAGAGGTATCATTTATTATCGGAAGACTTGGGGGAACGCTGCATTGAAGGAAATTTGTGGCTCCTCTCAGATTCCAGAAATTTCTGTCACCAAAGTGTGAGGGAAAAGTGTTTTTTTGCAACATTTTGAGGTTTCAACAGGATTCTGAGTAACAGAACTATGTGGGATGCCCACAAGTCACCCCATCGTGAATTACGCTAGGTGCCTCCTTTTAAAAAATGCACAGGTTTCTAAGGTTTCCCTAGTTGCTGGCTGAGCTAGAAGTCAAAATCCACCGCTAGGCACTTTGCAAAAAACAGCTCTGTTTCTTTTGGGAAAATGTGATGTGTCAATGGTGTGTTTTGGGGCATTTCCTGTCGTGGGCACTACACCTACTCACACAAGCGACATACCATTTTTATCAGGAGACTTGGGGGAACGCTGGGTTGAAGGAAATTTGTGGCTCCTCTCAGATTGCAGAATTTTCTGTCACCGAAATGTGAGAAAAAAGTGTTTTTTTGGCAGATTTTGAGGATTGCACAGGATTCTAGGAAACAGAACCTGGTGAGAGCTTAACAAGTCACCCCATCTTGTATTCCCCTAGGCGTCTACTTTCTAAAAATGCACAGGTTTGGTAGATTTCCCTAGGTGCCGGCTGAGCTAGAGGTCAAAATCCACAGCTAGGCACTTTGCAAAAAAGAGCTCTGTTTTCTTTGAGAAAATGTGATGTGTCCACGTTGTGTTTTGGGGCATTTCCTGTTGCAGGCACTAGGCCTACCAACACAAGTGAGGTACCATTTTTATCGTGATACTTGGGGGAATGCTGGGTGGAAGGAAATTTGTGGCTCCGCTCAGATTTCAGAACTTTCTGTCACCGAAATGTGAGGGAAAAGTGTTTTTTTGCCACATTTTGAGGTTTCAACAGGATTCTGAGTAACAGAACTATGTGTGAGCCACACAAGTCACCCCATCTTGGATTTCCCCAGGTTTCTACTTTTTAAAAATGCCCAGGTTTGGTAGGTTTCCCTAGCTGCCGGCTGAGCTGGAGCCGAAAATCCATAGATAGGCACTTTGCAAAAAACAGCTGTTTCCTTTGTGAAAATGTGATGTGTCAATGTTGTGTTTTGGGGCATTTCCTGTTGCGGGCACTAGACCTACCCACACAAGCGACGTACCATTTTTATTGGGAGACTTAAGGGAACGCTGGGTGGAAGTCAATTTGTGGATCCACTCAGATTCCAGAACTTTCTGTCATGCAAATGTGAGAAAAAGCTTTTGTTTGCGCAAATTGTGAGGTTTGCACAGGATTCTGGGTAACAGAACCTGGTGAAAGCCCCACAAGTCACCCAATCTTGGATTCCCGTGGGTGTCTACTTTTAAAAAATGCACAGGTTTGGTAAGATTCCTTAGGTGCCGGCTGAGTTAGAAGCCAAAATCCACAGCTAGGCACTTTGCAAAAAAACAGCTGTTTCTTTTGGGAACATGTGATGTGTCAATGGTGTGTTTTGGGGCGTTTCCTGCCGTGGGCACTACACGTACTCACACAAGCGACATACCATTTTTATCAGAAGACTTGGGGAAACGCTGGGTGGAAGGAAATTTGTGGCTCCTCTCAGATTCCAGAACTTTTTCTCACTGAAATGTGAGGGAAAAGTATTTTTTTTGGCAGATTTTGAGGATTGCACAGGATTCTACAAAACAGAACCTGGTGAGAGCCCAACAAGTCACCCCATCTTGGATTCCCCTAGGTGTCTACTTTTAAAAAATGCATAGGTTTGGTAGGTTTCCCTAGATGCCGGCTGACCTACAGGCCAAAATCCACAGCTAGGCACTTTGGAAAAAAGAGCTCTGTTTTCTTTGGGAACATGTGATGTGTTCACGTTGTGTTTTGGGACATTTCCTGTTGGCGGCACTAGGCCTACCAACACAAGTGAGGTATCATTTATTATCGGAAGACTTGGTGGAATGCTGGAAGGAAGGAAATTTGTGGCTCCTCTCAGATTCCAGAACTTTCTGTCACCAAAATGTGAAGAAAAAGTGTTTTGGTTTGCCAGATTTTGAGGATTACACAGGATTCTACGAAACAGAACCTGGTGAGAGTCCCTCATGTCACCCTATGTTGGATTCCCCTATGTGTCCACTTTTAAAAAATGCACAGGTTTGGTAGATTTCCGTAGGTGCTGGCTGAGCTAGAGGCCAAAATCCACGGCTAGGCACTTTGCACAAAAACAGGTGTGTTTTCTTTGGGAAAATGTGATGTGTCCACGTTGTGTTTTGGGGCATTTCCTGTCGCAGGCACTAGGCCTACCAACACCAGAGAGGTATCATTTATTATCGGAAGACTTGGGGGAACGCTGCATGGAAGGAAATTCGTGGCTCCTCTCAGATTCCAGAACTTTCTCTCACCGAAATGTGAGGGAAAAGTGTTTTTTTGCCACATTTTGAGGTTTCAACAGGATTCTGAGTAACAGAACTATGTGTGAGCCACACAAGTCACCCCATCTTGGATTCCCCCAGGTTTCTACTTTTTAAAAATGCCCAGGTTTGGTAGGTTTCCCTAGCTGCCGGCTGAGCTGGTGCCGAAAATCCATAGATAGGCACTTTGCAAAAAACAGCTGTTTCCTTTGTGAAAATGTGATGTGTCAATGTTGTGTTTTGGGGCATTTCCTGTTGCGGGCACTGGACCTACCCACACAAGCGACGTACCATTTTTATTGGGAGACTTAAGGGAACGCTGGGTGGAAGTGAATTTGTGGATCCACTCAGATTCCAGAACTTTCTGTCATGCAAATGTGAGGAAAAAGGTTTTGTTTGCGCAAATTGTGAGGTTTGCATAGAATTCTGGGTAACAGAACCTGGTGAAAGCCCCACAAGTCACCAAATCTTGGATTCCCGTGGGTGTCTACTTTTCAAAAATGCACAGGTTTGGTAAGATTCCTTAGGTGCCGGCTGAGTTAGAGGCCAAAATCCACAGCTAGGCACTTTGCAAAAAAGCAGCTCTGTTTCTTTTGGGAACATGTGATGTGTCAATGGTGTGTTTTGGGGCATTTCCTGTCGTGGGCACTACACCTACTCACACAAGCGACATACCATTTTTATCAGAAGACTTGGGGAAACGCTGGGTGGAAGGAAATTTGTGGCTCCTCTCAGATTCCAGAACTTTCTGTCACCGAAATGTGAGGGAAAAGTGTTTTTTTTGGCAGATTTTGAGGATGGCACAGGATTCTACGAAACAGAACCTGGTGAGAGCCCAACAAGTCACCCCATCTTGGATTCCCCTAGGTGTCTACTTTTGAAAAATGCATAGGTTTGGTAGTTTTCCCTAGATGCCGGCTGACCTACAGGACAAAATCCACAGCTAGGCACTTTGGAAAAAAGAGATCTGTTTTCTTTGGGAAAATGTGATGTGCCCACGTTGTGTTTTGGTGCATTTCCTGTCGCAGGCACGAGGCCTACCAACACAAGTGAGGTATCATTTATTATCAGAAGACTTGGGGGAACGCTGCATGGAAGGAAATTTGTGGCTCCTCTCCGATTCCAGAACTTTCTGTCACCGAAGTGTGAGGGAAAAGTGTTTTTTTGCAACATTTTGAGGGTTCAACAGGATTCTGAGTAACAGAACTATGTGGGAGCCCCACAAGTCACCCCATCGTGAATTACGCTAGGTGCCGCCTTTTAAAAAATGCTCAGGTTTCTAAGGTTTCCCTAGGTGCTGGCAGAGCTAGAGGTCAAAATCCACCGCTAGGCACTTTGCAAAAAACAGCTCTGTTTTCTTTGGGAAGATGTGATGTGTCCACAATGAGTTTTGGGGCATTTCCTGTTGCGGGCACTAGGCCTACCCACACAAGCGAGGTACCATTTTTATCGGGATACTTGAGGGAACGCTGGGTGGAAGGAAATTTGTGGCTCCTCTCAGATTCCAGAACTTTCTGTCACCGAAATGTAGGAAAAAGTATTTGTTTTGCCAAATTTTGAGGTCTGCACAGGATTCTAGGTATCAGACCCTGGCGAGAGCCCCACACGTCACCCGATCTTAGATTCCCCTATGTGTCTACTTTTAAAAAATGCACAGGTTTGGTAGGTTTCCCTAGGTGCCGGCTGAGATAGAGGCCAAAATCCACGGCTAGGCACGTTGCAAAAAAAAAAGGTGTGTTTTCTTTGGTAAAATGTGATGTGTCCACGTTGTGTTTTGGGGCATTTCCTGTCGCAGGCACTAGGCCTACCAACACCAGAGAGGTATCATTTATTATCGGAAGACTTGGGGGAACACTGCATTGAAGGAAATTTGTGGCTCTTCTCAGATTCCAGAAATTTCTGTCACCAAAGAGTGAGGGATAAGTGTTTTTTTGCAACATTTTGAGGTTTCAACAGGATTCTGAGTAACAGAACTATGTGGGATGCCCACAAGTCACCCCATCGTGAATTACGCTAGGTGCCTCCTTTAAAAAAATGCACAGGTTTCTAAGGTTTCCCTAGTTGCTGGCTGAGCTAGAAGTCAAAATCCACCGCTAGGCACTTTGCAAAAAACAGCTCTGTTTCTTTTGGGAAAATGTAATGTGTCAATGGTGTGTTTTGGGGCATTTCCTGTCGTGGGCACTACACCTACTCACACAAGCGACATACCATTTTTATCAGGAGACTTGGGGGAACGCTGGGTTGAAGGAAATTTGTGGCTCCTCTCAGATTGCAGAATTTTCTGTCACCGAAATGTGAGGAAAAAGTGTTTGTTTTGGCAGATTTTGAGGATTGCACAGGAATCTAGGAAACACAACCTGGTGAGAGCCCAACAAGTCACCCCATCTTGTATTCCCCTAGGCGTCTACTTTCTAAAAATGCACAGGTTTGGTAGGTTTCCCTAGGTGCCGGCTGAGCTAGAGACCAAAATCCACAGCTAGGCACTTTGCAAAAAACAGCTCTGTTTTCTTTGAGAAAATGTGATGTGTCCACGTTGTGTTTTGGGGCATTTCCTGTTGCAGGCACTAGGCCTACCAACACAAGTGAGGTACCATTTTTATCGTGATACTTGGGGGAATGCTGGGTGGAAGGAAATGTGTGGCTCCGCTCAGATTGCAGTATTTTCTGTCACCGAAATGTGAGGAAAAAGTGTTTTGTTTGCCAAATTTTTAGATTTGCCCAGGATTCTGAGTAACAGAACCTGTTGAGAGCCCCACAAGTCACCCCATCATGGATTCATCTAGGTGTCTCCTTTAAAAAAATGCACAGGTTTGGTAGGATTCCATAGGTGCCGGTCGAGCTGGAGACCAAAATCCACAGCTCGGCACTTTGCAAAAGCTCTGTTTTCTTTGGGAAAATGTTATGTGTCCACGTTGTGTTTTGGGGCATTTCCTGTTGCAGGCACTAGGCCTACCAACACAAGTGAGGTACCATTTTTATAGTGATACTTGGGGGAACGCTGGGTGGAAGGAAATTTGTGGCTCTGCTCAGATTCCAGAACTTTCTCTCACCGAAATGTGAGGGAAAAGTTTTTTTTTGCCACATTTTGAGGTTTCAACAGGATTCTGAGTAACAGAACTGTGTGTGAGCCACTCAAGTCACCCCATCTTGGATTCCCCCAGGTTTCTACTTTTTAAAAATGCACAGGTTTGATAGGTTTCCCTAGCTGCCGGCTGAGCTGGAGCCGAAAATCCATAGATAGGCACTTTTCAAAAAACAGCTGTTTTCTTTGTGAAAATGTGATGTGTCAATGTTGTGTTTTGGAGCATTTCCTGTTGCGGGCACTAGACCTACCCACACAAGCGACGTACCATTTTTATTGGGAGACTTAAGGGAACGCTGGGTGAAAGTCAATTTGTGGATCCACTCAGATTCCAGAACTTTCTGTCATGCAAATGTGAGGAAAAAGGTTTTGTTTGGGCAAATTGTGAGGTTTGCACAGGATTCTGGGTAACAGAACCTGGTGAAAGCCCCACAAGTCACCCAATCTTGGATTCCCGTGGGTGTCTACTTTTCAAAAATGCACATGTTTGGTCAGATTCCTTAGGTGCCGGCTGAGTTAGAGGCCAAAATCCACAGCTAGGCACTTTGCAAAAAAGCAGCTCTGTTTCTTTTGGAACATGTGATGTGTCAATGGTGTGTTTTGGGGCGTTTCCTGTCGTGGGCACTACACCTACTCACACAAGCGACATACCATTTTTATCAGAAGACTTGGGGAAACGCTGGGTGGAAGGAAATTTGTGACTCCTCTCAGATTCCAGAACTTTCTGTCACCGAAATGTGAGGGAAAAGTATTTTTTTGGGCAGATTTTGAGGATTGCACTGGATTCTACGAAACAGAACCTGGTGAGAGCCCAACAAGTCACCCCATCTTTGATTCCCCTAGGCGTCTACTTTCTAAAAATGCACAGGTTTGGTAGGTTTCCCTAGGTGCCGGCTGAGCTAGAGGTCAAAATCCACAGCTAGGCACTTTGCAAAAAAGAGCTCCGTTTTCTTTGAGAAAATGTGATGTGTTCACGTTGTGTTTTGGGACATTTCCTGTTGGCGGCACTAGGCCTACCAACACAAGTGAGGAATCATTTATTATCGGAAGACTTGGTGGAATGCTGGAAAGAAGGAAATTTGTGGCTCCTCTCAGATTCCAGAACTTTCTGTCACCAAACTGTGAAGAAAAAGTGTTTTGGTTTGCCAGATTTTGAGGATTACACAGGATTCTACGAAACAGAACCTGGTGAGAGCCCCTCATGTCACCCTATGTTGGATTCCCCTATGTGTCCACTTTTAAAAAATGCACAGGTTTGGTAGATTTCCGTAGGTGGTGGCTGAGCTAGAGGCCAAAATCCACGGCTAGGCACTTTGCACAAAAACAGGTGTGTTTTCTTTGGGAAAATGTGATGTGTCCACGTTGTGTTTTGGGGCATTTCCTGTCGCAGGCACTAGGCCTACCAACACCAGAGAGGTATCATTTATTATCGGAAGACTTGGGGGAACGCTGCATGGAATGTAATTTGTGGCTCCTCTCAGATTCCAGAACTTTCTCTCACCGAAATGTGAGGGAAAAGTGTTTTTTTGCCACATTTTGAGGTTTCAACAGGATTCTGAGTAACAGAACTATGAGTGAGCCACACAAGTCACCCCATCTTGGATTCCCCCAGGTTTCTACTTTTAAAAAATGCCCAGGTTTGGTAGGTTTCCCTAGCTGCCGGCTGAGCTGGTGCCGAGAAATCCATAGATAGGCACTTTTCAAAAAACAGCTGTTTCCTTTGTGAAAATGTGATGTGTCAATGTTGTGTTTTGGGGCATTTCCTGTTGCGGGCACTGGACCTACCCACACAAGCGACGTACCATTTTTATTGGGAGACTTAAGGGAACGCTGGGTGGAAGTGAATTTGTGGATCCACTCAGATTCCAGAACTTTCTGTCATGCAAATGTGAGGAAAAAGGTTTTGTTTGGGCAAATTGTGAGGTTTGCACAGAATTCTGGGTAACAGAACCTGGTGAAAGCCCCGCAAGTCACCAAATCTTGGATTCCTGTGGGTGTCTACTTTTCAAAAATGCACAGGTTTGGTAAGATTCCTTAGGTGCCGGCTGAGTTAGAGGCCAAAATCCACAGCTAGGCACTTTGCAAAAAAGCAGCTCTGTTTCTTTTGGGAACATGTGATGTGTCAATGGTGTGTTTTGGGGCATTTCCTGTCGTGGGCACTACACCTACTCACACAAGCGACATACCATTTTTATCAGAAGACTTGGGGAAACGCTGGGTGGAAGGAAATTTGTGGCTCCTCTCAGATTCCAGAACTTTCTGTCACCGAAATGTGAGGGAAAAGTGTTTTTTTTGGCAGATTTTGAGGATGGCACAGGATTCTACGAAACAGAACCTGGTGAGAGCCCAACAAGTCACCCCATCTTGGATTCCCCTAGGTGTCTACTTTTGAAAAATGCATAGGTTTGGTAGATTTCCCTAGATGCCGGCTGACCTACAGGCCAAAATCCACAGCTAGGCACTTTGGAAAAAAGAGATCTGTTTTCTTTGGGAAAATGTGATGTGCCCACGTTGTGTTTTGGTGCATCTCCTGTCGCAGGCAAGAGGCCTACCAACACAAGTGAGGTATCATTTATTATCGGAAGACTTGGGGGAACGCTGCATGGAAGGAAATTAGTGGCTCCTCTCCGATTCCAGAACTTTCTGTCACCGAAGTGTGAGGGAAAAGTGTTTTTTTGCAACATTTTGAGGGTTCAACAGGATTCTGAGTAACAGAACTATGTGGGAGCCCCACAAGTCACCCCATCGTGAATTACGCTAGGTGCTGCCTTTTAAAAAATGCTCAGGTTTCTAAGGTTTCCCTAGGTGCTGGCAGAGCTAGAGGTCAAAATCCACCGCTAGGCACTTTGCAAAAAACAGCTCTGTTTTCTTTGGGAAGATGTGATGTGTCCACAATGAGTTTTGGGGCATTTCCTGTCGCGGGCACTAGGCCTACCCACACAAGCGAGGTACCATTTTTATCGGGATACTTGAGGGAACGCTGGGTGGAAGGAAATTTGTGGCTCCTCTCAGATTCCAGAACTTTCTGTCACCGAAATGTAGGAAAAAGTATTTGTTTTGCCAAATTTTGAGGTCTGCACAGGATTCTAGGTATCAGAACCTGGCGAGAGCCCCACACGTCACCCGATCTTAGATTCCCCTATGTGTCTACTTTTAAAAAATGCACAGGTTTGGTAGGTTTCCCTAGGTGCCGGCTGAGATAGAGGCCAAAATCCACGGCTAGGCACGTTGCAAAAAAAAAGGTGTGTTTTCTTTGGTAAAATGTGATGTGTCCACGTTGTGTTTTGGGGCATTTCCTGTCGCAGGCACTAGGCCTACCAACACAAGAGAGGTATCATTTATTATCGGAAGACTTGGGGGAACGCTGCATTGAAGGAAATTTGTGGCTCCTCTCAGATTCCAGAAATTTCTGTCACCAAAGTGTGAGGGAAAAGTGTTTTTTTGCAACATTTTGAGGTTTCAACAGGATTCTGAGTAACAGAACTATGTGGGATGCCCACAAGTCACCCCATCGTGAATTACGCTAGGTGCCTCCTTTTAAAAAATGCACAGGTTTCTAAGGTTTCCCTAGTTGCTGGCTGAGCTAGAAGTCAAAATCCACCGCTAGGCACTTTGCAAAAAACAGCTCTGTTTCTTTTGGGAAAATGTGATGTGTCAATGGTGTGTTTTGGGGCATTTCCTGTCATGGGCACTACACCTACTCACACAAGCGACATACCATTTTTATCAGGAGACTTGGGGGAACGCTGGGTTGAAGGAAATTTGTGGCTCCTCTCAGATTGCAGAATTTTCTGTCACCGAAATGTGAGGAAAAAGTGTTTTTTTTGGCAGATTTTGAGGATTGCACAGGATTCTAGGAAACATAACCTGGTGAGAGCCCAACAAGTCACCCCATCTTGTATTCCCCTAGGCGTCTACTTTCTAAAAATGCACAGGTTTGGTCGGTTTCCCTAGGTGCCGGCTGAGTTAGAGGTCAAAATCCACAGCTAGGCACTTTGGAAAAAAGAGCTCTGTTTTCTTTGAGAAAATGTGATGTGTCCACGTTGTGTTTTGGGGCATTTCCTGTTGCAGGCACTAGGCCTACCAACACAAGTGAGGTACCATTTTTATCGTGATACTTGGGGGAATGCTGGGTGGAAGGAAATTTGTGGCTCCGCTCAGATTTCAGAACTTTCTGTCACCGAAATGTGAGGGAAAAGTGTTTTTTTGCCAAATTTTGAGGTTTGAACAGGATTCTGAGTAACCGAACTATGTGAGAGCCCCACAAGTCACCCCATCGTGGATTAACCTAGGTGTCTACTTTTTAAAAATGCACAGGTTTGTAAGGTTTCCATAGGTGCTGGCTGAGCTAGAGGCCAAAATTCACCGCTAGGCACTTTGCAAAAAAGAGCTCTGTTTTCTTTGGGAAAATATGATGTGTCCACGTTGTGTTTTGGGGCATTTCCTGTCGTGGGCACTAGACCTACCCACACAAGCGATGTACGATTTTTATTGGGAGACTTAGGGGAACGCTGGGTGGAAGTCAATTTGTGGCTCCTCTCAGATTGCAGAATTTTCTGTCACCGAAATGTGAGGAAAAAGTGTTTTGTTTGCCAAATTTTTAGATTTGCCCAGGATTCTGAGTAACAGAACCTGTTGAGAGCCCCACAAGTCACCCCATCATGGATTCATCTAGGTGTCTACTTTTAAAAAATGCACAGGTTTGGTAGGATTCCATAGGTGCCGGCTGAGCTAGAGACCAAAATCCACAGCTAGGCACTTTGCAAAAAACAGCTCTGTTTTCCTTGCGAAAGTGTGATGTGTCCACATTGTGTTTTGGGGCATTTCCTGTCACAGGCACTAGGCCTACCAACACAAGTGAGGTACCATTTTTATAGTGATACTTGGGGGAACGCTGGGTGGAAGGAAATTTGGGGCTCTGCTCAGATTCCAGAACTTTCTGTCACCGAAATGTGAGGGAAAAGTGTTTTTTTGACACATTTTGAGGTTTCAACAGGATTCTGAGTAACAGAACTATGTGTGAGCCACACAAGTCACCCCATCTTGGATTCCCCCAGGTTTCTACTTTTTTTAAATGCCCAAGTTTGGTAGGTTTCCCTAGCTGCCGGCTGAGCTGGTGCCGAAAATCCATAGATAGGCACTTTGCAAAAAACAGCTGTTTCCTTTGTGAAAATGTGATGTGTCAATGTTGTGTTTTGGGGCATTTCCTGTTGCGGGCACTAGACCTACCCACACAAGCGATGTACCATTTTTATTGGGAGACTTAAGGGAACGGTGGGTGGAAATGAGTTTGTGGATCCACTCAGATTCCAGAACTTTCTGTCATGCAAATGTGAGGAAAAAGGTTTTGTTTGCGCAAATTGTGAGGTTTGCACAGAATTCTGGGTAACAGAACCTGGTGAAAGCCCCACAAGTCACCAAATCTTGGATTCCCGTGGGTGTCTACTTTTCAAAAATGCACAGGTTTGGTAAGATTCCTTAGGTGCCGGCTGAGTTAGAGGCCAAAATCCACAGCTAGGCACTTTGCAAAAAAGCCGCTCTGTTTCTTTTGGGAACATGTGATGTGTCAATGGTGTGTTTTGGGGCATTTCCTGTCGTGGGCACTACACCTACTCACACAAGCGACATACCGTTTTTATCAGAAGACTTGGGGAAACGCTGGGTGGAAGGAAATTTGTTGCTCCTCTCAGATTCCAGAACTTTCTGTCACCGAAATGTGAGGGAAAAGTGTTTTTTTTGGCAGATTTTGAGGATGGCACAGGATTCTACGAAACAGAACCTTGTGAGAGCCCAACAAGTCACCCCATCTTGGATTCCCCTAGGTGTCTACTTTTGAAAAATGCATAGGTTTGGTAGTTTTCCCTAGATGCCGGCTGACCTACAGGCCAAAATCCACAGCTAGGCACTTCGGAAAAAAGAGATCTGTTTTCTTTGGGAAAATGTGATGTGCCCACGTTGTGTTTTGGTGCATTTCCTGTCGCAGGCACAAGGCCTACCAACACAAGTGAGGTATCATTTATTATCGGAAGACTTGGGGGAACGCTGCATGGAAGGAAATTTGTGGCTCCTCTCCGATTCCAGAACTTTCTGTCACCGAAGTGTGAGGGAAAAGTGTTTTTTTGCAACATTTTGAGGGTTCAACAGGATTCTGAGTAACAGAACTATGTGGGAGCCCCACAAGTCACCCCATCGTGAATTACGGTAGGTGCCGCCTTTTAAAAAATGCTCAGGTTTCTAAGGTTTCCCTAGGTGCTGGCAGAGCTAGAGGTCAAATCCACCGCTAGGCACTTTGCAAAAAACAGCTCTGTTTTCTTTGGGAAGATGTGATGTGTCCACAATGAGTTTTGGGGCATTTCCTGTCGCGGGCACTAGGCCTACCCACACAAGCGAGGTACCATTTTTATCGGGATATAGAGGGAACGCTGGGTGGAAGGAAATTTGTGGCTCCTCTCAGATTCCAGAACTTTCTGTCACCGAAATGTAGGAAAAAGTATTTGTTTTGCCAAATTTTGAGGTCTGCACAGGATTCTAGGTATCAGACCCTGGCGAGAGCCCCACACGTCACCCGATCTTAGATTCCCCTATGTGTCTACTTTAAAAAAATGCACAGGTTTGGTAGGTTTCCCTAGGTGCCGGCTGAGATAGAGGCCAAAATCCACGGCTAGGCACGTTGCAAAAAAAAAGGTGTGTTTTCTTTGGTAAAATGTGATGTGTCCACGTTGTGTTTTCGGGCATTTCCTGTCGCAGGCACTAGGCCTACCAACACCAGAGAGGTATCATTTATTATCGGAAGACTTGGGGGAACGCTGCATTGAAGGAAATTTGTGGCTCCTCTCAGATTCCAGAAATTTCTGTCACCAAAGTGTGAGGGAAAAGTGTTTTTTTGCAACATTTTGAGGTTTCAACAGGATTCTGAGTAACAGAACTATGTGGGATGCCCACAAGTCACCCCATCGTGAATTACGCTAGGTGCCTCCTTTAAAAAAATGCACAGGTTTCTAAGGTTTCCCTAGTTGCTGGCTGAGCTAGAAGTCAAAATCCACCGCTAGGCACTTTGCAAAAAACAGCTCTGTTTCTTTTGGGAAAATGTGATGTGTCAATGGTGTGTTTTGGGGCATTTCCTGTCGTGGGCACTACACCTACTCACACAAGCGACATACCATTTTTATCAGGAGACTTGGGGGAACGCTGGGTTGAAGGAAATTTGTGGCTCCTCTCAGATTGCAGAATTTTCTGTCACCGAAATGTGAGGAAAAAGTGGTTTTTTTGGCAGATTTTGAGGATTGCACAGGATTCTAGGAAACACAACCTGGTGAGAGCCCAACAAGTCACCCCATCTTGTATTCCCCTATGCGTCTACTTTCTAAAAATGCACAGGTTTGGTAGGTTTCCCTAGGTGCCGGCTGAGCTAGAGACCAAAATCCACAGCTAGGCACTTTGCAAAAAACAGCTCTGTTTTCTTTGAGAAAATGTGATGTGTCCACGTTGTGTTTTGGGGCATTTCCTGTTGCAGGCACTAGGCCTACCAACACAAGTGAGGTACCATTTTTATCGTGATACTTGGGGGAATGCTGGGTGGAAGGAAATGTGTGGCTCCGCTCAGATTGCAGAATTTTCTGTCACCGAAATGTGAGGAAAAAGTGTTTTGTTTGCCAAATTTTTAGATTTGCCCAGGATTCTGAGTAACAGAACCTGTTGAGAGCCCCACAAGTCACCCCATCATGGATTCATCTAGGTGTCTCCTTTAAAAAAATGCACAGGTTTGGTAGGATTCCATAGGTGCCGGTCGAGCTGGAGACCAAAATCCACAGCTCGGCACTTTGCAAAAAACAGCTCTGTTTTCTTTGGGAAAATGTTATGTGTCCACGTTGTGTTTTGGGGCATTTCCTGTTGCAGGCACTAGGCCTACCAACACAAGTGAGGTACCATTTTTATAGTGATACTTGGGGTAACGCTGGGTGGAAGGAAATTTGTGGCTCTGCTCAGATTCCAGAACTTTCTCTCACCGAAATGTGAGGGAAAAGTTTTTTTTTGCCACATTTTGAGGTTTCAACAGGATTCTGAGTAACAGAACTGTGTGTGAGCCACACAAGTCACCCCATCTTGGATTCCCCCAGGTTTCTACTTTTTAAAAATGCACAGTTTTGATAGGTTTCCCTAGCTGCCGGCAGAGCTGAAGCCGAAAATCCATAGATAGGCACTTTTAAAAAAACAGCTGTTTTCTTTGTGAAAATGTGATGTGTCAATGTTGTGTTTTGGAGCATTTCCTGTTGCGGGCACTAGACCTACCCACACAAGCGACGTACCATTTTTATTGGGAGACTTAAGGGAACGCTGGGTGAAAGTCAATTTGTGGATCCACTCAGATTCCAGAACTTTCTGTCATGCAAATGTGAGGAAAAAGGTTTTGTTTGGGCAAATTGTGAGGTTTGCACAGGATTCTGGGTAACAGAACCTGGTGAAAGCCCCACAAGTCACCCAATCTTGGATTCCCGTGGGTGTCTACTTTTCAAAAATGCACAGGTTTGGTCAGATTCCTTAGGTGCCGGCTGAGTTAGAGGCCAAAATCCACAGCTAGGCACTTTGCAAAAAAGCAGCTCTGTTTCTTTTGGGAACATGTGATGTGTCAATGGTGTGTTTTGGGGCGTTTCCTGCCGTGGGCACTACACCTACTCACACAAGCGACATACCATTTTTATCAGAAGACTTGGGGAAACGCTGGGTGGAAGGAAATTTGTGGCTCCTCTCAGATTCCAGAACTTTCTGTCACCGAAATGTGAGGGAAAAGTATTTTTTTGGGCAGATTTTGAGGATTGCACTGGATTCTACGAAACAGAACCTGGTGAGAGCCCAACAAGTCACCCCATCTTTGATTCCCCTAGGCGTCTACTTTCTAAAAATGCACAGGTTTGGTAGGTTTCCCTAGGTGCCGGCTGAGCTAGAGGTCAAAATCCACAGCTAGGCACTTTGCAAAAAAGAGCTCTGTTTTCTTTGAGAAAATGTGATGTGTTCACGTTGTGTTTTGGGACATTTCCTGTTGGCGGCACTAGGCCTACCAACACAAGTGAGGTATCATTTATTATCGGAAGACTTGGTGGAATGCTGGAAGGAAGGAAATTTGTGGCTCCTCTCAGATTCCAGAACTTTCTGTCACCAAAATGTGAAGAAAAAGTGTTTTGGTTTGCCAGATTTTGAGGATTACACAGGATTCTACGAAACAGAACCTGGTGAGACTCCCTCATGTCACCCTATGTTGGATTCCCCTATGTGTCCACTTTTGAAAAATGCACAGGTTTGGTAGATTTCCGTAGGTGCTGGCTGAGCTAGAGGCCAAAATCCACGGCTAGGCACTTTGCACAAAAACAGGTGTGTTTTCTTTGGGAAAATGTGATGTGTCCACGTTGTGTTTTGGGGCGTTTCCTGTCGCAGGCACTAGGCCTACCAACACCAGAGAGGTATCATTTATTATCGGAAGACTTGGGGGAACGCTGCATGGAAGGAAATTTGTGGCTCCTCTCAGATTCCAGAACTTTCTCTCACCGAAATGTGAGGGAAAAGTGTTTTTTTGCCACATTTTGAGGTTTCAACAGGATTCTGAGTAACAGAACTATGTGTGAGCCACACAAGTCACCCCATCTTGGATTCCCCCAGGTTTCTACTTTAAAAAAATGCCCAGGTTTGGTAGGTTTCCCTAGCTGCCGGCTGAGCTGGTGCCGAAAATCCATAGATAGGCACTTTTCAAAAAACAGCTGTTTCCTTTGTGAAAATGTGATGTGTCAATGTTGTGTTTTGGGGCATTTCCTGTTGCGGGCACTGGACCTACCCACACAAGCGACGTACCATTTTTATTGGGAGACTTAAGGGAACGCTGGGTGGAAGTGAATTTGTGGATCCACTCAGATTCCAGAACTTTCTGTCATGCAAATGTGAGGAAAAAGGTTTTGTTTGCGCAAATTGTGAGGTTTGCACAGAATTCTGGGTAACAGAACCTGGTGAAAGCCCCGCAAGTCACCAAATCTTGGATTCCCGTGGGTGTCTACTTTTAAAAAATGCACAGGTTTGGTAAGATTCCTTAGGTGCCGGCTGAGTTAGAAGCCAAAATCCACAGCTAGGCACTTTGCAAAAAAACAGCTGTTTCTTTTGGGAACATGTGATGTGTCAATGGTGTGTTTTGGGGCGTTTCCTGCCATGGGCACTACACGTACTCACACAAGCGACATACCATTTTTATCAGAAGACTTGGGGAAACGCTGGGTGGAAGGAAATTTGTGGCTCCTCTCAGATTCCAGAACTTTTTCTCACTGAAATGTGAGGGAAAAGTATTTTTTTTGGCAGATTTTGAGGATTGCACAGGATTCTACAAAACATAACCTGGTGAGAGCCCAACAAGTCACCCCATCTTGGATTCCCCTAGGTGTCTACTTTTAAAAAATGCATAGGTTTGGTAGGTTTCCCTAGATGCCGGCTGACCTACAGGCCAAAATCCACAGCTAGGCACTTTGGAAAAAAGAGCTCTGTTTTCTTTGGGAACATGTGATGTGTTCACGTTGTGTTTTGGGACATTTCCTGTTGGCGGCACTAGGCCTACCAACACAAGTGAGGTATCATTTATTATCGGAAGACTTGGTGGAATGCTGGAAGGAAGGAAATTTGTGGCTCCTCTCAGATTCCAGAACTTTCTGTCACCAAAATGTGAAGAAAAAGTGTTTTGGTTTGCCAGATTTTGAGGATTACACAGGATTCTACGAAACAGAACCTGATGAGAGCCCCTCATGTCACCCTATGTTGGATTCCCCTATGTGTCCACTTTTAAAAAATGCACAGGTTTGGTAGATTTCCGTAGGTGCTGGCTGAGCTAGAGGCCAAAATCCACGGCTAGGCACTTTGCACAAAAACAGGTGTGTTTTCTTTGGGAAAATGTGATGTGTCCACGTTGTGTTTTGGGGCATTTCCTGTCGCAGGCACTAGGCCTACCAACACCAGAGAGGTATCATTTATTATCGGAAGACTTGGGGGAACGCTGCATGGAAGGAAATTTGTGGCTCCTCTCAGATTCCAGAACTTTCTCTCACCGAAATGTGAGGGAAAAGTGTTTTTTTGCCACATTTTGAGGTTTCAACAGGATTCTGAGTAACAGAACTATGTGTGAGCCACACAAGTCACCCCATCTTGGATTCCCCCAGGTTTCTACTTTTTAAAAATGCCCAGGTTTGGTAGGTTTCCCTAGCTGCCGGCTGAGCTGGTGCCGAAAATCCATAGATAGGCACTTTGCAAAAAACAGCTGTTTCCTTTGTGAAAATGTGATGTGTCAATGTTGTGTTTTGGGGCATTTCCTGTCGCGGGCACTAGGCCTACCCACACAAGCGAGGTACCATTTTTATCGGGATACTTGAGGGAAACGCTGGGTGGAAGGAAATTTGTGGCTCCTCTCAGATTCCAGAACTTTCTGTCACCGAAATGTAGGAAAAAGTATTTGTTTTGCCAAATTTTTAGGTCTGCACAGGATTCTAGGTATCAGAACCTGGCGAGAGCCCCACACGTCACCCGATCTTAGATTCCCCTATGTGTCTACTTTTAAAAAATGCACAGGTTTGGTAGGTTTCCCTAGGTGCCGGCTGAGATAGAGGCCAAAATCCATGGCTAGGCACGTTGCAAAAAAAAAGGTGTGTTTTCTTTGGTAAAATGTTATGTGTCCACGTTGTGTTTTGGGGCATTTCCTGTCGCAGGCACTAGGCCTACCAACACAAGAGAGGTATCATTTATTATCGGAAGACTTGGGGGAACGCTGCATTGAAGGAAATTTGTGGCTCCTCTCAGATTCCAGAAATTTCTGTCACCAAAGTGTGAGGGAAAAGTGTTTTTTTGCAACATTTTGAGGTTTCAACAGGATTCTGAGTAACAGAACTATGTGGGATGCCCACAAGTCACCCCATTGTGAATTACGCTAGGTGCCTCCTTTTAAAAAATGCACAGGTTTCTAAGGTTTCCCTAGTTGCTGGCTGAGCTAGAAGTCAAAATCCACCGCTAGGCACTTTGCAAAAAACAGCTCTGTTTCTTTTGGGAAAATGTGATGTGTCAATGGTGTGTTTTGGGGCATTTCCTGTCGTGGGCACTACACCTACTCACACAAGCGACATACCATTTTTATCAGGAGACTTGGGGGAACGCTGGGTTGAAGGAAATTTGTGGCTCCTCTCAGATTGCAGAATTTTCTGTCACCGAAATGTGAGAAAAAAGTGTTTTTTTTGGCAGATTTTGAGGATTGCACAGGACTCTAGGAAACACAACCTGGTGAGAGCCCAACAAGTCACCCCATCTTGTATTCCCCTAGGCGTCTACTTTCTAAAAATGCACAGGTTTGATAGGTTTCCCTAGGTGCCGGCTGAGCTAGAGGTCAAAATCCACAGCTAGGCACTTTGCAAAAAAGAGCTCTGTTTTCTTTGAGAAAATGTGATGTGTCCACGTTGTGTTTTGGGGCATTTCCTGTTGCAGGCACTAGGCCTACCAACACAAGTGAGGTACCATTTTTATCGTGATACTTGGGGGAATGCTGGGTGGAAGGAAATTTGTGGCTCCGCTCAGATTTCAGAACTTTCTGTCACCGAAATGTGAGGGAAAAGTGTTTTTTTGCCACATTTTGAGGTTTCAACAGGATTCTGAGTAACAGAACTATGTGTGAGCCACACAAGTCACCCCATCTTGGATTTCCCCAGGTTTCTACTTTTTAAAAATGCCCAGGTTTGGTAGGTTTCCCTAGCTGCCGGCTGAGCTGGAGCCGAAAATCCATAGATAGGCACTTTGCAAAAAACAGCTGTTTCCTTTGTGAAAATGTGATGTGTCAATGTTGTGTTTTGGGGCATTTCCTGTTGCGGGCACTAGACCTACCCACACAAGCGACGTACCATTTTTATTGGGAGACTTAAGGGAACGCTGGGTGGAAGTCAATTTGTGGATCCACTCAGATTCCAGAACTTTCTGTCATGCAAATGTGAGAAAAAGCTTTTGTTTGCGCAAATTGTGAGGTTTGCACAGGATTCTGGGTAACAGAACCTGGTGAAAGCCCCACAAGTCACCCAATCTTGGATTCCCGTGGGTGTCTACTTAAAAAAAATGCACAGGTTTGGTAAGATTCCTTAGGTGCCGGCTGAGTTAGAAGCCAAAATCCACAGCTAGGCACTTTGCAAAAAAACAGCTGTTTCTTTTGGGAACATGTGATGTGTCAATGGTGTGTTTTGGGGCGTTTCCTGCCGTGGGCACTACACGTACTCACACAAGCGACATACCATTTTTATCAGAAGACTTGGGGAAACGCTGGGTGGAAGGAAATTTGTGGCTCCTCTCAGATTCCAGAACTTTTTCTCACTGAAATGTGAGGGAAAAGTATTTTTTTTGGCAGATTTTGAGGATTGCACAGGATTCTACAAAACAGAACCTGGTGAGAGCCCAACAAGTCACCCCATCTTGGATTCCCCTAGGTGTCTACTTTTAAAAAATGCATAGGTTTGGTAGGTTTCCCTAGATGCCGGCTGACCTACAGGCCAAAATCCACAGCTAGGCACTTTGGAAAAAAGAGCTCTGTTTTCTTTGGGAACATGTGATGTGTTCACGTTGTGTTTTGGGACATTTCCTGTTGGCGGCACTAGGCCTACCAACACAAGTGAGGTATCATTTATTATCGGAAGACTTGGTGGAATGCTGGAAGGAAGGAAATTTGTGGCTCCTCTCAGATTCCAGAACTTTCTGTCACCAAAATGTGAAGAAAAAGTGTTTTGGTTTGCCAGATTTTGAGGATTACACAGGATTCTATGAAACAGAACCTGGTGAGAGACCCTCATGTCACCCTATGTTGGATTCCCCTATGTGTCCACTTTTAAAAAATGCACAGGTTTGGTAGATTTCCGTAGGTGCTGGCTGAGCTAGAGGCCAAAATCCACGGCTAGGCACTTTGCACAAAAACAGCTGTGTTTTCTTTGGGAAAATGTGATGTGTCCACGTTGTGTTTTGGGGCATTTCCTGTCGCAGGCACTAGGCCTACCAACACCAGAGAGGTATCATTTATTATCGGAAGACTTGGGGGAACGCTGCATGGAAGGAAATTTGTGGCTCCTCTCAGATTCCATAACTTTCTCTCACCGAAATGTGAGGGAAAAGTGTTTTTTTGCCACATTTTGAGGTTTCAACAGGATTCTGAGTAACAGAACTATGTGTGAGCCACACAAGTCACCCCATCTTGGATTCCCCCAGGTTTCTACTTTTTAAAAATGCCCAGGTTTGGTAGGTTTCCCTAGCTGCGGGCTGAGCTGGTGCCGAAAATCCATAGATAGGCACTTTGCAAAAAACAGCTGTTTCCTTTGTGAAAATGTGATGTGTCAATGTTGTGTTTTGGGGCATTTCCTGTCGCGGGCACTAGGCCTACCCACACAAGCGAGGTACCATTTTTATCGGGATACTTGAGGGAACGCTGGGTGGAAGGAAATTTGTGGCTCCTCTCAGATTCCAGAACTTTCTGTCACCGAAATGTAGGAAAAAGTATTTGTTTTGCCAAATTTTGAGGTCTGCACAGGATTCTAGGTATCAGAACCTGGCGAGAGCCCCACACGTCACCCGATCTTAGATTCCCCTATGTGTCTACTTTTAAAAAATGCACAGGTTTGGTAGGTTTCCCTAGGTGCCGGCTGAGATGGAGGCCAAAATCCACGGCTAGGCACGTTGCAAAAAAAAAGGTGTGTTTTCTTTGGTAAAATGTGATGTGTCCACGTTGTGTTTTGGGGCATTTCCTGTTGCAGGCACTAGGCCTACCAACACAAGAGAGGTATCATTTATTATCGGAAGACTTGGGGGAACGCTGCATTGAAGGAAATTTGTGGCTCCTCTCAGATTCCAGAAATTTCTGTCACCAAAGTGTGAGGGAAAAGTGTTTTTTTGCAACATTTTGAGGTTTCAACAGGATTCTGAGTAACAGAACTATGTGGGATGCCCACAAGTCACCCCATCGTGAATTACGCTAGGTGCCTCCTTTTAAAAAATGCACAGGTTTCTAAGGTTTCCCTAGTTGCTGGCTGAGCTAGAAGTCAAAATCCACCGCTAGGCACTTTGCAAAAAACAGCTCTGTTTCTTTTGGGAAAATGTGATGTGTCAATGGTGTGTTTTGGGGCATTTCCTGTCATGGGCACTACACCTACTCACACAAGCGACATACCATTTTTATCAGGAGACTTGGGGGAACGCTGGGTTGAAGGAAATTTGTGGCTCCTCTCAGATTGCAGAATTTTCTGTCACCGAAATGTGAGGAAAAAGCGTTTTTTTTGGCAGATTTTGAGGATTGCACAGGATTCTAGGAAACATAACCTGGTGAGAGCCCAACAAGTCACCCCATCTTGTATTCCCCTAGGTGTCTACTTTCTAAAAATGCACAGGTTTGGTAGGTTTCCCTAGGTGCCGGCTGAGCTAGAGGTCAAAATCCACAGCTAGGCACTTTGGAAAAAAGAGCTCTGTTTTCTTTGAGAAAATGTGATGTGTCCACGTTGTGTTTTGGGGCATTTCCTGTTGCAGGCACTAGGCCTACCAACACAAGTGAGGTACCATTTTTATCGTGATACTTGGGGGAATGCTGGGTGGAAGGAAATTTGTGGCTCCGCTCAGATTTCAGAACTTTCTGTCACCGAAATGTGAGGGAAAAGTGTTTTTTTGCCAAATTTTGAGGTTTGAACAGGATTCTGAGTAACTGAACTATGTGAGAGCCCCACAAGTCACCCCATCGTGGATTAACCTAGGTGTCTACTTTTTAAAAATGCACAGGTTTGTAAGGTTTCCATAGGTGCTGGCTGAGCTAGAGGCCAAAATTCACCGCTAGGCACTTTGCAAAAAAGAGCTCTGTTTTCTTTGGGAAAATATGATGTGTCCACGTTGTGTTTTGGGGCATTTCCTGTCGTGGGCACTAGACCTACCCACACAAGCGATGTACGATTTGTATTGGGAGACTTAGGGGAACGCTGGGTGGAAGTCAATTTGTGGCTCCTCTCAGATTGCAGAATTTTCTGTCACCGAAATGTGAGGAAAAAGTGTTTTGTTTGCCAAATTTTTAGATTTGCCCAGGATTCTGAGTAACAGAACCTGCTGAGAGCCCCACAAGTCACCCCATCATGGATTCATCTAGGTGTCTACTTTCTAAAAATGCACAGGTTTGGTAGGTTTCCCTAGGTGCCGGCTGAGCTAGAGGTCAAAATCCACAGCTAGGCACTTTGCAAAAAAGAGCTCTGTTTTCTTTGAGAAAATGTGATGTGTTCACGTTGTGTTTTGGGACATTTCCTGTTGGCGGCACTAGGCCTACCAACACAAGTGAGGTATCATTTATTATCGGAAGACTTGGTGGAATGCTGGAAGGAAGTAAATTTGTGGCTCCTCTCAGATTCCAGAACTTTCTGTCACCAAAATGTGAAGAAAAAGTGTTTTGGTTTGCCAGATTTTGAGGATTACACAGGATTCTACGAAACAGAATCTGGTGAGAGCCCCTCATGTCACCCTATGTTGGATTCCCCTATGTGTCCACTTTAAAAAAATGCACAGGTTTGGTAGATTTCCGTAGGTGCTGGCTGAGCTAGAGGCCAAAATCCACGGCTAGGCACTTTGCACAAAAACAGGTGTGTTTTCTTTGGGAAAATGTGATGTGTCCACGTTGTGTTTTGGGGCATTTCCTGTCACAGGCACTAGGCCTACCAACACAAGTGAGGTACCGATTTTATAGTGATACTTGGGGGAACGCTGGGTGGAAGGAAATTTGGGGCTCTGCTCAGATTCCAGAACTTTCTGTCACCGAAATGTGAGGGAAAAGTGTTTTTTTGACACATTTTGAGGTTTCAACAGGATTCTGAGTAACAGAACTATGTGTGAGCCACACAAGTCACCCCATCTTGGATTCCCCCAGGTTTCTACTTTTTAAAAATGCCCAGGTTTGGTAGGTTTCCCTAGCTGCCGGCTGAGCTGGTGCCGAAAATCCATAGATAGGCACTTTGCAAAAAACAGCTGTTTCCTTTGTGAAAATGTGATGTGTCAATGTTGTGTTTTGGGGCATTTCCTGTTGCGGGCACTAGACCTACCCACACAAGCGACGTACCATTTTTATTGGGAGACTTAAGGGAACGCTGGGTGGAAGTGAATTTGTGGATCCACTCAGATTCCAGAACTTTCTGTCATGCAAATGTGAGGAAAAAGGTTTTGTTTGCGCAAATTGTGAGGTTTGCACAGAATTCTGGGTAACAGAACCTGGTGAAAGCCCCACAAGTCACCAAATCTTGGATTCCCGTGGGTGTCTACTTTTCAAAAATGCACAGGTTTGGTAAGATTCCTTAGGTGCCGGCTGAGTTAGAGGCCAAAATCCACAGCTAGGCACTTTGCAAAAAAGCAGCTCTGTTTCTTTTGGGAACATGTGATGTGTCAATGGTGTGTTTTGGGGCATTTCCTGTCGTGGGCACTACACCTACTCACACAAGCGACATACCATTTTTATCAGAAGACTTGGGGAAACGCTGGGTGGAAGGAAATTTGTGGCTCCTCTCAGATTCCGGAACTTTCTGTCACCGAAATGTGAGGGAAAAGTGTTTTTTTTGGCAGATTTTGAGGATGGCACAGGATTCTACGAAACAGAACCTTGTGAGAGCCCAACAAGTCACCCCATCTTGGACTCCCCTAGGTGTCTACTTTTGAAAAATGCATAGGTTTGGTAGTTTTCCCTAGATGCCGGCTGACCTACAGGCCAAAATCCACAGCTAGGCACTTCGGAAAAAAGAGATCTGTTTTCTTTGGGAAAATGTGATGTGCCCACGTTGTGTTTTGGTGCATTTCCTGTCGCAGGCACGAGGCCTACCAACACAAGCGAGGTATCATTTATTATCTGAAGACTTGGGGGAACGCTGGGTGGAAGGAAATTTGTGGCTCCTCTCCGATTCCAGAACTTTCTGTCACCGAAGTGTGAGGGAAAAGTGTTTTTTTGCAACATTTTGAGGGTTCAACAGGATTCTGAGTAACAGAACTATGTGGGAGCCCCACAAGTCACCCCATCGTGAATTACGCTAGGTGCCGCCTTTTAAAAAATGCTCAGGTTTCTAAGGTTTCCCTAGGTGCTGGCAGAGCTAGAGGTCAAAATCCACCGCTAGGCACTTTGCAAAAAACAGCTCTGTTTTCTTCGGGAAGATGTGATGTGTCCACAATGAGTTTTGGGGCATTTCCTGTCGCGGGCACTAGGCCTACCCACACAAGCGAGGTACCATTTTTATTGGGATACTTGAGGGAACGCTGGGTGGAAGGAAATTTGTGGCTCCTCTCAGATTCCAGAACTTTCTGTCACCGAAATGTAGGAAAAAGTATTTGTTTTGCCAAATTTTGAGGTCTGCACAGGATTCTAGGTATCAGACCCTGGCGAGAGCCCCACACGTCACCCGATCTTAGATTCCCCTATGTGTCTACTTTTAAAAAATGCACAGGTTTGGTAGGTTTCCCTAGGTGCCAGCTGAGATAGAGGCCAAAATCCACGGCTAGGCACGTTGCAAAAAAAAAGGTGTGTTTTCTTTGGTAAAATGTGATGTGTCCACGTTGTGTTTTGGGGCATTTCCTGTCGCAGGCACTAGGCCTACCAACACCAGAGAGGTATCATTTATTATCGGAAGACTTGGGGGAACGCTGCATTGAAGGAAATTTGTGGCTCCTCTCCGATTCCAGAACTTTCTGTCACCGAAGTGTGAGGGAAAAGTGTTTTTTTGCAACATTTTGAGGGTTCAACAGGATTCTGAGTAACAGAACTATGTGGGAGCCCCACAAGTCACCCCATCGTGAATTACGCTAGGTGCCGCCTTTTAAAAAATGCTCAGGTTTCTAAGGTTTCCCTAGGTGCTGGCAGAGCTAGAGGTCAAAATCCACCGCTAGGCACTTTGCAAAAAACAGCTCTGTTTTCTTCGGGAAGATGTGATGTGTCCACAATGAGTTTTGGGGCATTTCCTGTCGCGGGCACTAGGCCTACCCACACAAGCGAGGTACCATTTTTATTGGGATACTTGAGGGAACGCTGGGTGGAAGGAAATTTGTGGCTCCTCTCAGATTCCAGAACTTTCTGTCACCGAAATGTAGGAAAAAGTATTTGTTTTGCCAAATTTTGAGGTCTGCACAGGATTCTAGGTATCAGACCCTGGCGAGAGCCCCACACGTCACCCGATCTTAGATTCCCCTATGTGTCTACTTTTAAAAAATGCACAGGTTTGGTAGGTTTCCCTAGGTGCCAGCTGAGATAGAGGCCAAAATCCACGGCTAGGCACGTTGCAAAAAAAAAGGTGTGTTTTCTTTGGTAAAATGTGATGTGTCCACGTTGTGTTTTGGGGCATTTCCTGTCGCAGGCACTAGGCCTACCAACACCAGAGAGGTATCATTTATTATCGGAAGTCTTGGGGGAACGCTGCATTGAAGGAAATTTGTGGCTCCTCTCAGATTCCAGAAATTTCTGTCACCAAAGTGTGAGGGAAAAGTGTTTTTTTGCAACATTTTGAGGTTTCAACAGGATTCTGAGTAACAGAACTATGTGGGATGCCCACAAGTCACCCCATCGTGAATTACGCTAGGTGCCTCCTTTAAAAAAATGCACAGGTTTCTAAGGTTTCCCTAGTTGCTGGCTGAGCTAGAAGTCAAAATCCACTGCTAGGCACTTTGCAAAAAACAGCTCTGTTTCTTTTGGGAAAATGTGATGTGTCAATGGTGTGTTTTGGGGCATTTCCTGTCGTGGGCACTACACCTACTCACACAAGCGACATACCATTTTTATCAGGAGACTTGGGGGAACGCTGGGTTGAAGGAAATTTGTGGCTCCTCTCAGATTGCAGAATTTTCTGTCACCGAAATGTGAGGAAAAAGTGTTTTTTTTGGCAGATTTTGAGGATTGCACAGGATTCTAGGAAACACAACCTGGTGAGAGCCCAACAAGTCACCCCATCTTGTATTCCCCTATGCGTCTACTTTCTAAAAATGCACAGGTTTGGTAGGTTTCCCTAGGTGCCGGCTGAGCTAGAGACCAAAATCCACAGCTAGGCACTTTGCAAAAAACAGCTCTGTTTTCTTTGAGAAAATGTGATGTGTCCACGTTGTGTTTTGGGGCATTTCCTGTTGCAGGCACTAGGCCTACCAACACAAGTGAGGTACCATTTTTATCGTGATACTTGGGGGAATGCTGGGTGGAAGGAAATTTGTGGCTCCGCTCAGATTGCAGAATTTTCTGTCACCGAAATGTGAGGAAAAAGTGTATTGTTTGCCAAATTTTTAGATTTGCCCAGGATTCTGAGTAACAGAACCTGTTGAGAGCCCCACAAGTCACCCCATCATGGATTCATCTAGGTGTCTCCTTTAAAAAAATGCACAGGTTTGGTAGGATTCCATAGGTGCCGGTCGAGCTGGAGACCAAAATCCACAGCTCGGCACTTTGCAAAAAACAGCTCTGCTTTCTTTGGGAAAATGTTATGTGTCCACGTTGTGTTTTGGGGCATTTCCTGTTGCAGGCACTAGGCCTACCAACACAAGTGAGGTACCATTTTTATAGTGATACTTGGGGGAACGCTGGGTGGAAGGAAATTTGTGGCTCTGCTCAGATTCCAGAACTTTCTCTCACCGAAATGTGAGGGAAAAGTTTTTTTTTGCCACATTTTGAGGTTTCAACAGGATTCTGAGTAACAGAACTGTGTGTGAGCCACACAAGTCACCCCATCTTGGATTCCCCCAGGTTTCTACTTTTTAAAAATGCACAGGTTTGATAGGTTTCCCTAGCTGCCGGCTGAGCTGGAGCCGAAAATCCATAGATAGGCACTTTTAAAAAAACAGCTGTTTTCTTTGTGAAAATGTGATGTGTCAATGTTGTGTTTTGGAGCATTTCCTGTTGCGGGCACTAGACCTACCCACACAAGCGACGTACCATTTTTATTGGGAGACTTAAGGGAACGCTGGGTGAAAGTCAATTTGTGGATCCACTCAGATTCCAGAACTTTCTGTCATGCAAATGTGAGGAAAAAGGTTTTGTTTGGGCAAATTGTGAGGTTTGCACAGGATTCTGGGTAACAGAACCTGGTGAAAGCCCCACAAGTCACCCAATCTTGGATTCCCGTGGGTGTCTACTTTTAAAAAATGCACAGGTTTGGTCAGATTCCTTAGGTGCCGGCTGAGTTAGAGGCCAAAATCCACAGCTAGGCACTTTGCAAAAAGCAGCTCTGTTTCTTTTGGGAACATGTGATGTGTCAATGGTGTATTTTGGGGCGTTTCCTGCCGTGGGCACTACCCCTACTCACACAAGCGACATACCATTTTTATCAGAAGACTTGGGGAAACGCTGGGTGGAAGGAAATTTGTGGCTCCTCTCAGATTCCAGAACTTTCTGTCACCGAAATGTGAGGGAAAAGTATTTTTTTGGGCAGATTTTGAGGATTGCACTGGATTCTACGAAACAGAACCTGGTGAGAGCCCAACAAGTCACCCCATCTTTGATTCCCCTAGGCGTCTACTTTCTAAAAATGCACAGGTTTGGTAGGTTTCCCTAGGTGCCGGCTGAGCTAGAGGTCAAAATCCACAGCTAGGCACTTTGCAAAAAAGAGCTCTGTTTTCTTTGAGAAAATGTGATGTGTTCACGTTGTGTTTTGGTACATTTCCTGTTGGCGGCACTAGGCCTACCAACACAAGTGAGGTATCATTTATTATCGGAAGACTTGGTGGAATGCTGGAAGGAAGTAAATTTGTGGCTCCTCTCAGATTCCAGAACTTTCTGTCACCAAAATGTGAAGAAAAAGTGTTTTGGTTTGCCAGATTTTGAGGATTACACAGGATTCTACGAAACAGAATCTGGTGAGAGCCCCTCATGTCACCCTATGTTGGATTCCCCTATGTGTCCACTTTAATAAAATGCACAGGTTTGGTAGATTTCCGTAGGTGCTGGCTGAGCTAGAGGCCAAAATCCACGGCTAGGCACTTTGCACAAAAACAGGTGTGTTTTCTTTGGGAAAATGTGATGTGTCCACGTTGTGTTTTGGGGCATTTCCTGTCGCAGGCACTAGGCCTACCAACACCAGAGAGGTATCATTTATTATCGGAAGACTTGGGGGAACACTGCATGGAAGGAAATTTGTGGCTCCTCTCCGATTCCAGAACTTTCTGTCACCGAAGTGTGAGGGAAAAATGTTTTTTTGCAACATTTTGAGGGTTCAACAGGATTCTGAGTAACAGAACTATGTGGGAGCCCCACAAGTCACCCCATCGTGAATTACGCTAGGTGCCGCCTTTTAAAAATTGCTCAGGTTTCTAAGGTTTCCCTAGGTGCTGGCAGAGCTAGAGGTCAAAATCCACCGCTAGGCACTTTGCAAAAAACAGCTCTGTTTTCTTTGGGAAAATGTGATGTGTCCACAATGAGTTTTGGGGCATTTCCTGTCGCGGGCACTAGGCCTACCCACACAAGCGAGGTACCATTTTTATCAGGATACTTGAGGGAACGCTGGGTGGAAGGAAATTTGTGGCTCCTCTCAGATTCCAGAACTTTCTGTCACCGAAATGTAGGAAAAAGTATTTGTTTTGCCAAATTTTGAGGTCTGCACAGGATTCTAGGTATCAGAACCTGGCGAGAGCCCCACACGTCACCCGATCTTAGATTCCCCTATGTGTCTACTTTTAAAAAATGCACAGGTTTGGTAGGTTTCCCTAGGTGCCGGCTGAGATAGAGGCCAAAATCCACGGCTAGGCACGTTGCAAAAAAAAAGGTGTGTTTTCTTTGGTAAAATGTGATGTGTCCACGTTGTGTTTTGGGGCATTTCCTGTCGCAGGCACTAGGCCTACCAACACAAGAGAGGTATCATTTATTATCGGAAGACTTGGGGGAACGCTGCATTGAAGGAAATTTGTGGCTCCTCTCAGATTCCAGAAATTTCTGTCACCAAAGTGTGAGGGAAAAGTGTTTTTTTGCAACATTTTGAGGTTTCAACAGGATTCTGAGTAACAGAACTATGTGGGATGCCCACAAGTCACCCCATCGTGAATTACGCTAGGTGCCTCCTTTTAAAAAATGCACAGGTTTCTAAGGTTTCCCTAGTTGCTGGCTGAGCTAGAAGTCAAAATCCACAGCTAGGCACTTTGCAAAAAAGAGCTCTGTTTTCTTTGAGAAAATGTGATGTGTCCACGTTGTGTTTTGGGGCATTTCCTGTTGCAGGCACTAGGCCTACCAACACAAGTGAGGTACCATTTTTATCGTGATACTTGGGGGAATGCTGGGTGGAAGGAAATTTGTGGCTCCGCTCAGATTTCAGAACTTTCTGTCACCGAAATGTGAGGGAAAAGTGTTTTTTTGCCACATTTTGAGGTTTCAACAGGATTCTGAGTAACAGAACTATGTGTGAGCCACACAAGTCACCCCATCTTGGATTTCCCCAGGTTTCTACTTTTTAAAAATGCCCAGGTTTGGTAGGTTTCCCTAGCTGCCGGCTGAGCTGGAGCCGAAAATCCATAGATAGGCACTTTGCAAAAAACAGCTGTTTCCTTTGTGAAAATGTGATGTGTCAATGTTGTGTTTTGGGGCATTTCCTGTTGCGGGCACTAGACCTACCCACACAAGCGACGTACCATTTTTTTTGGGAGACTTAAGGGAACGCTGGGTGGAAGTCAATTTGTGGATCCACTCAGATTCCAGAACTTTCTGTCATGCAAATGTGAGAAAAAGCTTTTGTTTGCGCAAATTGTGAGGTTTGCACAGGATTCTGGGTAACAGAACCTGGTGAAAGCCCCACAAGTCACCCAATCTTGGATTCCCGTGGGTGTCTACTTTTAAAAAATGCACAGGTTTTGTAAGATTCCTTAGGTGCCGGCTGAGTTAGAAGCCAAAATCCACAGCTAGGCACTTTGCAAAAAAACTGCTGTTTCTTTTGGGAAAATGTGATGTGTCAATGGTGTGTTTTGGGGCATTTCCTGTCGTGGGCACTACACGTACTCACACAAGCGACATACCATTTTTATCAGAAGACTTGGGGAAACGCTGGGTGGAAGGAAATTTGTGGCTCCTCTCAGATTCCAGAACTTTCTGTCACCGAAATGTGAGGGAAAAGTGTTTTTTTTGGCAGATTTTGAGGATTGCACAGGATTCTACAAAACAGAACCTGGTGAGAGCCCAACAAGTCACCCCATCTTGGATTCCCCTAGGTGTCTACTTTTAAAAAATGCATAGGTTTGGTAGGTTTCCCTAGATGCCGGCTGACCTACAGGCCAAAATCCACAGCTAGGCACTTTGGAAAAAAGAGCTCTGTTTTCTTTGGGAACATGTGATGTGCCCACAATGTGTTTTGGGGCATTTCCTGTTGCAGGCACAAGGCCTACCAACACAAGTGAGGTACCATTTTTATCTGGAGACTTGGGGGAACACAGGGTAGAAGGAAATCTGTGGCTCCTCTCAGATTCCAGAACTTTCTGTCACCGAAATGTGGGAAAAAGTGGTTTTTTTTGCCAAATTGTGAGGTTTGCACAGGATTCTGGGTAACAGAACCTGCCGAGAGCCCCACACGTCACCCCATCTTAGATTCCCCTATGTGTCCACTTTTAAAAAATGCACAGGTTTGGTAGGTTTCCCTAGGTGGCGGCTGAGCTAGAGGCCAAAATCCACAGCTAGGCACTTTGCACAAAAACAGGTGTGTTTTCTTTGGGAAAATGTGATGTGTCCACCTTGTGTTTTGGGGCATTTCCTGTCGCAGGCACTAGGCCTACCAACACCAGAGAGGTATCATTTATTATCGGAAGACTTGGGGGAACGCTGCATGGAAGGAAATTTGTGACTCCTCTCAGATTCCAGAACTTTCTGTCACGAAGTGTGAGGGAAAAGTGTTTTTTTGCAACATTTTGAGGTTTCAACAGGATTCTGAGTAACAGAACTATGTGGGATGCCCACAAGTCACCCCATCGTGAATTACGCTAGGTGCCTCCTTTTAAAAAATGCACAGGTTTCTAAGGTTTCCCTAGTTGCTGGCTGAGCTAGAAGTCAAAATCCACCGCTAGGCACTTTGCAAAAAACAGCTCTGTTTCTTTTGGGAAAATGTGATGTGTCAATGGTGTGTTTTGGGGCATTTCCTGTCGTGGGCACTACACCTACTCACACAAGCGACATACCATTTTTATCAGGAGACTTGGGGGAACGCTGGGTTCAAGGAAATTTGTGGCTCCTCTCAGATTGCAGAATTTTCTGTCACCGAAATGTGAGGAAAAAGTGTTTTATTTGGCAGATTTTGAGGATTGCACAGGATTCTAGGAAACACAACCTGGTGAGAGCCCAACAGGTCACCCCATCTTGTATTCCCCTAGGCGTCTACTTTCTAAAAATGCACAGGTTTGGTAGGTTTCCCTAGGTGCCGGCTGACCTACAGGCCAAAATCCACAGCTAGGCACTTTGGAAAAAAGAGCTCTGTTTTCTTTGAGAAAATGTGATGTGTCCACGTTGTGTTTTGGGGCATTTCCTGTTGCAGGCACTAGGCCTACCAACACAAGTGAGGTACCATTTTTATCGTGATACTTGGGGGAATGCTGGGTGGAAGGAAATTTGTGGCTCCGCTCAGATTTCAGAACTTTCTGTCACCGAAATGTGAGGGAAAAGTGTTTTTTTGTCAAATTTCGAGGTTTGAATAGGATTCTGAGTAACCGAACTATGTGAGAGCCCCAGAAGTCACCCCATCGTGGATTAACCTAGGTGTCTACTTTTTAAAAATGCACAGGTTTGTAAGGTTTCCATAGGTGCTGGCTGAGCTAGAGGCCAAAATTCACCGCTAGGCACTTTGCAAAAAAGAGCTCTGTTTTCTTTGGGAAAATATGATGTGTCCACGTTGTGTTTTGGGGCATTTCCTGTCGTGGGCACTAGAACTACCCACACAAGCAATGTACGATTTTTATTGGGAGACTTAGGGGAACGCTGGGTGGAAGTCAATTTGTGGCTCCTCTCAGATTGCAGAATTTTCTGTCACCGAAATGTGAGGAAAAAGTGTTTTGTTTGCCAAATTTTTAGATTTGCCCAGGATTCCGAGTAACAGAACCTGTTGAGAGCCCCACAAGTCACCCCATCATGGATTCATCTAGGTGTCTACTTTAAAAGAATGCACAGGTTTGGTAGGAATCCATAGGTGCCGGTCGAGCTGGAGACCAAAACCCACAGCTCGGCACTTTGCAAAAAACAGCTCTGTTTTCTTTGGGAAAATGTTATGTGTCCACGTTGTGTTTTGGGGCATTTCCTGTTGCAGGCACTAGGCCTACCAACATAAGTGAGGTACCATTTTTATAGTGATACTTGGGGGAACGCTGGGTGGAAGGAAATTTGTGGCTCTGCTCAGATTCCAGAACTTTCTCTCACCGAAATGTGAGGGCAAAGTTTTTTTTTGCCACATTTTGAGGTTTCAACAGGATTCTGAGTAACAGAACTGTGTGTGAGCCACACAAGTCACCCCATCTTGGATTCCCCCAGGTTTCTACTTTTTAAAAATGCACAGATTTGATAGGTTTCCCTAGCTGCCGGCTGAGCTGGAGCCGAAAATCCATAGATAGGCACTTTTTAAAAAAACAGCTGTTTTCTTTGTGAAAATGTGATGTGTCAATGTTGTGTTTTGGAGCATTTCCTGTTGCGGGCACTAGACCTACCCACACAAGCGACGTACCATTTTTATTGGGAGACTTAAGGGAACGCTGGGTGAAAGTCAATTTGTGGATCCACTCAGATTCCAGAACTTTCTGTCATGCAAATGTGAGGAAAAAGGTTTTGTTTGGGCAAATTGTGAGGTTTGCACAGGATTCTGGGTAACAGAACCTGGTGAAAGCCCCACAAGTAACCCAATCTTGGATTCCCGTGGGTGTCTACTTTTAAAAATTCACAGGTTTGGTCAGATTCCTTAGGTGCCGGCTGAGTTAGAGGCCAAAATCCACAGCTAGGCACTTTGCAAAAAAGCAGCTCTGTTTCTTTTGGGAACATGTGATGTGTCAATGGTGTGTTTTGGGACGTTTCCTGCCGTGGGCACTACACCTACTCACACAAGCGACATACCATTTTTATCAGAAGACTTGGAGAAACGCTGGGTGGAAGGAAATTTGTGGCTCCTCTCAGATTCCAGAACTTTTTGTCACTGAAATGTGAGGGAAAAGTATTTTTTTGGGCAGATTTTGAGGATTGCACTGGATTCTACGAAACAGAACCTGGTGAGAGCCCAACAAGTCACCCCATCTTGGATTCCCCTAGGTGTCTACTTTTGAAAAATGCATAGGTTTGGTAGGTTTCCCTAGATACTGGCTGACCTACAGGCCAAAATCCACAGCTAGGCACTTTGGAAAAAAGAGCTCTGTTTTCTTTGGGAACATGTGATGTGTTCACGTTGTGTTTTGGGACATTTCCTGTTGGCGGCACTAGGCCTACCAACACAAGTGAGGTATCATTTATTATCGGAAGACTTGGTGGAATGCTGGAAGGAAGGAAATTTGTGGCTCCTCTCAGATTCCAGAACTTTCTGTCACCAAAATGTGAAGAAAAAGTGTTTTGGTTTGCCAGATTTTGAGGATTACACAGGATTCTACGAAACAGAACCTGGTGAGAGCCCCTTATGTCACCCTATGTTGGATTCCCCTATGTGTCCACTTTTAAAAAATGCACAGGTTTGGTAGATTTCCGTAGGTGCTGGCTGATCTAGAGGCCAAAATCCACGGCTAGGCACTTTGCACAAAAACAGGTGTGTTTTCTTTGGGAAAATGTGATGTGTCCACGTTGTGTTTTGGGGCATTTCCTGTCGCAGGCACTAGGCCTACCAACACCAGAGAGGTATCATTTATTATCGGAAGACTTGGGGGAACGCTGCATGGAAGGAAATTTGTGGCTCCTCTCAGATTCCAGAACTTTCTCTCACCGAAATTTGAGGGAAAAGTGTTTTTTTGCCACATTTTGAGGTTTCAACAGGATTCTGAGTAACAGAACTATGTGTGAGCCACACAAGTCACCCCATCTTGGATTCCCCCAGGTTTCTATTTTTTAAAAATGCCCTGGTTTGGTAGGTTTCCCTAGCTGCCGGCTGAGCTGGTGCCGAAAATCCATAGATAGGGACTTTGCAAAAAACAGCGGTTTCCTTTCTGAAAATGTGATGTGTCAATGTTGTGTTTTGGGGCATTTCCAGTTGCGGGCACTGGACCTACCCACACAAGCGACGTACCATTTTTATTGGGAGACTTAAGGGAACGCTGGGTGGAAGTGAATTTGTGGATCCACTCAGATTCCAGAACTTTCTGTCATGCAAATGTGAGGAAAAAGGTTTTGTTTGCGCAAATTGTGAGGTTTGCACAGAATTCTGGGTAACAGAACCTGGTGAAAGCCCCACAAGTCACCAAATCTTGGATTCCCGTGGGTGTCTACTTTTCAAAAATGCACAGGTTTGGTAAGATTCCTTAGGTGCCGGCTGAGTTAGAGGCCAAAATCCACAGCTAGGCACTTTGCAAAAAAGCAGCTCTGTTTCTTTTGGGAACATGTGATGTGTCAATGGTGTGTTTTGGGGCATTTCCTGTCGTGGGCACTACACCTACTCACACAAGCGACATACCATTTTTATCAGAAGACTTGGGGAAACGCTGGGTGGAAGGAAATTTGTGGCTCCTCTCAGATTCCAGAACTTTCTGTCACCGAAATGTGAGGGAAAAGTGTTTTTTTTGGCAGATTTTGAGGATGGCACAGGATTCTACGAAACAGAACCTGGTGAGAGCCCAACAAGTCACCCCATCTTGGATTCCCCTAGGTGTCTACTTTTGAAAAATGCATAGGTTTGGTAGTTTTCCCTAGGTGCTGGCAGAGCTAGAGGTCAAAATCCACCGCTATGCACTTTGCAAAAAACAGCTCTGTTTTCTTTGGGAAGATGTGATGTGTCCACAATGAGTTTTGGGACATTTCCTGTCGCGGGCACTAGGCCTACCCACACAAGCGAGGTACCATTTTTATTGGGATACTTGAGGGAACGCTGGGTGGAAGGAAATTTGTGGCTCCTCTCAGATTCCAGAACTTTCTGTCACCGAAATGTAGGAAAAAGTATTTGTTTTGCCAAATTTTGAGGTCTGCACAGGATTCTAGCTATCAGAACCTGGCGAGAGCCCCACACGTCACCCGATCTTAGATTCCCCTATGTGTCTAGTTTTAAAAAATGCACAGGTTTGGTAGGTTTCCCTAGGTGCCGGCTGAGATAGAGGCCAAAATCCACGGCTAGGCACGTTGGAAAAAAAAAGGTGTGTTTTCTTTGGGAAAATGTGATGTGTCCACGTTGTGTTTTGGGGCATTTCCTGTCGCAGGCACTAGGCCTACCAACACAAGAGAGGTATCATTTATTATCGGAGGACTCGGGGGAACGCTGCATTGAAGGAAATTTGTGGCTCCTCTCAGATTCCAGAAATTTCTGTCACCAAAGTGTGAGGAAAAAGTGTTTTTGTTTCCCAGATTTTGAGGATTGCACAGGATTCTAAGTAACAGAACCTAGTGTGAGCCACACAAATCACCCCATCTTGGATTCCTCCAGGTTTCTACTTTTTAAAAATGCACAGGTTTGGTAGGTTTCCCTAGCTGCCGGCTGAGCTGGAGCCCAAAATCCATAGATAGGCACTTTGCAAAAAACAGCTCTGTTTCCTTTGGGAAAATGGAATGTGTCAATGTTGTGTTTTGGGGCATTTCCTGTCATGGTCACTAGACCTACCCACACAAGCGAGGTACCATTTGTATTGGGTGACCTGGGGGAACACTGGGTGGGAGTACATTTTTGGCTCCTCTCAGATTCCAGAACTTTCTGTCATTGAAATGTGCGGGAAAAGTGTTTTTTTTGCCAAATTTAGAGATTTGCCCAGGATACCGAGTAACAGAACCTGTTGAGAGCCCCACAAGTCACCCCATCATGGATTCATCTAGGTGTCTACTTTAAAAAAATGCACAGGTTTGGTAGGATTCCATAGGTGCCGGTCGAGCTGGAGACCAAAATCCACAGCTCGGCACTTTGCAAAAAACAGCTCTGTTTTCTTTGGGAAAATGTTATGTGTCCACGTTGTGTTTTGGGGCATTTCCTGTCGCAGGCACTAGGCCTACCAACACAAGTGAGGTACCATTTTTATAGTGATACTTGGGGGAACGCTGGGTGGAAGGAAATTTGTGGCTCTGCTCAGATTCCAGAACTTTCTCTCACCGAAATGTGAGGGAAAAGTTTTATTTTGACACATTTTGAGGTTTCAACAGGATTCTGAGTAACAGAACTGTGTGTGAGCCACACAAGTCACCCCATCTTGGATTCCCCCAGGTTTCTACTTTTTAAAAATGCACAGGTTTGATAGGTTTCCCTAGCTGCCGGCTGAGCTGGAGCCGAAAATCCATAGATAGGCACTTTTAAAAAAAAAGCTGTTTTCTTTGTGAAAATGTGATGTGTCAATGTTGTGTTTTGGGGCATTTCCTGTTGCGGGCACTAGACCTACCCACACAAGCGATGTACCATTTTTATTGGGAGACTTAAGGGAACGCTGGGTGAAAGTCAATTTGTTGATCCACTCAGATTCCAGAACTTTCTGTCATGCAAATGTGAGGAAAAAGGTTTTGTTTGGGCAAATTGTGAGGTTTGCACAGGATTCTGGGTAACAGAACCTGGTGAAATCCCCACAAGTCACCCAATCTTGGATTCCCGTGGGTGTCTACTTTTAAAAAATGCACAGGTTTGGTCAGATTCCTTAGGTGCCGGCTGAGTTAGAGGCCAAAATCCACAGCTAGGCACTTTGCAAAAAAGCAGCTCTGTTTCTTTTGGGAACATGTGATGTGTCAATGGTGTGTTTTGGGGCGTTTCCTGTCGTGGGCACTACACCTACTCACACAAGCGACATACCATTTTTATCAGAAGACTTGGGGAAACGCTGGGTGGAAGGAAATTTGTGGCTCCTCTCAGATTCCAGAACTTTCTGTCACCGAAATGTGAGGGAAAAGTGTTTTTTTTGGCAGATTTTGAGGATTGCACAGGATTCTACGAAACAGAACCTGGTGAGAGCCCAACAAGTCACCCCATCTTGGATTCCTCTAGGTGTCTACTTTTGATAAATGCATAGGTTTGGTAGGTTTCCCTAGATGCCGGCTGACCTACAGGCCAAAATCCACCGCTAGGCACTTTGGAAAAAAGAGCTCTGTTTTCTTTGGGAACATGTGATGTGTTCACGTTGTGTTTTGGGACATTTCCTGTTGGCGGCACTAGGCCTACCAACACAAGTGAGGAATCATTTATTATCGGAAGACTTGGTGGAATGCTGGAAAGAAGGAAATTTGTGGCTCCTCTCAGATTCCAGAACTTTCTGTCACCAAACTGTGAAGAAAAAGTGTTTTGGTTTGCCAGATTTTGAGGATTACACAGGATTCTACGAAACAGAACCTGGTGAGAGCCCCTCATGTCACCCTATGTTGGATTCCCCTATGTGTCCACTTTTAAAAAATGCACAGGTTTGGTAGATTTCCGTAGGTGGTGGCTGAGCTAGAGGCCAAAATCCACGGCTAGGCACTTTGCACAAAAACAGGTGTGTTTTCTTTGGGAAAATGTGATGTGTCCACGTTGTGTTTTGGGGCATTTCCTGTCGCAGGCACTAGGCCTACCAACACCAGAGAGGTATCATTTATTATCGGAAGACTTGGGGGAACGCTGCATGGAAGGAAATTTGTGGCTCCTCTCAGATTCCAGAACTTTCTGTCACCAAAATGTGAAGAAAAAGTGTTTTGGTTTGCCAGATTTTGAGGATTGCACAGGATTCTACGAAACAGAACCTGGTGAGAGCCCCACATGTCACCCTATGTTGGATTCTCTTATGTGTCCACTTTAAAAAAATGCACAGGTTTGGTAGATTTCCATAGGTGCTGGCTGAGTTAGAGGCCAAAATCCACGGCTAGGCACTTTGCACAAAAACAGGTGTGTTTTCTTTGGGAAAATGTGATGTGTCCACGTTGTGTTTTGGGGCATTTCCTGTCGCAGGCACTAGGCCTACCAACACCAGAGAGGTATCATTTATTATCGGAAGACTTGGGGGAACGCTGCATGGAAGGAAATTTGTGGCTCCTCTCAGATTCCAGAACTTTCTGTCACGAAGTGTGAGGGAAAAGTGTTTTTTTGCAACATTTTGAGGTTTCAACAGGATTCTGAGTAACAGAACTATGTGGGAGCCCCACAAGTCACCCCATCGTGAATTACGCTAGGTGCCTCCTTTTAAAAAATGCACAGGTTTCTAAGGTTTCCCTAGTTGCTGGCTGAGCTAGAAGTCAAAATCCACCGCTAGGCACTTTGCAAAAAACAGCTCTGTTTCTTTTGGGAAAATGTGATGTGTCAATGGTGTGTTTTGGGGCATTTCCTGTCGTGGGCACTACACCTACTCACACAAGCGACATACCATTTTTATCAGGAGACTTGGGGGAACGCTGGGTTGAAGGAAATTTGTGGCTCCTCTCAGATTGCAGAATTTTCTGTCACCGAAATGTGAGGAAAAAGTGTTTTTTTTGGCAGATTTTGAGGATTGCACATGATTCTAGGAAACACAATCTGGTGAGAGCCCAACAAGTCACCCCATCTTGTATTCCCCTAGGCGTCTACTTTTTAAAAATGCACAGGTTTGGTAGGTTTCCCTAGCTGCCGGCTGAGCTGGAGCCCAAAATCTATAGATAGGCACTTTGCAAAAAACAGCTCTGTTTCCTTTGGGAAAATGTGATGTGTCAATGTTGTGTTTTGGGACATTTCCTGTCGCGGGCACTAGACCTACCCACACAAGCGACGTACCATTTTTATTGGGAGACTTAGGGGACCGCTGGGTGGAAGTCAATTTGTGGATCCACTCAGATTTCAGAACTTTCTGTCATGCAAATGTGATGAAAAACTTTTTTGGGGCAAATTGTGAGGTTTCCACAGGATTCTGGGTAACAGAACCTGGTCAGAGCCCCACAAGTCACCCAATCTTGGATTCACGTGGGTGTCTACTTTAAAAAAATGCACAGGTTTGGTAAGATTCCCTAGGTGCCGGCTGAGCTAGAGGCCAAAATCCACAGCTAGGCACTTTGCAAAAAAACAGCTCTGTTTCTTTTGGGAAAATGTGATGTGTCAATGGTGTGTTTTGGGGCATTTCCTGTTGTGGGCACTATACCTACTCACACAAGCGACATACCATTTTTATCAGGAGACTTGGGGGAACGCTGGGATGAAGGAAATTTGTGGCTCCTCTCAGATTGCAGAATTTTCTATCACCGTAATGTGAGGAAAAAGTGTTTTTTTGGGCACATTTTGAGGATTGGACAGGATTCTAGGAAGCACAACCTGGTGAGAGCCCAACAAGTCACCCCATCTTGTATTCCCCTAGGCGTCTACTTTCTAAAAATGCACAGGTTTGGTAGGTTTCCCTAGGTGCCGGCTGAGCTAGAGGCCAAAATCCACAGGTAGGCACGTTGGAAAAAAAAAGGTGTGTTTTCTTTGGGAAAATGTGATGTGTCCACGTTGTGTTTTGGGGCATTTCCTGTCACAGGCACTAGGCCTACCAACACAAGAGAGGTATCATTTATAATCGGAGGACTTGGGGGAACGCTGCATTGAAGGAAATTTGTGGCTCCTCTCAGATTCCAGAAATTTCTGTCACCAAAGTGTGAGGAAAAAGTATTTTTGTTTCCCAGATTTTGAGGATTGCACAGGATTCTAAGTAACAGAACCTAGTGTGAGCCACACAAGTCACTCCATCTTGGATTCCTCCAGGTTTCTACTTTTTAAAAATGCACAGGTTTGGTAGGTTTCCCTAGCTGCCGGCTGAGCTGGAGCCCAAAATCCATAGATAGGCACTTTGCAAAAAACAGCTCTGTTTCCTTTGGGAAAATGGAATGTGTCAATGTTGTGTTTTGGGGCATTTCCTGTCATGGTCACTAGACCTACCCACACAAGCGAGGTACCATTTGTATCGAGTGACCTGGGGGAACACTGGGTGGGAGTAAATTTGTGTCTCCTCTCAGATTCCAGAACTTTCTGTCATTGAAATGTGCGGGAAAAGTGTTTTTTTTGCCAAATTTAGAGATTTGCCCAGGATTCCGAGTAACAGAACCTGTTGAGAGCCCCACAAGTCACCCCATCATGGATTCATCTAGGTGTCTACTTTAAAAAAATGCACAGGTTTGGTAGGATTCCATAGGTGCCGGTCGAGCTGGAGACCAAAATCCACAGCTCGGCACTTTGCAAAAAACAGCTCTGTTTTCTTTGGGAAAATGTTATGTGTCCACGTTGTGTTTTGGGGCATTTCCTGTCGCAGGCACTAGGCCTACCAACACAAGTGAGGTACCATTTTTATAGTGATACTTGGGGGAACGCTGGGTGGAAGGAAATTTGTGGCACTGCTCAGATTCAAGAACTTTATCTCACGAAATGTGAGGGAAAAGTTTTGTTTTGACACATTTTGAGCTTTCAACAGGATTCTGAGTAACAGAACTGTGTGTGAGCCACACAAGTCACCCCATCTTGGATTCCCCCAGGTTTCTACTTTTTTAAAATGCCCAGGTTTGGTAGGTTTCCCTAGCTGCCGGCTGAGCTGGAGCCGAAAATCCATAGATAGGCACTTTGCAAAAAACAGCTGTTTCCTTTGTGAAAATGTAATGTGTCAATGTTGTGTTTTGGGGCATTTCCTGTTGCGGGCACTAGACCTACCCACACAAGCGACATACCATTTTTATTGGGAGACTTAAGGGAACGCTGGGTGGAAGTCAATTTGTGGATCCACTCAGATTCCAGAACTTTCTGTCATGCAAATATGAGGAAAAAGGTTTTGTTTGCGCAAATTGTGAGGTTTGCACAGGATTCTGGGTAACAGAACCTGGTGAAAGCCCCACAAGTCACCCAATCTTAGATTCCCGTGGGTGTCTACTTTAAAAAAATGCACAGGTTTGGTAAGATTCCTTAGGTGCCGGCTGACTTAGAGGCCAATATCCACAGCTAGGCACTTTGCAAAAAAACTGCTGGTTTTTTTTAGGAAAATGTGATGTGTCAGTGGTGTGTTTTGGGGCATTTCCTGTTGTGGGCACTACACCTACTCACACAAGCGACATACCATTTTTATCAGAAGACTTGGGGAAACGCTGGGTGGAAGGAAATTGGTGACTCCTCTCAGATTCCAGAACTTTCTGTCACCGAAGTGTGAGGGAAAAGTGTTTTTTTGCAACATTTTGAGGTTTCAACAGGATTCTGAGTAATAGAACTATGTGGGAGCCCCACAACTCACCCCATCGTGAATTACGCTAGGTGCCTCCTTTTAAAAAATGCACAGGTTTCTAAGGTTTCCCTAGGTGCTGGCTGAGCTAGAGGTCAAAATCTACCGCTAGGCACTCTGCAAAAAAGAGCTCTGTTTTCTTTGGGAACATGTGATGTGTCCACAATGTGTTTTGGGGCATTTCCTGTCGCGGGCACTAGGCCTACCCACACAAGCGAGGTACCATTTTTATCGGGATACTTGAGGGAACACTGGGTGGAAGGAAATTTGTGGCTCCTCTCAGATTCCAGAACTTTCTGTCACCGAAATGTAGGAAAAAGTATTTTTTTTGCCAAATTTTTAGGTCTGCACAGGATTCTAGGTATCAGAACCTGGCGAGAGCCCCACGCGTCACCCGATCTTGAATTCCCCTATGTGTCCACTTTAAAAAAATGCACAGGTTTGGTCCCTAGGTGCCGGCTGAGATAGAGGCCAAAATCCACGGCTAGGCACGTTGCAAAAAAAAGGTGTGTTTTCTTTGGGATAATGTGATGTGTCCACGTTGTGTTTGGGGCATTTCCTGTCGCAGGCACGAGGCCTACCAACACAAGAGAGGTATCATTTATTATCGGAAGACTTGGGGGAACGCTGCATTGAAGGAAATTTGTGGCTCCTCTCAGATTCCAGAAATTTCTGTCACCAAAATGTGAGGAAAAAGTGTTTTTGTTTTCCAGATTTTGAGGATTGAACAGAACCTAGTGTGAGCCACACAAGTCACCCCATCTTGGATTCCTCCAGGTTTCTACTTTTTAAAAATGCACAGTTTTGGTAGGTTTCCCTAGCTGCCGGCTGAGCTGGAGCCCAAAATCTATAGATAGGCACTTTGCAAAAAACAGCTCTGTTTCCTTTGGGAAAATGTGATGTGTCAATGGTGTGTTTTGGGGCATTTCCTGACGTGCGCACTATACCTATTCACACAAGCGACATACCATTTTTATCAGGAGACTTGGGGGAACGCTGGGTTGAAGGAAATTTGTGGCTCCTCTCAGTTGCAGAATTTTCTGTCACCGAAATGTGAGGAAAAAGTGTTTTTTTTGGCAGATTTTGAGGATTGCACAGGATTCTAGGAAACACAACCTGGTGAGAGCCCAACAAGTCACCCCATCTTGTATTCCCCTAGGCGTCTACTTTCTAAAAATACACAGGTTTGGTAGGTTTCCCTAGGTGCCGGCTGAGCTAGAGGCCAAAATCCACAGCTAGGCACTTTGCAAAAAAGAGCTCTGTTTTCTTTGGGAAAATGTGATGTGTCCACGTTGTGTTTTGGGGCATTTCCTGTCGCAGGCACTAGGCCTACCAACACAAGTGAGGTACCATTTTTATCGTGATACTTGGGGGAATGCTGGGTGGAAGGAAATTTGTGGCTCCGCTCAGATTCCAGAACTTTCTGTCACCGAAATGTGAGGGAAAAGTGTTTTTTTGCCAAATTTTGAGGTTTGAACAGGATTATGAGTAACCGAACTATGAGAGAGCCCCACAAGTCACCCCATCGTGGATTAACCTAGGTGTCTACTTTTCAAAAATGCACAGGTTTGTAAGGTTTCCGTAGGTGCTGGCTGAGCTAGAGGCCAAAATCCACCGCTAGGCACTTTGCAAAAAAGAGCTCTGTTTTCTTTGGGAAAATATGATGTGTCCACATTGTGTTTTGGGGCATTTCCTGTCGCGGGCACTAGACCTACCCACACAAGCGATGTACGATTTTTATTGGGAGACTTAGGGGAACGCTGGGTGGGATTCAATTTGTAGCTCCTCTCAGATTGCAGAATTTTCTGTCACCGAAATGTGAGGAAAAAGTGTTTTGTTTGCCAAATTTTTAGATTTGCCCAGGATTCTGAGTAACAGAACCTGTTGAGAGCCCCACAAATCACCCCATCATGGATTCATCTAGGTATCTACTTTTAAAAAATGCACAGGTTTGGTAGGATTCCATAGGTGCCGGCTGAGCTAGAGACCAAAATCCACAGCTAGGCACTTTGCAAAAAACAGCTCTGTTTTCCTTGCGAAAGTGTGATGTGTCCACATTGTGTTTTGGGGCATTTCCTGTCACAGGCACTAGGCCTACCAACACAAGTGAGGTACCATTTTTATAGTGATACTTGGGGGAACGCTGGGTGGAAGGAAATTTGTGGCTCTTCGCAGATTCCAGAACTTTCTCTCACCGAAATGTGGGGGAAAAGTGTTTTTTTGCCACATTTTGAGGTTTCAACAGGATTCTGAGTAACAGAACTATGAGTGAGCCACACAAGTCACCCCATCTTGGATTCTTCCAGGTTTCTACTTTTTTTAAATGCCGAGGTTTGGTAGGTTTCCCTAGCTGCCGGCTGAGCTGGAGCCGAAAATCCATAGATAGGCACTTTGCAAAAAACAGCTGTTTCCTTTGTGAAAATGTGATGTGTCAATGTTGTGTGGTGGGGCATTTCCTGTTGCGGGCACTAGACCTACCCACACAAGCGACATACCATTTGTATTGGGAGACTTAAGGGAACGCTGGGTGGAAGTCAATTTGTGGATCCACTCAGATTCCAGAACTTTCTGTCATGCAAATGTGAGGAAAAAGGTTTTGTTTGCGCAAATTGTGAGGTTTGCACAGGATTCCTGGTAACAGAACCTGGTGAAAGCCCCACAAGTCACCCAATCTTGGATTCCCGTGGGTGTCTACTTTTAAAAAATGCACAGGTTTGGTAAGATTCGTTAGGTGCCGGCTGACTTAGAGGCCAATATCCACAGCTAGGCACTTTGCAAAAAAACTGCTGTTTTTTTTAGGAAAATGTGATGTGTCAGTGGTGTGTTTTGGGGCATTTCCTGTCGTGGGCACTACACCTACTCACACAAGCGACATACCATTTTTATCAGAAGACTTGGGGAAACGCTGGGTGGAAGGAAATTTGTGGCTCTTCTCAGATTCCAGAACTTTCTGTCACCGAAATGTGAGGGAAAAGTGTTTTTTTTGGCAGATTTTGAGGATTGCACAGGATTCTACGAAACAGAACCTGGTGAGAGCCCAACAAGTCACCCCATCTTGGATTCCCCTAGGTGTCTACTTTTGAAAAATGCATAGGTTTGGTAGGTTTCCCTAGATGCCGGCTGACCTACAGGCCAAAATCCACATCTAGGCACTTTGGAAAAAAGAGCACTGTTTTCTTTGGGAAAATGTGACGTGCCCACGTTGTGTTTTGGGGCATTTCCAGTCGCAGGCACGAGGCCTACCAACACCAGAGAGGTATCATCTATTATCGGAATACTTGGGGGAACGTTGCATGGAAGGAAATTGGTGACTCCTCTCAGATTCCAGAACTTTCTGTCACCGAAATGTGGGAAAAAGTGTTTTTTTGCAAAATGTTGAGGTTTGGACAGGATTCTGGGTAACAGAACCTGCCGAGAGCCCCACACGTCACCCCATCTTAGATTCCCCTATGTGTCCACTTTTAAAAAATGCACAGGTTTGGTAGGTTTCCCTAGGTGGCGGCTGAGCTAGAGGCCAAAATCCACGGCTAGGCACTTTGCACAAAAACAGGTGTGTTTTCTTTGGGAAAATGTGATGTGTCCATGTTGTGTTTTGGGGCATTTCCTGTTGCAGGCACTAGGCCTACCAACACCAGAGAGGTATCATTTATTATTGGAATACTTGGGGGAACGTTGCATGGAAGGAAATTGGTGACTCCTCTCAGATTCCAGAACTTTCTGTCACCGAAGTGTGAGGGAAAAGTGTTTTTTTGCAACATTTTGAGGTTTCAACAGGATTCTGAGTAACAGAACTATGTGGGAGCCCCACAACTCACCCCATGGTGAATTACGCTAGGTGCCTCCTTTTAAAAAATGCACAGGTTTCTAAGGTTTCCCTAGGTGCTGGCTGAGCTAGAGGTCAAAATCTACCGCTAGGCACTTTGCAAAAAAGAGCTCTGTTTTCTTTGGGAACATGTGATGTGTCCACAATGAGTTTTGGGGCATTTCCTGTCGCGGGCACTAGGCCTACCCACACAAGCGAGGTACCATTTTTATCGGGATACTTGAGGGAACACTGGGTGGAAGGAAATTTGTGGCTCCTCTCAGATTCCAGAACTTTCTGTCACCGAAATGTAGGAAAAAGTATTTTGTTTGCCAAATTTTGAGGTCTGCACAGGATTCTAGGTATCAGAACCTGGCGAGAACCCCACGCGTCACCCGATCTTGAATTCCCCTATGTGTCCACTTTTAAAAAATGCACAGGTTTGGTCCCTAGGTGCCGGATGAGATAGAGGCCAAAATCCACGGCTAGGCACGTTGCAAAAAAAAGGTGTGTTTTCTTTGGGAAAATGTGATGTGTCCACGTTGTGTTTTGGGGCATTTCCTGTCGCAGGCACTAGGCCTACCAACACAAGAGAGGTATCATTTATTATCGGAAGACTTGGGGGAACGCTGCATTGAAGGAGATTTGTGGCTCCTCTCAGATTCCAGAAATTTCTGTCACCAAAATGTGAGGAAAAAGTGTTTTTGTTTGCCAGATTTTGAGGATTGCACAGGATTCTAAGTAACAGAACCTAGTGTGAGCCACACAAGTCAGCCCATCTTGGATTCCTCCAGGTTTCTACTTTTTAAAAATGCACAGGTTTGGTAGGTTTCCCTAGCTGCCGGCTGAGCTGGAGCCCAAAATCTATAGATAGGCACTTTGCAAAAAACAGCTCTGTTTCCTTTGGGAAAATGTGATGTGTCAATGTTGTGTTTTGGGACATTTTCTGTCGCGGGCACTAGACCTACCCACACAAGCGACGTACCATTTTTATTGGGAGACTTAGGGGACCGCTGGGTGGAAGTCAATTTGTGGATCCACTCAGATTCCAGAACTTTCTGTCATGCAAATGTGAGGAAAAAGTTTTTTGGGGGCAAATGGTGAGGTTTCCACAGGATTCTGGGTAACAGAACCTGGTGAGAGCCCCACAAGTCACCCAATCTTGGATTCCCGTTGGTGTCTACTTTTAAAAAATGCACAGGTTTGGTAAGATTCCTTAGGTGCCGGCTGAGCTAGAGGCCAAAATCCACAGCTAGGCACTTTGCAAAAAAACAGCTCTGTTTCTTTTGGGAAAATGTGATGTGTCAATGGTGTGTTTTGGGGCATTTCCTGTCGTGGGCACTACACCTACTCACACAAGCGACATACCATTTTTATCAGAAGACTTGGGGAAACGCTGGGTGGAAGGAAATTTGTGGCTCCTCTCAGTTCCAGAACTTTCTGTCACCGAAATGTCAGGGAAAAGTGTTTTTTTGGGCAGATTTTGAGGATTGCACAGGATTCTACGAAACAGAACCTGGTGAGAGCCCAACAAGTCACCCCATCTTGTATTCCCCTAGGCGTCTACTTTCTAAAAATACACAGGTTTGGTAGGTTTCCCTAGGTGCCGGCTGAGCTAGAGGCCAAAATCCACAGCTAGGCACTTTGCAAAAAAGAGCTCTGTTTTCTTTGGGAAAATGTGATGTGTCCACGTTGTGTTTTGGGGCATTTACTGTCACAGGCACTAGGCCTACCAACACAAGTGAGGTACAATTTTTATCGTGATACTTGGGGGAATGCTGGGTGGAAGGAAATTTGTGGCTCCCCTCAGATTCCAGAACTTTCTGTCACCGAAATGTGAGGGAAAAATGTTTTTTTGCCAAATTTTGAGGTTTCAACAGGATTCTGAGTAACCGAACTATGAGAAAGCCCCACAAGTCACCCCATCGTGGATTAACCTAGGTGTCTACTTTTCAAAAATGCACAGGTTTGTAAGGTTTCCATAGGTGCTGGCTGAGCTAGAGGCCAAAATCCACCGCTAGGCACTTTGCAAAAAAGAGCTCTGTTTTCTTTGGGAAAATATGATGTGTTCACGTTGTGTTTTGGGGCATTTCCTGTCGCGGGCACTAGACCTACCCACACAAGCGATGTACGATTTTTATTGGGAGACTTAGGGGAACGCTGGGTGGAAGTCAATTTGTAGCTCCTCTCAGATTGCAGAATTTTCTGTCACCGAAATGTGAGGAAAAAGTGTTTTGTTTGCCAAATTTTTAGATTTGCCCAGGATTCTGAGTAACAGAACCTGTTGAGAGCCCCACAAGTCACCCCATCATGGATTCATCTAGGTATCTACTTTTAAAAAATGCACAGGTTTGGTAGGATTCCATAGGTGCCGGCTGAGCTAGAGACCAAAATCCACAGCTAGGCACTTTGCAAAAAACAGCTCTGTTTTCCTTGCGAAAGTGTGATGTGTCCACATTGTGTTTTGGGGCATTTCCTGTCACAGGCACTAGGCCTACCAACACAAGTGAGGTACCATTTTTATAGTGATACTTGGGGGAAAGCTGGGTGGAAGGAAATTTGTGGCTCTTCGCAGATTCCAGAACTTTCTCTCACCGAAATGTGAGGGAAAAGTGTTTTTTTGCCACATTTTGAGGTTTCAACAGGATTCTGAGTAACAGAACTATGAGTCAGCCACACAAGTCACCCCATCTTGGATTCTTCCAGGTTTCTACTTTTTTAAAATGCCCAGGTTTGGTAGGTTTCCCTAGCTGCCGGCTGAGCTGGAGCCAAAAATCCATAGATAGGCACTTTGCAAAAAACAGCTGTTTCCTTTGTGAAAATGTGATGTGTCAATGTTGTGTTTTGGGGCATTTCCTGTTGCGGGCACTAGACCTACCCACACAAGCGACATACCATTTTTATTGGGAGACTTAAGGGAACGCTGGATGGAAGTCAATTTGTGGATCCACTCAGATTCCAGAACTTTCTGTCATGCAAATGTGAGGAAAAAGGTTTTGTTTGCGCAAATTGTGAGGTTTGCACAGGATTCCGGGTAACAAAACCTGGTGAAAGCCCCACAAGTCACCCAATCTTGGATTCCCGTGGGTGTCTACTTTTAAAAAATGCACAGGTTTGGTAAGATTTCTTAGGTGCCGGCTGAGTTAGAGGCCAAAATCCACAGCTAGGCACTTTGCAAAAAAACAGCTGTTTCTTTTGGGAAAATGTGATGTGTCAATGGTGTGTTTTGGGGCATTTCCTGTCGTGGGCACTACACCTACTCACACAAGCGACATACCATTTTTATCAGAAGACTTGGGGAAACGCTGGGTGGAAGGAAATTTGTGGCTCCTCTCAGATTCCAGAACTTTCTGTCACCGAAATGTGAGGGAAAAGTATTTTTTTGGCAGATTTTGAGGATTGCACAGGATTCTACGAAACAGAACCTGGTGAGAGCCCAACAAGTCACCCCATCTTGGATTCCCCTAGGTGTCTACTTTTGAAAAATGCATAGGTTTGGTAGGTTTCCCTAGATGCCGGCTGACCTACAGGCCAAAATCCACAGCTAGGCACTTTGCAAAAAAGAGCTCTGTTTTCTTTGGGAAAATGTGATGTGTCCACGTTGTGTTTGGGGCATTTCCTGTCGCAGGCACTAGGCCTACCAACACAAGTGAGGTACCATTTTTATCGTGATAATTGGGGGAATGCTGTGTGGAAGGAAATTTGTGGCTCCTCTCAGATTCCAGAACTTTCTGTCACCGAAATGTGAGGGAAAAGTGTTTTTTTGCCAAATTTTGAGGTTTGAACAGGATTCTGAGTAACCAAACTATGAGAGAGCCCCACGAGTCACCCCATCGTGGATTAACCTAGGTGTCTACTTTTCAAAAATCCACAGTTTTGTAAGGTTTCCATAGGTGCTGGCTGAGCTAGAGGCCAAAATCCACCGCTAGGCACTTTGCAAAAAAGAGCTCTGTTTTCTTTGGGAAAATATGATGTGTCCACGTTGTGTTTTGGGGCATTTCCTGTCGCGGGCACTAGACCTACCCACACAAGCGATGTACGATTTTTATTGGGAGACTTAGGGGAACGCTGGGTGGAAGTCAATTTGTAGCTCCTCTCAGATTGCAGAATTTTCTGTCACCGAAATGTGAGGAAAAAGTGTTTTGTTTGCCAAATTTTTAGATTTGCCCAGGATTCTGAGTAACAGAACCTGTTGAGAGCCCCACAAGTCACCCCATCATGGATTCATCTAGGTATCTACTTTTAAAAAATGCACAGGTTTGGTAGGATTCCATAGGTGCCGGCTGAGCCAGAGACCAAAATACACAGCTAGGCACTTTGCAAAAAACAGCTCTGTTTTCCTTGCGAAAGTGTGATGTGTCCACATTGTGTTTTGGGGCATTTCCTGTCACAGACACTAGGCCTACCAACACAAGTGAGGTACCATTTTTATAGTGATACTTGGGGGAACGCTGGGTGGAAGGAAATTTGTGGCTCTGCTCAGATTCCAGAACTTTCTCTCACCGAAATGTGAGGGAAAAGTGTTTTTTTGCCACATTTTGAGGTTTCAACAGGATTCTGAGTAACAGAACTATGAGTGAGCCACACAAGTCACCCCATCTTGGATTCCCCCAGGTTTCTACTTTTTTTAAATGCCCAAGTTTGGTAGGTTTCCCTAGCTGCCGGCTGAGCTGGAGCCGGAAATCCATAGATAGGCACTTTGCAAAAAACAGCTGTTTCCTTTGTGAAAATGTGATGTGTCAATGTTGTGTTTTGGGGCATTTCCTGTTGCGGGCACTAGACCTACCCACACAAGCGACGTACCATTTTTATTGGGAGACTTAAGGGAACGCTGGGTGGAAGTCAATTTGTGGATCCACTCAGATTCCAGAACTTTCTGTCATGCAAATGTGAGAAAAAGGTTTTGTTTGCGCAAATTGTGAGGTTTGCTCAGGATTCTGGGTAACAGAACCTGGTGAAAGCCCCACAAGTCACCCAATCTTGGATTCCCGTGGGTGTCTACTTTTAAAAAATGCACAGGTTTGGTAAGATTCCTTAGGTGCCGGCTGAGTTAGAAGCCAAAATCCACAGCTAGGCACTTTGCAAAAAAACAGCTGTTCCTTTTTGGAAAATGTGATGTGTCAATGGTGTGTTTTGGGGCATTTCCTGTCGTGGGCACTACACGTACTCACACAAGCGACATACCATTTTTATCAGAAGACTTGGGGAAACGCTGGGTGGAAGGAAATTTGTGGCTCCTCTCAGATTCCAGAACTTTCTGTCACCGAAATGTGAGGGAAAAGTGTTTTTTTTGGCAGATTTTGAGGATTGCACAGGATTCTACAAAACAGAACCTGGTGAGAGCCCAACAAGTCACCCCATCTTGGATTCCCCTAGGTGTCTACTTTTAAAAAATGCATAGGTTTGGTAGGTTTCCCTAGATGCCGGCTGACCTACAGGCCAAAATCCACAGCTAGGCACTTTGGAAAAAAGAGCTCTGTTTTCTTTGGGAAAATGTGATGTGCCCACGTTGTGTTTTGGGGCATTTCCTGTCGCAGGCACGAGGCCTACCAACACAAGTGAGGTACCATTTTTATCTGGAGACTTGGGGGAACACTGGGTAGAAGGAAATCTGTGGCTCCGCTCAGATTCCAGAACTTTCTCTCACTGAAATGTGAGGGAAAAGTGTTTTTTTTGCCAAATTTTGAGGTTTGAACAGGATTCTGAGTAACCAAACTATGAGAGAGCCCCACGAGTTACCCCATATTGGATTCCCCTAGGTGTCTACTTTTCAAAAATGCACAGGTTTGTAAGGTTTCCATAGGTGCTGGCTGAGCTAGAGGCCAAAATCCACCTCTAGGCACTTTGCAAAAAAGAGCTCTGTTTTCTTTGGGAAAATGTGATGTGTCAATGGTGTGTTTTGGGGCATTTCCTGTCGTGGGCACTACACCTACTCACACAAGCGACATACCATTTGTATCAGAAGACTTGGGGAAACGCTGGGTGGAAGGAAATTTGTGGCTCCTCTCAGATTCCAGAACTTTCTGTCACCGAAATGTGAGGGAAAAGTGTTTTTTTGGCAGATTTTGAGGATTGCACAGGATTCTACGAAACAGAACCTGGTGAGAGCCCAACAAGTCACCCCATCTTGGATTCCCCTAGGTGTCTACTTTTGAAAAATGCATAGGTTTGGTAGGTTTCCCTAGATGCCGGCTGACCTACAGGCCAAAATCCACAGCTAGGCACTTTGCAAAAAAGAGCTCTGTTTTCTTTGGGAAAATGTGATGTGTCCACGTTGTGTTTGGGGCATTTCCTGTCGCAGGCACTAGGCCTACCAACACAAGTGAGGTACCATTTTTATCGTGATAATTGGGGGAATGCTGTGTGGAAGGAAATTTGTGGCTCCTCTCAGATTCCAGAACTTTCTGTCACCGAAATGTGAGGGAAAAGTGTTTTTTTGCCAAATTTTGAGGTTTGAACAGGATTCTGAGTAACCAAACTATGAGAGAGCCCCACGAGTCACCCCATCGTAGATTAACCTAGGTGTCTACTTTTCAAAAATGCACAGTTTTGTAAGGTTTCCATAGGTGCTGGCTGAGCTAGAGGCCAAAATCCACCGCTAGGCACTTTGCAAAAAAGAGCTCTCTTTTCTTTGGGAAAATATGATGTGTCCACGTTGTGTTTTGGGGCATTTCCTGTCGCGGGCACTAGACCTACCCACACAAGCGATGTACGATTTTTATTGGGAGACTTAGGGGAACGCTGGGTGGAAGTCAATTTGTAGCTCCTCTCAGATTGCAGAATTTTCTGTCACCGAAATGTGAGGAAAAAGTGTTTTGTTTGCCAAATTTTTAGATTTGCCCAGGATTCTGAGTAACAGAACCTGTTGAGAGCCCCACAAGTCACCCCATCATGGATTCATCTAGGTATCTACTTTTAAAAAATGCACAGGTTTGGTAGGATTCCATAGGTGCCGGCTGAGCCAGAGACCAAAATACACAGCTAGGCACTTTGCAAAAAACAGCTCTGTTTTCCTTGCGAAAGTGTGATGTGTCCACATTGTGTTTTGGGGCATTTCCTGTCACAGACACTAGGCCTACCAACACAAGTGAGGTACCATTTTTATAGTGATACTTGGGGGAACGCTGGGTGGAAGGACATTTGTGGCTCTGCTCAGATTCCAGAACTTTCTCTCACCGAAATGTGAGGGAAAAGTGTTTTTTTGCCACATTTTGAGGTTTCAACAGGATTCTGAGTAACAGAACTATGAGTGAGCCACACAAGTCACCCCATCTTGGATTCCCCCAGGTTTCTACTTTTTTTAAATGCCCAAGTTTGGTAGGTTTCCCTAGCTGCCGGCTGAGCTGGAGCCGGAAATCCATAGATAGGCACTTTGCAAAAAACAGCTGTTTCCTTTGTGAAAATGTGATGTGTCAATGTTGTGTTTTGGGGCATTTCCTGTTGCGGGCACTAGACCTACCCACACAAGCGACGTACCATTTTTATTGGGAGACTTAAGGGAACGCTGGGTGGAAGTCAATTTGTGGATCCACTCAGATTCCAGAACTTTCTGTCATGCAAATGTGAGAAAAAGGTTTTGTTTGCGCAAATTGTGAGGTTTGCTCAGGATTCTGGGTAACAGAACCTGGTGAAAGCCCCACAAGTCACCCAATCTTGGATTCCCGTGGGTGTCTACTTTTAAAAAATGCACAGGTTTGGTAAGATTCCTTAGGTGCCGGCTGAGTTAGAAGCCAAAATCCACAGCTAGGCACTTTGCAAAAAAACAGCTGTTCCTTTTTGGAAAATGTGATGTGTCAATGGTGTGTTTTGGGGCATTTCCTGTCGTGGGCACTACACGTACTCACACAAGCGACATACCATTTTTATCAGAAGACTTGGGGAAACGCTGGGTGGAAGGAAATTTGTGGCTCCTCTCAGATTCCAGAACTTTCTGTCACCGAAATGTGAGGGAAAAGTGTTTTTTTTGGCAGATTTTGAGGATTGCACAGGATTCTACAAAACAGAACCTGGTGAGAGCCCAACAAGTCACCCCATCTTGGATTCCCCTAGGTGTCTACTTTTAAAAAATGCATAGGTTTGGTAGGTTTCCGTAGATGCCGGCTGACCTACAGGCCAAAATCCACAGCTAGGCACTTTGGAAAAAAGAGCTCTGTTTTCTTTGGGAAAATGTGATGTGCCCACGTTGTGTTTTGGGGCATTTCCTGTCGCAGGCACGAGGCCTACCAACACAAGTGAGGTACCATTTTTATCTGGAGACTTGGGGGAACACTGGGTAGAAGGAAATCTGTGGCTCCGCTCAGATTCCAGAACTTTCTCTCACTGAAATGTGAGGGAAAAGTGTTTTTTTGCCAAATTTTGAGGTTTGAACAGGATTCTGAGTAACCAAACTATGAGAGAGCCCCACGAGTCACCCCATATTGGATTCCCCTAGGTGTCTACTTTTCAAAAATGCACAGGTTTGTAAGGTTTCCATAGGTGCTGGCTGAGCTAGAGGCCAAAATCCACCTCTAGGCACTTTGCAAAAAAGAGCTCTGTTTTCTTTGGGAAAATGTGATGTGTCAATGGTGTGTTTTGGGGCATTTCCTGTCGTGGGCACTACACCTACTCACACAAGCGACATACCATTTGTATCAGAAGACTTGGGGAAACGCTGGGTGGAAGGAAATTTGTGGCTCCTCTCAGATTCCAGAACTTTCTGTCACCGAAATGTGAGGGAAAAGTGTTTTTTTGGCAGATTTTGAGGATTGCACAGGATTCTACGAAACAGAACCTGGTGAGAGCCCAACAAGTCACCCCATCTTGGATTCCCCTAGGTGTCTACTTTTGAAAAATGCATAGGTTTGGTAGGTTTCCCTAGATGCCAGCTGACCTACAGGCCAAAATCCACAGCTAGGCACTTTGCAAAAAAGAGCTCTGTTTTCTATGGGAAAATGTGATGTGTCCACGTTGTGTTTGGGGCATTTCCTGTCGCAGGCACTAGGCCTACCAACACAAGTGAGGTACCATTTTTATTGTGATAATTGGGGGAATGCTGGGTGGAAGGAAATTTGTGGCTCCGCTCAGATTCCAGAACTTTCTGTCACCGAAATGTGAGGGAAAAGTGTTTTTTTGCCAAATTTTGAGGTTTGAACAGGATTCTGAGTAACCAAACTACGAGAGAGCCCCACGAGTCACCCCATCGTGGATTAACCTAGGTGTCTACTTTTCAAAAATGCACAGGTTTGTAAGGTTTCCATAGGTGCTGGCTGAGCTAGAGGCCAAAATCCACCGCTAGGCACTTTGCAAAAAAGAGCTCTGTTTTCTTTGGGAAAATATGATGTGTCCACGTTGTGTTTTGGGGCATTTCCTGTCACGGGCACTAGACCTACCCACACAAGCGATGTACGATTTTTATTGGGAGACTTAGGGGAACGCTGGGTGGAAGTCAATTTGTAGCTCCTCTCAGATTGCAGAATTTTCTGTCACCGAAATGTGAGGAAAAAGTGTTTTGTTTGCCAAATTTTTAGATTTGCCCAGGATTCTGAGTAACAGAACCTGTTGAGAGCCCCACAAGTCACCCCATCATGGATTCATCTAGGTATCTACTTTTAAAAAATGCACAGGTTTGGTAGGATTCCATAGGTGCCGGCTGAGCCAGAGACCAAAATACACAGCTAGGCACTTTGCAAAAAACAGCTCTGTTTTCCTTGCGAAAGAGTGATGTGTCCACATTGTGTTTTGGGGCATTTCCTGTCACAGACACTAGGCCTACCAACACAAGTGAGGTACCATTTTTATAGTGATACTTGGGGGAACGCTGGGTGGAAGGAAATTTGTGGCTCTGCTCAGATTCCAGAACTTTCTCTCACCGAAATGTGAGGGAAAAGTGTTTTTTTGCCACATTTTGAGGTTTCAACAGGATTCTGAGTAACAGAACTATGAGTGAGCCACACAAGTCACCCCATCTTGGATTCCCCCAGGTTTCTACTTTTTTTAAATGCCCAAGTTTGGTAGGTTTCCCTAGCTGCCGGCTGAGCTGGAGCCGGAAATCCATAGATAGGCACTTTGCAAAAAACAGCTGTTTCCTTTGTGAAAATGTGATGTGTCAATGTTGTGTTTTGGGGCATTTCCTGTTGCGGGCACTAGACCTACCCACACAAGCGACGTACCATTTTTATTGGGAGACTTAAGGGAACGCTGGGTGGAAGTCAATTTGTGGATCCACTCAGATTCCAGAACTTTCTGTCATGCAAATGTGAGAAAAAGGTTTTGTTTGCGCAAATTGTGAGGTTTGCTCAGGATTCTGGGTAACAGAACCTGGTGAAAGCCCCACAAGTCACCCAATCTTGGATTCCCGTGGGTGTCTACTTTAAAAAAATGCACAGGTTTGGTAAGATTCCTTAGGTGCCGGCTGAGTTAGAAGCCAAAATCCACAGCTAGGCACTTTGCAAAAAAACAGCTGTTCCTTTTTGGAAAATGTGATGTGTCAATGGTGTGTTTTGGGGCATTTCCTGTCGTGGGCACTACACGTACTCACACAAGCGACATACCATTTTTATCAGAAGACTTGGGGAAACGCTGGGTGGAAGGAAATTTGTGGCTCCTCTCAGATTCCAGAACTTTCTGTCACCGAAATGTGAGGGAAAAGTGTTTTTTTTGGCAGATTTTGAGGATTGCACAGGATTCTACAAAACAGAACCTGGTGAGAGCCCAACAAGTCACCCCATCTTGGATTCCCCTAGGTGTCTACTTTTAAAAAATGCATAGGTTTGGTAGGTTTCCCTAGATGCCGGCTGACCTACAGGCCAAAATCCACAGCTAGGCACTTTGGAAAAAAGAGCTCTGTTTTCTTTGGGAAAATGTGATGTGCCCACGTTGTGTTTTGGGGCATTTCCTGTCGCAGGCACGAGGCCTACCAACACAAGTGAGGTACCATTTTTATCTGGAGACTTGGGGGAACACTGGGTAGAAGGAAATCTGTGGCTCCGCTCAGATTCCAGAACTTTCTCTCACTGAAATGTGAGGGAAAAGTGTTTTTTTGCCAAATTTTGAGGTTTGAACAGGATTCTGAGTAACCAAACTATGAGAGAGCCCCACGAGTCACCCCATATTGGATTCCCCTAGGTGTCTACTTTTCAAAAATGCACAGGTTTGTAAGGTTTCCATAGGTGCTGGCTGAGCTAGAGGTCAAAATCCACCTCTAGGCACTTTGCAAAAAAGAGCTCTGTTTTCTTTGGGAAAATGTGATGTGTCAATGGTGTGTTTTGGGGCATTTCCTGTCGTGGGCACTACACCTACTCACACAAGCGACATACTATTTGTATCAGAAGACTTGGGGAAACGCTGGGTGGAAGGAAATTTGTGGCTCCTCTCAGATTCCAGAACTTTCTGTCACCGAAATGTGAGGGAAAAGTGTTTTTTTGGCAGATTTTGAGGATTGCACAGGATTCTACGAAACAGAACCTGGTGAGAGCCCAACAAGTCACCCCATCTTGGATTCCCCTAGGTGTCTACTTTTGAAAAATGCATAGGTTTGGTAGGTTTCCCTAGATGCCGGCTGACCTACAGGCCAAAATCCACAGCTAGGCACTTTGCAAAAAAGAGCTCTGTTTTCTTTGGGAAAATGTGATGTGTCCACGTTGTGTTTGGGGCATTTCCTGTCGCAGGCACTAGGCCTACCAACACAAGTGAGGTACCATTTTTATTGTGATAATTGGGGGAATGCTGGGTGGAAGGAAATTTGTGGCTCCGCTCAGATTCCAGAACTTTCTGTCACCGAAATGTGAGGGAAAAGTGTTTTTTTGCCAAATTTTGAGGTTTGAACAGGATTCTGAGTAACCAAACTACGAGAGAGCCCCACGAGTCACCCCATCGTGGATTAACCTAGGTGTCTACTTTTCAAAAATGCACAGGTTTGTAAGGTTTCCATAGGTGCTGGCTGAGCTAGAGGCCAAAATCCACCGCTAGGCACTTTGCAAAAAAGAGCTCTGTTTTCTTTGGGAAAATATGATGTGTCCACGTTGTGTTTTGGGGCATTTCCTGTCACGGGCACTAGACCTACCCACACAAGCGATGTACGATTTTTATTGGGAGACTTAGGGGAACGCTGGGTGGAAGTCAATTTGTAGCTCCTCTCAGATTGCAGAATTTTCTGTCACCGAAATGTGAGGAAAAAGTGTTTTGTTTGCCAAATTTTTAGATTTGCCCAGGATTCTGAGTAACAGAACCTGTTGAGAGCCCCACAAGTCACCCCATCATGGATTCATCTAGGTATCTACTTTTAAAAAATGCACAGGTTTGGTAGGATTCCATAGGTGCCGGCTGAGCCAGAGACCAAAATACACAGCTAGGCACTTTGCAAAAAACAGCTCTGTTTTCCTTGCGAAAGTGTGATGTGTCCACATTGTGTTTTGGGGCATTTCCTGTCACAGACACTAGGCCTACCAACACAAGTGAGGTACCATTTTTATAGTGATACTTGGGGGAACGCTGGGTGGAAGGAAATTTGTGGCTCTGCTCAGATTCCAGAACTTTCTCTCACCGAAATGTGAGGGAAAAGTGTTTTTTTGCCACATTTTGAGGTTTCAACAGGATTCTGAGTAACAGAACTATGAGTGAGCCACACAAGTCACCCCATCTTGGATTCCCCCAGGTTTCTACTTTTTTTAAATGCCCAAGTTTGGTAGGTTTCCCTAGCTGCCGGCTGAGCTGGAGCCGGAAATCCATAGATAGGCACTTTGCAAAAAACAGCTGTTTCCTTTGTGAAAATGTGATGTGTCAATGTTGTGTTTTGGGGCATTTCCTGTTGCGGGCACTAGACCTACCCACACAAGCGACGTACCATTTTTATTGGGAGACTTAAGGGAACGCTGGGTGGAAGTCAATTTGTGGATCCACTCAGATTCCAGAACTTTCTGTCATGCAAATGTGAGAAAAAGGTTTTGTTTGCGCAAATTGTGAGGTTTGCTCAGGATTCTGGGTAACAGAACCTGGTGAAAGCCCCACAAGTCACCCAATCTTGGATTCCCGTGGGTGTCTACTTTTAAAAAATGCACAGGTTTGGTAAGATTCCTTAGGTGCCGGCTGAGTTAGAAGCCAAAATCCACAGCTAAGCACTTTGCAAAAAAACAGCTGTTCCTTTTTGGAAAATGTGATGTGTCAATGGTGTGTTTTGGGGCATTTCCTGTCGTGGGCACTACACGTACTCACACAAGCGACATACCATTTTTATCAGAAGACTTGGGGAAACGCTGGGTGGAAGGAAATTTGTGGCTCCTCTCAGATTCCAGAACTTTCTGTCACCGAAATGTGAGGGAAAAGTGTTTTTTTTGGCAGATTTTGAGGATTGCACAGGATTCTACAAAACAGAACCTGGTGAGAGCCCAACAAGTCACCCCATCTTGGATTCCCCTAGGTGTCTACTTTTAAAAAATGCATAGGTTTGGTAGGTTTCCCTAGATGCCGGCTGACCTACAGGCCAAAATCCACAGCTAGGCACTTTGGAAAAAAGAGCTCTGTTTTCTTTGGGAAAATGTGATGTGCCCACGTTGTGTTTTGGGGCATTTCCTGTCGCAGGCACGAGGCCTACCAACACAAGTGAGGTACCATTTTTATCTGGAGACTTGGGGGAACACTGGGTAGAAGGAAATCTGTGGCTCCGCTCAGATTCCAGAACTTTCTCTCACTGAAATGTGAGGGAAAAGTGTTTTTTTTGCCAAATTTTGAGGTTTGAACAGGATTCTGAGTAACCAAACTATGAGAGAGCCCCACGAGTCACCCCATATTGGATTCCCCGAGGTGTCTACTTTTAAAAAATGCACAGGTTTGTAAGGTTTCCATAGGTGCTGGCTGAGCTAGAGGCCAAAATCCACCTCTAGGCACTTTGCAAAAAAGAGCTCTGTTTTCTTTGGGAAAATGTGATGTGTCAATGGTGTGTTTTGGGGCATTTCCTGTCGTGGGCACTACACCTACTCACACAAGCGACATACCATTTGTATCAGAAGACTTGGGGAAACGCTGGGTGGAAGGAAATTTGTGGCTCCTCTCAGATTCCAGAACTTTCTGTCACCGAAATGTGAGGGAAAAGTGTTTTTTTGGCAGATTTTGAGGATTGCACAGGATTCTACGAAACAGAACCTGGTGAGAGCCCAACAAGTCACCCCATCTTGGATTCCCCTAGGTGTCTACTTTTGAAAAATGCATAGGTTTGGTAGGTTTCCCTAGATGCCGGCTGACCTACAGGCCAAAATCCACAGCTAGGCACTTTGCAAAAAAGAGCTCTGTTTTCTTTGGGAAAATGTGATGTGTCCACGTTGTGTTTGGGGCATTTCCTGTCGCAGGCACTAGGCCTACCAACACAAGTGAGGTACCATTTTTATCGTGATAATTGGGGGAATGCTGTGTGGAAGGAAATTTGTGGCTCCTCTCAGATTCCAGAACTTTCTGTCACCGAAATGTGAGGGAAAAGTGTTTTTTTGCCAAATTTTGAGGTTTGAACAGGATTCTGAGTAACCAAACTATGAGAGAGCCCCACGAGTCACCCCATCGTGGATTAACCTAGGTGTCTACTTTTCAAAAATGCACAGTTTTGTAAGGTTTCCATAGGTGCTGGCTGAGCTAGAGGCCAAAATCCACCGCTAGGCACTTTGCAAAAAAGAGCTCTCTTTTCTTTGGGAAAATATGATGTGTCCACGTTGTGTTTTGGGGCATTTCCTGTCACGGGCACTAGACCTACCCACACAAGCGATGTACGATTTTTATTGGGAGACTTAGGGGAACACTGGGTGGAAGTCAATTTGTAGCTCCTCTCAGATTGCAGAATTTTCTGTCACCGAAATGTGAGGAAAAAGTGTTTTGTTTGCCAAATTTTTAGATTTGCCCAGGATTCTGAGTAACAGAACCTGTTGAGAGCCCCACAAGTCACCCCATCATGGATTCATCTAGGTATCTACTTTTAAAAAATGCACAGGTTTGGTAGGATTCCATAGGTGCCGGCTGAGCCAGAGACCAAAATACACAGCTAGGCACTTTGCAAAAAACAGCTCTGTTTTCCTTGCGAAAGTGTGATGTGTCCACATTGTGTTTTGGGGCATTTCCTGTCACAGACACTAGGCCTACCAACACAAGTGAGGTACCATTTTTATAGTGATACTTGGGGGAACGCTGGGTGGAAGGAAATTTGTGGCTCTGCTCAGATTCCAGAACTTTCTCTCACCGAAATGTGAGGGAAAAGTGTTTTTTTGCCACATTTTGAGGTTTCAACAGGATTCTGAGTAACAGAACTATGAGTGAGCCACACAAGTCACCCCATCTTGGATTCCCCCAGGTTTCTACTTTTTTTAAATGCCCAAGTTTGGTAGGTTTCCCTAGCTGCCGGCTGAGCTGGAGCCGGAAATCCATAGATAGGCACTTTGCAAAAAACAGCTGTTTCCTTTGTGAAAATGTGATGTGTCAATGTTGTGTTTTGGGGCATTTCCTGTTGCGGGCACTAGACCTACCCACACAAGCGACGTACCATTTTTATTGGGAGACTTAAGGGAACGCTGGGTGGAAGTCAATTTGTGGATCCACTCAGATTCCAGAACTTTCTGTCATGCAAATGTGAGAAAAAGGTTTTGTTTGCGCAAATTGTGAGGTTTGCTCAGGATTCTGGGTAACAGAACCTGGTGAAAGCCCCACAAGTCACCCAATCTTGGATTCCCGTGGGTGTCTACTTTTAAAAAATGCACAGGTTTGGTAAGATTCCTTAGGTGCCGGCTGAGTTAGAAGCCAAAATCCACAGCTAGGCACTTTGCAAAAAAACAGCTGTTCCTTTTTGGAAAATGTGATGTGTCAATGGTGTGTTTTGGGGCATTTCCTGTCGTGGGCACTACACGTACTCACACAAGCGACATACCATTTTTATCAGAAGACTTGGGGAAACGCTGGGTGGAAGGAAATTTGTGGCTCCTCTCAGATTCCAGAACTTTCTGTCACCGAAATGTGAGGGAAAAGTGTTTTTTTTGGCAGATTTTGAGGATTGCACAGGATTCTACAAAACAGAACCTGGTGAGAGCCCAACAAGTCACCCCATCTTGGATTCCCCTAGGTGTCTACTTTTAAAAAATGCATAGGTTTGGTAGGTTTCCCTAGATGCCGGCTGACCTACAGGCCAAAATCCACAGCTAGGCACTTTGGAAAAAAGAGCTCTGTTTTCTTTGGGAAAATGTGATGTGCCCACGTTGTGTTTTGGGGCATTTCCTGTCGCAGGCACGAGGCCTACCAACACAAGTGAGGTACCATTTTTATCTGGAGACTTGGGGGAACACTGGGTAGAAGGAAATCTGTGGCTCCGCTCAGATTCCAGAACTTTCTCTCACTGAAATGTGAGGGAAAAGTGTTTTTTTTGCCAAATTTTGAGGTTTGAACAGGATTCTGAGTAACCAAACTATGAGAGAGCCCCACGAGTCACCCCATATTGGATTCCCCGAGGTGTCTACTTTTAAAAAATGCACAGGTTTGTAAGGTTTCCATAGGTGCTGGCTGAGCTAGAGGCCAAAATCCACCTCTAGGCACTTTGCAAAAAAGAGATCTGTTTTCTTTGGGAAAATGTGATGTGTCAATGGTGTGTTTTGGGGCATTTCCTGTCGTGGGAACTACACCTACTCACACAAGCGACATACCATTTGTATCAGAAGACTTGGGGAAACGCTGGGTGGAAGGAAATTTGTGGCTCCTCTCAGATTCCAGAACTTTCTGTCACCGAAATGTGAGGGAAAAGTGTTTTTTTGGCAGATTTTGAGGATTGCACAGGATTCTACGAAACAGAACCTGGTGAGAGCCCAACAAGTCACCCCATCTTGGATTCCCCTAGGTGTCTACTTTTGAAAAATGCATAGGTTTGGTAGGTTTCCCTAGATGCCGGCTGACCTACAGGCCAAAATCCACAGCTAGGCACTTTGCAAAAAAGAGCTCTGTTTTCTTTGGGAAAATGTGATGTGTCCACGTTGTGTTTGGGGCATTTCCTGTCGCAGGCACTAGGCCTACCAACACAAGTGAGGTACCATTTTTATCGTGATAATTGGGGGAATGCTGTGTGGTAGGAAATTTGTGGCTCCTCTCAGATTCCAGAACTTTCTGTCACCGAAATGTGAGGGAAAAGTGTTTTTTTGCCAAATTTTGAGGTTTGAACAGGATTCTGAGTAACCAAACTATGAGAGAGCCCCACGAGTCACCCCATCGTGGATTAACCTAGGTGTCTACTTTTAAAAAATGCACAGTTTTGTAAGGTTTCCATAGGTGCTGGCTGAGCTAGAGGCCAAAATCCACCGCTAGGCACTTTGCAAAAAAGAGCTCTCTTTTCTTTGGGAAAATATGATGTGTCCACGTTGTGTTTTGGGGCATTTCCTGTCGCGGGCACTAGACCTACCCACACAAGCGATGTACGATTTTTATTGGGAGACTTAGGGGAACGCTGGGTGGAAGTCAATTTGTAGCTCCTCTCAGATTGCAGAATTTTCTGTCACCGAAATGTGAGGAAAAAGTGTTTTGTTTGCCAAATTTTTAGATTTGCCCAGGATTCTGAGTAACAGAACCTGTTGAGAGCCCCACAAGTCACCCCATCATGGATTCATCTAGGTATCTACTTTTAAAAAATGCACAGGTTTGGTAGGATTCCATAGGTGCCGGCTGAGCCAGAGACCAAAATACACAGCTAGGCACTTTGCAAAAAACAGCTCTGTTTTCCTTGCGAAAGTGTGATGTGTCCACATTGTGTTTTGGGGCATTTCCTGTCACAGACACTAGGCCTACCAACACAAGTGAGGTACCATTTTTATAGTGATACTTGGGGGAACGCTGGGTGGAAGGAAATTTGTGGCTCTGCTCAGATTCCAGAACTTTCTCTCACCGAAATGTGAGGGAAAAGTGTTTTTTTGCCACATTTTGAGGTTTCAACAGGATTCTGAGTAACAGAACTATGAGTGAGCCACACAAGTCACCCCATCTTGGATTCCCCCAGGTTTCTACTTTTTTAAATGCCCAAGTTTGGTAGGTTTCCCTAGCTGCCGGCTGAGCTGGAGCCGGAAATCCATAGATAGGCACTTTGCAAAAAACAGCTGTTTCCTTTGTGAAAATGTGATGTGTCAATGTTGTGTTTTGGGGCATTTCCTGTTGCGGGCACTAGATCTACCCACACAAGCGACGTACCATTTTTATTGGGAGACTTAAGGGAACGCTGGGTGGAAGTCAATTTGTGGATCCACTCAGATTCCAGAACTTTCTGTCATGCAAATGTGAGAAAAAGGTTTTGTTTGCGCAAATTGTGAGGTTTGCTCAGGATTCTGGTAACAGAACCTGGTGAAAGCCCCACAAGTCACCCAATCTTGGATTCCCGTGGGTGTCTACTTTTAAAAAATGCACAGGTTTGGTAAGATTCCTTAGGTGCCGCTGAGTTAGAAGCCAAAATCAACAGCTAGGCACTTTGCAAAAAAACAGCTGTTCCTTTTTGGAAAATGTGATGTGTCAATGGTGTGTTTTGGGGCATTTCCTGTCGTGGGCACTACACGTACTCACACAAGCGACATACCATTTTTATCAGAAGACTTGGGGAAACGCTGGGTGGAAGGAAATTTGTGGCTCCTCTCAGATTCCAGAACTTTCTGTCACCGAAATGTGAGGGAAAAGTGTTTTTTTTGGCAGATTTTGAGGATTGCACAGGATTCTACAAACAGAACCTGGTGAGAGCCCAACAAGTCACCCCATCTTGGATTCCCCTAGGTGTCTACTTTTAAAAAATGCATAGGTTTGGTAGGTTTCCCTAGATGCCGGCTGACCTACAGGCCAAAATCCACAGCTAGGCACTTTGGAAAAAAGAGCTCTGTTTTCTTTGGGAAAATGTGATGTGCCCACGTTGTGTTTTGGGGCATTTCCTGTCGCAGGCACGAGGCCTACCAACACAAGTGAGGTACCATTTTTATCTGGAGACTTGGGGGAACACTGGGTAGAAGGAAATCTGTGGCTCCGCTCAGATTCCAGAACTTTCTCTCACTGAAATGTGAGGGAAAAGTGTTTTTTTGCCAAATTTTGAGGTTTGAACAGGATTCTGAGTAACCAAACTATGAGAGAGCCCCACGAGTCACCCCATATTGGATTCCCCGAGGTGTCTACTTTTAAAAAATGCACAGGTTTGTAAGGTTTCCATAGGTGCTGGCTGAGCTAGAGGCCAAAATCCACCTCTAGGCACTTTGCAAAAAAGAGATCTGTTTTCTTTGGGAAAATGTGATGTGTCAATGGTGTGTTTTGGGGCATTTCCTGTCGTGGGCACTACACCTACTCACACAAGCGACATACCATTTGTATCAGAAGACTTGGGGAAACGCTGGGTGGAAGGAAATTTGTGGCTCCTCTCAGATTCCAGAACTTTCTGTCACCGAAATGTGAGGGAAAAGTGTTTTTTTGGCAGATTTTGAGGATTGCACAGGATTCTACGAAACAGAACCTGGTGAGAGCCCAACAAGTCACCCCATCTTGGATTCCCCTAGCTGTCTACTTTTGAAAAATGCATAGGTTTGGTAGGTTTCCCTAGATGCCGGCTGACCTACAGGCCAAAATCCACAGCTAGGCACTTTGCAAAAAAGAGCTCTGTTTTCTTTGGGAAAATGTGATGTGTCCACGTTGTGTTTGGGGCATTTCCTGTCGCAGGCACTAGGCCTACCAACACAAGTGAGGTACCATTTTTATTGTGATAATTGGGGGAATGCTGTGTGGAAGGAAATTTGTGGCTCCTCTCAGATTCCAGAACTTTCTGTCACCGAAATGTGAGGGAAAAGTGTTTTTTTGCCAAATTTTGAGGTTTGAACAGGATTCTGAGTAACCAAACTATGAGAGAGCCCCACGAGTCACCCCATCGTGGATTAACCTAGGTGTCTACTTTTCAAAAATGCACAGTTTTGTAAGGTTTCCATAGGTGCTGGCTGAGCTAGAGGCCAAAATCCACCGCTAGGCACTTTGCAAAAAAGAGCTCTCTTTTCTTTGGGAAAATATGATGTGTCCACGTTGTGTTTTGGGGCATTTCCTGTCGCGGGCACTAGACCTACCCACACAAGCGATGTACGATTTTTATTGGGAGACTTAGGGGAACGCTGGGTGGAAGTCAATTTGTAGCTCCTCTCAGATTGCAGAATTTTCTGTCACCGAAATGTGATGAAAAAGTGTTTTGTTTGCCAAATTTTAGATTTGCCCAGGATTCTGAGTAACAGAACCTGTTGAGAGCCCCACAAGTCACCCCATCATGGATTCATCTAGGTATCTACTTTTAAAAAATGCACAGGTTTGGTAGGATTCCATAGGTGCCGGCTGAGCCAGAGACCAAAATACACAGCTAGGCACTTTGCAAAAAACAGCTCTGTTTTTCTTGCGAAAGTGTGATGTGTCCACATTGTGTTTTGGGGCATTTCCTGTCACAGACACTAGGCCTACCAACACAAGTGAGGTACCATTTTTATAGTGATACTTGGGGGAACGCTGGGTGGAAGGAAATTTGTGGCTCTGCTCAGATTCCAGAACTTTCTCTCACCGAAATGTGAGGGAAAAGTGTTTTTTTGCCACATTTTGAGGTTTCAACAGGATTCTGAGTAACAGAACTATGAGTGAGCCACACAAGTCACCCCATCTTGGATTCCCCCAGGTTTCTACTTTTTTTAAATGCCCAAGTTTGTAGGTTTCCCTAGCTGCCGGCTGAGCTGGAGCCGGAAATCCATAGATAGGCACTTTGCAAAAAACAGCTGTTTCCTTTGTGAAAATGTGATGTGTCAATGTTGTGTTTTGGGGCATTTCCTGTTGCGGGCACTAGACCTACCCACACAAGCGACGTACCATTTTTATTGGGAGACTTAAGGGAACGCTGGGTGGAAGTCAATTTGTGGATCCACTCAGATTCCAGAACTTTCTGTCATGCAAATGTGAGAAAAAGGTTTTGTTTGCGCAAATTGTGAGGTTTGCTCAGGATTCTGGGTAACAGAACCTGGTGAAAGCCCCACAAGTCACCCAATCTTGGATTCCCGTGGGTGTCTACTTTTAAAAAATGCACAGGTTTGGTAAGATTCCTTAGGTGCCGGCTGAGTTAGAAGCCAAAATCCACAGCTAGGCACTTTGCAAAAAAACAGCTGTTCCTTTTTGGAAAATGTGATGTGTCAATGGTGTGTTTTGGGGCATTTCCTGTCGTGGGCACTACACGTACTCACACAAGCGACATACCATTTTTATCAGAAGACTTGGGGAAACGCTGGGTGGAAGGAAATTTGTGGCTCCTCTCAGATTCCAGAACTTTCTGTCACCGAAATGTGAGGGAAAAGTGTTTTTTTTGGCAGATTTTGAGGATTGCACAGGATTCTACAAAACAGAACCTGGTGAGAGCCCAACAAGTCACCCATCTTGGATTCCCCTAGGTGTCTACTTTTAAAAAATGCATAGGTTTGGTAGGTTTCCCTAGATGCCGGCTGACCTACAGGCCAAAATCCACAGCTAGGCACTTTGGAAAAAAGAGCTCTGTTTTCTTTGGGAAAATGTGATGTGCCCACGTTGTGTTTTTGGGGCATTTCCTGTCGCAGGCACGAGGCCTACCAACACAAGTGAGGTACCATTTTTATCTGGAGACTTGGGGGAACACTGGGTAGAAGGAAATCTGTGGCTCCGCTCAGATTCCAGAACTTTCTCTCACTGAAATGTGAGGGAAAAGTGTTTTTTTTGCCATATTTTGAGGTTTGAACAGGATTCTGAGTAACCAAACTATGAGAGAGCCCCACGAGTCACCCCATATTGGATTCCCCCTAGGTGTCTACTTTTCAAAAATGCACAGGTTTGTAAGGTTTCCATAGGTGCTGGCTGAGCTAGAGGCCAAAATCCACCTCTAGGCACTTTGCAAAAAAGAGCTCTGTTTTCTTTGGGAAAATGTGATGTGTCAATGGTGTGTTTTGGGGGCATTTCCTGTCGTGGGCACTACACCTACTCACACAAGCGACATACCATTTGTATCAGAAGACTTGGGGGAAACGCTGGGTGGAAGGAAATTTGTGGCTCCTCTCAGATTCCAGAACTTTCTGTCACCGAAATGTGAGGGAAAAGTGTTTTTTTGGCAGATTTTGAGGATTGCACAGGGATTCTACGAAACAGAACCTGGTGAGAGCCCAACAAGTCACCCCATCTTGGATTCCCCCTAGGTGTCTACTTTTGAAAAATGCATAGGTTTGGTAGGTTTCCCTAGATGCCGGCTGACCTACAGGCCAAAATCCACAGCTAGGCACTTTGCAAAAAAGAGCTCTGTTTTCTTTGGGGAAAATGTGATGTGTCCACGTTGTGTTTGGGGCATTTCTGTCGCAGGCACTAGGCCTACCAACACAAGTGAGGTACCATTTTTATTGTGATAATTGGGGAATGCTGGGTGGAAGGAAATTTGTGGCTCCGCTCAGATTCCAGAACTTTCTGTCACCGAAATGTGAGGGAAAAGTGTTTTTTGCCAAATTTTGAGGTTTGAACAGGATTCTGAGTAACCAAACTACGAGAGAGCCCCACGAGTCACCCCATCGTGGATTAACCTAGGTGTCTACTTTTCAAAAATGCACAGGTTTGTAAGGTTTCCATAGGTGCTGGCTGAGCTAGAGGCCAAAATCCACCGCTAGGCACTTTGCAAAAAAGAGCTCTGTTTTCTTTGGGAAAATATGATGTGTCCACGTTGTGTTTTGGGGCATTTCCTGTCACGGGCACTAGACCTACCCACACAAGCGATGTACGATTTTTATTGGGAGACTTAGGGGAACGCTGGTGGAAGTCAATTGTAGCTCCTCTCAGATTGCAGAATTTTCTGTCACCGAAATGTGAGGAAAAAGTGTTTTGTTTGCCAAATTTTTAGATTGCCCAGGATTCTGAGTAACAGAACCTGTTGAGAGCCCCACAAGTCACCCCATCATGGATTCATCTAGGTATCTACTTTTAAAAAATGCACAGGTTTGGTAGGATTCCATAGGTGCCGGCTGAGCCAGAGACCAAAATACACAGCTAGGCACTTTGCAAAAAACAGCTCTGTTTTCCTTGCGAAAGTGTGATGTGTCCACATTGTGTTTTGGGGCATTTCCTGTCACAGACACTAGGCCTACCAACACAAGTGAGGTACCATTTTTATAGTGATACTTGGGGGAACGCTGGGTGGAAGGAAATTTGTGGCTCTGCTCAGATTCCAGAACTTTCTCTCACCGAAATGTGAGGGAAAAGTGTTTTTTTGCCACATTTTGAGGTTTCAACAGGATTCTGAGTAACAGAACTATGAGTGAGCCACACAAGTCACCCCATCTTGGATTCCCCCAGGTTTCTACTTTTTTTAAATGCCCAAGTTTGGTAGGTTTCCCTAGCTGCCGGCTGAGCTGGAGCCGGAAATCCATAGATAGGCACTTTGCAAAAAACAGCTGTTTCCTTTGTGAAAATGTGATGTGTCAATGTTGTGTTTTGGGGCATTTCCTGTTGCGGGCACTAGACCTACCCACACAAGCGACGTACCATTTTTATTGGGAGACTTAAGGAACGCTGGGTGGAAGTCAATTTGTGGATCCACTCAGATTCCAGAACTTTCTGTCATGCAAATGTGAGAAAAGGTTTTGTTTGCGCAAATTGTGAGGTTTGCTCAGGATTCTGGGTAACAGAACCTGGTGAAAGCCCCACAAGTCACCCAATCTTGGATTCCCGTGGGTGTCTACTTTAAAAAATGCACAGGTTTGGTAAGATTCCTTAGGTGCCGGCTGAGTTAGAAGCAAAATCCACAGCTAGGCACTTTGCAAAAAAACAGCTGTTCCTTTTTGGAAAATGTGATGTGTCAATGGTATGTTTTGGGGCATTTCCTGTCGTGGGCACTACACGTACTCACACAAGCGACATACCATTTTTATCAGAAGACTTGGGGAAACGCTGGGTGGAAGGAAATTTGTGGCTCCTCTCAGATTCCAGAACTTTCTGTCACCGAAATGTGAGGGAAAAGTGTTTTTTTTGGCAGATTTTGAGGATTGCACAGGATTCTACAAAACAGAACCTGGTGAGAGCCCAACAAGTCACCCCATCTTGGATTCCCCTAGGTGTCTACTTTTAAAAAATGCATAGGTTTGGTAGGTTTCCCTAGATGCCGGCTGACCTACAGGCCAAAATCCACAGCTAGGCACTTTGGAAAAAAGAGCTCTGTTTTCTTTGGGAAAATGTGATGTGCCCACGTTGTGTTTTGGGGCATTTCCTGTCGCAGGCACGAGGCCTACCAACACAAGTGAGGTACCATTTTTATCTGGAGACTTGGGGGAACACTGGGTAGAAGGAAATCTGTGGCTCCGCTCAGATTCCAGAACTTTCTCTCACTGAAATGTGAGGGAAAAGTGTTTTTTTGCCAAATTTTGAGGTTTGAACAGGATTCTGAGTAACCAAACTATGAGAGAGCCCCACGAGTCACCCCATATTGGATTCCCCTAGGTGTCTACTTTTCAAAAATGCACAGGTTTGTAAGGTTTCCATAGGTGCTGGCTGAGCTAGAGGCCAAAATCCACCTCTAGGCACTTTGCAAAAAAGAGCTCTGTTTTCTTTGGAAATGTGATGTGTCAATGGTGTGTTTTGGGGCATTTCCTGTCGTGGGCACTACACCTACTAACACAAGCGACATACCATTTGTATCAGAAGACTTGGGGAAACGCTGGGTGGAAGGAAATTTGTGGCTCCTCTCAGATTCCAGAACTTTCTGTCACCGAAATGTGAGGGAAAAGTGTTTTTTTGGCAGATTTTGAGGATTGCACAGGATTCTACGAAACAGAACCTGGTGAGAGCCCAACAAGTCACCCCATCTTGGATTCCCCTAGGTGTCTACTTTTGAAAAATGCATAGTTTGGTAGGTTTCCCTAGATGCCGGCTGACCTACAGGCCAAAATCCACAGCTAGGCACTTTGCAAAAAAGAGCTCTGTTTTCTTTGGGAAAATGTGATGTGTCCACATTGTGTTTGGGGCATTTCCTGTCGCAGGCACTAGGCCTACCAACACAAGTGAGGTACCATTTTTATTGTGATAATTGGGGGAATGCTGGGTGGAAGGAAATTTGTGGCTCCGCTCAGATTCCAGAACTTTCTGTCACCGAAATGTGAGGGAAAAGTGTTTTTTTGCCAAATTTTGAGGTTTGAACAGGATTCTGAGTAACCAAACTACGCAAACTACGAGAGAGCCCCACGAGTCACCCCATCGTGGATTAACCTAGGTGTCTACTTTTCAAAAATGCACAGGTTTGTAAGGTTTCCATAGGTGCTGGCTGAGCTAGAGGCCAAAATCCACCGCTAGGCACTTTGCAAAAAAGAGCTCTGTTTTCTTTGGGAAAATATGATGTGTCCACGTTGTGTTTTGGGGCATTTCCTGTCGCGGGCACTAGACCTACCCACACAAGCGATGTACGATTTTTATTGGGAGACTTAGGGGAACGCTGGGTGGAAGTCAATTTGTAGCTCCTCTCAGATTGCAGAATTTTCTGTCACCGAAATGTGACGAAAAAGTGTTTTGTTTGCCAAATTTTTAGATTTGCCCAGGATTCTGAGTAACAGAACCTGTTGAGAGCCCCACAAGTCACCCCATCATGGATTCATCTAGGTATCTACTTTTAAAAAATGCACAGGTTTGGTAGGATTCCATAGGTGCCGGCTGAGCCAGAGACCAAAATCCACAGCTAGGCATTTTGCAAAAAACAGCTCTGTTTTCCTTGCGAAAGTGTGATGTGTCCACATTGTGTTTTGGGGCATTTCCTGTCACAGACACTAGGCCTACCAACACAAGTGAGGTACCATTTTTATAGTGATACTTGGGGGAACGCTGGGTGGAAGGAAATTTGTGGCTCTGCTCAGATTCCAGAACTTTCTCTCACCGAAATGTGAGGGAAAAGTGTTTTTTTGCCACATTTTGAGGTTTCAACAGGATTCTGAGTAACAGAACTATGAGTGAGCCACACAAGTCACCCCATCTTGGATTCCCCCAGGTTTCTACTTTTTTTAAATGCCCAGGTTTGGTAGGTTTCCCTAGCTGCCGGCTGAGCTGGAGCCGAAAATCCATAGATAGGCACTTTGCAAAAAACAGCTGTTTCCTTTGTGAAAATGTGATGTGTCAATGTTGTGTTTTGGGGCATTTCCTGTTGCGGGCACTAGACCTACCCACACAAGTGACATACCATTTTTATTGGGAGACTTACGGGAACGCTGGGTGGAAGTCAATTTGTGGATCCACTCAGATTCCAGAACTTTCTGTCATGCAAATGTGAGAAAAAGGTTTTGTTTGCGCAAATTGTGAGGTTTGCTCAGGATTCTGGGTAACAGAACCTGGTGAAAGCCCCACAAGTCACCCAATCTTGGATTCCCGTGGGTGTCTACTTTTTAAAAAATGCACAGGTTTGGTAAGATTCCTTAGGTGCCGGCTGAGTTAGAAGCCAAAATCCACAGCTAGGCACTTTGCAAAAAAACAGCTGTTTCTTTTTGGAAAATGTGATGTGTCAATGGTGTGTTTTGGGGCATTTCCTGTCGTGGGCACTACACGTACTCACACAAGCGACATACCATTTTTATCAGAAGACTTGGGGAAACGCTGGGTGGAAGGAAATTTGTGGCTCCTCTCAGATTCCAGAACTTTCTGTCACCGAAATGTGAGGGAAAAGTGTTTTTTTTTGGCAGATTTTGAGGATTGCACAGGATTCTACAAAACAGAACCTGGTGAGAGCCCAACAAGTCACCCCATCTTGGATTCCCCTAGGTGTCTACTTTTAAAAAATGCATAGGTTTGGTAGGTTTCCCTAGATGCCGGCTGACCTACAGGCCAAAATCCACAGCTAGGCACTTTGGAAAAAAGAGCTCTGTTTTCTTTGGGAAAATGTGATGTGCCCACGTTGTGTTTTGGGGCATTTCCTGTCGCAGGCACGAGGCCTACCAACACAAGTGAGGTACCATTTTTATCTGGAGACTTGGGGGAACACTGGGTAGAAGGAAATCTGTGGCTCCGCTCAGATTCCAGAACTTTCTCTCACCGAAATGTGAGGGAAAAGTGTTTTTTTGCCAAATTTTGAGGTTTGAACAGGATTCTGAGTAACCAAACTATGAGAGAGCCCCACGAGTCACCCCATATTGGATTCCCTAGGTGTCTACTTTTCAAAAATGCACAGGTTTGTAAGGTTTCCATAGGTGCTGGCTGAGCTAGAGGCCAAAATCCACCTCTAGGCACTTTGCAAAAAAGAGCTCTGTTTTCTTTGGGAAAATGTGATGTGTCAATGGTGTGTTTTGGGGCATTTCCTGTCGTGGGCACTACACCTACTCACACAAGCGACATACCATTTGTATCAGAAGACTTGGGGAAACGCTGGGTGGAAGGAAATTTGTGGCTCCTCTCAGATTCCAGAACTTTCTGTCACCGAAATGTGAGGGAAAAGTGTTTTTTTGGCAGATTTTGAGGATTGCACAGGATTCTACGAAACAGAACCTGGTGAGAGCCCAACAAGTCACTCCATCTTGGATTCCCTAGGTGTCTACTTTTGAAAAATGCATAGGTTTGGTAGGTTTCCCTAGATGCCGGCTGACCTACAGGCCAAAATCCACAGCTAGGCACTTTGCAAAAAAGAGCTCTGTTTTCTTTGGGAAAATGTGATGTGTCCACGTTGTGTTTGGGGCATTTCCTGTCGCAGGCACTAGGCCTACCAACACAAGTGAGGTACCATTTTTATTGTGATAATTGGGGGAATGCTGGGTGGATGGAAATTTGTGGCTCCGCTCAGATTCCAGAACTTTCTGTCACCGAAATGTGAGGGAAAAGTGTTTTTTTGCCAAATTTTGAGGTTTGAACAGGATTCTGAGTAACCAAACTACGAGAGAGCCCCACGAGTCACCCCATCGTGGATTAACCTAGGTGTCTACTTTTAAAAAATGCACAGGTTTGTAAGGTTTCCATAGGTGCTGGCTGAGCTAGAGGCCAAAATCCACCGCTAGGCACTTTGCAAAAAAGAGCTCTGTTTTCTTTGGGAAAATATGATGTGTCCACGTTGTGTTTTGGGGCATTTCCTGTCGCGGGCACTAGACCTACCCACACAAGCGATGTACGATTTTTATTGGGAGACTTAGGGGAACGCTGGGTGGAAGTCAATTTGTAGCTCCTCTCAGATTGCAGAATTTTCTGTCACCGAAATGTGAGGAAAAAGTGTTTTGTTTGCCAAATTTTTAGATTTGCCCAGGATTCTGAGTAACAGAACCTGTTGAGAGCCCCAAAAGTCACCCCATCATGGATTCATCTAGGTATCTACTTTTAAAAAATGCACAGGTTTGGTAGGATTCCATAGGTGCCGGCTGAGCCAGAGACCAAAATCCACAGCTAGGCATTTTGCAAAAAACAGCTCTGTTTTCCTTGCGAAAGTGTGATGTGTCCACATTGTGTTTTGGGGCATTTCCTGTCACAGACACTAGGCCTACCAACACAAGTGAGGTACCATTTTTATAGTGATACTTGGGGGAACGCTGGGTGGAAGGAAATTTGTGGCTCTGCTCAGATTCCAGAACTTTCTCTCACCGAAATGTGAGGGAAAAGTGTTTTTTTGCCACATTTTGAGGTTTCAACAGGATTCTGAGTAACAGAACTATGAGTGAGCCACACAAGTCACCCCATCTTGGATTCCCCCAAGTTTCTACTTTTTTTAAATGCCCAGGTTTGGTAGGTTTCCCTAGCTGCCGGCTGAGCTGGAGCCGAAAATCCATAGATAGGCACTTTGCAAAAAACAGCTGTTTCCTTTGTGAAAATGTGATGTGTCAATGTTGTGTTTTGGGGCATTTCCTGTTGCGGGCACTAGACCTACCCACACAAGTGACATACCATTTTTATTAGGAGACTTACGGGAACGCTGGGTGGAAGTCAATTTGTGGATCCACTCAGATTCCAGAACTTTCTGTCATGCAAATGTGAGGAAAAAGGTTTTGTTTGCGCAAATTGTGAGGTTTGCACAGGATTCTGGGTAACAGAACCTGGTGAAAGCCCCACAAGTCACCCAATCTTGGATTCCCGTGGGTGTCTACTTTTAAAAAATGCACAGGTTTGGTAAAATTCCTTAGGTGCCGGCTGACTTAGAGGCCAATATCCACAGCTAGGCACTTTGCAAAAAAACTGCTGTTTTTTTTAGGAAAATGTGATGTGTCAGTGGTGTGTTTTGGGGCATTTCCTGTCGTGGGCACTACACCTACTCACACAAGCGACATACCATTTTTATCAGAAGACTTGGGGAAACGCTGGGTGGAAGGAAATTTGTGGCTCCTCTCAGATTCCAGAACTTTTTGTCACCAAAATGTGAGGGAAAAGTGTTTTTTTTGGCAGATTTTGAGGATTGCACAGGATTCTACGAAACAGAACCTGGTGAGAGCCCAACAAGTCACCCCATCTTGGATTCCCCTAGGTGTCTACTTTTGAAAAATGCATAGGTTTGGTAGGTTTCCCTAGATGCCGGCTGACCTACAGGCCAAAATCTACATCTAGGCACTTTGGAAAAAAGAGCACTGTTTTCTTTGGGAAAATGTGACGTGCCCACGTTGTGTTTTGGGGCATTTCCAGTCGCAGGCACGAGGCCTACCAACACAAGTGAGGTACCATTTTTATCGGGAGACTTGGGGGAACACTGGGTAGAAGGACATTTGTGGCTTCTCTCAGATTCCAGAACTTTCTGTCACCGAAATGTGGGAAAAAGTGGTTTTTTTCCAAAATGTTGAGGTTTGCACAGGATTCTGGGTAACAGAACCTGCCGAGAGCCCCACACGTCACCCCATCTTAGATTCCCCTATGTGTCCACTTTTAAAAAATGCACAGGTTTGGTAGGTTTCCCTAGGTGGCGGCTGAGCTAGAGGCCAAAATCCACGGCTAGGCACTTTGCACAAAAACAGGTGTGTTTTCTTTGGGAAAATGTGATGTGTCCATGTTGTGTTTTGGGGCATTTCCTGTTGCAGGCACTAGGCCTACCAACACCAAAGAGGTATAATTTATTATCGGAATACTTGGGGGAACGTTGCATGGAAGGAAATTGGTAACTCCTCTCAGATTCCAGAACTTTCTCTCACCGAAGTGTGAGGGAAAAGTGTTTTTTTGCAACATTTTGAGGTTTCAACAGGATTCTGAGTAACAGAACTATGTGGGAGCCCCACAACTCACCCCATCGTGAATTACGCTAGGTGCCTCTTTTAAAAAATGCACAGGTTTCTAAGGTTTCCCTAGGTGCTGGCTGAGCTAGAGGTCAAAATCTACCGCTAGGCAATTCGCAAAAAAGAGCTCTGTTTTCTTTGGGAACATGTGATGTGTCCACAATGTGTTTTGGGGCATTTCCTGTCGCGGGCACTAGGCCTACCCACACAAGCGAGGTACCATTTTTATCGGGATACTTGAGGGAACACTGGGTGGAAGGAAATTTGTGGCTCCTCTCAGATTCCAGAACTTTCTGTCACCGAAATGTGGGAAAAAGTATTTTCTTTGCCAAATTTTGAGGTCTGCACAGGATTCTAGGTATCAGAACCTGGCGAGAGCCCCACGCGTCACCCGATCTTGAATTCCCCTATGTGTCCACTTTAAAAAAATGCACAGGTTTGGTCCCTAGGTGCCGGCTGAGATAGAGGCCAAAATCCACGGCTAGGCACGTTGCAAAAAAAAGGTGTGTTTTCTTTGGGAAAATGTGATGTGTCCACGTTGTGTTTTGGGGCATTTCCTGTCGCAGGCACTAGGCCTACCAACACAAGAGAGGTATCATTTATTATCGGAAGACTTGGGGGAACGCTGCATTGAAGGAAATTTGTGGCTCCTCTCAGATTCCAGAAATTTCTGTCACCAAAATGTGAGGAAAAAGTGTTTTTGTTTGCCAGATTTTGAGGATTGCACAGGATTCTAAGTAACAGAACCTAGTGTGAGCCACACAAGTCACCCCATCTTGGATTCCTCCAGGTTTCTACTTTTTAAAAATGCACAGGTTTGGTAGGTTTCCCTAGCTGCCGGCTGAGCTGGAGCCCAAAATCTATAGATAGGCACTTTGCAAAAAACAGCTCTGTTTCCTTTGGGAAAATGTGATGTGTCAATGTTGTGTTTTGGGACATTTTCTGTCGCGGGCACTAGACCTACCCACACAAGCGACGTACCATTTTTATTGGGAGACTTAGGGGACCGCTGGGTGGAAGTCAATTTGTGGATCCACTCAGATTCCAGAACTTTCTGTCATGCAAATGTGAGGAAAAAGTTTTTTGGGGGCAAATTGTGAGGTTTCCACAGGATTCTGGGTAACAGAACCTGGTGAGAGCCCCACAAGTCACCCAATCTTGGATTCCCGTTGGTGTCTACTTTTAAAAAATGCACAGGTTTGGTAAGATTCCCTAGGTGCCGGCTGAGCTAGAGGCCAAAATCCACAGCTAGGCACTTTGCAAAAAAACAGCTCTGTTTCTTTTGGGAAAATGTGATGTGTCAATGGTGTGTTTTGGGGCATTTCCTGTCGTGGGCACTACACCTACTCACACAAGCGACATACCATTTTTATCAGAAGACTTGGGGAAACGCTGGGTGGAAGGAAATTTGTGGCTCCTCTCAGATTCCAGAACTTTCTGTCACCGAAATGTGAGGGAAAAGTGTTTTTTTTGGCAGATTTTGAGGATTGCACAGGATTCTACGAAACAGAACCTGGTGAGAGCCCAAAAAGTCACCCCATCTTGTATTCCCCTAGGCGTCTACTTTCTAAAAATACACAGGTTTGGTAGGTTTCCCTAGGTGCCGGCTGAGTTAGAGGCCAAAATCCACAGCTAGGCACTTTGCAAAAAAGAGCTCTGTTTTCTTTGGGAAAATGTGATGTGTCCACGTTGTGTTTTGGGGCATTTCCTGTCGCAGGCACTAGGCCTACCAACACAAGTGAGGTACCATTTTTATCGTGATACTTGGGGGAATGCTGGGTGGAAGGAAATTTGTGGCTCCGCTCAGATTCCAGAACTTTCTGTCACCGAAATGTGAGGGAAAAATGTTTTTTTGCCAAATTTTGAGGTTTGAACAGGATTCTGAGTAACCGAACTATGAGAAAGCCCCACAAGTCACCCCATCGTGGATTAACCTAGGTGTCTACTTTACAAAAATGCACAGGTTTGTAAGGTTTCCATAGGTGCTAGCTGAGCTAGAGGCCAAAATCCACCGCTAAGCACTTTGCAAAAAAGAGCTCTGTTTTCTTTGGGAAAATATGATGTGTCCACGTTGTGTTTTGGGGCATTTCCTGTCACGGGCACTAGACCTACCCACACAAGCGATGTACGATTTTTATTGGGAGACTTAGGGGAACGCTGGGTGGAAGTCAATTTGTAGCTCCTCTCAGATTGCAGAATTTTCTGTCACCGAAATATGAGGAAAAAGTGTTTTGTTTGCCAAATTTTTAGATTTGCCCAGGATTCTGAGTAACAGAACCTGTTGAGAGCCCCACAAGTCACCCCATCATGGATTCATCTAGGTATCTACTTTAAAAAAATGCACAGGTTTGGTAGGATTCCATAGGTGCCGGCTGAGCTAGAGACCAAAATCCACAGCTAGGCACTTTGCAAAAAACAGCTCTGTTTTCCTTGCGAAAGTGTGATGTGTCCACATTGTGTTTTGGGGCATTTCCTGTCACAGGCACTAGGCCTACCAACACAAGTGAGGTACCATTTTTATAGTGATACTTTGGGGAACGCTGGGTGGAAGGAAATTTGTGGCTCTTCGCAGATTCCAGAACTTACTCTCACCGAAATGTGAGGGAAAAGTGTTTTTTTTGCCACATTTTGAGGTTTCAACAGGATTCTGAGTAACAGAACTATGAGTGAGCCACACAAGTCACCCCATCTTGGATTCTTCCAGGTTTCTACTTTTTTAAAATGCCCAGGTTTGGTAGGTTTCCCTAGCTGCCGGCTGAGCTGGAGCCAAAAATCCATAGATAGGCACTTTGCAAAAAACAGCTGTTTCCTTTGTGAAAATGTGATGTGTCAATGTTGTGTTTTGGGGCATTTCCTGTTGCGGGCACTAGACCTACCCACACAAGCGACATACCATTTTTATTGGGAGACTTAAGGGAACGCTGGATGGAAGCCAATTTGTGGATCCACTCAGATTCCAGAACTTTCTGTCATGCAAATGTGAGGAAAAAGGTTTTGTTTGCGCAAATTGTGAGCTTTGCACAGGATTCTGGGTAACAGAACCTGGTGAAAGCCCCACAAGTCACCCAATCTTGGATTCCCGTGGGTGTCTACTTTTAAAAAATGCACAGCTTTGGTAAGATTCCTTAGGTGCCGGCTGACTTAAACGCCAATATCCACAGCTAGGCATTTTGCAAAAAAACTGCTGTTTTTTTTAGGAAAATGTGATGTGTCAGTGGTGTGTTTTGGGGCATTTCCTGTCGTGGGCACTACACCTACTCACACAAGCGACATACCATTTTTATCAGAAGACTTGGGGAAACGCTGGGTGGAAGGAAATTTGTGGCTCCTCTCAGATTCCAGAACTTACTGTCACCGAAATGTGAGGGAAAAGTGTTTTTTTTTGGCAGATTTTGAGGATTGCACAGGATTCTACGAAACAGAACCTGGTGAGAGCCCAACAAGTCACCCCATCTTGGATTCCCCTAGGTGTCTACTTTTGAAAAATGCATAGGTTTGGTAGGTTTCCCTAGATGCCGGCTGACCTACAGGCCAAAATCCACAGCTAGGCCCTTTGCAAAAAAGAGCTCTGTTTTCTTTGGGAAAATGTGATGTGTCCACGTTGTGTTTTGGGGCATTTCCAGTCGCAGGCACGAGGCCTACCAACACAAGTGAGGTACCATTTTTATCGAGAGACTTGGGGGAACACTGGGTAGAAGGAAATTTGTGGCTTCTCTCAGATTCCAGAACTTTCTGTCACTGAAATGTGGGAAAAAGTGTTTTTTGTGCAAAATTTTGAGGTTTGGACAGGATTCTGGGTAACAGAACCTGCCGAGAGCCCCACACGTCACCCCATCTTAGATTCCCCTATGTGTCCACTTTTAAAAAATGCACAGGTTTGCTAGGTTTCCCTAGGTGGCGGCTGAGCTAGAGGCCAAAATCCACGGCTAGGCACGTTGCAAAAAAAAGGTGTGTTTTCTTTGGGAAAATGTGATGTGTCCATGTTGTGTTTTGGGGCATTTCCTGTTGCAGGCACTAGGCCTACCAACACCAGAGAGGTATCATTTATTATCGGAATACTTGGGGGAACGTTGCATGGAAGGAAATTGGTGACTCCTCTCAGATTCCAGAACTTTCTGTCACCGAAGTGTGAGGGAAAAGTGTTTTTTTGCAACATTTTGAGGTTTCAACAGGATTCTGAGTAACAGAACTATGTGGGAGCCCCACAACTCACCCCATCGTGAATTACGCTAGGTGCCTCCTTTTCAAAAATGCACAGGTTTCTAAGGTTTCCCTAGGTGCTGGCTGAGCTAGAGGTCAAAATCCACCGCTAGGCACTTTGCAAAAAACAGTTGTTTCTTTTGGGAAAATTTGATGTGTCAATGGTGTGTTTTGGGGCATTTCCTGTCATGGGCACTACACCTACTCACACAAGCGACATACCATTTTTATCAGGAGACTTGGGGAAACGCTGGGTTGAAGGAAATTTGTGGCTCCTCTCAGATTGCAGAATTTTCTGTCACCGAAATGTGAGGAAAAAGTGTTTTTTGGCAGATTTTGAGGATTCCACAGGATTCTAGGAAACACAACCTGGTGAGAGCCCAACAAGTCACCCCATCTTGATTCCCCTAGGCGTCTACTTTCTAAAAATGCACAGGTTTCGTAGGTTTCCCTAGGTGCCGGCTGAGCTAGAGGTCAAAATCCACAGCTAGGCACTTTGCAAAAAAGAGCTATGTTTTCTTTGGGAAAATGTGATGTGTGCACGTTGTGTTTTGGGGCATTTCCTGTTGCAGGCACTAGGCCTACCAACACAAGTGAGGTACCATTTTTATCGTGATACTTGGGGGAATGCTGGGTGGAAGGAAATTTGTGGCTCTGCTCAGATTCCAGAACTTTCTGTCACCGAAATGTGAGGGAAAAGTGTTTTTTTGCTGAATTTTGAGGTTTAAACAGGATTCTGAGTAACCGAACTATGTGAGAGCCCCACAAGTCACCCCATTGTGGATTAACCTAGGTGTCTACTTTTCAAAAATGCACAGGTTTGTAAGGTTTCCATAGGTGCTGGCTGGGCTAGAGGCCAAAATCCACCGCTAGGCACTTTGCAAAAAAGAGCTCTGTTTTCTTTCGGAAAATATGATGTGTCTACGTTGTGTTTTGGGGCATTTCCTGTCGCGGGCACTAGACCTACCTACACAAGCGATGTACGATTTTTATTGGGAGACTTAGGGGAACGCTGGGTGGAAGTCAATTTGTGGCTCCTCTCAGATTGCAGAATTTTCTGTCACCGAAATGTGAGGAAAAAGTGTTTTGTTTGCAAATTTTCAGATTTGCCCAGGATTCTGAGTAATAGAACCTGTTGAGAGCCCCACAACTCACCCAATCATGGATTCATCTAGGTGTCTAATTTTAAAAAATGCACAGGTTTGGTAGGATTCCATAGGTGCCGGCTGAGCTAGAGACCAAAATCCACAGCTAGGCACTTTGCAAAAAACAGCTCTGTTTTCCTTGCGAAAGTGTGATGTGTCCACATTGTGTTTTGGGGCATTTCCTGTCACAGGCACTAGGCCTACCAACACAAGTGAGGTACCATTTTTATAGTGATACTTGGGGGAACGCTGGGTGGAAGGAAATTTGTGGCTCTGCTCAGATTCCAGAACTTTCTCTCACTGAAATGTGAGGGAAAAGTGTTTTTTTTGCCACATTTTGAGGTTTCAACAGGATTCTGAGTAACAGAACTATGTGTGAGCCACACAAGTCACCCCATCTTGGATTCCCCCAGGTTTCTACTTTTTTAAAATGCCCAGGTTTGGTCGGTTTCCCTAGCTGCCGGCTGAGCTGGAGCCGAAAATCCATAGATAGGCACTTTGCAAAAAACAGCTGTTTCGTTTGTGAAAATGTTATGTGTCAATGTTGTGTTTTGGGGCATTTCCTGTTGCGGGCACTAGACCTACCCACACAAGCGACATACCATTTTTATTGGGAGACTTAAGGGAACGCTGGGTGGAAGTCAATTTGTGGATCTACTCATATTCCAGAACTTTCTGTCATGCAAATGTGAGGAACAAGGTTTTGTTTGCGCAAATTGTGAGGTTTGCACAGGATTCCGGGTAACAGAACCTGGTGAAAGCCCCACAAGTCACCCATTCTTGGATTCCCGTGGGTGTCTACTTTTCAAAAATGCACAGGTTTGGTAAGATTTCTTAGGTGCCGGCTGAGTTAGAGGCCAAAATCCACAGCTAGGCACTTTGCAAAAAAACAGCTGTTTCTTTTGGGAAAATGTGATGTGTCAATGGTGTGTTTTGGGGCATTTCCTGTCGTGGGCACTACACCTACCCACACAAGCGACATACCATTTTTATCAGGAGACTTGGGGGAACGCTGGATTAAAGGAAATTTGTGGCTCCTCTCAGATTGCAGAATTTTCTGTCACCGAAATGTGAGGAAAAAGTGTTTTTTTTGGCAGATTTTGAGGATTGCACAGGATTCTAGGAAACACAACCTGGTGAGACCCCAACAAGTCACCCCATCTTGGATTCCCCTAGGTGTCTACTTTTGAAAAATGCATAGGTTTGGTAGGTTTCCCTAGATGCCGGCTGACCTACAGGCCAAAATCCACAGCTAGGCACTTTGGAAAAAAGAGCTCTGTTTTCTTTGGGAAAATGTGATGTGCATACGTTGTGTTTTGGGGCATTTCCTGTCGCAGGCACGAGGCCTACCGACACAAGTGAGGTACCATTTTTATCGGGAGACTTGGGGGAACACTGGGTAGGAGGAAATTTGTGGCTCCTCTCAGATTCCAGAACTTTCTGTCACCAAAATGTGGGAAAAAGTGTTTTTTTTGCACAATTTTGAGGTTTGCACAGGATTCTGGGTAACAGAACCTGCCGAGAGCCCCACACATCACCCCATCTTAGATTCCCCTATGTGTCCACTTTTAAAAAATGCACAGGTTTGGTAGGTTTCTCTAGGTGACAGCTGAGCTAGAGGCCAAAATCCACGGCTAGGCACTTTGCACAAAACAGGTGTGTTTTCTTTGGGAAAATGTGATGTGTCCACGTTGTGTTGTGGGGCATTTCCTGTTGCAGGCACTAGGCCTACCAACACAAGTGAGGTACCATTTTTATCGGAAGACTTGGGGGAATGCTGGGTGGAAGGAAATTTGTGGCTCTGCTCAGATTCCAGAACTTTCTGTCACCGAAATGTGAGGGAAAAGTGTTTTTTTGCCAAATTTTGAGGTTTCAACAGGATTCTGAGTAACCGAACTATGTGAGAGCCCCACAAGTCACCCCATTGTGGATTAACCTAGGTGTCTACTTTTCAAAAATGCACAGGTTTGTAAGGTTTCCATAGGTGCTGGCTGAGCTAGAGGCCAAAATCCACCGCTAGGCACTTTGCAAAAAAGAGCTCTGTTTTCTTTCGGAAAATGTGATGTGTCTACGTTGTGTTTTGGGGCATTTCCTGTCACCAGCACTAGACCTACCCACACAAGCGATGTACGATTTTTATTGGGAGACTTAGGGGAACGCTGGGTGGAAGTCAATTTGTGGCTCCTCTCAGATTGCAGAATTTTCTATCACCGAAATGTGAGGAAAAAGTGTTTTGTTTGCCAAAGTTTCAGATTTGCCCAGGATTCTGAGTAATAGAACCTGTTGAGAGCCCCACAACTCACCCCATCATGGATTCATCTAGGTGTCTAATTTTAAAAAATGCACAGGTTTGGTAGGATTCCAGAGGTGCCGGCTGAGCTAGAGACCAAAATCCACAGCTAGGCACTCTGCAAAAAACAGCTCTGTTTTCCTTGCGTAAGTGTGATGTGTCCACATTGTGTTTTGGGGCATTTCCTGTCACAGGCACTAGGCCTACCAACACAAGTGAGGTACCATTTTTATAGTGATACTTGGGGGAACGCTGTGTGGAAGGAAATTTGTGGCTCTGCTCAGATTCCAGAACTTTCTCTCACCGAAATGTGAGGGAAAAGTGTTTTTTTGCCACATTTTGAGGTTTCAACAGGATTCTGAGTAACAGAACTATGTGTGAGCCACACAAGTCACCCCATCTTGGATTCCCCCAGGTTTCTACTTTTTAAAAATGCCCAGGTTTGGTAGGTTTCCCTAGCTGCCGGCTGAGCTGGAGCCGAAAATCCATAGATAGGCACTTTGCAAAAAACAGCTGTTTCCTTTGTGAAAATGTGATGTGTCAATGTTGTGTTTTGGGGCATTTCCTGTTGCGGGCACTAGACCTACCCACACAAGCGACATACCATTTTTATTGGGAGACTTAAGGGAACGCTGGGTGGAAGTCAATTTGTGGATCCACTCAGATTCCAGAACTTTCTGTCATGCAAATGTGAGGAAAACGGTTTTGTTTGCGCAAATTGTGAGGTTTGCACAGGATTCCGGGTAACAGAACCTGGTGAAAGCCCCACAAGTCACCCAATCTTGGATTCCCGTGGGTGTCTACTTTTCAAAAATGCACAGGTTTGGTAAGATTTCTTACATGCCGTCTGAGTTAGAGGCCAAAATCCACAGCTAGGCACTTTGCAAAAAAACAGCTGTTTCTTTTGGGAAAATGTAATGTGTCAATGGTGTGTTTTGGGGCATTTCCTGTCGTGGGCACTACACCTACTCACACAAGCGACATACCATTTTTATCAGGAGACTTGGGGGAACGCTGGATTAAAGGAAATTTGTGGCTCCTCTCAGATTGCAGAATTTTCTGTCACCGAAATGTGAGGAAAAAGTGTTTTTTTTGGCAGATTTTGAGGATTGCACAGGATTCTAGGAAACACAACCTGGTGAGACCCCAACAAGTCACCCCATTTTGTATTCCCCTAGGCGTCTACTTTCTAAAAATGCACAGGTTTGGTAGGTTTCCCTAGGTGCCAGCTGAGCTAGAGGCCAAAATCCACAGCTAGGCACTTTGCAAAAAAGAGCTCTGCTTTCTTTGGGAAAATGTGATGTGTCCACGTTGTGTTTGGGGCATTTCCTGTCGCAGGCACTAGGCCCACCAACACAAGTGAGGTACAATTTTTATCGTGATACTTGGGGGAATGCTGGGTGGAAGGAAATTTGTGGCTCTGCTCAGATTCCAGAACTTTCTCTCACCGAAATGTGAGGGAAAAGTGTTTTTTTGCCACATTTTGAGGTTTCAGCAGGATTGTGAGTAACAGAACTATGAGTGAGCCACACAAGTCACCCCATCTTGGATTCCCCCAGGTTTCTACTTTTTTTAAATGCCCAGGTTTGGTAGGTTTCCCTAGCTGCCGGCTGAGCTGGAGCTGAAAATCCATAGATAGGCACTTTGCAAAAAACAGCTGTTTCCTATGTGAAAATGTGATGTGTCAATGTTGCGTTTTGGGGCATTTCCTGTTGCGGGCACTAGACCTACCCACACAAGCGACATACCATTTTTATTGGGAGACTTAAGGGAACGCTGGGTGGAAGTCAATTTGTGGATCCACTCAGATTCCAGAACCTTCTGTCATGCAAATGTGAGAAAAAGGTTTTGTTTGCGCAAATTGTGAGGTTTGCACAGGATTCTGGGTAACAGAACCTGGTGAAAGCCCCAGAAGTCACCCAATCTTGGATTCCCGTGGGTGTCTACTTTTCAAAAATGCACAGGTTTGGTAAGATTCCTTAGGTGCCGGCTGAGTTAGAGGCCAAAATCCACAGCTAGGCACTTTGCAAAAAAACTGCTCTGTTTCTTTTGGGAAAATGTGATGTGTCAATGGTGTGTTTTGGGGCATTTCCTGTCGTGGGCACTACACCTACTCACACAAGCGACATACCATTTTTATCAGAAGACTTGGGGAAACGCTGGGTGGATGGAAATTTGTGGCCCCTCTCAGATTCCAGAACTTTCTCTCACCGAAATGTGAGGGAAAAGTGTTTTTTTTGGCAGATTTTGAGGATTGCACAGGATTCTACGAAACAGAACCTGGTGAGAGCCTAACAAGTCACCCCGTCTTGGATTCCCCTAGGTGTCTACTTTTGAAAAATGCATAGGTTTGGTAGGTTTCCCTAGATGCCGGCTGACCTACAGGCCAAAATCCACAGCTAGGCACTTTGGAAAAAAAGAGCTCTGTTTTCTTTGGGAAAATGTGATGTGCCCACGTTGTGTTTTGGTGCATTTACTGTCGCAGGCACGAGGCCTACCAACACAAGTGAGGTACCATTTTTATCGGGAGACTTGGGGGAACACTGGGTAGAGGGAAATTTGTGGCTCCTCTCAGATTCCAGAACTTTCTGTCACCGAAATGTGGGAAAAAGTGTTTCTTTTGCCAAATTTTGAGGTTTGCACAGGATTCTGGGTAACAGAACCTGCCGAGAGCCCCACACATCACCCCATCTTAGATTCCCCTATGTGTCTACTTTTAAAAAATGCACAGGTTTGGTAGGTTTCCATAGGTGCCGGCTGAGCTAGAGGCCAAAATACACGGCTAGGCACGTTGCACAAAAACAGGTGTGTTTTCTTTGGGAAAATGTGATGTGTCCAAGTTGTGTTTTGGGGCATTTCCTGTCGCAGGCACTAGGCCTACCAACACCAGAGAGGTATCATTTATTATCGGAAGACTTGGGGGAACGCTGCATTGAAGGAAATTTGGGACTCCTCTCAGATTCAAGAACTTTCTGTCACCGAAGTGGGAGGGAAAAGTGTTTTTTTGCAACATTTTGAGGTTTCAACAGGATTCTGAGTAACAGAACTATGTGGGAGCCCCACAAGTCACCCCATTGTGAATTACGCTAGGTGCCTCCTTTTAAAAAATGCACAGGTTTCTAAGGTTTCCCTAGGTGCTGGCTGAGCTAGAGGTCAAAATCTACCGCTAGGCACTTTGCAAAAAACAGCTCTGTTTTCTTTGGGAACATGTGATGTGTCCAAAATGTGTTTTGGGGCATTTCCTGTCGCGGGCACTAGGCCTACCCACACAAGCGAGGTACCATTTTTATCGGGATACTTGAGGGAACGCTGGGTGGAAGGAAATTTGTGGCTCCTCTCAGATTCCAGAACTTTCTGTCACCGAAATGTAAGAAAAAGTATTTATTTTGCCAAATTTTGAGGTCTGCACAGGATTCTAGGTATCAGAACCTGGCGAGAGCCCCACGCGTCACCCGATCTTGAATTCCCCTATGTGTCCACTTTAAAAAAAATGCACAGGTTTGGTCCCTAGGTGCCGGCTGAGATAGAGGCCAAAATCCACGGCTAGGCACTTTGCAAAAAAACAGGTGTGTTTTCTTTGGGAAAATGTGATGTGTCCACGTTGTGTTTTGGGGCATTTCCTGTTGCAGGCACTAGGCCTACCAACACAAGAGAGGTATCATTTATTATCGGAAGACTTGGGGGAACGCTGCATTGAAGGAAATTTGTGGCTCCTCTCAGATTCCAGAAATTTCTGTCACCAAAATGTGAGGAAAAAGTGTTTTTGTTTGCCAGATTTTGAGAATTGCACAGGATTTTAAGTAACAGAACCCAGTGTGAGCCACACATGTCACCCCATCTTGGATTCCTCCAGGTTTCTACTTTTTAAAAATGCCCAGGTTTGGTAGGTTTCCCTAGCTGCCGGCTGAGCTGGAGCCCAAAATCTATAGATAGGCACTTTGCAAAAAACAGCTCTGTTTCCTTTGGGAAAATGTGATGTGTCAATGTTGTGTTTTGGGACATTTCCTGTTGCGGGCACTAGACCTACCCACACAAGCGACGTACCATTTTTATTGGGAGACTTAGGGGACCGCTGGGTGGAAGTCAATTTGTAGATCCACTCAGATTCCAGAACTTTCTGTCATGCAAATGTGAGGAAAAATTTTTTTTTTGGCAAATTGTGAGATTTCCACAGGATTCTGGGTAACAGAACCTGGTGAGAGCCCCACAAGTCACCCAATCTTGGATTCCTGTGGGTGTCTACTTTTAAAAAAATGCACAGGTTTGGTAAGATTCCCTAGGTGCCGGCTGAGCTAGAGGCCAAAATCCACAGCTAGGCACTTTGCAAAAAAACAGCTCTGTTTCTTTTGGGAAAATGTGATGTGTCAATGGTGTGTTTTGGGGCATTTCCTGTCGTGGGCACTATACCTACTCACACAAGCGACATACCATTTTTATCAGGAGACTTGGGGGAACGTTGGGTTAAAGGAAATTTGTGGCTCCTCTCAGATTGCAGAATTTTCTGTCACCGAAATTTGAGGAAAAAGTGTTTTTTTTGGCAGATTTTGAGGATTGCACAGGATTCTAGGAAACACAACCTGGTGAGAGCCCAACAAGTCACCCCATCTTGTATTCCCCTAGGCGTCTACTTTCTAAAAATGCACAGGTTTGGTAGGTTTCCCTAGGTGCCGGCTGAGCTAGAGGCCAAAATCCACAGCTAGGCACTTTGCAAAAAAGAGCTCTGTTTTCTTTGGGAAAATGTGATGTGTCCACGTTGTGTTTGGGGCATTTCCTGTCGCAGGCACTAGGCCTACCAACACAAGTGAGGTACCATTTTTATCGTGATACTTGGCGGAATGCTGGGTGGAAGGAAATTTGTGGCTCCACTCAGATTCCAGAACTTTCTGTCACCGAAATGTGAGGGAAAAGTGTTTTTTTGCAACATTTTGAGGTTTGAACAGGATTCTGAGTAACCGAACTATGAGAGAACCCCACAAGTCACCCCATCGTGGATTAACCTAGGTGTCTACTTTTAAAAAATGCACAGGTTTGTAAGTTTTCCATAGGTGTTGGCTGAGCTAGAGGCCAAAATCCACCGCTAGGCACTTTGCAAAAAAGAGCTCTGTTTTCTTTGGGAAAATATGATGTGTCCACGTTGTGTTTTGGGGCATTTCCTGTCGCAGGCACTAGACCTACCCACACAAGCGATGTACCATTTTTATTGGGAGACTTAGGGCAACGCTGGGTGGAAGTCAATTTGTAGCTCCTCTCAGATTGCAGAATTTTCTGTCACCGAAATGTGAGGAAAAAGTGTTTTGTTTGCCAAATTTTTAGATTTGCCCAGGATTCTGAGTAACAGAACCTGTTGAGAGCCCCACAAGTCACCCCATCAAGGATTCATCTAGGTATCTACTTTAAAAAAATGCACAGGTTTGGTAGGATTCCATAGGAGCTAGAGACCAAAATCCACAGCTAGGCACTTTGCAAAAAACAGCTCTGTTTTCCTTGCGAAAGTGTGATGTGTCCACATTGTGTTTTGGGGCATTTCCTGTCACAGGCACTAGGCCTACCAACACAAGTGAGGTACCATTTTTATAATGATACTTGGGGGAACGCTGGGTGGAAGGAAATTAGTGGCTCTGCTCAGATTCCAGAACTTTCTCCCACCGAAATGTGAGGGAAAAGTGTTTTTTTGCCACATTTTGAGGTTTCAACAGGATTCTGAGTAACAGAACTATGAGTGAGCCACACAAGTCACCCCATCTTGGATTCCCCCAGGTTTCTACTTTTTTTAAATGCCCAGGTTTGGTAGGTTTCCCTAGCTGCCGGCTGAGCTGGAGGCGAAAATCCATAGATAGGCACTTTGCAAAAAACAGCTGTTTCCTTTGTGAAAATGTGATGTGTCAATGTTGTGTTTTGGGGCATTTCCTGTTGCGGGCACTACACCTACCCACACAAGCGACATACCATTTTTATTGGGAGACTTAAGGGAACGCTGGGTGGAAGTCAATTTGTGGATCCACTCAGATTCCAGAACTTTCTGTCATGCAAATGTGAGGAAAAAGGTTTTGTTTGCGCAAATTGAGAGGTTTGCACAGGATTCTGGGTAACAGAACCTGGTGAAAGCCCCACAAGTCACCCAATCTTGGATTCCCGTGGGTGTCTGCTTTTCAAAAATGCACAGGTTTGGTAAGATTCCTTAGGGGCCGGCTGAGTTAGAGGCCAAAATACACAGCTAGGCACTTTGCAAAAAAACAGCTCTGTTTCTTTTGGGAAAATGTGATGTGTCAATGGTGTGTTTTGGGGCATTTCCTGTCGTGGGCACTATACCTACTCACACAAGCGACATACCATTTTTATCAGGAGACTTGGGGGAACGCTGGATTAAAGGAAATTTGTGGCTCCTCTCAGATTGCAGAATTTTCTGTCACCGAAATGTGAGGAAAAAGTGTTTTTTTGGGCAGATTTTGAGGATTGCACAGGATTCTAGGAAACACAACCTGGTGAGACCCCAACAAGTCACCCCATCTTGTATTCCCCTAGGCGTCTACTTTCTAAAAATGCACAGGTTTGGTAGGTTTCCCTAGGTGCCGGCTGAGCTAGAGGCCAAAATCCACAGCTAGGCACTTTGCAAAAAAGAGCTCTGTTTTCTTTGGGAAAATGTGATGTGTCCACGTTGTGTTTGGGGCATTTCCTGTCGCAGGCACTAGGCCTACCAACACAAGTGAGGTACCATTTTTATCGTGATACTTGGGGGAATGCTGGGTGGAAGGAAATTTGTGGCTCTGCTCAGATTCCAGAACTTTCTCTCACCGAAATGTGAGGGAAAAGTGTTTTTTTGCCACATTTTGAGGTTTCAGCAGGATTCTGAGTAACAGAACTATGAGTGAGCCACACAAGTCACCCCATCTTAGATTCCCCCAGGTTTCTACTTTTTTTAAATGCCCAGGTTTGGTAGGTTTCCCTAGCTGCCGGCTGAGCTGGAGCCGAAAATCCATAGATAGGCACTTTGCAAAAAACAGCTGTTTCCTATGTGAAAATGTGATGTGTCAATGTTGCGTTTTGGGGCATTTCCTGTTGCGGGCACTAGACCTACCCACACAAGCGACATACCATTTTTACTGGGAGACTTAAGGGAACGCTGGGTGGAAGTCAATTTGTGGATCCACTCAGATTCCAGAACCTTCTGTCATGCAAATGTGAGAAAAAGGTTTTGTTTGCGCCATTTGTGAGGTTTGCACAGGATTCTGGGTAACAGAACCTGGTGAAAGCCCCACAAGTCACCCAATCTTGGATTCCCGTGGGTGTCTACTTTTAAAAAATGCACAGGTTTGGTAGGTTTCCCTAGCTGCCGGCTGAGCTGGAGCCCAAAATCTATAGATAGGCACTTTGCAAAAAACAGCTCTGTTTCCTTTGGGAAAATGTGATGTGTCAATGTTGTGTTTTGGGACATTTCCTGTCGCGGGCACTAGACCTACCCACACAAGCGACGTACCATTTTTATTGGGAGACTTAGGGGACCGCTGGGTGGAAGTCAATTTGTAGATCCACTCAGATTCCAGAACTTTCTGTCATGCAAATGTGAGGAAAAAGGTTTTTTTGGGCAAATTGTGAGATTTCCACAGGATTCTGGGTAACAGAACCTGGTGAGAGCCCCACAAGTCACCCAATCTTGGATTCCTGTGGGTGTCTACTTTTAAAAAAATGCACAGGTTTGGTAAGATTCCCTAGGTGCCGGCTGAGCTAGAGGCCAAAATCCACAGCTAGGCACTTTGCAAAAAAACAGCTCTGTTTCTTTTGGGAAAATGTGATGTGTCAATGGTGTGTTTTGGGGCATTTCCTGTCGTGGGCACTATACCTACTCACACAAGCGACATACCATTTTTATCAGGAGACTTGGGGGAACGTTGGGTTAAAGGAAATTTGTGGCTCCTCTCAGATTGCAGAATTTTCTGTCACCGAAATTTGAGGAAAAAGTGTTTTTTTTGGCAGATTTTGAGGATTGCACAGGATTCTAGGAAACACAACCTGGTGAGAGCCCAACAAGTCACCCCATCTTGTATTCCCCTAGGCGTCTACTTTCTAAAAATGCACAGGTTTGGTAGGTTTCCCTAGGTGCCGGCTGAGCTAGAGGCCAAAATCCACAGCTAGGCACTTTGCAAAAAAGAGCTCTGTTTTCTTTGGGAAAATGTGATGTGTCCATGTTGTGTTTGGGGCATTTCCTGTCGCAGGCACTAGGCCTACCAACACAAGTGAGGTACCATTTTTATCGTGATACTTGGCGGAATGCTGGGTGGAAGGAAATTTGTGGCTCCGCTCAGATTCCAGAACTTTCTGTCACCGAAATGTGAGGGAAAAGTGTTTTTTTGCAACATTTTGAGGTTTGAACAGGATTCTGAGTAACCGAACTATGAGAGAACCCCACAAGTCACCCCATCGTGGATTAACCTAGGTGTCTACTTTTAAAAAATGCACAGGTTTGTAAGTTTTCCATAGGTGTTGGCTGAGCTAGAGGCCAAACTCCACCGCTAGGCACTTTGCAAAAAAGAGCTCTGTTTTCTTTGGGAAAATATGATGTGTCCACGTTGTGTTTTGGGGCATTTCCTGTCGCAGGCACTAGACCTACCCACACAAGCGATGTACGATTTTTATTGGGAGACTTAGGGCAACGCTGGGTGGAAGTCAATTTGTAGCTCCTCTCAGATTGCAGAATTTTCTGTCACCGAAATGTGAGGAAAAAGTGTTTTGTTTGCCAAATTTTTAGATTTGCCCAGGATTCTGAGTAACAGAACCTGTTGAGAGCCCCACAAGTCACCCCATCGAGGATTCATCTAGGTATCTACTTTAAAAAAATGCACAGGTTTGGTAGGATTCCATAGGTGCCGGCTGAGCTAGAGACCAAAATCCACAGCTAGGCACTTTGCAAAAAACAGCTCTGTTTTCCTTGCGAAAGTGTGATGTGTCCACATTGTGTTTTGGGGCATTTCCTGTCACAGGCACTACGCCTACCAACACAAGTGAGGTACCATTTTTATAATGATACTTGGGGGAACGCTGGGTGGAAGGAAATTAGTGGCTCTGCTCAGATTCCAGAACTTTCTCCCACCGAAATGTGAGGGAAAAGTGTTTTTTTGCCACATTTTGAGGTTTCAACAGGATTCTGAGTAACAAAACTATGAGTGAGCCACCCAAGTCACCCCATCTTGGATTCCCCCAGGTTTCTACTTTTTTTAAATGCCCAGGTTTGGTAGGTTTCCCTAGCTGCCGGCTGAGCTGGAGCCGAAAATCCATAGATAGGCACTTTGCAAAAAACAGCTGTTTCCTTTGTGAAAATGTGATGTGTCAATGTTGTGTTTTGGGGCATTTCCTGTTGCGGGCACTAGACCTACCCACACAAGCGACATACCATTTTTATTGGGAGACTTAAGGGAACGCTGGGTGGAAGTCAATTTGTGGATCCACTCAGATTCCAGAACTTTCTGTCATGCAAATGTGAGGAAAAAGGTTTTGTTTGCGCAAATTGTGAGGTTTGCACAGGATTCTGGGTAACAGAACCTGGTGAAAGCCCCACAAGTCACCCAATCTTGGATTCCCGTGGGTGTCTGCTTTTAAAAAATGCACAGGTTTGGTAAGATTCCTTAGGGGCCGGCTGAGTTAGAGGCCAAAATACACAGCTAGGCACTTTGCAAAAAAACAGCTCTGTTTCTTTTGGGAAAATGTGATGTGTCAATGGTGTGTTTTGGGGCATTTCCTGTCGTGGGCACTATACCTACTCACACAAGCGACATACCATTTTTATCAGGAGACTTGGGGGAACGCTGGATTAAAGGAAATTTGTGGCTCCTCTCAGATTGCAGAATTTTCTGTCACCGAAATGTGAGGAAAAAGTGTTTTTTTTGGCAGATTTTGAGGATTGCACAGGATTCTAGGAAACACAACCTGGTGAGACTCCAACAAGTCACCCCATCTTGTATTCCCCTAGGCGTCTACTTTCTAAAAATGCACAGGTTTGGTAGGTTTCCCTAGGTGCCGGCTGAGCTAGAGGCCAAAATCCACAGCTAGGCACTTTGCAAAAAAGAGCTCTGTTTTCTTTGGGAAAATGTGATGTGTCCACGTTGTGTTTGGGGCATTTCCTGTCGCAGGCACTAGGCCTACCAACACAAGTGAGGTACTATTTTTATTGTGATACTTGGGGGAATGCTGGGTGGAAGGAAATTTGTGGCTCTGCTCAGATTCCAGAACTTTCTCTCACCGAAATGTGAGGGAAAAGTGTTTTTTTGCCACATTTTGAGGTTTCAGCAGGATTCTGAGTAACAGAACTATGAGTGAGCCACACAAGTCACCCCATCTTAGATTCCCCCAGGTTTCTACTTTTTTTAAATGCCCAGGGTTGGTAGGTTTCCCTAGCTGCCGGCTGAGCTGGAGCCGAAAATCCATAGATAGGCACTTTGCAAAAAACAGCTGTTTCCTATGTGAAAATGTGATGTGTCAATGTTGCGTTTTGGGGCATTTCCTGTTGCGGGCACTAGACCTACCCACACAAGCGACATACCATTTTTACTGGGAGACTTAAGGGAACGCTGGGTGGAAGTCAATTTGTGGATCCACTCAGATTCCAGAACCTTCTGTCATGCAAATGTGAGAAAAAGGTTTTGTTTGCGCAAATTGTGAGGTTTGCACAGGATTCTGGGTAACAGAACCTAGTGAAAGCCCCACAAGTCACCCAATCTTGGATTCCCGTGGGTGTCTACTTTTCAAAAAAGCACAGGTTTGGTAAGATTCCTTAGGTGCCGGCTGAGTTAGAGGCCAAAATCCACAGCTAGGCACTTTGCAAAAAAACTGCTCTGTTTCTTTTGGGAAAATGTGGTGTGTCAATGGTGTGTTTTGGGGCATTTCCTGTCGTGGGCACTACACCTACTCACACAAGCGACATACCATTTTTATCAGAAGACTTGGGGAAACGCTGGGTGGAAGGAAATTTGTGGCTCCTCTCAGATTCCAGGACTTTCTGTCACCGAAATGTGAGGGAAAAGTGTTTTTTTTGGCAGATTTTGAGGATTGCACAGGATTCTACGAAACAGAACCTGGTGAGAGCCTAACAAGTCACCCCGTCTTGGATTCCCCTAGGTGTCTACTTTTGAAAAATGCATAGGTTTGGTAGGTTTCCCTAGATGCCGGCTGACCTACAGGCCAAAATCCACAGCTGGGCACTTTGGAAAAAAGAGCTCTGTTTTCTTTGGGAAAATGTGATGTGCCCACGTTGTGTTTTGGTGCATTTCCTGTCGCAGGCACGAGGCCTACCAACACAAGTGAGGTACCATTTTTATCGGGAGACTTGGGGGAACACTGGGTAGAGGGAAATTTGTGGCTCCTCTCAGATTCCAGAACTTTCTGTCATCGAAATGTGGGAAAAAGTGTTTTTTTTTGCCAAATTTTGAGGTTTGCACAGGATTCTGGGTAACAGAACCTGCCGAGAGCCCCACACATCACCCCATCTTAGATTCCCCTATGTGTCCACTTTTAAAAAATGCACAGGTTTGGTAGGTTTCCATAGGTGCCGGCTGGGCTAGAGGCCAAAATCCACGGCTAGGCACGTTGCAAAAAAACAGGTGTGTTTTCTTTGGGAAAATGTGATGTGTCCACATTGTGTTTTGTGGCATTTCCTGTCGCAGGCACTAGGCCTACCAACACCAGAGAGGTATCATTTATTATCGGAAGACTTGGGGGAACGCTGCATTGAAGGAAATTTGTGACTCCTCTCAGATTCCAGAACTTTCTGTCACCGAAGTGTGAGGGAAAAGTGTTTTTTTGCAACATTTTGAGGTTTCAACAGGATTCTGAGTAACAGAACTATGTGGGAGCCCCACAAGTCACCCCATCGTGAATTACGCTAGGTGCCTCCTTTTAAAAAATGCACAGATTTCAAAGGATTCCCTAGGTGCTGGCTGAGCTAGAGGTCAAAATCTACTGCTAGGCACTTTGCAAAAAACAGCTCTGTTTTCTTTGGGAACATGTGATGTGTCCAAAATGTGTTTTGGGGCATTTCCTGTCACGGGCACTAGGCCTACCCACACAAGCGAGGTACCATTTTATCGGGATACTTGAGGGAACGCTGGGTGGAAGGAAATTTGTGGCTCCTCTCAGATTCCAGAACTTTCTGTCACCGAAATGTAAGAAAAAGTATTTATTTTGCCAAATTTTGAGGTCTGCACAGGATTCTAGGTTTTAGAACCTGGCGAGAGCCCCACGCGTCACCCGATCTTGAATTCCCCTATGTGTCCACTTTTAAAAAATGCACAGGTTTGGTCCCTAGGTGCCAGCTGAGATAGAGGCCAAAATCCACGGCTAGGCACGTTGCAAAAAAACAGGTGTGTTTTCTTTGGGAAAATGTGATGTGTCCACGTTGTGTTTTGGGGCATTTCCTGTTGCAGGCACTAGGCCTACCAACACAAGAGAGGCATCATTTATTATCGGAAGACTTGGGGGAACGCTGCATTGAAGGAAATTTGTGGCTCCTCTCAGATTCCAGAAATTTCTGTCACCAAAATGTGAGGAAAAAGTGTTTTTGTTTGCCAGATTTTGAGAATTGCACAGGATTCTAAGTAACAGAACCCAGTGTGAGCCACACATGTCACCCCATCTTGGATTCCTCCAGGTTTCTACTTTTAAAAAATGCCCAGGTTTGGTAGGTTTCCCTAGCTGCCGGCTGAGCTGGAGCTCAAAATCTATAGATAGGCACTTTGCAAAAAACAGCTCTGTTTCCTTTGGGAAAATGTGATGTCTCAATGTTGTGTTTTGGGACATTTCCTGTCGCGGGCACTAGACCTACCCACACAAGCGACGTACCATTTTTATTGGGAGACTTAGGGGACCGCTGGGTGGAAGTCAATTTGTAGATCCACTCAGATTCCAGAACTTTCTGTCATGCAAATGTGAGGAAAAAGTTTTTTTTTGGCAAATTGTGAGATTTCCACAGGATTCTGGGTAACAGAACCTTGTGAGAGCCCCACAAGTCACCCAATCTTGGATTCCCGTGGGTGTCTACTTTTAAAAAATGCACAGGTTTGGTAAGATTCCCTAGGTGCCGGCTGAGCTAGAGGCCAAAATCCACAGCTAGGCACTTTGCAAAAAAACAGCTCTGTTTCTTTTGGGAAAATGTGATGTGTCAATGGTGTGTTTTGGGGCATTTCCTGTCGTGGGCACTATACCTACTCACACAAGCGACATACCATTTTTATCAGGAGACTTGGGGGAACGCTGGGTTAAAGGAAATTTGTGGCTCCTCTCAGATTGCAGAATTTTCTGTCACCGAAATGTGAGGAAAAAGTGTTTTTTTTGGCAGATTTTGAGGATTGCACAGGATTCTAGGAAACACAACCTGGTGAGAGCCCAACAAGTCACCCCATCTTGTATTCCCCTATGCGTCTACTTTCTAAAAATGCACAGGTTTGGTAGGTTTCCCTAGGTGCCAGCTGAGCTAGAGGCCAAAATCCACAGCTAGGCACTTTGCAAAAAAGAGCTCTGTTTTCTTTGGGAAAATGTGATGTGTCCACGTTGTGTTTGGGGCATTTCCTGTCGCAGGCACTAGGCCTACCAACACAAGTGAGGTACCATTTTTATTGTGATACTTGGCGGAATGCTGGGTGGAAGGAAATTTGTGGCTCCGCTCAGATTCCAGAAATTTCTGTCACGGAAATGTGAGGGAAAAGTGTTTTTTTGCAACATTTTGAGGTTTGAACAGGATTCTGAGTAACCGAACTATGAGAGAACCCCACAAGTCACCCCATATTGGATTAACCTAGGTGTCTACTTTTAAAAAATGCACAGGTTTGTAAGTTTTCCATAGGTGCTGGCTGAGCTAGAGGCCAAAATCCACCGCTAGGCACTTTGCAAAAAAGAGCTCTGTTTTCTTTGGGAAAATATGATGTGTCCACGTTGTGTTTTGGGGCATTTCCTGTCGCAGGCACTAGACCTACCCACACAAGCGATGTACAATTTTTATCGGGAGACTTAGGGCAACGCTGGGTGGAAGTCAATTTGTAGCTCCTCTCAGATTGCAGAATTTTCTGTCACCGAAATGTGAGGAAAAAGTGTTTTGTTTGCCAAATTTTTAGATTTGCCCAGGATTCTGAGTAACAGAACCTGTTGAGAGCCGCCCCACAAGTCACCCCATCAAGGATTCATCTAGGTATCTACTTTAAAAAAATGCACAGGTTTGGTAGGATTCCATAGGTGCCGGCTGAGCTAGAGACCAAAATCCACAGCTAGGCACTTTGCAAAAAACAGCTCTGTTTTCCTTGCGAAAGTGTGATGTGTCCACATAGTGTTTTGGGGCATTTCCTGTCACAGGCACTAGGCCTACCAACACAAGTGAGGTACCATTTTTATAATGATACTTGGGGGAACGCTGGGTGGAAGGAAATTTGTGGCTCTGCTCAGATTCCAGAACTTTCTCTCACCGAAATGTGAGGGAAAAGTGTTTTTTTGCCACATTTTGAGGTTTCAACAGGATTCTGAGTAACAGAACTATGAGTGAGCCACACAAGTCACCCCATCTTGGATTCCCCCAGGTTTCTACTTTTTTTGAATGCCCAGGTTTGGTAGGTTTCCCTAGCTGCCGGCTGAGCTGGAGCCGAAAATCCATAGATAGGCACTTTGCAAAAAACAGCTGTTTCCTTTGTGAAAATGTGATGTGTCAATGTTGTGTTTTGAGGCATTTCCTGTTGCGGGCACTAGACCTACACCCACACAAGCCACATACCATTTTTATTGGGAGACTTAAGGGAACGCTGGGTGGAAGTCAATTTGTGGATCCACTCAGATTCCAGAACTTTCTGTCATGCAAATGTGAGGAAAAAGGTTTTGTTTGCGCAAATTGTGAGGTTTGCACAGGATTCTGGGTAACAGAACCTGGTGAAATCCCCACAAGTCACCCAATCTTGGATTCCCGTGGGTGTCTACTTTTCAAAAATGCACAGGTTTGGTAAGATTCCTTAGGTGCCGGCTGAGTTAGAGGCCAAAATCCACAGTTAGGCACTTTGCAAAAAAACAGCTCTGTTTCTTTTGGGAAAATGTGATGTGTCAATGGTGTGTTTTGGGGCATTTCCTGTCGTGGGCACTACACCTAATCACACAAGCGACATACCATTTTTATCAGATACTTGGTGAAACGCTGGGTGGAAGGAAATTTGTGGCTCCTCTCAGATTCCAGAAATTTCTGTCACCAAAATGTGAGGAAAAAGTGTTTTTGTTTGCCAGATTTTGAGGATTGCACAGGATTCTAAGTAACAGAACCTAGTGTGAGCCACACAAGTCACCCCATCTTGGATTCCTCCAAGTTTCTACTTTTTAAAAATGCACAGGTTTGGTAGGTTTCCCTAGCTGCCGGCTGAGCTGGAGCACAAAATCTATAGATAGGCACTTTGCAAAAAACAGCTCTGTTTCCTTTGTGAAAATGTGATGTGTCAATGTTGTGTTTTGGGACATTTCCTGTCGCGGGCACTAGACCTACCCACACAAGCGACATACCATTTTTATTGGGAGACTTAGGGGACCGCTGGGTGGAAGTCAATTTGTGGATCCACTCAGATTCCAGAACTTTCTGTCATGCAAATGTGAGGAAAACGTTTTTTGGGGGCAAATTGTGAGGTTTCCACAGGATTCTGGGTAATAGAACCTGGTGAGAGCCCCACAAGTCACCCAATCTTGGATTCCCGTGGGTGTCTACTTTTAAAAAATGCACAGGTTTGGTAAGATTCCCTAGGTGCCGGCTGAGCTAGAGGCCAACATCCACAGCTAGGCACTTTGCAAAAAAACAGCTCTGTTTCTTTTGGGAAAATGTGATGTGTCAATGGTGTGTTTTGGGGCATTTCCTGTCGTGGGCACTATACCTACTCACACAAGCGACATACCATTTTTATCAGGAGACTTGGGGGAACGCTGGGTTAAAGGAAATTTGTGGCTCCTCTCAGATTGCAGAATTTTCTGTCACCGAAATGTGAGGAAAAAGTGTTTTTTTTGGCAGATTTTGAGGATTGCACAGGATTCTAGGAAACACAACCTGGTGAGAGCCCAACAAGTCACCCCATCTTGTATTCCCCTAGGCGTCTACTTTCTAAAAATGCACAGGTTTGGTAGGTTTCCCTAGGTGCCGGCTGAGCTAGAGGCCAAAATCCACAGCTAGGCACTTTGCAAAAAAGAGCTCTGTTTTCTTTGGGAAAATGTGATGTGTCCACGTTGTGTTTGGGGCATTTCCTGTCGCAGGCACTAGGCCTACCAACACAAGTGAGGTACCATATTTATCGTGATACTTGGCGGAATGCTGGGTGGAAGGAAATTTGTGGCTCCGCTCAGATTCCAGAACTTTCTGTCACCGAAATGTGAGGGAAAAGTGTTTTTTTGCAACATTTTCAGGTTTGAACAGGATTCTGAGTAACCAAACTATGAGAGAGCCCCACAAGTCACCCCATCGTGGATTAACCTAGGTATCTACTTTAAAAAAATGCACAGGTTTGGTAGGATTCCATAGGTGCCGGCTGAGCTAGAGACCAAAATCCACAGCTAGGCACTTTGCAAAAAACAGCTCTGTTTTCCTTGCGAAAGTGTGATGTGTCCACATAGTGTTTTGGGGCATTTCCTGTCACAGGCACTAGGCCTACCAACACAAGTGAGGTACCATTTTTATAATGATACTTGGGGGAACGCTGGGTGGAAGGAAATTTGTGGCTCTGCTCAGGTTCCAGAACTTTCTCTCACCGAAATGTGAGGGAAAAGTGTTTTTTTGCCACATTTTGAGGTTTCAACAGGATTCTGAGTAACAGAACTATGAGTGAGCCACACAAGTCACCCCATCTTGGATTCCCCCAGGTTTCTACTTTTTTTGAATGCCCAGGTTTGGTAGGTTTCCCTAGCTGCCGGCTGAGCTGGAGCCGAAAATCCATAGATAGGCACTTTGCAAAAAACAGCTGTTTCCTTTGTGAAAATGTGATGTGTCAATGTTGTGTTTTGAGGCATTTCCTGTTGCGGGCACTAGACCTACACCCACACAAGCCACATACCATTTTTATTGGGAGACTTAAGGGAACGCTGGGTGGAAGTCAATTTGTGGATCCACTCAGATTCCAGAACTTTCTGTCATGCAAATGTGAGGAAAAAGGTTTTGTTTGCGCAAATTGTGAGGTTTGCACAGGATTCTGGGTAACAGAACCTGGTGAAAGCCCCACAAGTCACCCAATCTTGGATTCCCGTGGGTGTCTACTTTTCAAAAATGCACAGGTTTGGTAAGATTCCTTAGGTGCCGGCTGAGTTAGAGGCCAAAATCCACAGTTAGGCACTTTGCAAAAAAACAGCTCTGTTTCTTTTGGGAAAATGTGATGTGTCAATGGTGTGTTTTGGGGCATTTCCTGTCGTGGGCACTACACCTAATCACACAAACGACATACCATTTTTATCAGATACTTGGTGAAACGCTGGGTGGAAGGAAATTTGTGGCTCCTCTCAGATTCCAGAAATTTCTGTCACCAAAATGTGAGGAAAAAGTGTTTTTGTTTGCCAGATTTTGAGGATTGCACAGGATTCTAAGTAACAGAACCTAGTGTGAGCCACACAAGTCACCCCATCTTGGATTCCTCCAAGTTTCTACTTTTTAAAAATGCACAGGTTTGGTAGGTTTCCCTAGCTGCCGGCTGAGCTGGAGCACAAAATCTATAGATAGGCACTTTGCAAAAAACAGCTCTGTTTCCTTTGTGAAAATGTGATGTGTCAATGTTGTGTTTTGGGACATTTCCTGTCGCGGGCACTAGACCTACCCACACAAGCGACATACCATTTTTATTGGGAGACTTAGGGGACCGCTGGGTGGAAGTCAATTTGTGGATCCACTCAGATTCCAGAACTTTCTGTCATGCAAATGTGAGGAAAACGTTTTTTGGGGGCAAATTGTGAGGTTTCCACAGGATTCTGGGTAATAGAACCTGGTGAGAGCCCCACAAGTCACCCAATCTTGGATTCCCGTGGGTGTCTACTTTTAAAAAATGCACAGGTTTGGTAAGATTCCCTAGGTGCCGGCTGAGCTAGAGGCCAAAATCCACAGCTAGGCACTTTGCAAAAAAACAGCTCTGTTTCTTTTGGGAAAATGTGATGTGTCAATGGTGTGTTTTGGGGCATTTCCTGTCGTGGGCACTATACCTACTCACACAAGCGACATACCATTTTTATCAGGAGACTTGGGGGAACGCTGGGTTAAAGGAAATTTGTGGCTCCTCTCAGATTGCAGAATTTTCTGTCACCGAAATGTGAGGAAAAAGTGTTTTTTTTGGCAGATTTTGAGGATTGCACAGGATTCTAGGAAACACAACCTGGTGAGAGCCCAACAAGTCACCCCATCTTGTATTCCCCTAGGCGTCTACTTTCTAAAAATGCACAGGTTTGGTAGGTTTCCCTAGGTGCCGGCTGAGCTAGAGGCCAAAATCCACAGCTAGGCACTTTGCAAAAAAGAGCTCTGTTTTCTTTGGGAAAATGTGATGTGTCCACGTTGTGTTTGGGGCATTTCCTGTCGCAGGCACTAGGCCTACCAACACAAGTGAGGTACCATATTTATCGTGATACTTGGCGGAATGCTGGGTGGAAGGAAATTTGTGGCTCCGCTCAGATTCCAGAACTTTCTGTCACCGAAATGTGAGGGAAAAGTGTTTTTTTGCAACATTTTGAGGTTTGAACAGGATTCTGAGTAACCAAACTATGAGAGAGCCCCACAAGTCACCCCATCGTGGATTAACCTAGGTGTCTACTTTTCAAAAATGCACAGGTTTGTAAGTTTTCCATAGGTGCTGGCTGAGCTAGAGGCCAAAATCCACTGCTAGGCACTTTGCAAAAAAGAGCTCTGTTTTCTTTGGGAAAATATGATGTGTCCACGTTGTGGTTTGGGGCATTTCCTATCGCGGGCACTAGACCTACCCACACAAGCGATGTACGATTTTTATTGGGAGACTTAGGGGAACGCTGGGTGGAAGTCAATTTGTAGCTCCTCTCAGATTGCAGAATTTTCTGTCACCGAAATGTGAGGAAAAAGTGTTTTGTTTGCCAAATTTTTAGATTTGCCCAGGATTCTGAGTAACAGAACCTGTTGAGAGCCCCACAAGTCACCCCATCAAGGATTCATCTAGGTATCTACTTTTAAAAAATGCACAGGTTTGGTAGGATTCCATAGGTGCCGGCTGAGCTAGAGACCAAAATCCACAGCTAGGCACTTTGCAAAAAACAGCTCTGTTTTCCTTGCGAAAGTGTGATGTGTCCACATTGTGTTTTGGGGCATTTCCTGTCACAGGCACTAGGCCTACCAACACAAGTGAGGTACCATTTTTATAATGGTACTTGGGGGAACGCTGGGTGGAAGGAAATTTGTGGCTCTGCTCAGATTCCAGAACTTTCTCTCACCCAAATGTGAGGGAAAGGTGTTTTTTTGCCACATTTTGAGGTTTCAACAGGATTCTGAGTAACAGAACTATGAGTGAGCCACACAAGTCACCCCATCTTGGATTCCCCCAGGTTTCTACTTTTTTTAAATGCCCAGGTTTGGTAGGTTTCCCTAGCTGCCGGCTGAGCTGGAGCTGAAAATCCATAGATAGGCACTTTGCAAAAAACAGCTGTTTCCTTTGTGAAAATGTGATGTGTCAATGTTGTGTTTTGGGGCATTTCCTGTTGCGGGCACTAGACCTACCCACACAAGCGACATACCATTTTTATTGGGAGACTTAAGGAAACGCTGGGTGGAAGTCAATTTGTGGATCCACTCAGATTCCAGAACTTTCTGTCATGCAAATGTGAGGAAAAAGGTTTTGTTTGCGCAAATTGTGAGGTTTGCACAGGATTCTGGGTAACAAAACCTGGTGAAAGCCCCACAAGTCACCCAATCTTGGATTCCCGTGGGTGTCTACTTTTGAAAAATGCATAGGTTTGGTAGGTTTCCCTGAATGCCGGCTCACCTACAGGCCAAAATCCACAGCTAGGCACTTTGGAAAAAAGAGCTCTGTTTTCTTTGGGAAAATGTGATGTGCCCACGTTGTGTTTTGGTGCATTTCCTGTCGCAGGCACGAGGCCTACCAACACAAGTGAGGTACCATTTTTATCGGGAGACTTGGGGGAACACTGGGTAGAAGGAAATTTGTGGCTCCTCTCAGATTCCAGAACTTTCGGTCACCGAAATGTGGGAAAAAGTATTTGTTTTGCCAAATTTTGAGGTTTGCACAGGATTCTGGGTAACAGAACCTGCCGAGAGCCCCACACGTCACCCCATCTTAGATTCCCCTATGCGTCCACTTTAAAAAAATGCACAGGTTTGGTAGGTTTCCATAGGTGCCGGCTGAGCTAGAGGCCAAAATCCACGGCTAGGCACTTTGCAAAAAAACAGGTGTGTTTTCTTTAGGAAAATGTGATGTGTCCACGTTGTGTTTTGGGGCATTTCCTGTCGCAGGCACTAGGCCTACCAACACAAGTGAGGTACCATTTTTATCAGAGACGTGGGGAAATGCTGGGTTGAGGGAAATTCGTGGCTCCTCTCAGATTGCAAAATTTTCTGTCACCGAAATGTGAGGAAAAGGTGTTTTTTTGGGCATATTTTGAGGATTGCACAGGATTCTAGGAAACACAACCTGGTGAGAGCCCAACAAGTCACCCCATCTTGTATTCCCCTAGGCGTCTACTTTTTAAAAATGAACAGGTTTGGTAGGTTTCCCTAGCTGCCGGCTGAGCTAGGGGCCAAAATCCATAGCTAGGCAGTTTGCAAAAAACAGTTGTTTTTCCTTTGGGAAAATTTGATGTGTCAATGTTGTGTTTTGGGGCATTTCCTGTCACGGGAACTAGACCTACACACACAAGCGAGGTACCATTTGTATCGGGTGACCTGGGGGAACACTGGGTGGAAGTAAATTTGTGGCTCCTCTCAGATTCCAGAACTTTCTGTCACAGAAATGTGAGGGAAAAGTGTTTGTTTTGCCAAATTTTGAGGATTGCACAGGATTCTAAGTAACAGAACCTGTTGAGAGCCCCACAAGTCACCCCATCATGGATTCATCTAGGTGTCTACTTTTAAAAAATGCACAGGTTTGGTAGGATTCCATATGTCCCGTCTGAGCTAGAGACCAAAATCCACAGCTCGGCACTTTGCAAAAAACAGCTCTGTTTTCTTTGGGAAAATGTTATGTGTCCACGTTGTGTTTTGGGGCATTTCCTGTTGGCGGCACTAGGCCTACCAACACAAGTGAGGTATCATTTATTATCGGAAGACTTGGTGGAACGCTGGATGGAAGGAAATTTGTGGCTCCTCTCCGATTCCAGAACTTTCTGTCACCAAAATGTGAGGAAAAAGTGTTTTTTTTGTCAGATGTTGAGGATTGCACATGATTCTAGGAAACAGAACCTGGTGAGAGCCCCACAAGTCACCCTATGTTGGATTCCCCTATGTGTCTACTTTTTACAAATGCACAGGTTTGGTAGGTGTCTCTAGCTGCCGGCTGAGCTAGGGGCCAAAGTCCATAGCTAGGCAGGTTGCAAAAAACAGTTGTTTTTCCTTTGGGAAACTGTGATGTGTCAATGTTGTATTTTGGGGCATTTCCTGTCACGGGCACTAGACCTACCCACACAAGCGAGGTACCATTTGTATCGGGTGACCTGGGGGAACACTGGGTGGAAGTACATTTGTGGCTCCTCTAGATTCCAGAACTTTCTGTCACTGAAATGTGAGGGAAAAGTGTTTTTTTTGCCAAATTTTGAGGTTTGCCCAGGATTCTGAGTAACAGAGCCTGTTGAAAGCCCCTCAAGTCACCCCATCGTGGATTACCCGAGGTGTCTACTTTTTAAAAAATACACAGGTTTGCTAGGTTTCCCAGTAGCCGTCTGAGCTAGAGGCCAAAATCCACAGCTAGGCACTTTGCCAAAAAACAGCTCTGTTTTCTGTGGGAGAATGTGATGTGTCCACATTGTGTTTTGGGGCATTTCCTGTCGCAGGCACTAGGCCTACCAACAAAAGTGAGGTACTATTTTTATCGGGAGACTTGGGGGAACGCTGGGTGGAAGGAAATTTGTGGCTCCTCTCCGATTCCAGAACCTTCTGTCAGCGAAATGTGAGGGAAAAGTGTTTTTTGCCGAATTTTGAGGTTTCAACAGGATTCTGAATAACAGAACTATGTGAGAGCCCCACTAGTCACCCCATCGTGGATTACCCTAGGTGCCTATTTTTAAAAAATGCACAGGTTTGTAAGGTTTCCCTAGGTACTGGCTGAGCTAGAGGCCAAAATCCATAGCTAGGCACTTTGCAAAAAACAGTTGTTTTACCTTTGGAAAAATGTGATGTGTCAATGTTGTGTTTTGGGGCATTTCCTGTCGCGGTTACTTCACCTACCCACACAAGCGAGGTACCATTTGTATCGAGTGACCTGTAGGAACACTGGGTGGAAGTAAATGTGTGGCTCCTCTCAGATTCCAGAACTTTCTATCACTGAAATATGAGGGGAAAGTGTTTTTTTTTTAAATTTTGAGGTTTGCCAGGATTCTGAGTAACAGAACCTGTTGAGAGCCCCATAAGTCACCCCATCGTGGATTCCCCTAGGTGTCTACTTTTAAAAAATGCACAGGTTTGGTAGGATTCCATAGGTGCCGGCTGAGCTAGAGGCCAAAATCCATAGCTAGGCACTTTGCAAAAAACAGTTGTTTTACCTTTGGAAAAATGTGATGTGTCAATGTTGTGTTTTGGGGCATTTCCTGTCGCGGTTACTAGACCTACCCACACAAGCGAGGTACCATTTGTATCGGGTGACCTGGAGGAACACTGGATGGAAGTAAATGTGTGGCTCCTCTCAGATTCCAGAACTTTCTATCACTGAAATTTGGGAAAAAGTATTTTTTTTTGCCACATTTTGAGGATTGCACAGGATTCTAAGTAACAGAACCTGTTGAGAGCCCCACAAGTCACCCCATCATGGATTCATCTAGGTGTCTACTTTTAAAAAATGCACAGGTTTGGTAGGATTCCATATGTCCCGTCTGAGCTAGAGACCAAAATCCACAGCTCGGCACTTTGCAAAAAACAGCTCTGTTTTCTTTGGGAAAATGTTATGTGTCCATGTTGTGTTTTGGGGCATTTCCTGTTGGCGGCACTAGGCCTACCAACACAAGTGAGGTATCATTTATTATCGGAAGACTTGGTGGAACGCTGGATGGAAGGAAATTTGTGGCTCCTCTCCGATTCCAGAACTTTCTGTCACCAAAATGTGAGGAAAAAGTGTTTTTTTTGTCAGATGTTGAGGATTGCACATGATTCTAGGAAACAGAACCTGGTGAGAGCCCCACAAGTCACCCTATGTTGGATTCCCCTATGTGTCTACTTTTTACAAATGCACAGGTTTGGTAGGTGTCTCTAGCTGCCGGCTGAGCTAGGGGCCAAAGTCCATAGCTAGGCAGGTTGCAAAAAACAGTTGTTTTTCCTTTGGGAAACTGTGATGTGTCAATGTTGTGTTTTGGGGCATTTCCTGTCACGGGCACTAGACCTACCCACACAAGCGAGGTACCATTTGTATCGGGTGACCTGGGGGAACACTGGGTGGAAGTACATTTGTGGCTCCTCTAGATTCCAGAACTTTCTGTCACTGAAATGTGAGGGAAAAGTGTTTTTTTTGCCAAATTTTGAGGTTTGCCCAGGATTCTGAGTAACAGAGCCTGTTGAAAGCCCCTCAAGTCACCCCATCGTGGATTACCCGAGGTGTCTACTTTTTAAAAAATACACAGGTTTGCTAGGTTTCCCAGTAGCCGTCTGAGCTAGAGGCCAAAATCCACAGTTAGGCACTTTGCCAAAAAACAGCTCTGTTTTCTGTGGGAGAATGTGATGTGTCCACATTGTGTTTTGGGGCATTTCCTGTCGCAGGCACTAGGCCTACCAACAAAAGTGAGGTACTATTTTTATCGGGAGACTTGGGGGAACGCTGGGTGGCAGGAAATTTGTGGCTCCTCTCCGATTCCAGAACCTTCTGTCAGCGAAATGTGAGGGAAAAGTGTTTTTTGCCGAATTTTGAGGTTTCAACAGGATTCTGAATAACAGAACTATGTGAGAGCCCCACTAGTCACCCCATCGTGGATTACCCTAGGTGCCTATTTTTAAAAAATGCACAGGTTTGTAAGGTTTCCCTAGGTACTGGCTGAGCTAGAGGCCAAAATCCATAGCTAGGCACTTTGCAAAAAACAGTTGTTTTACCTTTGGAAAAATGTGATGTGTCAATGTTGTGTTTTGGGGCATTTTCTGTCGCAGTTACTTGACCTACCCACACAAGCGAGGTACCATTTGTATCGAGTGACCTGTAGGAACACTGGGTGGAAGTAAATGTGTGGCTCCTCTCAGATTCCAGAACTTTCTATCACTGAAATATGAGGGGAAAGTGACAGAACCTGGTGAAAGTGCCACAAGCCACCCCATCTGGGATTCCCCTAGGTTTCTACTTTAAAAAAATGCACAGGTTTGGTAGGTTTCCCTAGGTGCTGGCTGAGATAGAGACCAAAATCCACAGCTAGACACTTTGCAAAAAACAGCGCTGTTTTCTTTGGGAACATGTGATGTGTACACGTTGTGTTTTGGGGCATTTCCTGTTGCAGGCACTAGGCCTACCCACACAAGTGAGCTATCATTTATTATCAGAAGGCTTGGGGGAACGCTGGATGTAAAGAAATTTGTGGCTCCTCTCAGATTCCAGAACTTTCTGTCACCAAAATGTGAGGAAAAAGTATTATTGTTTTCCAGATTTTGAGGAGTGCACAGGATTCTAAGTAACAGAACCTGGAGAGAGAACCACAAGTCACCCCATCTTGGATTCCCCTAGGTGTCTACTTTTTAAAAATGCACAGGTTTGGTAGGTTTCCCTAGCTGCCGGCTAAGCTAGATGCCAAAATCCATAGCTAGGCACTTTGCAAAAAACAGTTCTTTTTCATTTGGGAAAATGTGATGTGTCAATGTTGTGTTTTGGGGCATTTTCTGTCGTGGGCATTAGACCTACCCACACAAGTGAGGTACCATTCTTCTCGGGTGACCTTGGGGAACACTGGGTGGAAGTACATTTGTGGCTCCTCCCAGATTCCAGAACTTTGTCACCAAAATGTGAGAAAAAAGGGTATTTGTTTGCCAGATTTTGTGGATTGCACAGGATTCTATGTAAAATAACCTGGCCAGATTTCCACAAGTCACCCAATCTTGGATTCCCCTAGGTGTCTACTTTGCAAAAATGCACAGGTTTGGTAGGTTTCCCTAGGTGCTGGCTGAGCTAGAGGCCAAAATCCACAGCTAGGCACTTTGCAAAAAACAGCTCTGTTTTCTTTGGGAAAATGTGATGTGTCCTCGTTGTGTTTTGCAGCATTTTCTGTGACGGACACTAGGCCCACCCACACAAGTGAGGTACGATTTTTATCGGGATACCTGAGGGAATTCTGGATGGAAGTAAATTTGTGGCTCCTCTCAGATTCCAGAACTTTCTGTCACTGAAATGTGAGAAAAAAGGGTATTTGTTTGCCAGATTTTGAGGATTGCACAGGAGTCTAAATAACAGAACCTGGTGAGAGACCCACAAGTCACCCCATCCTGGATTCCCCTAGGTGTCTACATTTTAAAAATACACAGGTTTGGTAGGTTTCCCTAGCTGCTGGCTGAGCAAGAGGCCAAAATCCACAGCTAAGCACTTTGCAAAAAACAGTTATTTTTCCTTTGGGAAAATGTGATGTGTCCACGTTGTGTTTTGGGGCATTTCCTGTCACGGGCACTAGACCTACGCACACAAGCGAGGTACCATTTGTATCGGGTGACCTGGGGGAACACTGGGTGGAAGTAAATTTGTGGCTCCTCTCAGATTCCAGAACTTTCTGTGACGGAACTGTGAGGGAAAAGTGTTTTTCTGTCAAATTGTGAGGTTTGCAGAGGATTCTGGGTTACAGAACCTGGTGAGAGCCCCACAAGTCACACCATCGTGTATTCCCCTAGGTGTCTACTTTTAAAAAATGCACAGGTTTGGTAGGTTTCCTTAGGTGCCGGCTGAGCTAGAGGCCAAAATCCACAGCTAGGCACTTTGCAAAAAACAGCTCTGTTTTCTTTGGGAAAATGTGATGTGTCCATGTTGTGTTTTGGGGTATTTCCTGTTGGCGGCACTAGACCTACCCACACAAGTGAGGAACCATTTTTATTGCAAGACTTGGGGGAACGCTGGGTGGAAGGAAATTTGTGTCTCCTCTCAGATTCCAGAACTTTCTGTCACCGAAATGTGAGAAAAAAGTGGTTTTCTCTTTCCAAATTTTGAGCTGTGCACAGGATTCTGGGTATCAGAACCTGGCGAGATCCCCACAAGTCACCCTATCTTGGATTCCCCTAGGTGTCTACTTTTAGAAAATGCACAGGTTTGGTAGGTTTCCCTAGGAGCTGACTGAGGTAGAGGCCAAAATCCACAGTTCGTCACTTTGCAAAAAACAGCTCTGTTTTCTTTGGGAAATTATTATGTGTCCACGCTGTGTTTTGGGGCATTTCCTGTCGCAGGCACTAGACCTACCCAGACAAGCGAAGTACCATTTTTATTGGGAGACTTGGGGAAAGCTGGGTGGAAGTAAATTTGTGACTCCTCTCAGATTCCAGAACTTTCTGTCACCCAACTGAGAGGGAAAGGTGTTTTTCTGTCAAATTGTGAGGTTTGCAGAGGATTTTGGGTAACAGAACCTGGTGAGATCCCCAGAAGTCACCCCATCGTGTATTCCCCCAGGTGTCTACTTTTAAAAAATGCACAGGTTTGGTAGGTTTCCCTAGGTGCCGGCTGAGCTAGAGGCCAAAATCCACAGCTAGGCACTTTGCAAAAAACAGCTCTGTTTCCTTTGGGAAAATGTGATGTGTCCTCGTTGTGTTTTGCAGCATTTTCTGTGGCGTACACTAGGCCCACCCTCTCATGTGAGGTACGATTTTTATCGGGGTACCTGGGGGAACGTTGGATGGAAGTAAATTTGTGGCTCCTCCCAGATTCCAGAACTTTCTGTCACCGAAATGTGAGAAAAAAAGTGTGTTCTTGGCCACATTTTGAGGTATGCACAGGATTCTGGGTAAGAGAACCTGGTGAGAGCCCCACAAGTCACCCCATGTCGGATTCACCTAGGTGTCTACTTCTAAAAAATGCACAGGTTTGGTAGGTTTCTGTTGGACTTTTTTGATTATGCAGGGTCATCCCCATTCTTTTTGCCTCCTGCCTCCTATTTTTTCTGACCTGTTGCTGTTGGTTTTTGAACTCTGAGCACTTTACCACTGCTAACCAGTGCTAAAGTGCATATGCTCTCTGTGTAAATTGTATTGTTGATTGGTTTATCATTGATTTGCATATTTGATTTACTAGTAGGTCCCTTGTAAAGTGCACTAGAGGTGCCAGGGCCTGTAAAATAAATGCTACTAGTGGGCCTGCAGCACTGGTTGTGCTACCCACATAAGTAGCTCTGTAATCATGTCTCAGACCTGACACTGCAGTGTCTGGGTGTGCAGTATTAACTGTAAATTCAACTTGGCAAGTGCACCCACTTGCCAGGCCTAAACCTTCCCTTTTCTTACATGACAGACACCCCTAAGGTAGGCCCTAGGTAGCCCCAAGGGCAGGGTGCAGTGTATGGTTAAGGTAGGACATATAGTAATGTGGTTTATATGTCCTGACAGTGAAATATTGCTAAATTTGTTTTTCACTGTTGCAAGGACTGTCCCTCTCACAGGTTAACATGGGGGCTACCTTTAAATCTGATTAAAGTGTAGATACCCTTTGGGAGCGGATGAACATGTGGAGTTTGGGGTCTCTGAGCTCACAATTTCAAAATACATCTTTTAGTAAAGTTGATTCTAAGATTGTGTGTTTGAAAATGCCACTTTTAGAAAGTGAGCATTTTCTTGCTTATACCATTTCTGTGTCTCTGCCTCTTTGTAGATTCCCTGTCTGGGTCAGTTTGACAGTTGGGCTGGTGGCACCTCACACTAGACAGTGACACAAAAGGAGCTGGGGTGTAGTCTGCATTTCCTGATGAGCCATCTGTGCTAGGAGGGAGGGGAGGAGTGATCACTCACACCTGAAAGGGCTGTGCCTGCCCTCACACAATGCAGTCTCCAACCCCCTGGTGAGTGTCTGGGGCCTGGCCTGGGCAAGGCAGGATTTCACATTCAAAAGAGACTTTACTTTGAAGTAGGTCTACTTCAAAGGAGAAATTGGGTATAAGAAGGGCACCCAAAACCACAGACTTTAGAAACCCTTCTTGAACCAAGAGGAACCTCTGCCTGGAGAAGAGCTGAATAGGTGAGGAAGAAGAGCTGCCCTGCCTGTGGCTGTGCTTTGGGAGCTATCCTGCAGTTGCAGCTTCTGCCAGAGTAAGAGGGCAAAGACTGGGCTTTGTGTGCCTTCCATCTTGAGAAGAAATCTCCAAGGGCTTGATCTAGAGCTTGTCTCCTGTTGTTTGAAGTCTCAGGGAAAGCAAATACTTCTCCCTGCCAGCACCTGGAGTCCCTGGAGAGACTCCTACTCTGCCCTGTGGTGCCCATCCAGTTCCTGGGACCCTGAAAGGAGAAGCTTTCAGCCTAAAGACAATGAAATCCACGCACAGAGCGCCGTGCGGGGAAAAGATTGACGCGACTCCGATCTGCGGATAAAAAAATGACGCAGCTGAGAAACGACACTCGCAGGAAACGCGACTGAAGAATCGACGCACTGAGCAGGAGAAACGATGCGTAGCATCGCTGATGGAGGCTGGGAGATTACAACCTGCGCTGCAGGGTTTTCGGATCATCATGTGGCTGGATTTCCGACTCACACCCGCCCCTGTAGGATTATTTTTGACGCACACCCGCCCGTGCGGGATTATTTTTGACGCACACCAGGTACAATTTCACGCAAGCAGCGCTAGTGTGTGTTTAAAACTACTTAATGACTCTTTTTGTATTTCTATTGATAACCTGACTTGTGTATGGTGGATTTTTGTTGTTTTGGTCTTGTTTTGTTTAGACAAATATTTCCTATTTTTCTAAACTTGTATTGTGTTATTTTGTAGTGTTTTCATTAAGTTACTCTGTGTGTTGGTACAAATACTATACACCTAGCAGTCTGAAGTTAAGCCTACTGCTCTGCCAGGCTACCAAGGGGGTATGTAGGAGGCTGGCCTGGCTTGTAGTGGGTACCAGAGATACTTACACCTTGTGCCAGGTCCAGTTATCCCTTATTAGTGTAGAAGAGGTGTTTCTAGCAGCTTAGGCTGATAGAAGGTAGCTATAGCAAAGCAGCTTAGGCTGAACTAGGAGACATATAAAGCTCCTACTATACCACTGGTGTCATATGCACAATATCATAAGAAAACACAATACACAGATATACTAAAAATAAAGGTACTTTATTTTTATGACAATATGCCAAAAGTATCTCAGTGAGTACCCTCAGTATGAGGATGCCAAATATACACAAGATATATGTACACAAACCAAAATTATGCAGATAATAGCAAAAGGAAGTAATGCAAGCAATATAAAGTTACAGTAGATTGCAATAGGAGCACATAGGTATAGGGGCAACACAAACCATAAACTCCAGAAGTGGAATGCGAACCACGAATGGACCCCAAACCTATGTGAGCTTGTAGAGGGTCGCTGGGACTGTAAGAAAACAGTGAGGGTTAGAAAAATAGCCCACCCCAAGACCCTGAAAGGTAGGTGTAAAGTGCACCTACTACCCCCAGAGAGCACAGAAGTCGTGATAGGGGGATTCTGCAGGAAGAACAAACACCAGCAATGCAACAACAGTGGATTTCCGGACCTGAGTACCTGTAAGACAAGGGGACCAAGTCCAAGAGTCGCGACAGTGTCGAGAGTGGGCAGGAGCCCAAGAAATGCCAGCTGAGGGTGCAAGGAAGTTGCCACCTGTTGGAAGAAGCTTGGTGTTCTGCAAGAACGAAGAGGACTAGGAACTTCCCTTTGGAGGATGGATGTCCCACGTTGTGAAGAAGCTTCCAGAGGTGTTCCCACGCAGAAAGACTGCAAACAAGCCTTGCTAGCTGCAAGGGTCGCGGTCAGGGTTTTGGATGCTGCTGTGGCCCAGGAGGGACCAGGATGTCGCCACTTCGATGAGGAGACAGAGGGGGCGCCCAGCCAGTCAGGGAGCCCTCACAGAAGCAGACAGCACCCGCAGAAGTACCTGAACAGGCACTTAGAAGAAAAGTGAACCGGAGTCCACACAAAGTTACAAAAGGGAGTCCCACGACGCCGGAGGACAACTCAGAAGGTTGTGCACTGCAGGTTAGAGTGTCAGGGACCCAGGCTTGGCTGTGCATGAAGGAAATCCTGGAAGAGTGCACAGGAGCCGGAGCAGCTGAAAATCACGCGGTACCCAGCAATGCAGTCTAGCGTGGGGAGGCAAGGACTTACCTCCACCAAACTTGGACTCAAGAGTCACTGGACTGTGGGAGTCACTTGGACAGAGTTGCTGAGTTCCAGGGACCACGCTCGTCGTGCTGAGAGGGGACCAATAGAACCAGTGATGCAGTCTTTTGTTGCCTGTGGTTGCCTGGGGAAGATTCCGTCGACCCACAGGAGATTTCTTCAGAGCTCCTGGTGCAGAGAGGAGGAAGGCTACCCCCAGAGCATGCACCACCTGGAAACAGTCGAGAAAGCCGGCAGGATGAAGCGATACAAGGTTGCTAGTAGTCGTCTTGCTACTTTGTTGCGGTTTTGCAGGCGTCCTGAGCAGTCAGCGGTCGATCCTTTGGCAGAAGGTGAAGAGGGAGATGCAGAGGAACTCTGGTGAGCTCTTGCATTCGTTATCTGGTGAGATCCCCAAAGCAGAGACCCTAAATAGCCAGAAAAGGAGGTTTGGCTACGTAGGAAGGAGGATTGGCTACCAAGAGAGGTAAGAGCCTATCAGAAGGAGCCTCTGACATCACCTGCTGGCACTGGCCACTCAGAGCAGTCCAGTGTGCCACAAACACCTCTGTTTCCAAGATGGCAGAGGTCTGGGACACACTGGAGGAGCTCTGGGCACCTCCCCTGGGAGGTGCAGGTCAAGGGAGTGGTCACGCCCCTTTCCTTTGTCCAGTTTTGCGCCAGAGTAGGACTGGGGGATACCTGAACCAGTGTAGACTGGCTTATGCAGAGAGGGGCACCATCTGTGCCCATCAAAGCATTTCCAGAGACTGGGGGAGGCTACTCCTCCCCAGCCTTCACACCTTTTTCCAAAGGGAGAGGGTGTTACACCCTCTCTCAGAGGAAGTCCTTTGTTCTGCCTTCCTGGGCCAGGGCTGCCTGGACCCCAGGAGGGCAGAAACCTTTCTAAGGGGTTGGCAGCAGCTGCAGTGGAGACCCCGGAAAGGCAGTTTGGCAGTACCCGGGTTCTGTGCTAGAGACCCGGGGGATCTTAGACATGTTACATGGCCATGTTCGGAGTTACCATTGTGATACTGTACATAGGTAGTGACCTATGTACAGTGTACGTGTGTAATGGTGTCCCCGCACTCACAAAGTCCGGGGAATTTGCCCTGAACGATGTGGGGGCACCTTGGCTAGTGCCAGGGTGCCCACACACTAAGGCCCATATTTATACTTTTTGACGCTAAACTGCGCTAACGCAGTTTAGCGTCAAAAAATTTTGCGCCGTCTAACGCCATTCTGAAGCGCCATGCGGGCGCCGTATTTATGGAATGGCGTTAGACGGCGCAATCAGACCGGCGCTGCCTGGTGTGCGTGGAAAAAAACCACGTAGACCAGGCAGCTCCGGCGTTGGGAAAAAATGACGTTAGGGCGTCTTAAAATGGCGCAAGTCAGGTTGACGCTAAAAAATCGTCTTAACCCGATTTGCGCCATTTTTTCGACACCCAGACGCCATTTCATGACTCCTGTCTTAGTAAAGACAGGAGTCATGCCCCCTTGCCCAATGGCCATGCCCAGGGGACTTGTGTCCCCTGGACATGGTCATTGGGCATAGTGGCATTTAGGGGGGCACAAATAAGGCCCCCCTATGCCACAAAAAAAATAAAAATTTAAAAAAAATTATACTTACCTGAACTTACCTGTACTTCACTGGGATGGGTCCCTCCATGCTTGGGTGTCCTCCTGGGGTGGGCAGGGGTGGCAGGGGGGGTCCCTGGGGGCAGGGGAGGGCACCTGTGGGCTCATTCTGAGCCCACAGGTCCCTTAACGCCTACCCTGACCCAGGCGTTAAATTCAGGCGCAAATGCGTTTTTTTTTGACCCGCCACCTCCCGGGCGTGATTTTTGCCCGGGAGTATAAATACGACGCATTTGCGTCGCCGTCATTTTTTTAGACGGGAACGCCTTCCTTGCATCTCATTAACGCAAGGAAGGCGTTCACGCTAAAAAATGACGCTCTTTCTTCATACTTTGGCGCTAGACGCGTCTAACGCCAAAGTATAAATATGGCGTTAGTTTTGCGCCGAATTTGCGTCGAAAAAAACGACGCTAATTCGGCGCAAACGGAGTATAAATACGGGCCTAAGTAACTTTGCACCCAGCCTTCACCAGGTGAAGGTTAGACATATAGGTGACTTATAAGTTACTTAAGTGCAGTGGTAAATGGCTGTGAAATAACGTGGACGTTATTTCACTCAGGCTGCACTGGCAGGCCTGTGTAAGAATTGTCAGAGCTCCCTATGGGTGGCAAAAGAAATGCTGCCGCCCATAGGGATCTTCTGGAACCCCAATACCCTGGGTACCTCAGTACCATATACTAGGGAATTATATGGGTGTACCAGTATGCCAATGTGAATTGGTAAATTTAGGCACTAGCCTTTTATTGACACATTTGGAAAGCAGAGAGAGCATAACCACTGAGGTTCTGGTTAGCAGAGCCTCAGTGAGACAGTTAGGCATCACACAGGGAACACATACAGGGCACATACGTATGAGCACTGGGGTCCTGCCTGGCAGGGGCCCAGTGACACATAGACTAAAACAACATATATACAGTGAAATATGGGGGTAACATGCCAGGCAAGATGGTACTTTCCTACAGAACCACCCCCCAAACGAAGGACAATAAGACTAGCCATGACCTGATGAGTCTTTATTGTCTAAATGGAAATATCTGGAGAGTCCATCTGCATTGAAGTGGGTACTCCCAGGTCTATGTTCCACTGTATAGTCCATTCCCTGTAGAGATATGGACCACCTCAACAATTTAGGGTTTTCACCTTTCATTTGTTTTAGCCAAAGTAGAGGTTTGTGGTCTGTCTGAACAATAAAGTGAGTACCAAACAGGTATGGCCTCAACTTTTTCAGTGCCCAGACCACAGCAAAGGCCTCCCTCTCTATGGCAGACCAACGCTTTTCTCTAGGGGTCAACCTTCTGCTGATAAAAGCAACTGGTTGATTCTGGCCCTCAGAATTCAGTTGTGATAAGACTGCCCTACCCCTAATTCAGATGCATCAGTTTGAACAATGAATTTCTTGGAGTAACATGGGCTTTTTAGGACAGGTGCAGTGCCCATGGCCTGTTTGAGCTCCTCAAAAGCTTTCTGACAGCTAGCTGTCCACAATACCTTTTTAGGCATTTTTTATTGGTAAGATTATTAAGTGGTGCTGCTATGGAGCCATAGTTTTTAATGAATCTCCTGTAATACCCAGTGAGGCCTAGGAAGGCTCTCACCTGGGTCTGAGTTGTAGGGGGAAACCAATCTATGATTGTCTGGATTTTCCCCTGAAGTGGTGCAATCTGTTCTCCACCTACCAGGTGTCCCAGATAAACCACCTTTCCCTGCCCTATGTGGCACTTTGAGGCCTTAATAGTGAGGCCTGCCTTTTGCAGGGCCTCCAAAACTTTCCAAAGGTGGACCAGGTGATCATCCCAGGTGGAGCTAAAGACAGCTATATCATCAAGATATGCTGCATTAAAAGCCTCCAACCCTTGCAGGACTGTGTTCACCAACCTCTGAAAAGTGGCAAGTGCATTTTTCAAACCAAAGGGCATCACTGTAAATTGGTAGTGCCCTCCTATAATTGAAAATGCAGTTTTAGGTTTAGCCTCCTCAGCCAATTTGATCTGCTAATACCCTTCAGTCAAATCAAAGGTGCTTAGATAATTGGCAGATGCCAGTGTAACTATGAGGTCATCTGCCCTGGATATAGGGTGAGCATCAGTTTTTGTTCCCTGATTGAGACCTCTGTAGTCTACACAAAACCCCATCTCCCTTTTCCTATCTTTTGAGTGAGCCTTTGGTACAAGCATCACTCGTCCATGGACTTTCAGAAGGTTCAACCACTCCTAGATCAAGCATTTTCTGAACCTCTTGTTTTATGCAGTCCCTGACATGGTCAGGCTGCCTATAGATTTTACTTTTGACAGGCATGCTGTCTCCAGTATCAATTGTGTGTTCACACCAAGATGTGGTACCTGGCACAGTTAAAAAGAGTTCTGAAAACTGTCCAAGGAGATTTATGCAGTTGTCTTTCTGTTCTGCAGTCAGACAGTCTGCCAAAACTACTCCCTCCACTAGAGCATCCTCTTCAGTGGAGGAGAAGAGATCAGGGAGAGGGTCACTCTCTTCTTCCTGTCCCTCATCTGTTGCCAAGAGCAGGGTGAGATCAGCTCTTTCATAGTAGGGTTTTAGGCGGTTGACATGAATCACCCTAAGGGGACTCCTGGCAGTGCCCAGGTTAACCAAGTAGGTTACCTCGCCCTTTTTTTCAACAATTAGATGGGGTCCACTCCATTTGTCCTGGAGTGCTCTTGGGGCCACAGGCTCCAATACCCACACCTTCTGTCCTGGTTGGTACTGGATCAGAACAACCTTCTGGTCATGCCATTGCTTCTGGAGCTCTTGGCTGGCCCGAAGGTTTTTACTGGCCTTTTTCATGTACTCAGCCATTCTGGATCTTAGGCCAAGTACATAGTCCACTATGTCCTGTTTGGGAGCTTTTAAAGGTTGTTACCAACCCTCCTTCACAAGTGTTAGTGGACCTCTTACAGAGTGTCCAAATAGGAGTTCAAAGGGGCTCAAGGCCACTCCTTTCTGGGGTACCTCCCTGTAAGCAAAAACGAGGCAAGGTAACAGGACATCCCATCTCCTCCTGAGTTTTTCAGGGAGTCCCATTATCATTCCTTTGAGAGTTTTATTAAACCTCTCTACCAGTCCATTAGTCTGTGGATAAGGTGTGATGAATTTGTAGGTTACACCACATTTGTTCATCCTTGGAGTGGTCTCCCTTAACTTTTTGCCTCTGTTCCCCAGGTTGTTGATGTGTGCTGGACTCTGATTTTGCTGATTTTATTACTCTGGGCACTTTACCACTGCTAACCAGTGCTAAAGTGCAAGTGCTCCTGTTTAAAATGTGTACGAAATTGGTTCTCCATGATTGGCATATTTGTTTTACTGTTAAGTCCCTAGTAAAGTGCACTAGAGGTGCCCAGGGCCTGTAAATCAAATGTTACTAGTGGGCCTGCAGCACTGGTTCTGCCACCCACACAAGTAACCCTGTAATCATGTCTCAGACCTGCCACTGCAGTGTCTGTGTGTGTATTTTTACTCTGTAAATTCGACTTGGCAAGTGTACCCACTTGCCAGGCCTAAACCTTCCCTTTTCTTACATGTAAGGCACCCCTAAGGTAGGCCCTAGGTAGCCCCAAGGGCAGGGTGCAGTGTATGGATAAGGTAGGACATATAGTAATGTGGTTTATATGTCCTGACAGTGAAATACTGCCAATTTCGTTTTTCACTGTTTCAAGGTCTGTCTCTCTCATAGAATAATATGGGGGCTACCTTTAAATATGATTAAAGTGTAGAGTTCAATAGAGAGAAGATGGACATGTGGAGTTTGGGGTCCCTGAACTCACAATTTAAAAATACATCTTTTAGTAAAGTTGATTTTGAGATTGTGCATTTGAAAATGCCACTTTTAGAAAGTGAGCATTTTCTTGCTTAAACCATTCTGTGACTCTGCTGTGTTTGTGGATTCCCTGTCTGGGTCAGTTTGACAGTTGGGTTGTTTTTCACCTCACACCAGACAGTGGCACAAAGGGAGCTGGGGTGTAACCTGCATTTCCTGATTAGCCATCTCTGCTAGGAGGGAGAGGTGGAGTGGTCACTCTCATCTGAAAGGACTGTGCCTGCCTCTGACAATGCAGACTCCAACCCCCTGGTGTGTGTCTGAGGCCTTGCCTGGGCAAGGCAGGATTTCACAATTAGGTGTGAGTCCCCTTTGAAGAAAGGTGACTTCAAAGACTAAAATGGGTATAAGAAGGGCACCCAAATCTACAGACTTTAGAAACACTTCTGGAACCAAGAGGAACCTCTGCCTGGAGAAGAGCTGATAGCTGAGGAAGAAGTGCTGCCCTGTCTGTGACTGTGCTTTGTGGAGCTTTCCTGCAGTGCTGCTTCTGCCAGAGTAAGAGGGCAAAGACTGGACTTTATGTGCCTTCCATCTTGTGAAGAATCTCCAAGGGCTTGAGTTAGAGCTTGCCTCCTGTTGTTTGAAGTCTCAGGGACAGCAAAGACTTCTCTCTGCCAGCACCTGGAGTCTCTGGAGAGACTCCTGCTCTGACAAGTGGTGCCCTATCCAGTCCCTGGGCCCTTGAAAGGAAAGCTGGTGGAAATCCAAGGAAATCGACTCCGGACCGACGCCGCTGCTGAATCCGGTAACGCCGCCTGCACCTGACGCCGTGACCCTCGCTGGAACGCGACACTCTTCGCAGGCCCAACGCCGCTGCAGCCCCGCTGAAGTCCGTGACTCTGTGGAAGTCGCTGCACCACGTCGTGACCGACGCCACTCAAAGTGCACGGATTCAACATTTCACACAGACGCCGCGACCTCTGACTTCGAGCATCGGCTTGTTTTCATTCTTCACCAAAGGTACTGTACTTGGGAGTCTACCCGACTCTGTGTCCGGCGCCGCTGGTGTCGGCTTGTTGGGAACGACTCCGTTACGACGCCGTGTTAACATTTCATCGAACCATTTTTGTTTCTAAGCGCTATTTTTTAGTTTAATCTCTAAATTCATAACTTGACTTGTTTATGTCGGATCTTTGTCGTTTTGGTCTTGTTTTGTTTAGATGAATATTTCCTATTTTACTAAACCGGTGTTGTGTCATTTTGTAGTGTTTTCATTAAGTTACTGTGTGTGTTGGTACAAATACTTTACACCTAGCACTCTGAGGTTAAGCCTACTGCTCTGCCAAGCTACCAAGGGGGTAAGCAGGGGTTAGCTGAAGGTGATTCTCTTTTACCCTGACTAGAGTGAGGGTCCTTGCTTGAACAGGGGGTAACCTGACTGTCAACCAAAGACCCCATTTCTAACAACATTCCTTCCACATAGCTTCCAAGTATGCAGACATAAAGTTGCTACCCCTGTCTGATACAACCTCTTTTGGGAAACCCACCCTGGAAAAGATTCCCAGGAGGGAATTTGCCACTGCAGGTGCTGTAGTGGTCCTTAGAGGAATTGCTTCAGGATATCTTGTGGCATGGTCCACAACCACTAAGATAAACCTATTGCCTGAAGCAGTAGGAGGGTCAAGGGGGCAACTATGTCAACCCCTACCCTTTCAAAGGGGACCCCAACCACAGGTAGTGGAATAAGGGGAGCCTTTGGTGTGCCACCAGTCTTGTCACTGGCTTGGCAGGTCACACAAGACTTACAGAAATCCTTTGTGTCCTCTGACATCCTAGGCCAGTGAAACAGGGGGACAAGCCTTTTCCATGTTTTGATCTGGCCCAAATGCCCAGCCAAAGGAATGTCATGTGCCAGCGTTAGGAGGAACTCTCTGTACTGCAGGGGAATGACCAATCTCCTGGCTGCTCCAGGTTTTGGGTCCCTTGCCTCTGTGTACAAGAGGGTGTCCTCCCAGTAAACTCTATGTGAGTCACTGACATCCCCATTTTGCTGCTTGACAGCTTGCTGTCTGAGACCCTCTAATGTGGGACAGGATTGCTGTGCCACACTCAGCTCTTCCCTGGGAGGCCCCCTCCACCCAAAAGCTCGGCAGTGTCTGCTGCCAGCTCATCTGGTGAAGGTTCTGCACAGGGAGGAAATTATTCTTCCTCAGAAGGAGAATCATCTGTAGAGGGAGGGATAGTGGGTAGGGATTTACCCTTGCTACCCCTATCTTTAGGGAGCACTTGGTCCATTGTTCCAGGATCCAAGTTACCCTGTCCTTTTTGCTTTTTGGCCTGAGCCCTTGTCAAAGCACAAATATGCCCAGGAATGCCCAGCATTGCTGCATTAGCCTCCAACTCCACTTCTGCCCAAGCTGATGTCTCTAAATAATTTCCTAGTAGACAGTCTACAGGTAAATCTGAAGCAACCACAATTTTCTTTGGACCAGTAACCTCCCCCCCCCAGTTGAGATTCACAACAGCCATGGGGTGGCTAAGAGTGTTGTTATGAGCGTCTGTCACTTGGTACTGGTGACCAAGTAGGTGTTGTTCAGGGTGTACCAGTTTCTCTATCACCATGGTAACACTGCCACCTGTGTCCCTGTAGGCCTGAATCTCAACACTATTTATTAGGGGAAGTTGCTTGTACTTATCCATATTAAGGGGACAAGCAACCAAGGTGGCCAAATCAATGGCACATTCAGAGACTAACACAGCCTCTGTGGTCTGCCTAACAAGACCACCCCAACTAAATTACCAAAAGTGAGCCCAGCTACTCCCTTTGATTGGCTATTAGTAGGTTTGCTCCCACCACCACTGCTATTACTAGGGGCACTAGAATTTGCAGTAGGGGTTGTGGTAGTGGGGGGTTTGGTGTTTTTCTTTGGACAACTGGCATCAGTTGTCCAATGGCCTTTGACTTTACACAAATAACACCAAGGCTTCTTTACTTGATTTGAAGAGGATTTTGACCCACCACCCCCGCCAGAGGATTTTTGTGGGCCTGATGAAGACTCAGTTTTACTTTTGCCCCACCTTTGTCAGAAGACGTACCATCGTTCTTCTTGCCATCCTTGTCACCCCATGTATGAACTTTTCTGTTCACTCGTGTTCTGACCCATTTGTCTACCTTCTTTCCCAATTCTTGGGGAGAGGTCAGATCTGAGTCCACTAGATATTGGTGTAACAAGTCAGACACACAGTTATTCAGAATATGCTCTCTCAGAATAAGATTATACAGGCTTTCATAGTCAGAAACTTTACTGCCATGTAACCACCCCTCCAAGGCCTTCACTGAACAGTCAACATAGTCTATCCAGTCTTGTGATGACTCTTTTCTGGTGTCTCTGAACTTAATCCTGTATTGTTCAGTGGTTAAGCCAAATCCATCCAAGAGTGCATCCTTCAAAACTACAAAATTGTTAGCATCACTTTCTCTAACAGTAAGGAGCCTATCCCTACCCTTTCCATTGAAAGATAGCCACAATATAGCAGCCCACTGCCTTTGAGGGACCCCCTGTACCATACAGGCCCTCTCAAGTGCAGCAAACCACTTGTTGATGTCATCCCCCTCCTTGTAAGGGGGAACTATCTTGTGCAGATTCCTGGAATCATGCTCTCTAACAGGATTACTATCAGGAATACTGCTATTGCTGCCACCATGGGGTCCAAACCCCAATCTCTGTCCATCCTTCTCTAGGTCTAGGGATTCCCTGTCTAGAGCCAGCTGTTGCTGTTTAAGCATCAGTCTGGTCTCTTCCACTCTCAACTTTTTGAGTTCCCTTTCTAACATGTTGTCTTCAGGGTGGGTGGGTTGGGAATGCTTGGACACAGAGGATAAATTGGAAACAACAGAGGGAGATCTGTCCCTAACTGACTGGACTCTAACAACCTGGCCTCCAGGAATAAACACATCCCTACTATGATGGGAGCTCCTATTACTACCAGCATTGCTGGGTGGTCTGCTAAGGGGCAGATTTGGAACAGAACCCTCCCCACCTCCCTCAAGGTTATCCCCTGAGTCAGAATGGGAGCCATCTATTAACTTATCATTTGAAGTGCCTGCTTGGGACTCATCATTCACAATAAGCATGTTATATAGAAACTCTTTTGTGGGGTTCTTTCCTATCACTAAACCTCTATCTAAGCAGAGACTCCTTAGGCTCTTGTAATTCAAATTTTCATAAGTAGTATGGACCATTTTAAGAGCAGACTCTACAACAGACATGATAAGAGAAGGTTTAGAGACAGTGAGAAGAGAGAAAAAGTTTCAGAACTTTTTAAAGAACAGAGAAAAAACTTTTTCAAACTTTTAGAAACTTTTCAGAAGTTTTAGAGTACTATTCAGCACTTAGTAGAAAGTGTGAGAGGAGAAAAGCAAAACCTTTTGGTTAGGTGTACATACACTGAACTTGTTTTGTATATTTATTCTCTTATGAAAAGTACACAATGACAAAGTGGTAAGTAGTTACAAGTACTTATCCCACCACTGCACAACCAATGTAGGAGGCTGGGCTGGCTTGTAGTGGGTACCAGAGGTACTTACACCTTGTGCCAGGTCCAGTTATCCCTTATTAGTGTAGAAGAGGTGTTTCTAGCAGCTTAGGCTGATAGAAGGTAGCTATGGCAAAGCAGCTTAGGCTGAACTCGGAGACATGTAAAGCTCTTACTATACCACTGGTGTCATATGCACAATATCATAAGAAAACACAATACACAGATATACTAAAAATAAAGGTACTTTATTTTTATGACAATATGCCAAAAGTATCTCAGTGAGTACCCTCAGTATGAGGATGAGAAATATACACAAGATGTATTTACACAAACCAAAATTATGCAGATAATAGCAAAAGGAAGTAATGCAAGTAATGTAAAGTTACAGTAGATTGCAATAGGAGCACATAGGTATAGGGGCAACACAAACCATATACTCCAGAAGTGGAATGCGAACCACAAATGGACCCCAAACCTATGTGAGCTTGTAGAGGGTCGCTGGGACTGTAAGAAAACAGCGAGGGTTAGAAAAATAGCCCACCCCAAGACCCTGAAAGGTAGGTGTAAAGTGCACCTACTACCCCCAGAGAGGAGAGAAGTCGTGATAGGGGGATTCTGCAGGAAGAACAAACACCAGCAATGCAACAACAGTGGATTTCTGGACCTGAGTACCTGTAAGACAAGGGGACCAAGACCAAGAGTCGCGACAGTGTTGAGAGTGGGCAGGAGCCCAAGAAATTCCAGCTGAGGGTGCAAGGAAGTTGCCACCTGTTGGAAGAAGCTTGGTGTTCTGCAAGAACGAAGAGGACTAGGAACTTCCCTTTGGAGGATGGACGTCCCACGTTGTGAAGAAGCTTGCAGAGGTGTTCCCATGCAGAAAGACCGCAAACAAGCCTTGCTAGCTGCAAGGGTCGCGGTTAGGGTTTTGGATGCTGCTGTGGCCCAGGAGGGACCAGGATGTCGCCACTTGGATGAGGAGACAGAGGGGGTGCCCAGCCAGTCAGGGAGCCCTCACAGAAGCAGACAGCACCCGCAGAAGTACCTGAGCAGGCACTTAGAAGAAAAGTGAACCGGAGTCCATGCGAAGTCACAAAAGGGAGTCCCACAACGCCGGAGGACAACTCAGAAGGTTGTGCACTGCAGGTTAGAGTGTCGGGGACCCAGGCTTGGCTGTGCACAAAGGAAATCCTGGAAGAGTGCACAGGAGCCGGAGCAGCTACAAATCACGCGGTACCCAGCAATGCAGTCTAGCGTGGGGAGGCAAGGACTTACCTCCACCAAACTTGGACTCAAGAGTCACTGGACTCTGGGAGTCACTTGGCAGAGTTGCTGAGTTCCAGGGACCACGCTCGTCGTGCTGAGAGGGGACCCAGAGGACCGGTGATGCAGTCTTTTGTTGCCTGCGGTTGCAGGGGGAAGATTCCGTCGACCCATGGGAGATTTCTTCAGAGCTCCTGGTGCAGAGAGGAGGCAGGCTACCCCCAGAGCATGCACCACCTGGAAACAGTCGAGAAAGCCGTCAGGATGAAGCTAGTAGCCGTCTTCCTACTTTGTTGCAGTTTGCAGGTGTCCTGAGCAGTCAGCGGTCGATCCTTTGGCAGAAGGTGAAGAGGGAGATGCAGAAGAACTCTGGTGATCTCTTGCATTCGTTATCTGGTGAGATCACCAAAGCAGAGACCCTAAATAACCAGAAAAGGAGGTTTGGCTACCTAGGAAGGATGATTGGCTACCAAGAGAGGTAAGAGCCTATCAGAAGGAGCCTCTGACATCACCTGCTGGCACTGGCCACTCAGAGCAGTCCAGTGTGCCACAAACACCTCTGTTTCCAAGATGGCAGAGGTCTGGGACACACTGGAGGAGCTCTGGGCACCTCCCCTGGGAGGTGCAGATCAGGGGATTGGTCACTCCCCTTTCCTTTGTCCAGTTTCGCGCCACAGCAGGGCTGGGGGATCCCTGAACCGGTGTAGACTGGCTTATGCAGAGATGGGCACCATCTGTGCCCATCAAAGCATTTCCAGAGGCTGGGGGAGGTTACTTCTCCCCAGCCTTCACACCTATTTCCAAAGGGAGAGGGTGTTACACCCTCTCTCAGAGGAAGTCCTTTGTTCTGCCTTCCTGGGCCAGGGCTGCCCACTAGGCCTATCCACACAAGTGAGGAACCATTTATATCGTGAGACTTGAGGGAACACTGGATTGAAGTAAATTTGTGTCTCCTTCCAGATTCCAGAACTTTCTGTCACCGAAATGTGAGAAAAATGTTGTTTTCTTTTTTCAAATTTTGAGGTCTGCACAGGATTCTGGGTAACAGAACCTGGTCAGAGCCCCACAAGTCACCCTATCTTGGATTCCCCTAGGTGTCTACTTTTCAAAATGCACAAGTTTGGTAGGTTTCCCAAGGAGGCGGCTGAGGTAGAGGCCTAAATCCACAGCTCAGCACTTTGCAAAAAACAGCTCTGTTTTCTTTGGGAAAATGTGATGAGTCCACGTTGTGTTTTGGGGCATTTCCTGTCACAGGCACTAGGCCACCCAACACAAGTGAGGTACCATTTTTATCAGAGACTTGGGGGAACCCTGGGTGGAAGGAAATTTGTGGCTCCTTTCAGATTGCAGAATTTGCTGTCACCGAAATGTGAGGAAAAAGTGTTTTTTTTGGGTAGATTTTGAGGACTGCACAGGACTCTAGGAAACAGAACCTGGTGAGAGACCCACAAGTCACCCCATCATGGAATGCCCTAGGTGTCTACTTTTTAAAAATGCACAGGTTTGGTAGATTTCCCTAGGTGCCAGCTGAGTTAGAGGCCAAAATCCACCGCTAGATACGTTGCAAAAAACAGTTCTGTTTTCTTTGGGAAAATGTGATGTGTCCTCATTGTGTTTTGTGGCATTTCCTGTCGCAGACACTAGGACCAACCACACAAGTGAGGTACAATTTTTATCGGGAGACCTGGGGAAACGCTGGATGGAAGTAAATTCGTGGCTCCTCTCACATTCCAGAACTTTCTGTCACAGAAATTTGAGAAAAAAAGTGTTTTTTTGGCCAAATTTTGAGGTTTGCACACGCTTCTGGGTAAGAGAACCTGGTGAGAGCCCCACAAGTCCCCCCATCAGGATTCCCCTAGTTGTCTACTTCTAGAAAATGCACAGGTTTGGTAGGTTTCCCAGGTGCCGGCTGAGCTAGAGGCCAAAATCCAGAGCTCGGCACATTGCAAAAAACAGCTCCATTTTCTTTGGGAAAATGTGATGTGTCTATGTTGTGTTTTGGGGTATTTCCTGTTGGCAGCAATAGGCCTACCCACACAACTGAGGAACCATTTTTATCGTGTGACTTGAGGGAACGCTGGGTGGAAATAAATTTTGTGTCGCCTCTCAGATTCCAGAACTTTCTGTCACCGAAATGCGTGAAAAATGTGAGGTTTTTTTTGCCAAATTTTGAGGTGTGCACAGGATTCTGGGTAACAGAACCTGGCCAGAGCCCCACAAGTAACACTATCTTGGATTCCCCTAGGTGTCTACTTTTCAAAATGCACAGGTTTGGTAGGTTTCCCTAGGAGGCGGCTGAGGTAGAAGCCTATATCCACAGCTCGGCACTTTGAAAAAAACAGCTCTCTTTTCTTTGGGAAAATGTGATGAGTCCACATTGAGTTTTGGGGCATTTCCTGTCACAGGCACTAGGCCACCCAACACAAGTGAGGTACCATTTTTATCAGAGACATGGGGGAACCCTGGGTGGAAGGAAATTTGTGGCTCCTCTCAGATTGCAAAATTTGCTGTCACCGAAATGTGAGGAAAAAGTGGATTTTTTTGGGGCAGATTTTGAGGATTGCACAGGATTCTAGGAAACAGAACCTGGTGAGAGCCCCACAAGTCACCCCATCTTCGATTCCCCTAGGTGTTACTTTTTAAAAATGCACAAGTTTGGTAGGTTTCTCTAGGTGCCGGCTGAGCTCTGTTTTCTTTGGGAAAGTGTGATGTGTCTACGTTGTGTTTTGGGGCATTTCTTGTCACGGGCACTAGGCCTCCCCACACAAGCGAGGTACCATTTGTATTGGGAAACTTAGGGGATCGCTGGATGGAAGTCAATTTGTGGATCCTCTCAGATTCCAGAACTTTCTATCACCGAAATGTGGGGAAAAGTGTTTCTTTTTTTGCCAAATTTTGAAGTTTGCACAGGCTTCTGGGTAACAGAACCTTGTGAGAGCCCCACAAGTCACCCCAACTGGGATTCACCTACATATCTACTTATAAAAAATGCACAGGTTTGGGAGGTTTCCCTAGATACTGGCTGAGCTAGAGGCTAAAATCCACCGCTAGGCACTTTGCATAAATTCGCTGTTTCTTTTGGGAAAATGTGATGTGTCCACGTTGTGTTTTGGAGCATTTCTTGTCACGGGCACTAGGCCTCCCCACACAAGCGAGGTACCATTTTTATTGGGAAACTTAGGGGAATGCTGGATGGAAGTACATTTGTGGCTTCTCTCAGATTCCAGAACTTTCTGTCACCAAAATGTGAGGAAAAAGTGTTTTTGTTTGCCAGATTTTGAGGATTGCACAGGATTCTAAGTAACAGAACCTGGTGAGAGCCCCACAAGTCACCCCATCTTGGATTCCCCTAGGTGTCTACTTTATAAAAATGCACAGGTTTGGTAGGTTTCATTAACTGCCGGCTGAGCTAGGGGCCAAAATCCATAGCTAGGCACTTTGCAAAAAACAGTTGTTTTTCCTTTGTGAAAATGTGATGTGTCAATGTTGTGTTTTGGGGCATTTCCTGTCACGGGCACTAGACCTACCCACACAAGCGAGGTACCATTTGTATCGGGTGACCTGGGGGAACACTGGGTTGAAGGATATTTGTGGCTCCTCTCAGATTGCAGAATTTTCTGCCACCGAAATGTGAGGGAAAACTGTTTTTTTTGCCAAATTTTGAGGTTTGCCCAGGATTCTGAGTAAGAGAGCCTGTAGAAAGCCCCACAAGTCACTCAATCGTGGATTACACTAGGTGTCTACTATTTAAAAATGCACAGGTTTTGTAGGATTACATAGGTGCCGGCTGAGCTAGAGACCTAAATCCACAGCTAGGCACTTTTGAAATAACAGCTGGGTTTTCTTTGGGAAAGTGTAATGAGTCCATGTTGTGTTTTGGGGCAATTCCTGTCGTGGGCAATAGGCCTCCCCACACAAGCGAGGTACCATTTTTATTGGGAAACTTAGGGGAACAGTGGATGGAAGTCAATTTGTGGCTCCTTTCAGATTCCAGAACTTTCTATCACCGAAATGTGGGAAAAAGTGCTTTGTTTTGCCAAATTTTGAAGTTTGCACATGCTTCTGGGTAACGGAACCTGGTGAGAGCCCCACAAGTCACCCCATCGTGGATTACCCTAGGTTTCTACTTTTTTTTAAATGCACAGGTTTGGTAGGATTCCATAGGTGCCAGCTGAGCTAGAGACCAAAATCCACAGCTAGGCACTTTCCAAAAAACAGCTTGGTTTTCTGTGGGAGAATGTGATGAATCCACGATGTGTTTGGGGCATTTCCTGTGGTAGGCACTAGGCCTACCAACAAAAGTGAGGTACTATTTTTATCGGGAGACTTGGGGGAACGCTGGGTGGATGGAAATTTGTGGCTCCTCTCAGATTCTAGAACTTTCTGTCACCGAAATGTGAGGGAAAAGTGTTTTTTTTGGCAGATTTTGAGGATTGCACAGGATTCTGGGAAACAGAACCTGGTGAGAGCCCAACAAGTCACTAACATCTTGGATTCCCCTAGGGATCTACTTTTTAAAAATGCATAGGTTTGGTAGGTTTCCCTAGCTGCCGGCTGAGCTAGGGGCCAAAATCCATAGCTAGGCAGGTTGCAAAAAACAGTTGTTTTTCCTTTGGGAAAATGTGATGTGTCAATGTTGTGTTTTGGGGCATTTCCTGTCACGGGCACTAGACCTACCCACACAAGCGAGGTACCATTTGTATCGGGTGACCTGGGGGAACACTGGGTTGAAGGAAATTTGTGGCTCCTCTCAGATTGCAGAATTTTCTGTCACCGAAATGTGAGGGAAAACTGTTTTTTTTGCCAAATTTTGAGGTTTGCCCAGGATTCTGAGTAAGAGAGCCTGTTGAAAGCCCCACAAGTCACCCAATCGTGGATTACACTAGGTGTCTACTTTTTTAAAAATGCACAGGTTTCGTAGGATTACATAGGTGCCGGCTGAGCTAGAGACCAAAATCCACAGCTAGGCACTTTTGAAATAACAGCTGGGTTTTCTTTGGGAAAGTGTAATGAGTCCATGTTGTGTTTTGGGGCAATTCCTGTCGTGGGCAATAGGCCTCCCCACACAAGCGAGGTACCATTTTTATTGGGAAACTTAGGGGAACGCTGGATGGAAGTCAATTTGTGGGTCCTCTCAGATTCCAGAACTTTCTATCACCGAAATGTGGGAAAAAGTGCTTTGTTTTGCCAAATTTTGAAGTTTGCACATGCTTCTGGGTAACAGAACCTGGTGAGAGCCCCACAAGTCACCCCATCGTGGATTACCCTAGGTTTCTACTTTTTTTTAAATGCACAGGTTTGGTAGGATTCCATAGGTGCCAGCTGAGCTAGAGACCAAAATCCACAGCTAGGCACTTTCCAAAAAACAGCTTGGTTTTCTGTGGGAGAATGTGATGAGTCCACGTTGTGTTTTGGGGCATTTCCTGTTGCAGGCACTAGGCCCACCAAAACAAGTGAGGTATCATTTATTATCGGGAGACTTGGGGGAACGCTGGATGGAAGGAAATTTGTGTCTCCTCTCAGATTCCAGAACTTTCTGTCACCAAAATGTTAGGAAAAAGTGTTATTGTTTGCCAGATTTTGAGGAGTGCACAGGATTCTAAGTAACAGAACCTGGTGAGAGCCCCACAAGTCACCCCATGTCGGATTCCCCTAGGTGTCTACTTCTAAAAAGTGCACAGGTTTGGTAGGTTTCTGTTGGACTTTTTTGCTTATGCAGGGTCATCCCCATTCTTTTTGCCTCCTGCCTCCTATTTTTTCTGACCTGTTGCTGTTGGCTTTTGAAGTCTGAGCACTTTACCACTGCTAACCAGTGCTAAAGTGCATATGCTCTCTGTGTAAATTGTATGTAATTGGTTTATCCATGATTGGCTTATTTGATTTACTAGTAAGTCCCTAGTAAAGGGCACTACAGGTGCCAGGGCCTGTAAATTAAATGCTACTAGTGGGCCTGCAGCACTGGTTGTGCCACCCACATAAGTAGCTCTGTAATCATGTCTCAGACCTGACACTGCAGTGTCTGGGTGTGCAGTTTTAACTGTAAATTCAACTTGGCAAGTGTACCCACTTGCCAGGCCTAAAGCTTCCCTTTTCTTAGATGTCAGAGACCCCTAAGGTAGGCCCTAGGTAGCCCCAAGGGCAGGGTGCAGTGTATGGTTGAGGTAGGACATATAGGTGGTCATTACATCCCTGGCGGACGGTGTTAAAGCGGCGGTAAGACCGCCAACAGGCCGGCGGTAAAAAAATGGGAATTATGACCGTGGCGGAAACCGCCAACAAAGACAGCCACTTTCACACTCCAACCGCCACGGCGGTACAGGCAAACAGTGCGGCGGTGACCGCCAACAGCCAGGCGGGAGACAAAGTACCGCCAACAGTATCACAACCTACCAATCCGCCACCTTTTCCGGGGTGGATTCACTGCGGATAAAAACACAGTGGAAACAGCCATTTCAAAGGGAAAACACTCACCTCTACACACTCCACGAGGAACGACGACACCATGGAGCCGGAACTCCATATTCTTCCTGAATTAGCCTTCCAGCTCCTATACGACGATCATCAACGCCGGCGGTGAAGACAACGGTGAGTACTGCACCTACGACATAGGGGAGGGGGAGGCAAAAGACAAGGACACACACACGCAACACCCCCACCCCCACCCCGACCCTCACCCACTACAACACACACACCAATGCATATCCAAACATTAAAGTAACAACCCCCAACCCCCCCCGGAAGAATGCAAAGACAAAAGGAAATGAGTGGAACCATTGTAATATATCAAAATACAGTAACCAAATAAATACATATATATATATATATATATATATATATATATACACATTAAACAAAATATACACCACAATTAGTAGTGCAGGTAATGCACCATTCATTGTCCGTGGACCACTGGGCCCAAAATGCATTGGCGAGGCCCACACTAGATAATTGATCAAAACGGAGAGAACACTGCTGGGGCATCAGATAGAACAACAACAGGCACCTCAGGGGGAGGGGAGGGAGGGGGCACCTCAGCCGGATGAGTGCACTACGCCAGATCCAAGAGGGGGCTCCATGCCCATTGATGTATCCTGGGGAGTGCAAAGCCACAGTCTCTCAAGTCTCTACAGTGGGTGGGTTGCCCACTGTACCATCCTGGGGAGTGCAAAGCCACAGTCTCTCAAGTGGATAACAGTCTCCACTGGTTCTGGAGGGGGCTTGGTGCCCAGAGTGCTTCATCCTGTGAAGGACAGAGGTAGTGGATGCATGTCTCCACTGGTTCTGGAGGGGGACTGGTGCCAGAGTGCTTCATCCTGTTAAGGACAGACGGAGTGGATGCTGTTCTCCACTGGTTCTGGAGGGGGACTGGTGCCAGGAGTGCTTCATCCTGTTAAGGACAGACGGAGTGGATGCTGTTCTCCACTGGTTCTGGAGGGGGAATGGTGCCCAGAGTGCTTCATCCTGTTAAGGACAGACGGAGTGGATGCTGTTCTCCACTGGTTCTGGAGGGGGACTGGTGCCCAGAGTGCATCACTCACCCCGTGACGGTCCCAGTTGCATCACTGCCCCTGCCGCCCATGGGCTAGTGGGGCTTGAGTTGGCGGTCTTTGCCCTGTTCAGCTGTGCTTGCCCTGTTCCGCGGGGCTTGCCATGGCGGTCTTTGCCCTGTTCAGCGGTGCTTGAGTTTGCAGTTTCTCACCTGTTCAGCGGTGCTTGCCCTGTTCAGCGGTGCTTGCCATGGCGGTCTTTGCCCTGTTCAGCGGTGCTTGAGTTTGCAGTTTCTGACCTGTTCAGCGGTGCTTGCCATGGCGGTCTTTGCCCTCTTCAGCGGAGCTTGAGTTAGCAGTTTCTGACCTGTTCAGCGGTGCTTGCCCTGTTCAGTGGTACTTGCCCTGTTCAGCGGTGCTTGCCCTATTCAGCGGTGCTTGCCATGGCGGTCTTTGCCCTGTTCAGCGGTGCTTGAGTTTGCAGTTTCTGACCTGTTGAGCGGTGCTTGCCCTGTTCAGCGGTGCTTGCCATGGCTGTCTTTGACCTATTCAGCGGTGCTTGAGTTTGCAGTTTCTGACCTGTTCAGCGGTGCTTGCCCTGTTCAGCGGAGCTTGCCATGGCGGTCCTTCATTGCCCAGCTGGGCTGGGCTGGGGCTGGCGGTCCTTCATTGGGCAGCTGGGCTGTGGCTGGCAGTGGCCTCCTGGCCAGTGACTCCGGCGGTGGCCTCCTGGCCAGTGACAATCGGGCTGGTCTCCTGGGCACTGACTCTGGCGGTGGCCTCCTGGCCAGTGACGATCGGGCTGGCCTCCAGGGCACTGACTCTGGCGGTGGCCTCCTGGCCAGTGACGATCGGGCTGGCCTCCTGGGCACTGACTCTGGCGGTGGCCTCCTGGCCAGTGACGATCGGGCTGCTCTCCTGGGCACTGACTCTGGCGGTGGCCTCCTGGCCAGTGACGATTGGGCTGGCGGTGGCCTCCTGGGCATGGGGGATGATGGCGGTCTTCTCCGCCGTGCTGCTCATCCCAGACTTTGGCGATTTCTTCTGCCCCTTCCCCACCTTGCGAGGAGTCATAGCTGAGTCGACACTCCCCCCGGGACCCTTGTGAGCGGCTTTGCTGGCTGGAGTCTTCCCCCTCTCCCGCCGGGCACTGTCCAACTTCTGGTGCTTCACAGGGGGGGGACTGGCTGTGCTGTGGCTCCGTGCCACACTGGCTGGCCTGGTGCCCGGTGCACTCCACATACCTGTAACAACAGGCACCACTGGTCCTGGAGATTTTTTGGCTGAGGTGCTAGTATGGGACCTATTATTTGGAGGGGGGGGTGGGAAAGAGGTCAAGCTTGGTCAGGAAAAGTTTCTTAGGAACACTGGGACGGGTAGCTGGAGGGGGTTTGGGAGTGGAGGAAGAGGTAGTGGTTGTAGGAGGTGTTCGTTTGGTGACTTTGGGTGAAGGTGCATGCGCTGGAGGCTGTTGTGAGGTGGATGGCTGTTGGGTGGGTGTGTGCCTGCGTTTGTGTATCTTGGGAGGGAGCGTCGCAGACACACTGGGAGAGGACACAGGGGACGTGAAAATGGTAGTGGGGGTGGTGAGTGCACGTGAGCCGGGTGTGGTGGTGGGTGTGCTGGTGCGGGATGTAGTGGCTGTAGTGGTAGTGCATGCAGGTGAGAGTGCAGACGAGACTGGGAGGGAGGAGGGAGACGACGAGGAGGGGGACACAGCGGAGGCAGTGGAGGTTGCTGTGTGTGTGTGTGTGTGTGTGTGTGTGTGATGCTTGCGTGAGTGCCTGTGGAATGTGTGGTGCTTATGTTTGCCTGAGCTTCCCTTGTGTGTTGACGTGTGTGCATGCTGGTCTGATGGTGTGCTTGGGATAGGCTGGGGTACAGGGGATTGGGTCTGGGTGGATGAAGTTGGAGGGGGAGGCTAGAGACAGGGACAATGACTGCCATCAGTGCTGAGGCCGGAGTTTGCAGGGTTCGATGAAGGGCAGCCTGACCAGAATGAATGCCCTCCAGGAATGCATTTGTGTGTTGCAATTCCCTTTCTACACCCTGGATGGCATTCAAAATGGTAGACTGCCCAACAGTGAGTGACCTGAGGAGGTCAATGGCCTCCTCACTGAGGGCAGCAGAGGTGACAGGGGCAGGGGCTGAGGTGCCTGGGGCGAAGGTGATGCCCACCCTCCTTGGTGAGCGGGCACGGGGCGAAGGCTGAGGGGCTGCTGGGAGGGCGGTGCTGGTAGGGGAGGTGGCGGCTGTACCTGTAGAAGTGGGGGGCACAGATTTTGCCGCCACCACAAGGGAGCTCCCATCGGAGGACGAGTCCCTGTCGCTGGTTGCAGATCCTGTGACCGCCGTGAAGCTCCCCTCCGCCCCACTGGTGTATTCCGAGTCCGTGGTGTGGCCCTCCATGGCCATGTGGGATGCAGCTCCCTCGTGCTCCGGTGCCACTGTACCTCCGCCTGATGATGCTGATGCACACAAGAACAGGGAGACCACAAAGGGGGGGACGACAGAAGAAAGACAGGTTGAGTGCATGGCTTACCACTACCATTGGCGGACAATACAGACACAGCAGCCCCCTGCACTACGCCGCGCTGTTGGGCTCTACAGATGCAATTCCTGGGATATGTCCTACATGGCTATGGTCGACATCTGCACACATAGAGGACACAGGGGCATGTATACCTGTACTTAGCACTCTACAGAGGTGGGGTGGGGTGCCACATGGGCTGCATTACAGAGGGGACTAGCCTACAGAACTCGCCCTGGCCTAGGGAAACCCACAGCCCTCCTCCCCCACCCAGACACCTTCACTGCGCGCAAAGTCCGCTGAATGATGTTGTACTCACCCCCTTGTGTCTGCTGTGATGCCCTCAAGCGCCCATCCAACTCAGGGTAGGCCACTGCCAGGATCCGGAACATCAGGGGGGTCATGTTTCGACGGGCACCCCTCCCACATTGGGAGGCCATCCCCAGCTGAGCCTCCACCGTCTTCTTGCTCCAGCGGCGTATGTCCTCCCATCTTTTCTGGCAGTGGGTGCTCCGTCTGTGGTGGACCCCCAGGGTTTGGACGTCCTTGGCGATGGCACGCCAAATATCCTTTTTCTGGTGGGCGCTGACCTACATGAAATGTACAGGGGAAGAAGAGAAGTCATTTCCAACTGCACCGTCGAAGTGAGTGGCCCACATCCCTAGCCTTGCCATGTGGCACATGCATTCACAGTCCTTCATGCATGCAGAACTGTGCCCCCTTCATTATTACAACCATCCCTCTCCACACAGGCATAGCCCATACAACGTGCTCCCTGTGTACTTACCTGTTGGTCTGGAGGACCGTAGAGTAGCGTGTACTGGGGGAGGACCCCGTCCACAAGCTTCTCCAACTCCTCTGCAGGGAAGGCAGGGGCCCTTTTCCCAGACGCACAAGCCATTGTCTCTTCCAGACCGAGGTCACAGCAGCACTTGCAGTGTAGGTCCTCTCCTGTTGAAAATCAGGTATCGAGTGATTGAACAGCTAGAAAATGGCGGTCACGTCCGCGGCGGTCACGTCAGTGGCGGTGCGTACCATCACCGCCAGCGTACATCGTCATTGGGTCCAATGTTAACCAATGCAGCATTGCGTCGCGGTCTTCGACCGCCTACTGCGACGCTGTAGAACGCCAGCGCAGTTACCTCACATCCCATTGTCCCACTTTAGAGGTCAGACAGCCGCCATTTCAGGGGCCCACATGGCCTAATTTTATACTGCGTCACACAGACCTAGGCCTTGTCGCACAACACAAATACAGGCCAGATTCTGTGTATGAATGGTGTTCTGTGTAGACTGTGGGTACATACCTCTGAGTTGTTTGACTCTGTGGTCGCTGTTGTCCTTCCTAGGCACGGTCCGCTGGGACATGTGAGGAGATGGCGGAATCCTCCAGTGTACCGACCGCTGGTGGACCTGTTGACAATGGAGGAGCGACATTTGATCATCACCTACAGGTTTGACCGTGCCACAATCCAGGAACTGTGTACCCAGTTGGAGCCAGACCTGATGTCAGCAATCCGCCATCCCACAGGGATCCCCCCTCAAGTGCAGGTGCTATCAGGGCTCCATTTCCTTGCAAGTGGGTAATTTCAAACAACAGTGGCCATGGCATCAGGGATGTCCCAGCCTATGTTTTCCAACGTGTTGTCGAGAGTGTTGTCTGCCCTTCTGAAACACATGCGGAGCTATATCGTTTCCCCTCAGGTGGAGGATTTGCCTACAGTTAAAGGTAACTTCATACCCTTGGACATATCTCCAACATCATTGGTGCCATTGATGGGACCCATGTAGCTCTGGTCCCCCCCCCCACAGGAGTGAACAGGTGTACAGGAACCGGAAGAGTTATCATTCCATGAATGTACAGATGGTATGTTTGGCAGACCAGTACATCTCCCAGGTAAATGCTATATTCCCTGGCTCTGTGCATGACGCCTACATCCTGCGGAATAGCAGCATCCCTTATGTGATGGGTCAACTCCAGAGGCACCGGGTGTGGCTATTAGGGGACTCTGGTTACCCCAACCTGTCATGGCTACTGACCCCAGTGAAGAATCCCAGGACCAGGGCAGAGGAACGCTACAATGAGGCCCATGTGAAGACTAGGAGGGTGATCGAACGCACCTTCAGCCTCCTGAAGGCCAGGTTCAGGTGCCTCCATATGACAGGTGGTTCCCTATTCTACTCACCAAGGAAGGTGTGCCAGATCATCGTGGCCTGCTGTATGCTTCACAATGTGGCTTTGCAACGACAGGTGCCTTTTCTGCAGGAGGATGGTCCAGATGATGGTGTTGTGGCAGCTGTGGGGCCTGTGGACAGTGATGAGGAGTAAGCAGTGGAAGAAGACATTGACAACAGGGACTCAGTTATCCAGCAATATTTCCAGTGACACACAGGTGAGAACACATTCCTGCCTACTACAAGTACTTTCACACTTCTACCTCTATCCCGTCTCTCGATTTCAACCAGTATATGGTAACTGAGTTGTACATTTCCCTTACGGTTTCACAGGTGTGGTTTCCAATGTGTGTTATCTGCTTAGATTCCTCATGGACTTGAGATGTGTGACATAGGTATGTTGACATTACATTTGAGAACGCATTTTGTCACAGTCATTGCTAATACACATTTTCAAAATCACAGACTGACTCCAGATTGTTTTGTGCTTCAAGGGTGTTTATTGCAGTGCTAAATATTGGAGGGGGGTTGTAAAATGGTGAGGGGTGATGGTGGAGGAATGTCCATGGCAGAGTCCAGTCTATTAGTCTCACAGGTGCATATGGCATAGGAAGTGGAGCTGGGGCAGTTCCAATATGGACAGGGTTACAAAGTGGGACAGTAGGATGACAATCAGGGTGGTCTCATTTCTTAGCGGGGGTCTTGGCATCGTGCTCTGTCTTGTTCTGGATCTCAGGAACCGTTTGCGGGGTGGTTCTTCGTCTGCAGGGGGTGGGGTGCTGGTGTGGTGGTCCTGTGGCGGTGCCTCCTGTCCACTAGCGCCGGCGGAGGTGGTGGGCAGTTCTTCGTCCATGCTAGTGTCAGGGGCCCCTTGGACTGCCACAGTGTCCCTCCTGGTGTTAAGTATCTCATTCAGCACCCCTACGATGGTGCCCAGGGCGGTGCTGATGGTTCTGAGTTCCTCCCTGAACCCCAAATACTGTTCCTCCTGCAGCCGCTGGGTCTCCTGAAACGTGGCCAGTACCGTTGCCATCGTCTCCTGGGAGTGGTGGTATGCTCCCATGATGGAGGAGAGGGCCTCGTGGAGAGTGGGTTCCCTAGGCCTGTCTGCCCCCTGTCGCACAGCAGCCCTCCCAGTTCCCCTGTGTTCCTGGGCCTCCGTACCCTGGACCGTGTGCCCACTACCACTGCCCCCAGGTCCCTGTTGTTGTTGGGGTGGTGGGTTATCCTGGGTTCCCTGTAGTGGTGGACACACAGCTGATTGACATGTCCTGGGTAAGGAGGTATGGGCCCGCTGGGTGGGTGCTGTGCTGGTGTTACCAGAGGGTGGAAGGTCTTTGGTGGCCTGTGACTGGGTGTGGGAAAACGACTGTCCGGAGGCCCACGATGGTCCGGGCTGGTCATCTGGATCCAGCTGGACAGAGCTGCTGTCATCCCTGTGGGCCTCTTCTGTGGGTGGGGTGGAGATGTCTGGACCCTCCTGTCTGGTGACGTTGGGTAGTGGTCCTGCAGGGGTGTAAAAGCATGATTATTGCATCTGTGTGTGTCATGGTGTGCAATGGGTGGGTGACCGGTTACCCCAGTGCTTGCACTCCTGTGTGGGGGCTTGTGTGATGATGGTTGAGGGGGGTGTTATGGGTATGTGCAGTGGGCATGCTTTAGTGATGGGTGTCCATGCTTTGTTGTGTCATGCAGGGCTTGGTGTTGGGATGGGTGGTTTGTGTTAGTAGTACATATGTGAGGAGTTGGAGTGATAGGGGAGGGGGGGAGGGTGGGGGTCTGTGATAGCATGCAGGTAGGGTGGGGGATAGTTAAGATTTTACTTACCAGAGTCCATTCCTCCACTGACTCCTGTGAGGCCCTCAGGATGCAGAATAGTCAAGACCTGCTCCTCCCATGTTGTTAGTTGTGGGGGAGGAGGTGGGGGTCCGCCGCCAGTCCGCTGTACCGTGATGTTGTGTCTGGAAACCACGGAACACACCTTCCCCCGTAGGTCGTTCCACCTCTTCCTGATGTTGTCCCGATTTCTTGGGTGCTGTCCCACTGCGTTGACCCTGTCAACTATTCTTCGCCATAGCTCCATCTTCCTAGCTATTGAGGAGTGCTGCACCTGTGATCCAAATAGCTGTGGCTCTACCCGGACGATTTCCTCCACCATGACCCTGAGCTCCTCCTCCGAGAACCTGGGGTGTCTTTGCCGTGCCATGGGGTGGTGTAGGTGATGTGTGGGGTGGTGTATGTGGTGATAAGTGTGGTGATATGTAGTGGTGTGTGGTGTTTTGTGCGTGGAAGTAGTGTTGGTGATGGTGTTGAGTGCCTGTAGCTGCTAGTTTGTGGATGGTGGTGTCTCTCTCTGGCCTTCTTTCAGATTTTTTGGTCGTAGGGGTTTGTGGGTGATGTGGGTGTGTGTTTTATATAGTATTGAGTGTGTGGGAGTGGTGTGTGTATGTGTATCAGGTGTGTGTCTTTCGAATTGTCCAATGTGGTGGTGTTTTGGAGATGTGTGTGTATTTTGAGCGCGGCGGTGTGCACCGCCAATGGAATACTGCGGTTGAAAGACCGCCGCATGGATTCGTGGGTCGTGATAGCATGGGCGTATTTCTGTTGCCGTGACGGTGGAGGTTTTGTTTTCGCCAGTTTATCACTGACCTTTGGTGTTGCGGACTTGTGTGGGTGTCTGAATTTTGTCGGATTTCGGGATGTGGGTCATAATAGCTGTGGCGGAATTCCGCGGCCACGGCGGTGTGTTGGCGGTCTTCTGCATGGCGGTAAGCGGCTTTTACCGCCAATGTTGTAATGACCCCCAAAGTAATGTGGTTTATATGTCCTGACAGTGAAATATTGCAAAATTTGTTTTTCACTGTTGCAAGGCCTGTCCCTCTCATAGGTTAACATGGGGGCTACCTTTAAATCTGATTAAAGTGTAGATTCCCTTTGGGAGCGGATGAACATTTGGCGTTTGGGGTCTCTGAGCTCACAATTTAAAAATACATCTTCTAGTAAAGTTGATTTTAAGATTGTGTGTTTGAAAATGCCACTTTTAGAAAGTGAGCATTTTCTTGCTTATACCATTTCTGTGACTCTGCCTCTTTGTGGATTCCCTGTCTGGGTCAGTTTGACAGTTGGGCTGGTGGCACCTCACACTAGACAGTGACACAAAAGGAGCTCGGGTGTACTCTGCATTTCCTGATGAGCCATCTGCGCTAGGAGGGAGGGGAGGAGTGATCACTCACACCTGAAAGGGCTGTGCCTGCCCTCACACAATGCAGTCTCCAACCCCCTGGTGTGTGTCTGGGGCCTGGCCTGGGCAAGGCAGGAGTTCACATTCAAAAGAGACTTTACTTTGAAGTAGTCCTACTTCAAAGGAGAAATTGGGAATAAGAAGGGCACCCAAAACCACAGACTTTAGGAACACTTCTGGAACCAAAAGGAACCTCTGCCTGGAGAAGAGCTGAATAGGTGAGGAAGAAGAGCTGCCCTGCCTGTGACTGTGCTTTGTGGAGCTATCCTGCAGTTGCTGCTTCTGCCAGAGTAAGAGGGCAAAGACTGGACTTTGTGTGCCTTCCTTCTTGAGAAGAAATCTCCAAGGGCTTGATCTAGAGCTTGCCTCCTGTTGTTTGAAGTCTCAGGGACAGCAAAGATTTCTCCCTGCCAGCACCTGGAGTCTCTGGAGAGACTCCTACTCTGTCCTGGGACCCTAAAAGGAGAAGCTGGCAGCCTAAAGACAAGGAAATCCATGCACAGAGTGCTGTGCGGGGAAAAGATTGACACAACTCCAATCTGCGGATAAAAAAATGACACACTGCCGGCTCCGCAGCTGAGAAACGACACTCGCTGGAAACGCGACCAAAGAATCGATGCACGGAGCAGGAGAAACGATGCGTAGCATTGCTGATGGAGGCTGGGAGATCACAACCTGCGCTGCTGGGTTTTCAGATCATCATGCGGCTGGATTTCCGACTCCCACCCTCTCCTGTGGGAATATTGTTGAGGCACACCCGCCCGTGCGGGGTTATTTTTGACGCACACCAGGTACAATTTCACGCTAGCAGCGCTAGTGTGTGTTTACAACTACTTAATGACTCTTTTTGCATTTTTAATGATAACTTGAATTGTGTATGGTGTTTGTTTGTCGTTTTGGTCTTGTTTTGTTTAGATAAATATTTCCTATTTTTCTAAACCTGTATTGTGTTATTTTGTAGTGTTTTCATTACGTTACTGTGTGTGTTGGTACAAATACTTTACACCTAGCACTCTGAAGTTAAGCCTACTGCTCTGCCAGGCTACCAAGGGGGTAAGCAGGGGTTAGCTGAGGGTGATTCTCTTTTACCCTGACTAGAGTGAGGGTCCTTGCTTGAACAGAGGGTAACCTGACCATTTCTAAAAGTTTCCCAGATGCCAGCTGAGCTAGAGGCCAAATACACAGCTGGCACTTTGCAAAAAACAGCTCAATTTTCTTTGGGAAAATGTGATGTGTCCATGTTGTGTTTTGGGGTATTTCCTGTTGGCGGCACTAGGCCTATCCACACAAGTGAGGAACCATTTTTATCGTGAGACTTGAGGGTACACTGGATTGAAGTATATTTGTGTCTCCTTCCAGATTCCAGAATTTTCTGTCACCGAAATGTGAGAAAAAAGTTGTTTTCTTTTGTCAAATTTTGAGGTCTGCACAGGATTCTGGGTAGCAGAACCTGGCCAGAGCCCCACAAGTCACCGTATCTTGGGTTCCCCTAGGTGTCTACTTTTCAAAAATGCACTAGGAGCCGGCTGAGGCAGAGGCCAAAATCCACAGCTCGGCACTTAGCAAAAAACAGCTCTGTTTTCTTTTGGAGAATTTGTTGTGTCCACGTTGTGTTTTGGGGCATTTCCTGTCACAGGCACTAGGCCTACCAACACAAGTGAGGTACCATTTTTATCGGAGACCTGGGGGAACGCTGGGTGGAAGGAAATTTGTGGCTCTTCTCAGATTGCATAATTTGCTGTCACCGAAATGTGAGAAAAAAGTGTTTTTTTGGGGTAGATTTTGAGGACTGCACAGGATTCTAGGAAACAGAACCTGGTGAGAGTCCCACAAGTCACCCCATCAGGGATTCCCCTAGGTGTCTACTTCTAAAATAAATGCACAGGTTTTGTCGGTTTCCCTAGGTGCCGGCTGAGCTAGAGGCCAAAATCCACAGCTAGGCAATTTGCAAAAAACAGCTCCGTTTTCTTTGGGAAAATTTGATGTGTCCATGTTGTGTTTTGCGGTATTTCCTGTTGGCGGCACTAGGCCTACCCACACAAGTGAGGAACCCTATTTAAAACAAGACTTGAGGGAACGCAGGGTGGAAGGAAATATGTGTCTCCTCTCAGATTCCAGAACTTTCTGTCACCGAAATTTGAGAAAAAAGTGGTTTTCTCTTGTCACATTTTGAGGTGTGCACAGGATTCTAGGAAACAGAACCTGGTGAGAGCCCCACAAGTCACCCCATCGTGGATTACCCTAGGTGCTGGCTGAGCTAGAGGCCAAAATCAACAGCTAGGCACTTTGCAAAAAAACAGCTCTGTTTTCTTTGGGAAAATGTGATGTGTCCACGTTGGGTTTTAGGGCATTTCCTGACACAGGTACTAGGCCTACAAACACATATGAGGTATTATTTATTATCGAAAGACTTGAGGGAACGCTGGGTGGAAGGAAATTTGTGGCTCCTCTCAGATTTCAGAACTTTCTGTCACCTAAATGTGAGAAAAAAGGGTATTTGTTTACCAGATTTTGAGGATTTCACAGGATTCTAAGTAACAGAACATGGTGAGAGCCGCACAAGTCACCCCATCCTGGATTCCCCTAGGTGTCTACTTTTTAAAAATACGCATGTTTGGTAGGTTTCCCTAGCTGCCGGCTGAGCTAGTGGCCAAAATCCATAGCTAGGCACTTTGCAAAAGACAGTTCTTTTTCCTTTGGGAAAATGTGATGTGCCAATGTTGTGTTTTGGGGTATTTCCTGTTGGCGGGACTAGGCCTACCCACACAAGTGAGAAACCATTTTTATCGGGAGACTTGAGGGAACGCTGGGTGGAAGGAAATTTGTACCTCCTCTCAGATCCCAGAATTTTCTATCACCAAAATGTGAGAAAAAAGTGGTTTTCTTTTGCCAAATTTTGAGGTGTGCACAGGATTCTGGGTAACAGAACCTGGCCAGAGCCCCACAAGACACCCTATCTTGGATTCCCCTAAGTGTTACTTTTTTCAAATTCACAGGTTTGGTAGGTTTCCCTAGGTGCCGGCTGAGCTAGAGGTCAAAATCCATAGCTAGGCACTTTGCAAAAAAGAGCTCTGTTTTCTTCGGTAAAATTTTATGTGTCCACGTTGTGTTTTGGGGCATTTCCTATTGCAGGCACTAGGCCTACCAACACATCCGAGGTACCATTTCTATCGGGAGACTTGGGGGTACGCTGGATGGAAGTAAATTTGTGGCTCCTCTCAGATTCAAGGACTTTCTGTCACTGAAATGTGAGAAAAAAAGGTTTTTTTTGGCCACATTTTGAGGTTTGCACAGGCTTCTGGGTAAGAGAACCTGGTGAGAACCCCACAAGTCAACCCATCTGGGATTCCCCTAGGTGTCTACTTCTAGAAAATGCACAGGTTTGGTAGGTTTCCCTAGGTGACGGCTAAGCTAGATGCCAAAATCCACAGCTAGGCACTTTGCAAAAAACAGTTCTGTTTTCTTTGGGAAAATGTGATGTGTCCACGTTGTGTTTTGGGGCATTTCCTGTCACAGGCACTAGGCCTACCAACACAAGTGAAGTACCATTTTTATCGGGACACTTGGGTGAACGCTGGGTGGAAGGGAATTTGTGGCTCCTCTCAGATTCCAGAACTTTCTATCACCGAAATGTGAGGGAAAAGTGTTTTTTTTATAAAATGTTCAGGTTTGAACAGACTTTTGAGTAACAGAACTATGTGAGAGCCCCACATGTCACCCCATCATGGATTCCCCTAGGTGTCTATGTTTAAAAAATGCACAGGTTTGGTAGGTTTCCCTAGGTGCCGACTGAGCTAGAGGCCAAAATCCACATCAAGGCACTGTGCAAATGACAGTTCTGTTTTCTTTGGGAAAATATGCTGTGTCCATGTTGTGTTTTGGGGTACTTCCTGTTGGCGGCACTAGGCCTACCCACACAAGTGAGGAAGCATTTTTGTCGGGAGACTTGAGGGAACGCTGGGTGGAAGGAAATTTGTACCACCTCTCGGATTTCAGAACTTTCTGTCACCAAAATGTGAGAAAAAAGTGTTTTTCTGTTGCCAAATTTTGATGTTTGCACAGGATTCTGGGTAACAGAACCTGGCCAGAGCCCCACAAGTCACACTATCTTGGATTCCCCTAGGAGTCTACCTTTCAAAAATGCACAGGTATGGTAGGTTTCCCTAGGAGCCGGCTGAGGTAGAGGCCAAAATCCACAGCTCGGCACTTTGCAAAAAACAGCTCTGTTTTCTTTGGGAAAATGGGATATGTCCACATTGTGTTTTGGGGTATTTCCTGTCGCAGGCACTAGGCCTACCAACACAAGTAAGGTACCATTTTTATCAGAGACTTTGAGGAACGCTGGGTGGAAGTAAATTTGTGGCTCCTTTCAGATTCCAGAGCTTTCTGTCACCGAAATGTGAGAAGAAAAGTGTTTTTTGGGGCAAATTTTGAGGTTTCACAGGCTTCTGGGTAAGAGAACGTGGTGAGAGCCCCACAAGTCACCCTATCTTGGATTCCCTTAGGTGTCTACTTCTAAAAAATGCACAGGTTTGGTAGGTTTCCCTAGGTGCCGGCTGAGGTAGAGGCCAAAATCCACAGCTAGGCACTTTGCAAAAATAAGCTCTGCTTTGGGAAAATGTGATGTGTCCAGGTTGTGTTTTTGGGCATTTCCTGTCGCAGGCACTAGGCCTACCCACACAATTGAGGTACCAGTGTTATCAGAAGATTTGGGGGAACGCTGGGTGGAAGTAAATTTGTGGTTCCCCTCAGATTCCAGAACTTTCTGTCACCGAAATGTGAGAAAAAAAATTTTTTTTTTGACAAAATTTGAGGGGTGCACAGGATTCTGGGTAACAGAACCTGGCGAGAGCCCCACAAGTCACCCTATCTTAGATTCCCCTAGGTGTCTACTTTTAAAAGATGCACAGGTTTGGTAGGTTTCCCTAGGTGCCGACTGAGCTAGAGGCCAAAATCCACATCTACGCACTGTGCAAATGACAGTTCTGTTTTCTTTGGGAAAATATGCAGTGTCCATGTTGTGTTTTGGGGTACTTCCTGTTGGCGGCACTAGGCCTACCAACACAAGTGAGGAACCATTTTTATCTGGAGACTTGAGGGAACGCTGGGTGGAAGGAAATTTGTACCTCCTCTCGGATTTCAGAACTTTCTGTCACCAAAATGTGAGAAACAAGTGTTTTTCTGTTCTGAAATTTTGATGTTTGCACAGGATTCTGGGTAACAGAACCTGGCCAGAGCCCCACAAGTCACCCTATCTTGGATTCCCCTAGGTGTCTACCTTTCAAAAATGCACAGGTATGGTAGGTTTCCTTAGGAGCCGGCTGAGGTAGAGGCCAAAATCCACAGCTCGGCACTTTGCAAAAAACAGCTCTGTTTTCTTTGGGAAAATGGGATGTGTCCACATTGTGTTTTGGGGTATTTCCTGTCGCAGGCACTAGGCCTACCAACACAAGTGAGGTATCATTTTTATCGGAGACTTGGAGGAACGCTGGGTGGAAGTAAATTTGTGGCTCCTCTCAGATTCCAGATCTTTCTGTCACCGAAATGTGAGAAGAAAAGTGTTTTTTGGGGCACATTTTGAGGTTTGCACAGGCTTCTGGGTAAGAGAACGTGGTGAGAACTCCACAAGTCACCCTATCTTGGATTCCCCTAGGTGTCTACTTCTAAAAAATGCACAGGTTTGGTAGGTTTCCCTAGGTGTCGGCTGAGGTAGAGGCCAAAATCCACAGCTAGGCACTTTGCAAAAATGAGCTCTGCTTTCTTTGGGAAAATGTGATGTTGTGTTTTTGGGCATTTCCTGTCGCAGGCACTAGGCCTACCCACACAATTGAGGTACCAGTGTTATCAGGAGATTTGGGGGAACGCTGGGTGGAAGTAAATTTGTGGTTCCTCTCAGATTCCAGAACTTTCTGTCACCGAAATGTGAGAAAAAATAGTTTTTTTTGCCAAATTTTGAGGGGGGCACAGGATTCTGGGTAACAGAACCTGGCGAGAGCCCCACAAGTCACCCTATCTTAGATTCCCCTAGGTGTCTACTTTTAAAAGATGCACAGGTTTGGTAGGTTTCCCTAGGTGCCGACTAAGCTAGAGGCCAAAATCCACATCTAGGCACTGTGCAAATGACAGTTCTGTTTTCTTTGGGAAAATATGCTGTGTCTATGTTGTGTTTTGGGTTACTTCCTGTTGGCAGCACTAGGCCTACCCACACAAGTGAGGAACCATTTTTATCGGGAGACTTGAGGGAAAGCTGGGTGAAAGGATATTTGTACCTCCTCTCGGATTTCTGAACTTTCTGTCACCAAAATGTGAGAAAAAAGTGTTTTTCTGTTGCGAAATTTTGATGTTTGCACAGGATTCTGGGTAAGAGAACCTGGCCAGAGCCCCACAAGTCACCCTATCTTGGATTCCCCTAGGTGTCTACCTTTCAAAAATGCACAGGTATGGTAGGTTTCCCTAGGAGCCGGCTGAGGTAGAGGCCAAAATCCACAGCTCGGCACTTTGCAAAAAACACCTCTGTTTTCTTTGGGAAAATGGAATGTGTCCACATTGGGTTTTGGGGTATTTCCTGTCGCAGGCACTAGGCCTACCAACACAAGTGACGTACCATTTTTATCGGAGACTTGGAGGAACGCTGGGTGGAAGTAAATTTGTGGCTCCTCTCAGATTCCAGAACTTTCTGTCACCGAAATGTGAGAAGAAAAGTGTTTTTTGGGGCACATTTTGAGGTTTGCACAGGCTTCTGGGTAAGAGAACGTGGTGAGAGCCCCACAAGTCACCCTATCTTGGATTCCGCTAAGTGTCTACTTCTAAAAAATGCACAGGTTTGGTAGGTTTCCCTAGGTGCCGGCTGAGGTAGAGGCCAAAATCCACAGCTAGGCACTTTGCAAAAAAGAGCTCTGCTTTCTTTGGGAAAATGTGATGTTGTGTTTTTGGGCATTTCCTGTCGCAGGCACTAGGCCTACCCACACAATTGAGGTACCAGTGTTATCAGGAGATTTGGGGGAACGCTGGGTGGAAGTAAATTTGTGGTTCCTCTCAGATTCCAGAACTTTCTGTCACCGAAATGTGAGAAAAAAATAGTTTTTGTTGCCAAATTTTGAGGGGTGCACAGGATTCTGGGTAACATAACCTGGCGAGAGCCCCACTAGTCACCCTATCTTAGATTCCCCTAGGTGTCTACTTTTAAAAGACGCACAGGTTTGGTAGGTTTCCCTAGGAGCCGGCTGAGGTAGAGGCCAAAATCCACAGCTCAGCACTTTGCAAAAAACAGCTCTGTTTTCTTTGTGAAAATGGGATGTGTCCACATTGGGTTTTGGGGTATTTCCTGTCGCAGGCACTAGGCCTACCAACACAAGTGAGGTACCATTTTTATCGGAGACTTGGAGGAACGCTGGGTGGAAGTAAATTTGTGGCTCCTCACAGATTCCAGAACTTTCTGTTACTGAAATGTGAGAAAAAAAGAGTTTTTGGGGGCAAATTATGAGGTCTGCGCAGGCTTCTGGGTAAGAGAACGTGGTGAGAGCCCTACAAGTCACCCTATCTTGGATTCCCCTAGGTGTCTACTTCTAAAAAATGCACAGGTTTAGTAGGTTTCCCTAGGTGCCGGCTGAGGTAGAGGCCAAAATCCACAGCTAGGCACTTTGCAAAAAAGAGCTCTGCCTTCTTTGGGAAAATGTGATATGTCCACGTTGTGTTTTTGGGCATTTTCTCTCACAGGCACTAGGCCTACCCACACAATTGAGGTACCAGTGTTATCAGGAGATTTGGGGGAACGCTGGGTGGAAGTAAATTTGTGGTTCCTCTCAGATTCCAGAACTTTCTGTCACCGAAATGTGAGAAAAAAATAGTTTTTGTTGCCAAATTTTGAGGGGTGCACAGGATTCTGGGTAACATAACCTGGCGAGAGCCCCACTAGTCACCCTATCTTAGATTCCCCTAGGTGTCTACTTTTAAAAGACGCACAGGTTTGGTAGGTTTCCCTAGCTGCCGGCTGAGCTAGTGGCCAAAATCCATAGCTAGGCACTTTGCAAAAGACAGTTCTTTTTCCTTTGGGAAAATATGATGTGCCAATGTTGTGTTTTGGGGTATTTCCTGTTGGCGGGACTAGGCCTACCCACAAAGGTGAGGAACCATTTTTATCGGGAGACTTGAGGGAACGCTGGGTGGAAGGAAATTTGTACCGCCTCTCGGATTTCAGAACTTTCTGTCACCAAAATGTGATAAAAAAGTGTTTTTCTGTTGCGAAATTTTGATGTTTGCACAGGATTCTGGGTAACAGAACCTGGCCAGAGCCCCACAAGTCACCCTATCTTGGATTCCCCTAGGTGTCTACTTTTCAAAAATGCACAGGTATGGTAGGTTTCCCTAGGAGCCGGCTGAGGTAGAGGCCAAAATCCACAGCTCAGCACTTTGCAAAAAACAGCTCTGTTTTCTTTGTGAAAATGGGATGTGTCCACATTGGGTTTTGGGGTATTTCCTGTCGCAGGCACTAAGGCCTACCAACACAAGTGAGGTACCATTTTTATCGGAGACTTGGAGGAACGCTGGGTGGAAGTAAATTTGTGGCTCCTCTCAGATTCCAGAACTTTCTGTCACCGAAATGTGAGAAAAAAAGAGTTTTTGGGGGCAAATTTTGAGGTCTGCGCAGGCTTCTGGGTAAGAGAACGTGGTGAGAGCCCCACAAGTCACCCAATGTTGGATTCCCCTAGGTGTCTACTTCTAAAAAATGCACAGGTTTAGTAGGTTTCCCTAGGTGCCGGCTGAGGTAGAGGCCAAAATCCACAGCTAGGCACTTTGCAAAAAAGAGCTCTGCTTTCTTTGGGAAAATGTGATGTGTCCACGTTGTGTTTTTGGGCATTTTCTCTCACAGGCACTAGGCCTACCCACACAATTGAGGTACCAGTGTTATCAGGAGATTTGGGGTAACGCTGGGTGGAAGTAAATTTGTGGCTCCTCTCAGATTCCAGAATTTTCTGTCACCGAAATGTGAGAAAAAAAGTGTTTTTTGGGGGCAAATTTTGAGGTCTGCACAGGCTTCTGGGTAAGAGAACGTGGTGAGAGCCCCACAAGTCACCCTAACTTGGATTCCCCTAGGTGTCTACTTCTAAAAAATGCACAGGTTTGGTAGGTTTCCCTAGGTGCCGGCTATGGTAGAGGCCAAAATCCACAGCTAGGCACTTTGCAAAAAAGAGCTCTGCTTTCTTTGGGAAAATGTGATGTGTCCACGTTGTGTTTTTGGGCATTTCCTCTCACAGGCACTAGGCCTACCCACACAATTGAGGTACCAGTGTTATCAGGAGATTTGGGGTAACGCTGGTTGGAAGTAAATTTATGGCTCCTCTCAGATTCCAGAACTTTCTGTCACCGAAATGTGAGAAAAAAAGTGTTTTTTTGGGCAAATTTTGAGGTTTGCACAGGTGTCTGGGAAAGAGAACATGCTGAGAGTCCCACAAGTCACCCCATCTGGGATTCCCCTAGGTGTCTACTTCTTAAAAATGCACAGGTTTGGTATGTTTTCCAAAATCCACAGCTAGGCACTTTGCAAAAAACAGCACAATTTTCTTTGGGAAAATGTGATGTGTCCATGTTGTGTTTTGGGGTATTTCCTGTTGGCAGCACGAGGCCTACCCACACAAGTGAGGAACCATTTTTATCGGGAGACTTGAGAGAACGCTGGGTGGATGGAAATTTGTGTCTGCTGTCAGATTTCAGAACTTTCTGTCACCGAAATGTGAGAAAAAAGTGTTTTTCTGTTGCCAAATTTTGAGGTGTGCACAGGATTCTGGGTAACAGAACCTGACCAGAGCCCCACAAGTCACCCTATCTTGGATTCCCCTAAGTGTCTACTTTTCAAAAATGCACAGGTATGGTAGGTTGCCCTAGGAGCCGGCTGAGGTAAGGGCCAAAATCCACAGCTCGGCACTTTGCAAAAAAACATCTCTGTTTCTTTGGGAAAGTGTGATGTGTCCAAGTTGTGTTTTCATGGATTTCCAGCTGCGGGCACTAGGCATCCCCACACAAACGAGGTACCATTTTTATTGGGAGACTTAGGGGAACGCTGGGTGGAAGTCAATTTGTTGCTCCTCTCAGATTCCAGAACTTTGTGTCATGCAAATGTGAGGAAAAAGTTTGTTTTTGCCAAAATGTGAGGTTTGCACAGGATTCTGGGTAACAGAACCTGGTGAGAGCCCCACAAGTCATCCCATTTTCGATTTCCCTAGGTGTCTACTTTAAAAAATGCACAGGTTTGGTAGGTTTCCCTAGGTGTCGGCTGAGGTAGAGGCCAAAATCCACAGCTAGGCAGTTTGCAAAAATGAGCTCTGCTTTCTTTGGGAAAATGTGATGTGTCCACGTTGTGTTTTTGGGCATTTCCTGTCGCAGGCACTAGGCCTACCCACACAATTGAGGTACCAGTGTTATCAGGAGATTTGGGGGAACGCTGGGTGGAAGTAAATTTGTGGTTCCTCTCAGATTCCAGAACTTTCTGTCACCGAAATGTGAGAAAAAATAGTTTTTTTTGCCAAATTTTGAGGGAGGCACAGGATTCTGGGTAACAGAACCTGGCGAGAGCCCCACAAGTCACCCTATCTTAGATTCCCCTAGGTGTCTACTTTTAAAAGATGCACAGGTTTGGTAGGTTTCCCTAGGTGCCGACTGAGCTAGAGGCCAAAATCCACATCTAGGCACTGTGCAAATGACAGTTCTGTTCTCTTTGGGAAAATATGCTGTGTCTATGTTGTGTTTTGGGGTACTTCCTGTTGGCAGCACTAGGCCTACCCACACAGGTGAGGAACCATTTTTATCGGGAGACTTGAGGGAACGCTGGGTGGAAGGATATTTGTACCTCCTCTCGAATTTCAGAACTTTCTGTCACCAAAATGTGAGAAAAAGGTGTTTTTCTGTTGCGAAATTTTGATGTTTGCACAGGATTCTGGGTAACAGAACCTGGCCAGAGCCCCACAAGTCACCCTATCTTGGATTCCCCTAGGTGTCTACCTTTCAAAAATGCACAGGTATGGTAGGTTTACCTAGGAGCCGGCTGAGGTAGAGGCCAGAATCCACAGCTCGGCACTTTGCAAAAAACAGCTCTGTTTTCTTTGGGAAAATGGGATGTGTCCACATTGGGTTTAGGGGTATTTCCTGTCGCAGGCACTAGGCCTACCAACACAAGTGAGGTACCATTTTTATCGGAGACTTGGAGGAACGCTGGGTGGAAGTAAATTTGTGGCTCCTCTCAGATTCCAGAACTTTCTGTCACCGAAAAGTGAGAAGAAAAGTGTTTTTTGGGGCAAATTTTGAGGTTTGCACAGGCTTCTGGGTAAGAGAACGTGGTGAGAGCCCCACAAGTCTCCCTATCTTGGATTCCCCTAGGTGTCTACTTCTAAAAAATGCACAGGTTTGGTAGGTTTCCCTAGGTGTCGGCTGAGGTAGAGGCCAAAATCCACAGCTAGGCACTTTGCAAAAATGAGCTCTGCTTTCTTTGGGAAAATGTGATGTGTCCACGTTGTGTTTTTGGGCATTTCCTGTCGCAGGCACTAGGCCTACCCACACAATTGAGGTACCAGTGTTATCAGGAGATTTGGGGGAACGCTGGGTGGAAGTAAATTTGTGGTTCCTCTCAGATTCCAGAACTTTCTGTCACCGAAATGTGAGAAAAAATAGTTTTTTTTGCCAAATTTTGAGGGAGGCACAGGATTCTGGGTAACAGAACCTGGCGAGAGCCCCACAAGTCACCCTATCTTAGATTCCCCTAGGTGTCTACTTTTAAAAGATGCACAGGTTTGGTAGGTTTCCCTAGGTGCCGACTGAGCTAGAGGCCAAAATCCACATCTAGGCACTGTGCAAATTACAGTTCTGTTTTCTTTGGGAAAATATGCTGTGTCCATGTTGTGTTTTGGGGTATTTCCTGTTGGCAGCACGAGGCCTACCCACACAAGTGAGGAACCATTTTTATCGGGAGACTTGAGAGAACGCTGGGTGGATGGAAATTTGTGTCTCCTGTCAGATTTCAGAACTTTCTGTCACCGAAATGTGAGAAAAAAGTGTGCACAGGATTCTGGGTAACAGAACCTGACCAGAGCCCCACAAGTCACCCTATCTTGGATTCCCCTAAGTGTCTACTTTTCAAAAATGCACAGGTATGGTAGGTTGCCCTAGGAGCCGGCTGAGGTAAAGGCCAAAATCCACAGCTCGGCACTTTGCAAAAAAACATCTCTGTTTCTTTGGGAAAGTGTGATGTGTCCAAGCTGTGTTTTCATGGATTTCCAGCTGCGGGCACTAGGCCTCCCCACACAAACGAGGTACCATTTTTATTGGGAGTCTTAGGGGAACGCTGGGTGGAAGTCAATTTGTTGCTCCTCTCAGATTCCAGAACTTTGTGTCATGCAAATGTGAGGAAAAAGGTTTTTTTGCCAAAATGTGAGGTTTGCACAGGATTCAGGGTAACAGAACCTGGTGAGAGCCCCACAAGTCATCCCATTTTCGATTTCCCTAGGTGTCTACTTTTCAAAAATGCACAGGTTTGTAAGGTTTCCCTATGTGCCGGCTGAGCTAGAGGCCAAAATCAATCAGCTAGGCACTTTGCAAAAAAACTGCTCTGTTTCCTTTGGGAAAATGTGATGTGTCCACGTAGTGTTTTGGGCCATTTTCTTTTGCGAGCACTAGGCCTACCCACACAAGCGAGGAATTATTTTTATTGGGAGACTTGAAGGGAACGCTGGTTGGAAGGAAACTTGTGTCTCCTCGCAGATCCCAGAATTTTCTGTCACCGAAATGTTAGAAAAAAGTGTTTTTGTTTGTCAGATTTTGAGGAGTGCACAGAATTCTGAGTAACAGAACCTGGTGAGAGCCCCAAAAGTCACCCTATCGTGGATTCCCCTAGGTGTTTACTTTTCAAAAATGCACAGGTTTGGTTGGTTTCTCTAGGTGCCGGCGGAGCTAGAGGACAAAATCCACAGCTAGGCACTTTGCAAAAAACAGGTTTTATTTCTTTGGGAAAATGTGATGTGTCCATGTTGTGTTTTGTGGCATTTCCTGTTGCAGGCACTAGGCCTCCCAACACAAGTGAGGTACCATTTTTATCAGGAGACTTGGGGGAACGGTGGGTGGAAGGAAATTTGTGTCTCCTCTCAGATTGCAGGATTTCTGTCACCGAAATGTGAGGAAAAAGTGTTTTCGTTTGTCAGATTTTGAGGATTGCACAGAATTCTGAGTAACAGAACCTTGTGAGAGCTCCACAAGTCACCCCATCGTGGATTCCCCTAGGTGTTTACTTTTCAAAAATGCACAGGTTTGGTTGGTTTCTCTAGGTGCCGGCGGAGCTAGAGGACAAAATCCACAGCTAGGCACTTTGCAAAAAACAGGTTTTATTTCTTTGGGAAAATGTGATGTGTCCTCGTTGTGTTTTGCAGCATTTCCTGTCAAGGACTCTAGGCCCACCCACACAAGTGAGGTACCATTTTTATTGGAGACTTGGGTGAACACTGGGTGAAAGGAAATTTGTGGCTCCTCTCAGATTGCAGAATTTTCTGTCACCGAAACTTGAGGAAAAAGTGGTTTTTTTTGGCAAATGTTGAAGATTGCACAGGATTCTAGGAAACAGAACCTGGTGGGAGCCCCACAAATCACCCCATCTTGGATTCCCCTAGGTGTCTACTTTTAAAAAATGCACAGGTATGGTAGGTATCCCTAGGTGCCGGCTGAACTAGAGGCCAAAATACACAGCTAGGCACTTTGCAAAAAAACAGCTCTGTTTTCTTTGGGAAAATATGATGTGTCCACGTAGTGTTTTGGGCCATTTTCTTTCACGAGCACTAGGCCTACCCACACAAGCGAGGAACTATTTTTATTGGGAGACTTGAAGGGAACGCTGGTTGGAAGGAAATTTGTGTCTCCTCTCAGATCCCAGAATTTTCTGTCACCAAAATGTTAGAAAAAAGTATTTTTTTTGCCAAATTGTGAGCTTTGCACAGGATTCTGGGTAACAGAACCTGGTGAGAGCTCCACAACTCACCCCATCGTGGATTCCCCTAGATGTGTACTTTTAAAAAATGCTCAGGTTTGGTAGGTTTACCTAGGTGCCGGCTGAGCTAGAGGCCAAAATCCACAGCTAGGCACTTTGCAAAAAATAGCTCTGTTTCCTTTGGGAAAATGTGATGTGTCCACGTTTTGTTTTTGGGCATTTCCTTTCGCGGGCACTAGACCTACCCAGACAAGCGAGGTCCCATTTCTATTGGGAGACTTGGGGGAATGCTGGGTGGAAGGAAATTTGTGGCTCCTGTCAGATTCCAGAACGTTCTGTCACTAAACTGTGTAGGAAAAGTGTTTTTCTGCCAAATTGTGAGGTTTGCACAGGATTCTGAGTAACAAAACCTGATGAGAGCCCCACAAGTCACCCCATTGTGGATTCCCCTAGGTGTTTATGTTTCAAAAATGCACAACTTTGGTAGGTTTACCTAGGTGTCGGCCGAGCTAGCGGCCATAATCCACAGTTAGGCACTTTGCAAAAAACAGCTCTGTTTTCTTTGGGAAAATGTGATGTGTCCCCGTTGTGTTTTGTGCCATTTCCTGTCGCAGGCACTAGGCCTACCAACACAAGTGAGGCACCATTTTTATCGGGAGTCTTGGGGGAACGCTGGGTGGAAGAAAATTTGCTTCTCCTCTCAGATTGCAGAACATTCTGTCACCAAAATGTGAGGATAAAGTGTTTTTATTTGTCAGATTTTGAGGAGTGCACAGAATTCTGAGTAACAGAACCTGGTGAGAGCCCCAAAAGTCACCCTATCGTGGATTCCCCTAGGTGTCTACTTTTCAAGAATGCACAGGTTTGGTAGGTTTCCCTAGGAGCCTGTTGAGGTAGAGGTCAAAATCCACAGCTAGGCACTTTGCAAAAAATAGCTCTGTTTTCTTTGGGAAAATGTGATGTGTCCACGTTGTGTTTTGTGGTATTTCCTGTCGCAGGCACTAGGCCTACCAACACAAGTGAGGTACCATTTTTATCGGGAGACTTGGGGGAACGGTGGGTGAAAGGAAATTTGTGGCTCCTCTCAGATTGTAGAATTTTCTGTCACCGAAATGTGAGGATAAAGTGTTTTTGTTTGGCAAATGTTGAGGATTGCACAGGATTCCAGGAAACAGGACCTGGTGAGAGCCCCACAAATCACCCCATCTAGGATCCCCCTAGGTGTCTACTTTTAAAAATTGCACAGGTTTGGTAGGTTTCCCTAGGTGCCGGCTGAGCTAGAGGCAAAAATCCACAGCTAGGCACTTTGCAAAAATCAGCTCTGTTTTCTTTGGGAAAATGTGATGTGTCCACGTTGTGTTTTCAGGCATTTCCTGTTGCGGGCACTAGGCCTCCCCACACAAGCGGGGCACCATTTTTATTGGGAGACTTAGGGGAACACTGGGTGGAAATACATTTGTGGCTCTTCTCAGATTCCAGAACTTTGTGTCATGTAAATGTGAGGAAAAAGAGTTTTTTTGCCAAATTGTGAGGTTTGCACAGGATTCTGGATAACAGAACCTGGTTAGAGCCCCACAAGTCACCCAATTTGGATTCCCCTAGGTGTCTACTCTTAAAAAATGCACAGGTTTGGTAGGGTTCCCAAGGTGGATGTTATGGCATTAATTGTATTTGACCAATGACTTTCTGTTTCACCACTGCGCATATTAGTTGCTCATAGTTCACCAGTAGCACATTACATGTTGTATTCAGTTTAGCTTCCTATTGGCTTTCACGTGGCATTAGACATTACATTTGGAATTTAGGTTAGCTGCCTATTGGCTTTAACATGGCATTAGACATTACATTTGGTATTCAGGTTAGCTGCCTATTGGCTTTAACATGGAATTAGACATTACATTTGGTGTTTAGGTTAGCTGCCTATTGGCTTTAACGTGGAGTTAGACATTGCAGTTGAGACATTGCAGATGTGCTGTGTTTTTCCACATGGTTGACCAAGCTGTATTTTTCAAATTGAATTCACACGAACCCTAACGTGATAAGAGAGCGTATATTTGGTGGTTTCCTTTCTGCTCAGCCTTTGGAAGAGAAGGGGCCTAGGAGATCTGACCAATCTCCAATGGCTTGTTTTATTTCCCGAGTCTGAGAAGAAGGGGCAGGTTTTTACGGTGGCCCTAGGCAGCAGCGCGGGGAGATCTTCCAGGACTTCAGTCAGGAGCTGACGTCAGCTGCCTGGCTTTTGTTTGGGTGGAAAGTCTCTTTCTCGCAGTTGAACCGGAGTCATCAACTTGAAGATAGGGGAAAGATAACAAGCAGTGATAGGCCCTACGGTGATGCAATTTTGACTTTTATTCTTTGCTTTCAAGTTATGCTATAATATAATCACATGTATTTGCTGTATACATTGCAATTGAGAAGGTCTTTGATATATTTTGCTTTCATTGCTGCAACTACTTTTAAACATGTGCTTCCAAACCTACTAATGTCGTCTTTCAAGAACCTAGTGGTGAAGTAATAATAATAATGATAAATGTATTCTTTAAACTAGAAGTGCATTCAAGAGAAATTTTGTCAGCTCGGTCATAAGATAAGAGAAGGAAAGCAAAAGAGTGGAGGCTGAGCTAGAGGCCAAATCCACAAATAGGCACTTTACAAAAACTGTTATTTTTCCTTTGGGAAAGTGTGGTGTGTAAATGTTGTGTTTTGGGGCATTTCCTGTCGAGGGCACTAGACCTACCCACACAAGTGAGGTACCATTTTTATCGGGTGACCTGGGGGAATACTGAGTGGAAGGAAATATGTGGCTCCTCTCAGATTCCAGAACTTTCTGTCACTGAAATTTGAGGGAAAAGTTTTTTTTTTGCCACATGTTGAGGTTTGCACAGGATTCTGAGTAACAGAACCTGTTGAGAGATCCACAAGTCAACCTATCGTGGATTGCCCTAGGTGTGTACTTTTCCAAAATGCACAGGTTTGGTAGTATTCCATTGGTGCCGGCTGAGCTAGAGGCCAAAATCCATAGCTAGGCACTTTGGAAAAAACAGCTCTGATGTCTTTGGGAAAGTGTGATGTGTCCACGTTGTGTTTTCATGGATTTCCAGTTGCAGGCACTAGGCCTCCCCACACAAGCGAGGTACCATTTTTATTGGGAGACTTAGGGGAACGCTGGGTGGAAGTCAATTTGTGGCTCCTCTAATATTCCAGAGCTTTGTGTCATGCAAATGTGAGAAAAAAAGTGGGTTTTTTGGCCAAATTTTGAAGTTTGCACAGGCTTCTGGGTAACAGAACCTGGTGAGAGCCCCACAAGTCACCCCATCTGGGATTCCCCTAGGTGTCTAATTCTAAAAAATGCACAGGTGTGGTAGGTTTCCCAGGTGCCGGCTGACCTAGAGGCCAAAATCCACAGCTAGGCACTTTGCAAAAAAACAGCTCTGTTTTCTTTGGGAAAATGTGATGTGTCCACGTTGTGTATTGGGGCATTTCCTGTCGCAGGCACTAGGCCTACCAACACAAGTGAGGTATCATTTATTATCGGAAGACTTGGGGGAACACTGGATGGAAGTAAATTTGTGGCTCCTGTCAGATTCCACAACTTTCTGTCACCGAAATGTGAGGGAAAAGTGTTTTTTTGCCATATTTTGAGGATTGCACAGGATTTATGTAACAGAACCTGGTGAGAGCCCCACAAGTCACCCCATCTTGGACTCCCCTAGGTGTCTACTTCTAGAAAAAGCACAGGTTTGGTAGGTTTTCCAGGTGCCAGCTGAGCTAGAGGCCAAGATCCACAGCTAGGCACTTTGCAAAAAACAACTCGGTTTTCTTTGGGAAAATGTGATGTGTCCATGTTGTGTTTTGTGATATTTCCTGTTGGCGGCTGTAGGCCTACCCACACAAGTGAGGAACCATTTTTATTGGGAGCCTAGAGGGAACGCTTTGTGGAAGAAAATTTGTGTCTCCTCTCAGATTCCAGAACTTTCTGTCACTGAAATGAAGGGAAAAAAGTAGATTTTTTTTTGCCAAATTTTGAGGTTTGCACAGGATTCTGGGTAACTCAACCTGGCGAGAACCCCACAAGTCACACTATCTTGGATTCCCATGGGTGTCTACTTTTCAAAAATGCACAGGTTTGGTAGGTTTCCCTAGGAGCGTGGTGAGGTAGAGGCCAAAACCCACAGGTAGGCACTTTGCAAAAAACAGCTCTATTTTCTTTGGGAAAATGTGATGTGTCCACCTTGTGTTTTGTGGCATTACCTTTAAAAAATGCACAGGTATGGTAGGTTTCCCTAGGAGCCGGCTGAGGTAGAGGCCAAAATCCAAAGCTAGGCACTTTGCACAAAACAGCTCTGTTTTCTCTGGGAAAATGTGATGTGTATATGTTGTGTTTTGGGCATTTCCTGTCACGGGCACTAGACCTACCCACACAAGCGAGGTACCATTTTTATAAGGAGACTTGGGGGAAAACTGGGTGGAAGTAAATTTGTGGCTCCTGACAGATTCCAGAACTTTCTGTCATCGAAATGAGAAAAAAGTGTTTTTGTTTGCCAAATTTCAAGGTTTGCACAGGATTCTGGGTAACTCAACCTGGCGAGAGCCATACAAATCACGCCTTCTTGGATTCACCCGAGGTGTCTACTTTCTTTAAAATGCACATGTTTGGTAGGTTTCCCTAGGTGCGGGCTGAGATAGAGGACAAAATCCAGAGCTAGGCACTTTGCAAAAAACAGCTCTGTTTTCTTTGGGAAAATGTGATGTCACAACTTTGTGTTTTGGGGAATTTCCTGTTGCGGGCTCTACACCTACCCAGACAAGCGAGGTACCATTTTTATTGGGACACATGGGGTAACGCTGGGTGGAAATATATTTGTGGCTCCTTTCAGATTCCAGAACTTTCTGTAACCGAACTGAGAGGGAAAAGTGTTTTTTTGCCACATTTTGAGGTTTGCATACGATTCTGAGTAACAGAACCTGGTGAGAGCCCCACCAGTCACCCATTGTAGATTACCATAGGTGTCTACTTTCAAATAATGCTCAGATGTGTAAGGTTTCCCTAGGTGCCGGCTGAGCTAGAGGCCAGAATCCACAGCTAGACACTTTGTAAAAAACAGCTCTGTTCTCTTTGGGAAAATGTGATGTGTCAATGTTCTGTTTTTGTGCATTTCCTGTCACGGGCACTAGGCGAACCACAGAAGTGAGGTACCATTTTTATCGGGAGACTTGGGGGAACGCTGGGTGGAAGGAAATTTGTGGCTCCTCTCAGATTACAGAACTTTCTGTCACCGAAATGTGAGGAAAAAGTGGGTTTTTTTTGCCAGATTTTGAGGATTGCACAGGATTCTAGATAACAGAACCTGGTGAGAGCCCCACAAGGCACCACATCTTAGATTCACCTAGGTGTCTATTTTTTAAAAAGGCACAGGATTGGTAGGTTTCCCTAGGTGCGGGCGGAGCTAGAGGCCACAATCCACAGTTAGGCACTTTGCAAAAAACTGCTCTGTTTTCTTTGGGAAAATGTGATGTGTCCACATTTTGTTTTCGGGCATTTCCTGTGGCTGTCACTGGGCCTCCCCACGCAAGAGAGGTACCATTTTTACCGGGAGACTTGGGAGAATACTGGGTGGAAGTAAATTTGTGGCTCCTCTCAGATTGCACAACTTTCTGTCACCGAAATGTGAGAAACAATTGGTTTTTTTTGCCAAATTGCGAGGTTGCACAGGATTCTGAGTAACAGAACCTGGTGAGAGCCCCACAAGACACCCCATCGTGGATTCCCCTCAGTGTCTACTTTTAAAAATTGCAGAGGCTTAGTAGGTTTCCCTAGGTGCCGGCTGAGCTAGAGGCCAAACTCCACAGCTAGGCACTTTGCACAAAACAGCTCTGTTTTCTTTGGGAAAATGTGATGTCACAACGTTGTGCTTTGGGGCATTTCCTGTCGAGGGCACTAGACCTACCCACACAAGCGAGGTACCATTTTTGTCTGGAGACTTGGGGGAACTTTGTGTGGAAGTAAATTTCTGGCTCCTCTCAGCTTCCAGAACTTTCTGTCACCGAAATGTAAGGGAAAAGTGTTTTTTGTTTTTTGCCAAATTTTAAGGTTTGCACAGGATTCTGAGTAACGGGATCTGTTGAGGGTCCCAAAAGTCACCCCATCCCATTGTGGATTCCCCTAGGTGTCTACTTTCCAAAAATGCACAGGTTTAGCAGGTTTCCCTAGGTGCCAGCTGAGCTAGAGTCCAAAATCCATAGCTAGGCACTTTGCAAAAAACAGCTTTGTTTTCTTTGGGAAAATGTGCTGTGTCCTCGTTGTGTTTTGAGGCATTTCCTGTCACGGACACTAGGTGCACCCATACAAGTGAGATACCATTTTTATTGAGAGACCTGGGGGAACGCTGAATGGAAGTAAATTTGTGGCTCCTCTCAGATTCCAGAACTTTCTATCACCGAAATGTGAGAAAAAAGTGGGGTTTTTTGCCAAATTGCGAGGTTTGCACAGGCTTCTGGGTAACATATACTAGTGAGTGCCTCACAAGTCACCCCATCTGGGATTCCCCTAGGTGTCTACTTCTAAAAAAGGCACAGGTTTGGTAGGTTTCCCTGGGTGCCGGTTGAGCTAGAGGCCAAAATCCACAGATCGGCAGTTTGCAAAAAACTGCTATGTGTTCTTTGGGAAAATGTGATGTGTCAACGTTGTGTTTTGGGACATTTCCTGTGGCGGGCACTACACCTAACCAGACAAGCAAGGTGCCATTTTTATTGGGAGATGTGGGGGAACGCTGGGTGGAAGTAAATGTGTGGCTCCTCTCAGATTCCAGAACTTTCTGTCACTGAACTGTGAGGGGAAAGTGTTTTTGGGCCAAATTTTGAGGTTTGCACAGGATTCTGAGTAACAGAACTAGGTGAGAGCCCCACAAGTCACCCCATCGTGGATTAGTTTAGGTGCCTACTTTACAAAAATGCACAGCTTTGGTAGGATTCCCTAGGTGCCGGCTAAGCTAGAGGCCAAAATCCATAGCTTGGCACTTTGCTCTGTTTTCTTTGGGAAAGTGTGATGTGTCTACGTTTTGTTTTCGGGCATTTCCTGGGGCGTGCACTAGGCCTCCCCACACAAGCGAGGTACCATTTTTATTGGGAGACTTAGGGAAACGCTGGGTGGAAGTGAATTTGTGGCTCCTGTCAGATTCCAGAACTTTCTGTCACGCAAATGTGAAGAAAAACAGTTATTTTTGCCATTGTGAGGTTTGCACAGGATTCTGGGTAACTGAACCTGGTGAGAGCCCACAAGTCGCCCAATCTTTCTCTAAGGTGTCCCTAAGTGCCGGCTGAGTTAGAGGCCAAAATCCACAGCTAGGCACTTTGCAAAAAACAGCTCTGTTTCCTTTGGGAAAATGTGATGTTTCAACGTTGTGTTTTGGGGTATTTCCTGCCGAGGACACTAGACCTACCCACACAAGCGAGGTACCATTTTTATCGGGACACTTGGGGGAACACTGGGTGGAAGTAAATTTGTGGCTCCTCTCAGCTTCCAGAAATTTGTGTCACTCAAATGTGAGAAAAGTGTTTTTTCTGCCAAATTGCAAGGTTTGCACAGGCTTCTGGGTAACAGAAACTGGTGAGAGCCCCCCAAGTCACCCTCTCTGGGATTCCACTCAGTGTCTACTTCTAAAAAATGCACAGGTTTGGTAGGTTTCCCTAGGTGCCGGCTGAGCTAGAGGCCAAAACGCACAGCTAGGCACTTTGCAAAAAACAGCTCTGTTTTCTTTGGGAAAATGTGATGTGTCCACGTTGTGTTTTGGGGCATTTCCTGTCGCAGGCACTAGACCTACCCAGACAAGTGAGGTGACATTTTTATTGGGAGACGTGGGGAAACGCTGGGTGGAAGGTAATTTGTGACTGCTCTCAGATTGCAGAACTTTCTGTCACCGAAATGTGAGAAAAAAGTATTTTTTTCACAATTGTTGAGGTTTGCACAGGTTTCTGGGTGACAGGGCCTTGTGAGAGCCGCACAAGACACCCCATTGTGGATTCCCCTAGGTGTCTACTTTTCAAAAATGCACAGGTTTAGTAGGTTTCCCAAGGTAGTGGCTGAGCTAGAGGCCAAAATCCACAGCTAGGCACTTTGCAAAAAACAGCATTTTTTTCTTTGGGAAAATGTGACGTGTCCTCGTTGTGTTTTGCGGCGTTTTGTGTTGCAGACACTAGGCCCACCCATACAAGTGAGGTACAATTTTTATTGAGAAACCTGGCGGAACGCTGAATGGAAGTAAATTTGTGGCTCCTCTCAGATTCCAGAACTTTCTGTCACCGAAATGTGAGAAAAAAGTGTTTTTTTGCCAAATTTTGAGGTTTGCACAGGATTCTGAGTAACAGAACCTGTTACGAGCCCCAAAAGTAACCCCATCGTGGTTTCCCCTAGGTGTCTACATTTAAAAAACGCACAGGTTTGGTAAGTTTCCCTAGGTGCCGGCTGTGCCAGAGGCCAAAATCCACACCTAGGCAGTTTGAAAAAAAACAGCTCTGTTTTCTTTGGGAAAATGGTATTTGTCCACGTTGTGTTTTGCAGCATTTCCTGTTGTGGGCACTAGGCCTACCCAGACAAGCGAGGTACCATTTTTATTGGGAGACTTGGGGGGACGTTGTGTGGAAGTAAATTTGTGGCTCGTCTCAGATTCCAGAACTTTCTGTCACCGAACTGTGAGTGAAAAGTGTTTTTTTGTCAAATTTTGAGGTTTGCACAGATTTCTGGGTATCAGAACCTGGTGAGAGCCCCACAACATACCCCATTGTGGATTCCCCTAGGTGTCTACTTTTAAAAAATGCACAGGTTTGGTAGGTTTCCCTAGGTGCCGGCTGAGCTATAGGCCAAAATTCACAGCTAGGCACGTTACAAAAAACAGCTCTGTTTTCTTTGGGAAAATGTGATGTGTCCACGTTGTGTTTTAAGCTATTTCCTGTGGCGGGCACTAGGCCTCCCCACACAAGTGAGGTACCATTTTTATTGGGAGACCTGGGGGAACGCTGAATGGAAGTAAATTTGAGGCTCATCTCAGGTTCCAGAACTTTCTGTCACCGGAATTTGAGGAAAAACTGTATTTTTTGCAAAATGTTGAGGTTTGCACAGGATTCTGGGTAACAGAACCTGGTGAGAGCCCCACAAGACACCCCATCGTGGATTCCCCTCGGTGTCTACGTTAAAAAAATGCAGAGGCTTGGTAGGCTTCCCTAGGTGCTGGCTGAGCTAGAGGCAAACTCCACAGCTAGGCACTATGCAAAAAACAGCTCTGTTTTCTTTGGGAAAATGTGATGTGTCCACATTGTGTTTCGAGGCATTTCCTGTTGCGGGCACAAGACCTACCCAGACAAGTGAGGTACCATTTTTATTGGGAGACTTGGGGGAACGCTGGGTGGAAGTAAATTTGTGGCTCCTCTCAGATTCCAGAATTTTCTCTAACTGAACTGTGAGGGAAAAGTGTTTTTTTGCCAAATTTTGAGGTTTGCACAGGATTCTGGGTAACAGAAGCTGGTGAGAGCCCCACAAGACACCCCATTGTGGATTACCATAGGTGTCTACTTTAAAAAAATGCACAGGTTTGGTAGGTTTCCCTAGGTGCCAGTTGAGCTATAGGCCAAAATTCACAGCTAGGCACTTCGCTAAAAACAGTTCACTTTTCTTTGGGAAAATGTGATGTGTCCACGTTGTGTTTTAAGGCATTTCCTGTGGTGGGCACTAGGCCTCCCCACACAAGCAATGTACCATTTCTATTGGGAGATTGGAGGGAACATGGCGTGGAAGTAAATTTGTGGCACCTCTCAGATTCCAGAACTTTCTGACACCAAAATGTGAGGAAAAACTGTTTTTTTAGCCAAATTGCGAGGTTTGCACAGGATTCTGGGTAACAGAACCTGGTGAGAGCCCCACAAGACACCCCATTGTGGATTCTCCTAGGTGTCTACTTTTCAAAAATGGCCAGGTTTAGTAGGTTTCCCTAGGTGCCGGCTGAGCTAGAGGCCAAAATCCACACCTAGGCACTTTGCAAAAAACAGCTTTGTTTTCTGTGGGAAAATGTGATGTGTCCTCGTTGTGTTTTGTGGCATTTCCTGTTGAGGACACTAGGCCCGTCCATGCAAGTGAGGTACAATTTTTATCAAGAGACCTGGGGGAACGCTGAATGGAAGTAAATTTGTGGCTCCTCCAGATTCCAGAACTTTCTGTCACCAAAATATGAGAAAAAAGTGTTTTTTTTTTGCCAAATTGCAAGGTTTGCACAGGCTTCTGGGTAACAGAAACTTGTGAGAGCCCCAAAAGTCACCCCATCTGGGATTACCATAGGTGTCTACTTCTGAAAAATGTACAGGTTTGGTAGGTTTCCCTAGGTGCCGGCTGAGCTAGAGGCCAAAATCCACAGCTAGGCAACTTTGCAAAAAACAGCTCTGTTTTCTTTGGGAAAATTTGATGTGTCCACGTTGTGTTTTGGGGCATTTCTTGTTGCGGGCACTAGACCTACCCAGACAAGCGAGGTACCATTTTTATTGGGAGACTTGGGGGAACACTGGGTGGAAGTAAATTTGTTGTGCTTCTCAGATTTCAGAACTTTCTGTCACAGGAAAGTGTGAAAAAACAGGTTTTTTTTTCCAAATTGCGAGGTTTGCACAGGCTTCTCGGTAACAGAAACTGGTGAGAGTCCCAAAAGTCACTCCATCTGGAATTACCCTAGGTGTCTACTTCTAAAAAAAAATGCACAGGTTTGGTAGGATTTCTAGATGCTGGCTGAGCTAGAAGCAAAGATCCACAGCTAGGCACTCTGCAAAAAACAGATCTGTTTTCTTTGGGAAAATGTGATGTGTCAACGTTGTGATTTGGGGAATTTCCTGTCGAGGACACTAGACCTACCCACACAAACGAGGTACCATTTTTATCGGGAGACTTGGGGGAACACTGGGTGGAAGTAAATTTGTAGCTCCTCTCAGATTCCAAAACTTTATGTCACTCAAATGTCAGAAAAAAGTGTTTTTTCTGCCAAATTGCGAGGTTTGCACAGGCTTCTGGGTAACAGAAACTGGTGAGAGCCCCACAAGACACCCCATTGTGGATTCCCATAGGTGTCTACTTTTAAAAAATGCACAGGTTTGGCAGGTTTCCCTGGGTGCCGGTTGAGCTATAGGCCAAAATTCACAGCTAGGCACTTTGCTAAAAACAGTTCACTTTTCTTTGGGAAAATGTGATGTGTCCACGTTGTGTTTTAAGGCATTTCCTGTGGTGGGCACTAGGCCTCCTAACACAAGCGATGTTCCATTTTTATTGGGAGACTTGAGGGAACACTGCGTGGAAGTAAATTTGTGGCTCCTCTCAGATTCCAGAACTTTCTGACACCAAGATGTGAGGAAAAACTGTTTTGTTAGCCAAATTGCAAGGTTTGCACAGGATTCTGGGTAACAGAACCTGGTGAGAGCCCCACAAGACACCCCATCGTGGATTCCCCTAGGTGTCCACATTTTGTTTTCGGGCATTTCCTGTGGCTGTCACTGGGCCTCCCCACGCAAGAGAGGTACCATTTTTACCGGGAGACTTGGGGGAATACTGGGTGGAGTAAATTTGTGGCTCCTCTCAGATTCCAGAATTTTCTGTCACCGAAATGTGAGGACAAATTTTTTTTTTTGCCAAACTGCGAGGTTTGCACAGGATTCTGAGTAAGAGAACCTGGTGAAAGCCCCACAAGACACCCCATCGTGGATTCCCCTTGGTGTCTACTTTTAAAATATGACCAGTTTTGGTAGATTTCCATAGGTGCCGGTTGAGCTAGAGGCCAAACTCCACAGCTGGGCTCTTTGCAAAAAACAGCTCTGTTTTCTTTGGGAAAATGTGATGTGTCCTCGTTGTGTTTTGCGGCATTTCCTGTCGCGGACACTAGTCCCACCCACACAAGTGAGGTACCATTTTTATTGGGAGACCTGGGGGAACGCTGGATGGAAGTAATTTTGTGGCTCCTCTCAGATTCCAGAAGTTTCTGTCACTGAAATGTGAGGAAAAACTTTCTTTTTTTGTTCCCGAATTGTGAGGTTTGCACAGGATTCTGGGTATCAAAACCTGGTGAGAGCCCCACAAGTCACCCTATCTTGGATTCCCCTAGGTGTCTACTTTTAAAAAATGCACAGGTTTGGTAGGTTTCCCTAGGAGCGTGGTGAGGTAGAGGCCAAAACCCACAGGTAGGCACTTTGCAAAAAACAGCTCTATTTTCTTTGGGAAAATGTGATGTGTCCACGTTGTGTTTTGTGGCATTTCAGTCGCAGGCACAAGGCCTACCAACACAAGTGAAGTACCATTTTTATCAGGATACTTGGGGGAACACTGGGTGGAAGTAAATTTGTGGCTCCTGTCAGATTCCACAACTTTCTCTCACTGAAATGTGAGGGAAAAGTGTTTTTTTGCCGGATTTTGAGGATTGCACAGGATTTATGTAACAGAACCTGGTGAGAGCCCCACAAGTCACCCCATCTTGGACTCCCCTAGGTATCTACTTCTAGAAAATGCACAGGTTTGGTAGGCTTTCCAGGTGCCAACTGAGCTAGAGCCCAAGATCCACAGCTAGGCACTTTGCAAAAAAAGCTCTGTTTTCTTTGGGAAAATGTGATGTGTCCATGTTGTGTTTTGTGGTATTTCCTGTTGGCTGCTCTAGGCCTACCCACACAAGTGAGGAACCATTTTTATTGGGAGCATAGAGGGAACACTTTGTGGAAGAAAATGTGTGTCTCCTCTCAGATTCCAGAACTTTCTGTCACTGAAATGAAGGGAAAAAAGTTGATTTGTTTTGCAGAATTTTGAGGTTTGCACTGGATTCTGGGTAACAGAACCTGGCGAGAGCCCCACAAGTCACCCTATCTTGGATTCCCCTAGGTGTCTACTTTAAAAAAATGCACAGGTTTGGTAGGCTTCCCTAGGAGCCGGTTGAGGTAGAGGCCAAAATCCACAGCTAAGCACTTTGCATAAAACAGCTCTGTTTTCTTTGGGAAAATGTGATGTGTCCATGTTGTGTTTTGGGGCATTTCCTGTCGCAGGCACTAGGCCTACTAACACAAGTGAGGTAGCATTTCTATCGGGATACTTGGGGGAACGCTGGTTGGAAGTAAATTTGTGGCTCCTCTCAGATTGCAGAACTTTCTGTCACCGAAATATGAGGGAAAAGTGTTTTTTTGCAAGATTTTGAGGATTGCACAAGATTCTAGGTAACAGAACCTGGTGAGAGCCCCACAAGTCACCCCGTCTTCGATTCCCCTAGGTGTCTACTTCTAAAAAATGCACAGGTTTGGTAGGTTTGCCTAGGTGCCGGCTGAGCTAAAGGCCAAAATCCACAGCTAGGCACTTTGCACAAAACAGCTCTGTTTTCTTTGGGAAAATGTGATGTGTATATGTTGTGTTTTGGGCATTTCCTGTCACGGGCACTAGACCTACCCACATAAGCGAGGTACCATTTTTATCAGGAGACTTGGGGGAACACTGGGTGGAAGTAAATTTGTGGCTCCTGACAGATTCCAGAACTTTCTGTCACCGAAATGTGAGAAAAAAGTGTTTTTGTTTGCCAAATTTTAAGGTTTGCACAGGATTCTGGGTAACTCAACCTGGCGAGAGCCATACAAATCACCCCTTCTTGGATTCACCCAAGGTGTCTACTTTCTTTAATATGCACATGTTTGGTAGGTTTCCCCAGGTGCCGGCTGAGCTAGAGGCCAAAACCCAGAGCTAGGCACTTTGCAAAAAACAGCTCTGTTTTCTTTGGGAAAATGTGATGTCACAACTTTGTGTTTTGGGGAATTTCCTGTTGCGGGCACTAGACCTACCCAGACAAGCGAGGTACCATTTTTATTGGGACACATGGGGTAACGCTGGGTGGAAATATATTTGTGGCTCCTCTCAGATTCCAGAACTTTCTGTAACCGAACTGAGAGGGAAAAGCGTTTTTTTGCCACATTTTGAGGTTTGCATAGGATTATGAGTAACAGAACCTGGTGAGAGCCCCATCAGTTACCCATCGTAGATTACCCTAGGTGTCTACTTTTAAAAAATGCTCAGGTTTGTAAAGTTTCCCTAGGTGCCGGCTGAGCTAGAGGCCAAAATCCACAGCAAGGCACTTTGTAAAAAACAGCTCTGTTCTCTTTGGGAAAATGTGATGTGTCAATGTTCTGTTTTTGTGCATTTCCTGTCACGGGCACTAGGCGAACCACGCAAGCGTGGTACAATTTTTATCGGGAGACTTGGGGGAACGCTGGGTGGAAGGAAATTTGTGGCTCCTCTCAGATTACAGAACTTTCTGTCACCGAAATGTGAGGAAAAAGTGGGTTTTTTGCCAGATTTTGAGGATTGCACAGGATTCTAGGTAACAGAACCTGGTGAGAGTCCAACAAGTCACCACATCTTAGATTCACCTAGGTGTCTAGTTTTTAAAAAGGCACAGGATTGGTAGGTTTCCCTAGGTGCGGGCGGAGCTAGAGGCCAAAATCCACAGTTAGGCACTTTGCAAAAAACTGCTCTGTTTTCTTTGGGAAAATGTGATGTGTCCACATTTTGTTTTCGGGCATTTCCTGTGGCTGTCCCTGGGCCTCCCCACGCACGAGAGGTACCATTTTTACCGGGAGACTTGGGGGAATACTGGGTGGAAGTAAATTTGTGGCTCCTCTCAGATTGCAGAACTTTCTGTCACCGAAATGTGAGGAAAAATTGTTTTTTTTTTGCCAAATTGCGAGGTTGCACAGGATTCTGAGTAACAGAACCCGGTGAGAGCCCCACAAGACACCCCATCGTGGATTCCCCTCGGTGTCTACTTTTAAAAATTGCAGAGGCTTAGTAGGTTTCCCTAGGTGCCGGCTGAGCTAGAGGCCAAACTCCACAGCTAGGCACTTTGCACAAAACAGCTCTGTTTTCTTTGGGAAAATGTGATGTCACAACGTTATGCTTTGGGGCATTTCCTGTCGAGGGCACTAGACCTACCCAGACAAGCGAGGTAACATTTTTGTCTGGAGACTTGGGGGAACTCTCGGTGGAAGTAAATTTCTGGCTCCTCTCAGCTTACAGAACTTTCTGTAACCGAACTGAGAGGGAAAAGTGTTTTTTTGCCACATTTTGAGGTTTGCATAGGATTCTGAGTAACAGAACCTGGTGAGAGCCCCATCAGTTACCCATCGTAGATTACCCTAGGTGTCTACTTTTAAAAAATGCTCAGGTTTGTAAAGTTTCCCTAGGTGCCGGCGGAGCTAGAGGCCAAAATCCACAGCAAGGCACTTTGTAAAAAACAGCTCTGTTCTCTTTGGGAAAATGTGATGTGTCAATGTTCTCTTTTTTGTGCATTTCCTGTCACGGGCACTAGGCGAACCACGCAAGCGAGGTACCATTTTTATCGCAAGACTTGGGGGAACGCTGGGTGGAAGGAAATTTGTGGCTCCTCTCAGAATACAGACCTTTCTGTCACCGAAATGTGAGGAAAAAGTGGGTTTATTTTGCCAAATTGCAAGGCTTGCACAGGCTTCTGGGTAACAGAAACTGGTGAGAGCCCCAAAAGACACCCCATCTGGGATTACCATAGGTGTCTACTTCTAAAAAATGCACAGGTTTGGTAGGTTTCCCAGGTGTCAGCTGAGCTACAGGCCAAGATCCACAGCTAGGAAGTCTGCAAAAAACAGCTCTGTTTTCTTTGGGAAAATGTGATGTGTCAATGTTTTATTTTAGGGTATTTCCTGTCAAGGGCACTAGCCCTACCCACACAAGCGAGGTACCATTTTTATCGGGACACTTGGGGGAACACAGGGTGGAAGTAAATTTGTGGCTCCTCTCAGATTCCAGAACTTTCTGTCACCGAAATGTAAGGGAAAAGTGTTTTGTTTTTTTTTGCCAAATTTTAAGGTTTGCACAGGATTCTGAGTAACGGGATCTGTTGAGGGTCCCAAAAGTCACCCCATCCCATCGTGGATTCCCCTAGGTGTCTACTTTCCAAAAATGCACAGGTTTAGCAGGTTTCCCTAGGTGCCAGCTGAGCTAGAGTCCAAAATCCACAGCTAGGCACTTTGCAAAAAACAGCTTTGTTTTCTTTGGGAAAATGTGCTGTGTCCTCGTTGTGTTTTGAGGCATTTCCTGTCACGGACACTAGGTGCACCCATACAAGTGAGATACCATTTTTATCGAGAGACCTGGGGGAACGCTGAATGGAAGTAAATTTGTGGCTCCTCTCAGATTCCAGAACTTTCTATCACCGAAATGTGAGAAAAAAGTGGTTTTTTTTGCCAAATTGCGAGGCTTGCACAGGCTTCTGGGTAACAGAAACTGGTGAGAGCCCCAAAAGACACCCCATCTGGGATTACCATAGGTGTCTACTTCTAAAAAATGCACAGGTTTGGTAGGTTTCCCAGGTGTCGGCTGAGCTACAGGCCAAGATCCACAGCTAGGCAGTCTGCCAAAAACAGCTCTGTTTTCTTTGGGAAAATGTGATGTGTCAATGTTTTATTTTAGGGTATTTCCTGTCAAGGGCACTAGCCCTACCCACACAAGCGAGGTACCATTTTTATCGGGACACTTGGGGGAACACAGGGTGAAGTAAATTTGTTTCCCATATTTTTTTTTGCCAAATTGCGAGGTTTGCACAGGCTTCTGGGTAACATATACTAGTGAGTGCCTCACAAGTCACCCCATCTGGGATTCCCCTAGGTGTCTACTTCTAAAAAAGGCACAGGTTTGGTAGGTTTCCTTGGGTGCCGGTTGAGCTAGAGGCCAAAATCCACAGATCAGCAGTTTGCAAAAAACTACTATGTGTTCTTTGGGAAAATGTGATGTGTCAACGTTGTGTTTTGGGACATTTCCTGTGGTGGGCACTACACCTAACCAGACAAGCGAGGTGCCATTTTTATTGGGAGATGTGGGGGAACGCTGGGTGGAAGTAAATTTGTGGCTCCTCTCAGATTCCAGAACTTTCTGTCACTGAACTGTGAGAGGAAAAGTGTTTTTGGGCCAAATTTTGAGGTTTGCACAGGATTCTGAGTAACAGAACTAGGTGAGAGCCCCACAAGTCACCCCATCGTGGATTAGTTTAGGTGCCTACTTTTCAAAAATGCACAGCTTTGGTAGGATTCCCTAGGTGCCGGCTGAGCTAGAAGCCAAAATCCATAGCTTGGCACTTCGCAAAAAACAGCTCTGTTTTCTTTGGGAAAGTGTGATGTGTCTACGTTTTGTTTTCGGGCATTTCCTGGGGCGTGCACTAGGCCTCCCCACACAAGCGAGGTACCATTTTTATTGGGAGACTTAGGGAAACGCTGGGTGGAAGTGAATTTGTGGCACCTGTCAGATTCCAGAACTTTCTGTCACGCAAATGTGAAGAAAAACAGTTATTTTTGCCATTGTGAGGTTTGCACAGGATTCTGGGTAACTGAACCTGGTGAGAGCCCACAAGTTGCCCAATCTTTCATTCCCCTAGGTGTCTACATTTAAAAAATGCACAGGTTTGTAAGGTTTCCCTAAGTGCCAGCTGAGCTAGAGGCCAAAATCCACAGCTAGGCACTTTGCAAAAAACAGCTCTGTTTTCTTTGTGAAAATGTGATGTTTCAACATTGTGTTTTGGGGTATTTCCTGCCGAGGACACTAGACCTACCCACACAAGCGAGATACCATTTTTATCGGGAGACTTGGGGGAACACTGGGTGGAAGTAAATTTGTGGCTCCTCTCATACTTCCAGAAATTTGTGTCACTCAAATGTGAGAAAAGTGTTTTTTCTGCCAAATTGCAAGGCTTGCACAGGCTTCTGGGTAACAGAAACTGGTGAGAGCCCCCCAAGTCACCCTCTCTGGGATTCCACTCAGTGTCTACTTCTAAAAAATGCACAGGTTTGGTAGGTTTCCCTAGGTGCCGGCTGAGCTAGAGGCCAAAACGCACAGCTAGGCACTTTGCAAAAAACAGCTCTGTTTTCTTAGGGAAAATGTGATGTGTCCACGTTGTGGTTTGGGGCATTTCCTGTCACAGGCACTAACCTACCCAGACAAGTGAGGTGCCATTTTTATTGGGAGACGTGGGGAAACGCTGGGTGGAAGGTAATTTGTGACTGCTCTCAGATTGCAGAACTTTCTGTCACCGAAATGTGAGAAAAAAGTATTTTTTTCCCAATTGTTGAGGTTTGCACAGGTTTCTGGGTAACAGGGCCTGGTGAGAGCCGCACAAGACACCCCATTGTGGATTCCCCTAGGTGTCTACTTTTAAAAAATGCACAGGTTTAGTAGGTTTCCCAAGGTGCCGGCTGAGCTAGAGGCCAAAATTCACAGCTAGGCACTTGGCAAAAAACAGCATTTTTTTCTTTGGGAAAATGTGGCGTGTCCTTGTTGTGTTTTGCGGCATTTTGTGTTGCAGACACTAGGCCCACCCATACAAGTGAGGTACCATTTTTATTGAGAAACCTGGAGGAACGCTGAATGGAAGTAAATTTGTGGCTCCTCTCAGATTCCAGAACTTTCTGTCACCGAAATGTGAGAAAAAAGTGTTTTTTTGCCACATTTTGAGGTTTGCACAGGATTCTGAGTAACAGAACCTGTTGCGAGCCCCAAAAGTAACCCCATTGTGGTTTCCCCTAGCTGTCTATGTTTCAGAAACGCACAGGTTTGGTAAGTTTCCCTAGGTGCCGGCTGTGATAGAGGCCAAAATCCACAGCTAGGCAGTTTGCAAAAAACAGCTCTGTTTTCTTTGGGAAAATGGTATTTGTCCACGTTGTCTTTTGCAGCATTTCTTGTAGTGGGCACTAGGCCTACCCAGACAAGCGAGGTACCATTTTTATTGGGAGACTTGGGGGGACGCTGGGTGGAAGTAAATTTGTGGCTCGTCTCAGATTCCAGAACTTTCTGTCACCGAACTGTGAGTGAAAAGTGTTTTTTTGTCAAATTTTGAGGTTTGCACAGATTTCTGGGTAACAGAACCTGGTGAGAGCCCTACAACATACCCCATTGTGGATTCCCCTAGGTGTCTACGTTTCAAAAATGCACAGGTTTGCTAGGTTTCCCTAGTTGCCGGCTGAGCTAGAGGCCAAAATCCACAGCTCAGCACTTTGCAAAAAACAGCCTGTTTTCTTTGGGAAAATATGATGTGTCAATGTTGTGTTTTCTGGCATTTCCTGTTGTGGGCACTAAAACCTACCCAGACAAGCGAGGTACCATTTGTATTGGGAGACTTGGGGGAACGCTGGGTGGAAGTAAATTTGTGGCTCCTCTCAGATTCCAGAAGTTTCTGTCACCGAAATGTGAGAAAAAAGTGGGTTTTGTTGCCAAATTTTGAGGTTTGCACAGGATTCTGGGTAAAAGAACCTGGTGAGAGCCCCACAAGTCACCCTATCGTGGATTCCCCTACGTGTCTACTTTTCAAAATATACAGTTTTGTAAGGTTTCCCTAGGTGCTGGCTGAACTAGAGGCCAAAATCCACAGCTAGGCACTTTGCAAAAAAACAGCTCTGTTTTCCTTCGGAAAATGTGATGTATCCACGTTGTGTTTTGGGGAATTTCCTGTTGCGGGCACTAGGTCTACCCACATAAGCAAGGTTCCATTTTAATCAGGAGACTTGGGGAGCACTGAGTGGAAGTAAATTTGTGGGTCCTCTCTGATTCCAGAACTTTCTATCACTGAAATGTGAGGAAAAAGTGTATTTTTTTGCCAAATTTTGAGGTTTGCACAGGATTCTGAGTAACAGAACCTGGTGATAGCCCCAGAAGGTACCCCACCTGGGATTCCCCTAGGTGTCTACTTTTAAAAAAATTCACAGGTTTGGTAAGTTTCCCAGGTGCCAGCTGAGCTAGAGGCCAAAATCCACAGCTAGGAACTTTGCGAAAAACAGCTCTGTTTTCTTTGGGAAAATGTGATGTGTCCACGTTCTGTTTTGAGGCATTTCCTGTCATGGGCGCTAGGCCTACCCACACAAGTGAGGTACCATTTTTATCGGGAGACTTGGGGGAACACTGGGTGGAAGTAAATTTGTGGCTCCTCTCAGATTCCAGAACTTCCTGTCACCAAAATGTCAGAAAAAAGTGTTTTTTTGCCAAATATTGAGGTTTGCACAGGCTTCTGCGTAACAGAATCTGGTGGGAGCCCCACAAGTCACCCCATCTGGTATTCCCCTAGGTGTCTACTTCCAAAAAAATGCACAGGTTTGGTAGGTTTCCCAGGTGGCGGCTGAGCTAGAGGCCAAAATCCACAGCTAGGCACTTTGAAAAAAATAGCTCTGTTTTCTTTGGGAAAATGTGATGTCTCAACTTTGTGTTTTAGGGCATTTCCTGTCGCGGGCATTACACCTAACCAGACAAGCGAGGTACCATTTTTATTGGGGGACATGGGGTAACGCTGGTTGGAAGTATATTTGTGGCTCCTCTCAGATTCCAGAACTTTCTGTAACCGAACTGTGAGGGAAAGGTGTTTTTCTGCCAAATATTGAGGTTTGCAGAGGATTCTGAGTAACAGAACCTGGTGAGAGCCTCACCAGTCACCCCATCGTAGATTACCCTAGGTGTCTACTTTTAAAAAATGCACAGGTTTGTAAGGTTTCCCTAGGTGCCATCTGAGCTATGGGCCAAAATCCACAGCTAGCCACTTTGCAAAAAGAGCTCTGTTTTCTTTGGGAAAATGTGAGGTGTCCACGTAGTGTATTGGGGCATTTCCTGTCGCAGGCACTAGCCCTACCAACACAAGTGAGATATGATTTTTATCGGGAGACTTGGGGGAACGCTGGGTGGAAGGACATTTGTGGTTCCTCTCAGATTGCAGAACTTTCTGCCCCCGAAATGTGAGGGAAAAGTGTTTTTGTTTGCCAAATTTTAAGGTTTGCACAGCATTCTGAGTAACAGAACCCTTTGAGAGCCCCAAAAGTCAACCCATCGTGGATTCCCCTAGGTGTCTACGTTTAAACAAAATGCACAGGTTTGCTAGGTTTCCCTAGTTGCCAGCTGAGCTAGAGGCCAAAATCCACAGCTCGGCACTTTGCAAAAAACAGCCTGTTTTCTTTGGGAAAATATGATGTGTCAATGTTGTGTTTTCTGGCATTTCCTGTTGTGGGCACTAAAACCTACCCAGACAAGCGAGGTACCATTTGTATTTGGAGACTTGGGGGAACGCTGGGTGGAAGTAAATTTGTGGCTCCTCTCAGATTCCAGAAGTTTCTGTCACCGAAATGTGAGAAAAAAGTGGGTTTTGTTGCCAAATTTTGAGGTTTGCACAGGATTCTGGGTAAAAGAACCTGGTGAGAGCCCCACAAGTCACCCTATCGTGGATTCCCCTACGTGTCTACTTTTCAAAATATACAGTTTTGTAAGGTTTCCCTAGGTGCTGGCTGAACTAGAGGCCAAAATCCACAGCTAGGCACTTTGCAAAAAAACAGCTCTGTTTTCCTTCGGAAAATGTGATGTATCCACGTTGTGTTTTGGGGAATTTCCTGTTGCGGGCACTAGGTCTACCCACATAAGCAAGGTTCCATTTTAATCAGGAGACTTGGGGAGCACTGAGTGGAAGTACATTTGTGGGTCCTCTCTGATTCCAGAACTTTCTATCACCGAAATGTGAGGAAAAAGTGTATTTTTTTGCTAAATTTTGAGGTTTGCACAGGATTCTGAGTAACAGAACCTGGTGATAGCCCCAGAAGGTACCCCACCTGGGATTCCCCTAGGTGTCTACTTCTAAAAAAATTCACAGGTTTGGTAGGTTTCCCAGGTGCCAGCTGAGCTAGAGGCCAAAATCCACAGCTAGGAACTTTGCGAAAAACAGCTCTGTTTTCTTTGGGAAAATGTGATGTGTCCACGTTCTGTTTTGGGGCATTTCCTGTCATGGGCGCTAGGCCTACCCACACAAGTGAGGTACCATTTTTATCGGGAGACTTGGGGGAACACTGGGTGGAAGTAAATTTGTGGCTCCTCTCAGATTCCAGAACTTCCTGTCACCAAAATGTCAGAAAAAAAGTGTTTTTTTGCCAAATATTGAGGTTTGCACAGGCTTCTGCGTAACAGAATCTGGTGGGAGCCCCACAAGTCACCCCATCTGGTATTCCCCTAGGTGTCTACTTCCAAAAAATGCACAGGTTTGGTAGGTTTCCCAGGTGGCGGCTGAGCTAGAGGCCAAAATCCACAGCTATGCACTTTGCAAAAAATAGCTCTGTTTTCTTTGGGAAAATGTGATGTCTCAACTTTGTGTTTTAGGGCATTTCCTGTCGCGGGCATTACACCTAACCAGACAAGCGAGGTACCATTTTTATTGGGGGACATGGGGTAACGCTGGTTGGAAGTATATTTGTGGCTCCTCTCAGATTCCAGAACTTTCTGTAACCGAACTGTGAGGGAAAGGTGTTTTTCTGCCAAATATTGAGGTTTGCAGAGGATTCTGAGTAACAGAACCTGGTGAGAGCCTCACCAGTCACCCCATCGTAGATTACCCTAGGTGTCTACTTTTAAAAAATGCACAGGTTTGTAAGGTTTCCCTAGGTGCCATCTGAGCTAGGGGCCAAAATCCACAGCTAGCCACTTTGCAAAAAGAGCTCTGTTTTCTTTGGGAAAATGTGAGGTGTCCACGTAGTGTATTGGGGCATTTCCTGTCGCAGGCACTAGCCCTACCAACACAAGTGAGATATGATTTTTATCGGGAGACTTGGGGGAACGCTGGGTGGAAGGACATTTGTGGTTCCTCTCAGATTGCAGAACTTTCTGCCCCCGAAATGTGAGGGAAAAGTGTTTTTGTTTGCCAAATTTTAAGGTTTGCACAGCATTCTGAGTAACAGAACCCTTTGAGAGCCCCAAAAGTCAACCCATCGTGGATTCCCCTAGGTGTCTACGTTTAAACAAAATGCACAGGTTTGCTAGGTTTCCCTAGTTGCCAGCTGAGCTAGAGGCCAAAATCCACAGCTCGGCACTTTGCAAAAAACAGCCTGTTTTCTTTGGGAAAATATGATGTGTCAATGTTGTGTTTTCTGGTATTTCCTGTTGTGGGCACTAAAACCTACCCAGACAAGCGAGGTACCATTTGTATTGGGAGACTTGGGGGAACGCTGGGTGGAAGTAAATTTGTGGCTCCTCTCAGATTCCAGAAGTTTCTGTCACCGAAATGTGAGAAAAAAGTGGGTTTTGTAGAAAAATGTTGAGGTTTGTACAGGATTCTGGGTAACAGAACCTGGCGAGAGCCCCACAAGTCACCCTATCGTGGATTCCCCTACGTGTCTACTTTTCAAAATATACAGCAGTTTTGTAAGGTTTCCATAGGTGCTGGCTGAACTAGAGGCCAAAATCCACAGCTAGGCACTTTGCAAAAAAACAGCTCTATTTTCCTTCGGAAAATGTGATGTATCCACGTTGTGTTTTGGGGAATTTCCTGTTGCGGGCACTAGGTCTACCCACATAAGCAAGGTACCATTTTTATCAGGAGACTTGGGGAGCACTGAGTGGAAGTAAATTTGTGGGTCCTCTCAGATTCCAGAACTTTCTATCACCGAAATGTGAGGGAAAAGTGTTTTTTTGCCAAATTTTTAGGTTTGCACAGGATTCTGAGTAACAGAACCTGGCGAAAACCCCAGAAGTCACCCCACCTGGGATTCCCCTAGGTGTCTACTTCTAAAAAAATTCACAGGTTTGGTAGGTTTCCCAGGTGCCGGCTGAGCTAGAGGCCAAAATCCACAGCTAGGAACTTTGCTAAAAACAGCTCTGTTTTCTTTGGGAAAATGTGATGTGTCCACGTTCTGTTTTGGGGCATTTCCTGTCATGGGCGCTAGGCCTACCCACACAAGTGAGGTACCATTTTTATCGGGAGACTTGGGGGAACACTGGCTGGAAGTAAATTTGTGGCTCCTCTGTAGGAGGCTGGCCTGGCTTGTAGTGGGTACCAAGGGGTACTTACACTCTGTACCAGGTCCAGTTATCCCTTATTAGTGTAGAAGAGGTGTTTCTAGCAGCTTAGGCTGATAGAAGGTAGCTATAGCAGAGCAGCTTAGGCTGAACTAGGACACATGCAAAGCTCCTACTATACCACTGGTGTCATATGCACAATATCATAAGAAAACACAATACACAGATATACTAAAAATAAAGGTACTTTATTTTTATGACAATATGCCAAAAGTATCTCAGTGAGTACCCTTAGTATGAGGATGCCAATTATACACAAGATATATGTACACAATACCAAAAATATGCAGTAATAGCAAAAGGAAGTAATGCAAGCAATGTAAAGTTACAGTAGATTGCAATAGGAGCACATAGGTATAGGGGCAACGCAAACCATATACTCCAAAAGTGGAATGCGAACCACGAATGGTCCCCAAACATATGTGAGCTTGTAGAGGGTCGCTGGGACTGTAAGTAAATAGTGAGGGTTAGAAAAATAGCCCACCCCAAGACCCTGAAAAGTAGGTGTAAAGTGCACCTATAACCCCCAGAGAACACAGAAGTCGTGATAGGGGGATTCTGCAAGGAAGACCAACACCAGCAAAGCAACAACAGTGGATTTCCGGACCTGAGTACCTGTGAAACAAGAGGACCAAGTCCAAGAGTTGCGACAATGTTGAGAGTGGGCAGATGCCCAGGAAATGCCAGCTTTGGGTGCAAGGAAGCTGCCACCGGATGGAAGAAACTTTGTGTTCTGCAAGAACGAAGAGGGCTAGGAACTTCCCCTTTGGAGGATGGATGTTCCACGTCGTGAAGAAACATGCAGAGGTGTTCCAACACAGAAAGAACGCGAACAAGCCTTGCTAGCTGCAAGGGTCGCGGTTAGGGTTTTTGGATGCTGCTGTGGCCCAGGAGGGACCAGGATGTCGCCACTTGAATGAGGAGACAGAGGGGGCGCCCAGCAAGTCAGGGAGCCCTCACTGAAGCAGGCAGCACCCGCAGAAGTACCGGAACAGGCACTTGGAAGAGGAGTGAACCGGAGTCCACCTGAAGACACAAAAGGGAGTCCCACGGCACCGGAGGACAACTCAGAAGGTTGTGCACTGCAGGTAAGAGTGTCGGGCCCAGGTTTGGCTGTGCACGAAGGAAATCCTGGAAGAGTGCACAGGAGCCGGAGCAGCTGCAAATAACGCGGTACCCAGCAATGCAGTCTAGCGTGGGGAGGCAAGGACTTACCTCCACCAAACTTGGACTGAAGAGTCACTGGACTGTGGGAGTCACTTGGACAGAGTTGCTGAGTTCCAGGGACCTCGCTCGTCGTGCTGAGAGGGGACCCAGAGGACCGGTGATGCAGTCTTTTGTTGCCTGCGGTTGCAGGGGGAAGATTCCGTCGTCCCACGGGAGATTTCTTCAGAGCTCCTGGTGCAAGAAGGAGGCAGGCTACCCCCAGAGCATGCACCACCAGGAAACAGGTGAGAAAACCAGCAGGATGAAGCGATGCAAGGTTGCAGTAGTCGTCTTTGCTACTTTGTTGCGGTTTTGCAGGCGTCCTGAGCAGTCAGCGGTCGATCCTTTGGCAGAAGGTGAAGAGAGAGATGCAGAGGAACTCTGGTGAGCTCTTGCATTCGGTATCTGAAGAATTCCCCAAAGCAGAGACCCTAAATAGCCAGAAAAGGAGGTTTGGCTACCTAGGAACGAGGATAGGCTAGTAACACAGGTAAGAGCCTATCAGAAGGAGTCTCTGATGTCACCTGCTGGCCCTGGCCACTCAGAGCAGTCCAGTGTGCCAGCACACCTCTGAATCCAAGATGGCAGAGGTCTGGGGCACGCTGGAGGAGCTCTGGGCACCTCCCCTGGGAGGTGCAGGTCAGGGGAGTGGTCACTCCCCTTTCCTTTGTCCAGTTTTGCGCCAGAGCAGGGCTGGGGGATCCCTGAACCGGTGTAGACTGGCTTATGCAGAGATGGGCACCATCTGTGCCCATTAAAGCATTTCCAGAGGCTGGGGGAGGCTACTCCTCCCCAGCCCTGACACCTTTTTCTAAAGGGAGAGGGTGTAACACCCTCTCTCTGAGGAAGTCCTTTGTTCTGCCTTCCTGGGCCAAGCCTGGCTGGACCCCAGGAGGGCAGAAACCTGTCTGAGGGGTTGGCAGCAGCAGCAGCAGCAGTGAAACCCCAGGAAAGGCAGTTTGGCAGTACCCGGGTCTGTGCTAGAGACTTGGGGGATCATGGAATTGTCTCCCAATGCCAGGATAGCATTCGGGTGACAATTCCATGATCTTAGACATGTTACTTGGCCATGTTCGGAGTTACCATTGTGACGCTATACATAGGTAGTGACCTATGTATAGTGCACGCGTGAAATTGTGTCCCCGCACTCGCAAAGTCCGGGGAATTTGCCCTGAACGATGTGGGGGCACCTTGGCTAGTGCCAGGGTGCCCACAAACTAAGTAACTTAGCACCCAACCTTCACCAGGTGAAGGTTAGACATATAGGTGACTTATAAGTTACTTAAGTGCAGTGGTAAATGGCTGTGAAATAACGTGGACGTTATTTCACTCAGGCTGCAGTGGCAGGCCTGTGTAAGAATTGTCAGAGCTCCCTATGGGTGGCAAAAGAAATGCTGCAGCCCATAGGGATCTCCTGGAACCCCAATACCCTGGGTACCTTAGTACCATATACTAGGGAATTATAAGGGTGTTCCAGTATGCCAATGTGAATCGGTGAAATTGGTCACTAGCCTGTTAGTGACAATTTGGAAAGCAGAGAGAGCATAACCACTGAGGTTCTGGTTAGCAGAGTCTCAGTGAGACAGTTAGGCATCACACAGGGAACACATACATATAGGCCACAAACTTATGAGCACTGGGGTCCTGGCTAGCAGGGTCCCAGTGACACATAACAAACACACTGACAACATAGGGTTTTCACTATGAACACTGGGCCCTAGCTAGCAGGATTCCAGTGAGACAGTGAAAACACCCTGACATATACTCACAAACAGGCCAAAAGTGGGGGTAACAAGGCTAGAAAGAGGCTAATTTCTCACACAGCCCCCCATCCCCCAAACGAAGGACAATAAGGCTAACCTTGGCCAGTTGAGTTTTTATTGTCTAAGTGGTGATAAGTGGAGAGTAGCTCTGCAATAGACTGGTTACTCCCTTTATCATCCACTATATGGTTACTTCCCTGTGGGGATGTAAACCACCCTGTTTGAAGTTTTTTAGCTAACCAACAATGTGAAGATATATTTTCAGAGTTTCTATCAGTACATTTTAGTTTAGAACAGTGGGAATTGTCCACAGGACCTATTTCTAGTGATGAGAATGCCAGACAGGGATGCTGTCTCAGTAAAGCCATAGCTGGGCAAAAACTTTGTCCATATGGGTGTAAGAGAGAACAGAGATGCTGTTTCTCTTGAGTTAGAGCAGGGCAGGGATGCTGTCCTATGAGCTCCACACTAGGGCAGGGCTGCTGTCCTAAGTGTTGTGAGGCAGTGCAGGGTTTCTGCACTAACGTTTCTCTGGGAGGGTTAGAGGGATGTTCCATGTTAACTAAAATGGTGCTCTTTTTCTCACCAATATTAGTTATCCCACAGAGAGGTACTTCCACCTCAGGGAGTACAGCTATGCCAGCTGATGATTCCCTTGGTACAGGTGCCACCTCAGGAGAGGTTTCTCCCACCACAGGAATGGTATCCTGAATGGCAGGGCGGTTAGGGGATACTGTGGTACCCTTTTTACCTGTTGTTGGAGAGGGATCCTGAGTTTTCAGGCCTTTTTCTCTCCTTTGCTTTTTCATTTCAGTAGAAATGAGAGGGAACAATTCCTCAGGGATACCCAGCATGGCTGCACAGGTATAAAACTCTACCTCTGCCCAACCTGAGGTCTCTAGGTCATTACCTAAGAGACAGTCTACAGGTAAGCTAGGTGATACTACCACCTGCTTAGGGCCAGTAACTCCACCCCAACTAAGCTGAACTATAGCTAAGGGGAGAAACTAAGTGGAGTTATGGACATCAATAATCTTGTACTGTTGTCCAATGATGTGTTGTTCAGGAGGCACTAGGTTTTCAGTCACCAAAGTGATACTGGCACCTGTGTCCCTGTAGGCCTGGGCCTCAACACCATTTATTGAAACTGTCTGCCTGTACTTATCCATTGTAAGGGGACAAGCAGCCAGTGTGGCAAGGCCAATGCCACTAGGTGTGACAGAAACTGTCTTGGGACTGACTACCCCAGTTTCTATAATGGACCCATAAGTGAACCCAACTACACCCTTAGTTTGACTGGTGCCAGCAGTCCCACCATTATTACCACTACTGCTAGGGGCACTAAAGTTTGATGTATTAGTGGTGGTTGGCTCAGGGGGTTTACCTGGGCAGGACTTATCCCCTTGCCAATGGCCTTTATTTTTACACACATAGCACCAAGGCTTTTTAATGTGTGTATGTTGTGAAGAAGAGGAAGAATTTGATTTATCCCCACCCCCTGAAGAGTGTTTAGGATGTGAAGAAGGATCTTTGGTTTTACCCTTATCCCCATGCTTATCCTGAGATTTCTCACCATCTTTCTTCTTGCCATCCTTGTCACCCCCTGTATGAACTTTTCTGTTCACTCTTGTTCTGACCCATTTGTCTGCCTTCTTTCCCAATTCTTGGGGAGAGGTCAGATCTGAGTCCACTAGATATTGGTGTAACAAATCAGACACACAGTTATTCAGAATATGCTCTCTCAGGATTAGATTGTACAGGCTTTCATAGTCAGAAACTTTACTGTCATGTAACCACCCCTCCAAGGCCTTCACTGAATGGTCAACAAAGTCTACCCAGTCTTGTGAGGACTCTTTTTTGGTTTCTCTGAACTTAATCCTGTATTGTTCAATGGTTAAGCCAAATCCATCCAAGAGTGGATTCTTCAAAACTGCAAAATTATTGGCATCACTTTCATTCACAGTAAGGAGCCTATCCCTACCCTTTCCACTGAAAGATAGCCATAGGATATCAGCCCACTGCCTTTGAGGGACCCCCTGTACCATACAGGCCCTCTCAAGTGCAGCAAACCATTTGTTAATGTCATCCCCCTCCTTGTAAGGGGGAACTATCTTGTGCAGATTCCTGGAATTATGCTCTCTAACAGGATTACTATCAGGAATACTGCTGCTGCCACCATGGGGTCCAAACCCCAACCTCTGTCTCTCTTTTTCTAAGTCTAGGGATTCCCTGTCTAGAGCCAGCTGTTGCTGTTTAAGCTTCAGCCTGGTCTCTTCCACTCTCAACTTATTGAGTTCCCTTTCTAACATTCTGTCATCAGGGTGGGTGGGTTGGGAATGTTTTGACAAAGAAGAAAGATTTGAATGAGCAGAGGGAGACCTGTCCCTAACAGTTGGCCCTCTAACAACCTGGCCTCCAGGAACAAAAACATCCCTACTGTGATGGGAGCTTCTGTTACTACCAGCTATGCATGGTGTTCTACTAAGGGGCAGGTTAGGAAGGGAACCCTGTAACACTCCCTCAAGGGCATCCCCTGAGTCAGAGTGTGAGCTATCTATCAACTTTTCAGATGAGGGGCCACCCTGAGCCTTATCATTTTCAATAAGCATATTAGACAGGAAATCTCTAGAAGGGTTCTTTCCTACCACTAAACCTCTATCAATGCAGAGACTCCTTAGGCTCTTAATGTTAAGGTGGTCATAAGTAGTATGGACCAAATTAAGAGGGGTTCCTACACCAGACATGATAGAAAAAGGTTTAGGGACAGATAAAAGAGAGAAAATGTTTTAGGACTTTTTAAAGAACAGAAAAAAAAACTTTTTCAACTTTTTAAAACTTTTAGAAAGTTTAGGAGTACTTTTCAGCACTTAGCAGATAGTGTAAGAGAAGAAAAGCAAAACATTTTGGTTAGGTGTACATACACTGAACTTGTTTTGTATATTATTCTCTTATGAAAAGTACAATATGACAAAGTGGTAAGTAGTTACAAGTACTTATCCTACTGCTGCACAACCAATGTAGGAGGCTGGCCTGGCTTGTAGTGGGTACCAAGGGGTACTTACACTCTGTACCAGGTCCAGTTGTCCCTTATTAGTGTAGAAGAGGTGTTTCTAGCAGCTTAGGCTGATAGAAGGTAGCTATAGCAGAGCAGCTTAGGCTGGACTAGGAGACATACAAAGCTCCTACTATACCCCTGGTGTCATATGCACAATATCATAAGAAAACACAATACACAGATATACTAAAAATAAAGGTACTTTATTTTTATGACAATATGCCAAAAGTATCTCAGTGAGTACCCTCATTATGAGGATGCCAAATATACACAAGATATATGTACACAATACCAGAAATATGCAGTAATAGCAAAAGGAAGTAATGCAAGCAATGTAAAGTTACAGTAGATTGCAATAGGAGCACATAGGTATAGGGGCAACACAAACCATATACTCCAAAAGTGGAATGCGAACCACAAATGGACCCCAAACCATGTGAGCTTGTAGAGGGTCGCTGGGACTGTAAGAAAACAGTGAGGGTTAGAAAAATAGCCCACCCCAAGACCCTGAAAAGTAGGTGTAAAGTGCACCTATAACCCCCAGGGAACACAGAAGTCGGGATAGGGGGATTCTGCAAGGAAGACCAACACCAGCAAAGCAACAACAGTGGATTTCTGGACCTGAGTACCTGTGAAACAAGGGGACCAAGTCCAAGAGTCGCGACAATGTCGAGAGTGGGCAGGTGCCCAGGAAATGCCAGCTGTGGGTGCAAGGAAGCTGCCACTGGATGGAAGAAGCTTTGTGTTCTGCAAGAACGAAGAGGGCTAGGAACTTCCCCTTTGGAGGATGGATGTCCCACGTCGTGAAGAAGCTTGCAGAGGTGTTCGCACGCAGAAAGACGACAAACAAGCCTTGTTAGCTTCAAGGGTCGCGGTTAGGGTTTTTGGATGCTGCTGTGGCCCAAGAGGGACCAGGATGTTGCCACTTGGATGAGGAGACAGAAGGGACGCCCAGCAAGTCAGGGAGCCCTCACAGAAGCAGGCAGCACCCGCAGAAGTACTGGAACAGGCACTTGGAAGAGGAGTGAACCGGAGTCCACCCGAAGACACAAAAGGGAGCCCCACGGCGCCGGAGGACAACTCAGAAGGTTGTGCACTGCAGGTTAGAGTGTCGGGACCCAGGTTTGGCTGTGCACGAAGGAAATCCTGGAAGAGTGCACAGGAGCCGGAGTAGCTGCAAATCACGCGGTACCCAGCAATGCAGTCTGGAGTGGGGAGGCAAGGACTTACCTCCACCAAACTTGGACTGAAGAGTCACTGGACAGTGGGAGTCACTTGGAAAGAGTTGCTGAGTTCCAGGGACCATGCTCGTCGTGCTGAGAGAGGACCCAGAGGACCGGTGATGCAGTCTTTTTTTGCCTGCGGTTGCAGGGGGAAGATTCCGTCGTCCCACAGGAGATTTCTACAGATTTCCTGGTGCAAGAAGGAGGCAGGCTACCCCCAGAGCATGCACCACCAGGAAACAGGCGAGAAAGCCAGCAGGATGAAGCAATACAAGGTTGCAGTAGTCGTCTTTGCTACTTTGTTGTGGTTTTGCAGGCGTCCTGAGCAGTCAGCGGTCGATCCTTTGGCAGAAGGTGAAGAGAGAGATGCAGAGGAACTCTGGTGAGCTCTTGCATTCGGTATCTGAAGAATTCCCCAAAGCAGAGACCCTAAATAGCCAGAAAAGGAGGTTTGGCTACCTAGGAAGGAGGATAGGCTAGTAACACAGGTAAGAGCCTATCAGAAGGAGTCTCTGATGTCACCTGCTGACCCTGGCCAATCAGAGCAGTCCAGTGTGCCAGCACACCTCTGAATCCAAGATGGCAGAGGTCTGGGGCACGCTGGAGGAGCTCTGGGCACCTCCCCTGGGAGGTGCAGGTCAGGGGAGTGGTCACTCCCCTTTCCTTTGTCCAGTTTCGCGCCAGAGCAGGGCTGGGGGATCCCTGAACCGGTGTAGACTGGCTTATGCAAAGATGGGCACCATCTGTGCCCATCAAAGCATTTCCAGAGGCTGGGGGAGGCTACACCTCCCCAGCCCTGACACCTTTTTCGAAAGGGAGAGGGTGTAACACCCTCTCTCTGAGGAAGTCCTTTGTTCTGCCTTCCTGGGCCAAGCCTGGCTGGACCCCAGGAGGGCAGAAACCTGTCTGAGGGGTTGGCAGCAGCTGCAGTGAAACCCCGGGAAAGGCAGTTTGGCAGTACCCGGGTCTGTGCTAGAGACTCGGGAGATCATGGAATTGTCTCCCCAATGCCAGAATGGCATTGGGGTGACAATTCCATGATCTTAGACATGTTACATGGCCATGTTCGGAGTTACCATTGTGAGGCTATACATAGGTAGTGACCTATGTATAGTGTACGCGTGAAATGGTGTCCCCGCACTCACAAAGTCCGGGGAATTTGCTCTGAACGATGTGGGGGCACCTTGGCTAGTGCCAGGGTGCCCACACACTAAGTAACTTAGCACCCAACCTTCACCAGGTGAAGGTTAGACATATAGGTGATTTATAAGTTACTTAAGTGCAGTGGTAAATGGCTGTGAAATAACGTGGACGTTATTTCACTCAGGCTGCAGTGGCAGGCCTGTGTAAGAATTGTCAGAGCTCCCTATGGGTGGCAAAAGAAATGCTGCAGCCCATAGGGATCTCCTGGAACCCCAATACCCTGGGTACCTTAGTACCATATACTAGGGAATTATAAGGGTGTTCCAGTATGCAAATGTGAATCGGTGAAATTGGTCACTAGCCTGTTAGTGACAATTTGATAAGCAGAGAGAGCATAACCACTGAGGTTCTGGTTAGCAGAGCCTCAGTAAGACAGTTAGGCATCACACAGGGAACACATACATATAGGCCACAAACTTATGAGCACTGGGGTCCTGGCTAGCAGGGTCCCAGTGACACACTGACAACATAGGGTTTTCACTATGAGCACTGGGCCCTGGCTAGCAGGATCCCAGTGAGACAGTGAAAACACCCTGACATATACTCACAAACAGGCCCAAAGTGGGGGTAACAAGGCTAGAAAGAGGCTACTTTCTCACATCCTCTCAGATTCCAAAACTTCCTGTCACCAAAATGTCAGAAAAAAAGTGTTTTTTTTCTCCCAAATATTGAGGTTTGCACAGGCTTCTTTGTAACAGAACCTGGTGAGAGCCCCACAAGTCACCCCATCTGGTATTCCCCTAGGTGTCTACTTCCAAAAAATGCACAGGTTTGGTTTCCCAGGTGGCGGCTGAGCTTGACGCCAAAATCCACAGCTAGGCACTTTGCAAAAAACAGCTCTGTTTTCTTTGGGAAAATGTGATGTCTTAGGGCATTTCCTGTTGCGAGCACTAGACCTACCCAGACAAGCGAGGTACAATTTTTATTGGGAGACGTGGGGTACCGCTGGCTGGAAGTATATTTGTGGCTCTTCTCAGATTCCAGAACTTTCTGTAACCGAACTGTGAGGGAAAGGTGTTTTTTGCCACATTTTGAGGTTTGCACAGGATTCTGAGTAACAGAACCTGGTGAGAGCCCCACCAGTCACCCCATCGTAGATTACCCTGGTGTCTACTTTTAAAAAATGCACAGGTTTGTAAGGTTTCCCTATGTGCCATCTGAGCTAGAGGCCAAAATCCACAGCTAGCCACTTGGCAAAAACAGCTCTGTTTTCTTTGGGAAAATGTGATGTGTCCACGTAGTGTATTGGGGCTTTTCCTGTCGCACTAGTCCTACCAACACAATTGAGGTATGATTTTTATTGGGAGACTTGGGGGAACGCTGGGTGGAAGGAAATTTGTGGTTCCTCTCAGATTCCAGAACTTTCTGTCACCGAAATGTGAGAAAAAAGTGTTTTTTTTGCCAGATTTTGAGGCTTGCACAAGATTGGGGGAACGCTGGGTGGAAGTAAATTTGTGGCTCCACTCAGATTCCTGAACTTTCTGTCACCGAAATGTGAGGGAAAAGTGGGGGGGTTTTGCCAAATTTTGATGTTTGCACAGGATTTTGAGTTACAGAACCTGGTGAGAGCCCCGCAAGTCACCCCATCGTGGATTCCCCTTCGTGTCTACTTTTCAAAATATACAGTTTTGTAAGGTTTCTCTATGTGCGGCTGAACCAGAGGCCAAAATCCACAGATAGGAACTTTGCAAAAAACAGCTCTGTTTTCCTTCGGAAAATGTGATGTATCCACGTTGTGTTTTGGGGAATTTCCTGTCGCGGGCATAAGGTCTACCCACATAAGTGAGGTACCATTTTTATCAGGATACGTGAGGGAATGCTGGGTGGAAGGAAATTTGTGGCTCCTCTCAGATTCCAGAACTTTCTGTCACCGAAATGTGAGGAAAAAGTGTTTTTTTTGCCAAATTTTGAGGTGTGCACAGGATTCTGGGTAACAGAACCTGGTTTGAGCCCCACAAGTCACCCCATCGTGGATTTCCCTAGGTGTTTACTTTTAAAAAATGCAGAGGTTTGGTAGGTTTCTCTAGGTGCCGGCTGAGCTACAGGCCAAAACCCACATGTAGTGACTTTGCAAAAAACAGCTCTGTTTTCTTTGGGAAAACGTGATGTGTCCACGTTGTGTTTTGGTGCATTTCCTGTCGCAGGCACTAGGCCTACCCACACATGTGAGGTATTATTTATTATAGGAAGACTTGAGGGAATGATGGATGGAAGGAAATTTGTGGCTCCTCTCAGATTCGAGAACTTTCTGTCACGCAAATGTGAGGAAAAATTGTTTTTTTGCCAAATTGTTAGGTTTGCACTGCATTCTGGGTAACAGAACCTGCTGAGAGCCCCACAAGTCACCCAATCTTTGATTCCCCTAGGTGTCTACTTTTATAAAATGCATAGGTTTGTAAGGTTTCCCCAGGTGCCGGCTGAATTAGCAGCCAAAATCCACAGCTAGCCACTTTACAAAAAAACAGCTCTGTTTTCTATGGGAAAATGTGATGTGTCCACGTTGTGTTTTGGGGCATTTCCTGTCGCGGACACTAGGCCCACCCCAACAAGTGAGGTACCATTTTTATCAAGAGACCTGGAGGAACGCTGGATGGAAGTAAATTTGTGGCTCCTCTCAGATTGCAGAACTTTCTGTCACCGAAATGTGAGGAAAAAATGTTTTTTTTTGCCAAATATTGAGGTTTGCACAGGCTTCTGGGTGGGAGCCCCACAACACACCCCATCTGGGATTCCCCTAGGTGTCTACTTCTAAAAAATGCACAGGTTTGGTAGGTTTCCCAGGTGGCAGCTGAGCTAGACGCCGAAATCCACAGCTGGCACTTTGCGAAAAACAGCTCTGTTATCTTTGGGAAAATGTGATGTATCCTTGTTGTGTTTTGGGATATTTGCTGTTGGCGGCCCTAGGCCTACCCACACAAGTGAGGTACCATTTTTATCGGGAGACTTGAGTGAACGCTCAGTGGAAGGAAATTTTTGGCTCCTCTCAGATTCCAGAACTTTCTATCACGCAAATGTGAGAAAAAAGTGGGGTTTTTTTGCCACATTTTGAGGTTTGCACAGGATTCTCTCAGCTCTGTTTTCTTTGGGAAAATGTGATGTGTCCACGTTGTGGTTTGGTGCATTTCCTGTAGCACGCACTAGGCCTACCCACAGACTCCCCTAGGTGTCTAATTCAAAAAAATGCACAGGTTTGGTAGGTTTCCCAGGTGCTGTCTGAGCTAGAGGCCAAAATCCACAGCTGGAACTTTGCAAAAAACAGCTCCATTTTCTTTGGGAAAATGTGATGTATCCATGGTGTGTTTTGGGGTATTTGCTGTTGGCGGCACTATACCTACCCACACAAGTGAGGTACAATTTTTATCGGGAGATTTGAGTGAACGCTCGGTGGAGGGAAATTTGTGGCTCCTCTCAGATTCCAGAACTTTCTGTCACCGAAATGTGAGAAAAAAGTCTTTTTTTTGCCAGATTTTGAGGATTGCACAGGATTCTAGGTAACATAACCTGGTGACAGCCCCACAAGGAGTAGCTGGAGGAATGGACTCTGGTAAGACAAATCTTAATTATTACATCCCCCACCCTACCTGCATGCTATCACATACCCCCACCCTCACCCTCACCCCCTGCACCCCAACTCCTCACATATGTCCCAACATCACAAACCAACCATCCTAACACCAAGCCCTGCATGCAACAACAAAGCATGGACATCCATCACTAAAGCATGCCCACTGCACATACCCATACAACCCCATAAACCATCATCACACAAGGTCCCACACAGGAATGCAAGCACTGGGGTACACGGTCACCATGACACACACAGAGGTAATAACCATTCTTTTATACCCCTTCAGGACCCCTACCCAAAGTCACCGGACAGGAGGGTCCAGAGATGTCCACACCACCAACAGAAGAGGCCCACAGTGATGACAGCACCTCTGTCCAACTGGATCTAGATGACCAGCCTGGCCCATCGGGGACCTCGGGACAGTCGGTTCCCCTCACACTGGCACAGGCCACCACAGACCTTCCCCCCTCTGGAAACACCAGCAAAGCACCCACCCAGTGGGCCCATACCTCCGTCCCCAGGACACGTCAATCAGCTGTGTGTCCACGACTACAGGGAACCCAGGATAACCCACCACCCCAACAACAACAGGGACCTGGGGGCAGTGGTAGTGGATGGAGGCCCAGGAATACAGGGGAACTGGGAGGGCTGCTGTGCGACAGGGGGCGGACAGGCCAAGGGAACCCACTCTCCACGAGGCACTCTCCTCCATCATGGGAGCCTACCACCACTCCCAGGAGACGATGGCAACGGTACTGGCCAAGTTTCAGGAGACCCAGCGCCTGCAGGAGGAACAGTATTTGGGCTTCAGGGAGGAACTCAGAACCATCAGCTCCACCCTGGGCACCATCGTAGGGGTGCTGAAGGAAGTACTCAACACAAGGAGGGACACTGTGGCACTACAAGGGGCCCCTGACACTAGCATGGACGATAAACTGCCCACCACCTCCGCCGGCGCTAGTGGACAGGACACCCGCCACAGGACCACCACACCAGCACCCCATCCCCTGCAGAGGGAGAGAACCACCCCGCAAACGGTCCCTGAGATCCAGGACAAAGACAGGGCACGATGCCAAGACCCCCGCCAAGAAATGAGACCACCCTGATTGTCAGCCTACTGTCCCACTTTGTCACCCTGTCCATACTTAAACTGCCCCAGCTCCACTTCCTATGCCCATTTGGGCAATGCACCTGTGAGACTAATAGACTGGACTCTGCCATGGACATTCCTCCGCCATCACCCCTCACCATTTCACTACCCGTCCAATATTGAGCACTAAAATAAACACACTTAAAGCACAAAACAATCTGGAGTCTGTCTGTGATTTCGAAATAGTGTATTATCAATTGCAGTGATAAAATGCTCTTTCAACTATAATGTCAACATACCTATGTCACACAGCTCTAGTCCATGAGGAATCTAAGCAGATGTCACACAGTAGGACCCACATCTGTGAAATCGTAAGGGAAAGTGACAACTCAGTGACCATACACTGGCTGAAAACGACAGACAGTAGAGAGGTAGTAGTGTTAAAGCACATGTAGTAGGCAGGTCTGTACTCTTACCTGTGTCTCACTGGAAATATTGCTGGATCACTGAGTCCCTGTTGTTCACCACCATCTGGATCATCCTCCTGCAGAAAAGGCACCTGCAGTCGCAAAGCCAAGTTGTGAAGCATATAGCAGGCCACGATGATCTGGCACACCTTCTTTGGTGAGTAGAATAGGGATCCACCTGTCATATGGAGGCACCTGAACCTTGTCCTCAGGAGGCCGAAGGCCCGCTCGATCACCCTCCTAGTTCGCCCATGGGCCTCATTGTAGCGTTCCTCTGCCCTTGTCCTGGGATTCCTCACTGGGGTCAGTAGCCATGACAGGTTGGGGTAACCAGAGTCACCTGCAAATGGTGAGGGACAACTGTTAGACTCGCACTAACCTGGAGGGATATCCCCAGACCCAGACAACCATTCCCACTGACTTGCCTCCAGGTGCTCACCTAATAGCCACACACGGTGCCTCTGGAGTTGACCCATCACATAAGGGATGCTGCTATTACACAGGATGTAGGCGTCATGCACTGAGCCAGGGAACTTGACATTCACATGGGAGATGTACTGGTCTGCCAAACATACCATCTGTACATTCATAGAATGATAACTCTTCCGGTTTCTGTACACCTGTTCACTCCTGTGGGGGGAGGGGGGGGGGCAAAGCCACATGGGTCCCATCAATGGCACCTATGATGTTGGGGATGTGTCCCAGGGCATAGAAATCACCTTTTACTGTAGGCAAATCCTCCACCTGAGGGAAAACGATGTAGCTCTGCATGTGTTTCACAAGGGCAGACAACACTTTGGACAATACGTTGGAAAACATAGGCTGGGACATCCCTGATGCTATGGCCACTGTTGTTTGAAAAGACCCACTTGAAAGGAAATGGAGCACTGACAGCACCTGCACTTGAGGGGGGATTCCTGTGGGATGGCGGATTGCTTACATCAGGTCTGGCTCCAACTGGGTACACAGTTCCTGGATTGTGGCACGGTCAAGCCTGTATGTGATAATCACATGTCGCTCCTCCATTATCGACAGATCCCCCAACGGTCGGTAAACCGGAGGATGCCGCCATGTCCTCACATGTCCCAGCGGACGGTGCCTATGAAGGACAACAGCGAGCACAGAGTCAAACAACTCAGTGGTACGTACCCACAGTTTACCCAGAACACCAATCATACACAAAAGGTGGCCTGTATGTGTGTTGAGTCTAGGCCTAGGTATGTGTGACGCAGTTGGAAATGAAGCCATGTGGGCCCCTGAAATGGCGGCTGCCTGACCTGTAAACTGGGACAATGGGATGTGAGGTAACTGCGCTGGCATTGTACACCGTTGCTATAGGCGGTCGAAGACCGCGGCGCAATGCTGCATTGGTTAACATTGGACCCTATGGGTCCCAGGAGCCAATGACGATGTAAGCCGGCGGTGACGGTACGCACCGCCGCGGACGTGACCACCATTTTCTATCTGTTCAATCACTCAATACCTGATCTTCGACAGGAGAGGACCTACACTGCAAGTGCTGCTGTGACCTCGGTCTGGAAGAGACAATGGCTCGAGTGTCTGGGGAAAGGGCCCCTGCCTTCACATCGGAGGAGTTGGAGAAGCTCGTGGATGGGGTCCTCCCCCAGTACACGCTACTCTACGGTCCTCCAGACAAACAGGTAAGTACACAGGGAGCATGTTGTATGGGCTATGCCTGTGTGGAGAGGGCTGGATGTAAGAAGGAAGGGGGGAGAGTGCTGCGTGCATGAAAGACGGTGAATGCATGTGCCACATGGCAAGGGTCGGGATGGGGGCCAATCACTTTGACGGAGCAGCTGGTAATAACTTCTCTTTTTCCCCTGTACATTTCATGTAGGTCAGCGCCCACCAGAAAAAAGATATTTGGCGTGCCATCGCCAAGGACGTCCGGACCCTGGGGGTCTACCACAGACGGAGCACCCACTGCCGGAAAAGATGGGAGGACATTCGCTGCTGGAGCAAGAAGACGGTGGAGGCTCAGCTGGGGATGGCCTCCCAACATGGGAGGGGTGCCCGTCGCACCATGACCCTCCTGATGTTCAGGATCCTGGCGGTGGCCTACCTGGAGTTGGATGGGCGCTTGAGGGCATCACAGCAGCCACAAGGGGGTGAGTACACTCTCATTCTGGTGACTTTGCGAACCGTGGAGGTGTATGGGGGTGGAGGTGGGCTGTGGGTTTCCCTAGGCCAGGGCGAGTTCCGTAGGCAAGGCCCCTCCATAAGGCAGGCCATGTCGCACCCCACCCCACCTCTGTAGAGTGGCAAGTACACCTACTCATGCCCCTGTGTCATCTATGTGTGCAGATGTCATCCATAGCCTTGTAGGCCATTTCCCAGGAATTGAACAGTGGACCCCAAGAGCACGGCGTAGTGCAGGGGGCTTCTGTGTCTGTCGTGTCCACCAACGGTAGCGGTAATGCATGCACTCAACATGTCTTTCTTCTGTCTTCCCCCACTTTTTGTGGTCCCCCTGTTCTTGTGTGCATTAGCCTCATCAGGCGGAGGAGCAGTGGCACCGGAGCACGAGGGAGCTGCATCTCACATGGTCCTGGAGGGCGAGACTACGGACTGAGAGTTCACCAGTGGGACGGAGGGCGAGGGGAGCTCCACGGCGGGGACAGGAGCCGACACCAGCGACACAGACTCGTCCTCTGATGGGAGCTCCCTTGTGGTGGCGGCAACATCTCTGCCCCCCGCATCTACAGGTACAGCCGCCACCCCCCCTACCAGCACCGCCCTCCCAGCAGCCCCTCAGCCTTTGCCCTGTGCCCGCTCACCCAGGAGGGTGGGCATCACCTTCGCCCCAGGCACCTCAGGCCCTTCCCCCGTCACCCCTGCTGCCCACAGTGAGGAGGCCATTGACCTCCTCAGTTCCCTCACTGTTGGGCAGTCTACCATTTTGAATGTCATCCAGGGTGTAGAGAGGCAGTTGCAACAAACCAATGCATTCCTGGAGGGCATTCATTCTGGTCAGGCGGCCCTTCAGCGAGCTTTTCAGATTCTGGCCTCAGCACTGATGGCGGCCATTGTCCCCGTCTCTAGCCTCCTCCTTCCAACTTCCTCCACCCAGACCCAATCCCCTGTACCTCAGCCTATCCCAAGCACACCTACAGACCAACATGCACACACCTCAACACACAAGGGAAGCTCAGGAAAACATAAGCACCACACATCCTACAGGCACTCATCAGGCAAGTATCAGACACATGCAGACACACCAACATCCACTGCCTCCACTGCCTCCACTGTGTCCCCCTCCTCCTCGTCTCCCTCCTCCCTCCCAGTCTCGTCTACACTCACACCTGCATGCACTACCTCTAAAGCCACTACGTCCCTCTCCAGCACACCCACCACCACACCCCGCTCACGTGCAGTCACCACCCCACTACCATTCACACGTCCCGTGTCCTCTCCCAGTGTGTCTGTGACGCCCCCTCCCAAGATACACAAACGCAGGCACACACCCACCCAACAGCCTTCCACCTCACGACAGCCTCCAGCGCATGCACCTTCACCCAAAGTCACCAAACGTACACCTCCTAAAGCCACCACCTCTTCCTCCACTCCCAAACCCCCTCCAGCTACATGTCCCAGTGTGTCCAAAAAACTTTTCCTGTCCAACCTTGACCTCTTTCCCACACCTCCCCCACCCCGTCCGTCTCATAGGTCCCGAACTAGCACCTCAGCCACAACATCTCCGGGACCAGTGGTGCCTGCAGTCACCGGAATCTGGAGTGCACTGGCCACCAGGGCAGCCAGTGTGGCACGGAGCCACAGCAGACAGTCCCCCACCTGTGAAACATCAGAAGTTGGCCAGTGCCGGGCGGGAGAGGAGGAAGACTCCAGCCACCAAAGACGCTCCCAGGGGTCCCGGTGGGAGTATGGAGTCAGCTGTGACACCTTCCAAGGTGGGGAAGGGCCACAAGAAACCCGGCAAGTCTGGGAAGAGCAGCACGGCGGAGAAGACCGCCATCATCCCCGATGCCCAGGAGCCCACCTCCAGCACAAGCCCAGCTGCCCAGGACAGGACCGCCAGCACTAGCCCAGCTGCCCAGGAGACCACCGCCAGCACCAGCCCACCTGCCCAGGAGGCCACCGCCAGCACCAGCCCAGCTGCCCAGGAGGCCACCACCAGCACAGCTGCCCAGGAGGCCACCGCCAGCACTAGCCCGGCTGGGCCTTGAAGTATCGCTAGCAAAAGCCCCGCTGGGCCATGAAGGACCGCCAGCAAAAGCCCCGCTGGGCCATGAAGGAGCGCCAGCAGCTGAGACCCTGCAATGGAAACCACCATCTCAAGCACCGCTGAACAGGGCACCGCCGTCTCAAGCACCGCTGCACAGGGCACAGCCATCTCAAGCACTGCTGCACAGGGCACCGCCATCTCAAGCACCGCTGCACAGGGCACCGCCGTCTCAAGCACCGCTGAACAGGGCACCGCCGTCTCAAGCACCGCTGAACAGGGCACCACCGTCTCAAGCACCGCTGGCCCATGAGCGGCAAGGCCACTGACGCAACTGAGTCCGTCACGGGGTGAATGATGCACTCTGGGCACCAAGCCCCCTCGAGAACCAGTGGAGAAAAGCATCCACTACAACACTCCTTGGCAGGATGAAGCACTCTGGGCACCAAGCCCCCTCCAGAACCAGTGGAGAAAAGCATCCACTACACCAATCCTTGGCAGGAAGAAGCACTCTGGGCACCAAGCCCCCTCCAGAACCAGTGGAGAAAAGCATCCACTACACTAATCCTTGGCAGGATGAAGCACTCTGGGCACCAAGCCCCCTCCAGAACCAGTGGAGAAAAGCATCCACTACCCCAATCCTTGGCAGGATGAAGCACTCTGGGCACCATGCCCCCTCCAGACCCAGTGGAGGCTGTCATACACTTTTGAGGCTGTGGCTTTGCACTCCCCAGGATATGGCAGTGGACAAACCACCCACTGTAGAGACTTGAGAGACTGTGGCTTTGCACTCCCCAGGATATGGCAGTGGGCAAACCACCCACTGTAGAGACTTGAGAGACTGTGGCTTTGCACTCCCCAGGATTGAACAGTGGGCATGTGGCCCCCTCGTGGATTTGGCATTGTGCACTCAAGCGGCTGAGGTGCCCCCCCTTTCCCTCCCCCTGAGGTACCTGTTTAGTTGCTGTCTGATGCCCCTGCAGTGTTCTCTCCGTCATGGTCGGGGATCTTGTGTGGGCCTCGCCCATACCGTGTGGTCCCAGAGTTCCACGGACTTTCTTAGCGCACTACCTGGACTACTATGCTTGGTATATATTATGTACATGGTGTATATATATATTTCTGCCTACTTGCTTTTAATATATTACAATGGTTACACTCATTTTCTATTGTCTTTGCATTCTTCTAGGGGGTTTGGGGGGTGTAACTGTGATGTATTGATATACATTAGTGTATGTGTTGTAGTGGGTGGGGGTGGGGGTGTTGTTTGTGTGTGTCCCTGTTTTTTGCCTCCCCTGTGTCGTAGGTGCAGTACTCACCGGGGTCTTCGCCACCGGCGTTCGTGCTCCTGGTAGAGGAGCAGGAAGACTATTGCAGGGAGAATTTGGAGTTCCTGGTCCATGGCATCCTCGTTCCTCGTGGGGTGTGTAGAGGTGAGCGTTTTCCCTTTGGGATTCCTGTTTCCGCCATGTTTTTATCCGCTGTGAATCCGCCCAGAAAAGGCGTCATAATAGTGTGTGCTGCACATTGTCTCCTGTCTGTCTGTTGGCGGTGACCGCCGCGCTGTTTGTTTGTACCGCCGTGGCGGTCGGAGTGTTAAAGTGGCTGTCTTTGTTGGCGGTTTCCGCCACAGTCGTAATGGCAAATTTTTTACCGCCGGCCTGTTGGCGGTCTTACTGCCGCTTTAACACCGACCGCCAGGGTTGTAATGACCACCCAGGTGCCGGCTGAGCTAGAGGCCAAAATCCACATGTAGGGACTTTGCAAAAAACAGCTCTGTTTTCTTTGGGAAAACGTGATGTGTCCACATTGAGTTTTGGTGCATTTCCTGTCGCAGGCACTAGGCCTACCCACACAAGTGAGGTATTATTTATTATAGGAAGACTTGTGGGAATGATGGATGGCAGGAAATTTGTGTCTCCTCTCATATTCGAGAACTTTCTGTCAGGCAAATGTGAGGAAACATTTTTTTTGTTGGCCAAATTGTGAGGTTTGCACTGCATTCTGGGTAAGAGAACCTGGTGAGAGCCCCATAAGTCACCCAATCTTGGATTACCCTAGGTGTCTACTTTTAAAAAATGCACCGGTTTGTAAGGTTTCCCTAGGTGCCGGCTGAACTAGCAGCATAAATCCACAGCTAGGCACTTTACAAAAAACAGCTCTGTTTTCTTTGGGAAAATGTGATGTGTCCGCATTGTGTTTTGGGGCATTTCCTGTCGCGGACACTAGGCCCACCCACACAAGTGAGGTACCATTTTTATTGGGAGACCTGTGGGAACGCTGGATGGAAGTAAATTTGTGGCTCCTCTCAGATTGCAGAACTTTCTGTCACCGAAATGTGAGGAAAAAGTGTTTTTTTGCTAAATTTTGACGTTTGCACAGGCTTCTGGGTAACAGAACCTGGTGAGAGCCCCACAACTCACCCCATCTGGGATTCCCCTAGGTGTCTTTTTCTAAAAATGCACAGATTTGGTAGGTTTCCCAGGTGCCGGCTGAGCTACAAGCTAAAATCCACAGCTGGCACTTTGCAAAAAACAGCTCCATTTTCTTTGGGAAAATGTGATGTATCCATGGTGTGTTTTGGGGTATTTGCTGTTGGCAGCACTACGCCTACCAACACAAGTGAGGTACCATTTTAATCGGGAGACTTGAGTGAACGCTCGGTGGAGAGAAATTTGTGGCTCCTCTCAGATTCCAGAACTTTCTGCCACCGAAATGTGAGAAAAAAGTGGTTTTTTTTTTGCCAGATTTTGAGGATTGCACAGGATTCTAGGTAACAGAACCTTGTGAGAGACCCACAAGTCACCACATCTTGGATTCCCCTAGGGGTCTACTTTTTAAAAATGCACAGGTTTGGTAGGTTTCCCCAGGTGCCGGCTGAGCTAGAGGCCAAAATCCATAGCTAGGCACTTTGCCTATAATAGTTCTGTTTTCTTTCAAAAAATGTGATGTGTCCACATTGTGTTTTGGGGCATTTCCTGTCACAGGCACTAGGCCTACCCACACAAGTGAGGTATTATTTATTATCGGAAGACTTGTGGGAACGCTGGATGGAAGGAAATTTGTGGCTTCTCTGATTCCAAAACTTTCTGTCACTGAAATGTGAGGAAAAAGTGCTTTTGTTTGCCAGATTTTGAGGATTGTAGAGGATTCTAAGAAACAGAACCTGGTGAGAGCCCCACAAGTCACTCCATCTTGGATTCTCCTAGGTGTCTACTTTTTAAAAATGCACAGGTTTGGTAGGTTTCCCCAGGTGCTGGCTGAGCTAGAGGCCAAAATCCATAGCTAAGCACTTTGCAAATGATAGTTCTGTTTTCATTGGGAAAATGTTCTGTGTCAACGTCGTGTTTTGGGGCATTTCGTGTCGCGGGCACTAGACCTGCCCACACAAGCGATGTACCATTTTTATCGGGATACGTGAGGGAACACTGGGTGGAAGAAAATGTGTGGCTCCTCTCAGATTCCAGAAATTTCTGTCACCGAAATGGGAGGAAAAAGTATTTTTTTGCTAAATTTTGAAGTTTGCACAGGCTTCTGGGTAACAGAACCTGGTGAGAGCCCCACAACTCACCCCATCTGGGATTCCCCTAGGTGTCTATTTCTAAAAAATGCACAGGTTTGGTAGGTTTCCCAGGTGCCGGCTGAGCTACAAGACAAAATCCACAGCTGGCACTTTGCAAAAAACAGCTCCATTTTCTTTGGAAAAATGTGATGTATCCATGGTGTGTTTTGGGGTATTTGCTGTTGGCACAGCACTACGCCTACCCACACAAGTAAGGTACCATTTTAATCGGGAGACTTGAGTGAACGCTCAGTGGAGGGAAATTTGTGGCTCCTCTCAGATTCCAGAACTTTCTGCCACCGAAATGTGAGAAAAAAGTGTTTGTTTTTTTGCCAGATTTTGAGAATTGCATAGGATTCTAGGTAACAGAACCTTGTGAGAGACCCACAAGTCACCACATCTTGGATTCCCCTAGGGGTCTACTGTTTAAAAATGCACAGGTTTGGTAGGTTTCCCCAGGTGCCGGCTGAGCTAGAGGCCAAAATCCATAGCTAGGCACTTTGCAAATAATAGTTCTGTTTTCTTTCGAAAAATGTGATGTGTCCACATTGTGTTTTGGGGCATTTCCTGTCACAGGCTCTAGGCCTACCCACACAAGTGAGGTATTATTTATTATCGGAAGACTTGTGGGAACGCTGGATGGAAGGACATTTGTGGCTTCTCTGATTCCAGAACTTTCTGTCACTGAAATGTGAGGAAAAAGTGCTTTTGTTTGCCAGATTTTGAGGATTGTAGAGGATTCTAAGAAACAGAACCTGGTGAGAGCCCCACAAGTCTCTCCATCTTGGATTCTCCTAGGTGTCTACTTTTTAAAAATGCACAGGTTTGGTAGGTTTCCCCAGGTGCTGGCTGAGCAAGAGGCCAAAATCCATAGCTAAGCACTTTGCAAATGATAGTTCTGTTTTCTTTGGGAAAATGTTCTGTGTCAACGTCGTGTTTTGGGGCATTTTCTGTTGCCGGCACTAGACCTGCCCACACAAGCGATGTACCATTTTTATCGGGATACGTGAGGGAACGCTGGGTGGAAGAAAATTTGTGGCTCCTCTCAGATTCCAGAACTTTCTGTCACCGAAATGGGAGAAAAAAGTGGTTTTGTTTTGCCAAATTTAGAGGTGTGCACAGGACTCTGGGTAACAGAACCTGGTGAGAGCCCCACAAGTCACCCAATCTTGGATTCCCCTAGGTGTCTACTTTTTAAAAATGCACAGGTTTGGTAGGTTTCCCTAGGTGCCGGCTGAACTAGAGGCCAAAATCCACAGCTAGGCACTTTATAAAAAACAGCTCTGTTTTCTTTGGGAAAATATGATGTGTCCACGTTGTGTTTTGGGGCATTTCCTGTCGCGGAGACTAGGCCCACCCACACAAGTGAGGTACCATTTTGATCGGGAGACCTCAGCGAACGCTGGATGGAAGTAAGTTTGTGGCTCCTTTCAGATTCCAGAACTTTCTGTCACTGAAATGTGAGGGAAAAGTGTTTTTTTGCCAAATTTTGAGGTTTGCACAGGCTTCTGGGTAACAGAACCTGGTGAGAGCCCCACAACTCACCCAATCTGGGATTCCCCTAGGTGTCTATTTCTAAAAAATGCACAGGTTTGGTAGGTTTCCCAGGTGGCGGCTGAGCTAGAGGCCAAAATCCACAGCTGGCACTTTGCAAAAAACAGCTCCGTTATCTTTGGGAACATGTAAAGTATCCATGTTGTATTTTGGGTTTTTTGCTGTTGGCAGCACTAGGCCTACCCACACAAGTGAGGTACCATTGTTATCGGGAGACTCGAGTGAACGCTCAGTGGAAGGACATTTTTGGCTCCTCTCTGATTCCAGAACTTTCTGTCACGAAAATGTGAGAAAAAAGTGGGTTGTTTTTTTTTGCCAAATTTTGAGGTTTGCACAGGCTTCTGGGTAACAGAACCTGGTGAGAGCCCCACAACTCACCCAATCTGGGATTCCCCTAGGTGTCTATTTCTAAAAAATGCACAGGTTTGGTAGGTTTCCCAGGTGGCGGCTGAGCTAGAGGCCAAAATCCACAGCTGGCACTTTGCAAAAAACAGCTCCGTTATCTTCGGGAACATGTGAAGTATCCATGTTGTATTTTGGGTTTTTTGCTGTTGGCAGCACTAGGCCTACCCACACAAGTGAGGTACCATTGTTATCGGGAGACTCGAGTGAACGCTCAGTGGAAGGACATTTTTGGCTCCTCTCTGATTCCAGAACTTTCTGTCACGAAAATGTGAGAAAAAAGTGGGTTGGTTTTTTTTGCCACATTTTGAGGTTTGCACAGGATTCTCTCGGCTCTGTTTTCTTTGGGAAAATGTGTTGTGTCCACTTTGTGGTTTGGTGCATTTCCTGTAGCACGCACTAGGTCTACCCACACATTCCCCTAGGTGTCTAATTCTAAAACATGGACAGGTTTGGTAGGTTTCCCAGGTGCCGGCTGAGCTAGAAGCCAAAATCCACAGCTAGGCACTTTGCAAATGACAGTTCTGTTTTCTTTGGGAAAATGTGCTGTGTCAACGTTGTGTTTTGGGGCATTTCCTGTCACAGGCACTAGGACTACTTACACAAGTGAGGTATTATTTATTATCGGAAAACCTTTGGGAACGTTGGATGGAAGGAAATTTGTGGCTCCCCTCAGATTCCAGAACTTTCTGTCACCGAAATGTGAGGGAAAAGTGTTTTTTTGGGCCACTGTTTGAGGTTTGCACAGGATTCTGAGTAAAAGAACCTGGTGAGAGCCCCACAAGTCACCCCATCGTGGATTCCCCTAGGTGTCTACTTTTCGAAAATGCACAGGTTTGGTAGGTTTCCCTAGGTGCCGGCTGAGGTAGAGGCCAAAATCCACAGCTAGGCACTTTGCAAAATACAGCTCCGCTTTCTTTGGGAAAATGTGACGTGTCCACGTTGTGTTTTTGGGCATTTCCTCTTGCGGGCACTAGACCTTCCCACACAACCGAGTTACCATTTTTATTGGGAGACTTGGGGGAACACTGGGTGGAAGTAAATGTGTGGCTCCTACCAGATTCCAGAACTTTCTGTCACCGAACTGTGAGGAAAAAGTGTTTTTCTGCCAAATTGTGGGGTTAGCACAGGATTCTGAGCAATAGAACCTGGTGAGAGCTCCACAAGTCACCACATTGTGGATACGCCTAGGTGTCTATTTTTCAAAAATGCACAAGTTTGGTAGATTTCCCTAGGTACCGGCTGAGCTAGAGGCCAAAATCCACAGCTAGGCACTTTGCAAAAAACAGCTCTGTTTTATTTGGGAAAATGTGATGTTTTGCGGCATTTCCTGTGGCGGACACTAGGCCCACCCACACAAGTAAGGTATTATTTTTATCGGGAGACCTAGGGGAACGCTGGATGGAAGTAAATTTGTGGCTCCTCTCATATTCCAGAACTTTCTGTCACGGAAATGTGAGAAAACATGTTTTTTTTGCCAAATGTTGAGGTTTGCACAGGCTTCTGGGTAACAGAACCTGGTGAGAACCCCACAAGTCACCCCATCTGGGATTCCCCTAGGTGTCTACTTCTAAAAAATGCACAGGTTTGGTAGGTTTCCCAGGTGCCGGCTGAGCTAGAGGCCAAAATCCACAGCTAGGCACTTTGCAAAAAACAGCTCAGTTTTCTTTGCGAAAATGTGATGTGCTCATGTTGTGTTTTTGGGTCTTTCCTGTTGGCAGCACTAGGCCTACTGACACAAGTGAGGAACCATTTTTATCGGAAGACTTGAGGGAATGCTGCGTGGAAGGAAATTTGTGTCTCCTCTCAGATTGCAGAACTTTCTGTCACCGAAATGTGAGGAAAAAGTGTTTTTTTGCCAGATTTTGAAGTTTGCACAGGCTTCTGGGTAACAGAACCTGGTGAGAGCCCCACAAGTCACCCCATCTGGGATTTCCCTAGGTGTCCACTTCTAAAAAAAATACACAGATTTGGTAGGTTTCCTAGGTGCAGGCTGAGCTAGAGGTCAAAATCCACAGCTATGCACTTTGCAAAAAACTGCTCTGTTTTCTTGGGGAAAATGTGATGTGTCCATGTTGTGTTTTGAGGTATTTCCTGTTGGTGGCACTAGGCCTACTGACACAAGTGAGGAACCATTTTTATCGGAAGACTTGAGGGAATGCTGCGTGGAAGGAAATTTGTGTCTCCTCTCAGATTCCAGAACTTTCTGTCAATAAAATTTGAGAAAAAGTGTTTTTTTTGCCAAATTTTAAGGTGTGCACAGGATTCTGGGTAACAGAACCTGGCGAGAGCCCCACAAGTCACCCTATCTTGGATTCCTCTAAGTATCTACTTTCAAAAAATGCACAGGTTTGGTAGGTTTCCCTGGGAGCCGGCTGAGGTAGAGGCCAAAATCCACTGCTAGGCACTTTGCAAAAAACAGCTGTTTTCTTTGGGAAAATGTGATGTATCCACGTTGTGTTTTGGGGCAGTTCCTGTCGCTGGCACTAGACCTACCCACACAAGCAAGGTACAATTTTTATCGGGAGACTTGGGGAAGCACTGGGTGGAAGTAAATTTGTGGCTCCTCTCAGATTCAAGAACTTTCTGTCACCGAAATGAGAGGAAAAAGTGTTTTTTTGCCAGATTTTGAAGTTTGCACAGGTTTCTGGGTAATAGAACCTGGTGAGAGCCCCACAAGACACCCTCTCTTGGATTCCCCTAGGTGTCTACTTTTAAAAAATGCACAGGTTTGCTAGGTTTCCCTAGAGCCGGCTGAGGTAAAGGCCAAAATCCACAGCTAGGCACTTTGCAAAAAACAGCTCCGTTTTCTTTTGGAAAATGTGATGTGTCCACGTTGTGTTTTGGGGCATTTCCTGTCGCAGGCACTAGTCCTACCAACCCAAATGAGGTATGATTTTTATCGGGAGACTTGGGGGAATGCTGGGTGGAAGGAAATTTGTGGCTGCTCTCAGATTGCAGAACTTTCTGTCACCGAAATGTGAGGAAAAAGTGTTTTTTTGCCAGATTTTGAAGTTTGCACAGGCTTCTGGGTAACAGAACCTGGTGAGAGCCCCACAAGTCACCCCATCTGGGATTTCCCTAGGTGTCCACTTCTAAAAAAATACACAGATTTGGTAGGTTTCCTAGGTGCAGGCTGAGCTAGAGGCCAAAATCCACAGCTATGCACTTTGCAAAAAACTGCTCTGTTTTCTTGGGGAAAATGTGATGTGTCCATGTTGTGTTTTGAGGTATTTCCTGTTGGTGGCACTAGGCCTACCCTCACAAGTGAGGAACCATTTTTATTGGGAGACTTGAGGGAACGCTGGATGGAAGGAAATTTGTGGCTCCTCTCAGTTTCTAGAACTTTCTGTCACCGAAATGTGAGGAAAAAGTGTTTTTGTTTACCATATTTTGAGGATTATACAGCATTCTGGGTAACAGAACCTGGTGAGAGCCCCACAAGTCACCCACAACGCCAGCGGAATTACCTCATTTTTACTTGTCTCTCTTCACAGGTCAAGTAGCTGCCATTTCAGGGGGGCACAGGCCATGGCACCTAACTGCGTCACAGAAGACACTGGCACATCAACTGACTCTCAAATTCACATACTGTTTCTGTAAAGAAAGAAATGCATTTTGTTTTAACATATGTGTGACTATGACCCTCTGCTCACTGTTTTTCTCCCTAGATTTCAACCGCTGAGGATGAAAGGAGATGGAGACATCCGCCGTGTACAGACCCCTGGTGGACCTGGTGACAATGGAGGACAGGCACATTATCCTGACCTACAGACTTGATAGGGCCACAATCCAACAACTGTGTGCCCAATTGGAGCCAGAGCTGATTTCAGCTATCTGCCAGCCCACAGGTATCCCCCCTCTAGTGCAGGTCCTGTCAGTGCTCCATTTCCTGGCAAGTGGGTCCTTCCAAGCGACAGTGGCCATGGCATCAGGGATGTCTCAGCCAATGTTCTCCAACGTGCTGGCCAGGGTGTTGTCTGCCCTGCTGAAACACATGTGCAGCTACATCGTATTCCCCCAGGTGGATGATTTGGCCACAGTGAAGGCTGACTTTAGTGCCCTTGGACATATCCCCAACATCATTGGTGCCATTGATGGTACACATAGTGCATTTGTACCCCCCCCAACCCCCCGGAGAAATGAGCAAGAGTTCCGGAATAGTAAAATCTTTCACTCACTGAATGTGTAGATGGTGTGTTTGGTGGACCAGTACATCTCCCATGTGAATGCCAAGTATCCTAGCTCTGTGCATGATGCCTTTATCTTGAGGAATAGCAGCATTCCATATGTGATGTCGCAACTCCAGAGGCACCGGGTGTGGCTATTAGGTGAGCTCATGGTCCCCACCCAGTTGATGTAGGTATATGGGTGTGGGTTTGGCCCTAAGGGTGAGTGTCTGGCTAACAGGTATCCCTCAATATTTGCAGGTGACTCTAGTTACCCCAACCTCTCATGGTTAATGACCCCAGTGCGAAATGCCAGGACAAGGGCAGAGAAACGTTACAATGAGGCACATGGGCGAAGAAGGAGGACATTTGAAAGAACCTTTAGTCTCCTGAACGCCAGATTCCGGTGCCTCCATCTAACAGGTGGATCCCTATACTACTCACCCAAGAAGGTGTGCCAGATCATCATTGCATGTTGCACAACCTGGCCTTGAGACGCCAGGTGCCTTTTCTCCAGGAGGATGAGCCTGGAGATGGTCTTGTGGCAGATGTGGAGCCTGTGGACAGTGACGAAGAGGAGGCAGAGGAAGAAGATGTGGACAACAGACGTACACTCATTCAACAGTACTTCCAGTGAAACACAGGTAAGACACTAATTTTAACTTTCATTGCATTGATGTTTTTGACATTGAACATGGCAGCCCAATTTCCCTATGTCTATGGCCACTTACTGTACCCTTTGGCATATCTATTTTCAGATCTCTGTGCCCCACTCTGGCTCCTGGTGTGTTTACTGCTGCCCACTACAGGTTATAGCTATGTTACTATTACAGTAGATTAGAAATGCAATGTTTACAGCTTGTTAAACGAATACATAGTTGTTGGATTTTTTTGCTTATGCAGGGTCATCCTCATTCTTTTTGCCTCCTGCCTCCTATTTTTTTCTGACCTGTTGCTGTTGGCTTTTGAACTCTGAGCACTTTACCACCGCTAACCAGTGCTAAAGTGCATATGCTCTCTGTGTAAATTGTATTGTTGATTGGTTTATCCATGATTGGCATATTTGATTTACTAGTAAGTCCCTAGTAAAGTGCACTGGAGGTTCCAGGGCCTATAAATCAAATGCTACTAGTGGGCCTGCAGCACTGGTGGTGCCACCCACATAAGTAGCTCTGTAATCATGTCTCAGACCGGCCACTGCAGTGTCTGTATGTGCAGTTCTAACAGTAAATTCGACTTGGCAAGTGTACCTACTTGCCAGGCCTATACCTTCCCTTTTCTTACATGTCAGACACCCCTAAGGTAGGCCCTAGGTAGCCCCAAGGGCAGGGTGCAGTGTATGGTTAAGGTAGGACATATAGTAATGTGCTTTATATGTCCTTACAGTGAAATATTTCCAAATTTGTTTTTCACTGTTGCAAGGCCTGTCCCTCTCATAGGTTAACATGGGTGCTACATTTAAATCTGATTAAAGTGTGAATTCCCTTTGGGAGCGGATGGACATGTGGAGTTTGGGGTCTCTGAGCTCACAATTTAAAAATACATCTTTTAGTAAAGTTTATTTTAAGATTGTGTGTTTGAAAATGGCACTTTTAGAAAGTGAGCATTTTCTTGCTTATACCATTTCTGTGACTCTGCCTGTTTGTGGATTCCCTGTCTGGGTCAGTTTGACAGTTGGGCTGGTTGCACCTCACACTAGACAGTGACACAAAGGGAGCTGGGGTGTAGTCTGCATTACCTGATGAGCCATCTGTGCTAGGAGGGAGGGGAGGAGTGGTCACTTACACCTGAAAGGGCTCTGCCTGTCCCCACACAATGCCGTCTCCGACCCCCTGGTGAGTGTCTGAGGCCTGGCCTGGGAAAGGCAGGATTTCACATTCAAAAGAGACTTTACATTGAAGTAGGCCTACTTCAAAGGAGAAATGTTGAATAAGAACGGCACCCAAAACCACAGACTTTAGAACACTTCTGGAAACAAGAGGAACCTCTGCCTGGAGAAGAGCTGAGGAGAAGTGCTGCCCTGCCTGTGACTGTGCTTTGTGAAGCTATCCTGCAGTTGCTGCTTCTGCGAGAGTAAGAGGGCAAAGACTGGACTTTGTGTGCCTTCCATGTTGTGAAGAAATCTCCAAGGGCTTGATTTAGAGCTTGCCTCCTGTTGTTTGAAGTCTCAGGGACAGCATAGACTTCTCTCTGCCAGCACCTGGAGTTTCTGGAGAGACTCCTGCTCTGACAAGTGGTGCCCTATCCAGTCCCTGGGTCCTTGAAAGGAAAGCTGGTAGAAATCCAAGGAAATCGACTTCGGACGACTTCGGACCGACACTGCTACTGAATCCGGTGGCACCGCCTGCATCCGACTCCGTGATCTTCGCTGGAATGCGAAGACCTTCGCAGGCCCGACGCCGCTGCAGCCCTGCTGAAGTCAGCGACTCTGTGGAAGTTGCCGCACCACGTCGTGACCGACCTGGCTTGAAGTGCTTGGATTCAATATTTTGCACAGACGCCGCAATCCCCGACTTCGCGCATCGACTTGTTTTCACTCTTCCCCAAAGGTACTGTACTTGGGGGTCTACACGACTCCGTGTCTGGCGCTGCTGGTGTCGGCTTGTTGGGAACGACTCCGTCATGACGCCGTGTTAACACCTTATCAAAGCATTTTGTGTTTCTAAGCGCTATTTTTGAGTTTAATCTTAAAAAATTCAAAACTTGACTTGTGTATGTCGGATTTTTTTTGTTTTGGTCTTGTTTTGTTTAGACAAATATTTCCTATTTCTCTAAACTGGTGTTGTGTCATTTTGTAGTTTTTCATTAAGTTACTGTGTGTGTTAGTACAAATACTTTACACCTAGCATTCTGAAGTTAAGCCTACTGCTCTGCCAAGCTACCAAGGGGGTAGTGCAGGGGTTAGCTAAGGGTGATTCTCTTTTACCCTGACTAGAGTGAGGGTCCTTGCTCGAACAGGGGGTAACCTGACTGTCAACCAAAGACCCCATTTCTAACCATATTTCAATGAATAGCTAATAAGTGGAGGGGGTATTGCAATGGCTGGGTTGCTGATGGAGGAAAGTCCAGGGTAGAGTCCAGTCTATTTGTTTATCACAGGTGCATTGTCCAAGGGGCATAGTAAGTGGAGCAATGACAGTTCAAGGTGGAGAGGGTGACAGTGTAGGGCAGAATGGTGACAATCAGAAGAGTCCTATTTCCTGGCGGGGGTCTTGGCAATGTTCTCTGGCTTCTGCCTGGATCGCAGGGACCGTTTGCAGGTTGGTTCTCCTTCTGCAGGGTGCTGGTGGCCTGTTGGTCCTGTGCCGGGGCCTCCTGTCCACTAGCGCCGGCAGAGGTGGAGGGCTGTTCTTCGGTGTGGCTAGTGTCAAGGGTCTGTTGGTGTGCCACTGCCTCCCTCATGGTGTTGGCCATGTCAGCCAGCACAGCTGCAAATATGACCAAGACGGTGTGGATGTGTTTCAGGTCCTCTCTGATCCCCAAGTAGTTTCCCTCCTGCAGCCGCTGGGTCTCCTTCAACTTGTACAGTATCTGGCCCAAGGTCTCCTGGGAATGGTGGTATGCTCCTAGGATTCCTGCAAGTGCCTCGTGAAGAGTGGGTTCCCTGGGCCTGTCCTCCCCCTGTCGCATAGCAGTCCCCCCAGCTTCCCTGTTGTCCTCTGCCTCTGTCCCCTGAACCGTGTGCCCACTGCCACTGACCCCAGGTTTTTGATTGCCTTGGGTTTGTGGGGTTGCCTGGGGTCCCTGTAGTGGTGGACACACTGCTGAGTGACGTGTCCTGGGGACAGAGGTATGGGCCAGCTGGGTGGGTGCTGTGCTGGTGTTTCCTGAGGGGGAGGCTCGGTGGTGGTTTGGGACTGTGGCAGGGTAACCGACTGTCCAGAGGTTCCTGATGGGCCGGATTGGTCATTGTGATCCAGGTGTGCACAGTTGCTGTCATCACTGTGGGCCTCTTCTGGGTGGGGGAGGGCTAGATGTTGGTAGCACCTCCTCTCCGGTGACGCTGAGTGGGGGTCCTGTGGGGATGTAAATGCAGTGTTATTGTATCTGCGTGTGCCATCTTGTGCATGGATATGTTTCCCCCTATGGTTGTTATTAGCAAGGCAGCTTTGGCGAGTTGTGATTTTGTTGGCTAAGTGATTGTCACTAGTGTGCATGCTGTGGTGATGGGTGTCAATGCAGGTCTGTGATGGGGGTCCATGCATTGGTGTTGCATGCAGGGCTTGGTATTGGGATGGGTGGGTTGTGATTGTGGGGTATATGTGAGGTGGTGGGGTGATGGGGTGAGGGTAGGGGTAGGTGTTTGTGATGGCATGCACGTAGGGGAGTGAAAGTAGTAAAGATTTGACTTACCAGAGTCCAGTCCTCCTGCTACTCCTGCGAGGCCCTCAGGAAGCTTGATCGCCAAGACCTCCTCCTCCCATGTTGTTAGTTGTGGGGAAGGAGGCGGGGGTCCACCACCAGTCCTTTGTACAACTACCTGGTGTCTTGCAACCATGGAACACACCTTCCCCCGTAGGTCGCTCCACCTCTTCCTGATGTCATCCCTTTTTCTTCGGTGTTGTCCCACGGCGTTGACTCTGTCCACGATTCTCCGCCATAGCTCCATCTTCCTAGCAATGGATGTCTGCTGCACCTGTGATCCAAATAGCTCTGTTTCTACCCGGATGATTTCCTCCACCATGACCCTTAGCTCCCTAGCTTAGCTGTGTGTCAGGTGTGTGTAGTTTGAATTGTCCAATGTGGTGCTTTTTTGTTAGTGGGTGAGTATTATGAGCGCAGAGGTATGTACCGCCAATGGTTTACCGCGGTTGAATGTCTGCCGAGGTGATTCGTTGGTCATGATGCTGTGGGCATATTTCTGTTGGCGTAACGGTGTGGGTTTTGGTACCACCAGTTTATCACTGACCTATAGGCTGGTGGACTTCTGTGTGTATCTGTATAGTGACGGATTTCTCTGTGTGGGTCATAAAATCCATAGCGGTATACCACCGCGGTGACGGTATGCCGGCGGCCGTCAGCACAGCGGTAGGCGGCATTTACCACCAATGTTGTAATGAGGGCCTTAGTAACTTTGCACCTAGCCTTCAGTAAATGAAGGTTAGACATGTAGGTGACCTATAAGTTACTTAAGTGCAGTGAAAATGGCTGTGAAATAGTGTGTGCGTTATTTCACTCGGGCTGCAGTGGCAGTCCTGAAGAAAGATTTGTCTGAGCACCTTATGGGTGGTGAATGAAATGCTGCAGCCCATAAGGACCTTCTGGAACCCCATTGCCCTGGGTACCTATGTACAATATACTAGGGACTTATAAGGGGGGTATAGTGACTAATGTGGTAAGTAGAGAGAGCATAAGCACTGGAGTTCTGGTTAGCAGAACTTCAGTGACACAGTTAAGTATACTCACAACACACACATTAGGCCACAAACTATGAGCACTGGAGTCTTGGCTAGCAGGATCCCAGTGAGACAGGCAAAACATACTGACAAACAGGCTGAAATTGGGGGTAACATGACGAGAAAGATGGTACTTTCCTACACACACACACCCCAAACGGGCGACAATATGGCTAATGTTGCCCAGGTGAGTCTTCATTGACTAAGTGGAAATATCTGGAGAGTCCATGTGCATTGGAGTGGTTACTCCCAGGTCTATGTTCCACTGTAAAGTCCACCGCCTGTAGGGAAATGGACCACCTCAATAATTTAAGGTTTTCACCTTTCATCTGTTTTACCCATCAGAGAGGTTTGTGGTCTGTCTGAACAATGAAGTGAGTCCCAAATAAGTATGGTCTCAACTTCTTCAGGGCTCAGACCACAGCAAAGACCTCCCTCTCTATGGCTGACCAATGCTTTTCTCTAGGGTCAACCTCCTACTGATAAAAGCAACAGGTTTATCTTGGCCCTCTGAGTTTAGTTATGATAACCCTGCCCCAACCCCCAGTTCAGAAGCATCTGTCTGGACAATGATTTTTTTGTTTAGTAATTTGGGCTTTTTAAGACAGGTGCAGTACACATAGCCTGCTTAAGCTCATCAAAAGCTTTTCTTCCACAATACCTTTTTAGGCATCTTTTTGGATGCGAGGTCATTACGAGGGGCAACAATGGAGCCATAGTTCTTAATGAACCTCTTGTAATACCCAATTGTAGGAGGCTGGCCTGGTTTGTAGTGGGTACTTTGGGTACTTACACATTACACCACGTCCAGTTATCCCTTGTTAGTGAATGTAGTAGTGTTCTAGCAGCTTAGGCTGATAGAGGTAGTTATAGCAGATCACCTTATGCTGAGCTAGGACACATGCAAAACCTATGCAATACCACTTATAGTTACACACTACTTATACACAAGTAAAGACAATACTCAGTGTTAACATATAAATATAAAGGTATTTATTTGGGTGACACAGTACCAAAAATATCTTAGAGACAATACTCCTTCTAGAGGTAAGTATTATACACAATATATACACTAGACACCAAAATTAGACAAGTAAATAGTCATAGAACAATGCAAACAGTAGGAAATCCTATAGAATGCAATGGGAGAAAATGGGTCTCGGGGCAACACAAACCATATACTAAGAAAGTGGAATGCAAATTACGAATTCCCCCCTAGACAAGTGTAGCGTGCGCAGAATTGCTGGGAGAGTAAGAACACAGTAAAGGAAAGTAATTTAACCCACCCCAGGGCCCAGAAAAGCAGGAGTAAAGTACTGCATGTTTCCTTAGGACACACTACACATCGTTTTTGGGATTTTACAGCAGCCAACCAAGTCTGCAAAGAACAACTGCTGGATTATGGGACCTGAAGACCTGCAATGGAAGGGGACCAAGTCCAGAAGTCGAATGAAGTTCCAGAAAGGACAGGAGCCTCTGTCAACCCAGAAGAGGGTGCATAAGAAGAGCCCCCGGTTAGTTGAAGACTGCAGAAATGCACCCTAGGAAGATGCCAGCGGGTTCCTGCATGATGCAAAAGATGTCCCACAGCGTGAAGATCGCTGCAGATGAGATTTCGTGTTGGAAGGCGATAACAAGCCTTGGCTACAGTAAAAGTGCGCTTTTTGTCAAAATGGTGCTGGATGGACCTTGGAGAGACCTGGGGGCCTCAACTCTGTGTAGGGAGGAAGAGGGTTCTCTCAGCACTTTAGAGAGCCCTCAGGATGCAGGCCTGCACCCTCAGAAGCCGCAGGATCTGAGTTCAAAAAAAGATGCAAAACGTGGTTGATGCAGCACAACAAAAGAAGGTCCCACGCTGCCGGAGAACAACTTAGCGAGTTGAGCGTCGCAGGGCGGAGTGCTGGGGCCTGGGCCAGGCTGTGCACAAATGAATTTTGCAAAGAGTGCACAGAGGCCTCAGGAGGCGAAGAAGACACAATACATAGGGATACTGTCATTCTCAGGGAAGGCAAGGTCTTACCTCCTCCAAATTCCGTCAGCAGGACCTCAGGACAGTCTATGTCGATAATGTCCACCCTCTGTGTCCTTAGGAGCACGCTCGTTGCAGTGAGAGGAGTCCCAGGGTACCGTAGTCACCTTGGAAGGTGCCTTCTTGAAGCAGGGGAGTGACTCTGTCACTCCACGGGAGATTTCTTTGGTCCTTCTGGTGCAGGATGAAAACAGAGAGTTCCCAGAGAGTGCACACAGTGGAACTGTTGCAGTTGCTGACTTGGAGCTGAGGTTGCTGAAGAAAAGTGTCCCTTGTAGCCTCTTAGTTGCAGTTACAGCGTTTCTTGGAGCAGGCTGCGGTTGATCCGAGGTCAGAGGATGCTGAAGTTGTTGCAGAGGATTCCTGAAAGAAACTTGCAAACAAAAGCTGAAGAAAACCCATAGGAGAGACCCTAAATAGCCCTGAGAGGGGGACTGGCTCCCTTATCAGATACGGACCTATCAAGAGATGTCTCTGACGTCACCTGCTGGCACTGGCCAATCGGAGCCCTCCGGAGTGCCCCCACAATTTGCAAAGGAACATGGCTGAAGTCAGGGACACTCTGGAGGAGCTCTGGGCACCACCCCTGGGGTGGTGATGGACAGGGGAGTGGTCACTCCCCTTTCCCTTGTTCATTTTCCCGCCAGAGCAGAGGAGAAGGGGTCCCTGAACCGGTGTAGACTGGTTTATGCAAGGAGGGCACCATCTGTGCCCTTCAAAGCATTTCCAGAGGCTGTGGGAGGCTACCCCTCCCCAGCATGTAACACCTATTTCCAAAGGGAGAGGGTGTAACACCCGGCTCTCAGAGGAAATGCTTTGTTCTGCCTTCCTGGGACTGGGCTGCCCAGACCCTAGGAGGGCAGAACCCTGTCTGTGAGGTAGCAGCAGTTATAGCTGCAGTGCCAGCCTCAGAGAGCTAGTTTGGCAGTAGTGGGGGTTCATGGTGGAGCCCCCAGGATGCATGGAATTGGCTCCCAAATACCAGATTTAGAATGGGAGGACAATTCCATGATCTTAGACACGTTACATGGCCATATTCAGAGTTACCATTGTGAAGCTACATATAGGTATTGACCTATATGTAGTGCACGTGTGTAATGACATCCCCGCACTCACAAAGTCAAGGGAAATGGCCCTGAACTATGTGGGGGCACCTTTGCTAGTGCAAGGGTGCCCTCACACTTAGTAACTTTGCACCTAACCTTCAGCAAGTAAAAGTTAGACATATAGGTGACTTATAAGTTACTTAAGTGCAGTGAAAATGGCTGTGAAATAGTGTGTGCACTATTTTACGCAGTTTGCAGTGGCAGTCCTGTGTAAGGGTTTGTCTGAGCTCCCTATGGGTGGCAAAAGAAATGCTACAGCCCATATGGATCTCCTGAAACCCCAATGCCCTGGGTAACATATACTAGGGACTTATAAGGGAGGGTCCAGTGTGCTAATTTAAATTGGTAAATGAAGTCACAGGCCTACAGTGACAAATTTGAAAGTAGAGAGAGCATAAGCATTGAGGTTCTAATTAGCAGAGCCTTAGTGACACAGTTAGGCACTACATTGGCATACATATTAGGGCAAAAACTATGAGCACTGGGGTCCTGGCTAGCATGATCCCAGTGAGACAGGCAAAACACACTGACATACAGGTTTTTATCTATGAGCACTGGGGTCCTGGCTAGCAGGATCCCAGTGACACAGTAAAAACACACGGACACACACTCACAAACGTGGGGGTAACCCTGTTAGAAAGAGGCTACTTTCCTATATCCCCCGTCCCCTAAATGAAGGACAATAAGGCTAACCTTGGCCAGTTGAGTCTTTATTGTCTAAGTGGTGATAAGTGTAGAGTATATCTGCAATAGAGTGGTTACTGCCTTTATCATCCACTATATGGTTCCTTCCCTGTGGGGATGTAAACTACCCTGTTTGGAGATTTTTACCTAACCAACAGTGTGAGTGTAAATTCTCAGAGTTCCTATGAGTATGTTTTAAAGTTGGGCAGTGGAATTGGTCCACTGGGCCTATGTCAAACGCAGGAAATGCTAGACAGGGATGCTGTCTCAATAACGCCATTGCTGGGCAAAAGCTTTGTCCATATGGCTGTAAGAGAGAACAGGGTTGCTGTTTCTCTTGAGTTGGAGCAGGGCAGGGCTGCTGTCCTATAAGCTCCACACCAGGACAGGGCTGCTTTCGTAAGTGTTTAGAGGCAGTGCAGGGCTACTGCACTAAACAATCTCTGGGAGGGTTGAAGGGATGCTCCATATTTACTGAAATGGTGCAGTTTTGAACATCTGGATTAGTAGTTCCACAGAGAGGTACTTTTACCTCTGGGAGTCCAACTGTGTTAACTGAGGGCTCTTTTGGTACAGGTTCCACCCCAGGAGAGGTTTCTCCCACCACAGGAATGGTATCCTTAGTGGCAGGGTGGGGAAAAGATACGTTGACACCCTTCTTACCTGTTGCTGAAGAGGGATCCTGAAATTTCAGGCCTTTTTTTCTCCTTTGCTTTTTCATTTAACCAGAAATGTGAGGAAGCAATTGCTCAGGGATACCCAGCATGGATGCATGGGTACTAATCTCTACGTCAGCCCAACCTGTGGCCTCTAGGTCATTCCCTAAGAGACAATCTACAGGTAAGCTAGGTGATACCACCACCTGCTTAGGGCCAGTAACTCCACCCCAACTAAGTTGAACTACAGCTAAGGGGAGAGACTGAGTGGAGTTATTGACATCAGTAACTTGGTACTTCTGTCCAAGGAGGTGTTGTGCAGGTGATACCAGGTTTTGTTTTCAGTCACCAAAGTGATACTGGCGCCTGTGTCCCTGTAGGCCTGGGCCTCATCACCATTTATTAAGATTGACTCCCTGTACTTATCCATGTTAAGGGGACAAGCAGCCGAGTTAGCAAGGCCAATGCCACCAGGTGTGACAGAAACTGTCTTGGGACTGTCTACCCCAGTTTCTATTATGGTCCCAAAAGTGAACTCAACTACACCTTTAGTTTGACTATTGCCAGTAGTCCCACCACTATTACCACTACTGCTAGGGGCACTATAGTCTGATGTCTTAGTGGTGGTAGGCTCAGGGGCTTTACTTGTGCAGGACTTATCCCCTGGCCAGTGGCCTTTATTTATACACACATATCACCATGGCTTTTTCTGATTATGTGAAGAGTTTGAAGAAGATGAGGAAGTTTTATCCCCATCCCCAAAGGAGTGTTTTGGACCTGAAGAAGGATCTTTGTGTTTACTTTTATCCCCATGCTTGTCCTGAGATTTTTCACCATCTTTCTTCTTGCCATCCTTGTCACCCCTGTCTGAGCTTCTCTGCTCACCCTTGTTCTGACTCATTTGTCTGCCTTCTTTCCCAATTCTTGGGGAGAGGTCAGATCTGAGTCCCCAAGATACTGATGTCACAAGTCAGACACACAATTATTCAAGATATGCTCACTCAGAATCAAGTTATATAGGCTTCATAATCAGTCACCTTACTGCCATGTAACCAACCTTCTAGGGGCTTCATGGAACAGTCTACAAAGTCTGTCCAGTCCTGTGATGACTCCTTTCTGGTCTCTCTGAACTTAAGTCTGTACTGTTCAGTGGTTAAGCCCAGACCATCCAAAAGTGCATTTTTAAGAACCTGGGAATTATCTGCATCATCCTCTCTGACAATTAGAAGTCTGTCTCTACCTTTGCCAGAGAAGGATAACCTAAGGATAGCATCCCACTGTACATGAGGGACCCGCTGAACTTTACAGGCCCTCTCATGTGCAGCAAACCATATGTTGATGTCATCACCATCCTTGTAAGGAGGGACAACTTTGTGCAGATTCCTACATTAGTATTCCTAAAACTACTGCTGCCACCATGGGGAACTAACCCCAAACACTGCCTCTCTTTCTCCACAGCCAGGGATTCCCTGAGAGGTAAGATGAGAGTGTGCAGAGGCAGACCTATCTCTATCAGGGCCCACTCTAGTGACCTGGCCTCTGGGGTGAAGGGAGCCCTACTTGAGTGTGAACCCTTCCCACTACAAGTTATACTAGGGGGCTTATTGACAGATAGGTCTGTGGAAGGACCCTCCCCAGGATTGTCATCTTGCTCCTCTGAGCACTCCTGGTTAGACTCATCCTCTACCTCTTCCCCTGTCTGATCTGGACCAGTGCTGAGTCCTTGGTCATCCTGGAGGAGAAGATGTAATAGGAACTCCTTACTGGGGTTCTTCTCAGTCCCTAAACTTCTTTCAAAGCAGAGACCCCTCAAACGTTAAAGTTTAGAATCTCCATGTTGTCTGGACAACTCTATGCGTAGCTTCTATAGAAGACATATTGAAAGATTTTTTTTTTAGGAAAGTGAGGAAAAAGTTAGTAGAATAACAGACCTAACTTTTGGTAGAAAAGAGAGAACTTTTCAGAACTTTGTAAAACTTTTGCAAAGTTTAAAGAATTTTTGGAAAGTTAGAAAATTGTTTCTAGGTATATATTATACATGTTCTAAGTATTGGAGCAAGCGTTTCTTGTGAAAACCACAGGTAACAAAGTGGTAAAGCAATTGCAAGTACTTATCCCACCTCTCAATGTAGGAGGCTGGCCTGGTTTGTAGTGGGTACCTTGAGTACTTACACCTTATACCAGGTCCAGTTATCCCTTATTAGTGAAATGTAGTAGTGTTCTAGTGTGAGAAAGTAGCCTCTTTCTAGCATGGTTACCCCCACTTTTGGCCTGTTTGTGAGTGTCAGTGTGTTTTTACTGTCACTGGGATCCTACTAGCCAGGACCCCAGTGTTCATAGATAAACCTATATGTTAGTGTGTTTTTCCTGTCTCACTGGGATCCTCCTAGCCAGGACCCCAGTGCTCATAGTTTGTGGCCTAATGTATGTGTTGTCTGCTAACCAGAACCTCAGTGATTATGCTCTCTATGCTTTTAAAGTTGTCACTGTAGGCCAGTGACTACATTTACCAATTTCAATTGGCACACTGGACCCCACTTATAAGTCCCTAGTATATGGTACCTAGGTACCCAGGGCACTGGGTTTCCAGGGGATCCATATGGGCTGCAGCATTTCTTTTGCCACCCATAAGGTGCTCAGACAAACCCTTACACAGGATTGCCATTGCAGCCTGTGTGAAATTGCACACACTATTTCACAGCCATTTTCACTGCACTTAAGTAACTTATAAGTCACCTATATGTCTTACCTTCACTTGATGAAGGTTAGGAGCAAAATTACTAAGTGTGAGGGCACCCGTGCACTAGCAAAGGTGCCCCCACATAGTTCAGGACCGTTTCCCTGGACGTTGTGAGTGCGAGGACACCATTACACGCGTGCACTACATATAGGTCGATACCTATTTGTAGCTTCACAATGGTAACTCCAAATATGGCCATGTAACATGTCTAAAATCATGCAATTGTCCCCATTCCAAATCTGGTATTGGGGAGCCAATTCCATGCATCCTGGAGGCTCCACCATGGACCCCCAGTACTGCCAAACCAGCTCTCTGAGGCTTGCACTGCAGCTACCACTGCTGCCACCTCACAGACAGGGATCTGCCCTCCTGGGGTCTGGGCAGCCTAGTCCCAGGAAGGCAGAACACAGCATTTCCTCTGAGAGCAGGGTGTTACACCCTCTCCCTTTGGAAATAGGTGTTACAGGCTGGGGAGGGGTAGCCTCCCCCAGCATCTGGGAATGCTTTGAAGGGCACAAATGGTGCCCTCCTTGCATAAGCCAGTCTACACCGGTTCAGGGTCCCCTTCTCCCCTGCTCTGGTGGGAAACTGGACAAAGGAAAGGGGAGTGACTACTGCCCTGTCCATCACCACCCTAGTGGTGGTGCCCAGAGCTCCTCCAGTGTGTCCCAGACTTCAGCCATCTTGCTTTAAAAGGTGTGGGGGCACTCTGGAGCCCTCTGAGTGGCCCGTACCAGCAGGTGATTTCAGAGACCCCTCCTGATAGGTCCATACCTGATAAGGTAGCTAAACCCCCTCTCAGGGCTATTTAGGGTCTCTCCTGTGGGTTCTCTTCAGATTCTGCTTGTGAGTTTCCTTCAGGAATCCTCTGCAACAACTTCAGACTCTTCTGACCTCGGAACAACCGCAGCCTGTTCCAAGAAACGCTGTAACTGAAACAAAGTGTCTACAACAGACACTTTTCTTCAGCAACCTCAGCTCCAAGTCAGCAACTGCAACAGTTTCCATGGTGTGCACGCTCTGGGGACTCCCTGTCTTCATCCTGCACCAGAAGGACCAAAACAATCTCCTGTGGAGTGACAGAGTCACTCCCCTGCTCCAAGCAGGCACCTTCCAAGACAACGACCGGTACCCTTGGACTCCTCTCACAGCAATGAGCGTGCTCCTAAGGACACAGAGGGTAGACATCATCGGCATAGACTGTCCTGAGGTCCTGCTGACTCAATTTGGAGGAGGTAAGACCTTGCCTTCCCTGAGAGACTGTACCCCTATGTACTGCGTCTTCTTCACCTCCTGAGGCCTCTGTGGACTCTTTGCAAAATTCCTTCATGCACAGCCTGGCCCAGGACCCCAGAACTCCATCTTGTGATGCTCAACTCGCTCACTTGTTCTCCGGTGGCGGGGGAACTTATTTTGTTGTGCTGCATCACACACGTTTTGCACCTCCTTTGTTCCCAGATCCTGTGACTCCTGGGGGTGCTGGCTGGCATCCTGAGGGCTCTCCAGAGTGCTGAGAGCCCCCTCTTCCTCTTCACACAGAGTTGAGGCCCCCAGGTCCCTCCTGGGTCCATCCAGCGCCATTTTAACGCAAAATGAACTTTTGTCGTAGCCAAGGCTTGTTGGTGACTTCCAACAAGAAATCTCATCTGCAACGATCCTCACGCTGTGGGACATCTTTTGCATCATGCAGGAACCCACTGGCATCTTCCTAGGGTGCATTTCTGCAGTCTTCGACTAACCGGGGACTCTTCTTTTGCACCCTTTTCTGGGTTAGCAGGGGCTCCTGTCCTTCCTGGAACTTCTTTCGACTTCTGAGCTTGGTCCCCTTCCTTTGCAGGTCTTCAGGTCCAGGAATCCCACAGTTGTTTTTACAAAGTCTTGAAAAGTTTTTTTCTTTTCTCTAAAAAGTTAGCTCTGTTATTTACTCACTTTCCTAAACTTTTTTCTTTCAATATGTCTTCTGTAGAAGCTACCCCTAGAGTTGTCAAGACTAATTATGAGACTCTAAACTTTAAAAGTTTGAGGGGTCTCTGTATTGAAAGAGGTTTAGGGATTGGGAAGAACCCCAATAAGGAGTGCCTCTTAAATCTTCTCCTCCAAGATGACCAGTGACTCAGCACTGGTCCAGATGAGGCAGGGGAAGAGGTAGAGGATGACTCCAACCAGGAAGGCTCAGAGGAGCAAGATGACAATCCTCAGGAGGGTCCTTCCACAGACCTATCTGCCAACAAGCCCCCCAGCATAACTGGTACTGAGAAGGGTTCACACACAAGTAGGTCTCCCTTCACCCCTAGAGGCCAGGTCAATAGAGTGGCCCCTATTAGAGATAGGTCTGTCTCTGAACACTCTCATGTTACCTCTGTTTCAGAGGCTTTCCATAATTCTAACCCTGAGGACCAGTTATTAGATAGGGAACTCAGAAAGCGGAGGCTAGAGGAAGCCAGGATTAAGCTAATGCAGCAGCAGTTAGCCTTAGACAGGGAATCCCTGGTTGTGGAGAAAGAGAGACAGGGTTTGGGGTTACTTCCCCATGGTGGCAACAGCAGTTTTAGAAATACACATTTTAGGGAACCTTCATTTGATTCTAGGAATATGCATAAAGTTGTCCCTCCTTTCAAGGATGGTGATGACATCAACAAGTGGTTTGCTGCACTTGAGAGGGTCTGTAAAGTTCAGAGGGTCCATCATGTACAGTGGGCTGCTATCCTTTGGCAAGGGAAGAGACAGACTTCTTATTGTCAGAGAGGATGATGCAGATAATTACCAAATTCTTAAAAATGCACTCTTAGATGGTCAGGGCTTAATCACTGAACAGTACAGACTTAAGTTCAGAGAGAGCAGAAAGGAGTCATCACAGGACTGGACATACTTTGTAGACTGTTCTGTGAAGACCCCAGAGGGTTGTTTACATGGCAGTAAGGTGAATGATTATGAAAGCCTATATAACTTGATTTTGAGAGAGCATATCTTGAATAATTGTGTGTCTGACTTGTTGCATCAGTATCTTATGGACTCAGATGTGACCTCTCCCCAAGAATTGGGAAAGAAGACAGACAAATGGGTCAGAACAAGGGTGAGCGGAAAAGCTCATACAGGGGGTGACAAGCATGGCAAGAAGAAGGATGGTAAGTCATGTGACAAGGGAGGGGACAAAGATAACAAATCAGAGTCTTCATCAGGCCCACAAAAATCCTCTGAGGGTGAAGGGTCCAAATCCTCTTCTCACAAAGATAAGAAACATTGGGCCAGATGTAGCAAGTCTGCAAATTGCGACTTGCAATTTGCGAGTCCATCCGACTCGCAAATTGCAAGTCGCAATTTGCAATGCAGTACGGTGTCTCAGACACCGACTGCGACTCGCTATGGGGTCGCAATGACCCACCTCATGAATATTCATGAGGTGGGTCGCAAATTGCGGCCCCATAGTGAGTAGAGGCACTCGCAAACATGGAGGCCTGCTGTAGTCAGCAGACCTCCGTGTTCGTGACTGTTTGCTAATAAAGCATTTTTTTTTTTTTTAAGTGTAGCCCGTTTTCCTTACAGGAAAACGAGCTGCACTTAAAAAAAAAAACGAAACCTTTAGTTTCGGTATTTTTTCAGCGCAGGGAGTGGTCCCTTGGACCACTCCCTGCCCTGAAAAAATATTTGTGGGTCCAGTCACAAACTGGAAGGGGTCCCATGGGGACCCCTTCCAATTTGCGAGTGGGTTACCATCCACTTGAAGTGGATGGTAACTGCGATGCCATTTGCGACCGCATATGCGGTCGCAAATGGTATTGCATGCCACTCCGAATCGCAAATAGGAAGGGAACACCCCTTCCTATTTGCGATTCTGAAATGCATATTGCGAGTCGGTCCCGACTCGCAATATGCATTTCTGCATAGCAAAGAGGCATTTGCACCTCGCAAACGGCGATTTTTGCCGTTTGCGACGTGCAAATACTTTGCTACATCTGGCCCATTGTGTAGGAAAGTACCATCTTCCTTGGCATGTTACCCCCATTTTTCACATGTATGTCAGTATGTTTTTGCCCGTCTCATTGTGATCCTGCTGGTCAGGACCCCAGTGCTCATAGTTTGTGGCCTAATGTGTATGCCTGTGTAGTGCCTGTGTCACCGAGGCTCTGCTAACCAGACCCTCAGTGCTTATGCTCTCTCTGCTTTTAAATTTGTCACTGTAGGCCAGTGACTTCCTTTACCAATTTCAATTGGCATACTGGACCCCACTTAGAAGTCCCTAGTATATGGTACCTACGTACCCAGGGCATTGGGGTTCCAGGAGATCCTTATGGGCTGCTGCATTTCTTTTGTCACCCATAGTGAGCTCAGACAAACCCCTACACAGGACTGCCACTGCAGCCTGCGTGAAATAGTGCCCACACTATTTCACAGGGATTTTCACTGCACTTAAGTAACTTATAAGTCTCCTATATGTCTAACCTTCACTTGCTGAACATTAGGTGCCAAGTTACCACATGTTAGGGCACCCTTGCGCTAGCAAAGGTACCCCCACATAGTTCAGGGCCATTTCCCCGGAATTTGTGAGTGCGGGAATGCCATTACACGCTTGCACTACATATAGGTGAATACCTATATGTAGCTTCACAATGGTAACTCCGAATATGGCCATGTAACATGTCTAAGATCATGGAATTGTCCCCCCCATTTTACATTTGGTATTGGGGAGCCAATTGCATGCATCCTGGGGGCTCCACCATGGACCCCCAGTACTGCCAAACCAGATCTCTGAGGCTTGCACTGCAGCTACAGCTGCTGCCACCTCACAGACAGGGTTCTGCCCTCCTAGGGTCTGGGCAGAACACAGCATTTCCTCTGAGAGCAGGGTGTTATACCCTCTCCCTTTGGAAATACGTGTTATGGGCTGGGGATCAGGCTCTGTAAATGCTTTGAAGGGCACAGATGGTTCCCTCCTTGCATAAGCCAGTCTACACCGGTTCAGGAAACCCCCAGTCCCTGCTCGGGCGCGAAACTGGACAAAGGAAAGGGGAGTGACCACTCCCCTGTCCATCACCACCTCAGGGGTGGTGCCCAGAGCTCCTCCAGTGTGTCCCAGACCTCTGCCATCTTGAATCCAGAGGTGTGAGGGCACAATGAAGGCCTCTGAGTAGTCAGTGCCAGCAGGTGACGTCAGAGACCCCTCCTGATAGGTGCTTACCTGACTACGTGGCCAATCCTCCTCTGAGGGCTATTTAGGGTCTCTCCTGTAGGCTTTTCCTCAGATAAAGATGTGCAGGATTCACCAGAGTTCCTCTGCATCTCCCTCTTCGACTTTTGCCAAGGATCGACTGCTGACTGCTCCAGGACGCCTGCAAAACTGCAACAAAGTAGCAAAAACAAAACCAGTGACATCGTAGCGCCTAATCCTGCTGGCTTTCTCAACTGTTTCCTGGTGGTACATGCTCTGGGGGCTGTCTGCCTTCACCCCGCACTGGAAGCCAAGAAGAAATCTCCGGTGGTTGACAGAGTCTTCCACCTGCTAACGCAGGCACCAAACTTCAGCTTCACTGGCATCTGGGTCCCCTCTCATCGTGACGAGCGTGGTCCCTGGAACACAGGTGGTGTATCCAAGTGACCCCGACAGTCCAGTGGTCCATCTATTCAAATTTGGCAGAGGTAAGGCATTGCCTCCCCTCGCCATACAGTAATCCTGTGTACTGTGTGAACTGCAGCTTCTAGGGCTCCTGTGCACTTTTGCAAGGAATCCTTCGTGCACAGCACAGCCCAGGTCCCCAGCACTCCGTCCTGCTTTGCTCAACTCGCTGAGTTGACCACCGGCTTCATGGGACCCTCCTTTGTAGTGTTGAGACGACCGCTGTGCTCAGTTTTCTTGAACTTGTGTTCAAGTACTTCTGCAGGTGCTGCCTTCTGGTGCATGGGCTCTCTGTGTTGCTGAGGGCCCCATGTGTTTCCTCTTCCAAGTGGCGACCTCCTGGTCCTTTCTTCAACCGCGACCTTTGCAGCTAGCAAGGCTTGTTTGCGGTCTTTCTTCAAAGAAAGAGCTCTGCATCCTCCAGCATTCCGTGGGACATCTTCTGTGCAAAGGAGAAGTTCCTGGAGCGTTCAGTTATTGCAGAATCTTCAGCTTCTTCCACACAGAGGTAGCCATTTTGCACCTTCATCAGGGATTTAGTGGGCTCCTGCCCCCCCTGGACACTTTCGTGACTCTTGGACTTGGTCCCCTTCCTTTACAGGTCCTCAGCTCCAGGAATCCGTCTTCAGTGCTTTGCAGTCAGTTGTGGTCTTTGCAGAATCTCCTATCACAACTTTAGTGTGTTTCTGGAGAAGTAGGGTCACTTTACTCCTACTTTTCAGGGTCTTGGGGTGGGGTATCTTGGACACCATTAGTGTTTTCTGACACTCCCAGCGACCCTCTACACACTACACTAGGTCAGGGGTCCCTAAGTGGTTTGCATTCCACTTTCATAGTATATGGTTTGTGTTGCCCCTAGGCCTATTGCATCCTATTGTATTCTACAGTGTTTGCACTACTTTTCTAACTGTTTACTTACCTAATTTTGGTTTGTGTGTATATTTTGTGTATTTTACTTACCTCCTGAGGGAGTATATCCTCTGAGATATTTTTTTGGCACATTGTCACTAAAATAAAGTACCTTTATTTTTAGTAACTCTGAGTATTGTGATTCTTATGATATAGTGCTATACGATACAAGTGGTATACTAGGAACTTTGCATGTCTCCTAGTTCAGCCTAAGGTGCTCTGCTACAGCTACCTCTATCGGCCAAAGCTGCTAGAACACTACTAATCTACTAATAAGGAATAACTGGACCTGGCACAAGGTGTAAGTATCATCAGGTACCCGCTATAAGCCAGGCCAGCCTCCTATAGAAGCTACAAATAGGTGTTGACCTAAATGTAGTGCACGCGTGTAATGGCGTCCCCACACTCACAAAGTCCGGGGAAATGGCCCTGAACTATGTGGGGGCACCTTTGCTAGTGCAAGGGTGCCCTCACACTTAGTAACTTTGCACCTAACCTTCAGCAAGTAAAGGTTAGACATAAAGGTGACTTATAAATTACTTAAGTGCAGTGAAAATGGCTGGGAAATAGTGTGTGCACTATTTCATGCAGGCTGCAGTGGCAGTGCTGTGTAAGGGTTTGTCTGAGCTCCCTATGGGGGGCAAAAAAAATGCTGCAGCCCATATGGATCTCCTGGAACCCCAATGGCCTGTGTACCTAGGTACCATATACTAGGGACTTATAAGGGAGGTCCAGTGTGCCAATTGAAATTGGTAAATTAAGTCTCTGCCCTACATTGACAAATTTAAAAGCAGAGAAAGCCTAAGCACTGGGGTTCTGATTAGCTGAGCCTCAGTGACACAGTTAGGCACTACACAGGCATACACATTAGGCCAGAAACTATGAGCACTGGGGTCCTGGCTAGCAGGATCCCAGCGACACAGTAAAACCACACTGACACACTCACAAACAGGCCAAAAGTGGGGGTAACCATGCTAGAAAGAGGCTACTTTCTCACAGTCACCCAAATAAATACCTTAATTTTTTGGTAACACTGAGTATTGTCTTTACTTGTGTATAAGTACTGTGTAACTATAAGTGGTATTGCATGAGCTTTGCATGTCTCCTAGCTCAGCCTAAGCTGCTCTGCTATAGCTATCTCTATCAGCCTAAGCTGCTAGAACACTACTGCTTCACTAATAAGGGATAACTGGACCTGGTATAAGGTGTAAGTACCCAAGGTACCCACTACAAACCAGGCCAGCCTCCAACAACAGCTACTTTGGTTGTTTGGTCCTGCATGATCTTTTAGTATGATCTTGGTTCGCAGCCCACCGCCGAAGATGGTAGTGCTTGGGCATCTATTCTAAGGTAAGGAATCTGCAACTATAAGTCTCTATCAGATGAACAAGTTAATTACCTTTGGTAACAACTTATCTGGTAGAGACATATTCTGGTTACAGATTTTTTACCGACCCACCCATCATCCCTGTACTGCAAACTGATTTCTAGGGACAGGGAAATCCCCTTTTAGGGCCCTAGTTCTGGTTCACGATTCCCAGTGTTGTTCACAGCTCCTTGCTACTGGCGTGGAAAGTCGTGAAAAGAAACTGACATCAGCGCGCAGGGGTGGTGCCTATGTACGACCGTGACATCATCTCAGCGACCACAATGCCTACAACAGATGTGGAGTTTACCAGCACCACCTGACTGTTTGCAAGGGTTACTGCTCAAAGAAAAAATATCCGTGTCCGGTCTAATGCCTGGGGGAAATTCTAAGGTAAGAAATCTGCAACTAGAATATGTCTCTACCAGATATATCCTTACCGAAGATAAGTAACTTGTTCATTAAGACATCATGAAGTACATATGTTCACTCCTAAATCCCATACATTTTTTCGGGTCCCTGTGGCATACATCGCAGAGTAACAAAAAAAAGAACAAAATCGAAACAGGAACTGAGTATGTATGCCCTAACCTAGCCTTGGTACAGGGGTCCCCCTGGGACCCCGCCTGAGCTTAAAGGTATTTCTTTTACATATTAGGAGAATCCACGGCTGGATACGTGGATTTCGCTGAGATATATATATATTTTTTTAAACTTAATTTCCTGCATTTCTCAGTTATTTTGCCCCTGGGTTGGCCAGGTCCTAGGGGCATTATGGCAGAAAAATAGGATGGGGCGCTGTAGGAGGCTGGCTCACTGCGTGGTGCACACCTTTGGTGTTACATCTTATACTAGGTCCAGGCAACTCTTATTAGATAGTGTACAGTGTCTAGATAGTCAGGGTGCCCCAGTGGTAGCTGTGATGAGCAGCCAAGACTTATCTAGGAGGCATGTCAAGCACTTTTGATAGCACAACAGCCATACATTCACATATCACACCTGAAAGAAACCACACAGTGTTGCAAAAATAAAGGTTCTTTATTATAGGAACAGTAGACTAGATTATTATCGGTATATTCCCCTCTGGAGGTAAGCACACACAAAATATACACAAATAAGTAGGCAGCATTGGTGTCTTTCTATAATGGGGAAGCATTCTGCTAAGTTGTTCCCGGGCTTGACGGCTTCCTCTTCTTCCTCCTCTGCTGCAGTGTGGTTTTCTCGTTCCCCTCCTCCTCGGAAGACGAAGGTGGCCAAGGAGGAAGGACTGAGGGAGTTGATTGTGGATAGGTTATCGTCTTTGACTAAAAAGAAGCTTGGTTCCTGTCTGGTGCAGGACTTATATTCAGATATGTCTATGGAAAATGCTGCTGGCTTAATTGAGCCATGTCTGTATTATGAGTTTCCCAGACAACTCTGTGCCTGGGACTTCTCAGGACTGTGCATTACCACAGATTAAAAGACTGCCTCGTGTGGACCTCACACTGCATCAGTTTGTCAAGGATGGCGTTTTGCAGGAATGGAAAGATCCTGAGTGTATTGCTATTCCTTGGTTCACGGCCAAACTTTACCCCTTGGAGAATATGGGGGAGAAGTTACCCGATTCGGTGCAAGTAGATTCTGTAGTGGCCATTCTGTTGGGTAGGTCTTCCATGGTGGAGGGAAACATCCTGAAGGATGGTGCTGATAAGGAGATGGACTCTTCTGTGAAGAAGACATGTGCTGGGGCAAATCTTGCTTTGCGGGTTGGTGTGTACGCAACTTACGTGTCTCAGTTCCTTTTGAGTGGCTTTAAAACTCTATTTGTCACAATCCAGGAGGGGGGATCCTACATGGGATCTTAAATCTATGAAATAGCAGGCTGAATTGTTATCAGATATTGCCTTTGACTCTGTGAGAGCTTCTGCTTTCTCCTGTGGTGCTTCTGTGGCAGCCCATCACAATCTCTATTTGAAGAATTGGAATACAGACCCAGCTCAATGTTCCATGGCCCTGCGTCTGCCTTTTAACCATGAGTTGGAGGAGAGGTTACATCGTGTGTTCAAGGACTGGAAGCTTTCCCTCTCATTCCGGAAGCCTCAGACGACCTGGCCTTCCTGGGGGGATCCTCATCAAGGTCTTTTCTGCAGCCTTCCCGCAGACAGACAGCACGGCCTGGGAGTCAGAAATCCCTGCTAAAAGCTTGCCTGGAAAGTTTCAGTACCACTCCCACCCTGATCCAGGCACTCACTTATAGTGGTCTTGACTATGCCACAGACAACCTCCCTGGGGTTCCCTCTGTTGTGGGAGGGAGGCTTAATTGGTTTCTGGACACTTGGCGACTTACCACCTCAGACAAGTGGGTGTTGGGAGGTTTGGCGACAGGTTAGCAGATCGAGTTGCTGCACTGTCCAGTCCCTTCCGGCACTGTGGTGACACCTGTGCCGTGGGATCCACTGATGGTTCGAGCTTTGTTGTCTGGGAACTAGTTCCTCCTGTTGAAGAAAGCTATTGTGCCATTTCCCCCTGCCCAGAGAGGCTCCTGGGTGCACTCCACTGTTTTTCTGGTACCAAAGGTGACGGGGTTTCAGGATTGTCAACAGTCTGAAGGGTCTGAACAAGTAAGTGTGCAAAATTCCGTTTAAAATGGAGACTCTCCAACGCATTGTCCCACTGATTCAGAAGGACGCTGTACTGGCTACATTAGATCTTCAGGATGCCTATTTTCATGTTCCGGTGGCTCTGGATTCTCAACTGTTTCTGAGGTTTGCTGCACTGGGCCACCATTGGCAGTTTTGTGCCCTCCCCTTCGGTCTTCATTTATTCATACGGGTGTTTCGAAGGTAGTGGCCCCCACTGATGGTTTCTCTCCATCTTCAAGAGATTTCTATTTTCCTGTAGTTGGATGACTGGCTTCTTCTGGCTCCATCCCTTCAGGTCTTCCAGCTGCATTTGGAACAGACCATTCAAATGCTAAAAAAAACATGGGCTCCTGCTGAATCTACACAAGTTCCACCTCCAGCCAGACACCAGGAAATTGTTTATCAGCGACAGATGTCTACACTATTCTGGGAAAGATGTTTCTCCCGCAGTCGCGGATCTCCAAGTTGCAGGGTCTAGTTCTGTCTTTGTTGAGTCACTCAATGGCCCCGCTGGGACTTTGGATGGAGGTTCAGGGTCACATGGCGGCAGCTGTCTTCACGGTCCCTTGGGAGCGTCTTCATCTGAGGCAGTTGATGTGGCATCTTCGTCCCTTTGTGACTCAGCCACTACTGGACCTGTCTCAGTTGCTGCCTGTATCCCCGACAGCGGTCCCTTGTATACACTGGTGGTAGGACTCAGCGAGGTGGGGTCCAAGGTAGTCCAAGGCCGATGGCTTCCTGTGGACGCTCGTCCAGTTGAAGGGAGTTATCGGCGGTGGACAGGGCACTCCGTCATTTTCAATCTCACCAGTTGGGTTGCAATGTGTTGGTTCGTTCTGACAACACCGTGATTGTGACCTATAACAACCATCAGGGCAGTACCAACAGTCGCTCGTTGGATCCGGTGGCCTTCTCGACTGCACATTGGGCAGAGACTTAACTGCAGTCCCTTTGGGCACAGCAGGGATGTGGACAATGTGGTGGCAGACTCTCTCAGTCGGAGGTTCCCCTCTTCTCTGGAACTGCAGCTATCACCTCTGGTGTTTCAGATGATTTGCAAGAGGTTTGGGTGTCCCTGCCTGGATTTGTTTGCCTCCAGGCAGAATGCACTTCTTCCTCGGTTCTGCTCCAGGAGCATGGAAGCCGGGGCTTGGGTGGTGGACGCTCTGTCAATCCTGTGGTCTTGTGGTCCTTAGTATGCTTTTCTGCCCCTTTCCTCTGGTCCAGTCCTTTCTTCTGAAGGTGCGACTGGAGGGGGCTTGAGTGGTGGCGGTCCTCCCTTTCTGGCCCCGCAGGTCCTGGTTTATGTTACTGTGGAGCCTGGCAGCCCTTCCTTTTTGGGCTCTTCCGCGGGTTCCCTCCCCCTTGAGACATCTGGGTCCTTCGCTTCCACTCTCCCTGACGCTTGCGGTTTGGCTGTTGAACAGCAAACTTGCTGAAGGATGGTTTGCCAGATCATCCTATGTCACTTGTACAGGTTTCCAGGAGACGGTCTACACTCTCCTCCCATTCTAAGCATTGGGCTCATTTTGCTTCTCCGTGTATCCTTCACCATTTTTCTCCTGTTTCTTGTCCTGTTTCTGCTCTTCTCCAGTTTTTTACGGATGGGTTCAGTAAGGGTTATGCTCTTTCCACCCTGAAGGGTCAATGGGCTGCTATCCGGGCCTTTTGAGATCCTGCTTCTGCATCTACTTTGGTCTCTCGGTTGTTTCAGAGTTTTTTCCTTTCTGCACAGGTGGTGAGATCATGTGTCCCTCCTTGGGATCTGTCTGTTGATTTTCATGCTCTTCAGTGTCCTCCTATTGAGCCCCTGTCATCTGTCGATCTCAAATTTCTGTCCTGTAAGGTGGCCTTTTTGGTGGTTATTACTTTGGAGCGGCAGCTGGGGGAGCTGACAGCTTTGTGTTGTTCCCCTCCTTTTCTGAGATTTCTAGAGAATGCTGCGGTCCTCTGTCTGGATCGGGTGTTCCTTCCTAAGGTGTTGCTTCCCGTTGTCATTCTTCCCAGGAGCTGATTCTTCCTACCTTTTGTTCTTCTTCTTCGCTGGAAGAGTGTCTGCTACACACATTGGATGTGAACTTGCTCTGTCCGTGTATGTGGAAGGTACTGCTCAGTTGCAGTCCTCTGACAGTCTGTTTGTAATGTTTGGGGTTGCTGGTCGTGGGAAGGCAGCCTCCAAATTGACCATCTGCTGTTGGCTTAAGGAGACTATCATTCTGGCTTATGAGGGGGCTGGGTTGTCTTGCCCCATGTCTATCGAGGACGCCTCACTAGGGGTCTCTCAGCCTCCTCTGCTTCTTTCTCTGGGGTCTCTTTGGCAGAGATTTGCAGGGCAGGTACCTGGGCTTCGGATTCCACTTTCATCCGGCAATATTGATTGATTTGTGCTCAGACGCCCACTGGGAATTCTGGTTATGGGGTTCTGGAGGCAGTTGTGAGGGATCCTTCCTATCAACTGTTTTTTTTTTCTTCATTAAAATGCTCTGCATTTAAATATGCTTGGGCTGTGTGCTTCTTTCTCTTTAAGGGCCTACACAAAGGACTTCTATTGTGGTGTTGCTTTGGTATGACTCAGGTTGTGAGATCTGGGTCGAGGACGAGGGACGTAGAGGTAATGCCCTGATTACTTAGCGGTCATCCTCATTACTCTTAGTCCTACTTGTCCTTGACCCAGTCCTCAGTTCCCTCCCACCCTCCCGGTTCAGGCCTGTGTGTGTTTGGTATATCAGGACGCCTCCCTAGTGGTCGGGGGTTTAATGGCTGACCCAGATTGTTGGTGGGGCAAAGGAATGTTTCCTGTTCAGGATAGGGGATATTCCTCAGGTTGTGAGGACTAGGTTGAGGACAAGTAGGACTAAGAGTAATGAGGATTATCGGTAAGTAATCAGGGCACACCCAGGGATTAAAAAAAAACAATATTTTCCTTTCACTGCTCAAAATCTTATCCAACTATAAGGTCTCTATAACCTATGTTTTTAAGGGATTTATTATTATTATATTTCATATATATATATATATATATACACACACAAACACACACACACACGCGCACGCGTTATTACTCAAACAGACAAACACAGGACAGCTTGATTGCGTATTTCATTGAGCAATATTACAGTATATACAAATCCATTTAAACATACTGCTTGAAACATTATTGATGTGACTCCACGCATTGCATAACATCACATTCGGGGAGAGACATACAAACGGGGAGGCAGAAACATACAGGCAGCAGCCGTATGTCTATGCCTCCCACTGACGTCAGGAGGGGTTCAGACAGACGGGGAGACACAGACAGGCCTGTTGCCATCCTCAGAGGTGGGTCTGCAAAACTAGATCATACTAGACAGTCCTGCAGGACCGAACGGACAAAGTACCTGTCCCTATAGACGTGACTGTCCAGGCAGTAGTGTTTGGTGAACGTGTGCAGCAATGCAAGGATGCCCAAGTTGCCACTTGAAAGATATCAGGGACTCGAGTAAAAGGGGGCTTATTTTTGGAAAGTGCCTAGCAGATCACAGTGCAGAGAACAACCCATCTGGAGCTAGTCCGCTTCTGCAGAGCCAACCTTTTTTCACACTCACATAACCTACAAAGAGTTGATCATCTACCCAAAACTCTTTTGTACGATCAAGGTAGAATGCCAAAACTCTTTTTGGGTTCAGGCGGTTGAGTCTCTCATCTTCCTTACAGGGATGTGGAGGTGCCTAAAAATTAGGCAAATGATGGATTGGCCTACTTGAAAGGGTGTACCCACTTTTGGTAGAAAGGTAGCCCTAGTTTGTAGCGACACTTTGTCAGGATAGATGGAAATGTAGGGTGGCTTAGATGACAGTGCCCACAGCTCACTCACCATGCGGGAAGATGTAATGGCCACAAGGAAGGCTGTTCTGAAAGTGAGAAGCTTTAGAGGACAACTGTGGAGAGGCTTAAAATGGAGCGCACATCAGAAAGGTCAAAAACAGATTCAAATCCCACTGGAGCATAATGACTGGAGGTGGAGGAAACATATGTGAAAGACCCTTTGATCAGGCAACATCAAAAAAGCAGAGATTGAAGACAAATAGCCCTTGAATGTGCCCATAGCAGAGCCCTCCTTGGCCAAAGAAAGTATAAACAACAGAACCTTATAGAGAGGGGCAGAAAGAGGGTCAACAGTCTTGTCTGTTCACCAAGCCACAAATTTCTTCCCACAACAGTAGTATACCGTTTTGGTAGAGGGACGCCTGGCTGCCAAGGTAGCGTTACGACTTCAGGGAAAAGGTCAAAAGCTGTCAACTGCAACTGCTCTATCTCCATGCAAGAAGACCGAAAGTGGACAGGTTGAGGTGCAGAACCCTCCCTTGCTGCTGTGACAGAAGATCTTCTCGAAGGGGCAGTCTGATGGGAGGATCAATGGACATGTTCAACAGCTCGGGATACCAGACTCTTCGTGCCCAGTCCGCAGTCATAAGGATTACTTGGGCCCAGTTGTTCTTGATCTTCTTGAGAACGCTGGGTGGGACTGGTACGGGCAGAAAGGTGAATAGGATGCCTGAGTGTCACTCAAGACAGAAAGTGTTTCCAAGCAATTGCTGCCTTGGAAACTCCAAGAAGAAAAACTGTTGACATTGTCCGTTCTCTGCGGAGGCAGACTGATCTAACCAAGGCTATCCCCACTACTGAAAGAGATTTTGCACCACCTCTGGATGGAGACACCAGTTGTGATCCGGTAGACACTTCCAGCTGAGTTTGTCTGATCTGGTGTTCAGAGAGCCCGCCAGATGTTGAACCACCATGGATACGCCCTGCTGTTCCAACCACATCCAGAGGTGAAGAGCCTCTTAACGACCCAACCCCACCCTATCCTACCTATTGCAGTACTACATGGCGGCGGTGTTGTCCATGAACACCTGCACCATCTTTCTCTTGATGGAGGGAAGAAAAGCCTTCAATGCTAGCTGGATCTCTCAAAGCTCCAACAGGTTGATGTGGAGTCCAGACTCCGCCGGAAAACAAATGTCTCTAATCGCCACCTCTTTCCAGTTGGCCACCCCATCCAAGAAGTAACACATCTGTCACTTTTGTCAGATCTGGTTGGGGAAGGGAGAGGGATCTGCCTCTGACCCAATCGACGTTCGTTAACCACTACTGCAGATCTTGTGCAGTTCCCTCTGAGCTGGACCTTGTCGGCGAGTTTCTGCTGATGCTGCGACCACTGGAACTTCAGGTCCCACTACAGAGCCCACATATGCCTCCTTGCATGTGTCATCGCCAGGATGCCGGAAGCCATGAGCCCCAGTAGCCTCAGAGTCATTCTCACCAAAATCCAGGATAGAGGCTGAAACATCAGTATCATAGCCTGAATATCCTGGGTTTGCTGCAATTGAAGTGTCCAGAATAACTCTGATGTAAGGGAGCATCTCAGAGGGAGTCAGGTGTGACTTCGACATGTTTATAGTGAACCTGAGCGAATGCAGGAGGTCTGCTGTAGTCTGGAGGTGGGAAATGGCAGCCTGGGGCGAGCCCACCTTCAACCATCAGTCGTTGAGATAGGGGAAGACTGAAACTCCTGGTCTGTGCAGATGAGCTGCGACCACTGCCATAACCTTGGTGAACACCGAGAGGCGCTGCTATGGCCAAAGGGGAGCACAGTGAACTGAAAGTGATCATGGCCTACCGTGAACCGCAAGTAATGTCTGTTGGCAGGCAAGACGGGAATATGAAAATAAGCCCAAAGTCCAAAGCTACCATTCAAACTCCTTGGTCCAGGGCAGATAAAAATTGAGCCAGTGAACATTTTGAACTTCTTCTTGAGGAAGACATTGAGGGATTGAAGATCTAGGACAGGGCAGAGGCCCTTCTCTTTTTTGGGCACGAGAAAGTAGAGGAAATAGCAACCACAACCTACCTTTGGCATGGGAACTCTCTCTATAACTCCTTTGCCGAAGAGAGCTGAAACTTCCTCACGGAGAAGTGGCGGGGATCTTCTGTCATTTGATAGTATTATGGTGGCATGGATGGAGAGGTAGTCTCAGAGGGGAAGGAGTAGCCTCTTCAGACTATCTGCAAAACCCACCTGTCTGGCCTGCTGGATTGCCAGCGGAGTAGGTGATGGCGAATCCTGCCTACGACTGGCCCTTGGTGGGGAGTCAGACTGGGAAGGCTTAGAGGCTGCTGTAGAGGGGGAGGTGGTGGACTGGCAAGACCGCTGGCTTCCTGAGCCACGAGGTCGGTGGATCCCAAGCCCTTGCCCATGTGCAGAGGCTAGGCAGCATGCGTGGCACTGTGGCTGGCCAGGATTGGATGCGGTTGAAGGCCTCTTCCATAGCCATGAAAGGGGCAAAAGGCAGACAGGTGGGATGAGGGGCCACCACGAGGCTAAAAGACCAGGCCCTAGCACAAGAATCCTTGAAGCGCTTGAGCGAGGAGTCTGCCTTGTCTACAAAGACATTAAAGGACCGTGGACATCCCCTAAAAAGCCAGACGTCCCCAACCTGGGATGGCATCTCTGGACCACTGTTGATGAAGGCACTCTGCCCAGTGAGTCAGTTGTGTCCAATCCACATTGGATAGTGAACTTTGCTGCCTCTCTCCCATCGGGAACTGCCTCAGAAAGTACAACCCGGATCTCCTCTGTGACCTGTGGCAGCACCTGCGCAACCATATCCCACACTTTGTGGAAACTGCGTCCCAAAAGGCATGCAGTGTTCACAAACAGTAATACTAGGCTGGAGGAAGAAAAAATCTTCTTCCCAACTGTATCCAACATTTTTGATTCCCTATCTTGAGGTGCAAAAGTAAGCGCAGCCAGGGAAGTGGAGGTTTGGATGACCAAGCTCTCAGGAGTGGGGTGCTGCGTCAGAAAGCTTGGGTCCCCCTAGTGGCAAGCACTTTTCATGTTAACAGGAGCCCCTGTGCTGGGGTTGGACCAAGTACCCAGTAGGACATCCGTAAGGGCTTCATTGATGGGGAGCATGGGTTAGAGGAGAAAACCCTAGGCTGTAGCACTTCTGCCAGGAGGTTAGTCCTGACTGCCACCAAAGGCAACTTAAGGTCCAGGACCTCAGCTGCTCTTTTCACCACCATTGTGTAAGAGGCCCCCTCCTCTGTAGCCACAGTAGGAGGAGAAAGCATGTCAGTGTCTAAAGAAGTATCCAGTCCGCTGGCCTCACCCAAGTCTGTACGCCAGTCCATAGAGTCTTAGAGCTGGTATTCTAAAGGGTCTAGCGACCCTTCCCATTCCTCACGGTAACCTAGCTCATAAGAAGGGGGCTCAGGATCCTGTGTTGGAGTTTGCAAAGAGAATGGAGATGGTGCCGGGGGCGGGCGGCACAGGGAGCATCCGGTAAGGTCAGGTGGTGATGCAGGTCTAGATCCAGAATCAGATCCATCAGATTTGGGCTGCCTCAAAATGAGGTGCATGGCCTCATAAAATTCTCAAACTTGGGAAGGTGTTGCTCCGACAGCCAGAAAGATGGGGAGGTGCAGGGGTAGCCCAGATGCAGGTTTGTCTGAATGAGGCCTAGAGAGCCGACATTCCCTAGTCTTGTCAGCCGACGAAAAGTCGAAGAACGCTTAGACTTTTTATTCTTCTTCTTGTGCCTCAACTTACCTGATTGTCTTGAGGACTTGGATGACAACGGAGTCCTCTGAGAATGCTCCCAGGACCTTCCTCTCAACCGGGACCTTGACTTGCACGGCGTTTAGCCTTTGGCCACCATCAGCTTCAAGGACCTCTCCCTCAAAGCTTTCAGATGCATGGACCGACACTCGGAGCATGATTTTGGGACCAGGTCGTGTGCCGGGCACCAAAGACACAAGGGATTCAGATTAGTCACTGACATCACCCAATGACACGACCTGCAGGGCTCATATTTGGCCTTCCTCAATGACAATCTCAACGTACCAGGCGTAGAAAACTCAAAAAAAATCTTCGACAACAGTTGTAAAAAAGGCCAGTCAAAAAGTGACTGTGGGGTACCACTCTTCGGTTCGGCGCTAGGTGGCACAGAAAGAAAAGAACTGGCTTTGGTGCACAAGAGGTGCCTGCAACGTAATTTCCAGTGCGGACGACGCCAATGACAGACACAGAGCCGATCTACGCCACCTAATGGTGAGCAGGGTACTGCTCAGAAAATTTTCAGGATCAAGATTTCGCCTGGGGGAAATTAGAAGGTAAGGAATCTGCAACAGAAGTCTCCATGATATATCTCCTCCTTTGTTCATCCTAACCCATGTACCCAAGGCAGTCCGGTGGGGAGTTGCAGACTGTCATTTTGGATCCAAAATACTCTTTATTTTAACCACCTCAAGGTGGAGGGCTGAGTGAAGCCAGAATGGATTTACTCACTAAGCCCTCTTCTTTTATGACATATCAGAGTGCCTTGGTTAACATGATTCACAGCAGTGTTCTTTCTGACTCTGAAGAAATGCAGACGTAGCAATCAAATCGTCCTACATTCTTACAGAAGAATTCTCAATGAAATCGTGGCCTTCACTGATGAAAAGCTTGGAGACAGTTATTATTTGAGAGTGACCCCTTCCTATAAAACTTCATGTCACGTTGAAAATGAAAGGGAAGATGCGGCTGTGGAAAGAGGAGTCTTGAACAGGTGAGTACAAAAAGATGTAGCTTTATTGTACAATGGAGCCCACGTTTGTCACTGCTCACTGCCAGGAGATCTTCAACCGTTGGACAAGCCAGTGGGAAGGAACTCCAGGTAGTGTTAGGCTAGAACGTAGCATCATAACCAAAACAATACATACAATTAAATGAATAGAGTAATATAATACAATACACGAGCAGAAGCGTTTGTACAGTAGAAGCACAAGTACAAACAATGTCGTTATCACACCATTTTGTCCTTTTAAAATCAAACAAACATAAAACATTCAAGAGGGAAAAGATAAAAACAACACCTAGTGCATACAGAAATCCTTAAAGCTAACTGGAAGATTTACCCTGCAAACTGGTCTACCCTGAACAGTTTTTTTTTCCAGAGTGAATAGATTCATTAATACTTTTCTGTGCAAAAGTTAAATGATCATCAGAGACGCCTCTAAAAGAATCCCCAAAACTCATCATAGTGGATGATGCCATGGAGCTGGAAGAGCAAATATAATTTTCATTTGCAATTAACCACCCTGAAACATCCTGTTGACTGGGTAGCCCTTGGGGCTTAGACTTCAGCAGAATATAAGCTTGTTCTTGTTTAATTTTCACCATCTGTCTTTTGCTCCACCATCCTCTGCCATCAATTAAGACAGCACCCTTAGAGATTCTGATAATCTTTAATAGAAACATTTAATTTAGACTTCCCTTTTCTTACCCTGTATTTTTTTTTCGATGAGTACCCAATCACCAGTATTTAACACAAGTTCTTTCACATTGCTTTTACTGTGAAAGAGTTCCTTGGAACAACTCTGACAAGCGTGGACTGAACTTGAAACTTTATTATGCACCTTCTATTCAATTTCAGTTGAAAACCTAGGTTATAACCAATCAGGACATAAATTCAATCTCAGGTATGTTCCTCATCAGTTTAAATGTAATAACACCATTGGTGCTGTACAGTATGACAGAGTATGCCCACAGTTAAAAACTCTTCCATATCTAGAACACTAGCTAAAGCTGTTTGGATGCCTTCCTTCAAGCATCTATTAACTCTCTCTACAAGGCCATTACAAGCAGGAGAGCACAAGGCTACATACAAGTGAGTAATGTGGTTAACATCAATGAACTGTTTCATGACACTAGAGGTCAAATGCATCCTGTTATCTGTGACTAGAACAGAAGGGATAACTCCCATTTGAAAGATTCTCTTCAGAAACTTAATCATGAAAGAGGTTATAGGAGAACTAGCAAAATTAAAGTATACCCACTTTAAATAATAATCAACTAGAACTAAGAGATACCTTTTTCTGATCTGATGCTTGTGGGAAAGTACCATCTTTCTTGGCATGTTACCCCCATTTTTACTTGTATGTCAGTATGTATTTGCCTATCTCACTGGGATCCTGCTGGTCACGACACCAGTGCTCATAGTTTATGGCCTAATGTGTGTGTTGTCAGTAGTACTTAACTGTGTCACTTAGGGGCTCCTAACCAGAATCTCAGTGCTTATGCTCTCTCTGCTTCTAAATGTGTCACTATAGGCTAGTGACTCCATTTACCAATTCCAATTGGCACACTGAACCCCCTTATAAGTGCCTAGTATAGGGTACCTAGGTACCCAGGGCATTGGGGTTCCAGGAGATCCTTATGGGCTGCCGCATTTCTTTTGCCACCCATAAGGAGCTCAGACAAACCCTTTCACAGGACTGCCACTGCGGCCTGCGTGAAATAGTGCACACTATTTCACAGCCATTTTCACTGCACTTAAGTAACTTATTAGCTACCTCTATGTCTACCCTTCATTTACTGAAGGCTAGGTACAAAATTACTAAGTGTGAGGGCACCCTTACACTGGCAAAGGTGCCCCCACGCTGTCCAAGGTCAAATCCCCAGACTTCATGAGTGTGGGGACGCCATTACACATGTGCACTACATATAGGTCATTACCTATATGTAGCTTCACAATGCTAACTCCGAATATGGCCATGTAAGGTGTCTAACATCATGGAATTGTCCCCTCATTCCAAATATGGTATGGGGGGGGCAATTCCAGTCATCCTGGGGGCTCCTCCATAGACCTCCAGTACTGCCAAACCATCTCTCTGAGACTTGTACTGCAGGTACAGCTGCTGCAATCTCACAGACAGGGATCTGCCCTCCTGGGGTCTAAGCAGCTCAGTCCCAGGAAGGCAGAACAAAGCATTTCCTTTGGGAGGTGGGTGTTACACCCTCTCCCATTGGAAATATGTGCTACAGGCTTGGGAGGGGTAGCCTCCCAGAGCCTCTGGAAATGCTTTGAAGGGCACAGATGATGCCCTTCTTCCATAATCCAGTCTACACTAGTTCAGGGACCCCCAGTCCCTGCTCTGGCGTGAAACTGGACAAAGGAAAGGGGAGTGACCACTCCCCTGTCTATCACCACCCCAGGGGTGGTGCCCAGAACTCCTTCAGGGTGTCCCAGACTTCAGCCATCTTGTTTCCAAGGTATGGGGACACTCTGGAGACCTCTGAGTGGGCAGTGCCAGCAGGTGACGTCAGAGACCCCTCCTCATTGGTGCATACCTGGTAAGGTAGCCAATCACCCTCTCAGGGCTAATTAGGGTCTCTCCTGTGGGTTTCTCTTCAGATTCTACTTGAAAGTTTCCATCAGCAATCCTCTGCAGCTACTACTTCATCCTCTGACCTCGGATTGACCGCAGACTGCTCCAGGAACCGCTGTAACGGCAACCAAGTTTTCAGAGGCGCTACTTCGACTCTGCAACTTCAGCTCCAGCCAGCAACTGTAACAGTTTCCATGGTGTGCACGCTCTGGGGACTCCCTGTCTTCACCCTGCACCAGAAGGACCAAAGAAATCTCCTGTGGAGTTACAGTCACTTCCATGCTCCACAAGACACCTTCTAAGATGACGACCAGTTCTCTTGGACTCCTCTCCTGGAGACGAGCATGCTCCTTGGAACACAGGTGGCGGATCCTGCCGACACAGACTGTCCTAAGGTCCTGCTGTCCAAATTTGGAGGAGGTTAAGACCTTGCCTTCTCCGTTTGTGACAGTACCCCTGTGCACCACGTCATCTTCACCTCCTGAGGCCTCTGTGCAAGAATCCTTTGTGCACAGCCTGGCCCAGGTCCCCAGCACTCTATCCTGCGATGCTCAACTCACTGAGTTGTTCTCCGTCGGCATGGGACCTTCTTTTGTAGTGCTGCAACAACCGCAAGCTGCACCTTCTTTGTCCCCGTGTCCTGGGACCTCCGTGGGTGCTGCCTGGTCATCTGTGGGTTCCCTCCAGTGTTGGTAGCCCCCTCTGCCTCCTCAGTCCGAGTTGAGGCTCCCAGGTCCCTTCTGGGTCCAGGCAGCGCCATTTTTACGCAATCCGCAGCATTGCTTGAACCAAGGCTTGTTGGACGAATCCAGTGCTGCATCTCGCCTGCATCCAACATCTCCATGTGGGACATCCTTTGCATCATGCAGGAACCCACAGCCATCTTCTTTGGTGCTCTTCTGCAGACTTCTTCCAACCAGAGAATCCTCTTTTGCACCATCTTCTAGGTTGGCAGGGGCTCCTGTCCTTCCTGGAATCTTCTGTGACTTCTGGACTTGGTCTCCTCCCTATATAGGTCTTCCGGTCCAGGACTCAACCATTGGTTGCTTGCAGTCTTGCTTGGTTCTTGCAATAACTCTAATCACGTCTATTAGTGTGTCCTAAGGAAACTTGCAGTACTTTACCCCTACTTTCCTGGGCTCTGTGGTGGGGTATTGTACTCACCTTTGTGGTATTCTTACTCTCCCAGTGATTCTCTACACACAATTGTCTAAGGGGGAATTCGTGATTCGCATTACACTTTCTTAGTATATGGTTTGTGTTGCCCCTAGACCTATTTCTTCCTATTGCATTCTATGGTATTTTCTATTGTTTGCACTATCCTATGACTATTTAATTACCTCATTTTGGTGTCTAGTGAATATATTGTGTACAATACTTACCTCCAGAAGGAGTATTGCCTCTAAGATATTTTTGGCCTTGTGTCACTAAGATAAAGCACCTTTATTTTTGGTAACTGTTGGACATTTTTGCTTATGCAGGGTCATCCCCAATCTTTTTGCCTCCTGCCTCCTATTTTTTCTTACCTGTTGCTGTTGGCTTTTGAACTCTGAGCACTTTACCACAGCTAACCAGTGCTAAAGTGCATATGCTCTCTGTGTAATATTGTATGTAATTGGTTTATTCATGATTGGCATATTTGATTTACTAGTTAGTTCCTACTAAAGTGCACTAGAGGTGCCAGGGCCTGTAAATCAAATGCTACTAGTGGGCCTGCGGCACTGGTTGTGCCACCCACATAAGTATCTCTGTAATCATGTCTCAGACCTGCCATTGCAGTGTCTGTGTGTGCAGTTTGAACTGGAAATTCGACTTGGCAAGTGTACCCACTTGCCAGGCCTAAACCTTCCCTTTTCTTACATGTAAGGCACCCCTAAGGTAGGCCCTAGGTAGCCCCAAGGACAGGGTGCAGTGTGTGGTTAAGGTAGGACATGGGGGCATGGCCAAGCGACCAAGCATGGCGGACGCGAGCTGCTAGAGCTCCGCACGGCATTCGGCTCATCCGGCACCACCAGAGGGGACCGGGGAGACACATCGCTCCCCGACCAGCCAGGTTGGAGCCTGGGAGACTCCGGGGCTCGCCTGTGCCGTAAACAGACTCTCGGCGGTTCCCGGCGGCAGAGCTGCGCCGCGGCCGCACAAGCCAGACCCGTGGGCTGGGCCGCGAGGCGGTACGGCCACGTGAGGAGGGGCGGCCGAAGCGTCTGGAGCCGTGCGCGCCCCCAATTGCCGGCGATCGCGGCCAGGAAGGAGGGGCACCCCCCCCAGCGGCAAGGCAAACGAGGTGGGCGTGCGGCCCGCACGGGTCCTTTTTTGGGACTGGTGGTGGGCCCGGGCGGTGCCTTTTCCCCCGCTTCTGACTGGCAATTGAGAAGGGGAATATGCCCCCTCGATAGCCAAGATTCTGTGCTGAGGAGCGGTGACAGAGCCACGGAGTGGAGATGCTCTGGGCCCCCTCTGGACCTGCGGGAGTCAACGGACCTGCGCCTGCATCGGCGCTGAACCCTGCCGACCTGCTGGGAACCCGCAGCAACCACAGAGGACCCCAAAGACAGAAGTGAGTGGCAAGGGACTGGAGGTGGGGAGCCGCTTGGCCGGGCTGCTCGTGCTGTTGCAGAGAGGCGACCTACTACCCCCGGACAAGCGGGCCCGGTCCCTCTCCGATCATCTTGGGTACCTAAGCGAGCGAGGGCCGCACTGAAGATTACAGAACCAACTAATGGTCAGAAACACGTGGAGCGCTGAGTGGGAGACGGCGCTAGGTGCAATCCTCTACTGGACTGGCTGCAGGGGGAGGTCTACAGCGCGGAACTGGGGGTGACTACCGGTGGTGTTGCCTGGCGTCGGGCTGCGCGGCCCTGGTGGTGAGCTGCCCGCTTGCCCCCCCATTGCTCCAACTGAAACCAAATTAAAGCGCGGAGCACACGCGGTGGCTGATAAGGCGGTGAGCGACGATCTGGGGCTGGACAGAGGCCCCCTGAGACCAGGAACATGGCTGTAACAGGGCGCTTGCGCTCTAATGCTGGAACCGGGAAACCACAGGACTCGATAATCCAAGACAGCCAAAAACTAGATGCAGTGCTTGCTGCAGTAGAATGCATTGGAGACTCACTGGAGCGTGCCCATACGTCGTTGGAAGCCAAGATAGACAAGGTGGCGAGTGACCTTGTCCTGCTACATGCGGACCATCGCAAGCTGACGGACAAAACCAGCGAGATCGAGGCCAAATTAAATGATCTAACACCCGTGACCGCCCAGCTGAAAACAGGAATGGAAGACATAAAGGCCAGGGTGACGGAGCTGGAGCGCCAAGTGGAAGACGCAGAGGGCCGCTCTAGAAGAAACAACATTTGTGTAGTGAACTTGCTGGAAGGTACCGAGAGCCGGGATCCGGTGGCCTACTTGGAGAGTTGGCTGCGGGGGCTGGTACCAGAGGGCGAGCTTACCCCCTTCTTCTCTGTGGAGCGTGCTCACCGAATTCCGGCACGGTCGTGACCGCCGGGGAGTGCTCCACGCCCATTTATCATTCGCCTCCTCCACTATGCAGACAGAGACATTATACTACAAACAGTGATGGCCGGCCCGCCTCCCCGAGGCGGTGCTAAGGGATCGGGCCTCCTACCTGCCTCTGAAGCGTAAGCTCCGATTCCTTGGCCTAACTTACTCTTTGCTATTTCCCGCCAGGCTGCGAGTTGTGGCGGAAAACAAATCGCACTTCTTCGCCACACCTGAGGCGGCATGGGAGTGGCTTGAGTCATCGGGACTGTCCTCTGGTGTCGCAGCTGAACGAACCGGGCCGACATCCCAAGCCAAGCGCAGTCGAACCAGACGGGACCGAAGAAGAAATGCAACTCACACTGGACCAACGAAATGCGCTCCAGACCTGGAACAGCTAATCCAGGAGAGAAGGGAAGCGATCCACACTGCTGCGGCGATAAGTGCATCCCCCCTGGTCTCTGGATCAGACACAGAACTCTCGCAACCGGCCAGTGACCATCCTCTCACACCGGACCATCTATCGGAATCGGGCCTCACTTTGCGGCTCCCTGTGACGCCGGCCACCGCAGACGAACTCTTTTAAAGGATCCTCGAACAATGTCGAGAGACTATACACCGTAAGAACTGCCCAACTAACGATACCTGCATAGGTATGGTCTGAGAGATGAGCAGGCAGCGGACCTGATTGTTGAATGCATGCATCGGACTCCATTTGGCTATGTGCGCGCTAGATGGCGCTGTGCCCTACCTCGCGCGCTGCGCTTCCTTGAGACTGGAGAATGTGAGACTGCCCTGATGTTCCCCTCTATTCTCTCTGTTATCTGCTACAGTCGGATAAAATGGCTTGTGGTTGAACTGCTCCTCTGCGGGTTTAGCCTACCCCCACGCTCCTACCAGTGGAGACACATAATGTATGGATGTGCGATTGCACGTTACTGTTTTTGTTGTGTTTGGGAGGTGACCTGTTGTCTATCTGCTCTGATGGCATTAGTTATGTTTTGTTTTTGCTGGTGGACACCTATTGAAACCCTGACTGTTAGTTGGGAATGGAAGAATGACGGTGTGGCGCTACGCAGGGGGGTAGGGCGGGAAGAATTGAAAGAGGACTTATTGCCTATGGTATGGCTACATACACAGCAATTACCTTGAATGTAAGAGGCATTCACACCCCCAGGCGGCGATATGCTATTTATTCCTACCTCAAAAGACATTCAATCCATTTGGTGTTTTTACAGGAGACACACCTGATGGGCCCGGAGATCCCCCCACTGCGCCAGCGCTGGAGAGGGCAATTGTATACGACGGGTTACTCGGCATACGCCAGAGGTACACTAATTTGGATTAGAGCTGGTACTCCCTTTGCGGCGGAGGAGCAGGTTGTGGACCCACAGGGTAGATTTGTGCTGCTTAGGGGAGGATGGCGGGTCGTACGGTTGTATTGGGCTCTATATATGCCTCAAACACAGACCAGACTGCCTTTCTGCATAATCTGTCTCAGCACCTGGCAGGTTGAAGTGGCCTTCCGTGGCTGCTGAGGGGGGACTTCAAAAGCGTGCTCGACGTGGAATTGGACTGCTCCTTCCCCCCGCTGCCCACATCACCAGTGGTAACTGTCTTGCGCGGTCTGGTAAACTAGACCCAACAATGGCAATTGGTGGACATATGGCGGCAGCGACACAGGGTGGACAGGGTCTACTCCTTCTATTCTGCCCCACACTCCCTGCACGTGCGCCTAGACAGAATGCTTTGCACTGGGAGTTTCGTCCCGGTAATAGTGAACTCGGATTATCTGGGGCGCACACATTCAGACCATAAACCGCTGATTGCGAGTCTGTGCTGGGGATCCCCCAGTCCAGCTGTCCCCACCTGGAGACTGAGGCCGGGGCTGCTGGAAGACACTGCTTTCAGAGAGTCATTGAGTGCTATAATCCCAGAATTCTTTCAGCAAAACGACGGCACGGCCTCGTCAGGTTTGATAGAGTGGGATGCATTCAAGGTTTTCATCCGGGGGCGCTGTCTGGGAGCTCAGTGTAATCTGCGTCGCTCTGTTGAACGCGATCTGACCCGGGTGGAGCGGGTCCTGTTACGACAAGAGGGGGAGGTAACTAATAATCAAGCTAAAGAGTCGAGACTGCCGGCAATGCGCGCCGAACACCTGTCACTACCAGAGCGTCTGTGATGTCTAAATTATACTGCACACTCCGCGAGAACCCATGCATCGGCCGACAAAGCGGGCAAGCTCTTGGCCTGGCTGATCCGTCGGGACTGTGAGAGGAAACCGATAGTGGAAATTCGCTCACAGACGGGGTAACTGATACACACACCTGGGGAGATACAAGCCAAATTCACAAGACATTATGAGGCACTCTACGCTTCAAGGGCGCCCCCTGGGGATGATTCCAGTGCTGAATTTCTTGCGGGAGTGGAGCTCCCACACTTAGAGAACGACCAGATTGAGACACTTGAAACACCCCTCGACCTTGAAGAGATCAGATCTAGTATCCGTGAGCTTGCATCCAGCAAAACGCCAGGCCCGGACGGGTTGCCACTTGACTTTTATAAGGCCTTCGCGATACAACTGGCACCCAGGCTGCTTCGAGGTCTATGGTCGCTCCAGCAGATACAGCACTTATTTCACCCGCTCACACATGCGCAGACCCCGCCGCAGCTGTTTCTTAGAGTGGCCCACAAATGTTTCCGCAGATCACACCGCCTCACGGAATCGGTAATCCCCTTTGCGCCGGCCCTCGCGCTATCGGGCTCACCAAGGGGCCCCAGAGTCACGTCAGACTCCGAGTTACGCACATTGCACAAAATAGAGTTGTACACACTGGGTGATCTCTATGAAGAAGCCCAGCTGCTCCCGTTTGCCAGGCTCCAGGAGATGGGATTGCCGCCTGGTCAGTTTCTATTATACTGTTCCTTGGTGAGGGCTCTGGGGTCCGGGTGGGGAGACATCTCAGTGGCTCCTCCTACTCACTTACTGATTCAGTACCTGCAGGTGGTGGGTCGGGGTCATCACCTGATTAGCTGGCTGGCAGATGCCCTGAGAACCCAACCCGCCCTTGAGAGCGAAACACTACGGGCGATTCGACTGCGATAGCGCGATGGAGGTCTGCTCTTTCAGGCCACCTTAATTTACCTCGCAATTCTCGATTTCGCTTAATTCAGTACTATATAGTGCACAGAGCCTACCTTACGCCAGCCTGCGTGAAAAGATACATCGCCCGCGGGGGCGCGGCCTGTCCCCGATGCCGCGAGATTGGAGCAGACTTGTTACACATGGTGTGGTCCTGTCCTAGCTTGGGCTCCTACTGGAGGGTGGTAATTGACAATTTATCTGACTGCATAACACAATGAATACCCTTCACATGGGAGGCATGCATTCTGGGACTATTCCCCAGAAGCAAGCAGCGCAGAGCGGAGGTGCGCTTTACGGACTTAGGGCTCATTGTGGCAAAGCGATTAGTGACCCGTAGGTGGAAATCACCAGATCTTCTGCCGGCACAGGCCTGGAGGCGCTCTCTTGAGGTGTGGGCGGGGGCAGAGGGCACAGCATTGAAGCGGGAGGAGGTCCTGGGGCTGCGTCAGTTCCGCTATCCACCTGCTGGGAGGGGCTGTTGCTGTGGCTGTGGAACATGGGAATGGACCCAGTGGAAGAAGGATTAGATTAACACGAACGAGTATCTGTTGGCGAGAAAATTCACTGTGTGGGGGTACCGAGTGTGAAAATTGTCGAGATATGCTATGGCACTAGGAGGTGGGAAGACAGCATTCACTGGACTTGGCACCTGGCCCAGCCCTTCCACTGGCAAACCGATTTGTTGTAATACGATCCACAGCCCGACTGGGAAACAATCACATGCAAAATAATTGTATAGGTGTCTGTTACCAGCAAATGTTAACCTTGTTTTTCTTTCTTTATTCAAATTTTAGTTTATACAAAGTTCATAATATCTGCCTCCTTAACAAAGACACCTCAGTTGAACACTTGTGACGGAAACAATGTTACGCCAGCGAGCGCTGCCAAGCGATGCGCTGGTTGACGGACGTTAAATATACTATTGACCTCTCAGGCTGCACCCGCGGAACAGATTAATAATGGTATAGCACACTAAACAATAAAAACAATACTGGATGAAAACCGCAGGTAGCACAGCGAACGAGATAAATAGTTGAACAACTGCAAGTATATGCTGCACAATATGCTGCATCATTGTGTTTCCAATTTACCAACTAATACTTAATGTTGTAAGCACTGTACACCATACTATGTTAAAATGAAACTAGTATCAAAACATGAAGCAATGTAATGATAAAATGCCAATAAACAGATTTATGAAAAAAAATGGTTAAGGTAGGACATATAGGGGGTCATTACAACATTGGCGGTATAAGGCGCTTACCGCCGTGCAGAAGACCGCCAACACACCACTGCTGCCGCGGAATTCCGCCACAGCTATTATGACACACATCACGGAATCCGCCGAAATTCAGACACCCACACAATACCGCCACACCAAAGGTCAGCGATAAACATGCGGAAACAAATCCTCTACCTCCACGCCAACAGAAACACGCCCATGCCATTACGACCCACGAATCCACGCGGCGGTCTTTCAACCGCGGTATTCCATTGGCGGTACACACCGCCGCGCTCAAAATACACACACATCTCCAAAACACTGCCACATTGGACAATTCCAAATACACACACCTGATACACATACAAACACCACTCCCACACACCAAACACAATATAAAACACACACCCACATCACACACAAACCCCTACGACCAGAATTTCTGAGAGAAGGCCAGAGAGAGACAGCACAGAATAGAGAACCCCATCACACAGAGGCACACAACACCATCACCCACACAACACCCACGCACAAAACACCACATACCACTACACTCACCACACTCATCAACACATACACCACCCAACACCTCACACACACCACCCCATGTCACGCCCAAGACACCCCCGCTTCTCCGAGGAGGAGCTCAGGGTCATGGTGGAGGAAATCATCCGGGTAGAGCCACAGCTATTTGGCTCACAGGTACAGCACACATCCATAGCCAGGAAGATGGAGCTATGGCAAAGAATAGTGGACAGGGTCAACGCTGTGGGACAGCACCCAAGAAATAGGGAGGACATCAGGAAGAGGTGGAACGACCTACGGGGGAAGGTGCGTTCCACGGTATCCAGGCACCACATCGCGGTACAGCGGACTGGCGGCGGACCCCCACCTCCTCCCCCACAACTAACAACATGGGAGGAGCAAGTCTTGTCCATCTTGCATCCTGAGGGCCTCGCAGGAGTCGTTGGAGGAACGGACACTGGTAAGTCAAATCTTAACTATCATATCCCCCACCCTACCTGCATGCTATCACACACCCCCACCCTCACACCCTCCCCTATCACCCCAAATCCTCACTAATCTACCCATGACACCAACCACCCATCCCAACCGCAAGACCTGCATGACATAACTAAGCATGGACACCCATCACCAAAGCATGCCCACTGCACAGACCCACAACACCCCCCAACCATCAGCACACAAGCCCCCACACAGGAATGCCTGCACTGGTGTACACGCACACCCAACCATTGCACACCATGAAACACACACATGCAATAATCATGTACTCATACCCCCGCAGGAACCCGAAGGAACATCACCACACCAGAGGGTCCAGACAACACCACTCCACCCACAGAAGAGGCCCACAGTGCCGACAGTAGCCCTGCCCTACTGGATCTTGATGACCAGCCCGGACCATCATGGGCCTCAGGGCAGTCGGTTCCCCTTGCCCAGCCACAGCCCAACACCGACCTTCCACCCTCTGGGAACACCAGCACAGCACCCACCCAGCGGGCCCAAACCTCCCTACCCAGGACAGGTCAATCAGCGGTGTGTCCATCACTACAGGGCACCCAGGCTAACCCAACACCCCAACAACAACAGGGACCTGGGGGCAGTGGTAGTGGGCACACGGTCCAGGGCACGGAGGCACAGGAACACAGGGGAACTGGGAGGGCTGCAGTGCGACAGAGGGAGGACAGGCCAAGGGAACCTACTCTCCACGAGGCCCTCTCCTCCATCATGGGAGCATACCACCACTCCCAGGAGACGATGGCAACGGTACTGGGCAAGTTGCAGGAGACCCTGCGTCTGCAGGAGGAGCAGTATTTGGGGTTCAGGGAGGAGCTCAGGACCATAGGCTCCGCCCTGGGCACCATTGTAGGGGTGCTGACGGACATTCAAAAGACCTTGAGGGACACCGTGGCACTCCAAGGGGCCCCTGACACTAGCCAGGACGATGAAATGCCCACCACCTCCGCCGGCGCTAGTGGACAGGACGCCCCGCCACAGGACCAACACACCAGCACCCCACCCCATGCAGACGGACAACCACCACGCAAGCGGTCCCTGAGATCCAGGAACAGGACAGAGCAAGATGGCAAGACCCCCGCCAGGAAATAAGACCACCCTGATTGTCCCCCCACTGTACCACTTTGTTACCCTGTCCAAATCGGAACTGCCCCAGCTCCACTTCCAATGGCCAGATGTGCAATGTACCTGTGAGACTAATAGACTGGACTCTGCCATGGACATTCTTCCACCATAACCCATCCCCATTTCACAACCCCCCTTCATTGTTATGCACTTAAATAAACACCCTTGAAACACTAATAAAACTTGAGTCAGTCAATGATTTTGAACTTTGTATTGTCAATTACAGTGTCAAAAATGGTTACCCATTGGAAGGCCAACATACCAATGTCACACATCACAAGCCTTTCAAGGGTGCAAGCTGTTGACACGTAGGTTACCACATTAGTGAAACTGAAATGGAAGGGGACAACTCAGTTAACAAATAGTGAGTGAAATGTAGGTACAGGATAGAGGTAGACGTGTGAAAGTTAATATTATGTTAAACCTGAAAATGTACTCACCTGTGTCTCACTGAAAATATTGCTGTATGACTGACTCCCTGTTGTCGTTTTCTTCTTCATCAGCTTCATCCTCATCACTGTCCACAGGCTCCACAGGCTCCACCGCTGCTACAACACCGTCATCTGGATCATCCTCCTGCAGAAAAGGCACCTGGCGTCGCAATGCCAAATTATGGAGCATGGAGCAGACGATGATGATGTCGCACACCTTCTTCGGTGAGTAGAATAGGGATCCACCTGTCATATGGAGGCACCTGAACCTGGCCTTCAGGAGGCCGAAGGTGCGTTTGATCACCCTCCTAGTCCGCCCATGGGCCTCATTGTACCTTTCCTCTGCCCTGGTCCTGGGATTCCTCACTGGGGTCAATAGCCAGGACAGGTTGGGGTAACCAGAGTCCCCCAATAGCCATACACGGTGCCCCTGGAGTTGACCCATCATATCAGGGATGCTGCTTTTCCGCAGGATGTAGGCGTCATGAACTGAGCTAGGGAACATAGCATTTACCTGCGAGATGTACTGGTCTGCCAAACAGACCATCTGGACATTCATAGAATGATAACTCTTCCTGTTCCTGTACACCTGTTCACTCCTGCGGGGGGGACCAGAGCTACATGGGTCCCATCAATGGCACCTATGACGTTGGGGATATGTCCAAGGGCATAGAAGTCACCTTTCACTGTAGGCAAATCCTCCACCTCAGGGAAAATGATGTATCTCCTTACGTGTTTCAGCAGGGCAGACAACACTCTGGACAAGACGTTGGAAAACATAGGCTGGGATATCCCTGATGCCATGGCCACTGTTGTCTGAAAAGAGCCACTTGCAAGGAAATGGAGCACTGACAGCACCTGCACGTCAGGGGGGATTCCAGTCGGATGGCGGATTGGTGACATCAGGTCTGGCTCCAACTGGGTACATAGTTCCTGGATTGTGGCACGGTTGAACCGGTAGGACACGATCAAATGTCTCTCTTCCATTGTCAACAGGTTCACCAGCGGTCGTTACACCAGCGGATTCCGCCATCTTCCAATATGTCCCAACTGACAGTGCCTAAGAAGGACAACAGCGAAGAAACTGTCAGCATTCCTCCAGGTATGTGCCCACAGTCACACACAAGACTACAACAGACAATTAACCCATCCGGGAAATGTTTTGAGTGTAGGCCTCGGTATGTGTGACGCAGTAGTAAATGAAGCCATGTGGGCCCCTGAAATGGCGGCTGCCTGACCTCAAAACTGGGACAATGGAATTGTGGGGTAACTGCGCTGGCTTTGGACACCGTCGCGGTAGGCGGTCGTAGAGCGCGGCGCAATGCTGCATTGATTAACATTGGACCCTATGGGTCCCAGGAGCCAATGAACAGGTGTGCTGGCGGTGATCCACCAATCACAGCCCTAGAACCAACAGCCAATCAGAATCTCAGCCCTATCCACCATCACAGCCCTAGAACCAGCAGCCAATCAGAATCTCAGCCCTATCCACCAATCACAGCCCTAGAACCAACAGCCAATCAGAATCTCAGCCCTATCCACCAATCACAGCCCTTGAACCAACAGCCAATCAGAATCTCAGCCCTATCCACCAATCACAGCCCTAGAACCAAAATACTTAATTTGACTTTTTTTAAAAATGTACTGAATTTAAAGAGTCTACATGAGTTAGATTATGTAAAATAATAAAATCTCAAATTGTAAATTTCTGCAAGAGAAAGGGTATTAAGTCTGAAACTATTGCCTTAAGGGCAATTTTGAGTGTTTCAAGTAAGTTTAGTTCTATCACCGCTGGAACTATTGAAACGCTGCTTGTGCTTTCACCTTTCTCCAGTCAGCAGCAATAGATAATCCTGACAAGCAGAAGATTACACTTAGGGTTTTCCCAATTATGCACTTTTACTTGGATACCTCAAATTTCACAAACTCAGGAATACTAGAAACACAACACTTCATAATAGCCTGCACATAACCAATACTGTTTTTAAAAACATACCTATTTTGGGCACCTTCAACAAATTTGAGAGCTGTCACCTTTACTTTCAGGAGCAGAACAATCCTCTTTCTGAGGATCCAGAAAAGACTGTCTTAAACTTGCTAAATGAATAGTTTTGGAAAGAAATAATTTTATGTGGACTTCTTCATGTTTAGTCCAAATTCTATGTTACCTGTCTACTGCCTTTTTGTAACCGACGTACAGAATTCAGTTTTTATTTGAAGATTCTGTAGCTGGTAAATTCGTTTTGCACTGGTTAGATGTTTAATCTTCCCCTCAAGAAATGTGACAGATTACCAAACAAAGACCACTCCAGCTTGTTGCGTACAGAAAACACAGAAGTAAATTCGTTGTTAAGATGAATAGACATCAGTAGTGAATGGAATGAATGAATCAGTGATTTATAGCATTTATAACATTACTATCTGTCGGTTTCTAAGGCTCTTCATTTAACGCCATTAAGTGCCAATCCCGAAGTAACACCTTTGTGATTGCATGCACCCATAGATAGGGTGGATTGTCTTGTTTGCTGATGTATAAAACATCTGATAGGGTTCTACTTGTTCATGTCTGGCCTGCATTTATATAGAAAGTAGAATGTTCCTGTCAAATTAAATAATTTATTATGCATAGCCTAATGCTTTAGGAAAGCCAATCTTTCTCTGTGCTTAGGGATATAAGAAGCTTTCCTAAAGCCCTGTTCTTTCTCTTGTTATAGTAACGGTAATTAGTTTCTTCTGTAAATATAAAAAATGTGACAGGGTGATTGGAAGTCTTCAGTCTTTAGATATTTTGTAACTCGTCACCCACAATGCACCAGGGCAGGGACTCCACCTCAGATTTATTTTTACCCCAGCAGGTAGCAAAAGAGAAGGATGACTAAGAAATGACAAACATCTTAGATTATAGCTTGCTTTTGAGAAGACAAGAGGGTGCGTGTCAATCTACAGCACTACAGGCTACAAATAGATGGATGAAGGTTAAGCAAAAACATTTTGTCAGGAGCATAAGCTGCTTCATATTCATTCATTTACTTTATTCGGTGCAAAAAGACCATAAAAGACATCAAATAAATAAAACATACAAATTTCTCAGTCATTAAAATTTCTAAAAACGTTATTAATACATTTTCCGAATACCATGAGCAGCATGTATGAAATTTAATACAGCCTGAATTGTGTCCATATTTCCCAGATCGTGTAAATGGGAATAAGCAAGCTGGCTAGTTCTAATATTATTACACAAGAATAGCGGACGTAAAAACCTTTTTCTTGGAACAACATATAAAGTGCAAAAAAGCATAAAATGTAACGTACTCTGACGTGTCTTTCCATCGCAGCGACAAGGAGGAAGGTTCTTAAACCAGGTTCCACATACTGGAAATGCTACCAAGTAATGTAAACTATTTAGACGTAGCCTTGTGAGTAAAAACCTTTGTCGCTCATGATTAATAATGGTCAGATACAGCTTTGGTTGAAATTGCTGTGTCTCGTACCTCGACCATAATCTCATTACACCAGATGCTGACTCCATGGCCTGATTTTTCTGCCAGAATATATCTTTAACCTTCTTAATGTCCTGTCTTGTTAGGGTGTCTGGTTTAAGAAAAAAAGAAACTAATCCTAGTGATAGGAGAGAGAGATAAACATATTTAAGCCAGGGTATATCCAGAGATCGTGACAAGAGGAGACAGTCCTGTATCACCTTTCTGCATAAATGCGCTTCTGGCTTAGTCCAGATTTTAACCCACAATATTACAGGTTGAAGTTTTATATAGCTAGATATGTATCTCAAGCCTACCTCTTTGTGACAGAACTTTACTGGAGTAGATTGATGGACTGCTAATAGCCTTCTTAAAAATTTGTTTTCTATAGTCTGAAGTCCTGTACATTCTGCATACCCCCAGACCCCGGCTCCAAATGTCGCGATAGAAAGACACTTAGAGGAGAAAACAGTCATCATTTCCTTAACAGGTTTATGTCGGAGTCTTTTCACAAACCTAAAAACTGCTTTAATGGCTTTTTGGAATTGTATTGAACGTATATTAACTAAAAATTTCCAATTAAAATCTACATCAATAGGAACCCCCAGATACGTAAAATGTGGGACCTTGAGTATCTCATGCCCGTCTAAAACAATTTTTTTCGTTTTTGCTAATTTGGGTCCGGTCTTCATCACAAATGACTTAGTTCTATTTATTTTAAGACCGAGGTTCCCCATAAAAGTATTAAAAGCATTTAATAAAATATGGAGGCCATTTGCTGTCCTTGAGATGAGTACAGCATCGTCCGCATACAGAAGTACAGGGATTGGGGAATTATTGATAACTGGAGAATCCTTCCCTGATTCGCAAAGAAATTTCTCTAGGCCGTTTATGTACAAGAGAAAAAGAAAAGGGGCAAGGACACATCCCTGTCTAACCCCCTTTAGTGACGGAAATTTCCCTGTCATGCATCCCTCCTGAGAATAGCAGACCCGAGCCTCTGTACAGGCATGAAGTTTACCAAGTAATATAACTATATCTTTATCCACGCCCATATCCAGCATTACCATCCACAGTTTCTCCCTATTGACTGTATCAAAGGCACAGGACAGATCCATGAATGCTAGATGTATGCAGCCCCTTTTAACCTTAGTATATTTCTGGACTATGAGAGTCAAGTTAAGAGTTTGTTCCACTGTGTCAACACCTGGGCGAAAACCAAATTGTATTTCTGAGAGGGAGTGAGATTCAGTCGCCCATTCTTCTAGCTTATTTAGGATCACTCGACCTAACATTTTGACTGAGCTATCCAATAAAGAAATTGGGCGATAACACAAAGGATCAGCCCTGTCTCCCTTCTTAAAAATCGGGACGATGATTGCCTCTTTCCACGAATCTACTAGAGGGCCTGCCACAGCCGATCTCAGGACATTAGTAAGCAGTGGTCCCCAGAAATCTGGGAGTGCTTTATATAAATCAGCAGGAATTCTGTCTGGGCCAGGGGCTTTATCAGGGGGGCAATCTTGAATGGCATGTTTAACATCGTCCACACTTATAATATTACTAAAAGCCAGACTTGGCTGATCATTTCCTGCAAACTTCAGACAGTTTAACATTTCTGGTTGAACATTTGTCTCTGTGGCGAAAGTTTTTTTGAAACAGTCCACCCAAGTCTTGGCTGGAATGACAGTATCCATGGACGTCTCATGTTTGTCATTCGACAATAAAGAGTTAACCACGCGCCAATATGCAGTTGTATCTCTAATTTTACTTGCAACTATCAGTTCCTCCCACGCAGATTCACTTAGTTCGACTTTCCTTTTAGCAAGTGCTTCTTTGTAGTTTTTCCTAGCAATCTTAATTGCTTGTCAATCTTGAGGAGATGCATTGATTGTTTTCTTTAACTTACTTAAGGATGTGGTACATGCGTGGTTAAACCACCTTGAGCCATGGGCTTTGTTAGTGCGAGAGGGCTGTAATTTCTCCGCCATATACTTTGTCAAAGAGGAAAATGCATGGACGATTTCATGGGGGGTCCTATCTTCATCCAGGGATGTCATAGCATCTGACCATTTTTTCAGAAATAGATCTTTAAAAAAGGTATTACTATTTATCTTTCTCCATTTAATTGTGAGTCCTTTTTGGGATGAGAGCTTCATAGCAGGATGTCGCTTCCCTCTTCTTGAGTCACTCGTCATATCCAGGTTAATCACAATAGATAAGGGGTTATGGTCACTAGTACAAGTCGGAGTCACCCTGAATTGTCCTGCAATAGAGGATAGTTCTCTGGAATAAATGATATGATCAATAACAGTATGAGTGTCCCCCCTTACAAATGCTGGTATACCTCTAATAGCTGGTATGGGAAAAAGAAGAGAGTTTGCGGTTATCAAAGAATTAAGAGCATTCCCATATGGGGAGTGTTTAAAATGTTGAGTGGGATTATCATTTTCGTCCAAAAGTCCACAACAGTCCAAGAGCTCTGGCTCACACAGGTGGGGCATTAAAATCACCAACCCAGACTATTCTTAGGTCCTTTTTACTAATAGTTGTTACCTTATGTATTAACATCTCCAAACTACTAACCACACTTATATCAGAATTATCAAAAGTATTGTTATAATAGTTGATCAGTAGTATATCGAATGGCTCTGCTAATTTCAAAGATAGAGCCAGAAAAAAAGGAGATGTACCACAACACGTGCTTCCATCCCTCCGGCCTCCACAGATAGAAAAGTAACCAGACCGCCCTTAGCTCTACCCGTGGAGGCCTTAGTTGCAGGAACACTATGGCCCTCATTCCGACATTGGACGGCGGCGGTCGCCGCCGGCCTGTCGGGGGCCGCCAGAATACCGTTCCGCGGTCGAAAGACAGCGGCGGTAATTCTGACTTTCCCGCTGGGCTGGCGGCCGCCCGCCAGCCCAGCGGGAAAGAGGCTTCCACGATGAAGCCGGCTCGGAATCGAGCCGGCGGAGTGGAAGCTGTGCGACGGGTGCAGTTGCACCCGTCGCGTATTTCACTGTCTGCGCAGCAGACAGTGAAATACATTTAGGGGCCCACTGACGGGGGCCCCTGCAGTGCCCATGCCAGTGGCATGGGCACTGCAGGGGCCCCCAGGGGCCCCGCGACCCCCCTTACCGCCATCCGGTTCCCGGGGGGGGAACCGCCGGGAACTGGATGGCGGAAGGGGGGATTCCAATGGGCGGCGGTACACTGGCGGGAGACCGCCAGTGTTGCCGGTCCGACCGCGGCTTTACCGCCGCGGTCGGAATGCCCATTGGAGCACCGCCGGCCTGTCGGCGGTGCTCCTGTGGTCCTCCGTCCTGGCGGTCATAGACCGCCAGGGTTGGAATGACCGCCTATATGTGGTATAGCCATTGATATGCAGGGATTCTGTGAGCCAGGTCTCCTGGCAGCAGATAAAAAGATTTTCCGTCACAAATTTTATCAAGTCATGGTTTCCAATTTTTTATTTTAAACCTGCAACGTTCCAGGAGATAATCCCTAAAGCTGTCATGCCCTGTGTATCACGTATATCGGGGGCATCCTTGGATTGTAAGAGGGACTGTGGCAATATATTTGTCTCCGGAGGGCCTTGCAGAGAAGGTTCGATTACTAATGGTCAGTCTAACTGCTCTAGTGAGGTCAAAGGCTTATACCTGTTAGATAATGTCAGGACGGTATCAGGAGAGTTAGAGGGACCAGGGTTACTGGAATTCTGGTTCCCAGAACAAGTTGGATCCAGGTGACGTGGATTTAATGTCGGAAGAATAAACTTAGTCAGACGTTGTACTCTTATAGGCCCTGCAGGTGGTCTCATAATCAAAAGATGGTGGTACAAAGCATTAACAGTCCAGGGACTCCTGAAGTTTATTATGATACAATCCCCAGGAAATGTTTTAGGAGATAGGCCAATCCAAGGAACCCTTCTTACAGTTAAAATGTCCCCATGGAAATCTACCCGCCCTCCCGAGTGCTTTCCTACCCAGCGAGTCACTTTATTTAACAGTGACACATGGGACTCGGGATGAGTGTTTTCTAATATAGGGACATTTTCCAAAATTAAGATATAGGGGGCACATGCCAATGGACTCCTCGGGCAGGCTATTTGAGTTCTTGTTACCTCATGATCCGCTAATCCTTCCCTTTTGGTTATACCCCGCTGTGACTGTAGGTTTATAGAATCCTGGAATGCCTCTAAACTCAGTGGTTTTTGGGTTGAATTCTGGGCAGGAGTCAATCCACAATTTTGGTGTTGGTGCTGGTGAATAGGCGGAGCTGGTAAGCAAAGTGGGACAGAGTGATTGTGATTGTTCCGAGTTTCTGCCCTCGATGGTATAGGGTTTATATTTATTATAAATTCAACCTTCTGCTCAAGGGTGGCCACTCTCTCCAGAACTGACGAACACAGCTTTTTAATATCTCTAAGTTGATCTTCAATCTGAGAGAAACAAGTTATGATTGGATCCGGATTTTTACAATCTTTTAGTTGTTTCCCTGTCTTTTTTTTTTTTTGAGGATTAGATCAACATTTCTTCTTGTTCTTCTTAGTTCCTAATAGGGGCTTTCCAAAGTCGTGCCTGTCTGCTGGAGATCCAACTAAATCTATGGGGGTTACTGCAATAAGGGGGGGAATTACTTGCCTACTTTTTTTTGAGGTGGACTCTCTGGAGTTGTGGGGGTTATTTGATCAATTTCTGTTATAACACAAGGGTTTCCTGTCTTAGTCTTGGTTAATGAAGGTATAGCAGGCAAAGTCCTTCCCTCTCTCCTTCCCTTTCCTGCTTTCTCAAGAGATGACTCTAGAGTGGCTTCTACTCTCCCTATCTCCGTCTCAATAGCGCCCATGACTGAGGTTAGGTAGCTTGTTATTAACCTAGGTGGAGGAGCCTCCGGAATACATTCCCTTCCCCCATTATCTCCTTTACGTTTTCGCATTGAGGCGGGCTAGTCCTTTATCCAAGAGAGGTGCGTTAGTCTCAATGCCCCAGACTAGGGAGGAGTAAAGCCGAGTTATGCTCCGGACCTATCCTCTGTCTCAAGGAGAAACTGTCCAGCCACAGCCTTCTACCACACAGAACCCCCTGAAGTTGTAGCACAGTAGGCCTTGCTGTCACCTTGCGCGTATTGCGCATATATAAGTCAGCAGAGTACAAATGGCGGGCTAAGTTGAAAAAATAAAATAAGATTTAAATACCCAAGTCACAGTTGGGGAAGATTTCACTCTGCTTTCCTTAAGTCAGCAGTTTTCCATAAAGCCAAGGCCACCAGTAGAAGAAGAAAAAGCGAAAGGGAGGGGGCCCAGCCCAGTCTCTTCCTGGTGATGACGGGCGAGGCGGGAGCGCCATATTCAATTTAAAGGGCTCCTGCCCTCCTCCTCAACGTCACCGGCACCAGCAAAGCGCTTCCCCAGAGCAACTTGAGTACCGTTTACTCAGGGTCCTCCTGAACCGTGGAGCTCAGAGTGGGGGGCCCGGCAAGTTTCCTGTGGCAGGCCCTCCTCCTGCTGCCCGGTTCCGATCACGGCTGCCCCACAATATCTTCAGGCAGCCAAGCGCCTATGGGTTGCCTAATCCGAAATCTATAGAGGGATATCGGGGGGGGGGCTGCCCTGCCTCTTCCTGGCAATGACTGGCAAGGACAGGAGCGCAGTTGATTAAATTTAAAGGGCTCCCGGCCCTGGATCAGCCCCTCCTCCTTGGCAGCGGCAGCAGCAGCAGCGTTGTGCGCATCCCACGAGCGGAAGCGCAGTTGATTGAATTTAAAGGGCTCCCGGCCCTGAATCAGCCCCTCCTCCCTGGCAGCGGCAGCAGCGTTGTGCACATCCCGCGAGCGGGAGCGCAGTTGATTAAATTTAAAGGGGTCCCGGACCTGGATCAGCCCCTCGTCCTTGGCAGCGGCAGCAGCGTTGTGCTTCATATTACATGCATTGCACAGAATGAAAAGCAGTATACTGTAATAAAATGGTGGATAGTGAGCAAATTATCTAGCTATAGTTTTCCAACTAAAGCCTCTAGGCAGGCCTTGAATGTAGACAGCAAAACCGCTTTGTAATGTGTGTGTGGCATTGACTCTGTAGCAGGTTTGCAGATTTTTGCTATTGGTAGTTTTCCTAAGAAGACCAAATATGCTCCTTCCTTTCTAGTAGAATGTGCCCTGGTCACTGACCGCAGTGTGTGCTTACCCTTAGCATAGCATGTTTGTATGCACATGACTATCCATCTCGCAATATTACACTTGGAAATAGGATTTCCGAGAAGATCATTTTGTGGACGAACAAACAGATGATTTGTACTGCAATGATTTTAACCTTTCAATGTAACACATTATCGCTGTCTTGACATCTAATGTCTGTAATGGCCCTTCTGTCAAGGTTTGAGGCTGTGGAAAGAAAATGGGTAACTCAATCGTCTGGTTCCCATGATAAGTGAATATCTTTAGTACAAAGTGAGTATTTGCTATTAGAACAACTCTATCCCTGTGAATCTAAATTAAGGGTTCATCTATTGGGGGCACTTACTTTTATGCCACAAGTCGGGGCTGGTGGACTTCTAAGAGTAATAATTCCATAAAGGCTCTCCACAAAGGCTTTAAAAAATGGTATAGAACAAAAAAGTGTGTTTTCTATTTTGCATATAACCTGCCACAGCAGCTAGATGCAACTGGATGGAAGTGTATGCCAATCCACCTTTCTGAAGATGTAGAGGGTAACAAATATTATCAGGCACTGATGCAGTGAGTGGTTGGATAACTGAGCCGAACCTTGTGCTGAGTCAGGACAATAACGAACAGTAATTTTCATGCAGAAAGACTGACATTTATAACTGTCTCAATCATGTTGGTACGACTATAGCGAGAGACATGGATGTTTGCTTCCTCACTACTTATGAATGAGAGGGAGTGGAGGAAAAGTGTAAGCATATATCCTTGACCAGTGCATCCAATGTGCATTGCCCATGGACTGAGGATGTGGGTAGCTGGAGGCAAAGCCTGAACACTGTGTTTTCACAGGTAGCGAAAAATGTAGGCTGTGGGTGATAATATGCTGGCCTGTTGGTGTGGGGGCACTGGCTTGATGGCATCCTTGCATAGAAGATCCTGTACTTCCTCTCACAACAGTTTCTGGTGTTGCTGACTGAGTGTGTGCTGATGAGATGGTAGGTTTGGTAATGTGGCAGTCTAGGCAGCATTCCTAATGAACGACAGACAGGACCCACATATCTGTAGTAATATCTTCCCACTGTGGTAGGAAAAGCTGGATTCTCCACTTGGCAGGTGCTGGGTGGTTAGGGACGGTTTCAAGTCACTGCTTAGCAGTGGAGGAGCCCTTTTCAAAAACATCTTTACCCATTTCTCTACCATTGCCTGATAACGACCTTGTCAGTATGGTCTGAAAGTGTGCCTTACAAAAAAGATTACTGCTGATGGTATCCTGGACGTGGAATAGTGGTAACAGTCTTTGCATCTGCTCTTGTCTGCTGCTCAAGAACCTCAGTTTTGAAGGACTAGATTTTCAGTACACCCGTTGCTTTGGCAGTGTTGCTGCCCCTATTATCTTGTCAAGGATACTGTCTACTAGAGGCAAGAAGAGATGTTGAACAATAAGTTTATGAGGAGGTATTGAACCTCAGACCACCAAATGGACACTTGCAGTCACGCGTGACGGTCAAGGATAATACTTGTATTAACAACCTACATGTGCCAGCTGCATCCAGGAAACAACTCCTTGTTTCCTTTCATGTACTGTATCTTCGAGGGGAGATGACATACAGAAGGGCGGAAGAGGCAGAGTGCAGCGGGCGCCATGGGGAAGAATTCAGAGGAGGCACACCTTACATCAACCTCCCACAGCCACAGCAGATGGATAACCCAGCGCTCATTTTTAATTAAGGGCATTCCCATGATAATGGTAACGACTGACAACTCAACGCAGCAGCCTCTACTGAGGCCGGGGATACTTTAATCGAAACCGAACACAGCACATTTAGGCTGCGTCAGTGAGGATCAAAAGTGGCTTGGAGGCTGTCACAAGGACGGTGCAGCAAAATCAGTGATCCTTGGGAGGCCTGACAGCTAGGACACTGAGGTGCTCTGGTAAAGATCGGAGAGGTAACCAAGGGCGGCACCAAAAAGATGAAAATGAACAAACCCCAAAGAACGAAAGGGGGGAGCCGCCTGGCGACGTAAGCCCCTCATGCGGCGTGGCGGTAAAAGGGGCACATTGGTTGGTAAAGGAGCCACACCGGTGGGCGGTGGGCCAGAGAAAGGCTACTTACCTGGGGATGCCTTACGGCAGGGTAAGGAGGCCGATGGGGGAGTAAGCGGAGCACGGCACTCGCGTCCCAGACCCGCCGGTTGGCAGGGCACAAAATGGACAGACAAGGTAGCGAGTTGAGCCTAGCAGCACTAAGAGGCTACCCCCCTCACGATCAGAGTAAAGAACCAACAAAAATTGATGGCCCCAAAAACAGCATGCAGGATGGCCTCAACAACAATAGGTGTCAGAATTATGACAAGCAAATGACAAGGACTTGATTGCTTTATAGCAGAGATGATGTCATTGTAGGAAAGTAACATCTTGCCTGGCATGTTACCCCCATATTTCACTGTATACATGTTGTTTTAGTCTATGTGTCACCTGCCAGGCAGGGCCCCAGTGCTCAATAAGTATGTGCCCTGTATGTGTTCCCTGTGTGATGCCTAACTGTCTCACTGAGGCTCTGCTAACCAGAACCTCAGTGGTTATGCTCTCTCTGCTTTCCAAATTTGTCACTAACAGGCTAGTGACTAAATTTACCAATTCACATTGGCATACTGGTACACCCATATAATTCCCTAGTATATGGTACTGAGGTACCCAGGGCATTGGGGTTCCAGGAGATCCCTATGGGCTGCAGCATTTCTTTTGCCACCCACAGGGAGCTCTGACAAATCTTACACAGGCCTGCCAGTGCACCCTGAGTGAAGTAACGTCAACGTTATTTCACAGCCATTTACCACTGCACTTAAGTAACTTATAAGTCACCTATATGTCTAACCTTCACCTAGTGAAGGTTGGGTGCAAAGTTACTTAGTGTGTGGGCACCCTGGCTCTAGCCAAGGTGCCCCCACATCGTTCAGGGAAAATTCCCCGGACTTTATGAGTGCGGGGACACCATTACACGCGTGCACTGTACATAGGTCACTACCTATGTACAGCGTCACAATGGTAACTCCGAACATGGCCATGTAACATGTCTAAGATCATGGAACTGTCACCCCAATTCCATTCTGGCATTGGGGGGACAATTCCATGATCCCCCGGGTCTCTAGCACAGAACCCGGGTACTGCCAAACTGCCTTTCCGGGGTCTCCACTGCAGCTGCTGCCAACCCCTCAGACAGGTTTCTGCCCTCCTGGGGTCCAGGCAGCCCTGGCCCAGAAAGGCAGAATAAAGGATTTCCTCTGAGAGAGGGTGTAACACCCTCTCCCTTTGAAAAATAGTAGTTACGACTGGGGAGGAGTAGCCTCCCCCAGCCTCTGGAAATGCTTTGATGGGCACAGATGGTGCCCATCTCTGCATAAGCCAGTCTACACTGGTTCAGGGATCCCCCAGCCCTGCTCTGGAGCGAAACTGGACAAAGGAAAGGGGAGTGACCACTCCCCTGACCTGCACCTCCCAGGGGAGGTGCCCAGAGCTCCTCCAGTGCGTCCCAGACCTCTGCCATCTTGGAAACAGAGATGTCTGTGGCACACTGGAGTGCTCCGAGTGGCCAGTGCCAGCAGGTGACGTCAGAGGCTCCTTCTGATAGGCTCTTATCTCTCTTGGTAGCCAATCTTCCTTCCTAGGTAGCCAAACCTCCTTTTCTGGCTATTTAGGGTCTCTGCTTTGGGGATCTCACCAGATAACGAATCTAAGAGCTCACTAGAGTTCCTCTGCATCTCCCTCTTCACCTTCTGCCAAAGGATCGACCGCTGACTGCTCAGGACGCCTGCAAAACCGCAACAAAGTAGCAAGACGACTACTAGCAACCTTGTATCGCTTCATCCTGCCGGCTTTCTCGACTGTTTCCAGGTGGTGCATGCTCTGGGGGTAGCCTGCCTCCTCTCTGCACCAGGAGCTCTGAAGAAATCTCCTGTGGGTCGACGGAATCTTCCCCCTGCAACCGCAGGCAGCAAAAGACTGCATCACTGGTCCTCTGGGTCCCCTCTCAGCACGACAAGCGTGGTCTCTGGAACTAACCAACTCTGTCCAACTGACTCCCCCAGTCCAGTGACTCTTCAGTCCAAGTTTGGTGGCGGTAAATCCTTGCCTTCCCACGCTAGACTGCATTGCTGGGTACCGCGTGATTTGCAGCTGCTCCGGTTCGTGTGCACTCTTCCAGGATTTCCTTCGTGCACACCCAAGCCTGGGTCCCAGACACTCCTTCCTGCAGTGCACAACCTTCTGAGTTGTCCTCCGACGTCGTGGGACTCCCTTTTGTGACTTCGGTGGACTCCGGTTCACTTTTCTTCTAAGTGCCTGTTCAGGTACTTCTGCGGGTGCTGCCTGCTTCTGTGAGGCCTCTCTGACTTGCTGGGCGCCCCCTCTGTCTCCTCCTCCAAGTGGTGACATCCTGGTTCCTCCTGGGCCACAGCAGCACCCAAAAACCTCTACCGCGACTCTTGCAGCTAGCAAGGCTGGTTTGCGGTCTTTCTGCGTGGGAACACATCTGCAAGCTTCATCGCGACGTGGGACATCCATCCTCCAAAGGAGAAGTTCCTAGTCCTCTTCTTTCTTGCAGAACTCCAAGCTTCTTCCAACAGGTGGCAGCTTCCTTGCACCCTCAGCTGGCATTTCCTGGGCTCCTGCCCACTCTCGACACTGTTGCGACTATTGGACTTGGTCCCCTTCTCTTACAGGTACTCAGGTCCGGAAATCCACTGTTGTTGCATTGCTGGTGTTTGTTCTTCCTGCAGAATCCCCCTATCACAACTTCTGTGCTCTCTGGGGGTAGTAGGTGCACTTTACACCTACCTTTCAGGTTCTTGGGGTGGGCTATTTTTCTAACCCTCACTGTTTTCTTACAGTCCCAGTGACCTTCTACAAGCTCACATAGGTTTGGGGTCCATTTGTAGTTTGCATTCCACTTTTGGAGTATATGGTTTGTGTTGCCCCTATACCTATGTGCTCCTATTGCAATCTATTGTAACTTTACACTGCTTGCATTACTTTTCTTGCTATTACCTGCATAATTTTGGTTTGTGTACATATATCTTGTGTATATATCTTATCCTCATACTGAGGGTAATCACTGAGATACTTTTGGCATACTGTCATAAAAATAAAGTACCTTTATTTTTAGTACTTCTGTATATTGTGTTTTCTAATGATATTGTGCATGTCTCCTAGTTCAGCCTAAGCTGCTTTGCCATAGCTACCTTCTATCAGCCTATGCTGCTAGAAACACCTCTTCTACACTAATAAGGGATAACTGGACCTGGCACAAGGTGTAGGTAACTCTGGTACCCACTACAAGCCAGGCCAGCCTCCTACATTGGTTGTACAGCGGTGGGATAAGTACTTGTAACTACTTACCACTCTGTCATTGTGTACTTTTCATAAGAGAATAATATACAAAACAAGTTCAGTGTATGTACACCTATCCAAAATGTTTTGCTTTTCTCCTCTTACACTTTCTACTAAGTGCTGAAAAGTATTCTAAAACTTCTAAAAGTTTCTAAAAAGTTAGAAAAAGTTTTTTCTCTGTTCTTTAAAAAGTTCTGAAACTTTTTCTTCCTTCTCACTATTTCTAAACCTTTTACTATCATGTCTGATGTAGAGTCTGCTCTTAAAATGGTCAATACTACTTATGACAATTTAAATTACAAGAGCCTAAGGAGTCTCTGCTTATATAGAGGTTTAGTGATAGGAAAGAACCCTACAAAAGAGTTTTTATTTAACATGCTTATTGTGAATGATGAGTCCCAAGCAGGCACTTCAAATGTGAGGTTAATAGAAGGCTCCCATTCTGACTCAGGGGATCTCCTTGAGGGAGGTGGGGAGGGCTCTGTTCCAAATCTGCCCCCTAGCAGGACACCTAGTAATGTTGGTAGTAATGGAGGTTCCCATCATAGTAGGGGAGTCTTTAGTCCTGGAGGCCAAGTCGTTAGGGTTCAGTCAGTTAGGGACAGATCTCCCTCTGTTGTTTCCAATTTATCTTCTGTGTCCAATCATTCCCAACCCACCCACCCTGAAGACAATATGTTAGAAAGGGAACTCAAAAAGTTGAGAGTTGAAGAGACCAGACTGAAGCTTAAACAGCAACAGCTGGCCTTAGATAGGGAATCCTTAGACCTGGAGAAGGAGAGACAGAGATTGGGGTTAGGACCCTATGGTGGCAGCAATAGCAGTATTCCTGATAGTAATCCTGTTAGAAAGCATGATCCCAGGAATCTGCACAAGATAGTCCCCCCTTACAAGGAGGGGGATGACATCAACAAGTGGTTTGCTGCACTTGAGAGGGCCTGTATGGTACAGGGGGTCCCTCAAAGGCAGTGGGCTGCCATATTATGGCTATCGTTCAATGGAAACGGTAGGGATAGGCTCCTTACTGTTAGAGAAAGTGATGCTAACAATTTTGCAGTTTTGAAGGATGCACTCTTAGATGGATTTGGCTTAACCACTGAACAATACAGGATTAAGTTGAGAGACACCAGAAAAGAGTCCTCACAAGACTGGATAGACTTTGTTGACTGTTGAGTGAAGGCCTTGGAAGGGTGGTTACATGGCAGTAAAGTTTCTGACTATGAAAGCCTGTATAATCTTATTCTGAGAGAGCATATTCTGAATAACTGTGTGTCTGACTTGTTACACCAATATCTAGTGGACTCAGATCTGACCTCTGCCCAAGAATTGGGAAAGAAGGCAGACAAATGGGTCAGAACAAGAGTGAACAGAAAAGTTCATACAGGGGGTGGCAAGGATGGCAAGAAGAAGGATGGTAAGTCTTCTGACAAGGGTGGGGACAAAAGTAAAACTGAGTCTTCATCAGGCCCACAAAACTCCTCTGGTGGGGATGGTGGTTCCAAATCCTCTTCCAATAATCAAGTTAAAAAGCCTTGGTGTTATTTGTGTAAAGTCAAAGGCCATCGGACAACTGATGCCAGTTGTCCAAAGAAAAACACCAAACCTCCCACTACCACAACCCCTACTGCAAATTCTAGTGCCCCTAGTAATAGCAGTGGTGGTGGGGGAAAACCTACTAATAGCCAATCCAAGGGAGTAGCTGGGCTCACTTTTGGTAATTTAGTTGGGGTTGGTCTTGTTAGGGAGACCACAGAGGCTGTGTTAGTCTCTGAAGGTGCCATTGATTTGGCCACCTTGGTTGCTTGTCCCCTTAATATGGATAAGTACAAGAAACTTACAGGGACACAGGTGCCAGTGTTACCATGGTGATAGAGAAACTGTTGCACCCTGAACAACATCTACTTGGTCAGCAGTACCAAGTGACAGACGCTCATAACAACACTCTTAGCCACCCCATGGTTGTTGTGAATCTCAACTGGGGGGGGGGTTACTGGTCCAAAGAAAGTTGTGGTTGCCTCAGATTTTCCTGTAGACTGTCTACTAGGGAACGATTTAGAGACATCAGCTTGGGCAGAAGTGGAGTTGGAGGCTCATGCAGCAATGCTGGGCATTCCTGGGCATATTTTTGCTTTGACAAGGGCTCAGGCCAAAAAGCAAAAAGGACAGGGTAACTTGGATCCTGGAACAATGGACCAAGTGCTCCCTAAAGCTAGGGGTAGCAAGGGTAAATCCCTACCCACTATCCCTCCCTCTACAGATGATTCTCCTTCTGAGGAAGACGAATTTCCTCCCTGTGCAGAACCTTCACCAGATGAGCTGGCAGCAGACACTGCTGAGTTTGTGGGTGGAAGGGGGCCTGCCAGGGAAGAGCTGAGTGTGGCACAGCAAACCTGTCCCACATTAGAGGGTCTCAGACAGCAAGCTGTCAAGCGGCAAAATGGGGATGTCAGTGACTCACATAGAGTTTACTGGGAGGACAACCTCTTGTACACAGAGGCAAGGGACCCAAAACTTGGAGCAGCCAGGAGATTGGTCATTCCCCTGCAGTACAGAGAGTTCCTCCTAACTCTGGCACATGACATTCCTTTGGCTGGGCATTTGGGCCAGATAAAAACATGGGGAATGCTTGTCCCCCTGTTTCACTGGCCTAGGATGTCAGAGGACACTAAAGATGTTTGCAAGTCTTGTGTGACCTGCCAAGCCACTGGCAAGACTGGTGGCACACCAAAGGCTCCCCTTATTCCACTACCTGTGGTTGGGGTACCCTTTGAAAGGGTAGGGGTTGACATAGTTGCCCCCCTTGACCCTCCTACTGCTTCAGGCAATAGGTTTATCTTGGTGGTTGTGGACCATGCCACAAGATATCCTGAAGCAATTCCTCTAAGGACCACTACAGCTCCTGCAGTGACAAAGGCCATCCTGGGAATCTTTTCCAGGATGGGTTTCCCAAAAGAGGTTGTATCAGACAGGGGAAGCAACGTTATATCTGCATACTTGAAAGCTATGTGGAAGGAATGTGGTGTAACCTACAAATTTACCACTCCTTATCATCCACAGACTAATGGACTGGTAGAGAGGATTAATAAAACTCTCAAAGGTATGATAATGGGACTCCCTGAAAAACTCAGGAGGAGATGGGATGTCCTGTTACCTTGCCTCCTTTTTGCTTACAGGGAGGTACCCCAGAAAGGAGTAGGCTTCAGCCCCTTTGAACTCCTCTTTGGACGCCCTGTAAGAGGCCCACTACCACTTGTGAAGGAGGGTTGGGAACAACCTTTAAAAGCTCCCAAACAGGACATAGTGGGCTATGTACTTGGCCTAAGATCCAGAATGGCCGAGTACATGAAAAAGGCCAGTAAAAACCTTCGGGCCAGCCAAGAGCTACAGAAGCAATGGCATGACCAGAAGGCTGTTCTGATCCAGTACCAACCAGGACAGAAGGTGTGGGTATTGGAGCCTGTGGCCCCAAGAGCACTCCAGGACAAATGGAGTAGACCCCATCTAATTGTTGAGAAAAAGGGTGAGGTTAGCTATCTGGTGGACCTGGGCAGTGCCAGGAGTCCCCTTAGGGTGATTAATGTCAACCGCCTAAAACCCTACTATGACAGGGCTGATCTCACCCTGCTCATGGCAAAAGATGAAGGACAGGAAGAAGAGAGTGACCCTCTCACTGATCTCTTTTCCTCCACTGAAGAGGATGCTTTAGTGGAGGGAGTAGTTTTGGCAGATTGTCTGACTGCAGAACAGAAAGACAACTGCACAAATCTCCTTGGACAATTTTCTGAACTCTTTTCAACTGTGCCAGGCACCACATCTTGGTGTGAACACACAATTGATTCTGGAGACAGCTTGCCTGTCAAAAGTAAAATCTATAGGCAGCCTGACCATGTCAGGGACTGCATAAAACAAGAGGTTCAGAAAATACTTGATCTAAGAGTGGTTGAACCTTCTGAAAGCCCATGGGTGAGTCCTGTGGTGCTTGTACCAAAGCCTCACTCAAAAGATGGAAAAAGGGAGATGAGGTTTTGTGTAGACTATAGAGGTCTCAATCAGGTAACAAAAACTGATGCTCACCCTATACCCAGGTGCAGATGAGCTCATAGATACACTGGCATCTGCCAAGTATCTAAGCACCTTTGATTTGACTGCAGGGTATTGGCAGATCAAATTGGCTGAGGATGCTAAACCTGAAACTGCATTTTCAACTATAGGATGGCACTACCAATTTACAGTGATGCCCTTTGGTTTGAAGAATACACCTGCCACTTTTCAGAGGTTGGTGAACACAGTCCTGCAAGGGTTGGAGGCCTTTAGTGCAGCATAGCTTGATGATATAGCTGTCTTTAGCTCCACCTGGGATGAGCACCTGGTCCACCTTTGGAAAGTTTTGGAGGCCCTGCAAAAGGCAGGCCTCACTATCAAGGCCTCAAAGTGCCAGATAGGGCAGGGAAAGGTGGTTTATCTGGGACACCTGGTAGGTGGAGAACAGATTGCACCACTTCAAGGGAAAATCCAGACAATCATGGATTGGGTTCCCCCTACAACACAGGCCCAGGTGAGAGCCTTCTTAGGCCTCACCAGGTATTAAAGGAGATTCATTAAAAACTATGGCTCCATAGCAGCCCCTCTTAATGATTTCACAAGTAAAAAGATGCCTAGAAAGGTATTATGGACAGCTAGCTGTCAGAAAGCTTTTGAGGACCTCAAACAGGCCATGTGCTCTGCACCTGTCCTAAAAAGCCCATGTTACTTCAAGAAATTCATTGTTCAAACTGATGCATCTGAATTAGGGTAGGGGCAGTCTTATCACAACTGAATTCTGAGGGCCAGGATCAAGCAGTTTCTTATATCAGCAGAAGGTTGACCCCTAGAGAAAAGCATTGGTCTGCCATTGAGAGGGAGGCCTTTGCTGTGGTCTGGGCACTGAAAAAGCTGAGGCCATACCTGTTTGGCACTCACTTTATTGTTCAGACAGACCACAAACCTCTACTTTGGCTAAAACAAATGAAAGGTGAAAATCCTAAATTGTTGAGGTGGTCCATATCTCTACAGGGAATGGACTGTACAGTGGAAAATAGACCTGGGAGTACCCACTCCAATGCAGATGGACTCTCCAGATATATCCGCTTACACAATGAAGACTCATCTGGGCAAGGTTAGCCTTATTGTCCTTCGTTTGGGGGGGGGGGGGGCGGGGGTTGTGTAGGAAAGTACCATCTTGCCTGGCATGTTACCCCCATATTTCACTGTATACATGTTGTTTTAGTCTATGTGTCACTGGGACCCTGCCAGACAGGGCCCCAGTGCTCATAAGTATGTGCCCTGTATGTGTTTCCTGTGTGATGCCTAACTGTCTCACTGAGGCTCTGCTAACCAGAACCTCAGTTGTTATGCTCTCTCTGCTTTCCAAATTTGTCACTAACAGGCTAGTAACTAAATTTACCAATTCACATTGGCATACTGGTACACTCATATAATTCCCTAGTATATGGTACTGAGGTACCCAGGGTATTGGGGTTCCAGGAGATCCCTATGGGCTGCAGCATTTCTTTTGCCACCCATAGGGAGATCTGACGATTCTTACACAGGCCTGCCAGTGAAGCCTGAGTGAAATAACGTCCACGTTATTTCACAGCCATTTACCACTGCACTGAAGTAACTTATAAGTCACCTATATGTCTAACCTTCACCTGGTGAAGGTTGGGTGCAAAGTTACTTTGGGCACCCTGGCACTAGCCAAGTTGCCCCCACATCGTTCAGGGCAAATTCCCCTGACGTTGTGAGTGCGGGGACACCATTACACACGTGCACTGTACATAGGTCACTACCTATGTACAGCGTCACAATGGTAACTCTGAACATGGCCATGTAACATGTCTAAGATCATGCAAATCGTCACCCCAATGCCATTCTGGCATTGGGGGAACAATTCCATGATCCCCGGGTCTCTAGCACAGAACCCGGGTACTGCCAAACTGCCTTTCCGGGGTCTCCACTGCAGCTGCGGTCAACCCCTCAGACAGGTTTCTGCCCTCCTGGGGTCCAGGCAGCCCTGGCCCAGGAAGCCAGAACAAAGGATTTCCTCTGAGAGAGGGTGTAACACCCTCTCCCTTTGGAAATAGGTGTGAAGGCTGGGAAGGAGTAGCCTCCCCCAGCCTCTGGAAATGCTTTGATGGGCACAGATGGTGCCCATCTCTGCATTAGCCAGTCTACACCGGTTTAGGGATCCCCCAGCCCTGCTCTGGCGCGAAACTGGACAAAGGAAAGGGGAGTGACCACTCCCCTGACCTGCACCTCCTAGGGGAGGTGCCCAGAGCTCCTCCAGTGTGTCCCAGACCTCTGCCATCTTGGAAACAGAGGTGTCTGTGGCACACTGGACTGCTCTGAGTGGCCAGTGCCAGCAGGTGACGTCAGAGGCTCCTTCTGATAGGCTCTTACCTCTCTTGGTAGCCAATCCTCCTTCCTAGGTAGCCAAACCTCCTTTTCTGGCTATTTAGGGTCTCTGCTTTGGGGATCTCACCAGATAACGAATGCAAGAGCTCACCAGAGTTCCTCTGCATCTCCCTCTTCACCTTCTGCGAAAGGATCGACCGCTGACTGCTCAGGACGCCTGCAAAACCGCAACAAAGTAGCAAGACGACTACTAGCAACCTTGTATCGCTTCATCCTGCCGGCTTTCTCAACTGTTTCCAGGTGGTGCATGCTCTGGGGGTAGCCTGCCTCCTCTCTGCACCAGGAGCTCCGAAGAAATCTCCTGTGGGTCGACAGAATCTTCCCCCTGCAACCGCAGGCAGCAAAAGACTGCATCACTGGTCCTCTGGGTCCCCTCTCAGCACGACGAGCGTGGTCTCTGGAACTCAGCAACTCTGTCCAAGTGACTCCCCCAGTCCAGTGACTCTTCAATCCAAGTTTGGTGGATGTAAGTCCTTGCCTCCCCACGCTAGACTGCATTGCTGGGTACTGCGTGATTTGCAGCTGATCGGGCTCCTGTGCACTCTTCCAGGATTTCCTTTGTGCACAGCCAAGCCTGGGTCCCCGACACTCCTTCCTGCAGTGCACAACCTTCTGAGTTGTCCTCCGGCGTCGTGGGACTCCCTTTTGTGACTTCGGGTGGACTCCGGTTCACTTTTCTTCTAAGTGCCTGTTCAGGTACTTCTGCGAGTGCTGCCTGCTTCTGTGAGGCCTCCCTGAGTTGCTGGGCGCCCCCTCTGTCTCCTCCTCCAAGTGGTGACATCCTGGTCCCTCCTGGGCCACAGCAGCACGCAAAAACCTCTACTGCAACCCTTGCAGCTAGCAAGGCTTGTTTGCGGTCTTTCTGCGTGGGAACACCTCTGCAAGCTTCATCGCGACGTGGGACATCCATCCTCCAAAGGAGAAGTTCCTAGTCCTCTTCTTTCTTGCAGAACTCCAAGCTTCTTCCAACAGGTGTCAGCTTCCTTGCACCCTCAGCTGGCATTTCCCAGGCTCCTGCCGACTCTCGACACTGTCGCGACTATTGGACTTGGTCCCCTTGTCTTACAGGTACTCAGGTCCGGAAATCCACTGTTGTTGCATTGCTGGTGTTTGTTCTTCCTGCAGAATCCCCCTATCACGACTTCTGTGCTCTCTGGGGGTAGTAGGTGCACTTTACACCTACCTTTCACGGTCTTGGGGTGGGCTATTTTTCTAACCCTCACTCTTTTCTTACAGTCCCAGCGACCCTCTACAAGCTCACATAGGTTTGGGGTCCATTCGTGGTTCGCATTCCACTTCTGGAGTATATGGTTTGTGTTGCCCCTATACCTATGTGCTCCTATTGCAATCTATTGTAACTTTACACTGCTTGCATTACTTTTCTTGCTATTACCTGCATAATTTTGGTTTGTGTACATATATCTTGTGTATATATCTTATCCTCATACTGAGGGTAATCACTGAGATACTTTTGGCATATTGTCATAAAATGTGTATTGTGTTTTCTTATGATATTGTGCATATGACACCAGTGGTATAGTAGGTGCTTTACATGTCTCCTAGTTCAGCCTAAGCTGCTTTGCCATAGCTACCTTCTATCAGCCTATGCTGCTAGAAAGACCTCTTCTACACTAGTAAGGGATAACTGGACCTGGCACAAGGTGTAAGTACCTCAGGCACCCACTACAAGCCAGGGCAGCCTCCTACAGTCATGCAGCAAAGTTATGATCCTGGAGAAATGATTTATGTATGAGCTATCAACTGTGATTTACGACCTGTCTCCAAATTAGGATTTACAATCATAACGAAAGCAATGTGTGGCACTCAAAATGATTTATGACATTGTAATAATTTATGGCCTTGTCATTTTGATTTACGACTGAACAAGTGAGTGATGAGGTCAAAGGTTGTGTCGCAAGAGTCTATGCATGTAATAAAACTGCGGCCCAGTATTCCCACAACAGAATGCAAACACACTTGGCTGTTGTGAATTTGTTCATAAATGTATATGGGGAATTACAATAATTGGAGTGGGCCCAGTGTGGGGGTTATCAGTCACTGCAGCCCAACACCACAGAGCTGCGGCCGCCAGTAGTGGAAATCTCCATCAGAGTCGGTGAGTAAATACCAGAGAACAGAAAATCAAAATAAAAGACAGAACAATGGGGTCCCAACGTAGTCTACCTTGGTAGCCAAATATGGAAAGATAAGTCTTGAACAGGTAAGTACAAAAAAGTTGCTTTATTGTACAAAGGAGTCCACATTTGTCAATGCTCACTGCCCGGATATCTTCTACTGTCTGAATAGCCAGCTGTAGGGAATTCCTAGTAGAATTAGGCTAGAACAGAGAATCATAACTAAAAGAATACATGCAATTAAATGAATACAGTAATAAAATACAATGCCTAAGAAGAAGAACAAGTACAGTAGAAGCATGAGTACAAACAATGTCATCATCACTGTGGCCAATATGTCGCCAATAGTCAGTCCACAAGGCGCAATCCAACTACTCAGATGGAAATCACTATGAAAGTGACATAAAGGGCTGATGTGGTCATCTTCACAGAAATAACAGTAGGACATCATGCGTGTGGCTTGAAGCCTTAAAGAGAAGGCACTACATGAACAAAATTAGAACATATTTGTGCCCAAATCTCTCAGTGGACGAAACTACTCAAAAAGCAGAGATAGTCGACATTAGGATTGCTTTGTAAGGAACTGTTTCAACATTCACAACCCACCACCATTGCAATCTGGTGTAGTGGCCAAATGATGCCCCCTCCTGCAAAAATTGGTGATGGACACCTGAAACGTCAGTTGGTCACCTCTGACAAATACAGTGGAGTTAGGGTGAATGAGAGTCTGATCAGGAGCAATGGCCCAAGCATTGACGAGGTTGTAGGGGTTTGAGTACATCCCTAAATGCTGTGCTGAGGTGGCTGCCAGGTCTTGTTAGTTCTTGTAGTCTCAACGTCCTCCAACACAAGTAATATCAGTTAGGTTTACTCTTTTTGCAATGACATTTCCTCCTTTTATTTACAGGCTACTTGCACCATCTTGTTGTTTCCAGTATACAACAAGTATACAGTTTATGTCAAAGATTTTTTTAAATGGTTAAATGGAACATCACTATTAAAGGGAGGTCAGAGTGCATGTCAAATTTGTTGGTATTGTATTCATTCAAAACCAATAAACATTACACGAACGAATAGGAAATTACTTTTTGGGATATAACTCCCATTGAAACATATCATCAAACAGTTTGCCACAAGCCTGTTAGAGACTAACACATGTATAGGCTGTCAAATTACCTGCATTAACACAGAAATCGGCTGTAACTTCATATACAGATCGAAGCACAACAGCAAGCAAGCATCTTTACCTGAAAAATTATTTAGCTTTGTTTTGGATCATATTTATTTCTTGTGCCTAAATCCTTTAAAAAATAAATTAATTGTCTTGACCCTTTTCAATTAAGGGAACTTTCTCATAGGAATGGAACACATGCACTCCTAGTGGTTCCACTGTACTTCACTTAATAAATATCAAAAGGAACAAAGGATGATGTGTAATAGAGTCCCTTTCAAAACCGAAATCTCAGGGTTTTTATGGACGTTCCGTGGAATAACAATCAAAGGCGACACCATTCGGCCTGTATGAGAGACAAAGTTGGACATAACGTGTAGTACCTTTAGCGTCTCAGAAACAACCAATCACTGCAAATTACTGGCCGTTCATCACTTCTAACCATCACACTTATTTTGGTGAGCTGAGGCTGTTGTGTGCTTCTTTCCTGTTGCTCCTCACGAAGCGTAGCAAATTCACAATGGCAGCAGGTGTGATTCCAGGAACACGGCTAGCAGCACCAATCTGGGAAACATGGGACACCATCAGAATCGTCTTTGAAATAATTGCTCTGTCTACTTATAGTGTGAGTTACATTTTACAAGAAACCTCTAATATTAGCTACATAAAAATGGCTACACTACACTATCATGCATAAGTATAACAGCTTGTCCTACAAGTATAAGAGGTCTTACAAGTCCTACAAGTATAACAGCTCTCCACTGCCTGTGGTTGCTACTAAACACAGCATGTGCTGCAGTGCAAGGAGTGTTTGAAGATGGCGACATCAAGGTGCTAAATACACAAACGCTAACGTTTTGGGTGATTCCACTGCACACTTTGCAGAAATACATGGCGTGTTACTTGCCCTTCAGAAGCCTGATCCGTCAGTTCCAACAGTTACTGTGTCAAATTCAGCATTCTGTGTATCAAGCTACAATGTAGAGCTACACAGTGGCGCTTGAACAGATTCAAACCGGAAACAATGAAAAGTAAACAACTTTGGGGAGAGGTAGATGTTCTACGGGACAAACTTCCCTTAGTCCATGTAAAACAGACTATGGTACATAAAAGTGAAAAAATCCATACCAAGAGGAATTGTGCTGCAGTTAGCTGAAAACAAAGCAGTGCAGACCTTTAAAGTCGCTGCTGGAACTCTCTCTCAAACAAAGATTGACGCAGACATATGGGTAGCAATACAGGTACAACTGTAAGGAGAAAAAATACCTCAGTTTTCTTGCTAAATGTTCCTATTTTGCCACTACAAATAGCGTTCCTATAATTTTTACTAGGGGTAAGAAACAAAGATGTTTCAATGAGGAAGCTAGATTAGACCTAATTAGGGTAGCTCATGAGGAATTATCTTCTGCGGATGATTGCATTAGTGCAACTATATCAATGCTACAGCAGCAATAATGGTGGCCATATTTACCGAAATACTGATATGTGTAGTAATGCAATATTTGTCAATCTAAGACTGCCTTTACTATCTTTGATTCAGGGTAATTTTTCTTCACCATGTCAGCCCACTTCTGAGTGTTAATCAATATAAATATATATTGCTTTTGGTCGACTTCTGCTCTATTTTCCTTTGGGTCTGGCCACAAAAGATTGCCACTGCTCGAGGGCTCATGAAAGACTTGCAGTGTCTACTACAAACTGAATGAGTTCAAACCATTCTTTCAGACAACAGGCCTCCGTTCTCCCCTAAAGCGTTGATGGATGCTGTCTGCTCTGCGAATACCACTGCTGTACCTATACCCCTACTGTCTGCATAAAGCAGGGTTATACCATGGTCCAAAGGTTACCTTCACTGCCATGGTATTGGAAAAGGACTGACCTAGCTATATAGTTTTCATGGGGTTCAGAGAGTACTAAATAATTTTCCAGGAGGAGTATTAGGCAGTCATACCCCAAACAAATTATTCTTTGGAGTACAATTAAGCCCCAGGTATTGGTTTCCCTGGAAAGGTGGCAGAGTTGAAAACACCTGCTGCACCTTCCCACTTAAATCTATTAAATACTGTTGAGGAAACTGGAACTAAATTGCCCAACATGAAGACTGCTCCCACCAAAGAAGATAAAGTTACTAAAGCTGCTGAGGTGTGGCTCCCTCAGGTACGAGAGCAAGTTCAGAAATCAACCTTTGATATGCTACTATTTGGACTGTTGTACTGACCATTTGTTCCAGTTTTTGGGGTAAAAGGTACTCGAACAGGGATCTTGCCACCACTTCCTGATGAAAAACAGAACAGGAAGGTGTCAATCGATCACCTCAAAAAGTGCTATGTGTCTGATTCTGTTCAGCAGACCCCCATCAATACCAAAGTGCCTTGGGAGTAGATCAACACTGTAGGAAGCTGGCTCTGTATATACTATTCCAAAATGAGGTATGATGTGTACAGAGTCCAGGGGTTGCCCAGAGGCTTAAAAGAGGCTAAGGTAAATTATACTAATGCTCTCTTTTTTGGTAGTGTGTTCGAGAAGTTAGACTTATCATAGGGTAGTGCAAAGCATTTGTTGTACACAGTCAAGAAATTAGGCACACACTCAATGACTAACTCCAGGCCAATTGCTTTTATATAGCAAAAACATATTTTGATACTTTATTACTAGAACCAGAAGATCCATGTACTAGGTAGTAAGCATAAGTATCAAATGTACTTTGTTTGGTTTTTGAAGATAAAGCAGTTTACAAGTTAGTAACAATTTACTATTTCAAAAGTTGACAGTGCACTTTTTCACAGGAGTGAATAGAGTCCTGGGGGGAGAAGTGTTAGCAGATTTACGATTCCAGTCTTCGGGGGTAGAAGGTCAAAGTTTAGGCTGACCCCAAAAGTGCACCACCAGCAACACAGGGCTGGCTGGGTGCAGAGGTCAAAGTTGGAGTCATGATTGCCACAGAGTGGGGATGCTTGTTAGAAAGCAGATTGCAGGTAAGTACCCGCAGTTTCAGGACACAGGCCTGGGGAGTTTAAGTCAGCACTAGGGGGTGGGGAATACACACGTTCACACCAAAAACACACCCTCATGGCACAGGGACAGCCGGGTGAAGGGTGCAAACAGAGCTGGGCACCAAATGTTTCTCAATGGGGGGTCCCGGGGTCACAAAAGATGCTGCAGGCTGGGTCCAGGGGGTCAGTTCTGGGAAACCAAAGGCTGGACAGGCAGGAGAGGCGCCCGCTAGACATTACTTGACTGTTGGTCGGATTCTCCAAGGCCAGGGGGCTGCATGTGCAGGGGTCTCCTTGAGTGACAGAAATCTTTGTCAGTTCCGGTCATGGTCAGGGGGGTCCTCTGGATTCAGGCTGTAGGCATCATTGTGTTGGTGAGGAGGGGTCAACCCACGGTGGACTAGAGGTCGGAATTGCCTGGGGACCTTCTATGGACCGTTGGGCCACCTGGACTCAGGTTGTGTGCGTCAGGTGCAGAGTGGGCAGGGCTCGTGGATCCAGGGCAATTCTGGAGTTCTTTTTGGAGGTTTCTTCTGGACAGGGCCTCTGTCCTTGGGAGTTCTTCGTTTTCTGTTGAGCAGGCAGTCCTCTGGGGATTTGTAGAGATCGCTGGTCCTGCAGGATGTGTCGCCTTTTTTTAGCAGGGGTCTTTGAAGCTGCAGACAGGCCGGTAGGACTGGGGCCAAGTCAGCTGTCGTCTGGAATCTTCACTGCTGGGGTTGGCTTGGCAGTACTCCTTTTTTCCTTAAGGTTGCCAGGAATCTGGGGAGTAAGGTTCCAGGGTGCCCCTAAGTACTAGTTTTAGGGGCGCTACAGGGATCAGAGGGCAGTAGCCAGTGGACAATGGCTAAAGTCCCTGAGGGTGACTACACCCTTCCTATGCCCACTCCCTTTGGGGGCGGGGCACATTCCTATCCCTGCTGGTCCCTCTCCTCCAAAACAAGATGGAGGATCCTGCAAGGAGGTGGTCACTTCAGCTCTGTTCACCTTAGGGGTGGTCCTAGCTGCAGTGGTCACTCCTCCCTGTTTCACAGAATTTTCCCACCGGACCTGTCACTAAATTGAGGCCTGGTGCGGGGGCAGGCATCACCAATAGCTGGAATGCCCTGGGGCACTGTAACAGGAGGCCTGAGCCTTTGTGGCTAACCTCCAAGTGTTACATTTCCATCTGGGGAGAGGTGTGAAGCACTTCCACCAACAGCAGGCTTTGAGTCTCTCACCCCATGGGGTCAGAAACGTGTCTGTTAGTGGCAGGCTGGCACAGACTGGTCAGTCCGGCACTAAAACATTGGGTAAAATACAGGGGGCATCTCTAAGATGCCCTCTGGGTGCACTGTACAATACATCCAACACTGGCATTAGTATGGGTTTATTGTGCTGAGAAGTTTGATACCAAACTTCCTAGCCTACAAATCATCATGGAGCTGTGGAGTTCGTAATGACAAAATCCCAGCATATGTACTTAATATGGCCACACTGCACTTACAATGTCTAAGTATGGACTTAGATACTGCAGGGGCATATTGCTCATGCAGCTATGCCCTCACCTGTGGAATAGTGCACCCTGCCTTAGGGCTGTAAGTCCTGCCAAATGGGTGACTTACCTATGCCACAGGCAGTGGTTTGTGGGCATGACACCTAGAAGGGGTGCCATGTCGACTTTACTTTTTTCTTCCCACCAGCACACACAATCTGCAATGGCAGTGTGCATGTGTTTAGTTAGGGGTCCCTTAGGGTGGCACAATACATGCTGCAGCCTTTAGGGACCCTCCCTGGTCATAGAGCACTTGGTTTCACTGGTATATTTTATAAGGGACTTAGCTATTTGCCAGGGGTGTGCCAATTGTGGAACTAATGGTACAGTTTCGTGAAAGAACACTGGTGCCGGGGCCTGATTAGCAGGATCCCAGCACACACAAAGTCAAGTTAACATCAATACCAGGCAAAACGTGTGTAACCATGCCAAAAGGGGCACTTTCCTACAAACACATTATCTCTCTACCCTAGAAGAAATACCCTAATGAGACTACTGCCACACTGAAATCTTCCACCCCATTCCGGATATAGGTGAGTCTACTGTGTCTTCAGCTGCACACCAAGTAGAAACTTCAATGAGCAAACCTGATGCTGCAGTATCAACAAATGCAGTTTCTGCAATGATGGTTTATTATAAGCCACTGACAAAACCCACATCCACTGAAAGTATACCATTACACAAAATTGTTTTGTATGAGAATGATTGTGATACAGAATTTGAATGAATAGAAATAATGATCCATCTTCCAGTTAGTGTTACAGATGGCTTTTTGCTTGCTGAAGGTTTCATGACAGATTGCTATTGCAACTATGGTCATACATCTGAATTGCTACTGCAGTCGTATCCATTTTAATGTGGATTACAAAGATGGTCATAATTTTGCTTTTAGTAAATGGGTACTACAATCCTGGTAAAACAGTGCACAATGTGAAAGATGTGGCGCGAGCAGGTACACCGGAATGAGGAACCCCATCGCCACCAAGTCAAACTGAGGGAGAACCCTGCACCAATCCGGTGCCTGACGTCCGGAGACCCCAACACTCCCAAGCCCAGAAAGCAAGCTGGGTCTGGTGGCAGAGGTCAGCATAAGCAGGCAGGGTTACTGTGCCATGATCAGGCCTGCACTCAAGACAACCAGAGTAATATTATTCCCTCTTATGAACAGATCTCACAGCTGGTCCACTGGCTAACTGATGTGGACTATCACATCAGTTACGGGTAAATTCCAGGGCCTGTTGGGAGAGTGTCAGGCAGAGATCGGCTGGGTGTGGGGGTGAGCACAGTGTGATCTGGTGGTTGGTGATTAGGGCTCGATCAGCTGGCAATTTTGATGCAGCTTGCTGCTGCAAGCCTTGTTTCACAACGGGTCAGGAAAAGGTTGACCTGGCCAAACATGTTTACTGAAATTTTGAGCTTTGAAGTGCCCTAGGTTTGTCAGTAAATTACAAACTGTGATGGTGACAATGCAATAAACTATTATGCGTCAGCAGCATTAGTTGTACCAAGAGTCTTAGTGTTGGCCATAAACTCAAATGCTGCAAGCAGGAGGCTAAGGTCAGTTAGGAGCTCTTCTACAAACTCATAACTCGCATATAAGTTGGGGAGCAGATAAAGTAGGTATGAGAAATCGCAGTGCCCTTCTGCTGCAGGGACACTATAAAATTAAAAAAACAAAAGGCCACTGCAAATGACAAGGGAAGGACAATATGAAATCCTTAAACAGCAATTCAGTCACTAAGGAAAACTCCCAAGACACCCAAGCGCATACGAGGAATCAGGAAATACTATAAGCCCTCAACCACAGTGGAACTTGGGCCTGCTTTAGTATTTTAGACTCCTAAAAAGGAACTTTCAGCGAATACAGATAAGAGGATGAAACAGACAGATCAGGCTGAAGGGGTAGACTGTAATATTATGGAAGTCAACCTCTTAACGTCATTTGTGATTGCTCTACTGAAAGGAAACTATGTGTCAAACTAGCAAATTGACCAAAAAGTGGCAAGTCAGGTGGATTACATAAAGGAAAGGGAAGATGTACCTGTGCCCCTGGAAAATCTGCACAGGCTGCCATTATCTCCAAAGATAACAACAATCCAGGTACATTACAGTATTAAGCTATTAATCAAGCCTAATGAGCCAGAAAGCCAGCAAAGTCAGTACATAAATTCATGGCAAGTAAGCGCTATGTATCAACGTGAACATGACCTTGACCAACAAAGGTAGGGAATATTAGTTGAAAAGCAAGAGGCTACAAAAGTAACCTATGAAGCAAATACATTTACAAATATACCATCACCTCCTCCCAGCTGGGGAAATAATGAAGATGCATGGAGCCCTCTTTCAATAAATATAGAGGAAGAGGAAAAGTGGACTGCTAGCAATATAGAACAAAGGCAGCTGGTGGGCATATAAGGAGGAAATCAGTGAAATAGCAGTAACAGAAAGATCACCAGTGTCAATGGCAGCTTTCAAGGCTCGAACAACAACACTCACATTGGGTCCTCCAAAGCCAAGTGCAATTGAGGTCGCAAGTGAAAATCTACTGTTAGGGGAAGGGAATGTCAGCCGGTGGAACACAATGGAGAAAGTATTAACAGCAACAGGGCAAGCTGTACTGCGACAGGCAGACAAACTGGAAGTCGAGAGCTCAGCGCTAGATTCACTAGACAATTACACCACGACCACTGATTCTAAATTAGATAGCCCAGTGGTTCCCAACCTGTGGTCCGGGGGGACCCCTGGAGGATCCCACAGCCTCCTCAGGGGGTCCATGACTGCTTAGAAAATGTAATAATATTAACAGATTATGTCCCCAGCTTTTAGTAATGACTCACTGGGGGGGGGGGGGGTCCCTGGATTCCAATAATGAATCTGTGGGGGTCCCCAGGTTCCAGTACTGATGATGTGGTGGTCCACAGAACTCAAAACATTGGGAACCACTGAGATAGACAACCAATCAATTAATAATGCTAAAAAATCTGTTAAGGATAAAGAGGAGATGTGCTTCTGGGGTCCCCTGACGAAGAAGCTGTTTAGCTTCTCTATAATATTGACGACAATGACCCAAGATCTAAAGGGCAAAGCATAAAATCTCAGACCATAATGAAAAAATAACTGGAGAGGGGACAGTTGACTCCCTGTATAATACTCCAGAGAAGTAGTGACTGCAACTTCTAAGCCAGTTACCATGAACACTGGTCATCAAGAAGATCTAATCTCAGCTTCCCCTACTCAGGGAAACCAGGATGAGAAGCCCCCCCAAGGACACCCATACTATCCATGAAAAACAAACAAAATGCTGTGAAAGGTGCACAAAATACAGGGCCAATGCAATTCAAATAGGAAATGTTTTCCCCTTTTTAGACTCATCTAAGTATTGATACAACCCAAGATAATAACCTCAGTCATAGAGCAAGGAGCACTAGTGATTCGCCTTAGCTAACTCAACACTGAAGGCAATATAAATAAAAACCCCACCTCACCTCCTACTAGAGGAGGCCTTGCTGCCATGGAGACAAAGAAAAAAAAAAACAGATAAACTGGACTTGACAGAAAGGATGTAGAAGGTTGGAGAGCCGAAAAGGCTTTGGAAGCCAAAACCTTAATGGCAACACAAACAAAGCCAGGATCCACCGATACTGATACTACCTTAAAAGTGGCAAAACCTGAGTGGAATAATGGTGAGAAATTTAGAACAAAGGAATCTATGCCATCAAGAAACAGGGATGCTCGCATGAGGGTCAGATATGTAGTATCTAAGACCAAATACACAATGACAAATGAGTTCAACCAAAAGTAACCAGCAATATAGGGTGTATCATAAAGCGTCAAAAGACTCATCAGTGGTAAGAGGTAAAGTAGACCCAAATACCTCTGGCACTGTTAGAAATGGGGTTTCTGGTTGGCTAGGGTATGCACCTCGGCCAGGCAGAACTTACCAACTCTAGTAAGGGCAAGGGAGTTACACGTCCAAGATAACCCCTTCTCACCCCCTTGGTAGCTTGGCACGAGCAGTCAGGCATATCACAGAGGCAACGTGGAAATCGTTTGCAAAAACACACACAACACACGTGACGCAATATCCCCACCACAAAGGAAACACAACATCAGATTATATGAAAATATACTGTATTGTACACAACGCAATTATCAGACCAAACATCACATATCAGTACTATCCTGCTACCTTAGCAATTGTCAGAACGTTACACATTAGTTACTCTGCAAACTAGCAGTAGTCACACATAACACACAGGTTACTCAGTATTCTGCAACATAAGCAGTAGTCAGTAAACACATTATTACACCAAAGCACTTGTCATAAGAATATCATAAAATGCCCTTAGTAGGAACATTAGAAAACATATGGCAAGTTAGAAAAACATATTAGCAAGCATGTCCATAAAAGGAACATTTGTATATGCACACAAAAAACATCATAAAACAGGTAGGCAATATATATTAATTTGCAAAGTCTTTAGAAAGAACTTTAGATTATATATATGGATCCTTTTAGGGAGTACCTATTTTGTGACGGCACCTCCAGTGCCTATAGAATGATAATTGGGGCCCTCGGCGCTCCTCTGCGCAAAACGGGGGCCTCATGTGAGCACTGGGACCGAGAGGGGCGGCACACACCCTCTCAGTATTCCTGACGGGCCCCTCCTGGGACTCGTGATCACTGGGGGGCCCCCCTGGGCCTCCCCCGGCCCGAACGTGGGGGATAAGGTCACCCAATACTTTAGGGAAAGGAGTGGGGCGGCCTGCACCCCCTCCAATTTGCAATGGGCCCCTCCTGGGGCCCGTGATCTCTAGGGGTTCCCCCCTGGGCCTGCACCGTCCCTCCAATGCGGAGGGGGAACAACAACAATGCCCCGAAGGAAGGATGCAGCAGCCAGGCGGTGCGGGGAACCTCCGATGAGCTTCCCACCCCGCCTATCCTTGGGCTACACCAAAAGAGGATAGCGGGGACCTAACGAACCTCGGTCCCTCGTTGCGCTCCTCCTGGAGCGAGTGTTGAGCCTGCGGAAGGCTCACAACGGGCCGGGCCGGGCCCTGAGAATCCTGCCCGACCGGCAGGCGACTTCATTTTCTTTCCCTGGCCTGCGGCGGTGCAGGCCCTTAAGTCAGGGCCTTCTGGTGCACCGGGGGTGCTCCACAGAGCAGACCTGGTCCCGGGGGAACCGATAGGAGCACACTTGCTCCCGTCTTCTGCTTATTCAGTTTTCTTGTGCCCCGGTGGCACAAAGGGCAGCGCGACTCCGGCGCTGCATTAAACATGGCCCGGGTCGCGGCAGTGAAGCCCTTACAGCCAAATAAAGCACTTTTCAAGCACTATTAGTTCAAAGGAAGCAGCGCTGCCCCTGGCAGAGCGCTAAATTCATTATAGCTACAGCGCTTTCCAAAGCACTAAATCTGCCCCATCTTGAAGCACTCCTCGAGCTTCCTACTGTTGCAGGGGTCAGGGGCCACAGCACCCTGCCCCTGAGGGGCAGAAACTAAGAAACAGGCCCAGAGGAGAAGGGGCCTAGCAACAGGCCATCACACAGAGGATGCAAGCAGTGGGCAAGTCCTTTCAGTGACCACGCAGGTCACAGGTCAGCACAGCAGCAGCAGTCCATGGGGGTTCCTGGTGAGTCCTTTCAGCCTTTGGTGTCCAGTTCCAAGATGATTCCAAGAGTCTCCAAATTGTGGGGAAAATTCCCCTATACTTATACTCAGTCCTTACAATGTTTTGCAATGGTAGGGAGAGGAGGTTCCAGCCAGTTGCAACTGGTTCTGGGAGTGCCCCCCCTCTCTCGTTTCAGCACAGGCTCCAAACATCAGTGGGGGGTTAACAACCCTATTGTGTGAGGCCAGGGCACAGCCTTTACAAATGTAGGTGTGCCCGCCTCTCCCTTCTCTCAGCCCAGGAAGACTGTTCAGTATGCAGATGCACCTATGTGACATCTCCACCCCCCACCCTCCACCCTCCACCCTGTGTTCAGGCTGTCTGAAAAGGATGCACAAAGCACCAACTGTCACTCTGCCCAGACGTGGATTGAAGTCAAGCTGCAAAACACCAGAGTCATAAGCACAGATAAATGCGCACTTTCTAGAAGTGGCATTTCTGTGATAGTAATAAAAAATACACCCACACCAGTAAGCAGCATTTATTATCACTATCACATCCATACCAAACACGCCTACGCTACCCCTCATAATTCAGACAATACCCTTTACACATAAGGTAGGGCATTTCTAATGCAATCCTATGAGAAGGCAGCACTCACAGCAGTGGGACACCAAGTTAGGCTGTTTGTCACTACCAGGACAGGCCACGCAACCTGGCAAATGTCCTGCCTTTCTACATACATGGCACCCTGCCCATAGGGCTAGCTAGGGCGTACCTTAGAGGTGACCTAAATGTAGTAAAAGGGGAGTTCTGGGCCTGGCAAGTACATTTAGATGCCAGGTCCCTGTGGCAGAAAACGGCGCACACAGGCCCTGCGCTAGCAGGCCTGAGACAGGTTTGAAAGTCTACTTCAGTGGGTGGCGCAAGCAGCGCTGCAGGCCCACTAGTAGTATTTAATCTACAGGCCCTGGGTATAGAGATACCATTGTACAAGGGACTTATAGGTAAATTAAATATGCCAATTAGGTATAAGCCAATCATACCATCTTTAGATGGAAGAGCACCTGCACTTTAGCACTGGTCAGCAGTGATAAAGTGCTCAGAGTCCTAGAGCCAACAGCGAGAGGTCAGAAAAACCAGGAGGAAGGAGGCAAAAACACTGGGGATGACACTGCGTAAGGAAAAAAGTCCAACAGGCACAATTACAAGTTCAAATTTAGAGCTTCATCAAGGGCCAAGTAGGAGACAAGTCTCAACACACGTTTTGACACAGGACTACTCATAAGAGAGCAGGATTCCCGAAGATGGAAAACAATCAGGAGCACCACCTTTAACCAGAGTGCTGCAGAACAATTGAAAAATAAGAAAATCTCAAGAAGGAAAATGAAATCCAACATTCAAACACAGTGGCAAGTGGCACTTTAAAATTTTATCAAGAAGACAAATCATTTGGCAGCAAGGATGTCTTGAATAGGGGAACATAATTCAGCTGTGCCAAGCCCTGCCAGGCCTGAGTAACATATCCTCAAAGGATACTGAATAAGTGGCACTCAAGCCAGCAGTGGCGGGTGAACTTAATGAACAAGCACTAGTCACTTTTGTCAAAAAGCAGGTAAGTAAAGCAATAGAAGCATCTATTGGCTGGTTGGGGTTTACAAATAGCATATGTGATAAGAATAAAATATCCGCCCTATTTTTAACAATCAAATAAGTGTATGACAGGACTAGTACATCGAGTAGGGAAGCACTGTTATCTCGACTCTGGAAAAAGAAAAGGAGCGAAACAACAAGCCTATTGATATGGACCCAAGGTTCTTAATAGTCTGGACTAAATCTGGATCTCAAATGCCCATTTTCACCAGATTAGAATGTTTAACGTAATCCCCAATCTAGTCAGTGATCATGAGATACTGAAAAGGCTCCTAAAAATCAACAGGGCGATTTGAGAACAGCAAAAACTTCCAGAAAATCAAGCACAGGTGGAGCCCATAAAACGAGTTAAACAGTCAACAACAAATAGTGAACAGCACACACATGTCACACAAGAATATCTAGGCGAATATATAGAAAAACACAGGTAAAGTTAAAAAGTGTATTACAAGTAAAGGAAAACATAATGGGCTTCTTGTATTACAGACAGATGGCACCAATTTATATCCACCCTGCTGTGCTATTAGCAGAGACAGAGAAACCATGCCAAAGTCAATCAAGGCCTGAGCACTCGAGGGAAGGACATCAGGGCTCTGGAAAAGGTACATTAACTAGTCTCTCAGACACCAGAAGAATAAAAAAACGTTGAGAACGCAACAAAAGAGAAAGTAAAAGACATAAGGAGCAATTGCAGGATGTGCACCTGGGAAAGAAAGGTTAACAGAAAAAAGGCAATGGGTCAGGCTGCATGAAGCAGTAAAATAAACAAAAAACGGTAAATTCTGGTTTTTGGTAAACCAGCTGTTACCAAAGAAATCCCAATCAACATCCGTAAACATAACCACAGCCACCTGGGCCTCTTATATAAAAAGCTGTGTATATGGACAATACAAAAATAATACCAGATGTTAGAGAAACAAACACAGCGAGGAGTGATCGCAGGTAGTGCCATCGAGCTACTAATATCTTGACAACAGGTGGAAAATGTAATGAAGAACATGTGCTCCATATGGGCTCCCGGATCCAATGGCATTCCAGCCTTTAATTTTCAAATTAGCCATTAACAATGGTTGGAATCGATTTTACCCCCCTTTAAGAGCTGCCTGGACTGTGACAAAATACCTGACAGCTGGAGAGGGTCTCTGCTAGAACCAGTACACAAAAGGGATCTCAAAGCCTCCTGGAAAACGTCCGTCTCTTTGCACTCCTAGATGTAGATGGCAAATGTTTTGCGAGAATATTATCCCAGCAATTAGAACGGTGGGCAACAAAAAATAAGGGAGCTTATTCGGCTTACCGATGCCTCGGGCACGGCTTCATGCTAGCATCGCGGGCTTATCATGGCCTGCTATTGCCTTCACTTTTCTAGATTTCATTGATCTGTTTGGAGACTATATTTCAGGCATACCTTGCGTGGGACTCCCATTCTTTTTACCTACATTTTTGAAGCCTTGACAAAGTCTAGAAGACGAAACACGTGGTGGCTGTTGGCTGTTTTTCGGATTATTTTTCTCACATATGGTCTTTGACTTGCATATTGACCATACTTGTTCACTCGTCAATAAATGTTCATTTTCACCTATTCCCTGGACTTTGACTCTACTTGATTGACCACTTGGGTCAACCACATGGAACTTGTTTTGGTGTGCCCTGGCCTGCTGTTTATATATTTGATGTTCACTGATGATCGCCCAGTCAGTGATCTTGGACACCTATGGTTGGAGGTGCCAGGCCGGTATGGCACCCACTGGACATTGATTGCTCAATGTGCTTTAAGACTGATATAAGGACACTGCTTTGAAACCTGTGTTGATGTGCGAGCGCTGTGGCATCCTCCACCCTCTTCCCTTTTACTAGGCAACAAAAAATAAATCGGATCCCTGCATCACAAACACGATTCTGGAAAGGAAATTGTATTGAGGAAGATCTATTCACCCTCGCGTCCTTGACCGAAATTTTTTGTGGAAAGAACCACAATTCTATGCACCCTTCACTGACTTCACTACGGCCCTCAATAGTGTAGATCGAGGCAGGCCATGGCATAAATTAGCTAAATGGTGTACTCCATCCTCCCTTCTAAAAGAGATGAGCTGCCTCTACACAGATACCTGGGTGAAAAAACAGTATCCTCCAAATGGGCTACAATGGAAAAGATTCAGACAAATGTAGGCTTAAAGCAAGGGTGCATTTTGGCCCCACTATTTTCAGTCTTTATTTAGCAGATATAAATAATGTACGTAAAACTGCTAGAGCCTTTCCTCCAACGCTAGCTGGTACAAAAATTCAAGTATTACAACATGCACGGACTCCAAAGAACGCGCCTGTTTCTTACTGTAACTGAAATAACATAAAAATTAACAGTTTAAAATCTAAAATAATAGTTTTTGGCTACAAAGTAATCAAGAAGGGCATATGGCAGATGGAAAACGAAATAACGGAGAGGGTAAAATCATATAAATATCTTAGTATTTGAATAAGTGAAAGAGCACACTTTGAAACTCATTTGAACCCGTTAAAGGGCACGGGTTCTACACTGTAATTATTCATTTCAAAAAGTGTTACAAAAAAATTTAACAGGTTCAGATAAGACGGCAATATGCAAGGTGGTTGGAAGCAAAATATTGCCGACACTAACATCTGGAATGATTGTGTTTAGAAATAAGCTGAGTAAATGGTGGCACAGCGCCCCATGTAGGTGTTACAGACGTCTTTTTAATTTGCCTGATTCCATGGCCTGAGCCCAAATCCGCCTCAAATTCAATCTAACAAGGCACGATTTGACACTCAATGCTGGATTTTCAGCATACTGCATGAAGTTAAATGTAGCCGGAACTGTTTTTTAAAACATCTATTTTGGGAAAGCAGAACAGAAGGACTAGTCCCATTGGAACAAATATTTTGATGAGTTGATTCAAAATCTGGAGGCTGGGGAACTAAGGGAAAGCACTATATACAATAAACATGCCAGGATTTATCGGAACTGAGCAAAAAAGCACGTGCAAAATTGGCAGAAAATCTTTGCGACCCTCCAAGTTGCCCAGCATATTTAAGACAACTACTCTCCCTTGATGCAAAAAGATAACTGGTATGGCTGTTTTGTGGACTTGTACCATTAAAGGCATATCGCTATTGGAGATTAAATGAATCAGCAATCTTGGTCATTTTTGCACACTGCGCTGCTTAGCACCAGAGCTGCTTATTCAAGTGACAGAACTCTGGGTCCATGTTCTTACTTCTCTTCATGCGATGGACTTTTTTAGGTTGCTTGAGAGGTAAAGGGGAGTTAAACTCTATTTTACAATTTAATCTGCAGCACAACCCATTTGGTTACATGTTAAATACCAAAAGGTGCTAGGTAAAGTTAAAAAGTGTATTACAAGTAAAGGAACAAACTAATATAATGAATCTCAAAAACTTGCTTTATAAGTATGAAATTACCAAAGGCTAAGTAAAGCACTGAATGTGATTAAATTATAGAAGCATAAGGCATACAAGAATTTCAGTCGAGGCAATGCAAAATATGAGAAACCGAATCACTGGATAAATCTGTTTTAATCTAATTACCCTGAACTAAACTAAAAGGAAGCCCCTAATTGGTTCTTGGGAAATAAAGTTTCAGCATGGCAGAGACTTCTGTAGAAGTTCTGATGGAGAGGTGTTGCATGGCATATAGCCAAACAAAAGAATATGGATAGAGAACTCTGCCCCTCTCCAGCTATCTAGGAAATCTGCCCTCCACTGCCTGCCATAATACCAAGTAAAGCTATACAACCTTCAAGAAATTCACATAATCAACAGCAGTAGTCCAACTTCCTTACAGTTGAAGCTGCAGCTCCCCTCAGGTCTCTTCCCACGGATTTGACATCAGGACGACATTGGAAGTCTCCCAGCGCCCAGTACACAAACGGAAGTCTTTTCTTCTTCGTTTATTTGGAGCTTCCTTGACCTTGCTAAAATAGCCTCTCGGACCGCACTATGTCTAATACACAATATGCCTTTTACTAACTGTAAAATCACACAAACGAACCTGCAAAAGAAAGAACGTTGCAACGCAAGCAAAACCCCAAGTTGAAGGTTAATGCACATTTGAGATACATGATTATAAATGCATCTTGTAATTATAAATGAGAGTGACATAGTTTCAATGAAGCAATATAAATCAAAATACATAGATATAAAAGTGAACGTTTACTACAATTTGGCATGTTATAGTCAAACATTAGAAGACATGGATATATGAATCTCTACCGTGAATGCACCTTCAACAATATAATTTGGATGCTCCACTTTACATTAGTAACGTTAAGGCACACAATATATGCTGTCAATTACATTGTCAAGTTACTACTATAACATATAAAGGTATGGCCAAAAATACCCGCTACCAACCCCCCATCTGATGACGAATCAAGTCATCACAATGATGCTAAAATCTGATTAGACGGACCAGTTAACACTTTATAGTTTTCATAATTTTCCATCTAGACTCCTCCAGACGCTTCACGTCATCATAACATCTGCACTGATTATCTTCTAACTCAACAACTGCTCTCTTTTCATTCCTTGTTTAACTTTCATCCCCTGGTAAACACTAAGGCCCTCATTACAACCCTGGCGGTCGGTGTTAAAGTGGCAGTAATACCGCCAACAGGCTGGCGGTAGAAACAATGGGATTTGGACCCTGGCGGTTACCGCCATCCAACACCGCCACTTTAACACACCGACCAGGATGGTAACGGCCGCTGGGCTGGAGACTTTGGTCTCCAGCCTGGCGGCCGTCACATTCCCACCCTCGGGATTACGACACGGCCTACCGTCATGGTTTTGGTGTTTTTTGTAGCGCCACGAAAACCATGGCAGTAGGCACTATCAGTGCCAGGGAATCCCTTCCCATATAAACACATGCACACATGCATACCCACCTCCACCCACGTATGCACACATACATACCCACACACCACAACACACACCAACATACATTGTCACACACATGCATCCACAAAACTCACAATCACTCATTCACGCATGCATCCAACGCGACTCACACACGTATGCATGCATCCCAAACCATACACACACACACCCCCCTCTCCGGTCGGAAAACCCGACTTACCTGCTTGCAGGGGGTCCTCCGGCTGGAGACGGACCGCAGCGCTGCTATCAGCAGAAGCGTCCGCCAGCAAAACTCCACCAGCCCGTATCATTTCTCATGATATGGTCGTCAATGTTTTTCTGGCGTGGCGGTGCTGCTGTCAGCAGCGCCACTTTACCACCATGACCGTTGGCGGTGCTCTGCCAGATTTCTGGTGGAATACCGTTGACTGTCATAATACGCGTTGCCGGCTGGTAGCCACAGCGGCGGTATGTTGGCGGCCGTCGCTGTGGCAGTAGGTGGTCAATACCGCAAATGTAATGAGGGCCTAAAAGCCACAACTAGAGAGACTGCACAGAGGGCAATAATCAACAATAGTTTCAAAACAAAACCTGCTATTTCCAAACTGTCTGCCAACAGCAGCAAATCCATCTCAATAGATTGCCAAGCACCTGTTGCTTCCTATCCCTTCATGTCCTCTGTTAACCCAGAAATATTAATTTTAATATTCACTTTCAAATCCTTACTCTTATCAGGAATATAAGTACAACACTGCTGGACCTTTAACGTCCAGCAGACTCCTTCCTCTTTGCCAAGCAGAACGTCTAATGCAAGACAATTCTGCAATGGCTATCATTTCAATATCTACAGCTAATAAGGAACTTGATGTGCTGTAGACAATCTATCTACTATAGTGGACAACATCCTAATCTTAAAATAATTCAAGATTACACCCACATATAGGATTATTGCCCCAAAAAATGTTAGCATCACTTGCACCATGCCTCGTTTGGGGTTTGGTTTGTCATGCAGGGTCATTCAAATTCTCCACATGATATATGTTTGGGAAAACCACACCTAAATAAGATATTCCATACCATCCCTTAGGCAATTTAAAGTAGGCTCAATAGCCACAGATAAACTAAACTCCAAGAATAACAGGATCACATCCTTCCAAAAAAGCAATCCAAACATCTCCATATTTGAAATGACAATCACATTCATTCTTACCCATGAAGATCTTGTTAAGAGAAGATTTGTTTCTGCTTATTCATAATTTGTCAGGAATAAGGCCAGGCACAGTCCAGGTCTCGCCCGAAATTCCGCTGCGCAACTCTGCGGTGCTTTATGCGCACCACTTGTCATCCCCTCTTGTTCCAAAGGTGGCCACCAGTGTTGTCTGCCCTGTGGCAAAGTTCATAGAGCTGCAGGTTCAGGGCATTGGTGGACAAGATGCACTTATCAGTGCTATTCTATGAACAGACTACAATTCCCATGTTTTTAGAGGCAGCAGCCATCTTGGAGTGTGGCAGGCCTATAAAGCCCAGCCACACCCAAGCACATTGCTCACTATTTTGAAGACTTCGATGCAGCCAGACCTCGTGGAGGTTTCTCTGGAGAAGTCCAGAGTTTCTGAATGGCAGAGTATCGTCTAACCAAAGTCCATGGTGCATTAAAAAAACGAGTAGGTCGTTCTCGTAGCGGTAAGGTCTTGCTGAATCCAAGTTTGGAGGAAGTTATTACTTCCAAGAGGTAACGCGCTTTGTGCAAAAGTAATTCAAGGTGTGTCCGTTCACAGATGTAAAGCGATCTTTTGGCTCAGTAATTCAAAGTGTTTCAGTTCACAGAGGTAACGCGCTTTTGTGCACAGTAATTCAAGGTGTTTCCGTTCACAGATGTAAAGCGCACTTTTGGCTCAGTAATTCAAAGCGTTTCAGTTCTTAGATGTAAAGCGCTCTTGGCATGATAGTCCAGGCGCTTCAGTTCTTGGATGTAAAGCACTCTTGGCATGATAATCCAGGCGCTTCAGTTCTTAGATGTAAAGTGCTCTTGGCATGATAATTCTGGCGCTTCAGTTCACAGAAGTAAAGTGCTCTTGGCACGACAATTCAGGCGCTTCAGTTCACAGATGTAAAGTGCTTCAATTCACAGGAGGAAAAGGTTATTGGCATAACAATCTAAGTGGTTCAGACTACCTGAGTAAAAGCGCTTCTTGGTGTTATTAAGTAATGTGCTTTAGGTTCAATGAGTAAAACCTTTTGGCATTTATTATGATGAATGTGAAAATATTTCTGGAGATAAACAAATCAAAGTTTTCATTGTTCTTTGAATAGCCTAAGATGTGAAAAGCATATTTAATTCTTTGAGATTTTCTAAGTCATGATCAAAGGTTTATGTTGTGAATACATAAATGGTACAGGATTGATATTCTGAGTATAATCATAGTTCGAAGTTCTTGCCATCTCTTGATTCTGAGGGTGTGTTTTACTTTTGTTCCATGTTTCAAAGAAGGGGCTTTGCCCTCATTTCAGAAGAGGTCTCCACCTGATATCACGGAGACGCATTTAGTCAGGAGCCCATCAATGAGTTATGTTTCTTTGAATGAGTAAATGCATATTGTTCTAACCTTTACTTTTCAGATCTCTCTCCCTGCTGTTCCCTTCCCTTCCACCTGACTGGCTTCATCATAACTCTGTGCTATAATAGCTTTCTGAGTTGGTGACACCGGGAGGTGGGCCGTTTGTCCAGCGACGTGCCGATCCCGAGGAAAAGACCCTGTGACAGAATAGTGAGCCCACGAGTTTTATACTTTCCTCTTGGTCTGTACGGGAGCTGCGCAAAATGCCACCCTAGATACCCTTACGCAAGTAGTAAGGCAGATGCAAAGGGATTTGACAGAATATAAAAATGTTACAGCTGATTTAGTGAATAAAGTAACTCAGTTACAGTGTAAAGTAGATGGTTCTGAATCTGAGTCTCGTCCTTCGCCTCCCGCATCTACTAACATAGCTGTGAATGTGGCGACACAGATTCCTTTAGCTGCACAGGAGAGGTTTTCTGGGGACCCCAATAAGGTTCAAATTCTTCTGACACAGGTGGAATTACATTTTACATGTCGGCTGAGTGCTTTTCCGGACGCACAATCTAGAATTGCATTCCTCATATCATACCTGAATAGTGAAGCAGCTACTTGGGCAGTGCCATTAGTCAGATTAGACAGTCCTCTTTTATACAACTGGCGTCGCTTTGTAGAAGAATTCGTAAAGGTTTTTGACAGACGCGCAAACACTATGACTGCAGACAAAGAGTTACTAGAATTACGTCAAGGAAATAAAGACCTGATAACGTATTTGTCCCACTTCAACCGGTTAGTGGTGGAAACTGCTTGGCCTGAGGAAAAAAGGTCAGCAGTATTTTATCAGGGGCTAAAAGACGAACTAAAAGATGTATTGGCCCAAGTTGAACCACAACCAGAAACTTGTTGTGATTTAATTAATCTAACCCTACGGATAGGTCACAGACATTCTGAAAGAAAAGGAGCAAGGAAAAAATGGGAAAAAACAAATTGGCGAATGGAAAGATCCAGACACTTTCAATTGTCTTCAGATTCTATGATAGAACCAATGGATATCGGAACTGTTCGCCCACCACTGACCAAAGAGGAGAAAGACATGCAACAAAAAAATGGTCAGTGTTTGTATTGTGGAAAAAAGTGTCATTTTATAAGAGAGTGCCAAAAGAAACCCAAAGGCAAGATTGATCCAACAGTTGTGACAAAGAAAAAGATAGCGGTTGCTCTGGAAAATTCACAGGAAAACTAAAGTGCCCAAGAAAAAATGAAGGGGACCTCTTGGGCAAACTGACAATCCCTTCAGTGTGCTCTTGCACAAATCGTTATGTCAAACATTTCCGAATCTTAGTACAAATGACTGTGCGGGGAAAAATACATAATGTTCAAGTCCTAATTGATTCAGGGGTGTAGGAGGCTGGCCTGGCCTGTAGTGGGTACCAGAGGTACTTACATCTTGTGCCAGAACCAGTTATCCCTTATTAGTGTAGAAGAGGTGTTTCTAGCAGCTTAGGCTGATAGAAGGTAGCTATGGCAAAGCAGCTCAGGCTGAACTAGGAGACATGTAAAGCTCCTACTATACCACTGGTGTCATATGCACAATATCATAAGAAAACACAATACACAGAAGTACTAAAAATAAAGGTACTTTATTTTTATGACAATATGCCAAAAGTATCTCAGTGAGTACCCTCAGTAAGAGGATAAGTTATATACACAAGATATATGTACATAAACCAAAATTAGGAAAGTATTAGCAAAAAAAGTAATGCAAACACTGTAGAATTAAGGTTGATTGCAATAGGAGCACATAGGTATAGGGGCAACACAAACCATATACTCCAAAAGTGGAACGCGAACCACGAATGGACCCCAAACCTATGTGAGCTTGTAGAGGGTCGCTGGGGCTGTAAGAAAACAGTGAGGGTTAGAAAAATAGCCCACCCCAAGACCCTGAAAGTTAGGTGTAAAGTGCACCTACTACCCCCAGAGAGCACAGAAGTCGTGATAGGGGGTTTCTGCAGGAAGAACAAACACCAGCAATGCAACAACAGTGGATTTCCGGACCTGAGAACCTGTAAGACAAGGGGACCAAGTCCAATAGTCGCGACAGTGTTGAGAGTGGGCAGGAGCCCAGGAAATGCCAGCTGAGGGTGCAAGGAAGCTGCCACCTGTTGGAAGAAGCTTGGAATTCTGCAAGAAAGAAGAGGACTAGGAACTTCTCCTTCGGAGGATGGATGTCCCACGTTGCGATGAAGCTTGCAGAGGTGTTCCCAAGCAGAAAGACGGCAAATAAGCCATGCTAGCTGCAAGGTTCGCAGTAGAGGTTTTTGGGTGCTGCTGTGGCCCAGGAGGGACCAGGATGTCGCCACTTGGAGGAGGAGACAGAGGGGGCGCCCAGCAACTCTGGGAGCCCTCACAGAAACAGGCAGCACCCGCAGAAGTACCTGAACAGTCACTTGGAAGAAGAGTGAACCGGAGTCCACGCGAAGTCACGAAAGGGAGTCCCACGATGCCGGAGGACAACTTAGAAGGTTGTGCACTGCAGGAAGGAGTGCCGGGGACACAGGCTTGGTTGGCTGTGCATGAAGGAAATCCTAGAAGAGTGCACAGGAGCCGGAGCAGCTGCAAATCACACAGTACCCAACAATGCAGTCTAGCGTGGGGAGGCAAGGACTTACCTCCACCAAACTTGGACTGAAGAGTCACTGGACTGTGGGAGTCACTTGAACAGAGTTGCTGAGTTCCAGGGACCACGCTCGTCAGGATGAGAGGGGACCCAGAGGACCAGTGATGCAGTCTTTTGGTGCCTGCATTAGCAGGGGGAAGATTCCGTCGACCCAAAGGAGATTTTTTCAGAGCTCGTGGTGCAGGGAGGAGGCAGGCTACCCCCAGAGCATGCACCACCTGGAAACAGTCGATAAAGCCGGCAGGATGAGGCGATACAAGGTTGCTAGTAGTCGTCTTGCTACTTTGTTGCAGTTTTGCAGGCGTCCTGAGCAGACAGCGGTCGATCCTTTGGTAGAAGGTGAAGAGGGAGTTGCAGAGGAACTCTGGTGAGCTCTTGCATTCGTTATCTAAAGAATTCCCCAAAGCAGAGACCCTAAATAGCCAGAAAAGGAGGTTTGGCTACCAAGGAAGGAGGATTGGCTACCAAGAGAGGTAAGAGCCTATCAGAAGGAGCCTCTGACATCACCTGCTGGCACTGGCCACTCAGAGCAGTCCAGTGTGCCACAAACACCTCTGTTTCCAAGATGGCAGAGGTCTGGGACACACTGGAGGAGCTCTGGGCACCTCTCCTGGGAGGTGCACGTCAGGGGAGTGGTCACTCCCCTTTCCTTTGTCCAGTTTCGTGCCAGAGCAGGGCTGGGGGATCGCTAAGCCGGTGTAGACTGGCTTATGCAGATATGGGCACCATCTGTGCCCATTAAAGCATTTCCAGAGGCTGGGGAGGCTACTCCTCCCCAGCCTTCACACCTATTTCCAAAGGGAGAGGGTGTAACACCCTCTCTCAGAGGAAATCCTTTGTTCTGCCTCCCTGGGCCAGGGCTGCCTGGACCTCAGGAGGGCAGAAACCTGTCTGAGGGGTTGGCAGCAGCTGCAGTGAAGACCCCGGAAAGGCAGTTTGGCAGTACCCGGGTGCTGTGCTAGAGACCCGGGGGATCATGAAATTGTCACCCCAATACCAGAATGGTATTGGGGTGACAATTCCATGATCTTAGACAAAATTACATGGCCATGTTCGGAGTTACCATTGTGACGCTATACATAGGTAGTATAGTGCACGCGTGTAATGGTGTACCCGCACTCACAAAGTCCGGGGAATTTGCCCTGAACGATGTGGGGGCACCTTGGCTAGTGCCAGGGTGCCCACACACTAAGTAACGTTGTACCCAACCTTCACCAGGTGAAGGTTAGACATATAGGTGACTTATAAGTTACTTAAGTGCAGTGGTAAATGGCTGTGAAATAATGTGGACGTTATTTCACGCAGGCTGCACTGGCAGGCCTGTGTAAGAATTGTCAGAGCTCCCTATGGGTGGCAAAAGAAATGCTGCAGCCCATAGGGATCTCCTGGAACCCCAATACCCTGGATACCTCAGTACCAAGGACTAGGGAATGATATGGGTGTACCAGTATGCCAATGTGAATTGGTAAATTTAGTCACTAGCCTGTTAGTGACAAATTTGGAAAGCAGAGAGAGCATAACCACTGAGGTTCTGGTTAGCAGAGCCTCAGTGAGACAGGTAGGCATCACGCAGGTAACACATATGGGGCACATACTTATGAGCACTGGGGCCCTGCCTGGCAGGGTCCCAGTGACACATAGACTAAAACAACATATATACAGTGAAATATGGGGGTAACATGCCAGGCAAGATGGTACTTTCCTACAAGGGGCAACAGGAAATTTTGTGGACCAACAAACTGCACTAGACCTGCATATACCCAGTGTCAAGAAAAAGGTTCCAGAAGTTGTGTATGCAGTTGATGGAAGTGAGTTGGCAGGAGGCCCCGTTACTAACCAAACCTCACGAATACAAATGATTTGTAAAGTTCAGAAGAATCAGAGCCACTATGAGATAATTCGCTTTGATATAATCCAAGCACCTCAATATAGTTTTATTTTAGGAATGCCGTGGTTAATGTTACATAATCCATGCATAGACTGGCGCAACCAGGTTTTGCCTTTTTCTTCTTCTTGTGCAAAGAAATGTTTTCAATCAAGACGAAACAAAGAAGGAAATCTTCAACACTCCATAGCTACTGCAGTTGAAAAGGAAATTGATTTACCATCACAGTATTGTGAATATACCGATGTTTTCAGTGAAAAGAAAGCAAGGTCATTACCACCTCACAGGCCGTACGAATGTCAGATCAATCTTGTACCTGGCGCCAATATACCAAATTGTAGGATCTATGCAGAGAAAGAAAATCAAGTCCTACGAGAATACCTTGATCAATGTTTAGCCAACAAGCTAATCCGGCCATCACGATCTCCAGCGGCTTCTCCACTATTTTTCGTACCTAGAGCAAATGGCGATTTGAGACCTTGTATTGACTTTAGAGCAATTAATAAGATCACAGTTAAAAATAAATATTCACTACCTCTCATACCAGTCTTGTTAGACCAGGTAAAATCCGCCGTCATCTATACTAAACTTGACTTACGAGGTGCGTATCACCTAGTTAAAAATCGAGAGGGAGATGAGTGGAAAACGGCTTTTAAAACTCGATATGGCCTTTTTGAGTATTTAGTGATGCCGTTTGGTCTGTATAATGCCCCAGCAGCCTTTCAATATTTCTTAAACGATGTTCTGGGAGAATATCTAGACATCTTTGTCATCGTTTACATTGATGATATTTTGATTTATTCAAACTCTGAAGATATACATGAAGAACATGTTAAAAAAGTGTTAAAAACTCTACAAAAACATAATTTGTTTTGTAAACTAAGTAAATGTGAATTCCATACCAAAGAAGTTGAATTTCTAGGAGTCATTCTAACACCTGACGGCATGCAAATGACTGAAAGAAAAATTCAAGCTGTATCCGAATGGCCCACACCAAAATCAGTGTGCGATATTTAATGTTTTTTGGGTTTTGTGAATTTTTATCGACGTTTCATCCATCACTTCTCTCACAAGATGGCCCCAATCACCAAGTTGTTAAGAAAAAAGGCCGTCTTCAACTGGTCCCAAGAGACAGAAAAAGCATTTCAAGATTTAAAAATGGCTTTTACTACTGCTCCCATTCTAGCTAACCCTAATGTGGAAGAACCATTCATCGTGGAAGCTGATGCATCTGATGTTGCCATTGGGGCCATCCTGTCTCAACATCATCGAGAAACTGGACAATTACACCCCATAGCATATGCATCAAGAAAATTGAATGAAGCAGAACAGAACTACACCATAGCAGAAAAAGAATTACTAGCAATTCGTAATGCCTTTAAAGAATGGAGACATTATTTTTGGGAGTGAAACACACCATAACTGTATATTCTGATCATAGAAATTTACAATTTATGAGTTCTGCCAGGCTACTAACTCCAAGACAACTAAGATGGATGCTCTTCTTTGCAGAATTTGATTTCATAGTGACTTTTAGACCAGGAATAGATAATCGTAAGGCCGATGCATTATCTAGACAAGATTCTTCAATCCCACCTACTGAACAAAAACCCATGCCTATTATAACACCTTCAAAAGTGTTGTGTTTAGTAGCTGCCGAGAAGTTTTTCAATCTCATTCATAATCATTTTCACATCACTAAGTGGCAAGAGTGGTTACAACAAGACACCAAGAGGTCTATTCAACAAGGCTTACCTCTACATGAATCTGGAGTATTCCTGCCTACTGAAGAGTTAAGAGAGACAGCTTCTCATTGGTTACACAAGCATCATCTGGCAGGTCACCCAGGTCCTCAAAAAACAATAGAACTCATGAAAAGGTATTTTTGGTGGCCTACATTCGTTCACAACCTTAAGCAAATGCTACAATCATGTGAAGTATGTCAAGATGCAAAAGCGAACATAGCAAGCCCAAAGGTCTATTGATACCTCTACACGTTCCCAATCATCCATGGGAACATATCTCTATGGATTTTATCACTGATCTTCCGGAAATAAAACAATTTACAACCATTCTAGTGGTAATAGACAGTCTTACCAAATATGTACATTTCATTGCCTGTAAAGGACTCCCAATTTCCAACACCTTAGCGACTATCATCTTAAAAAATATAGGGGGTCATTACAACATTGGCGGTAAAAGGCGCTTACCGCCGTGCAGAAGACCACCAAAACACCGCCGCGGCCGTGGAATTCCGCCGCAGCTATTATAACACACATCTCCGAATCTGCCGAAATTCAGACACCCACACAAGACCGCCACACCAAAGGTCAGTGTTAAACTGGCAAAAACAAAACCTCCATCTCCACGCCAACAGAAACACGCCCATGCTATTACGACCCACGAATCCACGCGGCGGTCTTTCAACCGCGGTATTCCATTGGCGGTACACACCGCCACGCTCAAAATACACACACATCTCCAAAACACCGCCACATTGCACAATTCCAAATACACACACCTGATACACATACAAACACCACTCCCACACACCCAACGCTATATAAAACACACACCCACATCACCCACAAACCCCTACGACCAAAAATTAATCACGAAGGCCAGAGAGACAGCACAGATTAGACAATCCCACCACACAGAGGCACACAACACCAACACAACATCCACGCACAAAACACCACACACCACTACACATCACCACACTCATCAACACATACACCACACCACACATCACCCACACCACCCCATGTCACGACAAAGACACCCCCGCTTTTCCGAGGAGGAGCTCAGGGTCATGGTGGAGGAAATCCTACGGGTAGAGCCACAGCTATTTGGCTCACAGGTGCAGCACACATCCATAGCCAGGAAGATGGAGCTATGGCGCAGAATAGTCGACAGGGTCAACGCTGTGGGACAGCACCCAATAAATAGGTAGGACATCAGGAAGAGGTGGAACGACCTACGGGGGAAGGTGCGTTCAGCGGTCTCCAGGCACAACATCGCGGTTCAGCGGACTGGCGGCGGACCCCCACCTCCTCCCCAACAACTAACAACATGGGAGGAGCAAGTCTTGACCATCATGCATCCAGAGGGCCTCGGAGGAGTCGGTGGTGGAATGGACACTGGTAAGTCAAATCTCAAATATCATATCCCCCACCCTACCTACATGCTATCACACCCCCCCACCCTCACCCCCTCCCCTATCACTCAAACTGCTCACTAATGTACTCATAAAACAAACCACACAACCCAACACCAAGCCCTGCATGACACAACTAAGCATGGACACCCAGCACTAAAGCATGCTCACTGCACAGACCCACAACACCCCCCCAACCATCATCACCCAACCCCCACACAGGAATGCTTGCACTGGGGTACACGCTCACCCACCAATTGCACACCATGACACACACACTTACAATAATCATGTCCTTATGCCCCAGCAGGATCACGAAGGACCGTCACCACCCCGAAGGGTCTAGACAACTCCACTCCACCCACAGAAGAGGCCCACAGTGACGATAGCAGCTCTGCCCTACTGGATCCTGATGACCAACCCGGACCATCGTGGGCCTCGGGACAGTCAGGTTCCTCTTGCACAGGCACAGCCCAACACTGACCTTCCACCCTCTGGTAACACCAGCCCACCTAGTGGGCCCAAACCTCCGTACCCAGGACAGGTCAATCAGCGGTGTGTCCACCACTACACGGAACCCAGGGTAACCCACCACCCCAACAACAACAGGGACCTGGGGGCAGTGGTAGTGGGCACACAGTCCAGGGGACGGAGGCACAGGAACACAGGGGAACTGGGAGGGCTGCTGTGCGACAGGGGGGGGGACAGGCCTAGGGAACCCACTCTCCACGAGGCCCTCTCCTCCATCATGGGAGCATACCACCACTCCCAGGAGACGATGGCGACGGTCCTGGACAAGTTTCAGGAGACCCAGCGCCTGCAGGAGGACCAGTATTTGGGGTTCAGGGAGGAGCTCAGGACCATCAGCTCCGCTTTGGGCACCATCGTAGGGGTGCTGAAGGACATACAGCAGACCTTGAAGGACACCGTGGCACTCCAAGGGGCCCCTGACACTAGCCAGGACGATGAACTGCCCACCACCTCCGCCGGTGCTAGTGGACAGGACGCCCCGCCACAGGACCAGCACCCCACCCCCTGCAGACGGACAACCACTACGCAAGTGGTCCCTGAGATCCAGGAACAGGACAGAGCAAGATGGCAAGACCCCAGCCAGGAAATGAGACCACCCTGATTGTCCTCCCACTGTCCCACTCTGTGACCCTTTCCATACTTAAACTGCCCCAGCTCCACTTCCTACACCATATGGGCAGTGCACCTGTGAGACTAATAGACTGGACTCCGCCATGGACATTCCTCCACCATCACCACTCACCATTTGACAACCCTCCTACATTTCTGACCACTTCAATAAACACTCTTGAACCACAAAACAATCTGGAGTCAGTCTATGATTTGGTAATATGTATTATCAATGACATTGTCAAAATGCGTTTCTATTTGTAAAGGCAACATACCTATGTCACACATCACAAGTCCTTGAAGGATGCATGCAGATGACACACGTTGGTAACCACACCTGTGAAACCGTAATGGAAAGGAACAACTCCGTTACCAAATAATGCTATGAAAATAGACACAGGATAGAGGAAGACGTGTGACAGTGAATGTAATGGTAAAAATGAAAATGTTCTCACCTGTGTGTCACTGGAAATATTGCTGTATGACTGACTCCCTGTTGTCGTTGTCTTCTTCCTCAGCTTCCTCCTCATCACTGTCCGCAGGCTCCACAGCTGCCACAACACCGTCATCTGGACCATCCTCCTGCAGAAAAGGCACCTGGCGTCGCAATGCAAGATTGTGAAGCATGGAGCAAGCGATGATGATCTGGCACACCTTCTTCGGTGAGTAGAATAGGGAACCACCTGTCATGTGGAGGCACCTGAACCTGGCCTTCAGGAGGCCGAAGGTGCGTTCGATCACCCTCCTAGTCCGCTCATGGGCCTCATTGTACCGTTCCTCTGCCCTGGTCCTGGGATTCCTCACTGGGGTCAATAGCCATGACAGATTGGGGTAACCAGAGTCCCCTAATAGCCACACACGGTGCCTCTGGAGTTGACCCATCATATCAGGGATGCTGCCATTCCGCAGGTTGTAGGCGTCATGCACTGAGCCAGGGAACATAGCATTAACCTGGGAGATGTACTGGTCTGCCAAACAGACCATCTGTACATTCATAGAATGATAACTCTTCCTGTTCCTGTACACATGTTCACTCCTGGGGGGGGGGGACCAGAGCTATATGGGTCCCATCAATAGCACCTATGATGTTGGGGATATGTCCAAGGGCACACAAGTCACCTTTCACTGTAGCCAAATCTTCCACCTCAGGGAAAATGATGTATCTCCTTACGTGTTTCAGCAGGGCAGACAAAACTCTGGACAGGACGTTGGAAAACATAGGCTGGGACATCCCTGATGCCATGGCCACAGTTGTTTGAAAAGACCCACTAGCAAGGAAATGGAGCACTGACAGCACCTGCACGTCAGGGGGATTCCAGTGGGATGGCGGATTGGTGACATCAGGTCTGGCTCCAACTGGGTACATAGTTCCTGGATAGCGGCACAGTCAAGCCTGTAGGTGACGATTACATGTCGCTCCTCCATTGTCAACAGGTCCACCAGCGGTCGGTACACCGTAGGATTCCGCCATCTTCTCAAATGTCCCAGCTGACGGCGCCTAGTAAGGACAACAGCGACCTCAGAGTCAATTTAAATCAAGGTATGTACCCACAGTTACACAGAAGACTACACCAAACACAAAACCCTTCCTGTATATGTGTTGAGTGTAGGCCTAGCTATGTGTGACGCAGAAGTAAATGAAGCCATGTGGACCCCTGAAATGGCGGCTGCCTGACCTCTACACTGGGACAATGGGATTGTGGGGTAACTGCGTTGCCGTTGCACACCGTCGCGGTAGGCGGTCGTAGACCGCGGCGCAATGCTGCATTGGTTAACATCGGACTCTATGGGTCGAAGGAGCCAATGAACAAGTGCGCCGGCGGTGATGATACGCTCCGCCGCGGACGTCGCCGCCATTTTCTATCTGTGCAATCACTAGATACCTGATCTTCGACAGGAGAGGACCTATACTGCAAGTGCTGCTGTGACCTCGGTCTGGAAGCGACAATGGCTGCTGCGTCTGGGGAAAGGGCCCCTGCCTTCACTGCTCAGGAGTTGGAGAAACTTGTGGATGGGGTCCTCCCCCAGTACACGCTACTCTACGGTCCTCCAGACCAACAGGTAAGTACACAGGGAGCACGTTGTATGGGCTAGGCCTGGGTGGAGAGGGCTGGTTGGAAGAGGGACGGGGGAAGAGTTCAGGGAACATGAATGCAAGTGCCAAATGGCAAGGGTAGGGAGGGGGGGACACTTACATCGACGGGGCAGTTGGTAATGGCTTCTCTTCTTCTCCTGTGCATGTCATGTAGGTCAGCGCCCACCAGAAGAAGGACATTTGGCGTGCCATCGCCAAGGACGTCCGGACCCTGGGGTCCCACCAGAGACGGGGCACCCACTGCCAGAAGAGATGGGAGGACATTCGCCGCTGCAGCAAGAAGACGGCGGAGGCTCAGCTGGGGATGGCCTCCCAACGTGGGAGGGGCGCCCGTCACACCATGACCCCCCTGATGTTCCGGATCCTGGCGGTGGCCTACCCTGAGTTGGATGGACGCTTGACGGCATCACAGCAGATACAAGGGGGTGAGTACAACCTCATTCTGCGGACTTAGCGCGCAGTGGAGGGGTCTGGATGGGGGAGGAGGCCTGTGGGTGTAGCTAGGCCAGGCAAAAATAAGTAGACTAGGCCCCTCGGTAATGCAGGCCATGTGGCACTCTACCCCACCGCAGTATAGTGCCAAGTACAGGTAAAGATGCCCCTGTGACATCCATGTGTGCAGATGTCCACCATAGCCATGTAGGCCAGATCCCAGGAATTGCATCTGCAGAGGCCAGGAGCACGGCGTAGTGCAGGGGGCAGCTGTGTCTGTATTGTTCGCCAACGGTAGCGGTATGCCATGCACTCAACCTGTTCTTCTTCTGTCTCCCCCTTCCCCCTTTTTGTGCTTTCCCTGTTCTTTTGTGCATCAGCATCATCAGGTGGAGGTACAATGGCACCGGAGCACGAGGGAGCTGCATCCCACATGGCCATGGAGGGTCACACCACGGACTCAGAATGCACCAGTGGGACGGAGGGCGAGGGGAGCTTCACGTCGGCCACCGGTTCACCAAGCAGCGACACGGACTCGTCCGCCGATGGGAGCTCCCTTGTGGTGGCGGCACCATCTGTGCGCCCCACTTCTACAGGTACAGCCGCCACCTCCCCTACCAGCACCGCCCTCCCAGCAGCCCCTCAGCGTTCGCCCCGTGCCCGCTCACCCAAGAGGGTGGGCATCACCTTCGCCCCAGGCACCTCAGGCCCTGCCCCAGTCACCCCTGCTGCCCTCAGTGAGGAGGCCATTGACCTCCTCAGGTCACTCACTGTTGGGCAGTCTACCATTGTGAATGCCATCCAGGGTGTAGAAAGAGAGTTGCAACACGGTAATGCATTCCTGGAAGGCATTCATTCTGGTCAGGCTGTCCTTCAGCGAACCCTGCAATCTCTGGCCTCAGCACTGATGGCAGCCATTGTCCCTGTGTCTAGCCTTCCCCCTCCAACTTCCTCCACCCAGCCCCAATCCCCTGTACCCCAGCCACTCCCAAGCACACCTACAGACCAGCATGCACACACGTCATCACCCAAGAGAAGCTCTGGCAAACATAGGCACCACACAACCCACAGGCACTCAAACAAGCATCACACACATGCAGACACACCAACAGCCACTGCCTCCACTGTGTCCCCCTCCTCGTAGTCTGCCTCCTCCCTCCCAGTCTCGTCTACACTCTCACCTGCATGCACTACATCTACAGGCACCAGGAATCGCACCAGGACACCCAGCACCACAAGCCGCTCACCTGCATTCAACACCCCCACTCACATTTACACGTCCCCTGTGTCCTCTCCCAGTGTGTCTGTGACACCCCCACCCAAAGTACACAAACGCCGGCAACCACACACCCAACATCCATCCACCTCACGACAGCCTCCAGTACCTCCACCTGCACCCAAAACACCTAAAGTGACACCTCCTACAACCACCTCCTCTTCCTCCACTCCCAGACCCCCTCCAACTACCCATCCCAGTGTTTGTCAGAAACTGTCCCTCTGTAAAATTGACCTTTTTGCCCCCACCGCCCCCTCCAATTCATCAGTCCCGTCGTAGCACCTCAGCCATAAAGCCTCCTGTACCAGTGGTGCCTGTTCAAGGTGTGTGGAGTGCACCGGCCACCAGGGCAAGCAGTATGACCCGGAGCCAAGGCACCGGCAGCCCACCCCCTGTAAAGGCTCTGAAATTGGAAGGTGGCCGACGGGACCGTGTGAAGACTCCTGGAGGCAAAACAACTCACAGGGGTTCCATGGGGATTGCAGAGTCAGCTGTGACTCCTCCAAAGGTGGGGAAGGGCCAGAGGAAGTCTGCACAGCCTGGTGTGAGCATCACGGCGGAGAAGGGCGGCATCCTTCCCGGCAGTCGGGACGCCACCGCCAGCACCGTCGTTACTGGTCCGGAGACCACCGCCAGAGTCATAGCCCAGGAGGGCCCAAGTATCGTCACTGGTCAGGAGACCACCGCCACCGCCGGAGTCATAGCCCAGGAGGGCCCAAGTATCGTCACTGGTCAGGAGGCCACCGCCAGAGTCAGTGCCCAGGAGGGCCCAAGTATCGTCACTGGTCAGGAGACCACCGCCACCACCGAAGTCATAGCCCAGGAGGGCCCAAGTATCGTCACTGGTCAGGAGACCACTGCCGGAGTCATAGCCCAGGAGGGCCCAAGTATCGTCACTGGTCTGGAGGCCACTGCCAGAGTCAGTGCCCAGGAGGGCCCAAGTATCGTCACTGGTCAGGAGACCACCGCCACCGCCGGAGTCATAGCCCAGGAGGGCCCAAGTATCGTCACTGGTCAGGAGACCACCGCCACTGCCGGAGTCAGTGCCCAGGAGGGCCCAAGTATCGTCACTGGTCAGGAGGCCACCGCCGGAGTCATAGCCCAGGAGGGCCCAAGTATCATCACTGGTCAGGAGACCACCGCCGGAGTCAGTGCCCAGGAGGGCCCCGGCTGCCACAGCCCAGCTGGGCAATGAGGGAACGTCATGCCACACACCAATGCCCAATCCAGGGAACGTCATGCCACACACCAATGCCCAATCCAGGGAACGTCATGCCACACTCCAATGCCCAGTCCAGAGACCGCCATGGCAAAGCACCGCTGAACAGTCCAGACACCGCCATGGCAAAGCACCGCTGAACAGTCCAGAGACCGCCATGGCAAAGCACCGCTGAACAGTACAGAACTGCCATGGCAAAGTACCGCTGAACAGTCCAGAGACCGCCATGGCAAAGCACCGCTGAACAGTCGAGAACCGCCATGGCAAAGCACCGCTGAACAGTCCAGAGACCGCCATGGCAAAGCACCGCTGAACAGGGCATGCACCGGGGAAGAATGACAAGGCCGCCACATCACGCATCGTTATCCCATGTGCAGCTGGGACAGTGACGGGACAGGAACTGTTACAGGGAGACTACCCCAGTCTGGGCACCAGTCCACCTACAAAACCAGTGGAGGCTGTTATCTACTTGCGATAACTGTGGCTTTGCACTCCCCAGGATGGTCCAGTGGGCAACCCACCCACTGTAGAGACTTGAGAGACTGTGGCTTTGCACTCCCCAGGATGGAACAGTGGGCAACCCACCCACTGTAGAAACTTGGGAGACTGTGGCTTTGCACTCCCCAGGATGGTCCAGTGGGCAACCCACCCACTGTAGAGACTTGAGAGACTGTGGCTTTGCACTCCCCAGGATGGAACAGTGGGCAACCCACCCACTTTAGAAACTTGAGAGACTGTGGCTTTGCACTCCCCAGGATGGTCCAATGGGCAACCACCCACTGTAGAGACTCGGGAGACTGTGGCTTTGCACTCCCCAGGATGTAACAGTGGGAAACCCACCCACTGTAGAGACTTGAGAGACTGTGGCTTTGCACTCCCCAGGATATATCAATGGGCATAGAGCCCCGTCGGGATCTGGCTTTGCACTCATCCGCCTGAGGTGCCCCCCCTTCCCTTCCCCCCTGAGGTGCCTGTAGTATTTCTATCTGATGCCCCGGCAGTGTTCTCTCCGTCTGTGGACAGGTATCTTTTGTGGGTCTCGCCCATGCTTTTTTGGACTAGTGATGCACGGACATTGATATGTGCATATCTGCACTACTTCTCGTAATGTATATACTTTTGACTGATTTAATGATATATCTGTATATTTTTGAGACATTTATATTGATACATTACAATGTTTGAACTGATTTCGTTTGGTCTTTGCATTCTTCCGGGGGGGGTTGTGTGTTGTTCCGGAGATTTTTGTGAATGCATTGGTGTGTGTGTTGTATTATGCGTGGGTGGGGGTGAGGGTGGGGGTGTTGATTGTGTGTCCCCATAACGTTTGCCTCCCCCCTCCCCTATGTCGTAGGTGCAGTACTCACCGTTGTCTTCGCCGGCGCTGGCGTTGGTCTTCGTAGATGAGTAGGAATACAAGGGCTGGTAGGATTTGAAGATCCGGCTCCATGGAATCCTCCTTCCTCGTGGGATGTGTTCAGGTGAGCGTTTTCCCATTGCAGTAACTGTTTCCGCCGTGTTTTTATCCACGGTGAATCCGCCCCGGAAAAGGTAGCGGATTGGTAGGTTGTAATACTGTGGGCGGTACATTGTCTTCCGCCTGTCTGTTGGTGGTGTCCGCCGCGCTGCTTGTCTGTACCGCCGTGGCGGGCGGTATGTTAAAGTGGCTGTCTTTTTTGACGGTTTCCGCCAGGGTCATAATTCCCTTTTTTCGTCCGCCGGCCTGTTTGCGGTATTACCGCACCTTTAACACCGTCCGCCAGGGTTGTAATGACCCCGATAGTTTGGCTTCACGGACTTCCAAGCATTATCCTCTCTGATAGAGGAACACAATTTTCTGCACGTTTTTGCCAACAATGGTGCAAGGCTCTACAAATTGGTTCAACTTTATCTACTAGTTATCATCCACAAACGGATGGTCAAACAGAGAGACTAAACCAAACTCTGAAACAATATTTACGATGTTATGCAACAAAGTCTCCGACAACCTGGCTGGATCTTTTATGGCTTGCAGAACTGGCTTATAATAACTCTCACCACTCTTCAATAAACTCAGCTCCTTTCTATGGTTTATATGGATGTCATTCACACATTTTGCCAGTTACATTACCTACATACACTCAAACCACTTCAGCAGCCAAGGACATGCTAACACACATGCAAAAGATATATGCACAATTACAAACAAATCTTTGTCAAGCAAAGAAAAAATATAAAATGCAATATGACAAAAAACACCAGCCTGGTCCTCAGTATACAATCAAAGATAGAGTTTGGTTGTCCACAAAAAACTTTGTATTCAAAAACAAAAATATGTTTCATCCAAAATTCATAGGGCCCTATGAAGTAATACGACAAGTAAACCCAGTAACATATAAGTCACAATTACCATTGTCTTTGAAAATTCACACTTCGCTTCTTAAACCAGCTTCACCCTCAAGCGTCACACAACCTGCTCCTCTATTAGTTCAGGGTCCTTGGGAGTTTGAGGTGTGATCTATTCTAGACTCTAAATTTAGGGGTTCTTCCCTTTGGTACTTGGTGTTCTAGAAAGGATATGGTCCGGAAAATGACTCTTGGAAACCTGTAAGACATGTCCATGCACCACGTTTGGTGCAACGATTTCACCTCCTCCTTCCTAATCAACCAGGACCACACTTGGGAGAGGGGTGTAATGTCAGGAATAAGGCCAGGCGCGGTCCAGGCCTCGCCCGAAATTCCGCTGCACAACTCTGCGGTGCTTTATGTGCACCACTTATGATCCCCTCTTGTTCCAAAGGGGACCACCAGCGTCGTCTGCCCTGTGGCAAAGCTCATAGAGCTGCAGGTTCAGGGCATTGGTGGACAAGATTCACTTATCAGTGCTATTCTATGAAGGGACTACAATTCCCATGCTTTTAGAGGCAGCAGCCATCTTGGGGTGTGGCAGGACTATAAAGCCCAGCACGTTGCTCACTATTTTGAAGACTTTGATGCAGCCAGACCTCGTGGAGGTTTCTCTGGAGAAGTGCAGAGTTTCTGAATGGCAGAGTATCATCTAACCAAAGTCCATGGTGCATTCAAAAAACGAGTAGGTCGTACTCGTAGCGGTAAGGCCTTGCTGAATCCAAGTTTGGAGGAAGTTATTACTTCCAAGAGGTAACATGCTTTGTGCACAAGTAATTCAAGGTGTTTCCATTCACAGATGTAAAGCGCTCTTCTGGCTCAGTAATTCAAAGTGTTTCAGTTCACAGAGGTAACACGCTTTGTGCACAAGTAATTCAAGGTGTTTTCATTCGGAGATGTAAAGCGCTCTTTTGGCTCAGTAATTCAAAGCGTTTCAGTTCACAGAGGTAAAGCGCTTTTGTGCACAGTAATTCAAGGTGTTTCCGTTCCCAGATGTAAAGCGCTCTTTTGGCACAGTAATTCAAAGCACTTCAGTTCTTAGATGTAAAGCGCTCTTGGCATGATAATTCAGGCGCTTCAGTTCTTGGATGTAAAGCGCTCTTGGCATGATAATCCATGCGCTTCAGTTCTTAAATGTAAAGCGTTCTTGGCAAGATAATTCTGGCACTTCAGTTCACAGAAGTAAAGCGCTCTTGGCATGATAATTCAGGCACTTCAGTTCACAGATGTAAAGCGCTCTTGGCACGACAATTCATGCGCTTCAGTTCACAGATGTAAAACGCTTCAATTCACAGGAGGAAAAGGTTCTTGGCATAACAAATCTAAGTGGTTCAGACTAATTGAGTAAAAGCGCTTCTTGGTGTTATTAACTAATGCGCTTTAGGTTCAATGAGTAAAACCTTCTGGCATTTATTATTAGGAATGTGAAAGTATTTCTGGAGATAAACAAATCAAAGTTTTCATTGTTCTTTGAATAGCCTAAGATGCCTATTTAATTTTTTGAGATTTTCTAAGTCTTGATCAAAGGTTTATGTTGTGAATACATAAATGTTACAGGATTGATATTCTGGGTATAATCACAGTTCAAAGTTCTTGCCATCTCTTGATTCTGAGGTCGTGTTTTACTTTTGTTCCATGTTTCAAAGAAGGGGCTTTGCCCTCATTTCAGAAGAGGTCTCCACCTGATATCTCGGAAACGCATTTAGTCAGGAGCCCATAAATGAGTTACGTTTCTATGAATGAGTAAATGCATATTGTTCTAACCTTTACTTTTCAGATCTCTCTCCCTGTTGTTCCCTTCCCTAATTCCATTCCCCCGACTGGCTTCATCACAACTCTGTGCTATAACAGCTTTCTGAGTTGGTGATGCCGGGAGGTGGGCCTTTTGTCCAGCGATGTGCAGATCCCGAGGAAAGGACCCTGTGACATAATTTCCCTTTGTGTTGCCAATCTAAAAGGACATAACTCATGAATCTCTGTGTTTTGATACTTCTTCGTCCCGCTGTCCTCCATATTTCTGATCCTGTCCAGATTTTCCCTTTTTTTCTATTGCTCTCTTTCTTTCTCCCACTGAAGTTAAAAATGTTTTCTCAACTTCAGATGAGACATGTCAGATTGTGTCTATGGGCAAAAGCTGTATGTAATGTCTTAAGCGGTTGAAGAAAGCTATTAACCGTTGCCATGTTTGCAGCATGGAAATGAAGATTCAAAAGCTTAAACAAAGGGACTTCAGAAAATACCAAATCATAATTTGACAAATAATACTGGAAATGTCTGGTTCCATAAAACAAACTCAGGAAAAGGTTACAAGAGACAACATACGTCAAAGGGATATGGTGGCGTATAATAACCCCTGCAGCTGATGCTGGCAACTGTGTGCATACATAGCAATCCCTTGTCTCCTTTTTATCAATATATTCATGAAGCAATTTAAAATAGACATTTGAAGAAAAATCTCCTCTGGATATATCTACATGCAATACTTTCTCATCCAATGTATCTAACCTATTGCCTAAAGGGTTTGCATCTAGAGGGGTTTCACTAGGCAGATATTCATCTATTGTAGAAGATGTAGGTGAGGATAATCCTACAAGAAAAAAAATCAACACTCCAACTGTAACAATAATACTGCCCCCCTATTATGTACCTACATCTAGAGGTAGCTATAGCAGAGCAGCTTAGGCTGAACTAGGGGACATGCAAAGCTCCTGCAATACCACTTATAGATACACAGTACTTATACACAAGTAAAGACAATACTCAGTGTTACCAAAAATAAAGGTAGTTTATTTGGGTGACACAGTACCAAAAATATCTTAGAGGCAATACTCCTTCTGGAGCTAAGTATTGTACACAATATAAACACTAGACACCAAAATAAGGTAAGTAATTAGACATAGAATAGTGCAAACAATAGGAAATGCCCCCACACCAGAGCCCAGAAAAGCAGGAGTAAAGTACTGCAAGTTTCCTAAGGACACACTACAAGTCATGATTAGAGTTATTGCAAGAACCAAGCAAGACTGCAAACAACAAGTGGTGGATTCCTGAACCTGAAGACCTGCAACCGAAGGAGACCAAGTCCAGAAGTCGAAAGAAGTTCCAGGAAGAACAGGAGCCCTTGCCAACCGAGAAGAGGGTGCAAAATAAGAGTCCCTGGTTTGACGAAGACTGCAGAAATGCACCTTAGGAAGATGTCAGCAGGTTCCTGGGTGATGTACTGGATGTCCCACAGAGAGAAGTTGGATGCAGGCGAGTTTTGGCGCTGGATTCCTCCAACAAGCCTTGGTTCCGGCAAAGTCGCATTTTGCATTAAGTTGGCGCTATCGGGACCCAGGAGGGACCTGGGGGCCTCAACTCTGTGTGAGGAGGAAGAGAGGGCTCTCAGCACTTCAGAGAGCCCTCAGAGCACCCGATAGCACCCATGGGAGTCCCAGGACACGGGGACAAAGGAGGTGCAAAATGCAGTTGGTGCAGCACTACAAAGAAAGGTCCCATGCCACTGGAGAACAACTCAGCAAGTTGAGCATCACAGGATGGAGTGCTGGGGACCTGGGGCAGGCTGTGCATGAAGGAATTTTGCAAACAGTGCACTGAGGCCTCAGGAGGTGAAGAAGACACTGTGCACAGAGGTACTGTCGTTCTCAGGTAAGGCAAGGTCTTACCTCCTCCAAATTGGGGCAGCAGGATCTCAGAACAGTCTGTGTCAATAGGGTCCACCCTCTGTGTTCCAAGGAGCATGCTCGTCACCAGGAGAGGAGTCCAAGAGAACCGGTCGTCGACTTAGAAGGTCCCTGCATGAGCAGGGACGTGACTCTTTCAATTCACGCAAGATTTCTTCGGTCCTCCTGGTGCAGGGTGAAGACAGGGAGTCCCCAGAGGGTGCACACAGTGGAAACTGTTGCAGTTGCTGGCCGGAGCGGACGTTGCAGAGGAAAAGTAGCCCTTCTGGATACTTTGTTGCTGTTACAGCGGTTCCTGGAGCAGTCTGCGGTTGATCCGAGATCAGAGGATGAAGTAGTAGTTGCAGAGGATTCCTGCTGGAAACTTGCAAGGAGAATCTGAAGCGAAACCCACATGAGAGACCCTAAATAGCCCCGAGAGGAGAATGGCTACCTTATCAGGTAAGGACCTATCAGGAGGGGTTTCTGACATGGCCTTCCAGAGTGCCCCCACACCTCAAGCAAGATGGCTGAAGTTTGGGACACACGGGAGGAGCTCTGGGCACCACCCATAGGGTGATGAGGGACAGGGGAGTGGTCACTCAGCTTTCCTTTGTCCAGTTTCGCGCCAGAGCAGGGACAAGGGGTCCCTGTACCGGTGTAGACTGGCTTATGCAAGGAGGGCACCATCTGTGCCCTTCAAAGCATTTCCAAAGGCTAGTGGAGGCTACCCCTCCCCAGCCTGTAACACCTATTTCCAAAGGAAGAGGGTGTTACACCCTGTTCCCAAAGGAAATGATTTGTTCTGCCTTCCTGGGACTGAGTTGCTCAGACCCCAGGAGGGCAGAACTCTGTCTGTGAGGTGGCAGTGCAAGCCTCAGAGAGCTGGTTTGGCAGTACTGGGGGTCCATAGTGGAGCCTCCAGGATGCATGGAATTGGCTCCCCAGTACCAGACTTGGAATGGGGGGACAACTACATGATCTTAGACACCTTACATGGCCATATTCAGAGTTACCATTGTGAAGCTACATATAGGTTTTGACCTATATGTAGTGCATGCGTGTAATGGCGTCCCCGCACTCACAAAGTCCCGGGAAATGGCCCTGAACTATGTGGGGGCACCTTTGCTAGTGCAAGGGTGCCCTCACACTTAGTAACTTTGAACCTAACCTTCAGCAAGTGAAGGTTAGACATATGGGTGACTTAAAAGTTAATTAAGTGCAGTGAAAATGGCTGTGTAATAGTGTGTGCACTATTTCACACTGGCTGCAATGGCAGGCCTGTGGAAGGGTTTGTCTGAGCTCCTTATGGGTGGCAAAAGAAATGCTGCAGCCCATAAGGATCTCCTGTAACCCCAATGCCCTGGGAACCTAGGTACCATATACAAGGGACTTATACGGGGGGTCCGGTGGGCCAATTGAAATTGGTAAATAAAGTCACTAGACTATAAAGACACATTTGGAAGCGGATAGAGCACAAGCACTGAGGTTCTGATTAGCAGAGCCTCAGTGACACAGTTAAACACTATACACAACACACACATTATGCCATAAAGTATGAGCACTGGGGTCCGGACCAGCAGGATCCCAGTGAGACAGGCAAAAACATACTGACATACAGGTAAAAATGGGGGTAACATGCCAAGAAAGTTTTTTGTACTTTTCTACAGCCATTATAGCCTCCATTACTCTACCAACATCTGATTACTAAGTGGAATAGAGAGGCAGCAGAATCTTTTCTGTCGGTTTTCACTTGTACAAATTGCCACACAAAGTCCATGCAATAAGTTGCAACCAATTTATTTACAAAGTCTTTGCAAGTCTTCCTTAGCCTTACTCTGTGTTCTTGTAAGGGACAATCCTATGCTCCTTTTTTAGAAATCGGTACTCTTCTTATTTTCCTAACAGTCAATACAAATATCTCTAAAAATATGCACACTTCAAATGCACTAATAATCACAGCCAAAGTGAAATGTCTATCCAACAGCAAAAAAACTCAAAGTGAAGTTCGAGCACAATGTTCAGTTCAAGGAGGTTCAGTGGGATCTAACTTTCTCTCTGTCATTATCAGCAAAGTATGTCCATTCAGGTGAGGAGTATCTTTGACAAGCTACTTTAGTTATTTTGGATTGACTCGGTACAAGCCCTTGGTCCTCACTTGCGCTCAAATCAGAGTTCTCCATGTATTTTGGGACTGTTTGAGGCACACGCTCCTTGGGTAAATTTAACTACCCCTTTTCTTGCCTCCTGGGCCAACAGTCTACAGCTTCCATTCACCCTCTCACAGCACTAGGTCCTACATCAGGGTCTGAATCTGAACTTGACTCATTTGCCACTACAGGATGAGACTCTTCTGTCTCAGCTTTAATGGTGGATCTCTCTACACCCTCACTTAGACTGAGCATGTGCTGTCTCAGACTCTTGTTGATCCCCTACAGCTGGACTAACCTACTCTCCCTGTCTCTCTGTCACCACTGGTACTTCTGTGAGAGGTGCTGTCACATCACGCAGACACTCAACTCTGTGAGTATGGGAAGCATGTATCCAGTTAGGGAGACCTCCACTTTCACTAGCTATCAACATCACCAAGATGACCTGGTAAGGCCCGCACCAACGAGGCTCCAAACACGTGTTCCTCACATGTTTCTTCAGCAAACCCCATTCACTGGGACTGAGGTCATGGCACTGTTCCTGATGTAGCAGGGTTGTGGCTGCTCTGACCAGGTGGGACACAGAACACACCACCTCAGCTAGTCCTTTGCAGTAATCAAGGATCATATCATCAGTGATGTTCACAAGTGCATTCACAGGTGTGGCTGGGAATCTCATAGCTCTACCCATTATTATTTCATGGGAAGACAGTCTGATCCTCCAATCATGTACACTGTCAAGACTCATCAACACAAGGGGGAAAGCATCAAGCCATTTCAAGCATGTTGAAGCACACACTTTTGCCAGTCTGGATCTCAGTGTCTCATTAACCTGTTCGACAGGACCTGAAGACTCAGGCTGGTAGCTGCAATGTAGTACCTGCTCCCCCTACAATGCTGGACACAACAATTTCAGGACCTCATTATTAAAATGAGCCCCTTGGTCTGACTCTTGAGAGGTCGGGAAGCCAAACCTAGGAATGAGTTCTCTTTGCAATAATTTAGCTACAGTGTGACTATAATTTCTCCTGGCCGGGTAGGCCTCACCCCAATGCGAGAAGATGTACACATTCACAAGGACGTATCTCATCCTGTTAACAAAGGCATCTTGATGACGTCCAACTGCATCCTGTTAGAGGGACCTCCAGAATTCATTTTGTGATTTAGTGATACTAGGTCCTCTTTTCCAACATTGTTCTGCTGGCATACAACAAATCAGTGACACAACGCTTCAGCCATCAATCTAAACTTGGGATTAAACCATGTTTGCCTAAACAATCAAACCATGGCATCTCTCCCTACACGAGCTGGACCATGGAAATACCTAGCCACTGGGGGCAACAAAGTATTGGGCAACACAGGTCTTCCATCCACTGTAACCCAAATGTTATCATCTCTCTTGACACGATCTGCTCTCTCTGACACCTCTTCCTGAAGCTTCTTTACCTCTACCCAGGTATCTATATTTGTTAACAGAAGGTTGAAATTGGTCTAATCTATTCTCTCATTCATGTATTCTCCATTTAAGGTACAGACATTGTGGGCACAGTACTTTGCAATTTCATCAGTGTACCTATTGCCTAAGGTTACATGATCATCTCCACTACTGTGTGCAGGGCACTTGACGACTGCAACTTTAACAGACATCTGCAACGCCTCAAGTAAATTCTTCATTTGCTCACCATTCCAGATCATTGATCCAGAAGAGGTTATAAACCCCCTCTTGGACTATAACTGTTTGAAGTCATGCACCAAAGCCATACTGACTATCAGTGAAAATCGTCACTTTCAGTTGGTCTGAGACAAAGCAGGCTATAGTAAGAACGATCGATTCAGCCCTTTGTGTGAAAAATATTAGTTGAAGCAAGAAAGCTTCACCAATTCCAGAAATTGTACAGACTCCATAAACAGTGTCAGGAATCCCCAAGGTACCTCCTATGTTATCTGTCAGCATCCCCAGGGATTAGGGTTAAATCATATCTCTGTTCTTGGTTAAACCTTCATGGTTCTAAGTAAACATAATGTGCTGTGTTACACAGTTGGTTTTATCAATGATTGTTTTACCAATGCTTCTTTGCTAATGTGAGCAGGTGTAGACATGTGCTTCTAATTGGGTGTGGTACAGACATGTGCTTCTAATTGGGTGTGGTGACTCATCCACATGTGGAAACTCAACTGCTTTCCTGATTGGCTATAAATAGCAGAGTGAAGCATGCCTCCCTGCTTGGCTTTGTTTTGCTTCCTGATCTCAGCATCTGACTTGGCAGTCCAGCCCTGCGGTCATCCTTGTATTGAGGACTTTTGAGGCAATTCTTTTCTTCGTTCCTGTACCAGCTGACACCAGGCATTCCTCCAGCACTCCGGAAAATACTGCAGCTGAGTGACTAGTATTCTCCAGGGAGTTTGTTCTTTGAGCGCCTCCTTTCCTAGAACAGCTGGTGTATTTCAGACCTCGTATTTTGGCAGAGTGCTTATCTTGAAGAGACAAATGCATTTCTGAACATTCTACATTATTACTGTAGTTACTTGCCTAAATGTGCTTCAGGAAATCTGCTTGAGCTCAAGTACTACAAAAAGTGACAGTGCAATTTTAAAAGAGCATTTATGTGACTTTTTTTTTCTAATAGCATAACTCTTGGATTTAAATTGTGTCATGCATGCCTGTGTTTCAGGTTTGAGGAATTTGCTTTCTGAAGGGTTTTTCACACACACAGTGAAACCAAACCAAACAGTGCAGCCCTAACTGTTTGAACGCAGAGTGGACATTTGTATTTCTTGGATTTTTTTTCTTCCTTTTAGGAATGCAGGAAAGTTATATGTGATATAATTAATGCCCTTGTTTGTAATTCTTGTGCATGATAAGTGCAACCACAGTTCTAATTGTAGTGTGCAAAAGTGAATCTCTGTGAAGCCAGCCCTAGTGTTGCAGTACTTTTTTTTTTTTAAACCAGATTTTATTAGGATTTTAACATAGTCGATATTTCTCATACATATGTTTCCTCTGCGGTAAAATTTTTATACATATTTTATCTGTGTGGCAATGTCATCAAACAATCTGGCTTGGTAGTATCTAAATGTTTGAGCAGAACTATTATTAACAACAATAATAACAAACTCCCCTCCCAGTCCCTCCCTAACCCCTTCATCCAAGAACCATGTTCCAACGTTGATAGTGTTTTCGAAGGGACTCATGTAATGTTTTAAAAGTAATTAGATATTTTTAGGTAGAGTTTGGACTACTATGTCTTCAACATAGATTTGGGTGTGTATTCTGGCCTTTGATTAACGGCTGAGAGCCATGTCCACTGTTATCGTTTGTTATCCTGCCCGTGATGCTACTAACTGATGGAACCTTAGGGTGCTGTTTCTGTTCTAAGTGTATCCATTATTACTTCCCACCCAACTGACAGTTCTGGAGGTCTGATCCCTCTCCTAGTTTCCCGTTGGAGAAGCATTCCCTCCGCGTTTGCCCATTTAAGTAATTCGCTTTTCCAAGCTCATGTTCTGGGGCCCCTGGGATTTTTCCAGTTGGATGCAATCTCTCTCTTAGCCAATGTTAAAGCTAAGTCCTGGAATCTATCTGTGGTTTTGTGTTTAGTTGAGTGAGTAAAGGCGTGTAATAGACAGTTATCCATGGAGCAGGTCACGTTCCTACTCAATAGCTGTGACAGGGTCCGGCAAACCTCTGCCCAAAAGGGTACCAGGGTAGGACAATCCCAGAACATGTGGCTGAACTCAGAGCCGATCAACCCGCATCTCAGGCAACACTCTGTAATTTTACCAAAGTACTTATTTATGCGGGCTGGGGTCAGGTAGGCTTGGTGTAGTACGTAAAAATTTATAAGTTTAAATCTAGCGTTTCGGGTTGCTTTGGGAAGGTTTCTCAAGATGTGTCCCCATTCTTCTTCCGGGATATCTCGGCTGAGATCTTTTTCCCACTTTTGTTTGAGATAAATCAAGGGTGTTATACTGTCTGCTCTCATCAGCCCATTGAGTGTTGAAACTACTTTATATTTATCATTTGGGGATGACAGATATGTACAGATCGCTTGTGAAGGGGGTTCTGCGCCCTTCTTCGCCAGTGTTTATATATGTTGGCCTTTAAAGCCCCATACATTAAGAAGTGTCTCGCTGGAATGTCATATTCCGTCCTGAGGGTCTCGAACGACATCAGTTTGTTATCCTTAAAAAACATGCCCACTGTGTTAATCCCAGCTTCCGACCAGTCTCCTAGTTCAAGCCGTGCGCTTCCCCGCGTTATTGCTAGCAAGGACATAAGGGGAAGCTCCGTGGAGTAGGGAGTTTCTATTCTGTTCCTGCGTAGAAAGGTCTTCCAGCACCGGGTTAGGATTTTTAATTCTGGAGAATTTAGCTTCCCAACACCAGGGGTCCCCAGGAGTATCTCAAACAGCCTAGTCCCCTGTGGGGTGGATATCCTCGCATTCGTTTTTGCAAGTAGTCTGTCTGAGATCCAGTGGGCCAACCATTGTAACTGTGCCGCCAGATAGTAGGTCTCAAAGTCAGGGGCTGACATGCCTCCATCCGATGACTGCCTTTGGAGTTTTGTCACGGCCACTCTCCTCCTACCTTTTCCCCATATAAATGAAATTACCATGGTATCCAGTTCCTTAAAAATGGTCTTAGGAATCCAGATCGGAAGTACTGAGAAATGGTATAGTAATCTCGGCAGCACAATCATTTTAAGAATCGCAATTCGCCCAGCCACTAACAGTGGCAGAGTTTGCCAGAATGCCATACAGGTTTTTATGGAACGGATTGTGCCAACGATGTTACCATCTAGAATATCCCGGGAGTCATGGAATATCCCAGACCGTCATCAACTCTTCTTTTTCTTCTGCTACCTTCCCCGAATGCTGGAAACACGCCGAAGTCAACGCCCTACTAAAGAAACCTACGGCTGACCCGAGCGACCTAAAAAACTTCCGCCCCATCTCTCTTCTGCCTTTCCCAGCCAAAGTAATAGAGAAGACCGTCAACAAACAGCTGACGACCTTCCTGGAAGACAACAACCTGCTCGACCCCTGACAAACCGGATTCCGAACCAACCACAGCACTGAAACCGCCCTCATCTCAGTCACTGACGACATCAGAACCCTGATGGACAACGGTGAAACAGTCGCCCTCATTCTGCTCGACCTCTCGGCTGCCTTTGACACCGTCTGTCACCGCACCCTAATCACCCGCCTCCGCTCCACCGGGATCCAAGGCCAGGCCCTGGACTGGATCGCCTCCTTCCTCTCAAACCGTTCCCAAAGAGTTTACCTCCCTCCGTTTCGCTCAGAACCCACCGAGATCATCTGCGGCGTACCCCAAGGTTCATCGCTCAGCCCGACACTCTTCAATGTCTACATGAGCCCCCTCGCCGACATCGTACGCAAGCACGACATCATCATCACCTCCTACGCCGACGACACCCAACTTATACTATCCCTCACCAAGGACCCCGCTAGCGCCAAGACCAACCTACAAGAGGGTATGAAAGACGTCGCAGATTGGATGAGGCTCAGCCGCCTAAAGCTGAACTCTGAAAAAACGGAAGTCCTCATCCTCGGCAACACCCTGTCCGCCTGGGACGACTCCTGGTGGCCCTCGGCACCGCACCGACACCCACAGACCACGCCCGCAACCTCTGCTTCATCTTCTCACCATGACCAAGCAAGTCAACGCCGTGTCCTCCGCCTGCTTCCTCACCCTCCGCATGCTCCGCAAGATCTTCCGCTGGATCCCCGCCGACACCAGAAAAACCGTGACCCACGCCCTCGTCACGAGCCGCCTGGACTACGGCAACACCCTCTACGCCGGGACCACAGCCAAACTCCAAAATCGCCTGCAACGCATTCAAAACGCCTCGGCCCGCCTCATCCTCGACATACCCCGCAGCAGCCACATCTCCGCACACCTGAGACACCTGCATTGGCTCCCTGTCAGCAAAAGGATCACCTTCCGACTTCTCACCCACGCACACAAAGCCCTCTACGACAAGGGACCGGAATACCTCAACAGACGCCTCAGCTTCTACGTCCCCACCCGCCTCCTCCGCTCCTCTGGCCTCGCACTCGCTGCTGTCCCTCGCATCCGCCGCTCCACGGCAGGTGGGAGATCTTTCTCCTTCCTGGCGGCCAAGACCTGGAACTCCCTCCCCACCAGCCTCAGGACCACCCAGGACCACTCCGCTTTCCGGAGACTCCTAAAGACCTGGCTGTTCGAACAGCGATAACCCCCCCCTTTTTCCCCTAGCGCCTTGAGACCCGCACGGGTGAGTAGCGCGCTTTATAAATGTTAATGATTTGATTTGATTTGATAAACTTTCACTCCTAAATAGGGGAGCACGTTCGGTACCCATCTAACCAAACCTAAGTGCAGGGGTGGTGACTGCTGTTCTTTAAGTGGGAACAAACCTGTTTTATCCCAATTCACTTTTAATCCTGAGTGACCTTCAAAGCTGGAAAGCATTAGATGTACTAGTGGTAGATCTCTTTGGATGTCCTCCATAAATATTAAAAGGTCATCTGCATAGAGGGCTATATGGTGTCTCTCTCCCATCGCTAGTATACCCGGTCCTCCCTCCCCCGCTCCAGCCGCAGCAGCCAGTGGTTCCATTGCCAGGGCAAACAATAGAGGAGAGAGAGGGCAACCCTGTCTCGTTCTGCGCTCAACTCTATACTTGTTGGATATTGTGTGCCCTATGCGGACTCTGGCAGAGTGGTCAGTATAGAGTAACTTCACCCAGGTGGTATATTCGGGTCCAAGTCCGAGTTTGGACATAACTGTATAGAGGAAATCCCAATCCAGGCTATCAAAAGCCTTTTCTATATCTACTGCTAGAATACCCGAAGTCATGGCGCTGGGTCCAGGTCTCTCATGATGGCTATTAATCTATGGATATTCCCAGCTGTACTTCGCCCCGGTATGAAACCCGCCTGGTCGGGGTGTATCAGGGAGGGCATCAGTGGGAGGAGTCTGGATGCCAGGATCTTACTAAGGATTTTATAATCAAGGTTCAACATGGAGAGAGGTCTTTAGGCTCCCACCTTTGTTGGGTCCTTGCCTGGCTTGAGAAGGGGGACTATGACTGCCTCACAGGAGGATTCCGGCATTAGGCCCTGGTCCCTATTAAATTTATATATATTTTCTAATCTCGGAGAAAGGATATCCGCGAAGGTAGTATAAAATTCGATAGGGAAGCCGTCTGAGCCAGGCGATTTTCCTCTGGCCATTCCTTTCATGGCCTCATTAATTTCAGCTAATGGTTCTGTGAGTTCAGGTTCTAAATATTTTAAATGTAATTCCATTAAATAGCCTTCACTTTGTTCTCTGTTAAGATTGAGTCTTTTTTGTATAAGCCCTCGTAAAATGTCATAAACTGGGTATTAATCTGTTCTGGTTCATATAGGTGGGTCCCCATATCCAAGGTCAAGTCCATAATGGGGGGAGATCTATCGGATTGTGAAACCACCCACGCGAGGAGTCTGCCCGCCCTATCTCTCTCTCCGTGTGCCCGGGTGAGGTAATTTTTGTAATGAAAGCATCTAAGGCGTTCCATGTAAAGAGCTACCTCGGTTCTAAGGTCCTGCATTATGTTTTGTAGGTGAGGGTTCCCAAGTCTGTCTTAGTTAGTTTGGTCTCAGCTCGCTCCGTGTCACCCAATAAGGTCCTGCGTACTCCCACTGTCTCTGCTACGAACTTCCCACGCATTACTACCTTGAAGGCATCCCATTTTACCAGTGGATTAGCAGTGGTTGCGTCATTGTCCTTGAAATATTGCAGCACACTTTGACGGAGCTCAGCCCAAAAGGGGGCATCTTCTAATAGTTCGGGCTTGAGCCTCCAAGTTGGGATACGGAGAACAATGGATCCCCATTTCAGAGTTAATAAAAGAGGGCTGTGGTCAGAAATTGTGCGGGACAGATATTCTGTGTCTAGAATTTGTGAGTATACATCAGGTGAGCAGAGGAAAGCGTCTAATCGTACATGTAGTTCATGTAGACAAGAGAAAAAAGAGAAGTCTCTAAAAGTGGGGTGCAATCTACGCCAGGCATCAGTTAGGCCCCAATTTGTTTGCCAGGTGGTGAATTGTCGAGCCGTTCTCACCAGGGGGGAGTTAGGCAGGGAAGGGTGTGATCTGTCCATGTTAGGGTATCCCACGCAGTTAAAATCCCCCCCTAGTATCACTGAGGATTGTAAGTATGGTGCTAGTAAATTAGTTAGTCGTGTACGAAATTCTCCCTGATCAGTGTTGGGAGCATATAAATTAATCAAGGCCAATTCCCTGCCCTCTAATCTGCCCTTGACTGCCACAAATCGCCCCTCAGGGTCTATAAAGCTATCTGTTATTTGTAAGGGAACTCCTGCTCGGATCCAAATCAGAGTGCCTCTCGAGTTTGCATAGTAGGAGGTATAGTACGCCTGACCCCTCCATCTTTTCTGTAGGGCTTTACCCTCTGTCTGTGTTAAGTGGGTTTCTTGGAGCATGGCTATTTGAATTCCCCTTGTCTGTAGGTAAGATGAGACCTTATATCTCTTAACCATTGAGTGCATACCCCTGATGTTCCATGTAAGGAACTTGTATGATTTTGGTGTTGTCATGTTGATAACTTTTTCCCCCTGGTCAGGGTGAGCCCCAAGGGGTAGAGGCTTGCATAACTCCCCTTCATGCTATTGGTATCCCTGAGCAAATCCTTCGTTTTAGTAAGGGTTCTCAGAAGCTTAACTAGACCCATAGTAATCCCAAAAACTGTGGTTTCCCAACTCCCCAAATCCAGGACAAACTAGAGAAAAAACTTTAACCTGTCCATCAATGTGGGGGGTGCTCTGAGGTGGAGTCGAGAGCAGAGCAAAGCGTCCTCTCCCCGTCCCTCTGGAGGTTATCATATGGGGATTTCATACCACCAAGTCTGTGTTCAGTGCAGTTATTTATAGTCTGGCGGGGTACTCCGCAGGGTGGTCAACGGTCATAGGTTCTGGATATAGGTGTGGTATGCTTTTTCTTCCTCAGGTTTTTGTGTCTCCGCGGTTATGATTTCATGATTGTCCATCAGATGATGATGTCTGAGGTTCCCGGCGTCACGTCTGGACCCTGTTTGTCGGATGCGAGCAAGAGTTCTGATTCTTGCTCCGATTCTGAATGTTCTATGTCGTCTTGGGATTGTTTGGGGTATCCGTGTTCTGAGCCGCTGAGGGAAGCAGCCGCCTCCATAGCATTTTGTCTTTCTTTCAGAATTTCTAGAGGGGATGGGCTGTTCCGTCTACTGGAGTTATTGTGCTTGTGTTTTCCTTTGCGGTCGGAGTGACGCTTTTCTGGACTGTGGTTCTTATCTCCGGTCGGTTGTTAGTCGATCCAGCTCCAAGACTCTTCTGCCGTGTTGAAGAATTGTGCGCCAGATGTGGTCACTATTCTTAATCTGTCTGGGAACAACATTCCATATTGAACCCCCATCTTACAGAGTTTTTGTTTGGCTTCTCTAAAAGATGCTCTCTGTCTCTGCACTTCTCTAGAGAAATCAGGGAAGATACGGATCACATGGTTGTCAATCATGCAATCTCCTTTCTTCCTGCTTTGGCTCAGTAGGTGATCCCTATCTCTGTAATGGAGCAGTCTGGCTATTACTGGTTTAGGAGGAGCTCTCGGCGGGGGGCGCGTTGGGACCCTATGGGCTCTTTCTATAGCAAAGAACTGGGATAGGCCGTCGTCTGCCATTGACTCCTTAAGCCATTTTTCAAGGAATTCTACCAGGCTGGACCCTTCAGAACGTTCAGGTAGTCCTATGACTCGGATGTTGTTTCACCGTGATCTATTTTCGGCATCTTCAGCCCTTAGTTCTAATTCTCTGATTCGTTTCTCCATTTGACGTGTTAGTTTGGAATTATCTTTTATTTCAGGCCGTAGTTCCTCCAGTTGTTTATCTGTGGTATTCACTTTTTGTGCCAGGCGGCGAAGGTCATCCCCGAGCACTGTAAGGTCAGTTGCCAATGCATCTATTTTCCCTTCTAGGGCAACTCTGGAGGCAGTTGTAGCTTGCATCACGTCTTGGAGGGTAGGTTCTTCTTTCTCCTTCCCCTCTCCTGGGGCACGTTTCCTCGGATTCTCTTGTTCCGACAACGCCTTGGCGGGAAGGTCAGTATTGCATTCTGTGTTGCGGCGTCTGCCCGTTTTGCCCATTTTACAGAACTGTAGATGTGCTTAATGTGAATGGTTTTCCGGCGGGTCGCTGTTATTTGCCCAAGAGAGGAGGTAGAATCTGATGCTGTCTATAAAACTCACTAGCTCCCCTTGGGGTTACAAATGGTCTGGGAGGGCCGTTCTTAGTTCTTATGTGTGCCCTGTGCTCCTCTCGTGTTGAGGTGAGGATGTGATTTTCTCTGGAACTTGGATCTCTGTTTTCCCCCCAGGAGATTGTCAATATTGGGGGGTGTTACTTCATTAGCCGTGGCTTTCCCTTGGTAACGCGTTTGACTTGTCTGGCTTTTAAGTGTCTCCACTGGTGTATTGTTGAGCTTAAAGGAAGGGGACACCGGGGTCCATTCTCAAGGGGTTTCCAGCTGGGAGATTCGGCCAGCTTCGTTCTCGGGCCCCCGAACAGGACTTTAGCGCTCAGCTTTGTCTTTTTCCCCCAGGGGTTTTGTAGGCGCGTGCGACTCCCTCCAACGCGGTGGGCCCCACTGGTTCCAGGTCTTCTCTGGGGTCTCACGCTACGTGCAGGGCCGAGGAATTCGACCCTGCCGGGGTCCGGAACCCCTAGTGATCTCTAGGCAGTAGCAAGCACCAGGGGGCTCAATTCTGTGCAATCTGGGGACTCCCTCCGGCACCCCCGCCGCAAGGCCCTACCTCTAAGCGCCTCCGGAGGTATCCAGCTGAGATCACAGGTGGGAGCCTCCCGGGTCCGGTTATTAAGGGCCCCAAGCCAGGGGCTCCGTGTGCTATGTTCCCGGTTTTCGAGTTAGCAGCGGAGCTCCGCTCTCTCGCGCTCTGTGTTGGGCCGAGGGCAAGTGCCGCTCACCTCTTCACGGTCAGGCCCGCTGGGATCAGTCTGCTCCGGAGCTCCGTCTCTCCTGCAAGCCTCGTCACGTCCAGGCACCGTCGCCGACTCAGCAGGCTAGAGGTGAGTCGGAAGATTAGTGGCGAGGGCGGCTAGGGTCTCCTCCTCTTCCCTCACTATGCTTGCGGCGGAGCTGCGGAGAGTATGGTGGCTGCCATCTTCTTTTCTGCCGCGGAACCCCTCGTAACGCCTCGGCTCGTTTCGACGCTCAGTGGAGAGATTCCTGGACTCCAATTTTAATTTTGATGTGACCGGGGGGGGGGGGGGAGGGTGTCACCACACCTTCCGCTGTTCGTTTATCTTGTTTGGGATAGATTGGGCTATTGTGAACCCGAGGGTGGGGAGATTGGAGCGGGAGCCTCACGGAGAGGCTGCGACCGCCATGGCGTCAGGCCACGCCCCCCTAGTGTCGCAGTACTTATTGTTATGGTACTCAGTTTCGGTTTTTGATAATGCAGTGTTAGTAATTGTGCCAACAGTTATTATTATCCAAGAAAAGTGTTGGAGCATCCCGGTGTACTTCTACCACTCCCGTGCCCATATCAGAAAGAGAGATTCAGTTTCAAGGAAGTTGAGTGCACTAACTCTACTATAACCCTGTCAACAACGATCTGCCCCCCGAAGATACAGGGGGCCTGGCTGGACTGGCAAGACGTGGCAGTGTTTTGTCTCTTTCTCTTCCACTACCCCTTTCCTTTTGGGACACCTGCCGGAGTTTCTGTGTTCACCAGGAAGTGCCGAGAGGTGTTCCAGGAGGTCGGGGTATACCATCGACCCTGCAGACATCCTGCTTTTCAGATGAGTGGCCCGTTTCGACATAAAGCCAAGCCTCAACATACAGGGCTGCCTGGGCGATGGATTACTCAATGGGTATTTTCAAAGGTTTAGCACAGGCTTTACCAGCTGATCAGGATGCTCCATCTTTATTAGATTTAACTAGGGCCCTAGGAGGATTACAGAAGGAAGTTCTTTCCTTAAAGCAAGAGAACCTGCAGTTGCACACTGAACTACATCGGTATAAACCACGAGACACCCCCCAGGGGAGGAGTAAAACTAAAACAAAGATTTCCAGTACTACAGGCCCCTCGGTTTGACCAGTCTAATCATGTTCCTAGACCCGATTCAGGCCCAACGACTTCCACTACACAACCCATGCAGGTAATGGTCACAACACCAACCTCTGTGCCCTTAGCTCCTCCAGAAAGGTTTTTTGGAGATAGTGCCAAGTTCAACATTTTTCTTAACCGGTTCCACCTACAGTTTCTGTGTTGGGCAGCTGCATTCCCCAACGATGCTGCAAAGGTAGCTTTTATTATCTCTCATTTGGGAGGCAATGCAGCTAATTGGTCTATTCCGCTGGTGAAGTGCAATGACCCTATACTGTATGATTTCAACCGGTTCAAGGATACCCTGGCTTCAGTTACACAACCCCAAAATTGACTGGGCAGCAAGGACAGTGACATTAAACTCTAAACATTACTGGCACTCCTGTTACCAAGACAAACCATTACTAGTGATACCCTTGCATTGTGGGTCCACAAATAGTACGGCTATCAAGCCGGACAACACACTGGCCATTCCTGCACCATATAAAGACTTCCATGATGTCTTTAGCGAACAGAAGGCCACCCAGCTGCCGCCACACAGGTCATACAATTGTCGTATAGACTTGATTCCAGGGGCAAAGCTACCATGTAGTAGGGTGTATGCTCTTTCTGAGCCTGAGAACCGATACCTGTGAGACTACCTGGATGATCTATTGGCTAAGGGTTTCATTTGTCATTCAACGTCACCAGTATCGTCGTCTTTGTTCTTCGTGCCCAAGAAGAATTGTGAGTTGCGTGCCTGTATAGATTATCGCGCAGTGAACAAAATGACCATAAAAAATCAGTATCCACTTCCATAGATCCCGGTACTTTTAGATCAGGTATGTCAGTCAACCATTTATACTAAACTCGACCTCTGGGGCGCCTACCACTTGATCCGAGTGATGAAGGGGGATGAGTGAAAGACAGTGTTCCAAACTGAATTCGGACTCTTCGAGTACACAGTGATGCCCTTCGGGTTGTGTAACGCTCCTGCAGCGTTTCAATTTTTCATCAATGAAGTGCTACAGGAGTTTCTGGATATCTGTGTAGTGGTATACATAGACAACATTTTGATCAATTCGTCTTCCATTGAGGAACATATAGTGCATGTAAGAGCAGTTTTACAACGGCTTTGTGAGTATCATCTCTTCGGCAAGCAGGAAAAATGTGTTTTTCACACTACAACTGTGGATTTCCTGGGATAGTTGATCACTCCCGATGGAATTTCCATGGATAGGGCCAAGGTACAGACCATCCTGGGTTGGGTAGCCCCAAGATCCATCAAGGAAGTGCAACAGTTTTTGGGCTTTGCAAATTTTTCTCAGAAATTTATACCCCACTTTTCTACTGTGGTATCTCCCACAACTCGTCTCCTACGAAAGGGGGTTAAGTTCCTCTGGGATGCAGAAGCTGAGAAAGCCTTCCAACATTTTAAAAACACATTCACTGAAGCACCCATTCTCCATCATCCCGACCCGGCTCACCCATTTTTCATGGAAGCAGACGCTTCTCAATGGCAGTGGGTGGTGTCTTGTCCCAACGAGCACCTGAGTCTGGGCATTTCCATCCAGTAGCTTACTTCTCAAAGAAATTGCTACCCACAGAGCAGAATTACACGGTGGCGGAGCGGGAACTTCTGGCCATCAAATCTGCCTTCCAGGAATGGCGTCACCACCTAATAGGAGCTAGACACACTGTAACTATTTACACAGATCACCGTAATTTACAGTTTTTTCAAGCGACCAAGGCCCTGACACCTCGTCAATTACGCTGGCTTCTATTCTTTATCGAGTTTGAGTTTGTAATCACCTATAGGCCCGGTACTACACAACAAAAGGCAGACACGTTGTCTAGGATGGGTTTCTCCTCTGGTGTTGCACTAGAACAGGTCAGAAGCATTATACCCCCCCCAGAAACAATCGTGGTTGTGTGCACTTCCCAAGAGTTCCTTGAGAAAATACGGGTAGCCCAATATAAGGTTCCCTGTTCAACTGATGTGTATGAAAAAGAAGGGTTACTATACCATGCTGATCAGTTGTACGTCCCTACCAAAGAATTACGGGATACAGTGTTCCATTGGGGATATGATTCTGTCCTCGCAGGTCACCCAGGTGAGAAAAAGATGTTAGGTCTCTATCAAAGATGCTTTTGGTGGCCCACACTTGTGCAGGATGTCAGAAGCTACATCCAGACTTGTTCCACCTGTGTCCGGGCTAAAACCCCACATCATCCAGCCACAGGATTGTTACTTCCCATGTCAATTCCGGTGGCCCCATGGCTTACCATAAGTATGGATTTTATTTCTGATCTCCCAGCTTCCAATGGACACACTGTCATATGGGTGGTTGTAGATTACCTAACTAAAATGGCTCATTTTGTTCAATTAAAATGCCTCCCTACGGCTTCCAAGCTCTCTGATTTGTTTGTCCAACACATTGTACGGCTTCATGGGCTGCCCACCACAACTGTTTCCGATCATGGCCCCCAATTTATATCATGGTTTTGGCGTAGCTTCTGTTCCTCTGTCGGTATGGACGTCCGCTTGTCCTCTGCATATTATCCACAAACAGATGGGCAGACGGAACATGCCAACCAATCGCTGGAGGAAATCCTGAGATGTTACACTGACACATGGTCTAGTGAATGGGTAAGGCTTTACCTTTTGTTGAATTTGTATATAACAACAGTGTCCACATGGCTACAGGAGTATCCCCTTTTTACTGTTTGGTCTGCACCCAAGAATGCTACCTATAATTGGGACCCATCAATACAGAAACACCATAAAGAGTTACAGGAGATTCAAAAGCAAGTACAACACCATTTAAAACTCTACCAAGCTCACCCGGTAAACGTAATGGGAATTTGAAGTGGCCAAAATTCTTGACTCCAGGCGAGTCAGTGGTGTTCCACACTATTTATTGGCTTGGAAAGGCTATGGGCCTGAGGACAAATCCTGGGAACCCGCGTCCACAGTTCATGCTCCACGTCTTACTAAAAAATTCCATCTCCTGCACCCTTCCAAGCCCCGCCCTTTGAGAGGATCCTTGGTGGGGAGGACTGTCAGGAATCCCCAAGGTGCCTCCTGTGTTATCTGTCAGCATTCCCAGGGTTTAGGGTTAAATCATATCTCTGTTCTTGGTTGAACCTTCATGTTTCTAAGTAAACATAATGTGCTGTGTTACAGAATTGGTTTTATCAATGCTTGTTTTACCAATGCTTGTTTGGGTGTGGTATAGACATGTACTTCTAATTGGGTGTGGTGACTCATCCACATGTGGAAACTCAACTGCTTTCCTGATTGGCTATAAATAGCAGAGTAAAGCATGCCTCCCTGCTTGGCTTTGTTTTGCTTCCTGATCTCAGCATCTGACTTGGCAGTCCAACCCCTCCTGTCATCCTCGTATTCAGGACTTTTGAGGCAATTCTTTTCTCCGTTCCTGTACCAGCTGACACCAGGCATTCCTCCAGCACCCCGGAAAAGACTGCAGCTAAGTGACTAGTATTCTCCAGGGAGTTTGTTCTTTGAGCGCCGAGTTTTCCGAGCTGGTGTATTTCAGACCTCGTATTTTGGCAGAGTGCTTATCTTGAAGAGGCAAATGCATTTCTGAACATTCTACATTATTATTGTAGTTTCTTGCCTAAATGTGCTCCAGGAAATCTGCTTGAGCTCAAGTACTACAAAAAGTGACAGTGCAGTTTTAAAAGAGCATTTATGTGACTTTTTTTTCTCTAATAGCATAACTCTTGGATTTAAATTGTGTCATTCATGCCTGTGTTTCAGGTTTGAGGAATTTGCTTTTTTAAGGGTTTTTCACACACACACACACAGTGAGACCAAACCAAACTGTACCACCCTAACTGTTTGAACTCAGAGTGGACATTTGTATTTCTTGGATTGTTTTTGTTCCTTTTAGTTTAACCCTATGCATGCAGGAAAGTTATACGTGATATAATTAATGCCCTTGTTTGTCTTTCTTGTGCATGATAAGTGCAACCACAGTTCTAATTGTAGTGTGCAACAGTGAATCTCTGTGAAGCCAGCCCTAGTGTTGCAGTACTTATTGTTATGGTACTCTGGTTGGATTTTTGATAATGCAGTGTTAGTAATTGTGCCAGCAGTTATTATTATCCAAGAAAAGTGCTGGAGCATCCCCGTATTCTTTTACCTCTCCCGTGCCCATATCAGAAAGAGAGATTCAGTTTCAAGGAAGTTGAGTGCACTAACTCTACTATCACCCTATCAACAAAGACCTGTCCTATGGAAGATACTGGGTGCCCGGCTGGACCAGCAAGACGTGGCAGTGTTTTGTCTCTTTCTCTTCCACTCCCCCTTTCCTTTTGGGACACCTGCCGGGGTTTCTTGTGCTGAGAGGTGTTCCAGGAGGTCGGGGCATACCATCGCCCCTGCAGACATCCTGCTTTTCAGGTGAATGGCCCTGTCTTGACAAACAGCTCTTAAGCGCCTCCATTGTCTCGTAAACACAAGCCATCCACTTATAATACAAAACTAGATTCAGATAGTGGCTCATCTCATTCCTAGTATTGGGTTGGTGCATAGTTCAGTGACATCGAGACAGTCATGCTCCACTTAACATTCATCACTTTCATTGTCTAGTACGGGTAACAAAGAAGCAGGATTTAGAACCAAAGTTTTTGACAATCACATTTTCAGCCACAAGTATGGTTTGTTCATATTTTGTGAGACGGCTACTCATCAATTGCTACGTTCTAGTCCTTGTCAACAACATTGGAACAGAATGAGGAACCAAGACAGTCAGTGGGTGACCCATAAGTATATTCTCACACCTCTCTATGCTGACACTAACAGCTGCCACTGCTTCAAGGCAACCTGGTCGTACAGATGCTACGGGGTCAAGAGTAGCAAAGAAGTAAGCTACTGGCCTTTGGGTATTTCAGAGTAACTGTGTGTGCACTGAGAGAGCACAGCTCTGCCTCTCACTGCAGAAAAGTGCAAATAACTTATTGTAATCAGGCATTCCCAATGTATGTATGTATGTAGGTAGGATTTTTAGAGCGCATTCCGTCTCAAAAGAGCATCGAAGCGCTAGACAATAGGTGAGAAAAAAAAACAAAGGCGCAATGCAGGAGGTACAAAGATAAAATAGAAGGCCAGATAGATGATACATGAATTAGCGCGGAAAGAGAAAAGTTTTGATACATTTTCGGAAGTTCGAGTAGTTAGATTCCTTCCTAATATGGATTGGAAGAGCATTCCAATGTCTAGCAGCGGCCACAGTGAAGGCTTTATCTCCCCATCTGACTTTCTGAGTTCGTGGAGCCTGAATCCTAAAGGCTTCACAGGACCTTAGATTTTGCCTGGGCCTATACCAACAGAGGTGAGTGACCAAATAACGAGGGCCAATACCATACACTGCTTTGTGGGTCAAGCACAAGATTTTAAAGGTCACCCGTTGGACAACTGGGAGCCAATGCAACAGTTTGAGACTGCCTGTAGCTGAGGCAGAGCGTGGGAGATTTAGAATACATTTTGCAGCCATATTCTGGATCAGTTGGAGTTTTTTCATAGAAACACTGTCCAGATTAGTTAGGAGGGCATTACAGTAATCGAGCCTAGACGTAATCAGAGCTAATGTAACAGTAACTTTCCACTCCTGTTGTAAGTAGGGGAAAATTTTCCTTAACATTTTCAATATCCATAGACAGGTCGAAACAGTCTGAGTGACTTGGGCTTTGAAGGATAGATGGTCATCAAAGATGATCCCTAAATTTCTGCTGGAGGTAGTGGGAACAGGGGGAGATCCACACTCAGCAGGCCACCAGCGGGAATTCCATTGCTCTATCCCAGATCCGAAACATATAATTTCGTTTTTTTCCCCATTCAATTTCAGCCAATTGTTGCCCATCCAATTATTAATGGCTAGCATGCAATTGTGGCAGCAATCAGCCACCTCCTGACAGGTCTTGTCCACGGTTATAATAAGCTGAGTGTCATCAGCATAGGACGTTGGCAAAAATCCAAACAACCGTATTAGAGTGGCCAAAGGCGACATATAAACATTAAACAAGGTAGGACTTAAAGAAGAGCTCTGGGGGACCCCACACGGTAGAAGATAAGCCGATGATCTAAAATCCCAGCAACTGACTGAAGTCCATCTGTCCGTCAGGAATGACTCCAGTAGTGTTAATGCTTGGTCTCTAATGCCTGCCTGGAATAATCGAGTTAATAGAATTTGGGGTGAGTTGGTGTCAAAGGCTGCTGATAGATCCAACTTGGGGTGAGTTGGTGTCAAAGGCAGCAAAATCAGAATCGCCCCTTTCCCACCATCCACCATCCTCTGTATAGAATCCGAGGATGTGATAATGGCAGACTCCATGCTGTGGGATTTTCTAAAGCCATGTTGTGAAGGGTCTAGTACACCCTTTGTCGTTAGAAAAGCCAGGAGTTCCTTATTTATATGCTTTTCACAGATTTTAGCCAAAAAGGGGAAAAGGGCGATAGGGCGTAAGTTGCTCAGATCTAGGTGGTCGCCATTTGCCTTCTTCTTCAAAGGAATCACTGTTGTCTCCTTCCAGGCGGCAGGATACTTTCCAGATGACAGGACCTCCTGTAGAATAGGAGCTATTGCCTGAGAAAAAAATTCAGGGGCGAATTGAAAGATGGATGGGGGGGCGCCGATCTAAAGGAGAGCCTGACTTGGGGGGGTCATTCCGACCCTGGCCGGATGACCCGGATGACGGAAGCACCGCCAACAGGCTGGCGGTGCTTCCTGGGCCATTCTGACCGCGGCGGTAAAGCCGCGGACAGAAAACCGGGTCCGGCGGTTTCCCGCCGGATTTCCCCCGGTTGCCCAAATCCACCATGGCGGCGTTCTGGCGGTCTTCACCGCCAGAAACAGGCTGGCGGGAACGGGTGTCCTGGGGCCCCCTAACAGGGCCCCAGCCTGCTTTTCACTGTCTGCCTAGCAGACAGTGAAAAGTGCGACGGGTGCAACTGCACCCGTCGCACACCTGCAACACCGCCAGCTCCATTCGGAGCCGGCTTCAGTGTTGCAGGCCCCTTTACCGCTGGGCCGGCGGGCGCTAACTTGGCTAGCGCCCGCCGGCCCAGCGGGAAAGTTGAAATGGCCCCAGTGGTCTTTTGACCGCAGAGCGGCCTTTTGGCGGTTACCGCATGGCGGGCGGCTACCGCCGCCCGCCGCGGTTAGAATGAGGGCCTTAGTCTCCATAATTAGCTTTTGAATATCATCTTTTGAGAAAAGTGAAAAGTGAGATAGAATCAAGTTGCTAGTGTTAGATTCTAAATCAGGCTTAATGGACTGATCTCCCTCAGTCAAAACAGAGTGATGCTTCATTCCTCCCGAAGGAATAAAATTGGAGTGAATATTTAAAATTTTGTTGTGGAAAAATGTGGCGACTTTATTACAGAAATCTTGATAATTTTCCAATTCCGATGAAGTGGGAGAGGACAGAGCCTTAACAACTTTGAAGAGCTCTCAGGCGAATTGGCAGCTTCTTTGATTTTCATAGCATAGAAATCAGATTTAGCTTTAAAGCGTGCAATTTTATATGATTTGAGTGCTAGCTTCACTTTATCTTTTCCCACAAGGGAAGAATTAAGCTTCCAATGCCGCTCCTGTTGGCGGTATCTTCTCTGGAGGAGTTTGAGCTCCTTTGTAAACCAATGCAGGTGCACTCTCAAGACTTTGTCTCAGCTCTAGGAAAGCAATCAAGCAACTGTTATCCAAGGGTACCAGATCGGACACATCTTTGTGTGAGAGCCTCTACAAGGGCTTGGCCACTATGGAAATAGTTGGGTAACCACTGATAACAGTAGCCCACCATCCAAAAAAACATCCTAATTCTCTCTAGGATGTTGGCAGATTCATTTTCATAATTGCAGAAATCCTCTTGTAACACTTTCCTTGCTCCTTTCTTAATGTGGTGCCCGGGACTGGACCTCTTTCTGACAATATTGCAACTTGCTTGGAGACACTTTGGGGGTCATTCCGACCCTGGCGGTCAAAGACCGCCAGGGCCGCGGATGACGGAAGCACCGCCAACAGGCTGGCGGTGCTTCCTAGCCCACCGCCGCGGTCAGAAAACCGGGGCCGGCGGTTTCCCGACGGTTTACCCGGGCTGGGCGAATCCGCCAGGGCAGCGCTGCAAGCAGCGCTGCATTGGGGATTCTGACTCCCTTCCCGCCAGCCTCTTCCTGGCGGGAACGGGGGTCCTGGGGACCCTGGGGGCCCCTGCACTGCCCATGCCACTGGCATGGGCAGTGCAGGGGTCCCCTAACAGGGCCCAGGGCGGCTTTTCACTGTCTGCTTAGCAGACAGTGAAAAGCACGACAAGCCGCAACACCGCCGGCTCCATTCGGAGCCGGCTCCTGTGTTGCGGCCCTCATTCCCGCTGGGCCGGCGGGCGCTAACTTGCTTAGCGCCCGCCGGCCCAGCAGGAATGTTAGAATGCGGGAAGCAGTATTTTGGCCGCATGGCGGCCAAATGGCGCTTCCCGCCTGGCGGGCGGCAACCGCCACCCGCCACAGTTAGAATGAGGGCCTTTATGTCTATTCTCAGCCAGGTGGTTCAATGAGGCAATCGTGTCGTGTTTACAAGCTGCTTGAGTATTCGACGCCACCAGTAGGTCATCGATATATTGGACTAGGACTGAGTTGCAAGGCATAACCAGGGACTCCAGATTGGTCTTGAGAATCTGGTTGAAGATAGAAGGACTCTCGGCGTACCCTTGTGGGACTTGGCACCATACCAAAACATGATTGCCGAATCGAATTACAAAGAGAAACTGACTGTTCTCGTGAAATGCTATGGAAAAAAAGGCTTGGGACAATTCAATGACAGTGAACCACTCGGCCTCATGTGGAATCTGAAATAAGCCTACAGCTGGATTTGGTACCAAAGGACAACAAGGAACAACGATGTTTTCTCAAATCCTGAACAATGTGGTATTTACCACTAGGCTTCTGCAAATCTATAATGGGTAAATTACATGGGCTTCCCATGATTTCCTTTAAGATACCTTGCTGAAATATGGATTAAATTATTGGAGTAATCTCAGCAATTATCTGAGGTGTCAAATTATATTGTGCTGTTCTTGGATACTCAGCATTTGGTTTCACTGGGATACAGGCAGGTTCAACTTCTTTTGGCAAACCTATGTCTTTTCATGGAAAAATCCCAAACTTCAGACTTGACTGCGCCTCTAAGGTCTGGTGGCAGATCATCAATGGTTATCATAGTAAACTATCCAATATAACGGCCATTACTTGCCAATTTAAAGGCGATGTCCTCATAATGAGTTTGCATTTCCACACCTTTCGGAGTGCAATAGATGTCACAACTGAGCTTGCAAATGAGGTCTCTCCCCAAAAGACTCCCTGGACTAGAATCACAATGAAGCGATGATTCTCCTCAAAAGACTCTATTTTCACAGGCACCTCTATTGTTTCTGGGGTTGTTTTTTGCTTATTCACAACCTCTATAACTTGGGTAATTTTTCCTGAGAGTGGTATGTTTGGGACTTCCTGTTCTCAGAGTAGAGTGGGTAGCACCAGCTTCAACCAAAAATGACACTGGGTGGCCATTTACCTCACAATCCACAAATGTACCACTCTGTTCTACCTCCAATACTGCACCAAGTATGCAATCTTCCTCCCCCCTCACGCACCATCAGGCTGATTGATCCGAGCCATAATTCTCAGATGTCTCAAAAACAGGACAATGTTGGAATAGGTTGTTCTCTTGGAACACATTCAAATTCATATTTGGAGCTTGATTAGAACTCAATCTGGGGCCATTCGAATTTCGATGAGACATCAGGGGGGTGTAGAACCTGCATCACTGGAGCTTGTGGCAAATTACAATTCTGCACTCTGTCTTTCCACATTTGTGGTTGTACAGGGTTGTTACTCTAGGGCTGTGCAAGCCCTTAATTCTGTACTTGATTAGCTGGATTAAGACTACATTCCTTTTTCCAATGTCCCAAAATTGTTGCAATAGACACAAGGGTTTGTTTTCTTCAGACTAACCACATCCATTCTTCTACTAGAATCAACTGTACCTTTTATCGCAGGAGCTCCCTGCTGACAAACTCCTTTCATGGGACCAAAGTTCTCTACAAAAGGCTGGGTCTGACAACTTCTCTGAGCTGCGTCATCTAAGCAACCATTAGCTTCCCCGTCGGTTCTTCTATTTCAGCACTACAATACTTCACATATCTCAAGATCCCAGCGACTGATTTATTCTGCCAACAAATCAAATGCTGCTGGATCATCAGGCTAATTTCAGGTTGCAATCCTGTCACAAACCTTGACAAAAATTTACCCATATCGTTTGGCTCAAGCTTTTTCATTCCACTAGGCTGCTTGAACGCCTGCAACAATCTCTTATAATGAATATGATGAATATAGGTTCTTGAGTTGTTCTGTCAATCTTGGCCCATTTAATGTCCTTCGGCGACACTTTCGATTTAAAAAATGTCATCATCTGCTGAAACTTTTTAATCATCAACAGCGAAGGGTTCTCTGTCAGTGGGTTCCCCATCGGCTCTTTCTCTGGACATTCTATGGCTATCTTACATTTTGCCCACAAATCACTTGGAACTACAATGTCAAACAGAGTATCTAAATCAAATCAAAACACTTGTGAAATCTTCATAATTTGCTCAATCTGCTTGTAGCATTTTACCAGCTTTACCCTCAACTTCAGGAAATTATTAATGAATAATGCAAGATCACTCCTACTCCAAGACACATGGACACAGCCTCCACTTTGCACCTACCTCAGTGAGAAGTTTAAGGTATTTGCTTCACATTATACTGGAGGAGGTGGTTCCCCTGCCTCTGGTTCTTTCATTCTCGCCGTTCTAATTTCACATTTATCTAACTCACTCCATTACCAAATGTTCCGAATTAACTCCTTAATCTGCATTTTCATTCCTGAGGTTCTCATACAAGCTATGTCTTCCACATTAAAAGATACACAGTAACTGTTCTGTAAGGCTTTGATCTTATGTAAGTCTTCCTTATGTTTTTGAGCCAACTTTAACAGCTTGTCAGAAAGTTGTCCTGCACATCTGGTAACATCCTTGCACATGAATGTAATCTCATTTTCTTGATAAGAGTCTAAACAAGCTATTTCAAACTATTTCTGTACAATCTGACTCCCTCTATCATGCCAGTTCTCTACTTCTTTTGTTCAGAAACCCATCAGCATACGTATGCACTACTTCTAGGACTCTTCCCTGATACTTTTCCTTTTCTCTAGCATGAGCAGCACGTTTCCAAGAATTGAGCGCCTCAAACTATCCAGGTCTAGGGAGTGGTTTAATCTCATATAATATGCTCCTCGAATTGTCAATGATTCTCAGATTAAACGTGCCATAGCGTGGAACCCATAAAGCACCTTCTTTTTCTGTGATCTTGTGCCACTGACCAAGCCAAATACATGTATGGAGCCCTGCGTTTATTGCCATATAGGGACCTGGGGTATTTTCAGGTGGTGCCTCTTCCACCCTTTCTATCAGGTACAGCCACATCTCCCCTCGTATAAATCCTGTATGACCTTAAAACAATTTATTTTTCAATCAAATATCAATAATTATGAGTAGGACTTTGTTCCTGGATCAAGAAATAACTCTTTATCCATAATTCTCATTCAACAACAACAACCAACAGTGCAACCCCTTGGGCAACCATCACATTCACGCAGAGATTAATGTCCCCATCTCTATTGTGCTGTAGATGATGTCTCACAACAAGCACCACCGAACATAGACATTTACAATATAGGTCACAACAGACCCTATAACAACTTCATCTTCTTTGTACTAAACACCACACTCACACGACATTCAAAGCATCTCTGCATAACACCTGACAATCTCTATAAACACAACAAGCCAAGCGTAAACCACTGCAACGCACGACCCTAGTAATACTTGCTCTTACGCTGTTACGACTCTCTCTCTCTAATTTTCGGAACTCCACCAATCTTCCAAAATCGAGGCATGGACACTAATGGCTGGGATCTAGGGACTAGTTAATTTGAATGATGGGTTGTAGCTCCCATTACTTCAAGACCTAACCATCCTCACTATGCTACCATCTGATAGAGCTCTGAGCCAATGTTCTTACTTGTTTTCCTGCGATGGACCTTTCTAGGATGCTTGAGACGTAAAGGAGAGAAAAACTATCTTACAATTCAATCTACAGTGCAACCCATTTGGTCACACATTAAATACCAAAAGGCGAAAGGTAAAGTCCAAAAGTTTATATCAAGTTAAGTGCCAAACTAACATAAATAAATCTCAAAAATATGCTATATAAGTATAAAATCACCAAAGGTGAAGTAAAGCACTAAATGAGCTTAAATCACACAATCATAAGGCATACCATTTCAGTTGAGGTAATACAAAAGATGAGAAACAGAATTTGATGGTCTGTACATAAGTTTTGGTCCTCTTGTCTAATCATTGGCTGAGTCTGCGTTAATCTAATTACACTGAACTAAACTAAAAGAAAACCCCTAATTAGTCCTTGGGAAATAGGAAAGTGTCAGCATAGCAGAGACTTCTGTAGAAGTTCTGATAGAGAGGTTTTGCATAGCATGTCACCACACAAAAGAATAAGAATAGAGAAGTCTGTACCTCTCCAGTTCTCTAGGGAATCTGCAATACACTGTGTGAATACCAATTAAACCTACAGAACCTTTGAGAGATTCACATCATCAACACCAGTAGTTTTCTATCTTCCTTACAGTTCGAATTTGCAACTCCCCTCAGGTCTCTCATCCGACAAATTGGACATCAGGACAACCCTGGACGCCTCCCAGCACCGGGTACACAAACAGGAGTCTTTTCTTCTTGGTTCGTAGGCGCTTTGTTGTCCTTGCCAAACTATCCTCCTGGACCTCACTATTTCTAATACACAATAGGCCTTTCAATAACTGTAAAAGCACACAAACGCACCTGCAAAAGAAAGAACATTACAAAACAAGCAAAGCCCCATGCTGAAGGTTAAACACAAGAAACTAAATACCTAAGGCCTTTGGTTATGCTAACTTAATAAAACAGTCATTCCACAGTTGAGATACATGATTATATGTCCATCTTGTAATTATAAATGAGTGACAATTTCAAAAGAGAGCATGAACATATGCAGTTTCAATAAAGCAATATATGAGTACTAGACTTTGTGAATGAGTACTAGACTTTGGCATGCTAAAGTCAAACATTAGAACACACGTATATATAAATCTCTAGTCTTCTACCATGAATGCACCTTCAACAATAAGATCTGAATGCTCCACTTTACATTAGTAACGTTAAGGCACAAAATATATATGCTGTCAATTACATTGTCAAGTTAGTTCTGTAGTGTATGAGGGTATGGTCAAAATTGCAAGTTACCAAAATCACATGTATCTGCAAGTAATCGATGATGCAAAAGTGATACTAGTTGCTTCTAATATTTTGAAGTCTAAGTGTACGAAACTGCACGGAGGCGATAGAAACTTGTCTGAAAGGGAAATCCAATCAACTAACAGATTTTTAAAATTAATTAATTGAGCAATAATGGAAATGACACAAAGGTAACAACATTCCATCACCAGAGGGATAAATTGCAGGGGACCCAAAAGAAATGTCCGCAAAAATGCATTAGTGATATTGAAGTAACAGAATCATGAAGCAAGAAAGACAAATAATAGACCACCTGTAGCAAAAGTTCCAGGACGCTTCATTTTAAAGATTAAACTTCTGTAAACGCTCTTGATATTTCTATATGAAATTGTAATTATTTTAGTTATTTGAACAATAGACATTTCTAAAAAAATAAAACAGTGCTGTTTCTTGTGCTTCAGGAATTTCAGCTGCTGCTGCTTTCTCCTAGAACAAAATGTGATAATCACACTGTGAACATCACAGCATATCCAGCGCTGAACGGTATTGTTTGGAAAAGGGTTCCTTAAAAGATCATGTTTTCATTATTATGGATTCCATCACATTCACAAATCAAACAGTGCCAGAGAAATATATAATTATACACAGTGGGGGCATTGGTGGCTCTACCCATAAATAGCCCTGGAAGATTTCAGAAAAAAGTCCTTGTTTTAGGAGTGAAAACAGGTTTTCCTCTCTGCCCTTTATAATACCTCATATGTGGGCAATGACACAAATAAATAGACATTGCTGTGTTTAATCCCTATAATTTGACCTCAAAACAAATAATGATTGCAAAAAAAGCTTGTACAATCTCCTGTCAATAGAAAAATTAGGGAGTAATTCTTTTTTAGTGGCAGAAGACCCACGTCTCATGTGGTTCCTACATGAAGTGATTTCACTGCCCATCACTGCTTTTCCTTTCTCTGATTGTCAAAAACACGTGTCTTTGGACTGGTATGAAAAATACACACAATCTTTTACTGTGCCTGGAAGATTTCTCCTGAATTCATTTCCTAACAAAATATATTCTTGCATTCATAAGTACATCTACATGCATCAACCCTCTAAGACACTCCCATCTCTGTGATTGCCTTACTCTACACAGGACTTGTAACCCCTTAAAGCCTGGCCTTGATTCCAAATTACTTGCAGCACCTGCTACATCTGATAAAATGTTGTGGCTTTACATTTAATCCTCCTGCAAAGTAGTTGGTTGAAACAGATATGCTAAATATGCACTCTGTTAGACCCAACACCCTTGGGGTGGTATTCCTCCCAAATGTTTGCTTTTTGCCTACCTCCTCAAAGTTTCTGACCTAATTTGTGCTGGCTTTAGGACTGTGCACTTTACCACTGTTAACCAGTGCTAAAGTGGTTATGCTCTCTCACCATAAACATGGTAACATTGGATTAACCCAAATTGGCATATTTATTATATTTATAACTCCCTAGTAAAGTGCCCTACATGTGCCCATGGCCTGTAAATTAAATGCTACTTGTGAGCCTGTAGCACTGATTGTGGCACCCACTTAAGTAGCCCTTTGGCCCTGTCTCAGACCTGCAACTTTAGAACTTGTATGTGCTGTTTTACACTGCCATGTCAACCTGGTAAAGTAACCCTTTTGCCAGACCCAAACCTTCCCTTTTGTACATGTGAGTCACCCACAAGTCAGGGCCAGGACAAACTGGAGGGCAGGGCGCAATGTATTTAAGAGTCAGGACATGTACTTCTAAGTTGTATATGTCATGTTGGTGAAAAAAAAAAAAAAGTTGCATTTCAATACAGCAAGGCCTGTCTCTCCCGTAGGACAACATTGGGACTACCTTATTACATCTTATAAGTGTAATTCACAATCTGAAAGAGATAAACAATTTGAGTTTGGTGTCTCTGGATCACAATCTGAAATCCCCACTTACGGTGAAGTCAGATTTTAAATTGTAATGATGAAACGGCCCCTTTTAGAAAGTTGTGTTTATGTATAAGGGAACCCCATGGGCATAGAAGGAAGAGGGGTGCATGTATTTGTAAAGAAACAAGGGTTCCTCATGTAATGCATAAGAACATCTGGATGTAAATAGGGATACAATGGACAATACATAAATATTTATTCTGTATAAATAGCAGACAATAGTGTGGGAATGAAAAATACAAACAGAAAGACAGTCAATTTTGACTTCAAAAGCTTAGGCATATGTGTGTGACAAATTAAGCACAATGGCTGTAGTCATAATTCACAAGTACCAATGCTCATGTGCACAACAGTCTCAACAATATACAGTTGAGTCTAGGTAATGAAGTCGACAATGTTTCCATCCTTAGGAAGGTAGTAGGATCATCATCAGGGCATAAAATTGTATGGGTCTGGAGCCAGGGTGGGACCTCTATGCACTTCAAAGGCCTGTCTTTGAAGTCTCCCCCACTTCAAAAGCCCAACTGGGTATAACTACTGGACCTCTGACACCACCAACTCAGTACACTTCTGGGCCTGTGAATACTCAGCCAGGAAGAAGGACTTCTATGCTGCTGAAGGACTACCAATTTCAGGAATCTTACTCTGCTGTGCTGAACTGCTGCTTTCTGTTCCCCTGGTTGGGTGCAAAGGACTGGAGCTGCATCACTTAAACACAGAGTAGCTCCAAGGGCTAGTCTCCTTGCCTCCTGATCTGAGGTCTCAGGGATATAACAGACTTCCAACCATCCTGCTCCAGCACCTGGACTTTGCCATCTTATGGTCTGTCCTGCTAAGTGGTGCCATCCCAGTCCTGGACACTTCTAAGTGGACCTAAGGCGCTTACTCCAGTGGAACTGATGCATCCTCTGCTGTGGGAGCAGAAACCGGCACAACCAGGATTGTATCACTGCTGTACCTCACATCTCGACACCAGGGCATCACCCTCAGAACCAGCACTGCATTCTAAAACAGAAAGAGGTGTCTCTTAACTCTATGGGAGAGACATTTGCCCAGACACATTTCTGACACACCTTTTGAATTCTATATACTGACTGAACTACTTACTTACCTTCTGTAGCGCATTTTCTGGTAGAGACTCTATCTAGCTGCAGATTCCTTACACTTGAATTCCCTGGCATCAGATGCGAATCTGGAATTTTTTGCTGAGCAATACCCTGCGAGTGCCGTCGGGTGGCGTCATTCGGATCTGCGTGCGTTGTTCGTCTCCACGTGGCTTCATCATCGCCATTGGAGCTGTCTGTGATGCCCCGGTTGCCTATAAAGGCACCACCCCAGCGCACGTACGTCAGTTCTTTGACTCTCAAAATTTCCACGGCAGAAGAGCAGAGGAATAGATAGAACCAACATTTTGTCTGTGCAAAACTAGGACCCTGAAAGGAATAAACCCTAACCCTACTAGACACATCCGCAGAGCTGGGAGGCATGGGTGGGTGTAAGGAATATACAGCTAGACAGAGTCTCTACCAGATAATGCGTTACCAAAGTTAAGTAACTTGTTCATCTGATAGAGACTTCTACCTGCAGATTCCTTACCTTTGAATAGATACCCAAGCCATAACCTCCTGGTGGTGGGCGGAGCATACCTCCACTGCGAACCAGATCTTAATGCAGAGAACGACCTAGCGCAAAATGGTTTGCTTCTGCACTGCCCGACCCTTCTTTGCTCCAACGTACCCCACAAAGAGTTGGTCATCCACTCGGAACTCCTTTGTGTGGTCAAGGTAGAACGACAACATTCTTTTTGGGTCCAGTGGTGGAGTCGCTCCTCTTCCTTTGAGGGATGTGGCGAAGCAAAGAAGGTGGGCAGGGTGATGTTCTGACCCAGATGAAATGAGGTCACCACCTTCGGGAGGAAAGAGGCATGAGTTCTGAATACCACCTTGTCTGGATAGATAGTGAGATACGGTGGCTTTGATGTCAGAGCTTGCATTTCACTCACCCTCCTGGCAGATATTATTGCCACTAAGAAGGCTGTCTTGATGGTGAGCAGCTGGAGGGGACAGTTGTGCAAAGGCTTGAAGGGAGCACACATCAGAAATGTGAGGAACAGATTTAAGTCCCATAGGGGCATAGCCAAGGGAGTAGGGGGAAACATATGTACAAGCTCTTTGAGGAATCTATGCACAATGGGGGATTTGAACAGAGAAGGCTGATCAGGCAGCCGAAGAAATGCCGATAAGGCAGAAAGATAGACCATGATAGTCCCCAAGACAGAACCCTTCTGGGCAAGAGAAAGTTCTCAGAAAGAGAAGCAGAAAGAGGATCAATAGACCTTTCTGTACAATAATATACAAAGCGTTTCCAACAGCAGGCGTATAATATTTTAGTTGAGGGGACACCTGGCTACCAAAATAACTTTACAGACTTCGGGAGGAAGGTCAAAAGCCATCAACTGCAGCCGTTCAATCTCCATGCATGAAGACGCAGAGTTGGCAGGTTTGGGTGGAGAACTCTCCCCTGCTGCTGTGACAGAAGATCCTCCCGAAGGGGTAGCCTGATCGGAGGATTGATGCTCATTTTAAGAAGCTCGGGATACGAGAATCTCCGTGCCCAAACCAGAGCCAATGGATGACTTTGGCCCGGTTGTTCTTGATCTTCTTGAGAACTCTGGGCAGGAATGGTATGGGCGGAAAAGCGTACAGGAGGCCTGAACTCCACTCGCAACAAAAAGCGTTGCCGAATGATTGCTGCCTTGGAAGTTCCAACATGCATTACTGCTGACATTGCCAGTTCTCTGCGGAGGCAAACAGATCTAACCAAGGCTCTTCCCACTGCTGAAAGAAACTTGCGCCACCTCCGGATTGAAATAGCATTTGTGATCCGCTATGCATCGACAGCTTAGTTTGTCCGCCCTGGTGTTCAGAGAACCTGCCAGGTGTTAAACCACCAGGGTTATGCCCTGCTGTTCCAGCCATGTCCAGAGACGCTGAGCCTCTTGACAAAGGGTCCACGACCCCACACCACCCTGCTTGTTGCAATACCACATCGTGGTGGTGTTGTACGGGAAGAAATGCTTCCAATGCCAGTTGGATCACCCGGAGCTCCAGCAAGTTGATATGGAGTCCGGATTCTGCTGGAGATCAGAGGCCTCTGATCTCCGCCTCTCCCAGATGGCCGCATCTGTGACTACTGTGAGATCTGGCTGGGGAAGGGAGAGGATTCTGCCTCTAACCCAATCTCAGTTCACTAAGCACCACTGCAGGTCTTCTGCAGTTCACTCCTAGATCTGAACTGTTTCAGTAAGATTTCCCTGATGCTCTTCCCACTGGAACTTCAGGTCTGTAAGAGGCTGGCCTGGTTTGTAGTGGGTACCTTGGGTACTTACACCTTACACCAGGTCCAGTTATCCCTTGTTAGTGAATGTAGCAGTGTTCAAGCAGCTTAGGCTGATAGAGGTAGCTATAACAGAGCAGCTTAGGCTGAACTAGGAGACATGCAAAGCTCATGCAATACCACTTATAGTTACACATTACTTATACACAAGTAAAGACAATACTGAGTGTTACCAAAAATAAAGGTATTTATTTGGGTGACACAGTACCAAAAATATCTTAGAGACAATACTCCTTCTGGAGGTAAGTATTATACACAATATATACATTAGACAAGTAAATAGTCCTCGAACAATGCAAACAGTAGGAGATCCTATGGAACGCAATGGAAGAAAATAGGTCTAGTGGCAACACAAACCACATACTAAAAAAGTGGAATGTGAATCACTAATTCCCCCCTAGACAAGTGTAGTGTGTGCAGAATCGCTGGGAGAGTAAGAATACAGTAAAGGTAGGTAAATTACCCCACCCCAGAGCCCAGAAAAGCAGGAGTAAAGTACTGCAAATTTCCACACTACACCTTGTTTTGGGGATTTTGCAGCAGCCAACCAAATCTGCAAAGAACAATTGCTGGATTATTGGACCTGAAGACCTGCAAAGGAAGTGGACCAAGTCCAGAAGCCGAAAGAAGTTCCAGGAAGGACAGGAGCCCCTGCCAACCCAGAAGAGGGTTCAAAAGAAGAGTCCCTAGTTAGTCGAAGACTGCAGAAATGCACCCTAGGAAGATGCCAGCGGGTTCCTGCATGATGCAAAAGATGTCCCACAGCGTGAAGATCGTTGCAGATTAAATTTTGTGTTGGAAGGCGCCAACAAGCCTTGGCTACAGCAAAAGTGTGTTTTTCATCAAAATGGCGCTGGATGGACCCAGGAGGGACCTGAGGGCCTCAACTCTATGTGAGGAGAAACAGGGGGCTCTCAGCACTTTAGAAAGCCCTCAGGATGCCAGCCAGCACCCGTAGAAGCCACAGGATCCGGGTTCAAAGGAGGTGCAAAACGCGGTTGATGCAGCACAACAAAAGAAGGTCCCACACTGCCGGAGAACAACTCAGCGAGTTGAGTGTGTTGTGTCCGCCAGCGGTGGTGTTGTTGCTGGCACTGACCATGTGTCTCCTCTGTCTTTCCCTTCCTTTTTGTTTTGTCACCCTGTCCTTGTGTGCATTAGCATCATCTGGCGGAGGAGCATTGGCACCGGAGCAGGAGGGAGCTGAAACCCCCATGGCCCAGGAGGGTGAATGTACGGAGTCTGAAGGCACCAGTGGGACGGAGGGCGAGGGGAGCTCTGCAACGGGGACAGGAGGAGACACCAGCGACAGCGACTCCACCTCTGATGGGAGCTCCCTTGCGGTGGCAGGCACCTCTGTGCCCACCATAACAACAGGTACAGTTGCCACCACCCCCACCAGCACCGCCCTCCCAGCAGCCCCTCAGCGTGTTTCCCGTGCCCGCTCACTCAGGATGGTGGTCATCTCCTTCGCCTCAGGCACCTCAGGCTCTGCCCCAGTCAGCCCTGCTGCCCTCAGTGAGGTGGCTATTTACCTCCTGAGATCCCTCACTGTTGGGGAGTCAACCATTTTGAATGCCATCCAGGGTGTCGAGAGGCATTTGCAGCAAACAAATGCATACCTGGAGGGCATTCATTCTGGCGTGGCAGCCCAACAGAGAGCATTTTAGGATCTGCCCTCCGCACTGATGGCAGCCATTGTCCCTGTGTCCAGCCTCCCCCCTCCAACTTCCACTACCCAGACCCAATCCCCTCTACATCAGCCCATCCCAAGCACACCATCAGACCAGCATGCACACTCATCAACACAAAAAAGTGGCTCAGGCAAACATAAGCACCACACGTCCTACAGGCACTCACACAAGCACCATACCCATGCAGACACACCAACATCCACTGCCTCCACTGTGTCCCCCGCCTCCACGTCGTCTACCTCCCTCCCAGTCTCGTCTCCACTCACACCTGCATGCACTACATCCTCAGCCACTACCTTCATCACCAGCACGCCCATCACCACACACCGCTCACGTGCAATCACCACCCCCACTACCATGCACACGTCTCGTGTCCTCTCCCAGTGTGTCTGTGAGCCCTCCTCCCAAAGTACACAAACGCAGACACACACCCACTCAACAGTCATCCACCTCACAACAGCATCCAGCCCATGCACCCTCACCCAAACTCAGCAGACGTACACCTCCTACAACCACTACCTCTTCCTCCACTCCCAAACCCCCTCCATCGTCCCGTCCCAGTGTGTCAAAGAAACTTTTCCTGGCTAACATTGACCTCTTCCCTACACTTCCCCCCCAGAGCCCAGCCCATCACCTCAGCCACAAAATCCTCGAGCACTGTGGTCCCTGCAAGTCCAGCAACATCGCGGGCGGCACCCATCAGGGCTGCCAGTGTGCCACCTAGTGAGGCCAAGAATCACCCTATTCCGCCACCTGCCAAGGTGAGGAAGGGGCCCACATGCCGTAGGGTAAAGCCGCCCCAACCACCCAGCAAGGCCTCCTCCAAGACAAAAGAGGACAGTGTCAAAGTCCCAGCAGCGACTTCCAAGGTGGGGAAGGGACACAAGGCCGAAGGGAAGTCAGCTCAGGGCACGGAGCCTCCGGGTGACGGACTGGTGTCACCCATTCTGCAAGACAGAACAGCAACCTGTACGGCGGTGGCCACCGCCACCTGCACCGCCACCTTCACGTCTGCTGCCTCTGCTACAGTCCCCAGCATCATCCCCAGTGGGCAGCCGTCTGAGGCTGCAGGAGGCGTCCTGCTGTCTCCCTCCACAGGTGCTGACACCAGCACCACTGGCAGCATCTCCGCCGCAGACACCGCCACCTGCCCCGCGACGTGCCCAGCCAGTGCCACCACAGCCGACATCAGCATCATCCCCAGTGGGCAGTCATCCGAAGTTGCAGGAGATGTCCTGGACCCTGCACACACGACATGAGGCACCACAACCAGCAATGTCAGTACCAGCAGTTGGCAGGCTAAGTCGCCACAGGGAGGGGTGTGTCTCTGCCGCCATACAGTATCATGCAACCTTGTTCCCAGAAAATCTTGTGGCTCAGACACCCAGGTAAGGGAATGGGAACTGCCACACCCCAGGTGCAGCACTCTGGGAGCCAGGCCCCCTCCAGAACCAGTGGAGAACAGCATCCACTCACCCAGTCCTTGGCAGGATGAAGAACTCTGGGCACCAGGCCCCCTCCAGAACCAGTGGAGAATGGCATCCACTCACCCAGTCCTTGGCAGGATGAAGCACTCTGGGCCCCAGGTCCCCTCCAGAACCAGTGGACAACAGCATCCACTCACCCAGTCCTTGGCAGGATGAAGCACTCGGGGTACCAGGCCCCCCCCCCAGAACCAGTGGAGAACAGCATCCACTTGAGAAACTGTGGCCTTGCACTCCCCAGGACCAATGCGTGGGCAAACCACCCACTTGAGAGACTGTGGCTTTGCACTCCCCAGGATAAAGCAGTGAGCAAACCACCCACTTGCAAGACTGTGGCTTTGCACTCCCCAGGACAAAGCAGTGGGCAACCCACCCACTTGAGAGACTTGAGAGACTGTGGCTTTGCACTCCCCAGGATAAAGCAGTGGGCAAACCACCTGCTTGAGAGACTTGAGGGACTGTGGCTTTGCACTCCCCAGGACCAAGCAGTGGCCAAACCACCCACTTGAGAGACTGTGGCTTTGCACTCCCCAGGATAAAGCAGTGGGCAAACCACCCACTGGAGAGACTTGAGAGACTGTGGCTTTGCACTCCCCAGGACCAAGCAGTGGACATGGAGCCCCCTCGTGGAGCAGTGGCGTCGTCCCATTATCCGGCTGAGGTGCCCCCTCTCCCCTTCCCCCTGAGGTGCCTGTTTTTTTTCGACCTGATGCCCCAGCAGTGTTCTCTCCGTTTGGAGGCAGGTGTCATGTGTGGGCTTCGCCCATGCTTTTTGGGACCACTGGTCCACGGATATGTAGTGGAACAGTATCCGGACTTGTGTACTTACTGTAAATATTTGTATATACTGATCTTTTAAATTTATGTTGGCCTATCTGGATTTTTGATGATTACACTCGTTACAATCATTTCATTTGGTCCTTGCGTTCTTCCCAGGGGGTTACAGGGTGTCAATGTAATGTTGTTGCATGTGTTTATGTGTGTGTTGTTGGGGGTGGGGGTTTTGTATGTGTGTGTGTGTGTCACTCTCTTTTTCCTCCCCCCCTCCCCTGTGTGCTCGGTGCCGTACTCACCGTGGTCATCGCCGCCATCTTTGATGTTCCTGGTAGAAGAGGAGGTAAACCAACATTGCTAACACCTGTAACTCGGGCTCCATGGCGTCCTGGTTCCTCGTTGGGTGTCGAGAGGTGAGTGGTTTCCGTTCCAAGTACTTTTTCCGCTGTGCTTTTGATGGTGTTGGTACCGCCCTAGAAAAGCTGGTGGATTGGTGTGTCATAATACAGTGGGTGGTACATTGTCTTCCGCCTGTCTGTTGGCGGTTACCGCCGCGGTGTTTGTTGCTACCCCCGTGGCGGTCGGAATGTTAAAGTGGCTGTCTGTGCTGGTGGTTTCCGCCATGGTCGTGATTCCATTTTTTTTACCGCCGGCCTGTTGGCGGTATTACTGCCGCTTTATCTCCGACCGCCAGGGTTGTAATGAGGGCCTAAGTTCCCACCAAAGACAGAGCCTGACATTTGACTTAGTTCTTTGAATGCACAGCAAATGTGATGATATAAGAATAAGATTTACAGGCTTGTTTACAGAAAAGGAGCACTCGGAAGCATAGTGTAAATAAAGTTTGGGCAAGGGAAGGAACTAATTCAATCTGCATAGCCTAAAACAAATAAAGCCAGCAAACTGAAAGCAGCAAAATGTGAGTTACAAACCACAAGGCCAATGGCAAGCAACGGGCACAATGCATTCCCAAGGAACCACTATGAATGTATTTAAAGTGACAGCCGTGGGATACTTTGTGGGGAAAGTCCAGTATTTTAGTCCAGTCCGTATCTTGCAGAGGTTTGGCCAAATCAATCACCCAGATAGTATGACGAGAAGACCTGGAGTGGTTTCCATGTTGCAGGAAAGATCTGTACACCCATTTTATCAGTTTGCCACCAGTTCCTATGGTGTAGAGCTTCTGGCACACCTCTTGTAGGGTTAGTGCTAGGTGGCAGACATGGCATAGGGAATTTAATGATAATTTAAGGTGGCTGTAAGTAAGGAATTAACCTGGGTGAAGATGGTAGTCTGCCACAAAGGTTTGGCAATTTAGTAGCTCGCCGTCCAGAAACAAATCCCCCAATTTTAAGATACCTGCAGCATGCCACTGATGGAGTCACTCTGAGCACAGCTATCCTGTGCGAGTGTGAGGGCTTTGCAAAGGTAGTGCAGGAGCAGAGGGTTTTTTCGTTAAGTGAGTTTACAGGTTCTAGTAAGGCAAGAGAAAGCTGAGCACGATAACCCCGGATGGTGATCCGCAGAATGGTCAGTAGGAAACAATGAGCAGTGCATTAAGCCTTCCTTAAAAGTCTTTACTGATGAACCCCATCTCATGCAGGGAGGTGGCCAGAAAGCCAGTGAGCCACCCATTGGTCTTGTGCAGCTGAATAATAGCATTTTAAGTCCAGAAGACCTAATCCACCCGCAGTCACAGGTAGCTTAAGAGTGGAAAGAGCTACCCGATGGCACCACAGCGAGCAAATCAGATGTGTGGCATGTCTGAAGAAGGAATGAAGGACGAGCAGAGGAAGGTTTGCATTGGGGTAGCACAACATCTTCACTAGTGTCATGTGGCCCACTACAGAAAGCAGAAGAGAAGACCAAAAAGCAAACTGAGCTTAGAGGGACTGTGACGCTCTGCTGAGATTTCCATCCTGCATATCAGTGGGAGAATGGTAAATATTAATCACTAGGTATCGAAAGGTAACTGATTCCCAGTTCAAGCTGAGATCTGATTGTACATAAAGGGGAAAACAGTGGCATATGTTAAAGAAACACTAGTTACATTTTAATTTTTTTTACAGTTTGTGCAATTTACATCCCAAATATTTTGAAGCTTCTATGTGTACTTGACACTTAGGGTTAACCCAGATCACTAGTATGGCTTTTGCTCAATTTCAAAACCATTTAAAGACATAGACAAAGCTGGCGATTGCCTTGCACAACCTTGTAAGGGGTCTGGCCCCTCCTCAACCTTCACAAGCACAAACAGCGGACCATTGCACCAGAAGAGTTTGCCAAGGTGGATGGGTGTTGCATGTTCAACCACTTGACAGGTCCTCTTCTGTTTCTCTACTGTGTGCAGAGACAACTCCCCAGGTACAGAATACCTTCCCATAGTCTTGGTGGACCCATCTTGTCTGATTTTAGGAATTGTCCCACCTTGTTCTTCTCTTCCTTATTTATCCAGTTCTGAGCAACAACCCTTTGAATCACTTGCTCTGGATCTCCTATTTGATCTTGATTTCATCCTCCTGTTTTATTATCTTTGATTAGTAGTCCAAGCTCCCATTTCTGAGATAAATGTAGAGTCCCAGACATACACTCTAGTGCTGTAAGACTACAGACACGTTGTGGGTACCTCACATCCTGACATTAGGTGTGAGACTGTCGCCCACACCATCTGCCCTGCCTCTTTAATTATTTTTTAGGTTGAATATACATGGGCGTTTGGGATGAGCCAGATGTTTTTGTTCAATTTGTTTAAACTGCCCTAAGGTTAATTACCCTAATGTTTCCCAAACTGTTTGCCAGCGATTTTAAAATGTTCAGAAACATAATCAAACTTTTGCTGTTACTTTCTCTTCAAGAAAAATTGGGTAGATTTGGGTAGGGGTGATGGCCCTTGACGCACTACTGAAGGGCATTAATTTACTACTGAACAAGTACATAATGTGACACCTGAATGTAGCTTACCAGGAGGCAATCACAAAAAGCCACAGTGAATAAACAGTGCTGTGTTAAAAAAGAGTAAATAAATTCACTGACAACATAATGAGGCATGGCCTCTCTTGTGTGGTCTGTAAAACTGACATTTGTTCTTGAATTTTTGTCCTGAATTTTGACCCTTTCCCCTGAATATTTCTCCTGAATTTGGACCGTTTGTCCTGAAATTTTTAAAATCCTTTCCACAATTTGCCTCAATGCCAGGTGGTCACCCTAGCATCAATACTGTGTTTACCAGAACGTGGTCAATCCATGCCCCACCCAAGTCCCCCGTAATGCCCAAGAGAGTCACTTTAGCCATCAGGTAGATACGGTATCCCAATACCCTGTTCGTGGTTCGCCCAATTTGGCTCCAATACTCTGCAACAATGGGACTTTCCCAAACTATGTGAAAAAGTAGGAATCTGGGCAGATGCATCGAAAACAGGTTGGGACAGACAATTTACAAGTATGCCACAGGTGGGGAGGGAACAGATAGTGGTGTGAAGATAGTTCTACTGGATTAAGAGATGATGGCAGAATATTAGCCAGGTTTTAGGGGGCCATAAGAGCATCTTGCCAATCCACATCATTAGGGAGGCCCACCAATGTCTCTCATATTCTTCGAAAGGCCAATAATCAGTCTTGGGAATTGGTTACCAAGGTTCGATAGACCTGAGAGATACCCCCGCTTCCTAGGTGCCCCATCAGGAGCCTGGCCTTGATGGGAGAACATTGAGGAGGGTCCACTATGTCCGTTTTGTACCTAGAACAAACATGTCTGAGTTGGAGATATTTAACAACTTGGGTCTGTGATAAGCGACAATGGGTCTGCAGGTCCAGATTTGTGTGAAGGACACCCCCCTGGCACATGTCTCTCAGTGAGATAATCCCAGTTGTGTTCCATTTACGAGAAGCCCATGAGTTGGGCGTGTTATGAAGGTACTGTCCCAGCCATAAAGTAGTTTGCAATATCAGTTTTCAGTCCAATCCCATTGACTGCAGTAACAGTCGCTAATTTATGAGGACCTATCCTACTGATCTCTGGGTGGGCTCTGGGGATGGCAATCCTGTAGAGTACAGCCATAATCTTGTCTAGGTCAAAAAGGGTAAGCTCAGCTTGGTAGACCAGGTCATTACTCCATCCGCACAACAAATCATTGATCACCAGGGTTTGGGTGGCTCGATAATATTATTGTAGTTTGGCCATCCTCATTCCCCCATCATAGGCTGACTGCGAACATTTGTCCATGGCCATGGGGGGCGGTGGCCTGCCAATAAGAAATAACTAATCATGGATGCCAGGTCTTTGAACCAGCTATTAGGGATTGACAAGGGGAAATTCTGAAGGAGGACGTAAGGGAATCACAGGAGTATCATCATTTCAAAGGGTCCACTGTTCCAAGCACACTGAGAGGGAGTTGTGCCCATCTATGGAGGTCAGTTTTCATTTTAATTTAGCTACTGTGAGAAAGTAGCCTCTTTCTAGCATGGTTACCCCCACTTTTGGCCTGTTTATGAGTGTGTGTCAGTGTGTATTTACTGTGTCACTTGGATCCTGCTAGCCAGGACCCCAGTGATCATAGATAAAAACCTATATGTCAGTGTTTTGCCTGTCTCACTGGGATCATGCTAGCCAGGACCCCAGTGCTCATAGTTTTTGCCCTAATATGTATGCCAATGTAGTGCCTAACTGTGTCACTAAGGCTCTGCTAATTAGAACCTCAATGCTTATGCTCTCTCTACTTTCAAATTTGTCACTGTAGGCCTGTGACTTCATTTACCAATTTAAATTAGCACACTGGACCCTCCCTTATAAGTCCCTAGTATATGTTACCCAGGGCATTGGGGTTTCAGGAGATCCATATGGGCTGTAGCATTTCTTTTGCCACCCATAGGGAGCTCAGACAAACCCTTACACAGGACTGCCACTGCAAACTGCGTAAAATAGTGCACACACTATTTCACAGCCATTTTCACTGCACTTAAGTAACTTATAAGTCACCTATATGTCTAACTTTTACTTGCTGAAGGTTAGGTGCAAAGTTACTAAGTGTGAGGACCCCAGTGCTCATAGTTTGTGGCCAAATGTGTGTTGTCAGTAGTGCTTAACTGTGCACTGAGGCTCTGCTAACCAGAACCTCAGTGCTCATGCTCTCTCTGCTTTTAAATTTGTCACTATAGGCTACTGACTTCATTTACCTATTTCAATTGGTACTCGGGACCCCCCTTATAAGTCCCTAGTATATGGTAGCTAGGTACCCAGGGAATTGGGGTTCCAGGAGATCCTTAAGGGCTGCCGGATTTCTTTTGCTACCCATAAGGAGCTCAGACAAACCATTTCACAGGACTGTCACTGCAGCCTGCGTCAAATAGTGCACACACTATTTCACAGCCATTTTCACTGGACATAAGAAACTTATAAGTCACCTATATGTCTAACCTACATTTAGTGAAGGTTAGGTGAAAAGCTACTAAGTATGCGGGCACCCTTGCACTTGCAAGGTGTCCCCACATAGTTCAGGGCCAATTGCCAGTCAATATCTATATGTAGCTTCACAATGGTAACTCCAAATTTGGCCATGTAGCATGTCTAAGATCATGGAATTGTCCCCCCATTCCAAATTTGGTATTGAGGAGCCAATTCCATCGATCCTGGGGGTTCCACCATGGACCCCCAGTACTGCCAAACCAGCTCTCTGAGGCTTGCAATGCAGCTACAGCTGCTGCCTCCTCACAGACAGGGTTCTGCCCTCCTGGGGTCTGAGCAGCTCAGTCCCAGGAAGGCAGAACAAAGCATTTCCTTTGGTAGGAGGGTGTAACACCCTCTCCCTTTGGAAATAGGTGTTGGATGCTGGGGAGGGGTAGCCTCCCCCAACCTCTGGAAATGCTTTGAAGGGCACAGATGGTGCCCTCCTTGCATAAGCCAGTCTAGACCAGTTGAGGGATCCCCAGTCCCTGCTCTGGCATGAAACTGGACAAAGGAAAGGGGAGTGACCACTCCCCTGTCCATCACCACCCCAGGGGTGGTGCCCAGAGCTCGTCCAGTGTGTCACAGACTTTAGCCATCTTGTTTTCCAAGGTGTGGGGACAGTCTGGAGGCCTCTGAGTGGCCAGTGCCAGCAGGCGCTGTCAGTGACCCCTCCTGATAGGTCTATACCTGATAAGGTAGCAAATACCCCTCTCATGGCTATTTAGGGTCTCTCCTTTGGGTTCTCTTCAGTTTCTACTTGCAAGTTTCCAGCAGCAATCCTCTTAAATTACTATTTCATCCTCTGACCTCGGATCAACCGCAGACTGCTCCAGGAACCGCTGTAACAGCAAGAAAGTATCCAGAAGGGCTACTTTTCCTCTGCAACTTCAGCTCCAGCTAGCAACTGCAACAGTTTCCACGATGTGCATGCTTTGGGGACTCCTTGTTTTCACGCTGCACCAGAAGGACCAAAGAAATCTCCAGTGGTGTGACGGAGTCACTCCCCTGCTCAAGCAGCCACCTTCTAAGTCGACGACTGGTTCTCTTGGACTCCTCTCCTGGCGATGAGCGTGCTCCTTGGAACACAGAGGGTGGACCCCATCGACACAGACTATCCTGAGGTCTTGCTGTCCCAATTTGGAGGAGGTAAGACCTTGCCTTCCCCAAAAACGACAGTACCGCTGTGCACCGCGTCTTCTTCACCTCCTGAGGCCTCTGTGCAGTATTTGCAAAATTCCTTCTTGCGCAGCCTTGCCCAGGTCCCCAACACTATCCTGCGACGCTCAACTCGTTGAGTTGATCTCCGGCGGCGTGGGACCTTCCTTTGTAGTGCTGCACCAACTGTATTTTGAGTTGAGGCCCCCAGGTCCTTCCTGGGTCCAGATAGTGCCAACTTGACGCAAAACGCGACTTTGCCAGAACCACAGCTTGTTTTGTTGGAAGAATCCAGAACCAAAACTCGCCTGCATCCAACTTCTCTTCGTGGGACATCCAGTGCATCATGCAGGAACCCGCTGACATCTTCCTTGGGTGCATTTCTGCAGTCTTCGCCCAACCGGGAAATCTTCTTTTGCACACTCTTCTGGGTTGGCAGGGGCTCCTGTCCTTCCTGGAACTTCTTTTGACTTCTGGACTTGGTCTCCTTCCTTTGCAGGTCTTCAGGTGCAGGAATCCACCATTTGTTGTTTGTAGTCTTGCTTGGTTCTTGCAATAACTCTAATCACGACTTGTAGTGTGTCCTAAGGAAATTTGAGAGCTTTTCTCTCTTCTGATCCTTTCTTAAATCTCGAACCAGATAGTTGTGCACCACATCGCACCAGATATGCGAGGGGCTCAAAGAGAAGTAGGGATAGTGGGTAGCTCTGTAGGGCCCCTTGTTGAATGGAAAAGGTGTCAGAAAGCACCCTGTTCACTAACACACATGCGGAGGGCTTGGAGTACAGAAGTTGTGTATATTTACAGGAATGGCGTCCAATGCCCATGATGGGTGTGGAGAAAGGACCAGTTGACAAAGGTGAATGCTTTCTTGAAGTCAAGCAACAGGACCGCACAGGTGTCCCAAAGTTCTTGTAGGTAGAACAGGGCTATGTGAAGAAGTCAAATACAATGTGTTGAGTACTTTGACTGGGCATGAAGCCACACTGGTCTGGGTGGACTAGAACAGTGAGAACACCCTGGAGCATATGAGCTAGAATTTTAGCATATTTTTGGATCTTGGTATTTTTTAGGACAATGGGTTTATATGCCTCGGAGAAGATGGCGGAGTGGGTGTGGTTGGATTTGAGAATTACAAATGTAGCAGTGTCTAGTTCTGGTGGAAAGGCTCCATTGTCAGTCACCTCAGAGAGCAGTGTAAGAAAGTGAAGAGAGAGACCACTTCTGAATGCAGAGTAATATTCGAGAGAAAATCCGTCCGCGCTGGGTGTCTCCCATCCCTACGTTGTTCCCTCCATTTCTTCGATGGCGATAGGGGATTCTAACGCTGCCCTCATAGATGCTGACAGAGAAGGAAGGGGAATATCCGCCAATAGAGGCTGGGAGTACGGTTGAGAGGAGTAAAGTTGGTGATAGCAGTGAGGAAACACAGCTGTGATTTCTTCAGGAGTATGTTTCATTTGACCCAAGCAGTCATGGATCCCAGGTCCCAGGGACTATTCCTGGAGGCCATGTCTCTGGTGGCCAACCAGTAGAGCAGCTTCCCGGTTTTACCTCCGGTGTTCATAAACAATGCAGATCCATGGCCACAAATATTGACATCCCTCATCTAAGGCCAGCTGGTGCAGTAATATTCTTTCTAGACAGTGTTAGTCGATGACTGAGGGCCTCAGTGTCATGTTCTAAGAGTCATCATTCCAAATCTTGGATTTTGGACCCAAGTTCCATGGTCTGGTGGAGTTTATCCCGTTCTTTGCATTGGACATAGCTTTTCACCACAACCCTGATGGCAGCTTTACTATCGGCCCATAGCATTACAGGAAAGTGTACCGTGCCATAATTTGTGTCAAAGTACGATAAAAGCTATGTTGGTAGTCACTACATTATTAGTCAGTGACGTACCTCATCTTGAGGCATCAAATTGGCTGCTGAGCCATAGTGGGTGTACCACCATGGGAGTCAGAGGAGAGTGATCCAATATAGTTCTGGTAGGATGGCCGTTGATCAGATTTGGAGCGGCTTCAGCTTCAGGTAAGAGGAGCAGGTCTGTGCAAACTTGAGTTTTATGTACTACAGAGGTGTGGGTATATTCCCTGTTCTGGGGTGCCAGAGTAGCCAGCATCACAGAGGCCTTGGGGGTCCATCCAGCCTCTCAAGTGCTAGGCTCTTTGCATGCAAGACTATGTAAGGGGTGCGGAAGAGGCTGTGTCTGGCTCAAGGGGCATTCATGTCCCCATCAATGATGGTAGTGCCAGTAAGAAAGGCCAGAATGGAGGTCCTGATGGTCACTAGGGAAGAGGTCAGGAGTTGTGGGGGGTAATAGACACAGAGAAAATGTTGCTGTTTCCCAGCAAGGGTACCATCCAGTGCATTGAACTTGCCCTGAGGGTCGCTCGATCTCAACGTCACTATTAATGGAAAGTTTTATGAAGGAGTATGGCGGTGCCATGGGATCCTCTCATGAAGCTGGTGTGAAATACTCTGTTCATTACTAAACCGGCGGAGGAAAGGGCAGTGAGGCCCTAACAGATGTGTTTCTTCTAGCATGAGGACTAATGGGTTGGTGCCCTTGGTATATGAGAGGACCACAGTCCTCTTGATGTGATCAAACAGGTCGCTAACATACCAAGAAAAGACTGTGAAGGTCCTGATATAAGAGTTGAGGGGGAGAGTGAAGGAAGAGGTGTTCCTCTGCCAGTCTCTCAAAAGGTCAGGTCGCGGATATGTGTGACCAAGACTACTCTGTGAACTATTCTGAGGATTGAAGGTGAAACAAAAAAAAACAAATCAATGCAAACAGTGCAGAACCCCCTCCACTCAACATCCCCCCGTCCCACACTTCCATCCCTTGAACCATCTATCACCCAAAAACTGCCATGCAACTATTCCACAAACACTTGTTTCGGGTGCTGGAAATAGGCTTTCTCCTAAGTAATATGTTTGCCAGTTCTGTCAGTAAGTGCAGGTTTGAGGAGACACTCCAATGTGTTAAGCCCATTGCTTATCGCCTCCGGGGTGGGTGGTCCGCCACTTAGAATGTAGTTATGTGGACTGTCAAGCGTCAATATGGTCAGGGTCGTGGGTGACCGCCAACACGGGAGGCACAGGGTCCAATTTGGTATACGGATCTGGATTTTCGTGTACTTGGGCATGATCAGTGTCGGAGGAGGCCAGGGAGGCACATCCCAGCCCACAGTGTTTTCAGTATCTCTTGTGGAGCTGCGCTTCAGCTCCACAGGAGCATTTTGGTTCCTCTTCTGTTGTCTGTTGAGAGGAAGCTACATCTGCGACTCTTGGGACCAAGCAAGTTCCCTTTTTCTTCTGTCTATTCCCAGGTGGCCTCTCGAGAGTCAAAGAAATCTGAGCAATCTTGGAAGAGCACTTCATGTTTTACAGAGAAGAGTAGCATGTATTGAAGGTCCATGGAGCAGAGTTTTTGTTTAACCTTGTCACAGGATTTCCATTGGTTCTGTAAGACTCGAGTATAGTCTGGAAAGAACTTGATGCAGGTTTGGAATTTCAGGTTCCAGCTTTACAAACCTCTTGAAGGATAGTGCCTCTATCTTAATGGTTCAGTATCTGAGCAGTCAATACGTGTAGGGGGGTATTGTGCAAGGGAATGATGTGCCCGATCAACAACAAACAAGGGGGGAGCAGGCTCCTGGAGCCCCAGAAGGATAGACATGTTTTGAAGAATTGTTCTGGGTCAGTGGATTCCGCATCCTCAGGAAAGTCCACCAGGCAAAGAGTATTACGTCTGAACCTATTCTAAACATCTTAAGTATGTGTTTGAGAGAGGTTGCCGCAGGCAAAAATTTAGAAACACTGAGGCCCATATTTATACTTTTTGACGCACAACTGCGCCAACGCAGTTGTGCGTCAAATATTTTACCGCCGGCTAACGCCATTCCAAAGCGCCATGCGGGCGCCTTATTTATTGAATGACGTTAGCCGGCGCTGCGGACTGGTGTGCGTCAAAATAAATGACTCACACCAGGCAGCGCCGGCGTAGGGGAAAATGGAGGTTGGGCGTCAAAAAATGGGGCAAGTCAGGTCTGAGGCAAAATTCAGGCCTCAACCCGATTTGCGCCATTTTTTTTTTACGCCCAACCCCCATTGACATGACTCCTGTCTTAGCAAAGACAGGAGTCATGCCCCCTTGCCCAATGGCCATGCCCAGGGGACTTATGTCCCCTGGGCATGGTCATTGGGCATAGTGGCATGTAGGGGGGCCCAAATCAGGACCCCTATGCCACAAAAAAAATACGAAAAAAAATACCCCAACTTACCTCTACTTCCCTGGGATGGGTCCCTGCATCCTTGGGTGTCCTCCTGGGGTGGGCAAGGGTGGCAGGGGGGCTCCATGGGGGCATGGGAGGGCACCTCTGGGCTCCATCCGAGCCCACAGGTCCCTTAAATCCTGCCCTGAACCAGGCGTTAAAAAACGGCGCCCATCAGGCTGGGCGCCGTTTTTTTTAAGGCCTGCCCCCTCCTGTGCGTCAAAATGACGTCACAGTATAAATATGGGGCACAGGCCTTAAAGTCATTTTTTGGAAGGGAACGCCTACCTTGCATATAATTAACGCAAGGCTGGTTCCCCCTTCCAAAAAATGACGCACATGGTGGAACTTTGATGCCCGCGGGGTCGGACGTCAAAGTATAAATATGGGGCAGGGTTTGCGCCGATTTTGACGCACATTCGGCGCAAACCGAGTATAAATATGCCCCTGATTTTCAGCTTGGGGAAGTTTGTCTTCCAACAGAGAGATATGGTCCTCTGCCACGGAGACTCCATTAGTCACGCTTCACAGGTCTCGGAACAGGAACAACACATCAATGTGCACTTCTCCAATCTATGTCTCCACTGCCTCCTGAGAGGTATTTATGGCCTGCAAGTCCACAGAGGTGCGGAAGCAGGTCCCTAGCTCCTTCACCGAAGTTGGGGGGTGGAACCGCAAATATATATTTTTTTAGATAGATGTGTGCAGCAGACCTCTTGAGCACTGGAGGCAGTTTGTCCTCGAGATCGGAGGCTGCCAAAAGTCAAGTAAATCAATGCAGACTGAAGCAGGTAGATGGAGATTCCGCTAGACATTCTCAGGCCAGTTTCCGACCAGTTGCTCAACTGGTGACCCCTCCCCCCAAGCGGCAGCATGGGCAGTGTAAGTGCCATAAGTTAAGGCTGATCTGATGCAACAATGACAAAGAGGGGAGAGTGACCTCCTCAAGTTCACACAGTACCTCTGGGGCAGACGTATGTGGTGCAGTACAGACCTCTGGAGACTGTGGGGGGGGTTCCACAGGGGGCAAGCTAGGCCACGATTGGGTGAACTCTGACCTGCTTGCCACCTAATGTGGTGCGAGGGGACAGCATGAGTGGCTAGGGTGGATATGAGGTCTGGGCACAGCAGAAAGAGCAGAAGAGGGGGCTCTCCCTTCAATCGAGCGGCACAGCAGCACTTATCGATATGCCCTCAGCCTGATTTGGCCAGAGGGGCATAGGCCCTTTTGTGACAACTGGGTTAGTGTGGTCTCGTGGGTCGCCAAGCCAGCCTCTCAGGCAGGCCAGCCAGGACCCTCCTGGCCAGGTGTTTCAGCAACAGTAATCTTGGGACTAATCACACACACTCAACGGCCTGCAGCGTCCTGCAATCAGCCGCTGGGTTGTGGCATCAGGTGGGCGTTCCCAGACCGCCAGACCATCTGCTCACGGCAAATGGGGCAGCAATCCAGGGCCTGGGTCTCGAGACGCGGGCCCGCCCTGGTGTCCTAGGCGTCGCAGCAGCATTGCCCCACTTCCATCAGTACAGCAGGGGGCAGCCCGGAGAGGGATCAGATGCACTCAGGCCCACCAACCACAGCAGTGGGTAGAGCCCGTTGCCTCCCACAGAAGGGGGGGGGGTTTAGGGTAGGGGGTTGCTGCAGGGGAAGTCAAAAGAGGCCCTTGGAGAACCGAGATGAGGTCAAGCAGTGGCAGAACCGCACTGATTGCGATGGATGATGGAGGAGGCCTGGAACACTATCAAAGTTAATTTGCCATCTTGATCACTTTGGCTGATTTCCCACATCATCAACTCCTCAATCTTAAAGTTTCTGCAACAAATTGGCCAATACATTTATCTATAAAACAAAATGGTCTGCCTAATAAATGAAAGGAAAATACACAGTTTAAACAACCTCGCAAACAGAGCTCACCGAAAACAAAACCATTGTGTCATCCTTGGGAGAACTCTCTCTCATGGAATTCCATGAGCTAGTGAAAGCCCTTCTGTTCCCAAAATAATCCTATATTCAACCTAAGCAGTAGCAGTGATTTCTCCATTAACTATTATTAATATGTTCCTAATCATAGGCGCATTTCCCACAAATCTCAAAACATACATACAACTACCACTTAAGAAGAATAGCTTGGATTAAAAAAAGCACAGCAACAACAGACCCATTTCCAATGTACCATTCCTTGGAAACATATAGAAAGGGCCTTCTCCTAAATTCAAAACAGCTGGACAAAAACTTACTGCTATTTGCCCAAAAGGCAGGTTTCGAGTCTGAGCTCCATTAGGGACAACCTGAAAACTACAGCGAAAAAAGACAGAATGGCACAGACATTCTGTTCAACTTATAGCAGCATTCAACACTGTATGTCATGAAATGTTAAAACATAGATTAAATAATATTGAAAAGGACATATCCTTGACTGACTCTTACCCTACATAAAAGATGAGTCAAGCATCATCTCTATTCCAATTATTCTCCAAACCAGACACTATAGAAAGATGAGCTCCACAAAGATCAATCACCTCACCACTTTTGTTCAACGTTTACATTAATTAATTTCTGGAACTCATAAAATCTTTCACACTCACATGTTACAACTATGATGACAAGCCCCACATAATTCTCAGACAGAACAACAAAACGACCTTTAGCTCAAAATTAGATGTCTACCTCAAAACCACCAACCAATGGATAAAAGGTACAACAAATTCAATGCCTCAAAAGAGAACTCAAAGGTCTAGGAAAATGCTAATCACTCATATCATGTCTAGACTATGCCAATGTACTATACTATGGATTTCTGATGTCTGCCATAGAATAACTTCAAACTATTTAAAATTAAGCAGCAAGACAACTTCTACATTTAGATTCAAGACCACATCTCACCGGCTCTAAAGATTATGCACTGGCTGCCAGTTGGCTGAAGAACTTTGTTCAACTACTGTGAATAACACACAAGGTGATAAATAAAAAACGTCTAATATTATTACAGATGAAACAAGTAATACTCCAGACTACAGACTAACCCCAGAGCCTATTGTTCTGCCAAATAAGAAAACTACAGGAGAAACATCCTTTACTTACAAACTGTCAAAATATGGCAGTTACTCCCAGCAAAGATGTGGAGACTATAAATCGCCTGGAGTTTAGAAGGATGTTGAAATTGAGCTTATTCCCCATTTGAACCTCAGCCAATGAATTAGGATCTCAAATGATTGACTGATTTAATTTAACACAGAGAAACTAGAAGTATTATATACTTCTGATTATAACTAAAGAATTATAGTGCCTCAAAAACAATGCATTAACAACATCAACAAAGAAGGAATGCCAGGTTACATATGGAAATGTGGATGAGGTTCTGCTTCTATTGCACACATCTACTGAGACACAAAAAGCACAAATGAAATTTTGACATCTTTAAGTACTTACATAATCTGAGAGACACAACCCTATAATTACAAATCAAAAACACCCAAAAAACATATTCTTGTACTGTACTCCTTGGCATGACACAGCATGCGAGCAATTACCAAACTGCACGACTGGCATGGCAGACTTATTTCATACCCCTACAAACTAAATCCAAGTCAGTCCTTGTCACCTTCTGTCCTACACTTCTTGACCTTTCACATTTAACCCTACTGAGCTTTGCCAGCCAGACCTAATCATCCAGCTTGTATAAGCATGACCAAAGATATGTATAACTTTATTTTCTAATAACACTGCTGCCAAGCAATAGCAAAGCATACTAGGACAATCAAATAATAATACACATTTCCTTTAATCACAGAGACACAATTAGAAATGCAAATGTATACCTAGCTAAAGTATATGCATAAATAACAACAATTTATTTATTCCAGCAGTTCTGTATAGCACCAACAAAAACCCAGGGTGACAGAGCACATTACAACAAAAACAATTAAGATCTAAGGACCTGATTTAGAGTTTGGCTGATATCCAACACAGCTTATTAAATGCCACATAGGATATAATGCCATTGTAGTGAGGTGGACAGGATATCCATCACATCTGTGACTGAATAACCCGTCCTTGAAATTTTAAATCAGGCCCTGACTTTCTTCTAGACAAGAAATTGAATGCAGCTTAATGGTTTACACACAAAAAGAAAGTGGCATAATACACACCTAACTTCAACACTTACAACTAACATTACATTCTAACTCTGACCTTCATTGAGTAGCAGGCTACCCATCCATAAAGCACTTCAATACCTCGTCAGGTGTAGTAAGCACAGTATAAATCTACAATACAATAAATAGGTGTAAATGAGCTATTTGCTGCCTCGTTTAATCTGACCTTCCTCACTTTGCCCCAGAGCTGCAATAGTCCATGTTCCACTCTGTAGGGAAGTACCATCTTTCTTGGCATGTTACCCCCAAATCTTGCCTGTTTGTCAGTGTGTTTTGCCTGTCTCACTCGGATCTTGCTAGCTAGGACCCCAGTGCTCATAGTTTGTGGCCTATATGTGTTGACAGTATGCTTGACTGTGTCACTGGAGTTCTGCTAACCAGAACTCCAGTGCTTATGCTCTCTCTACTTACTAAATTTGTCACTATAGTTTAGTGACTCCATATTCCAATTCTGATTGGCACACTGAACCCCCCTTATAAGTCCCGAGTATATGGTACCTAGTTACCCAGGCATTGGGGTTCCAGGAGATCCTTATTGGCTGCAGCATTTCTTTTGCCACCCATAAGGACCTCATACAAACCTTTCTTCAGGACTACCACTGCAGCTTGAGTGAAATAGTGCACACACTATTTCACAGCAATTTTTCACTGCACTAAGTAACTTATAAGTCACCTATATGTTTAACCTTCATTTACTGAAGGCTAGGTGAAAAGTTACTGTGTGTGAGGGTACACTTGCATTATAAATGTGCCCCCACGTCGTCCAGGACCAATTCCCCCGACTTTGTGAGTGGGGGATACCATTATAAGTGTGCACTACATATATGTCAATACATATATGTAGCTTCACAATGGTAAATCCGAATAGGGCCATGTGAGCTGTCTAAGATCATGGAATTAACCCCCCAATCCAAACCTGGTATTGGGGGGCCAATCCCATACACCCTACGGGCTTCACCATGGACCCCCAGTACTGCCAAACCGGCTCTCTGATGTTTCCATTTCAGCCCCAGCTGCTGCTACCTTACAGATAGGTTTCTGACCTCCTGGGGATAGAGCAGCACAATCCCAGTAAGGAAGAACAATGCATTTCCTTCAAGAGAGGGGTGTTACACCCTCTCCCATTGGAAATAGGTGTTACAAGCATGGGAGCCCCCCAGAGCCTCTCGAAATGCTTTGAGGGCACAAACGGTGCCCTCCTTGCATAATCCACCCCAGAGGTGGTGCCCAGAGCTCCTCCAGTTTCCCTGGCGTTAGCCATCTTGGATTCCAAGGTGTGGCGACCCTCTGGAGACCTCTGAGTGGTCAGTGCCAGCAGGTGACGTCAGAGACCCTTCCTCATAGGTGCACACCTGGGTAGGTAGCCAAACCCCCTCTCAGGGCTATTTAGGGTCTCACCTCTGGGTATTTTCCTCAGATTCGGTTTGCAAGAGTCCTCCAGGACTCCTGTGCATCCTCTGCTTTAGCTTCTGACCGTCGGATCAACCGTAGACTGCTCCAGGAACTGCTGTAATTACAACAAAGTATCTAGAACAACTCCTGTGACCTGCAACTTCAGCTCCAGTCAGCATTTGCAACAGTTTCTAAGGTGTGCCCCCTCTGAGGACTGCCTGCATTCACCGTGCACCAGAAGAGCCAAAGGAATCTCCCGTGGAGTGAAGGAGTCAATTCATGCTTCAGAAGGTACCCTTCTGCGACGACAACCGGTACTCTGGGACTCCTCCTGTGTCAACGAGCATTATCCCTGGAATACAGGTGGTGGACCGAAGTCACCCAGACTGTCCAAAGGTCCAGCTGTCCAAATTTGGTGGAGGTAAGAGCCTGCCTCCCCGTGTAGCGACAGTATCCTTGTGCACCATGTCTTCTGCAGCTCCTTGGGCTTCTGTGCACTTCTTCCAAAGGTTCTTCATGCACAGCATAGCCCAGGTCCCCAGCACTTCTTCCTGCGACGCACAGCTCTCTGAGTTATTCTTCGGCAGCGTGGGATCCTCCTGTATAGTGCTGCGACGACCGCACTTTGCAACTCCTTTGTCTCTGTGTTCTGAGACTCCTCTGGGCGCTGCCTGGTCTTCTGAGGGCTCTCTGAAGTGCTGAGAGTCCACTCTGTCTCCTCAGTCCGAGTTGTGAGCCCCAGGTCCCTCCTGGGTCCGGGCAGCTCCTCTTTGACGCAAACCGCGTACTTGCGTGAACCAGGGCTTGTTAGCGGAATCCAGCAACGCAAACTGTCTGCATCCAACAACTCGACGTGGGACATTTGTTGCACCAAGCAGGAACCCGCAGCTATCTTCTTTGGTGCATTTCTGTACTTTTTTTCCAAATGGAGAATCCACTTTTGCACATTCTTCCAGGTGGGAAGGGGCTCCTGTTCTTCCTGGACTCTTATTTGACTTCTGGACTTGGTCTCCTCTCTCCACAGGTCTTTAGGTCCAGGACTCCATTATTGGTTGCTTGCAGTCTTGCTTGGTTCTCGCATAATTCTTCATCACGACTTGTAGTGTGTTCTGAGGAAACTTGCTGTACTTTACTCTTGCTTTCCTGGGCTCTGAGGTGGGGTACTTTAGTTACCTTTGGTGTCTTCTTACACTCCTAGCGCCCCTCTACACACTACACTTGCCTAGGGGGGAATTCTACATTCGCATTCCACGATTTTAGTACATGGTTTGTGTTGCCCCTAGGCCTATTGCAATCTATTGTATTTTCTACTGTTTGCACTATTCTATGACTGTTTGCTTACCTGATTTTGGTTACTAGTGGATATATTGTGTATAATACTTACCTCCAGAAGGAGTATTGCCTCTAAGATATTTTTCACCTTGTGTCACTAAAATAAAGTACCTTAATTTTTGGTAGCACTGAATATTGTCTTTTATTGTGTATAGGTACTGTGTGACTATAGTGGTATTGCAAGAGCTGTGCATGACTCCTAGTTCAGCCTTGGCTGCTCTGCTACAGCTACCCCTAGACAGTCTAAGCTGCTAGACACTGCCTACATTTCACTAATAAGGGATAACTGGACCTGGTATAAGGTGTAAGTACCTTAGGCAAACAGTACAGGCCAGCCTCCTACAAAGTGTACATTACTTGCAAAAAAAATAAAATGCTTAAACATTATGATTTGGTATGTGTTAGTAAACAATGGTGCTTGTTGTTTGTAGTGCTCTGCACCTCAACACAAATGAGGTCCAGAAAGTTCTGACCCTATAAGGCAGTGTTGCAAGTTCATCTTTTCTTGTTTTATCCCACTCCCTTCTCCCTGGAGGATGTAGGCGGATTCAGGCTTATTTTACCCAATTTCATTCCCTACCTCAAGCAGGATTGGAAGTCCAGCATCCTCTACGCAGTTGAAACCAGGGAAGTGAGTGACACTTTACCAGCTCATGAAGATACACTGCTAGTAAGTGGTGCAGTTATTGCTATTTGTCTTCCCATGTGTTCATATTCATGCAGTGCAGTCATATTGGCCAAAAGAGGGGTTGCCTTAACTGCTGGCCATTCGCAAATGCCAAGAGGTCCACACACTACAAATACAAGGTACGACAAGAGACAAGCTGATGACACTATTGAATGTGTATGGCCTCCACAAATATACTCCTCTCTTCTTTGAGAAAAACACATATGAACACCCAGAGATAACACCAAGTTCCATTATTTAGAGCAGAGACTTAAGTATGTTCCTCAGTCCAGGCTCAGCATACATCAAGTTCCTCATAGAAAATGTTGCAACAATAAATGCAACACACCACACAAGAGACTACACACATTGCTTTATGCCTGTGGCACTTCAACACAACCAGATTACTGATTATCAACCAGAGATTTTAGCACATGGACTTCAGAAGTCACACACAAGGACCGTACACTATTGGATCTCCCATCAAACCCACTTCAATGTTCCTGGATAGATATACCCAATGCAAATTAAAGCAGCTCCCCAAAGAAGCACTCCTAGATACAGTACTTTGCCAAGCCATATGCAATGTCATAAACTCTTAATGCAGACTCTGGACCATCCTCTGGAATAGTGTAAGAAGTTTTTAAAGCGCATAAGGAGGGGACTACATAGCAAAAAAGGCAAGCATTCTGAAAACTATCAGAACATGGTTTGCAAACTGGGAGAGGGACCTGCAGGAATTCGAAACATAGGAAAACACATCTAGAGATAGAGACATACACAAACAAATCTCAGAGCTATTTGCAATAGTTGCTGAGGGAGCAGCTAGAGACAAAATACCTGGATGAATACTCCATGGTGCACTGATAAGGGGGCCGCGAGAGATCCTAGAAGTCATTGGAGGGTATGACTGGTGGCCCAGAGTAGATGTAGATAATACCAAAATTCATACATTGTATCGTGAAAAATTATATAGCATGGACAAAATTATGGAGATGATTTTCAGCTTCTATTCTACCTTATTTACAACAAAGACCCTACATCGAGAGACATAACACTTGGCGGGCGTGATAGCTGATGACACTGATCACAACAGAGAGCACTATTAGTACTTCCCCTTCTTTTTAATCAACATAGCAAATTCAATTTTAGCAAAAATACTCTGTTTACTACATCTCATGCCAAGTCTGGTCAATCAGGGTTTATCCACGGGCAGTCAATGAGATTTTGTGTTGGAAGCATACTTCTTACAAGAACGAATATTGAACACCACCCCATCCTTACTGAGAGCGGAAGTGGGAGCCGGAGAGGCAGGAGCAGTGCCTCGCATTTCACAGCTCATCTTTCCACCTACCCGCCTACCTTCCTGGATAAAAACAGCCGCCTGAGAAATACCCTCCTGCAGAGCCCCATGTCTCCCCATTCGCCCACCCGCCTCGCTTGACAATCAGCCTTACCCGATAGACTGTGGGCTGTGAGACTGAGGTGGACATCGAAGGGATAAGTAGAAACTTTAGCAGTGATGTTGCGTGGGGCTTGGGTCTTTCAACCTCTTTTAACCTGCGAGGCACAGCGGGGCAGTACAGCAGGCGTGGCACTTAAGTCTTTGGCAGCGTCCTGGGGATCTCTGCCCATGAGGTGGGCCCAGCTTGTGCGACAGCCGTAGTCGGCTGCTGGGAGCACGCCCTAGGGTTTTCACAGAAGTGGCCCAGCAAGGACTGGGTGCGGTTTGTGTAACTCTCGGTGAGACCCGCTCGCTGCTGCATTTTTTTACCCTGGCCTGTCTTCGATTATCATTGGATTATCCTTAGATCATCCTGGATCACCTACACTTGGGCTATATTTACTGAGTACAGCATAGTTGCTTGCTTACTTGTGCTTCAGAGAGTCTTCGCCTGGCATTTGAATTTCTGAGGAGTATCCTGCATATCATCCTGTGTAGCATCTAATATAATGATTAGCAGTGCCTTTAGGCATACATAGGAACGAATAGGGTCTACAGGAGTTTGTAGGAGCTCACAGGAGCCCAGCCGACTCCTGTACCCTGACCGCAAACAGGGCAAACCAGTTAAACATGCACTTTGGTAAGACAAAGGGCCCCCCCCAACCCTCCACCAGAAAAAGAAACTAGCCCGGGCTAGGGGAGTTGACCTACCTGAAGGACATGCCAACATCATTGCTTTAAGGACGCTCTTGCAGGATTTTATTTAGCCACCAAGCATCAGTCTAAAATTTACACCAAATTATTTTTCTTAAGGATCCAGAATTGGCCATTTATGCAACAAACTCAAGCGTTTCAGGTTTGCCATCTCCATTCGAACCCACCATTATTAATCAAGTAGCCACCTTTGGATTAGTCCAAAATACATCATATAATCTTAAAGTCAACAGCTCCATATGGAGCGCATGCGCATGTCCAGTCCCAGGCCCAGGGACATTAGTTTCCTCAGCTTCTGATAACATGCAGCTTAGTATGCTCCGGGATGACGAGTACGTCCCACAGGTGTTACAGCTAACTCTGCGAAGGTCAGAACTCGCTCTTCTGTATGTTCTCCAAGACATTTTCCTCTGCGATTAAATAGCCATTACGGATGTAATCCTCCATTTTCAACTGCTTCATTCACTGCGGCACAAGTTCATTCAAATGCTTCTGCGACAGTGGATCTATGTGAAGAAAGAGTTGGCAATTCTACGGATAAGTCTGTCGTACCAATAGAATCCACTCACTTTTCACCTCCATTTCTGGCTCCTACACATTCGATGCAGTTCACTTAGCCAACAAGCTCACATCTGGCTCATCTTTTGTCGCCAGAACCGAACGCTACCCATCAGGAGCCAGATAAAGCAGGGCCCATTCTTGTTTAAGTCAAACAGGCCTAGAGCCCGGTCAACTTTGGTTGAAGGTTTCTGCAATTCAGCCTTGCGACGGTGAGCTTCTTCCTGACAGTCTAACACCCCAGGACAAACCTGAGAGTAATGCACAGTAGGAAACTTCTTTGCTCACCTCTTTGGAATGGGAAGCAATGATAGCAATTTATGGCGTCAGGAGAGGTGGGCAGAACTATACTAGCTCCACAACGCTATCACCTGAAGTATTTTGTACAGGCTGCAGGGACTAGGCTGGTTTTGGTACACATTCTGATACTGTAGGAGGCTGGACTGGCTTGTAGTGAGTACCAAGGGGTACTTACACCTTGCACCAGGCCCAGGTATCCCTTATTAGTGTAGAGGGGTGTCTAGCAGCTTAGGCTGATAGAAAAGGTAGCTTAGCAGAGCAGCTTGGGCTGAACTAGGAGACGAGTGAAGCTCCTACAGTACCACTAGTGTCATATGCACAATATCATAAGAAAACACAATACACAGATATACTAAAAATAAAGGTACTTTATTTTTATGACAATATGCCAAAAGTATCTCAGTGAGTACCCTAAGTATGAGGATAGCAAATATACACAAGATATATGTACACAATACCAAAATATGCAGTAATAGCAATAGAAAACAGTGCAAACAATGTATAGTCACAATAGAATGCAATGGGGGCACATAGGGATAGGGGCAACACAAACCATATACTCTAGAAGTGGAATGCGAACCACGAATGGACCCCAAACCTATGTGACCTCGTAGAGGGTCACTGGGACTGTAAGAAAACAGTGAGGGTTAGAAAAATAGCCCACCCCAAGACCCTGAAAAGTGGGTCCAAAGTGCACCTAAGTTCCCCAAAGAGCACAGAAGTCGTGATAGGGGAATTCTGCAGGTAAGACCAACACCAGCAATGCAACAACGATGGATTTCCAGACGAGGGTACCTGTGGAACAAGGGGACCAAGTCCAAAAGTCACGATCAAGTCGGGAGTGGGCAGATGCCCAGGAAATGCCAGCTGTGGATGCAAAGAAGCTGCCACCGGATGGTAGAAGCTGAGGATTCTGCACGAACGACAAGGGCTAGAAACTTCCCCTTTGGAGGATGGATGTCCCACGTCGTGAAGAGTCGTGCAGAAGTGTTTTCCTGCAGAAAGACTGCAAACAAGCCTTGCTAGCTGCAAGGGTCGCGGTTAGGGTTTTTGGATGCTGCTGTGGCCCAGGAGGGACCAGGATGTCACCAATTGCGTGAGGGGACAGAGGGGGCATCCAGCAAGAGAAGGAGCCCACTCAGAAGCAAGCCTCACCCGCAGAAGTGCCGGAACAGGCACTACGAAGTGGAGTAAATCGGTGCTCACCCGAAGTTGCACAAGAGAGTCCCACGCCGCCGGAGGACAACTCAGGAGGTCGTGCAATGCAGGTTGGAGTGCCGGGGACCCAGGCTTGGCTGTGCACGAAGGAAATCCTCGGTGAGTGCACAGGAGCCGGAGTAGCTGCAAAACACGCGGTTCCCAGCAATGCAGTCTGGTGTGGGAAGGCAAGGACTTACCTCCACCAAACTTGGACTGAAGAGTCACTGGACTGTGGGAGTCACTTGGACAGAGTTGCTGAGTTCAAGGGACCTCGCTCGTCGTGCTGAGAGGAGACCCAGAGGACCGGTGAGGCAGTTCTTTGGTGCCTGCGGTTGCAGGGGGAAGATTCCGTCGACCCACGGGAGATTTCTTCGGAGCTTCTAGTGCAGAGAGGAGGCAGACTACCCCCACAGCATGCACCACCAGGAAAACAGTCGAGAAGGCGGCAGGATCAGCGTTACAGTGTCGCAGTAGTCGTCTTTGCTACTTTGTTGCAGTTTTGCAGGCTTCCAGCGCAGTCAGCAGTCGATTCCTTGGCAGAAGGTGAGGAGAGAGATGCAGAGGAACTCTGATGAGCTCTTGCATTCGTTATCTAAGGAATTCCCCAAAGCAGAGACCCTAAATAGCCAGAAAAGGAGGTTTGGCTACCTAGGAGAGAGGATAGGCTAGCAACACCTGAAGGAGCCTATCAGAAGGAGTCTCTAACGTCACCTTCTGGCCCTGGCCACTCAGAGCAGTCCAGTGTGCCAGCAGCACCTCTGTTTCCAAGATGGCAGAGGTCTGGAGCCCACTGGAGGAGCTCTGGACACCTCCCAGGGGAGGTGCAGGTCAGGGGAGTGGTCACTCCCCTTTCCTTTGTCCAGTTTCGCGCCAGAGCAGGGCTGGGGGATACCTGAACCGGTGTAGACTGCCTTATGCAGAGATGGGCACCATCTGTGCCCATCAAAGCATTTCCAGAGGCTGGGGGAGGCTACTCCTCCCCAGCCCTGACACCTTTTTCCAAAGGGAGAGGGTGTAACACCCTCTCTCTGAGGAGGTCCTTTGTTCTGCCCTCCTGGGCCAAGCCTGGCTGGACCCCAGTAGGGCAGAAACCTGTCTGAGGGGTTGGCAGCAGCAGCAGCTGCAGTGAAACCCCAGGAAAGGTAGTTTGGCAGTACCCGGGTCTGTGCTAGAGACCCGTGGGATCATGGGATTGTCTCACCAATGCCAGGATGGCATTGGGGGGCAATTCCATGATCTTAGACATGTTACATGGCCATATTCGGGGTTACCATTGTGAAGCTATACATAGGTAGTGACCTATGTATAGTGCACACGTGTAAAGGTGTCCCCGCACTCACAAAGTCTGGGGAATTTGCCCTGAACAATGTGGGGGCACCTTGGCTAGTGCCAGGGTGCCCACACACTAAGTAACTTAGCACCCAACCTTTACCAGGTAAAGGTTAGACATATAGGTGACTTATAAGTTACTTAAGTACAGTGGTAAATGGCTGTGAAATAACGTGGACGTTATTTCACTCAGGCTGCAGTGGCAGGCCTGTGTAAGAATTGTCAGAGCTCCCTATGGGTGGCAAAAGAAATGCTGCAGCCCATAGGGATCTCCTGGAACCCCAATACCCTGGGTACTTCAGTACCATATACTAGGGAATTATAAGGGTGTTCCAGTATGCCAATGTGAATTGGTGAAATTGGTCACTAGCCTGTTAGTGACAATTTGTACAGAGAGAGCATAACCACTGAGGTTCTGGTTAGCAGAGCCTCAGTGAGACAGTTAGGCATCACACAGGGAACACATACATATAGGTCACAAACTTATGAGCACTGGGGTCCTGGCTAGCAGGGTCCCAGCGACACATAACAAATATACTGAAAACATAGGGTTTTCACTATGAGCACTGGGCCCTGGCTAGCAGGATCCCAGTGAGACAGTGAAAACACCCTGACATACACTCACAAACAGGCCAAAAGTGGGGGTAACAAGGCTAGAAAGAGGCTACTTTCTCACAGATACTATAACAGAGCCAAAAGTAGCAGCAGTCCTCACTACCGTGCAGAACACCCTCCAACTGAGCGTCAAAGCCGTCAACTCGCAGTCTGTAAAGATGGATACTCAAATTAAATTATTAAATAAACTGGCAGTTTTTACTTCGCGGATTGATTCGAAAATCGCTTATTTCAACAACTTGATAATCAGAGCCCAGAAATCAGCAGACACCTGGACACCAATATGCTCCTGTTCTATTCTGGATAAGTTAGCGACCCTTCCAAGAATACTATGTGGTGGTTTTGAGGACTTCAAAAGTGCTCTGACATAGTATGCTGAGGTCAATCCCAGGATTGCTAATGATGCCATGAGTTGTCAGCTCATGTTGTCTCGAGCTGAACACTCCTGCCCTTCACTTCTTCGCAGGAAGAGTGTCAGGAGTCTTCCAAACCTTACAAATAGGCGCCTACAAGAGAGCAACGGACAGTGGTGATTAATCAACAAGCAGGCCCTATCAAAGTGGTTTTACAATCCCATAACCGTCAGAGTAGCCCTCAGGGCAACCAGCCTTTACTTTCAGCTACTGATCTAGAGGGCAATCTTCCGGACACAAGAGATATTCCAGTTGCAAACAATACGCTGACTGAAGCCTTGAAGAAAAGCTGGCAAAATGGGCAGAAGCACAGGGTGAAGTTTGCCGGGAGGAAGACAATTTAGTCCTTTTTCAGCAGTTAAACGGACCGGACTAAACCTCCATCTGGTCCCACCCCAGGGAGACAGGGGGACCATTTGGAATGGCAGAGTAATAGCATCTTACCGGGCTCTTATCAGGCTCAAGCAAGCTTCCCTTACATAGAAACAAGGGATGCCAGTCCCCATGAGCAGGTTATAATGGCTCCCTAGGGAGAACCGCCCGATGCTGCAAGGCTTGTTAATCAGTCAAGCTCCGCCTCTTCGTTAAATCAGCTCTCCTGGCAGCCTGGTGCCCCCTCAACTGCCTCCCCCAAAGCTGGTGGCTGTGCACCACTTACTGCGCCACTTACTGTAACAGATTTTGCAAGAAAGACCCCTAGACCCGCCATATCAAAGAGCCGCCAGTAGGGGCCCGGAGATTAGTAACCAAGCGCCAGCATGTCAAGGGTCTATTTATTTTCAATAAATAATTGGCACAAAGGCACTTTTACCTCTGGACATCCCCGAGTTGCAAGCACCAGCACTTCGTTATGGAGTAAAAGTTCCAGAGTAAATTTAATGTACCTGAAATATAAGCCAAGGGACGCCTTTTACCTGCTTAATCGAGGGAACATACTTTGGGTGTTGAGTCAGATGCCTGAGAAGGCGAACTTAACTTCTGCTGACCTGGTGTCAGTGGAATATTTGCCTCCCTCTGCACCCCAGGAAAATGAAACAACTAAAATGACTGAAGTAGCTAACCGGGTTCTGGGAGTTGTAGGTTCTTTTAGAAAGTGGGGGAATTCAAGTTTCTCATGCAACCTAACCAGAATATCCTTATTTTATCACTGCCGGGCCAACCGGGAACTCAGTCTCTGGAGTTAATCTCTGGCAGCACTTTAAGGGGAGCACAAAGCAAGTTGTAATCTTCTTTAGCTCCGCAAGTTGGCCGATCGACTTTGCATCCCCTGAAGGCCCCCTCCTTTCGTGACGACAGGAGTTGGCTTCCAGAGAAGCAATTATGAAAAAGCAGGCCGACTGTTGACCGTTCAAAATACCAACCCAATCTTACCATATGTTCCTGGAACATTAATGGTCTGCTAGACAAGCTAGAGGACAAAACTTTACTGAATCTAACATAGTTTCAAATAATAATGCTGCAGGAGACCTGGACCGAAACAGCGCCGGCAATACCAGGATGTGTGAATTATTACAACCCATGACAAGAAGAGCCCATTGTGGGTGTCTGAGTGGAGGTCTTTTTGTTTACATTCTTCACTCTGCCATGAAGGGGAACCACCATATGCCCCCAGGTGCTCATAAAAATGTACAACCCGTTTTGCTTTCTACGACCCAGGGCTCCTCAAAAGTTAATCTGCGCCTTATGCATATCTACATTCCCCCGGAAAAGCGTGCAGATTGGAGGCTGTAGCACATCTGAAAAAAAGAGATAGAGATAGAGGGGCTGCAAAAAAGTAATCCACACACTTTGAGCTAGTCCTGTCTGGGGATTTCAATATGAATTTATTGGGAACGCAGTGCTCGGAAGAGGCCATTGTGGGCCAGAACATCTTTGGGCAGGTTCCCGATCAATTTACACACGCAATATTCAAGAGGGATAAAATAGGGAAATTGCCAATAAAAGACCTGGAAGCAATGGGCCTTCGAGCCGTCACTGGCCGTTTCAGCACAAATCAGCCTCTCTCTTTTACCTTTTACAACCAGAAGGCACAATCGCTAACTGACTTTACGATTCTTTCCTCTTTCCTTATTCCATCGAGTTTCAAAGTTCCAAATAGCGGCGAAAGAGATCATCTGCCACAAGAGCTGTTCCTTGCTTGCATAATTCACCACGATTCAACAGACATGTTACAGAGCTCCACATATACGAACAATGGTGAGAAGCTTAGATACCATTTGAGAACCGTGAGACAAAGCTAAGCGAATGTGGTCTACAACACTGGGCCATACTGCCTCCAGACTAGTAGTGCAAGCTGCCTGGGGTGAGTTCACAAAGTAATTTCTTGCCTCCTGCCCATACCAATCAAAAGGCCTAAGGCAGAGTAGTCTTAAAGAGCCACCATTAGACCAGCGAACAAAGACACTCAAACACAACTTAAATAGGGCTTTACGTGAACTTCAAAGGGAAGGTGAAAGAGATGCAGCATCTAGTCTAGCGACTGCACTCTTGTGTGCACTTAAGACTAAAATGCATGCACAATATTGGAAGCGTGTGAACAGCCTAAACACTGCAATACATCTGCATCCCACAATAAACATTTCTGAGTCCACCTGGCATCAACATCTTTTTTGCCATATTGGGCCTCCGAATCAGGAATCAACCGAGGGTCAGAGAGCGTCCAGCCTAGTACTCAAGGCAGTTCAACATCCTACACAAACCCACAGCAGTTTTCATATTTCACCAGAAGTAGTCAAGAGGTGAATCACTAAGAGGAGGCAGCCCCAGGTCACAATGGCATCCCGCCACACTTTTTAAAGATCTGAATTTTACGCAAAACATCTGTCAGCACTCTACAAAAGCAGGGGCTTAGCCAACGATCCATCAAATTACCGGCTAATAGCGCTTTTTGATGTTGAGTCCAGATTTTTTTGCGGGAAGCCTTCTGGAAGACCTAGAAGCCTGGGTTCCAGATAACAATCTAATTCAGTTTAATCAAACATGTTTCTTTAAAGGGGTAGGCACAACTGCTAACCTTATGGCAGTATCTTAGTTTTTCGATTAAAGTCGGCAGGCCAAAAACCCCTCTTTCTCGGCATGCCAACAACCCCTCTTTCTCTCATTCATAGATTACAAGGCTGCATTTGATGGTGTGGATAGAGGGATGCTAAGGGCTAAGCTTAAAAGGTGGGGCATGTCGACCCATTTGTTAAGAGTGATAATTTTTCTCCACACAAACACCTGGGTAAGAGTTAAACTGGGCAGCGGTGTACACCTCTCCAGAGAAATACCAACTTCGCAAGGCCTGCAGCAGGAGTGCGTACTAGATCTTCTTTTTAACCTCTTTTTGGCCGATTTACCACCAAGGTTTGACAAAGTCAGCTCCCACCCCTTATGACTGGGGAAAACGGCTATGGCTTGTTTGATGTACGCTATAGATCTCATCCTTGCACTAGAGTAGGGCTACAGAGGTTATTAAACACCACAGCTGCATATTCTGAAAGCAAAATCTCTTGTTATCAATCTGGGTAAATCTAAAACAATGTCCTTCAGAGAAACTACAGGATGCTGGCACCAGTGGCACCTGGGTGACAGCAAAATGGAGACTGTGCAGGAATACAAATATTTGGGTGGTCTTCTAAATTGTAAGTGTTCCTTTTAAACCTCATTTGGAGGGTCTCAGTCGGAAAACCATTTCTCTCACCTCTGCATTTAAATGTGTTAAAAATGCTATAGGCAATTTGACTTATCTTCCTCTGTTGAAAGTCATTCAAGATAAAGTATTCCCTACTATAACATATGGAAGTGAGGAAGAAACGGGGTGCAACCGGACAAAATGATTATCAAGCTCTTCTGTTCTGTCTACCAAACTACACACTGCTAGCCCAGGTTCGCCTCGAGTTCAGCCTGTTTAGACAGTCACTTGCAAGAAATGGGGCATTTATTAAACTGTGTCACAAACTTTAGGTAGAAAGTCAGGGTACACTAAGCTCCCTCCACTGGGTGGAAATCAATGAGCAGCCCAGCTCTCCTGCCCGGATTTCTTTGCAGTCCTCTCTGATGACATCGGGTCTAACAATTCAATAGGATCACCTCAGGTCGTATCAACAAGTCGTGCAGGCAACCAATGAAAGCGTTAAAAGGTATTCACAGCTAATGGACAAAGAGGCCCTAGCAAAGAGGAACCACGCTTGGCTTGTTTTGTCATCATACAAAAGACTCGCCCCACTGCCTTACCTGGGTATAGCGGTTAGGCCAGCAATGAAAACAGCCTCCTTGAAGTACCAGATGGGATGCCTAATGACACACGCCCATCTCCCACCGTGGAAACAAGCGGATATGTCGGGTGTTTGCCAGATTTGCGTGCTAGTCCCAGAAACATCGATCCTAACAATATGTTTCTGCAACGGCAATGCAGCAGACCGGAAAGCTCTCCTTCGGTCAGCCTGGCTTCAAAGAGGGCTGCGTAGATGCAGACCAGCAATTATGGCCAGGTTTAACGGGCCACTCAACTCAGTTGTAGACCAGTCAAATCTTTAGACAAACTTGGAGGCAGGCTCTCAGTGCTCAAGGATACAGAATAATGACGCCAATATAGGTTAGCTGTGCACTTTTAACATTGTTTTTATGGACACTTCCCTAATGATATTTATGATAATGTGTTCTTTGGTGTTACTAATCCTTTATGGGCCCTTGAAGAACAAGTGGGGGAAGATAGGCGGGAATGAGTTTCAATTGTGTGATTGTTATAAGGCCTTTCCACTTCCCTTGACCATTCACTTTAGGCCCAAAACCTGCTGTGAGGAAGATTGCGAAAGGGCTACAGGGCTGTTGAAGTATCATGTGCTGAGGATAACAAGACTGCTTGGAGCAGCATGAGTATAATAGAAGGGATTTTTGCTTAAAGAGTATTTCCTGCACTTTTGCACCTTCTTTATAGCCATTGAGATGTTTATTTGATTTTGGGACTTAAGCACTTTCGTTTTTTTCAGATTTTAACTGCTTTTAAGTTTTAAATCTGAATTTTATTGTTAATGGAATGGTTTTATGACTTAGCAGCACCTTAATCCTTGCAATCTTACACTGTAACTTACTAAGTGTGTACTAATTGCATGCATGTTATAAGGCCATTCCCGCTTCCCAGACCATAGCTTTAATTCTGTGTTTTATTGTTAATGGAATGGTTTTTATGAAAAGCAGAACCTTAACCGTTGCAATCTTACACTGTAAGTTTTGAGAATTTTATGTTTTAACTATTGGTTTTTAGTGTTTGTGTAACGGTTTTAATTAACTGTTCACTACTAAATAAACAAACTGAAACATGGGCAGTCAACCTCAAATGAGATGTGTGCTATATTTTTAATTCTACACCAGCTCAATGCAGAGATACAGGCAGTGGCTATTTTTCTACATGCCATCAAAGCCTTTGACTTAATTGATTGAACATACCTGTTCACTGTCCTTAATAGAAGAGGATTCGGTGTCCAGCACTTAAAATGGATTTGAATAGTGCACTCGAGCCCCACAACATACTAGAGTGAATAACAACATATCACTGGGGCCAAGGCAGGTATGCCTTCTGTCCGCTTTAATATTCGCACTGAGGATGGATATGTTTGCATGTGTCTTGAGGAACCCCCTTTCTCTCAGACGGCACTAAGCTTTATTGTTCACCTCATTCTCCTTACAATGTATGCAGATGACATTCTGTTATTCATCAAAGAGCACACTTGAAAACTAAAATGTGTCAGAATAAATCAATGTTAATAATTTAAAAACATCACAAGATGTGGTTGTACACCTTCAACCAATAAAACTAAAGTATGAGCTGTTGCGGTCTGTTTGCTTAATTCACCATTCTCATGTTTTCCAACAGAAAATTGCTTCAGTCGACATTTCAATTCTAGTCTCGAAAAGTCTAAGATCTTGTTTGGTTCTTTATAGCTCAACGTTTTGTCCAGGAGGATATATATACTTTTGATACAGTTAAACAAAGGTATTCTAAACATGGGGTCAAGTAAAAGGAAGTACTAGATGAGTGCTCTGATGAAGCTTCCTTCTGGTTTGGATCAGATTGCATGCCACCACTAAATTGGGCACCTTTTAATCAAAGCTTCAATATAAGTAATCACTAGTTAATGGAACAGCGAGTAATCTTCTTTAACAATTTAATAAATAATAATAATAATAATAATTCACTACTTTTTGTAATTGCTGGAAGTCTATATCCCAATACACCAGAGATATACAGTACAGTTGCAAGACATTTACTTTTCTAAATATTGTACATTTCCTTTATGGGTTGTGTCTCTAATTTAGTAGCCAATTTGCCTCCATTGTTTTGTTTAGTTGTTGGTTTTTAATTGTCCTTCTGTGAGCCCAGTTTCCCATATGATCCCACTGTATCTCCAGGGAGGAAAAGGTGTTTACTGTGGCAATATTGGTGCCTGGCGAGCTTTGTGTGAGCGTTTACCAGAAACCATGACATAGTATTTACTCAGATTCACGATTAGGTCTAGTTGTTTCATAAAACTCGCAAAGAATTTAAAAGTATCTAACTTCCAGCGGCAAAGAAGTCACTAATGTCAGAGCGGGGGACTTTGGGGTCCATCTATATCCACTCCCTTCAAAAGAGATATGTGGAGTAGTAGCTATATAGGAGACATGTCAGACACACTTCAAGTATGATCAGTATGGAAAGGCTTAGGAGCACCCCGTATAAAATACAGTCTTAGGTTTGCAGGAGAATTAGGGCTGTGTGAATCAAAGACAATTCCTACATTTACGTGGAGAGGAGCTATAATTGATCATATCTTGGTTTCAGACAGCCTACTGACCTCCCCACGTCTATTACACAACAAGACTAATCTACACAAACAACACAACTCACAATCTCACTCTCAACCACCATCTCCACTACCAACACATGCAGACCAAACAAAATGCCTTCTAAGCCCGCTGGACGAGAAACACAATATAGCAAAACAGTATTATGACCTTCATACATTTAGTACCAGCACTAAAGACACACCTGCTATAAGTTCAAGATATACTGCTCACTCCTCTACAAAACAGTCATACCACCACCAAAACACAATCTCTAATCTGTCTTTTAATAAATGCTTGTTTAGTCTCTGAAAAAACAAGCACCGCATTTACGACCTACTTAGTGACACACAACCTGACTTACTCTTCATAGCTGAAATGGTTGGGAGAAGACATGGCCCCAGTGTTGCATGAAGCTGTTCCTCCACGCTATCAAACCATCAGAAAAACTGTATAAGGCAAAAGAGGAGGTGGACTAGCTGTTATATACAAGCAAACAATAAATGTCTCCAAAACGGACACCATTTCCATACAAAGGTTGTGAGGCCCTCCTCACCAGATACAACCCTACACCAACTTCCTCCTCATTTACAAACCACCACCTAGCAATGCAACATCCTCAGATATGTTTCTAGACACATTCTCAAACCTTACAACACTATACTCCAAACCTATGCATTCTTGGGGACCTAAACATTTTGTTTGACAAACCCAATATGCCCCAACCAAAACCTATCGTCACTGACCTGGTTATACTGAACCTACATCAGATCATACACAATCCCACACACATCGCTGGACACATCCTAGATGTCATTTTTGCAAATCCAGAACTAGTTACCTTTCAAAGAATGACTCAAGTCACATGGTCAGACCAACATTTGGTAGCTTTCCAACATAAAACACCACAAATCAACACTCCCAAGACCATCTTAGATGCATCCACCTAACGACCTTGGAACAAACTCAATTTTCAATACTTAGAAACACAACTAACAGTCCACACAGATCTAGATACAATACATTCTGTTAAAAAACTATGACTGGCTACAGGAAGCTTTCAATATCCTAATACCACCAAGAACAACAAAACAGGACAAAAGAAAACAAGCACTTCTGTGAAATACAGAATTAAAAAAAGTAAACCAACAAATCAGAAAGCTGCAACGAACCTGGCCCAAAACGAGCAGCAACCAAGACAAACGTCACCTATGCAAATTTAACAGACTATGCAAACCAACAATTAAAAAAGCTAAAACAAAGGTACCATTCAGACAGAATTCCAAATGCTAAATCTGTAAATAAGGAATTTATAAAGTTCTCAACGAATTTTCTAAACCTAAATGCATGGAAGAAATCCATCCTATTATTTAACAATTCACAGACAAACTGGCAACCCATTACACAACCAAAGCAGACATACTGGACTCCTATATAAAACAAACAAAAATCACCAGCACCAACACATTTCCCCATATCCCCTCCAACAGTAGAGCAACCCAGCCTCTGCATTCCTTCAAACAAATATCACAAAGTGAATTTATGGATCTGGTCGAAGCTAGCAGGCCTTCTGACTGACCCTCTGACCCTTGCCCACCATACCTTTTCAAGAACATTCTTTTATCTACCTCTGCTGCCACACCAGTCAGAAGAATAATCAACCATTCTTTAACTACAGTAATCTTTCCAGAAGACCTAAAAAAAGGCATACATATGCCCAATTAAAAATAAAACTGGACCTGCATGACCCCAACAACTACAGACCAATTATAAATTGACCTATCCTGGACAAACTGACAGAAAGAACAGCATTCGCCCAAATGTCACAATTCATTGAAGATAACTCCATACTTGCAGACTACCAAACTAGATTCTGCCCAGGAAGAGGCACAGAATCTGCCATCATCGTCATTTGAGAGGACCTTAAAAACAGGTTAGACAGCAATAGAGTTGTTGCACTACTTCTCTTGGACTTCTCAGCTGCCTTGACACAGTTGACCATGACCCCCTAATAAAAGACTTTTGTTACCATTGTGTCGTCCCATCTCTAGGGGGCACTGGAAAGGGACTCTGTAGCCTGGGAATCACCTTGAACACTCATCTAGAGTCCCTTTCTGACTCCCGCTTGTTTCCCTTTTCGCTATGGTATGCTTTTGTAGAATTACATTTGCTTCTTGGGACTGTAAATCCCATAATGCACAGCCTGGTAGTCAGGAAAGCCTGGATTCTGCTATACATTGTTTTCTATGGGAGAAGTCCAGTTGCTCCTTTTTACTGTATTCTCTCCTCCAGGACTTGTGGGTGTCTGAAACTACACACACCTGAAGACCTCTCCTGTGCAGCCCAGTCGTGTGATTCCACCTGGGGTTTGCTGCAGCCTGGAACTGCTTATAAGCAGCCATTGCCCCAAGATCCTCGTCGTGCACTGGAGTTCGATTCCTTTGTGTTCCAGACCCTTTATCGGTTGGCGTTCCAGTCTTGTTCCGGTTCTGTTTCAGCTTGAACCTGCTTTCTGTTTCTCTGCCCTGTTACTGCTTGTTCCAACCAGAGTCTGCCCCCTGTCTCTTAGCCTTGTTCCTGTTTGTTTCTTCCAGACACGAACAACACAACTCACAATCTCACTCTCAACCACCATCTCCACTACCAACACATGCAGACCAAACAAAATGCCTTCTAAGCCAGCTGGGCGAGAAACACAATATAGAAAAACAGTATTACGACCTTCATACATTTAGTACCAGCACTAAAGACACACCTGCTATAAGTTCAAGATATACTGCTCACTCCTCTACAAAACAGTCACACCACCACCTGCTTCCTGTTTCTCAGACCTGTTCCTGCCTTGTTTCAGCCTGAACTTGCTCTCAGTTTCCCAGTCTTGTTTCCTGCTTGTTCCAACTCCCTGTATTCCAGTACTGTTCTTGCTTGTTCCTGCCAGAGCCTGCTCTGTTTCCTATTCCTGTTTCTGCTTATTCCAGCCAGAGCTTGTGCTCTGTTTTCCAGTCCTAATCCTGCCTTTGCTTTAGAATGAGCATGTTCCCAGTTCCTGCCTCAGCCTGCTAGTTTGTTCCTTCTGTTTCCGTTTCCTCTTGGGTATTTGTGTCTGGTAAGTGTACTATCAGTCTTCACCTGTGTATAAGTGTTTTCCTTTGTACTGGGGTTGGCTCCTGGTTTCCAGGAGGCAATTCCAGCCCCCATCATTTGTCTAGTGTTATATACATAGTCTTTAGTGCCTAACAGTGACAGTGTGCTATTGCTGTTTTTTCAGGAATTGCCACTGTGTTTCCAGCTGGACCCACAAGGGCTTGTCTTGTGTATGTAAATACAATCCTTGTTTGTGCTCTAAGGGTCCAGAGACAGAATCACTTCTGCTGCCTCCTTTCTATGGGACTTGCAGGGTGACTATCTGTAAGAGCAATCTGCACAGAGGCACTGACATTCCCTGTTGCCGTGTGAAGTTCTGAGCCCTACCCTGTGTACAACCTTAGTGGTAACACCAGTGTGTTTGCTCATTAGTAATCTATTTCCTGTTTGTTCACACTAAGGCTGTTCTGCTTTTACTTTCCTGTTTCCTGTGCCAGTCCATAGCTGTCCTTTCCCGTGTATGCCTTTAGCTGCTCTTCTACTGCAGTGCACTACCTCTTTGGGATATTCTGTGACCTCAAGGGGTGCTCCAACCAGAGTCCTGATCAGACCCACCTGAAACCGTGACAACTCTACGAAGCTGGCATAGAAGGGACTGCTGTCGACTGGATCACGTCCTACCTTCAAAACAGAACAAATGTCATCCATATTCCCCCTTTGTCATCTAAACCGTAGTTCACAACAGCAGGGGTACCTGAATTTCAGCTCACATGCTACAACTATGCAAATGACACACTAATAATCCTTAAAATGGAAAGCCCCAAAGACATTGGAAACTCAAAAGTCTTCAACTGCCTCAGAGCTGATGATCAGTGGATGACATGGAGCCATCTCAAGCTGAATGCTTCCAAAACGGAAATACTCACATGTGGTGATAGGAAAACTTATGACCCACTCTGTGCCTGGCATGATGAACTGGGGCCACCTCCTGAAGTATCTAAGGAAGTAAGAAACCTTGTAATTACTATGGTCTCCAAGTTAACAATGAATGTCCAAAGTGGACAAATTAGCAAGATCAAGCCTCATCACCATGAAAACTCTGTGATGCATCTTTCCCCACCTGGGATTTCCACACAAGGACAAGGTTACTGTATCTCTTGTACTGTCTAAACTGGATCACACCAATGGCCTCTACCATGGATCAATTCCATCTACTATAAAAAGACTACAACAGATTCAGAACACAGACTACTCCTACATGTGGGGCCACAAGCCTACATCTCCCCTGCCTTGAGAGCCCTACATTGATTTCCAGAAGATCCACCTTCAAGCAGCTTTGTATCACCCACAAAGCAATCAAACAGGGCCACTTTTCATCAGAAATAAAATGGCCAAATACATTCAACAAAGGAACCTCCGCTCAAGATTGGCACCTCGCCTCAAAATCCCACCATACAAGAAAAAGACAATAAGTTGTAGATCTTTCTCTGTTCAAATGGCCAAACTATGGACTTCTTTACCCTCAAATATTAGATCCACAGAATACTATCTTATCTTCAGAAGACTACTCAAGAGTTCGCTCTTTCCTACATAACTACCATACTCAAACAGCAATGTCTTACATATCCCTGTGTATGTAAACATTTATAATTTGATTATATGTATATATCTAGACGTGTATTTCTTTGAGCAATAATGCATTTATAAAAATAGTTTCGCTTAAAATATACACAAACTCTTAAGGCCTGCTTAAAAATGTATACATCACACACATACACACACACACACACACACACACATTATTTATTTATATATATATATATATATATATATATATATATATATATATATATATATATATATATATATATATATAAATAATCTGATGCATAACATGTTCATAGGCCATTGCATAGTTTCTACATTTGTTGTTTTGATTAGTTGCTTATGAGTCTATGCTTTATTTATTTATCAAAATAGGTAAATATCATCTTGAATTTTTATCTTCAAGCATTTGACTACTGAAATATTGAGGAAAAGATAAAAAAAATATTGTTATAAAAAGTACACAAATTATCTTCAAATACTGCAACTCTGGAAAGTCTGTGTTTATACCATGCAACTTTGAATTTCTATATATTAACTTCCATATACATGTATTCCCTTTCTATGTAATCATGTATGTTTATATTTATTAGTTTAGCCCTACTGTACAAGAGATACAAATACTTACTCCAATGCACAACTATGTCTCACCGTAAACGTCTCTCAATCTAGCTTCTATCTACACTCTGACTCATCCCAAACCTCATTCTACTACTAAGATCTTCAAAATAACCTTTTCTAGACTCTTCTCTCCTCTATCCCTCCTGGCTCACCCCAAACCTCAATTTACTATGATCTCCCAAACAACTCTACTACATTTTCCCTTATGTATCTCTCCTTTGTCTCATCCCAAACTTAACTACTAACTAACTTACTAAACTAATACTATATAGGTTTATTTCCCTATACAAATCCACCACTAATCTTTATGGGTTCCGGAGTAGCGTGCTACTCACGGAAAAGTGTTTTGACGCTTTGTCAGAGGTAGTAAGCAATATATAAATACACTTACCATACAATTACAACTCAAGGCTACAGAGTAATTTCAAATTGTTTGAGCAACCATAACATAATTGTGGCTCAGCTGAATAAAGCCCCTAACGTGAATGAGGTACCAATTATAGCTAGGAATATTGAATCTACCAGACCACACGGAACAAGAATCAAATGAGTGGGAGTCAACCATACCATGTTTCTGTCTGAACTGGTCTCCCATAAATTAACGGATATGTATGTTTGAGTGGATGATGGAGTAAAGGCCCTGGAGGTAATTAACTCCTTTAAATCCATTTGTGCTCAATGAAAGGCATGCTCACAAATATTAAAAGATGCAACAAATGTGAACTTAGAGGTTGGCTTGATCATGCCGGTACAGGAGCAGATGAAGGTCTTAAGGCAACCCTTAACTCAACTCCAAGATATAGGGCTCGGATTGCTTCATGCAGAAGTAGTTATAAACAGACAATTCTGTTGAGAGAAACAAAAATAAGGGAAGAAGCTTGGGAGAACCTGGTCAGGGTGAGTGACACAAGAGACAGCACTCTCTTGGGGTCAACTATCAATATGCCATATTTCAGGGAATCAACTGCATAGTCTATTGAAGCTTTGATACCAGAAGCTGACTAGGTAAACCAGTACTCCATATTTTTTAATGTGTTTAATATTTGTAAGTGGATCAAAATTATCATCTACCCACGTTTCTATGTCTTTTTTAAATCTACTGATTTGCTTAACGTGTCATTATTTGATACCCTAGCACCTATATTGACTGAGTTGATTCGGCACATAAGCAACCGTAAATTAAATGGGAAAGCATAATAAAGCTACATAACAGAGGGGGCTTCACAGTCCCCGATTTCAAACTCGATTATAGACTTGCACAGTCCCATTATTGGTATTATGCACCTCATATGGTAGAAGAGGTTGAAAATGCATCACCAGTTACATTGCGGAGTGCACTATTCAATGTTAAGACAAATATATTAACCCTGCAATCAACACAATTGTTTCATGGAGAACCTAAAGTAAACAAATTCAAGTTTCAGTAAAGTATTCCCCGCAGAGTCCAATTCAGGAAAATCCACCATGGCCATGACACTTGAACTCAATAACTACTATCAACTAAAGAAATTGAATATGCACACACAGGCCGATATAATCCCTGACAAACGCTTTAATACTTTTGATGCCTTTGCAGCAAAGGAACACCACATAATACTTTATTTTACTATATAATAAAAGTGACACTGGGTCCTGTGAACCATCTATTCCTAACAATACAAAACTGAAACCATTAGTATGTAAACTATATATTACAGATTTCAGAACCAATTAAACATTTCAGAGTTAAAGAAATGTGTGCAGCAGAAGGAGGGGACTCTCTTTGTGATGCACAATGTCAATAATGCTGTGCACAAATAAGGGAAATCTCATCAACTGATAGGCACAGAGCCCTAAACTATAGATTTTTGCATAGACTATATTCTTCTAAATGCTTGAGAGAAAGTAGACTGCGACCAGAAGCAAATGGCTACACTGCAGAACCGAGACTGCAGACCTTTTTTCTGGCATAGATACACCCACCTATAGCTACATATTGGAAGTCAGTCTTCAATGATCTTTTCGAGATGAAAGAACTGGAGACCTAACCATCTCCATTGCTTGCACTACTGGGCTACGTGGACAAGATTCCTAAACAAGTGCGACGATACACAGCACTGGCACTATTAATGGCTAAAAGACAAGCAGTTATGAACTGAGGTTCGGGGCCAGGTCGGTTTAGGGATTTTGTTCTTTTCTAACAACAATTTTGAATTATATGCTACACTGTTGCCGCCAGCTTCCAGATTAAAAAACATATGAGAACCAGTGCAAAGGTACCTTGGTAATAAAACTACACAGTGCTACAGTGGAATACATTTTATGAATGTTTACTCAGAGACAGCATAGTAATTGCTGTTACTATTGCCAGATGTTTTCAGACACCAAAAAGGTGCATGTTAATGTTGCTTTAAGTGGTTATCCTATGCGACAAACAGCCCACCTAACTGGATACATCTAATCTCGATGTAAGCATCAGCATGTAAAACAATTTTCTTATACCTACATTTTGTGATGTATGATGACACCTCCATGTTACATTGGAGCAAAACGTGTAACAACTAAGGTGCTGTTAACATGAATCAATGTTTTAGAGGTAATATGGACTTTGATGGACATGCTTAAAATGCCCCGATCGTCTGCACATTTAAAAAAAAAAAAATGGAAGTGTAAACATGCATTGCTGTAGTGCCACGGACTGCAGTGCTATAAGTAGCACATCCGCACCAATATGCATGCCTAAACGCAGGAAACAGGAGCACTGTACTCTAGTGTCTACCTATTACTCCTTCCCTAAGCCCACTTCTTTCACATTTTCTATGGTATTTCGCAAGAGGACAACTAGGAATGTGCTGCTCTTTAAAGTGCTTCACCGACACAATAAAAAAGGCTTGTTAAGAGTACTTTTACTTTCAGCAGCAGCGTATTAAGGTTCTATAAATCCTTTTGAACCTTCTGGACACAGCCACATTTGACACTCGTTCTCGGAACATTTGCAGTTGGTTTTGTCCCGCAGGAGCACATGTTAAAAAAAAATATATATAAAGCTATGGCAGAACCATCTGTGAAAGAGCAGTAAATCTATTGTTCAACTAAGTTTTGCTTGTAGACTTAGGAAGTTCTACCTTGATGATGCCCACCAGATAGAGATATACTGCCTTCCTTTCAGATTTGAAACACAAGATTAAGCAAATGCCCCATCAATAAACTCCAAAAGATTCTTACAGAATTTGGAGATCCATATTGTACAACAACATCAACTTCTCAATCTTTTTTTTTATATAAACTATTTTATTGATTTTAAAACAGTGAACACCCATACAAGCCATTTAAATGATATTGTTGGACCAACGTGATACAACAACAAACCCTGTCCCAGTGAGTTAGTACACATTGTCACACCCTACAGATCCAGTCAAAAGTTGTGCAGCAATTTACCTACAATATTAGCATGCTTGTACCCCAGCTCGCAAGATCAGTTCTTCCTGGAGTGCACGTTACATTGTGAACAAAAGAGGTGTCAGAAATTTCCATCTATGCATCAATACCGTCTTTACCAGAACGTGGTCAATCCATGCCCCACCCAAGTCCCCCATAATGCCCAAGAGAGTCACTTTAGCCATCAGGTAGATACAGTATCCCAATACCCTGGTCATGGTTCGCCCAATTTGGCTCCAATACTCTGTAACAATGGGACAGTCCCAAACTATGTGAAAAAGTAGGAATCTGGGCAGATGCATCGAAAACAGGTTGGGACAGACAATTTAAAAGTATGCCACGTGTGGGGAGGGGACAGATAGGTGGTGTGAAGATAGTTCTGCTGGATTAAGAGATGATAGCAGAATATTAGCCAGGTTTTAGGGGGCCATAGGAGCATCTTGCCAATCCAATGTCTCCTATATTCTTCGAAAGGCCAATAATCAGTCTGAGGGATTTATTACCAAGGTTCGATAGATCTGAGAGATACCCCCTCTACCCAGATGCCCCATCAGGAGCCTGGCCTTGATGGGGGGAAATTGAGGAGGCCACTATGTCCGTTTTGCACCTAGAACAAGCATGTCTGAGTTGGAGATATTTAACAAATTGGGTATGTGATAAGCGACAGTGGGTCTGCAGGTCCAGAAATGTGCCAAGGACACCCCTCTGGCACACATCTCTCAGTAAGATAATCCCAGTTGTGTTCCATTTATGGAAGCCCATGAGTTGGGCATGTTATGAAGGTACTGTCCCAGCCATAAAATAGTTTTCAATGTCAGTTTTTCAGTCCCATCCCAGTGACTGCAGTAACAGTCGTAAATTTTTGAGGACCTACCCTAATGATCTCTGGATGGGGATGGGAATCCTGTAGAGTATAGCCATAATCTTGTCTAGGTCAAAAAGGGTAAGCTCAGCCTGGTAGGCCAGGTCATTCCTCCATCCGCACAACCAATCATTGATCACAAGGGTTTGGGTGGCTCGATAATATAATTGTAGTTTGGCCATCCCCATTCCCTCATCGTAGGCTGACTGTGAATATTTGTTCATGGCTATGGGGGGCGGTTGCCTACCCATAAGAAAGAACTAATCATGGGTGCCAGGTCTTTGAACCAGCTATCAGCGATTGACAAGGGGAAATTCTGAAGGCGGACGTAAAGGAATCACAGGAGTATCATCATTTCAAAGAGGTCCACTATTCCAAGCCCACTGAGTGGGAGTTGTGGCCATCTGTGGAGGTCAGTTTTCATTTTATTTTAGCTACAAGTGGGGGAAGGTTCAGATTCCAGGTTAGGGCCGGTTCTAGAGCTATATGGACCCCCAAGTATCGGAAGCTAAGCCAGCTGATTGGGATGGAAGTTTGCCACGGTGTTAGCTCACTGTGTCCTCAGAGTGGGATCAGGAAGGATTTATTTGTGTTAAGTTTGAGGTCAGACACCTCTTCATTGAAAGCCAGAAGTCACAGGCAGTGGGGCCCAGAGATGAGGGAATTTGCAAGTAATAGGAGAACATTATCTACATTGAGAGCTATTCTCTCTTCTGATCCTTTCTGAAATCTCGAAACAGATAGATGTGGGCCACATCGCAGCAGACAAATTCGAGGGGCTCAAAAAGAAGTAGGGATAGCAGGTAGCTCTGTGGGGCCCATTGTTGAATGGAAAAGGTGTCAGAAAGCACCCTGTTCATTAACACACATGCTGAGGGCTTGGAGTACAGAAGTTGTGTATATTTACAGAAATGGGGCCCAAAGCCCATGATGGCTGTGGAGAAAGGACCAGTTCACTAAGGTGAATGCTTTCTTGAAGTCAAGCAACAGGACCGCACAGGTGTTCCAAATTTTATGTAGGTGGGCTAGGGCTATGTGAAGAAGTCAAATAAAATATGTCGAGTACTTTCACTGGGCATGAAGCCACACTGGTCTGTGTGGACTAGAGCAGTGAGAACACCCTGGAGTATATGAGCAAGAATTTTAGCATATTTTTGAATCTTGGTATTTCTGAGGGAAATGGGTTTATATGCCTCGGAGTAGATGGCAGGGGGGGTGGGTTTGAGAATTACAACTGTAGCAGTGTCTAGTTCTGGTGGAAAGGCTCCATTGTCAGTCACCTCAGAGAGCAGTGTAAGAAAGTGAAGAGAGAGACCATTTCTGAATGCACAGTAATATTCGAGAGGAAACCCCTCCGCGCTAGGTGTCTCCCATCTCTATGTTGCTTCTTTCTCCCTCTATTTCTTCGATGGCGATAGGGGATTCTCTGGCTGCCCTCATAGATGCTGACAGAGAAGGAAGGGGAATTTGCGCCAATAGAGGGCCACTCAACTCAGGCTTGAGAGGAGTAAAGTTGGCAATAGCATTGAGGAAACACAGCTGTGATTTTCTAAGAAGTTTGTTTAATTTGACCCAAGCAGTCATGGATCACAGTGACTATTCCTGGAGGCCATGTCTCTGGTGGCCAACCAGTAGAGCAGCTTCCTGGTTTTACCTCCATGTTTATCAACAATGCAGATCGATACCCACAAATATTGATATCCCTCGTCTAGGGCCAGCTGGTGCAGTGATAATCTTTCTAGACAATGTTAGTCGATGACTGAGGGCCTCAGTGTCATGTTCTAAGAGTCATCATTCCAAATCTTGGATTTTGGACTCAAGTTCCATGGTCAGGTGGAGTTTGTCCCCTTACTTGCGTTGGACGCAACTTTTCGGCACTACCCTAATGGCAGCTTTACTAGTGGCCCATAGCATTACAGGAAAGTGTACCGTGCCATAATTTGTGCCAAAGTAGGATAAAAGCTATGTTGGTAGTCACTACATTATTCGTCAGTGACGTACCTCATCTTGAGGCACCAAATTGGCTGCTGAGCCATGGTGGGTTTCCCACCTTGGGAGTCAGAGGAAAGTGATCCAATATAGTTCTGGGAGGATGGCTGTTGATCAGATTTGGAGAGGCTTCAGCTGCAGGTAAGAGGAGCAGGTCTATGTGAAAGTGAGTTTCATGTACTACAGAGGTGTGGGTATACTCCCTGCTCTGGGGATGCCAGAGTATCCAGCATCACAGAGGCCTTGGGAGTCCATCCAGCCTCTCAAGTGCTAGGCTCTTTGCGTGCAGGACTATGTAGGGGGTGCGGAAGAGGTTGTTCCTGGCTCAGGGGGCGTTAATGTCCCCCTCAATGATGATAGTGCCGGTCGGGAAGGCCAGCATGGAGGTCCTGATGGTCACTAGGGAAGAGGCCAGTAGTTGTGGGGGGTATATAGACACAGAGAAAATGGTGCCCTGAGGGTCGCTCGATCTCAACGTCACTATTAATGGAAAGTTTTATTAAGGATTATGGCGGTGCCGTGGGATCCTCTCGTGAAGCTGGTGTGAAATACTCTGTTCATTACTAAACCGGCAGAGGAAAGGGCAGTGAGACCCTAACAGATGCGCCTCTTTTAGCATGAGGACCAATGGGTTTGTGCACTTGGCATATTAGAGGACCACAGTCCTCTTGATGTGATCTAAGAGGCTGCTAACATTCCAAGAAAAAACTGTGAAGGTCCTGATATAAGAGTTGAGAGGGAGAGTGAAGGAACAGGTGTTCCTCTGCCAGTCTCTCAAAAGGTCAGGTCGCAGAAATGTGTGACCAAGACTACTGTATGAACTATTCTGAGGATTGAAGGTGAAACAAAAAAAAACAAATCAATGCAAACAGTGCAGAACCCCCTCCGCTCAACATCCCTCCACCCCATACTTCCACCCCTTGAACAATCTATCACCCAAAAACTGCCATGCAACTAATCCTCAAACGTTTGTTTTGGGTGCTGGAAGTGGGCATTCTACTCAGTAATATGTTTGCCAGTTCTGCCAGTAGGTGCAGGTTTGAGAAGACAATCAAATGTGTTAAGGGCATTGCTTATCGCCTCCGGGATAGGTGGTCCGCCACTTAGAATGTAGTTATGTGGACTCTCAAGCGTCGATATGGTCAGGGTCCTGGGCGACCGCCACCACGGGAGACACATGGTCCAATTTGGTCTAAGGATTTGGATTTTCAAATACTTGGGCATGATCTGTGTCGGAGGAGGCCAAGGAGGCACATCCCAGCCCAAAGTGTCTCCAGTATCTCTTGAAAAGCATTTTGGTTCCTCTTCTGTTGTCTGTTGAGAGGAAGATACATCTGCGAGTCTTGGGACTAAGCACGTTCCCTTTTTCTGCTGTCTATTCCCTGGCTGCCTCTGGAGAGTCAAAGAAATATGAGCAATCTTAAAAGAGCACTTTATGTTTTACAGAGAAAAGTAGCGTGTATCGAAGAGCCATGGAGCAGAGGTTTTGTTTAACCTTGTTACAGGATTTCCATTGGTTCTGTAAGGCTCAAGTATAGTCTAGAAAGAACATGATGCAGGAGGTTTGGAATTTCAGGTTCCAGCTTTACATACCTCTTGAAGGATCGTGCCTCTGTCTTAATGGTTCAGTATCTGAGCAATCAAGAGTTGTAGGGGGGCACCTGGGTGTGTTCATTGTGCAAGGGATTGATGTGCCAGATCAACAACAAACAAGAGGAGAGCAGGCCCGTGGAGTCCCAGAAAAATAGACATGTTTCGAAGAATTGTTCTGGGTCAGTGGATTCCGCATCCTCAGGAAAGTCCACCAGGCAAAGATTATTATGTCTGAACCTATACTAAGCATCTTAAGTATGTGTTTGAGGGAGGCCGCCGCTGGCAAGTATTTAGGAACACTGATTTTCAGGTTGGGGAAGTTTGTCTTCCAACAGAAAGATTGGTCCTCTGCCTCTGAGACTCCATTAGTCACACTTCACAGGTCTCGGCAGAGGAATGACACATCAATGTGCACTTCTCCAGTCTTGGTCTCCACTGCCTCCTGAGAGGTATTTATGGCCTGCAAGTCCACGGGGATGCGGAAGCGGGTCACCTGCTCCTCCACAGGAGTTGGAGCGTGGAACTGCAAATATATTGATTTTTAGTTAGGTGTGTGCAGCAGACCTCTTGTCTTTCTCCATTCCAAATATGTGGGGTTTTACCAACAGGAAGAACAGTGGAGACAGTGTGTCGTCAAGATCGGAGTCTAACGAAAGTCAAGTAAATCGATGCAGACTGAAGCAGGTAGATGGAGGTTCCACTAGACATTCTCAGGCAAGTTTCTGACCGCTTGCTCAACTGGTGACCCCCGCCAGCGGCAGCATGGGCAGTGTAAGTGACATGGGTCTGTAGTGTGGTTAGTTTTACGTATTCATTGCGCTTTAGCTTCAGGCTTTAGGCCTTTGTGCACTTTGCCCTGAATATATTTTATTCATTTGCTGACAGCTTAGAGCCTCTGTGTACTTTGCTCTACATGCTTTTTATTAGGCTTCGTATTGTTATTTTTCAAATAGCCAGTTCTACGGTGTTGTTTTTTATTCATATCACACTGTTTTGCCTACTTCAGCACTGGAGTTCTACATAACATATTTACTCTGTGCTTCAGTCAAGGATACAGTCTGGTACATTGCCGATAGACGTGGTAAGAGTTTAGACTTGGCATTCCTGCGTAGGGACATTTTGTGATCACGATGACATGTTAGTTATAAAATCACTTCCTTGTCCCAATACACGCAAGAGGGAGATTCCGACCAGGGAACCACAACTTGACGCTGACTGCCTCGTTGCAGATGCTGAACCAAGATCACAGGTCTTTGCTCAGGTATGAGGGCTGATGTCTCCACAGTGATTCTAATAGGGAGAGTAGAAACTGTTTGACAATATGATAGCTTTGTTTTTATGTTTTACTCTCCTGGTAACTATTACAATCCTACTGTGTTGTATCGTTCTGGTTATTGCGGCTCACGCCTTAATATCTAAAATACAGTTGTTTTATTAAAACATTATATAAAACTTATACTGTCTTTGTCATTTGTATATGAGATCATATTGGAAATAAGAGAGTTGGTTTGGATCTGAGTAACCACGACTTCCCTGAGAAGTTCCAAAGATGTCATGCGCTCGGCTGCCAAATCATTCCTTCCACATGGGAGAAATGAGGCACTGCTAGTTAGCCGGAGCAAAAACCGGATTTAGGGTGACAGACTTCTTTACACGTGGGTCAGACTCAGTCCCCCACACCGTTATAGATCCTGCTACCTAGAAATCCAGTAGTCTCATTTAGAATAATGAGAGCCCACGCGACATGGCGCCGCCAACGTTTGGTCTGGCTCTAATGATTAGGCCCGACTGACTCTCTTGGTCTCATATATATTTTGACTCCTCGGTTCCGTATACGGAGACGTCCGTGGGGCTGAGGGTTTCCGCCGCCACGGCATAGGTGCTTCCTGTTGCTTAGTGGTTGGTTGTTCAAGCTTGAACTTTGAAAGGAAAAACCCCGATATTGGTGTGCCTTCTCTGACCTGAAGCCGTTTTTTTATGAAATGGCGAATCCTAATGTAGTGAACATAGCAATTAATATGCGACATCCGCTCACGGGACATCTGTTGACACATGGACTGACAGTCCAGGGGGGTCCAGTCACTTTTGTGGTGGATGCCCATGCAGCCTATAGAACGGAACTTTTTTATTCTTGGGTCGGATTTCCAGCAGTAGATGGGGGAACAAATACTTTTCACGAATACACAGTTGCGAATGTCCCTGGACAATACAGGGCTTACGCTTATTTAGAAATACCTCTATCTTATCAAGAACACCATAATTGGCTTGATGGCGCCCTCCCACACTCAGTAGCACAAGTTAGGTTAGGTCCACTGAGTAATGATGGTCCTACCTGGCCTTTATTGGCTACATATACACCACATCCTGCGGTTGCTCAATTGGCAGTGATTGAAGTTCGTCATTTATATACAGAATTAACGGCTACATATAGACGATTAGTTCAGTTTGTCATGCAGACACTAAATACGAATGCAGCGCGTGCTGCTCCAGCGCACCCACAGGCTGTGGTTCCGGGTATTAATCCAGCCACTGTGCACTCGGTAATGGGTAAAGTACCGGCTAAACGAGAGGAGACTCAATTTTGGCTGGCGCAAAAAATTAATATGCTGGAAGCAGTATTTCCCCATACGGGACCTCAGGATAAACATAGAATTTTGACGATGTGTTTGCCGTACGGGATGGTTCCTCCGGTGGACCTTTGTAATACCTGGGGCACGGTATTTGCCGCGCTCTACACTACGGCACATGGTACACCGACATTAGCTAATTTACCGGACGTGCTTAAACAGATTCAGGATGAATATGGGGCTGCCCCTGCCTTAGATTTGGGCATGCAGTTGCTGGGCAATTTTGCCACAGTTTCTTCTATTATTTTGAGTAATCTCAAAGGAGAGGCAGTAGCACTAGCAGTGCGAATGCGTCTTCGGGATGTTCCGCTGCTTAATCAGGAGCGGGAGCTTCCGAGAATAATAGCGGAAACATATTCTAGTATTGGTCGTGATAGCCTAGGGGCTAGACCACAAAAACCCCAGTTACAGGGTAAAAATAATAAAGATAATGCTAAACAGCAACAACCTGAAGGTTCGAAAAAGCGCTGGGAAAAGAAACAGCAAACACCTAAGAAAGATGGTGGACAGTCTCCGCAACCGGAGACACCACAGAATAAGTATAATCTCAGGAATAGGGATACTTTGAAGACGCCTGATAGATATCAATACACTGATACACGCCAATCTCGTTCCTTTCAGGACTCCTCGGAAAAGAGAAGTGAGAGAGGTGGGCGGTCAGAGCGGAGGACGGAGTACGTGAAACCGAGACAGGATTCACAACGCTCAGCGGAGGTTTCTATTAAACAAGAAGAGAAACCGCTGCAACAAAAACAGCAATTTAAGAAGAAGAAAGTGGCAGCTGTCTCAGTCAGACATGCCGCTCAAGAAGAGAGTTCTCTTGACGAACAAGACATGGGCATTAGCACTGTTAGACAGCGCGGCAGAGGTCACAATAGTTCGCCGGAGTCTTCTAGAGCATCTGGAGGTGAAAGCAACTGATGATTTCATACAAGTCGAGACGGCGGATATGCGAGTCTCTGATCCTGATAGAGTTTATGAAGTGACTCTGCGATTGGAAGGGGACATTGACCGTATTATAAACGCCATTTTTTGGGACCATGTGGTAAAATCATATGATGTTCTGTTGGCCGAACAAGATTGGCCACCTGACTTTGTTCGCGACTGTCCAGTTGGGGAGGAGGTTATTAAACCTTCCTTCTCACCACTTGTTCCGAGAGAACTCGCGGAGTCCTATAGTAAATCATGGGCTCTAGCACAGGCTCCCGCCTTGTATAGAAATAACGTGGGGTGGGACAGACAATCACCTTATCATGTAATTCCAATAAAAGACGAACCTCAGCCACAACCGCAATATCCTATCAAATTTGAAGCTAGGGCATCGGTTAGAACAATTCTTACACAATTGGAGTATCAGGGTGTAATTGAGCCCTGTGTCTCGCCGATGAATAATCCCTTGTTTCCGGTTGCTAAACCGGACCATTCAAATAGGATAGTGGTGGATTACCGACATTTGAATAGTCATACACACACATATGCAATACAGAATTCACACAGCGCAGCGCTTATGAATAATATAGTGCGTAAAAAATACAAGACAACATTAGATATCTCGAATGGATTTTTCTGCCAGAATATAGCGCCCGAGAGTCGGGACTATACCTGTTTCAGTGCGTTTGGCTCTCAGAATTTTTGTTGTTGTTTGCCTCAGGGGTATAAGAATAGCCCAGGACTGTTTTCGGCTCGTGTAACTGAAATGCTGCATGAGTTCGACCCTGAAGCATTATCATATGTTGATGACATATATCTGACAGATGATGAGATTCTGCAACATCTAAGGCGTGTATCGCACATTGTTGTGGGGTTTGCTGATATTGGCTATAAGTTTAATTTTAAGAAATCAAAGATTGCCTTCCTCAGCGTCATTTTCCTGGGATATGAGTTGTCGAGTGAGGGCAAGAGCCTAGCGCCACATTTTTTGGAGAAATGTGCTTTATTGCAGCCTCCTAATACGGTTCGGAAGCTCCAGTCATTGTTGGGGTTTCTGAATTTTGGCAGAACTTACATTCCTGATTATGCAACGCGTATAAAACCCTTATACGAGTTGATTCGCCCGAATTTTTCGAGTAGATTTTGGACGATTGCACATACACACATACTGCGAGAATTACAGAGTGATCTCTTAGCAGTTAAACACTTACACACACGGGACAATAAGACACATTTAGTCATCAGGGTGATACCTGGGGCTGTTGGGTTTACTTATGTCACCTTTAATGAAGGGGAGACAGTCCCGATAGCATACAAGTCTCACTTGTATTCTGCTGCAGAGCAACATTTTGCACAAACTGAGAAAATTCTCACTGCAGTACAGATGGCTGTTATTAAAGAAAGACCGCTGGCCCAGGGTCAACGCATTGCTGTCGTTTCCCCGGTTCCGGCCTTAGAGGCTGTTACAAAAGCGAGTGTTCCTAATTCGAAAGCTTTACACCCGCGATGGATACAATGGGCTACGTCTTTGACAGCCACTGATGTAGATTATGTATTTGACCCTAAACTGCAGACTCAAGAATTTCTTCAATACGAAATAGAATACCCTGTTCCTGCTGGTACGCTGCCTATTGACCAATATGAAGTGGTCATGTATACTGATGGCTCTGCGCAACCAGCGGTTGGGACTAAACAACAGTATTCTGCTGCATGTGCGGTGGTGAGCGGCACTATGGAGGGGGAAGTGTTCTGCCCCGACATACTTATACTAAAACCTTGGGAGATTGCACGGCACAGCTGGCTGAGCTCAAAGCTCTATTGTTAGCGTTGGAGCACGCAGATCCGGCACTTTTAACATTGCTGGTCTGTGACTCCTACTACTGTGTGCAGTCTTTCAACGAATATTTACACTATTGGAAGATGAATGGGTTCAGAGATTCTAAAGGCAACACCATTAAACATAAAATGTTGTGGGGTAAGGTTGCGGATCTGAAGGAAACGCTTCCTAATGTCCATGTTGTACATACACTTGGACACCAGCGCGTTGGAATACACGTTGCTGGGAATACTTTGGCTGATGAAGCCGCGAAATCGGCAGTGGCTGTCGCCACTGTGGCCGCAGTGACTCGTTCGAGTTCCAAACCAGACACAGACATTTCGGCTGCCATACAGGCTACGGCTGATGGCACGCCCTTTCCTAAAGGATTTCCTTCGAAATATAGTTACTGCTTGAATGGTGCGCTAAATGCTACTGTTACAATTCCAGGCATTGGTGTACGTGAAATTCCCAATAAGATTGAGAGACCTCGATTGATTTCTGCAGCACATGAGGGGGTGGCTTCTGCACATGCTGGGGTGGCTGCCACGATTTCGCTTTTACAGGCTCGTTACTGGTGGCCTGGTCTCTATAAAGAGACGAAACAATATGTCCTTTGTTGTGACGTTTGTCAACAAATTAAAGCATCGTCGGCTAGACGCCCGCAGCAGACGCCCCTTCTGATTTCAAATAAACCATTACAGTGTGTGTACTTGGATCATTGTGGTCCGCTGATACCAGATTGTGCATACAAATATATATTGGTTGCTGTAGATTCGTGCTCCAGATTTGTATGGGTATGGCCACAACACTCGGCTGACGCTCGCACTGTTATTAAAGATTTGCGCATCTTTGTCGATATATTTGCAGTTGCGGCTTTTCATTCGGACCAGGGTACTGCTTTTGCCTCTAAGGCATTCAGGGACACAATGGCTTCGTTGGGGGTCCAACTCCAATTCTCATCTCCATTTCATCCCGAGGGAAATTCTGTTGTGGAGCGTTTAAATCGTGATTTAAAGCAGTCCTTAACGGACAGAGTTATAGGTACGGGTCGTGGTTGGCTAGCCCACCTATATGGAGTACAGAGAGCACTTAATAACTTGCCTAGAAGGTCACTGGGGGGTCGTACTTCATATGAGTGCCTGTTTGGAACACAAGTGTATTTTCCTGATCTAGATGGTCCTGGTGTGGAGGCGGCAGATACGCCCTTTGACATAAATGATTGTGTCACTGTTTTGCAGGATTTACAACAATTCCGTGAAGATAACTCTTCTGCCAGTGCTGCCTCCTCAGGAATTAAGGATGAGCCAGTAACACCTACTGGTTGGATACCCAGGATTGGGGATCTAGTGCGTGAAAAGGTCGCAGTTAAAAAAGAATTTGGTCCTTCTTATCGAGAACCTGTCCCTGTGTTAGGGGTAAGCGGCACGAGAACTGTGATTTTACCGCCGCTGCGAGGGGCCAAAGGAAATCGCTTTGATTCCATTGATAATGTCAAGTTACAACATGTGGCCGATTCTGCACAGCAGACCAAGAGGGACACCCAGTAGTTCCGGAATCCCTCTCACTACTGGGGAAGAAGTCCCGCTGCAGGTGATTTTCACCGACACTGTTTCCTCTCCGAGCTTGGGGAGGGTGGATGATGATCTTGCGATTGTTCCTCCGACGGCGATTAATATGGAATCTTGTGATCAAATTGCTGTACGTTCTACTGACGTTTCTGAACATGTGGTTTATAGCGTGCCACGGCGAGAGCCTACATCTGCTTCTTCGTTCACAGTTGCACCTTTTGCTAGAACTGCTTCTGGCTGCTTCAACGACGCTGATAATGATGGGTCCGGCTCCTCGTCCTCGATGTCTTCTGTCCACGGTCCACGACGGCTGCTGGGATGGCTTAAACGAACATATTTTGTTTTTCCTTGGAACTATTTTTGGCTGTTTTTGGCCGTGATGACTATTTTATTATGGTTGGGATTTGTGGTTACTTTTTTTCTGATAATACATGGTCATTTTCTTCCTGATCGATCTGACATTGAGCACGTGGAGACTGTGTTAAAACCGCATTTTTCGCCTCATATGGTTCGAAGAGACTTGTCCACAGTGAACATTTCTGCTATACCAGTTCCGGATGGAATTGTGTGGGATAAAGTAATGTTTGATATATATGGTCCCACTGAACTGATTCAAATACCGTATGTCCTCAAATTATCAATGAATGATATTGTTATACCTGGCTTTGTTTCTGATGATTGGGATGTGAAGACAGTAGATTCTATGCTAACGGATTTGCAATATTATACTGTCTATGACGATGAGGATGCTTACCAGTTTAGAGATAATCATGGTGACATGTTTTGTTACAACTATTATGGACACCACTTTATTCATAAAGCTAGTAGCCCTAAGCCCATGTTTAATTATGTGCAATGGGAACATTGCTCGACTCCTCCACAAGGGAGTTCAAAAACGTATTATGAAAAATGTGCATATTTTGCTGGGCATGATCCACGTAACGCTAGGTCCTACTATTTTAAAGTTACACCGTATTCTAATAAGCAAATGTTATTGACCGATACTAAATTACTGTATTCCAATTTGTTTGTATCTAAACTGTTGGTCGAGGGATATGAATACTGGTTTAAAACTGTTGACTTGAAAAGTGTTTGGGGTACGAAAAATTGGCAAATGCAAGGCAGGGACACGTTATTTAGAGCATGTATTATCCCTGTGCAGATGATTTTCCTCAATGACACAGTACAACAGACTAGCTGTTTGGGCTTAGCGACGATTAGGGAGTTGACTTTGCTTTGTATACCTGTCCCTTCTAAATTAAAAAATTGGCAGCACTATGTGAATGCTACTTTTAGTGACTTTACACATTGGGTCCAGAATGGTACGCTTAACACTTCATCGTTACATCCAGGCGGGTGGTTATTATGGCCTGTAGACACTAATATGTGTCAACAACGTTTTGTCACCTCTTCAGGGGGGTTCAGGACTAGTAGGGCAGACCCTCGTTACGTTTCACCAGAACATGCTGATATTATAACTACATACAGTGTGGGGAAGCTTTGTCAGCAATGGTTGAAGTCATCCACGCTGGATGCAGTTAAGTCACATCTCATGTTACTGTCTAATAATACTGATTTACAAGATTTTTTGTCAGGTCCCAAAGTACCACGGGAGAAAAGGTTCTTATACGAGGTTTATAATGAGATTTGGAAGCTTTCACAACAAGAGGCTGCAGCCCGGTTGAGGCAGATTCATCAAGAAAATCTGATGCAGACTTTGTCTGTTGTTGATAATGGCATGCATACCCTTTCTGAACGTGTTTACACGATTGACAGCATTGTTTCCTCTGCCATTGACATTATTAAATCGGACATGTCTTCTTTATATCATGGGCAGAGTCAGACGCGGTCCATCATGCAGCTGGGTTGGACTCTTCAGACCTTGAAGACGGGTCGCGTTCCATGGCAGCACGTTCGTGCCAGAGAGATCTTTATCTCTTTTAATTTGACTCGTCAACAACAACTGATGGCTAAAAAGGAAGCGACATATGTTATGTTAAATATTGAGAAATTAGAGAAACTGCCTTTCACGGTAGCTGAGATTCCGTCAGCTGAATGGTTGATCCATGAGGTTATTAATTTGCCTATCTCTACTTTGCAATTTACTTCGTGTTTGAAGCACATTCCGGTGGGTAGATATGAACTATTGGGAGACAGTTACATACACGAGGTGTGGGACCTTCCCTTTCAGTACAGATGTGTTAATGGTTTGAAGGAGGTTTTTCTTAGCGGCAGCGAATGCGAAGCTTCTGTCAGCCATTCAATGGTTTGTAAACAGCTGTCCTTGCACGGGCGTGTAACGCTTCGATTGCTAACTTAGCTTGTTATCTGAAGGGAGTTCCAGTCCCGGTTATTAAAAACACTTTCCAGGTGCTTTCTAACGGCAGTTACATTGTTCTTAACAGCGAACGCTGCTGTGGCATGCGTGCCGGAATAGTTTACATCGTCGTTGTCAACAAGGCCGTTACGTGCTGCGGGAATGTGTTGTTTCCCCCCACTCAATTTAGGCTACTTCCAAGGTTGATTTCGACAAGTTGAGTCGGCTAAAAGCTTTATTGTTTCAAAAGCATGTGGCCCTTACATCTGCTAGCGAGACCTACGCACTTCAGGTGGCAAGGTCATCGGCGGAGATACAGTCCCTTTTGAATACTAACTTTCCAAATCACTTCGGTGAACTTGTGGGACGTATATTTAATGCATCCAGCACTGCTGGTATTGCACATTTTTTCAAAGTCGTTGGTGTTCGTTTTGCTAATACCTTCTCTTCCATATTCGGTTTGATACCTTCGGCTATACATTCTATTTTCGGAAGCATTTTTGGGGGTTTCCCGATTACTTTGGCTTTATTGGCTGGAGTCTTGCTGTTGTTGCTATTTTTTCGCAATGGCTGTCCCGTCACGACGAGATCCTGTATTGCTGCTCCCATCAGCGCAGCTGTGTCGTGAACGCATGATGCAGCATTTTGGAGCGACACTCCTGGGACATTTGGAGTGCGACTGGTCTCTGTCATTCAGACCGGTTTTGGATTGTGTGCAACCCGTGTTTCGATGCCTTTGGTGCTCGTTTGAACATGCACTGGCTCTCTGTCTCTCATTGCAGCGCCCTCCAATGGTCGATACTGATCTGTTGATGTTCCCGATTAGGGCTCATTCCCAGAGTTGTGCACTACGGATGCGTTTGCTTCGTGAGGCAGTTTATGAGATTCCCTTCCTGGAGGAAGATGGTATTGTCTCTTTCATAGGCCCTGCACGGGGTGCCGCCCTGAATGGTTTTGGGGCCTTGGATCACACCTGCTCCATGGTACTTTGTGGCGTGGATCTTCCGATATTGACATATATCGAAGTGGAGGAACTCCTGCGTTCTATTGCTTCTATCTGACGATTGGATTTTTACGAAATTGACACTATATTGAATTTGGCTTTATGATCACATGTTACCTAAATTTATGACTTTGTTGTCTTCTCACCTTGTCGAAATAATTGTTTTAGGTATTGTTTATATTTAGGGCATTCTTTTATATTATTGGAACCACTTGCTACCGACAAGGGGAGGGTGTAGTGTGGTTAGTTTTACGTATTCATTGCGCTTTAGCTTCAGGCTTTAGGCCTTTGTGCACTTTGCCCTGAATATATTTTATTCATTTGCTGACAGCTTAGAGCCTCTGTGTACTTTGCTCTACATGCTTTTTATTAGGCTTCGTACTGTTATTTTTCAAATAGCCAGTTCTACGGTGTTGTTTTTTATTCATATCACACTGTTTTGCCTACTTCAGCACTGGAGTTCTCCATAACATATTTACTCTGTGCTTCAGTCAAGGATACAGTCTGGTACATTGCCGATAGACGTGGTAAGAGTTTAGACTTGGCATTCCTGCGTAGGGACATTTTGTGATCACGATGACATGTTAGTTATAAAATCACTTCCTTGTCCAAATACACGCAAGAGGGAGATTCCGACCAGGGAACCACAACTTGACGCTGACTGCCTCGTTGCAGATGCTGAACCAAGATCACAGGTCTTTGCTCAGGTATGAGGGCTGATGTCTCCACAGTGATTCTAATAGGCAAGCTAGAAGCTTAACATGCTGTGCTCTAGATAGAACAAGCAGAGGGAGAGTAGAAACTGTTTGACAATATGATAGCTTTGTTTTTATGTTTTACTCTCCTGGTAACTATTACAATCCTACTGTGTTGTATCGTTCTGGTTATTGCGGCTCACGCCTTAATATCTAAAATACAGTTGTTTTATTAAAACATTATATAAAACTTATACTGTCTTTGTCATTTGTATATGAGATCATATTGGAAATAAGAGAGTTGGTTTGGATCTGAGTAACCACGACTTCCCTGAGAAGTTCCAAAGATGTCATGCACTCGGCTGCCAAATCATTCCTTCCACATGGGAGAAATGAGGCACTGCTAGTTAGCCGGAGCAAAAACCGGATTTAGGGTGACAGAGTTCTTTACACGTGGGTCAGAATCAGTCCCCCACACCGTTATAGATCCTGCTACCTAGAAATCCAGTAGTCTCATTTAGAATAATGAGAGCCCACGCAACAGGTCAAGGCTAATCTGATGCCACAACGACAAAGAGGGGAGAGTGCCCTCCTCAAGTTCACACAGTACCTATGGGGCAGATGTATGTGGTGCAGTACGTCCTCTGGTGTATGTTGGGGGGGTGCTCCACAGGGGGCAAGTTAGGCCACGATTGGGTGAACTCACTCTGACCTGCTTGCCCACCTAATGTGGGGAGGGGACAGCACGAGCGGTTAGGGTGGATATGAGGTCTGGGCACAGCAGAAAGAGCAGAAGATGGGGCTATCGCCTCAATCGAGCGGCACAGCAGCACTCACTGATATGCCGTCAGCCTGATTTGGCGAGAGGGGCATAGGCCCTTTTGTGACAACTGGGTTAGTGTGGTCTCGTGGGTCGCCAAGCCAGCCTCTCAGGCAGGCCAGCCAGGAACCTCCAGGCCAGGTGTTTCAGCAACAGTAATCTCAGGAATAATCGCATACACTCAACGGCCTGCAGCCTCCTGCAATCAGCCACTGGGTTGTGGCATCAGGCAGGCGTTTCCGGACTCCCAGACCACCTGCTCACGGCAAATGGGGCAGCAATCCAGGGCCTGGGTCTTGAGACACAGGCCCGTCCAGGTGTCCTAGGCGTCGCAGAGGCACAGCTGTGGGCAGCCCGGAGAGGGATCAGATGCACTCAGGCCAACCAACCACAGCATCACAGTAGTGGGTAGAGCCCATTGCCTCCCACAGGAGGAGGTTTTGGGGTGGGGGATGGCTGAGGGGGAAGTTAGAGGAGGCCCTTGGAGAACCGAGATGAGGTCAAGCAGTGGCAGAACTGCCCTGATTGCGATGGATGATGGAGGAGGCCTGGAGCACTATCAAAGTTCATTTCCCATCTTGATCACTTTGGCTGATTTCCCACCTCACCAACTCCTCAATCTTAAAGCTTCTACAACAAATTGGCCAATAATTTTATCTATAAAGCAAAATGGTTCTGTCTAATAAATTAAAGGAAAATTACACAGTTTAAACAACCTCACAAACAGAGCTCACCGAAGACAAAACACAACCATTGTGTCATCCTTGGGAGAACTCTCTCTCTCATGGAATTCCATAAGCTAGTGAAAGCCCTTCCGTTCCCAAAAGAATCCTATATTCAACCTAAGCAGTGGCAGTAATTTCTACTTTAGCTATTATTATTATGTTCCTAATCATAGGCGCATTTCCTACAAATCTCAAAACATACATACAACTACCACTTAAGAAAAATAGCTTGGATTAAAAAAGCACAGCAACAACAGACCCATTTCCAATGTACCATTCTTTGGAAACCATATAGAAAGGGCCTCCTCCTAAATTTAAAACAGCTGGACAAAAACTCACTGCTATTGGACCAAAAAGCAGGTTTCCAGCCTCAGCTCCATTTGGGACAACCTGAAAACTACAGTGAAATAAAATGGAGTGGCACACACATTCTGTTGGACTTATAGCAACATTCAACACTGTATGTCATGAAATGTTACTAAATAGACTAATATTGGAAAGGACATATCCTTGACTGACTCTTACCCTACATAAAAGATGTGTCAAGCATCATCTCTATTTCAATTATTCTCCACACCAGACACTATAGAAAGATGCGTTCCACAAAGATCAATTATGTCACCACATGAAATGTTACTAAATAGACTAAATATTATTGGAAAGGACATATCCTTGACTGACTCTTACCCTACATAAAAGATGGTTTAAGCATCATCTCTATTCCAATTATTCTCCAAACCAGACGCTATAGAAAGATGAGTTCCACAAAGATCAATCACCACTTTTGGAACTCATAAAATCTTTCACACTCACATGTTACAACTATGTTGACAAGCCCCACATAATTCTCAGACCGAACAACAAAACAACCTTTAGCTCTCAAAATTAAATGTCTGCCAATGGATAAACGGTACAACAAATTCAATGCCTCAAAAGAGAACTCGAAGGTCCAGGCAAATACAACTCACTTATCTTATCACGTGTAGACTATGCCAATGTACTACACTACGGGTTTTTGATGTCTACCATAGAATAACTTCAAACTATTTAAAATTAAGCAGCAAGACAACTTCTACACTGAGATTCAAGACCACATCTCACCGGCTCTGAAGGTTATGCACTGGCTGCCAGTTGGCAGAAGAACTTTGTTTGACTACTGTGAATCATAAACAAGGTGATACATGTCTAATATTTTTACAGATGAAACTAAGAAATACTCCAGACTACAGACTAACCCCAGAGCCTATTGTTCTGCCAAATAAGAAACCTACAGGTGAAACATCCTTTACTTCAAACAGTCAAAATACAGAATTTACTCCCAGCAAAGATGTGGAGACTATAAATCGCCTGGAGTTTAGAAGGATGCTGAAATTGTCCTTTTTCTCCATTTGAACCTCAGCCAATGAATTAGGATCTCACTATCAACTGAAGGATTGATTTAAGACAGAGAAACTAGAAGGATCATATACTCCTGATTATAACTAAAGAACTATAGTGCCTCAAAACAATGCATTCACCACATCAACAAAGAAGGAATGTCAGGGTACATAAGGAAATGTGGATGAAGTTCTGCTTCTATTGCACACATCTACTGGGACACAAAAAGCACAAATGAAATTTTGACAATTTTAAGTACTTACATAATCTGAGAGATACAACCCTATAATTACAACAAAAAAAACCAAAAAAACATCTTCTTGTACTGTACTCCTTGGTATGACACAGCATGCGAGCAATCACCAAAATGCACGACTGGCATGACAGACTTATTTCATACCCCTACAAACTAAATCCAAGTCAGTCCTTGTCTCCTTCTGTCCTACACTTCTTGGCCTTTCACATTTAACCCTACTGAGCTTTGCCCGCTAGTCCTAATGATCCAGCTTGTATAAGCATGACCAAAGATATGTATAACCTTATTTTCTAATAACACTGCTGCCAAGCAATAGCAAAGCATAATAGGACAACAAAATAATATTACACATTTCCTTTAATCACAGAGACACAATTAGAAATGCAAATTGATACCTAGCTAAAGTATATGCATCAATAAAAACTATTTATTTATTTTAATAGTTCTGTATAGCACCGACAAAAACCCAGGGTGACAGAGCACATTACAACAAAAACAATTAACATCTAAGGACCTGATTTAGAGTTTGGCTGATATCGAACACTGCGTATTAAATGACACATAGGATATAATGCCCTTGTAGTGAGGTGGACAGGATATCCACCACATCTGTGACTGAATAACCAGTCCTTGAAATTCTAAATCAGGTCCTGGCTTTCTTCTAGACAAGAAATTGAATGCAGCTTAATGGTTTACCCACAAAAAGAAAGTGGCATAATACACACCTAACTTCAACACTTACAACTAACATTACATTCTAACTCTGACCTTCATTGAATAGCATGCTACCTATGCATAAAGCACTTCAATACCTCTTCAGGTGTAGTCAGCACAATATAAATCTACAATACAACAAATAGGTGTAAATGAGCTATTTGCTGCCTCGTTTAATCTGACCTTCCTCACTTTGCCCCGGAGCTGCAAGAGTCAATATTCCACTCTGTAGGAAAGTACCATCTTTCTTGGCATTTTACCCCCAATTCTTGTATGTTTGTCAGTGTGTTTTGCCTCTCACTGGGATCTTGATAGCCAGGACCCCAGTGCTCATAGTTTGTGGCCTATATGTGTTGTCAGTATGCTTGACTGTGTCACTGGAGTTCTGCTAACCAGAACTCCAGTGCTTATGCTCTCTCTACTTACTAAATTTGTCACTATAGTTTAGTGACTCCATATTCCAATTCTGATTGGCACACTGGACCCCCCCCTTATAAGTCCCTAGTATATGGTACCTAGGTTCCCAGACATTGGGGTTCCAGGAGATCCTTATTGGCTGCAGCATTTCTTTTGCCACCCATAAAGACCTCATACAAACCATTCTTCAGGACTACCACTGCAGCCTGAGTGAAATAGTGCACACACTATTTCACAGCCTTTCTTTACTGCACTAAATAACTTATAAGTCACCTATATGTCTAATTTCATTTACTGAAGGCTAGGTGCAAAGTTACTGTGTGTGAGGGCACCCTTGCACTAGCAAAGGTGCCCCCACGTCGTCCAGGACCAATTCCTCGGACTTCGTGAGTCGGGGATACTATTATAAGTGTGCACTACATATATGTCAATACATATATGTAGCTTCACAATGGTAACTCTGAATATGGCCATGTGAGCTGTCTAAAATCATGGAATTAACCCCCAATCTGAATCTGGTATTTGGGGGGCAATCCCATGCACTCTGGGATCTTCACCATGGACCCCCAGTACTGCCAAACCAGCTCTCTGAGGATTCCACTGCAGCCCCAGCTGCTGCCACCTCACAGACAGGTTTGTGCCCTCCTGGGAACTCAGCAGCTCAATCCCAGGAAGGCTGAACAATGTATTTCCTTTAAGAGAGGGGTGTAACACCCTCTCCCATTGGAAATAGTTGTTACAGGGATGGGAGGGGTATCCTCCCAGAGCCTCTGGAAATGATTTGAAGGGCACAAACGGTGCCATCCTTGCATAATCTAGTCTACAGTGGTTCAGGAATCCCCAGTCCCTGCTCCGGCGCAAAATTCGACAAAGGAAAGGGGAGTGATCACTCCCCTGTCCATCACCACCCCAGGGGTGGTGCCCAGAGCTCCTCCAGAGTATCCCTGGCGTTAGCCATCTTGGATTCCAAGGTGTGGGGACCATCTGGAGACCTCTGAGTGGCCAGTGCCAGCAGGTGAGATCAGAGGCCCCTCCTGATAGGTGTACACCTGGGTAGGGAGCCAATCCCCCTCTCAGGGCTATTTAGGGTCTCACCTCTGGGTGTTTCCTCAGATTCAGTTTGCAAGATTCCTCCAAGACTCCTCTGCTTCAGCTTCTGACCGTCTGATCAACCGCAGACTGCTCCAGGAACCACAACAAGGTATCTAGGGCGACTCCTGTGACCTGAAACTTCAGCTCCAGACAGAATTTGCAACAGTTTCCAAGGTGTGCACGCTCTGAGGACTGCCTGTCTTCACCGTGCATCAGAAGAACCAAAGGAATCTCCTGTGGAGTGACAGAGTCACTTCTCTGCTTCAGCAGGCACCCTTCTGCAACGACAACCGATACCCTGGGACTCCTCCCCTGTCGACGAGCGTGATCCCTAGAACCCAGGTTGTGGACTGAAGTGACCCAGACTGTCTAAAGGTCCAGCTGTCCAAATTTGGTTGAGGTAAGAGCTTGCCTCCCCATGCAGTGACAGTATACCTGTGTACCACGTCTTCTGCAGCTACTTGGACTTCTGTGCACTTCTTCCAAAAGTTATTTATGCACAGCGTAGCCCAGGTCCCCAGCACTCCATCCTGTGACGCACAGCTCCCTGAGTTGTTCTCCGGCGGCGTGGGACCCTCCAGTGTAGTGCTGCAACAACCACACTTTGCATCTCCTTTGTCCCCCTATTCTGGGACTCCAGTGGGCGCTGCCTGGTCTTCTGAGGGCTCTCTGAAATGCTGAGAGCCCCCTCTGTCTTCTCAGTCCAAATTGAGACCCCCAGGTCCCTCATGGGTCCAGGCAGCTCCTCTTTGATGCAAACCGCGTACTTGCTTGAACCAAGGCTTGTTGGCGGAATCCAGCGAAGCAAACAGCCTGCATCCAACAACTCGACGTGGGACATCTGTTGCACCAAGCAGGAACCCGCAGCTATCTTCTTTGGTGCATTTCTGTACTTTTCTTCCAACCGGAGAAGCCACTTTTGCACCTTCTTCCAGGTTGGCAGGGGCTCCTGTTTTTCCTGGACTCTTCTTGGACTTCTCGACTTGGTCTCCTCTCTTCACAGGTCTTCAGGTCCAGGAATCCATTGTTTGTTGCTTGCAGTCTTGCTTGGTTCGTGCATAATTCTTCATCACGACTTGTAGTGTGTCCTGAGGAAACTTGCTGTACTTTACTCCTGCTTTCCTGGGCTCTGGGGTGGGGTACTTTAATTACCTCTGGTGTTATCCTACACTCCCAGTGCCCTCTACACACTACACTTGCCTAGAGGGGAATTCGACATTCGCATTCCACTATTTTAGTATATGGTTTGTGTTGCCCCTAGGCCCACTGCAATCTAATGCTTTTTCTTCTGTTTGCACTATTCTATGACTGCTTACTTACCTCATTTTGGTTAATAGTGTATATATTGTGTATAATACTTACCCCCAGAAGGAGTATTGTCTCTGAGATATTTTTGGCCTTGTGTCACTAAAATAAACTACCTTTATTTTTGGTAACACTGAGTATTGTCTTTCATTGTGCATAAGTAGTGTGTAACTATAGTGGTATGGCAAGAGCTTTGCATGTCTCCTAGTTTAGCCTTGGCTGTTCTGCTACAGCATCCCCTGACAGCTTAAGCTGCTAGAACACTGCCTACATTTCACTAATAAGGGACACCTGGGCCTGGTATAAGGTGTAAGTACCTTAGGTACCCACTACAAACCAGGCCAGCCTCCTACATTGGTGGTGCAGCAGTGGGATAAGTACTTGCAATTGCTTTACCACTTTGTTACTGGTGCTTTTCCCAAGAAAAGTATACTTCAATACTTAGACCTATATACATATTATACCTAGCAGTCATTTTTCTCACTTCCCAAATTTTTTTCCAAACTTTTAAAACGTTTAACAAAGTTCAGAAAGTTTTTTCTTTTCTGCTGAAAAAAAATGGAGAAATAGTTTGCTAACTTCTTACTCTTCTCTCAAACTTTTCCTATCAATATGAGTTCTATAGATGCTACCCCCAGGTTTGTTAAGACAACTTATGCAAATCTGAATTTCAAATGTCTGAGTGGTCTCTGTCTAGAAAGAAGCTAAGGGATTGGGAAGAAACATAACAAGGATTTTCTTTTGAATCTCCTCTGACAAGATGACCAGGAGCATCCTAATTGCAGTGGCGGCCTGTCCTTTCGGGCGGAGGGGCCACACCCCCCCACCTTTTGCCCCTCATGAAGAGTGTCTGTCAGGCTGAACAAAGGTCAGCCTGACAGACACTCTCCATGTTCAGCTCGGGCAGCCAGGAGCAGACATGCGCGATTTGCACACACTCCTGGCTGCCTGAGCTGAAGTTTGCTGGGCTGAGGAGGTCACAGCTCCTATGGGCGTGACCTCCTCGGCTCAGCACGGGTGTCTCGAGGCCCTCCCCTGGGTGACGAAGAAAGCGTCACCAACTGACACTCTCCCTGGGCGCTTCAGGTTTAAGCCCTGAAGTGCCCAGGGCGAGTGTCAATCAGTGACACTTCGTTACAGAGTGGGGTGGGGTCAGCAGTCTCACTGACCCCATCCCACTCTGTGACGAGGCTGGGACTGCTGCCTTCCCTCATTGGCTGATCTAAGGTCAGCCAATGAGGGAAGGCAGCAGTCCCAACCCTCCTGGGACCTGGAGGCTGAAGGCAAGTGTGTGTGTGTGTATGTGTGTGATGTTTTAAATTGAATGTTTGGTTCGCGCAAGCATGTTTGAGTGTTATGAGTGTTGTTAATGGATGTGTGTGCGTGCGTGCGTGCGTGTGTGAAAGATGAGTGTGTGCGATGATTTTGTTTTTGTGTGGTATTTTTTTTATTATTTTCACATCATTAAACAGGTGTACAAAAGCAAACAAAGCCGAAACCTTCAGGGCTTGCGTGACACATACAGTCTGTGATCAATCGTATACATACATGTCAAATTAGGAAACAATTTAAACCAATATTAATATTTGCGATGTATAACCATTATTGCCAGTATATTGATCTCATAACAATAAATAGTTAGAGTACAATAGATCAAGGAGGTTCTCACACCATATTTTATTATGATATAACTGTGGGTGTAGGGTATATCCGTTCCGGGGTACAACTATATGGCAGCAGAGTTATACTAGAGGTAGGATTCAGTAGTAGTCTGATGATCTCTCACTATCCTATTCCGTGTTTCCAAGAGGGAGGGGTCAGATTATTGCTGTTTGTTTCTACCCCTAGGGATAACCCTTCCCTAAATAAGCCGTGGGAGCAGAATAGGGTAAAAAAAAAAGGGGGGTTATAGGGGCTCAGCGGGTGATGATGCGGGGAGAAGAATTCTGAGTGATCTCCGTTTAGGGAATAATGGCTGAGGGTTAGGGGAATTGTTCTATCATAATATGGGGAGGGTGATGTTCTGCTCTTGACATGGGAGGGGAAGTTTGAGGGTGGGGCTCGAGTTAGGGATCTAGGGATATGAGACGTAGGAGTATCGGAGTTCCCTATTAGTAATAGTGCAAGTAACAAGAATAGGTAATTCGCTGCACTATTTAGATCAACGATGAGATAATCAGACGCAAGGGGCGAGAATTATCCTATGGATAGGGGATGTTCGGATCAGAAAGGTAGTGTTGGTAAAGGTGATGATGATATTAGCCCTAGAAAGGAGATAATGATAATAATAATAGTAATAATAATAATAATAATAATGGTGACCGAGGGGGGAAAACCAAGATCATAGGAAAAGGGTAGAGGTGGTAAAGCTGGAGTCATAGGGTAGGCAGAGCGGTGTTAAAACGAAGAAGGGGGGATGGGAAATAATACGTTAATGAAGATGTGGATGTAGAGATAGGGGATACAGGGAGTGATGGGGTTAGGGAAATGAATTGTGTATGCTAGGTTGTGAATGGGCATTCAATAGAATATCGTTGTTGGAGCAGATCAAGGGGGAAGGAAGAGGGACATAATGTAGCGGGGAAAATATTAAATGAGTTAATGGAGTAGAGGTGAGGCTTCGCTTGTGTAGTTTAGTTGTGGGCTCTCGTAGGGAAAGCTTTATTCGTCAATTCGGAGAGAAAGGGTGACCAGGTTTGTAAGAATACGTCCGTTTTATCCTGTAAATCATATATGAATCGCTCATGGGAGGCCGCCTGATACATTGCAACAATCCATTCTTCGTGGGAAGGGACGGCTGTTGCACGCTGTTGGACTTTTGGCCATACGCATGGTCATCCCTAGTCTTTTTGCCTCCTTCCTCCTGGTTTTTCTGACCTTTCGCTGTTGGCTCTAGGACTCTGAGCACTTTATCACTGCTGACCAGTGCTAAAGTGCAGGTGCTCTCCCATCTAAAGTTGGTATGATTGGCTTATACCTAATTGGCATATTTAATTTACCTATAAGTCCCTTGTACAGTGGTATCTCTATACCCAGGGCCTGTAAATTAAATACTACTAGTGGGCCTGCAGCGCTGCTTGCGCCACCCACTGAAGTAGACTTTCAAACCTGTCTCAGGCCTGCTAGCGCAGGGCCTGTGTGCGCAGTTTTCTGCCACAGGGACCTGGCATCTAAATTTACTTGCCAGGCCCAGAACTCCCCTTTTACTACATGTAAGTCACCCCTAAAGTACGCCCTAGCTAGCCCTATGGGCAGGGTGCCATGTATGTAGAAAGGCAGGACATGTGCCATATTGCATGGCCTGTCCTAGTAGTGACAAACAGCCTAACTTGGTGTCTCACTGCTGTGAGTGCTGCCTTCTCATAGGATTGCATTAGAAATGCCCTGCCTTAGGTGTAAGGGGTATTGTCTGATTTATGAGGGGTAGCGTAGGCGTGTTTGGTATGGTTGTGATGGTGATAATAAATACTGCTTACTGGTGTGGGTGTGTTTTTTATTACTATCACAGAAATGCCACTTCTAGAAAGTGCGCATTTATCTGTGCTTATAATTCTGGTGTTTTGCAGCTTGACTCCAATCCACGTCTGGGCAGAGTGACAGTTGGGGCTTTGTGCATACTTTTCAGACAGCCTGTACACAGGGAGGGTGGAGGTGTCACCGAGGTGCATCTACATACTGAATAGTCTTCCTGGGCTGAGAGAAGGGAGAGGCGGGGCACACCTACATTTGTAAAGGCTGTGCCCTGGCCTCACACAATAGGGTCGTTAACCCCCCACTGATGTTTGGAGCCTGTGCTGAAAGGAGAGAGGGGGCACTCCCAGAACCAGTTGTAACTGGCTGGAACCTCCTCTCCCTATCATTGTAAAACATTGTAAAACAGGACTATAAGTACAGGGGAATTTTCCCCACAATTTGAACATTCTTGGAACTTGAAACTGGACACAGGACGCTGATGAATGGACTCACCAGGAAACCGCCATGGACTGCTGCTGCTGTGCTGACCTGTGACCTGCCTGGTCACTAGGAGGAACTGCCACCATCTGCACCCCTTGTGCTGGCCTGTAGCTGGGCCCACCAGCCCTGTGCTCCTTCTTGTTTAATTGTTCCCAGGGGCAGGGTGCTGTGGCCCCTGACCCCTGCTACGATCCTGCTTTTATGAGGAATGAGGCATTCTTTTGATGACTGAGGCTGCTGAGGGACCATTGCGCTTTGAAGGCGCTTTTCTTTTGCTAACAGAGAAATCACCGCCGCAGCCCGAGCTTGTGGATGTGCTCTAGCGCTTTGAAGGCGCTTTTCTTTCGTGCAGGGAAATCACCGCCGCAGCCCGGGATTTAAAATGTGTGCTAGCGCTCTAAAAAGCGCTCTCCTGCTGTTTGGGAGGATCGCGCTCAGCTCAGTGCCCCCGGGGCACAAGAAACCCCTTTTCAAAGTAACGAGGAGCAAGCCTGCTCCTAGCGGTGCCCCCGGGGTAGGGATCGCTCCAAGGAGCGCCCCCGGGGCACCGGCCGGCCCGACCTGGTGCCGGTGTTGCCATCGGAGCAGGAGGGAGAGGAGGACGCCTCTCCCTCCCCTGCTCCATCCCCGGAGGGCTCGCTTTGCAGTGCGCGGCCGGGGAGACAGCCTCATCGGAGGCTCTCCCCCCGCCGCCAACTCTCTGGTGGGCCCCCTCGTGGGCCCGAGGCCATCACAAAGGGGTCTCCCCTGCTGCAAGGGCCGACGGAGGCCCCGGGAGACCCCAGGAGGTTGAGGGCCCCCAGAGGGGCCCGCTCGCAGATCGGAGGGGGTGCGTGGCGCCCCCCTCCTGAACCCGAGGATTTCTCTGACTTGGGCCCCCCTTGGAGAGGGCCGGTGGAGGCCCGGGGGGCCCTCCAATGAGCACGGGTCCCAGAAGGAGCCCGTCAAGGAAGCAGAGAGGGTGCGTGCCACCCCTCTCTATTTGCCAAGTTAGGGAGGCCCCCGTTTTGCGCAGAAGAGCACCGGGGGCCCCCTTTATTCGTTTTAGGCACTGGAAGTGCCTCTGCATCATTCCCAGGTACTGTTAAATGGACAAATATAATTATGATTTAAAGTTCTTTCTACAGACTTTCTGAATTGTGTTATATTACCTGCCTGTACTATGATGCCTTTACATATGTGTGCACATGTTCCTTTTATGGGCATGACTTGCTAATATGTTTCCCTAACTTGCCATAGG